>NC_092334.1:127562500-129053750 GCF_046630445.1 Rutidosis leptorrhynchoides
ACTAGTACTCGAGTATATAGGATTATGCATGTTTGTACTTTTGATATTGCCTTTAGTTAGATTATGTTGAATCCTGAATTAGTTATATATGCGACTGAGATAAGGTATAAGATATGCATGTCGTTGGAAAGCTAGCGAAAAATTAAGAACTTTTTATTTAGATATCGAATGATTTCGATGAACGGATTTGAAGTTATAGTCCATTGAATTTTTGTATTATTATTAAAAATGATTATTATTATCGTCGCTATTATCGTCGTTCTAGTTTTATCTTATTATTATTATTATTATTATCTTTATCAATAAAAAGATTTATCATTAAAAATTGTTTTTTTTATTATTATTACTATCGTTATTATCATTAAAGTTATAATTAGTATTATTATTATTATTATTATCTAATTATTATTATTATTATCTAATTATTATTATTATTATTATTATTATTATTATTATTATTATCATTATTATTATTATCATTATTAATATATATATCATTATTTAAAAATAGTTATTGTTATTATTATTATTATTATATTATCATTATCGTTAATAATGTCATAGTAATTATCATTATTAGTATTATTGTAATTAAAACTAATATTAGTAACATCTAATTATTTTGATTACTATTATTATCATTATTATGAGCACGATATAAAAGACGATTAAAAGCTATTAAACGAAACGATTAGGAAATAATGAGTAAGAGTATCATGATGAAATTAAAATATTATAAGATATTGATTTAGATAAAATTATCGTTCTTATTATTTTTATCATTACTATTATTATTAAAAGTATCGTTAGTATCAAAACTATCATTTTAACAAAAATTATCATTTTAACAAAAATTATCATTTTAATAGAAATGTCATTGTTACTATAAAATATCATTTTTATTATCATTTTAAATAGAATTATTATTTTAAATATAATATTAAAAATTATCGTAAATATTAAAGTTATCATAATTAGAATTATCGTTTTATCATAATATCACCTTAGTAATTATAAATATTGATATTTTTATAATAATAATTATTATTACAAAATAATACAACTTTTACTTACTAACATTATAGATATTATTTTATCAAATAAATATGTAATACAAACATACTTTACTACGTGTAATAAATTACTTTAATAATACCTATCATATTATCTTTATGATATTAAATGAACCCTATAAATTTTATTACTTAATATATATAAAAGTATATTTTATTATATAAATTTTAATATAAAATTTTATTTATTAATAAATGAATTATATTATTTACTCTAATAAATCTTTTAAAAATATTTAAAAATATAAAACGGCGATATTTAAAATATATTATAATCATGTATAAATTTTGGAAATCATTTTGAGTCAAATTGACTTTTGTTGACTTTTGCATATTAGTCTCGAGCATTAGGATTGTGGTACACTATGATCTGACCTAATTGTTAGACAAATATTGATCAACATATAATTATATATAATTAATTTAGGTTCGTGAATCCGAGGCCAACCTTGCACTAGTTCAATGACGTTATATGTATTTTCACTACGAAATTCAGTATGGTGAGTTTCATTTGCCTTTTTACCCTTTATATTTTTGGGCTGAGAATACATGCGCTGCTTTTATAACTGTTTTATGAAATAGACACGAGTAAATGAAACTACATTCTATGGCTGGATTATTAAACCGAATATGCTCCTTTTTAGTCTGGTAATCTAAGAATTAAGGAACAGACACCCTAATTGACGCGAATCCTAAAGATAGATCTATTGGGCCCAACAAGCCCCATCCTAAGTACCGGATGCTTTAGTACTTCGAAATTTATATCATGTCCGAAGGAGGATCCCGGAATGATGGGGATATTCTTATATGCATATTGTGAATGTCGGTTACCAGGTGTTCAATCCATATGAATGATTTTTGTCTCTATGCATGGGACATATATTTATGAGAACTGGAAATGAAATTCTTGTGGTATATTAAAATGATAAAAATGAATAATTATGATAAACTAATGAACTCACCAACCTTTTGGTTGACACTTTAAAGCATGTTTATTCTCAGGTATTAAAGAAATCTTCCGCTGTGCATTTGCTCATTTTAAAGATATTAATTGGAGTCTTTCATGGCATATTTCGAAGAACGTTGCATTCAAGTCATTGAGTTTATTAAAGATTATTATTATTAAGTCAATTTATAGTTGAATAGTGGATATTATGAAATGGTATACATGCCTGTCAATTTTCGATGTAAAGAAAGTTTGTCTTTTAAAAACAAATGCAATGTTTGTAAAATGTATCATATAGAGGTCAAATACCTCGCGATGTAATCAACTATTGTGAATCGTTTATAATGTATATGAACGGGTCCTTTCAGTTGGTATCAGAGCGGTGGTCTTAGCGAACCAGGTCTGCATTAGTGTGTCTAACTAATAAGTCGTTAGGATGCATTAGTGAGTCTGGACTTCGACCGTGTCTGCATGTCAAAAGTTTTGCTTATCATTTCTAGTCGGAAATCATCTGCTTATCATCCATAGGAAATTACCTGCTTATCGTTATTAGTCTAGACACGTCTTGCTACATTAATTGCATGAGTAGTGTATAGACAAAATTCATATCTTAGCGTATCTGCTAAATCATATCTTATCGTATCTGTTACTTTAAACTTTGCCTGACATATCTCGCAAATTCCTCCGTAATCTATGAAATCTTTTGATCTCTATATATAGATATCCTATGTAAATAGAAAACCACCCGATAGCTGAAAAATCATTTTATATCGAAAATCCTTTATCCAATCGTACGAAATGGAATTTGTCATCAGTTCAAGTCACTCGGATTCCGAAATAGAATCTCACTCAAGCTCCGAAAGCAGTGTGACCGGAATGGATCAACCAATCAGTCATCACCTATTCTGGATGAATTGGGGATGGGTTCGTAGCCTCCTCAGTCATTGGAAACAAGAAGAAGGCGATCCTTTCCATCCACCACATTGCCCTCTTGGCGAAGAACCTGAAGCACTTACCGATGAACCTATTCGAGACACCATTTTCTCTCACATTTCCAGGGTATCTCGTCACGATTATATACTACATCAAATTCTAGATTTTATTTATCCGCTCGTTCCGACCGACAATCATCTTGGAATAATAGAAGAAGTCAACGAACTTCGCGCTCGGGTAGTGGCTTTGGAGAATATGGTGCAGAGATTACAAACACCATCAGCAGCACCAGCAGCATAACCAGTACCACCATTATCAACACCAACAGTACCATTACCACCTCCAACCACAATCGCGTTGTAAACCTCAACTTCACAATCTGTCCCACTAGCATCAACGTCATACGCACCATAGATACCAAGGAGTACCAACAACAATAACTGACGAAGTATTAATTCATAACTTCATTGGAGAAACATTCCGCGGCGATTATATAATCTCTAAAGTCTTAGAGATTATCTAATCTAGCCCTAACCATAAATCAGTTAAGCGAACCAAAATGATAGAAGGAAGAGTAGAAACCCTGACAAAAATGGCGTGTGATTAACAAGTTAAACTTGTTTTACCAATAGCATCAACAGTACCGTCAGCGTCACCAGCATCGTCAGTACAGTCAACATCAGAATCAACAACACCTATAACATCACAAACTCCGTCAGTTCAAGAATCACTGTTTACATCATTACGAATCAATAACGTGTATATTGTATCAACAAGTTATGAAGAATTAACTCATTCCCTCTGAAGAAATTATATATATATTTTTTATATATATATATATATATATATATATATATATATATATATATATATATATATATATATATATATATATATATATATTTTGAAATAAAAAAAATAAATCTTTCCGTGTTAAAGCTATTGTGTGTGAATATTAACTACTCGGTTAATTCATATTACAAATATGCAATAATGTACGTCCCTCACCCGCGACTTAACCATCGTTAACTACAATCTCTGTCTCAATTCAACAAATTCCAATTCCTAATAAATCAAGTATATATTTTATTTTACACTTCATCATTGATGTAACCGAAACTTTTCAGATAACATCATTCGTACTTTGCGAAGTTCACAAGAATTTAACAAAAACCAGCATCACATCTCAACAAATAACGAAGTATTGATTCATAATTTCAATATTATTGAAGAAATACTTATGTAACCTCTAAAGCCTTAAAGGAATTATTCAATTTTAGTTCCAACCGTAAATCGAATGAGTTTAATTTAGCATTAACTCATTAAAATCTATGTTACATCTGAGAAGAATATATACATATATATTTTCATAAAGACTGTAATAAAATTCTTATGTACAAAATATTAATTGTGAAATTTTTTTTAACGGGTAGGTAATACCCGAGAGATATATATAAATTCACAATTAATATGTTACATTCTTCGAATCAGATTAAGCAAATTATCAATTATACTTCCTACTTTCACAATAATATACATTCTTTCATAGAAATCAAAACAACCATACTCATTCAAACCCAATTACATATTCTGATTTTAAAATCTCAGAATTCAATTCGAGATATAACCGGTACCATCACTTTTAGATTCCTACATCTTTCAAAGCTATACTTTGACTTCAAAAGTGTGTTAGAACATCAAATGTATACAAACAATTACAATCTGTGTTCAAACCCTTCAAAAATCTCTGAAGACACATCAAATAATGAGCAATCGAGATGATGATCCAACCACATATTATCCACAGTTATGTACTTAAAAAGCTCTCGAAACCAAAGTCATAATTCAACACATATCTGTGTCAGATCTTTTGGCATTTATTAGCAAAAATAACCTTGCAATTCCTTTGCAAAGTAGCAAATTATATCACAGCTCCAGCAAGACAACTTCAATTTTTTTCATTCGGAGTAGTCTTATCATAATTTTGATATATGTGATTACCCTTTTGTTACCGGAGAACCTTTCATATTCCACCACATTAGCAATAAATTTACCAACAACTTCACTGATCTTGGGCATTCCGAAGAATCTTTATATTTATCGAAACCTCATCATTTACTCATCTGCCTCTTGTAACGAGAATTGCCATACGAATCATTGGGAATTAGCAATCAGTATTTTGAAATCTCACAGCATGTTGACGCCAACAGTTATACATAACGTCTATTTCTAAGGCTTACATACTTCGAATGTGAAGTTTCTGAGAAACACTCTGAACCGCGAACTAGTTCTTGAAATGCTGATGAAGCAACAAAAACTGTAAACAACCTTAGCAGTAAAAAGTTTGATGATAAAGATTAGTGTATTAACAAAGCTCGGAAATAGAGAAGTTTTGGAACTGGAAAACAGATTGAGCAAAGTATGAAGGAGGCTGTGGACAAATCACAAAGATTGAACCTGCCTTCAAAGAATCCAAATGATTCAGTGTCTGCTGAAGTCATTAACAAATACCTTGCTCCTGACACTAAACCCTTACAGACAATATTCTTCATCATCCTCTGATATTAGAAATTCTAAAATATCATCGTATCTTTCATTATAAATATCCTCCATATTTCTGAAGATATTTCCATAACTATTCTTATCTGGAATCATTTATCTCTTTGCGCTATCTGTATTACATCAAAAAGGAAACTGTTTAGTTCCTATACTCTGTAAACCTTTGAGTTTAAAATATGAATGTTTTTAAAGTAGTGTTGGAAACTGAAGCATGAGTTAGTATAATATAATGACACTTGATCAACGTTATTATATTACAGTAATTCATGTTGAGTTTCTAAATGGAACGTGATGATTCACAGATCATAACATCATCATGTGCTATGTTATACGACTCTTGTATTCTATTGAACCTCTAAAATATCAAGAAAATATTTCTTGATGATTCGGCCTTTTCCAAGGTATTCTAGTAATTTGACAAGTCAAGATCGTGCCATCACAATTTTCTTCCTAGAACATTAACAATGTTCATTCCGAAATTCATATCTGTGAATTCTGGACCATTACAAGCGGTGATTAATCGCAAGAAGAAGAAACGAAAGGACAAAACTCCGAAATAGAAATTGGGGTATAAATTGCAGCAAATAAAAGAGAGCATTAACTGTGGATGACAATGATTATAGAAGATAGAAACAGAGACTTTGAAATATAAGGGAAGATATAAAGCCCAACGACAAACCAAAAATTATAAACCATATATATCGATGCATATAGCAATATAAAGACACGGGAGAACTAGAAACACTATAAACCCAAGAGTATAGTAGAAGTAAATAGATTCTTCCGGCGGTAGATGAAAAAGAAGAATGACCGATATGAAAGTTATAAGTATATCGAGAATCAGAACTGGATGGAGCATATTGATGAATACTTTAAAATATGAGTTGAGGGGGAAAGAATAGAAGGTGATGAAACATGACTAGAAACTTAGAAATCAACAGATTTAACTCACACAATGACGGAATAAGTGAATCAAACCCTCTAGTGAATAGGTTAAGCTTTTTGGGATTAATTTAGTCATACCACAACTAAATCAAGTGTGATTAGATCAACACCTAGAGCTATTATTCACCACCTGGGTGATTTGGGTTGAGAGAGAATCGGAGGAGCTCACAAGATCTGAGTGTGTGTAACAAATGAGAGGCTTAACCTAAAATGAAGAACATAAGACTTTATATACCCCTGCTGTTGACTCACCCGTACGATTCATCCATCACACATACGAGTTGGCTTCATCAGCCGTACGGGTGATCACTCACTCGTGTCTTCTCATTTAGGTTGTAATTGTGACTTAGCTCAGCATCAACCGTGCGTATGAGCCTGTCAGCCGTACGAGTGAGGCTTCACTCGGATGTCTGACTAAGTCTAACATAGTCAAACATCCAAATCTCGTTCCTGCAGTTACTGTAACCACATAAAAACACGGATAGGATAATAACGAACGATCATGGTGGCCTGTAAACTGTTGTACCTGCAATGGACGTGGGTAGATGTCTAGGGACTTGCATAAAATGCATCAATAGAAGGTGTGAGTTGTAAGAAAACGAAGGAGGTGAATTTATAAGAAAATTTCTGACAGAACAATTAAAATGGACGATCGCATTTAAAGCGGATCCTAATTCCCTTTGTTACCGGAGAATCAAATCTTATTACAAAGATTTTCTTCAAATCCCTTGAAATCTGGAAATCAATCATATCTACGTCAAATGATAAGATGAATCTACACTTACTCATTTCACTCTTCTATGTTAGCTTCATTCGTACTCTTCATATAAATGGATTGTTTATCCAAATTATTCGCTGATGATAAAACTCTAATTTTCAGCCTGTATGCATCATGAAAACATACTTATTATCATTCACGACCTTTCCACTTAAATTTCGGGACGAAATTTCTTTAACGGGTAGGTACTGTGACAACCCGGAAATTTCCAACCAAATTTAAACTTTATCTTTATATTATTCCAACACGATAAGCAAAGTTTGTTAAGTTAAATCTCAAGAATTTTAAATTGTGTTCATGCATTCATTATAACCTTGACCAAATTCCAACGATTCACGAACCGTTATATATAAATAAATATGTATAGATATATATATATATATATATATATATATATATATATATATATATATATATATATATATATATATATATATATATATATATATATATATATATATATATATATATATATATATATATATGTATATATATTATAACTTGAGAATATTAATAAAGTATTAAACATATAATACTTTACATGAACGTATTTGTTTCAATATGTTTATCGATGGAATTAGAAAATAATATCAAATGATTAATTTATCAGATACATTGTGATATGATTACGGGTCTATGTTATGAGGTCCACTGTGATTTAAGAAATCTATTCTTTTTTACAACATTCGGAAAATGGTAAAGTGATTTATAAGTAAGAACGTGAAGTGTAACTAACTTAGATGTTGGATATCGACAAGTAAGTAACTCGACATTTTTCATTAAGATGATTTCATACGTTTATTTAACCTTTGAACTTTATCCCATGCTTCACCAACAGACTGTAATTTAAAAACTTGAAACCTATTATGAATATATATGATTCTACTTTTCTAAAACGTTTTATGATATAACGATTTCCATTATTTTAACCTTTAAACAAAATGATTCTTAAAAATATATTTGGTTTTGGAAAACAAAATTATTATATTTATTTGATTTAGTTTCAAACGTACAAAAACGTTTTCAGTTTAAAAAGAACTTTATTATTAAAACGTATATAACTTTTATAAATATCTAGAACCACTTTTGACAACTCATTACTTAACCAGTATGATAAAGATAACGATATTTATATTTTATTTTATTAAATATATATAACGATTTAAATTAATATTATATATATTTATACGCGTATTATACGTATATAGTTTTATACTTTTACTATACTTAAACTTTACCTTTACTTTATTTTTTACTTTACTTTGACTTTAATAATTCACTTTAATAATTCATACTTTAATAATTCATACTTTAATAATTCACTTTAATAATTCATACTTTAATAATTCACTTTAATAATTCACACTTTAATAATTCACTTTAATAATTCAAAAATCTATTATAAATAGAATTCAATAGGTTTCATTATTTCATAGAAACTTGAAAATATTTTTCTCTAAACTCTCTCAATCGATTTACATATATATATTTACTCCGTATTATTTCAAGATATTATTAGTATACATAAAATATTACGTCGGAGTGCGGTCCGGGTGATTTCGAAATTGTTTTTCGAGTGGGATTGGATTAAGGAAATTATGGGTTATAGCTATGGAGGTGATTGGGTATGGTT
Organism: Rutidosis leptorrhynchoides; assembly: GCF_046630445.1. Lineage (NCBI taxonomy): Eukaryota > Viridiplantae > Streptophyta > Magnoliopsida > Asterales > Asteraceae > Rutidosis > Rutidosis leptorrhynchoides. The sequence continues at coordinate 127,571,368 of NC_092334.1, forward strand.
CATGGGTATGCTCATGAGGTCAATATAGTGTTTATCATCTCCGTTGCGTCTACGTACCTTTCCTGCAATATTGAATCTCAATATTGATACGTGAGTACTCATAATTTAACTTTTACATACTAATAGTGTATCCCTGACTAGTGCTCGAGTATATAGGATTATGCATGTTTGTACTTTTGATATTACCTTTAGTTAGATTATGTTGAATCCTGAATTAGTTATATATGCGACTGAGATAAGGTATAAGATATGCATGTCGTTGGAAAGCTAGCGAAAAATTAAGAACTTTTTATTTAGATATCGAATGATTTCGATGAACGGATTTGAAGTTATAGTCCATCGAATTTTTGTATTATTATTAAAAATGATTATTATTATCGTCGTTATTATCGTCATTCTAGTTTTATCTTATTATTATTATTATTATTATTATCTTTATCAATAAAAGGATTTATCATTAAAAATTGTTTTTTTTATTATTATTACTATCGTTATTATCATTAAAGTTATAATTAGTATTATTATTATTATTATTATTATTATCTAATTATTATTATTATTATCTGATTATTATTATTATTATTATTATTATTATTATTATTATTATTATTATTATCATTATTATTATTATCATTATTAATATATATATCATTATTTAAAAATAGTTATTGTTATTATTATTATTATTATATTATCATTATCGTTAATAATGTCATAGTAATTATCATTATTAGTATTATTGTAATTAAAACTAATATTAGTAACACCTAATTATTTTGATTACTATTATTATCATTATTATGAGCACGATATAAAAGACGATTAAAAGCTATTAAACGAAACGATTAGGAAATAATGAGTAAGAGTATCATGATGAAATTAAAATATTATAAGATATTGATTTAGATAAAATTATCGTTCTTATTATTTTTATCATTACTATTATTATTAAAAGTATCGTTAGTATCAAAACTATCATTTTAACAAAAATTATCATTTTAACAAAAATTATCATTTTAATAGAAATGTCATTGTTACTATAAAATATCATTTTTATTATCATTTTAAATAGAATTATTATTTTAAATATAATATTAAAAATTATCGTAAATATTAAAGTTATCATAATTAGAATTATCGTTTTATCATAATATCACCTTAGTAATTATAAATATTGATATTTTTATAATAATAATTATTATTACAAAATAATACAACTTTTACTTACTAACATTATAGATATTATTTTATCAAATAAATATGTAATACAAACATATTTTACTACGTGTAATAAATTACTTTAATAATACCTATCATATTATCTTTATGATATTAAATGAACCCTATAAATTTTATTACTTAATATATATAAAAGTATATTTTATTATATAAATTTTAATATAAAATTTTATTTATTAATAAATGAATTATATTATTTACTCTAATAAATCTTTTAAAAATATTTAAAAATATAAAACGGCGATATTTAAAATATATTATAATCATGTATAAATTTTGGAAATCATTTTGAGTCAAATTGACTTTTGTTGACTTTTGCATATTAGTCTCGAGCATTAGGATTGTGGTACACTATGACCTGACCTAATTGTTAGACAAATATTGACCAACATATAATTATATATAATTAATTTAGGTTCGTGAATCCGAGGCCAACCTTGCACTAGTTCAATGACGTTATATGTATTTTCACTACGAAATTCAGTATGGTGAGTTTCATTTGCCTTTTTACCCTTTATATTTTTGGGCTGAGAATACATGCGCTGCTTTTATAACTGTTTTACGAAATAGACACGAGTAAATGAAACTACATTCTATGGCTGGATTATTAAACCGAATATGCTCCTTTTTAGTCTGGTAATCTAAGAATTAGGGAACAGACACCCTAATTGACGCGAATCCTAAAGATAGATCTATTGGGCCCAACAAGCCCCATCCTAAGTACCGGATGCTTTAGTACTTCGAAATTTATATCATGTCCGAAGGAGGATCCCGGAATGATGGGGATATTCTTATATGCATATTGTGAATGTCGGTTACCAGGTGTTCAATCCATATGAATGATTTTTGTCTCTATGCATGGGACATATATTTATGAGAACTGGAAATGAAATTCTTGTGGTCTATTAAAATGATGAAAATGAATAATTATGATAAACTAATGAACTCACCAACCTTTTGGTTGACACTTTAAAGCATGTTTATTCTCAGGTATTAAAGAAATCTTCCGCTGTGCATTTGCTCATTTTAAAGATATTAATTGGAGTCTTTCATGGCATATTTCGAAGAACGTTGCATTCAAGTCATTGAGTTCATTAAAGATTATTATTATTAAGTCAATTTATAGTTGAATAGTGGATATTATGAAATGGTATACATGCCTGTCAATTTTCGATGTAAAGAAAGTTTGTCTTTTAAAAACAAATGCAATGTTTGTAAAATGTATCATATAGAGGTCAAATACCTCGCGATGTAATCAACTATTGTGAATCGTTTATAATGTATAAGAACGGGTCCTTTCACATGAACGTAAATAGTAGGAAAAAAAATGAGCAGCAAAGGCTAGGGATCGAATGGTTAGCAACTGTGTTGGGTGATCGATCACACAAGAAAGAAAAAAAAAATAGCAATAACCTACCAACGAAACAAGGTGATCTTTGATGGGTTCTCCTCGGGTAAAAAAAAAAATATGCAGTAAACCATGATGATGATGACCGTAATGTTTAGGGTGAAAGGAGGTTGTAACCATGGTGATGCGTTCTCGGTCCTAAACATAATTAGAGACAGGAGGTGATTTGTAGGATTCATGATGGTAAGGTGCCTCGAAGAAACAGAAACATAAAAGAAAAAGGTAGGGTGGTTATGGTAATCATGGTGGTTTGTAAAAAAAATGGCCGTGGGTTCGGTGAGGGTGATGGTGGTTGTTGATGGTGGTTCTTGGTGATGGTAGGGTGGTGATAGGGTAGCCTGATGTTCAAGAGTCAAGGGTGGACGGTTTGGGGTGGTTTACAAATGAGAAAAGTGATTACATACATATCTCATATGCATATACCCATATAAATATAAAGAGAGAAGATTAGATGATGTGGTGTGTAATTGAGTGTTATCTTGAAATACAGTAACATGAGAACTACTTTACTGTGTGATGGAGAAAGATAACAAGAAAAAGTAAACGCTATATTCTAACATTGATTCACGGATACAATTTAGCAATTAAAGTAATAATATAAAATTAATAATAATTAATAATATTAATAATAATAATAATAAATATAATAATAATCAAAGAAATATAAACGTGTAAATTGTTAGCGGTCGGCATTTACGGATTGAATTTCGCTCCCCGTTGTTAATCAGTGGCGGATAAAAGTACTCAGAAAAATCCCAAATTTTAATATTAAATTTCTGTATTTATTTTAATCATTATGGTATAAAATTTGGCTATTAACTATCAAATAAAAATTACCTCAACTGTCCCTCTCGATTTATGGGTAAAATATAAAAAGTGTTAAAATTAAGTAATTAGGTCCTAAATATACTTTTAATAAGCCTATAATTTATATAACTCATTTTCGTATCACCATTTATTTTAAAATCAAATAAGTTCCTTTTTAACTCGTTTACTAAATAACTTCGAAATCATAAAATATATTTAATATATATTATATATATATATATATATATATATATATATATATATATATATATATATATATATATATATATATATATATATATATATATATATATATAGATCTATTTTATATAATAAATTTTATTATCTCTTATCTTATTTTATAATTTAAATTATATATTAAATCAACTATATTTCAAAGTATTATATATATTTATATATTTAAATATATATGTATTTATTTATTTATATGTAATTGTTCGTGAATCGTCAGAGATGGTCAAAGTCAAATGCATTCATGGAAATAGTTCAAACATTATGAGACTCAGTTTAATAGACTTTGCTTATCATGTCAAAATCATATAAGATTAAGTCAAATGTATGATAACGTGCTTGTACTTTTATGCTATATGTAAAATAGCGTTATGGTATGATTGTAAAATATTGTATCAAAAGTGTAAGCGTGAAATGTTAATGAATTAAGTTTTTCATGATAGAATATTATTTCGATAGTAGTAGTTAAGTTTTGCGCTAGCTATTAAGTATGAGTTTTAACGGGTAGGTACTACCCAAATTAAAATTATAAAACGCTGATATGAAGAAAAGGCTTTTATAAATAAGTTCATATTATGCTACGAAATACTATTGACTACTCCTAATATTCTATATGATTAACTTAACTCTTTTGGCTATTTTTGAAGGAAATGGCACCGACTACTCGACAGAACTTGAATATGAGCGAAGAATACTTCCGTCCATTCCTTGCTACAAACATAGCCGCAGTACAGGCTGCAATGCAAAACAACAACAATAATTCAGGGTCTAGCAGTGGAGTTAACTCCACAGGAAACCGTGTCGGATGCTCCTACAAGGCTTTCACTGCCTGTAAACCTCATGAATTCGATGGAACTGAAGGACCAGTCGGACTAAAACGATGGACCGAGAAGGTCAAATTTGTGTTTGCTATAAGCAAATGTGCTGAAGAAGACAGGGTAAAGTACGCCACGCATACCTTCACAGGTATTGCGTTAACATGGTGGAACACCTATCTTGAACAGGTGGGACAAGATGCTGCTTACGCACTACCGTGGTCAGCATTCAAACACTTGATGAATGAGCAGTACCGTCCCAGAAATGAAGTCAATAAGCTCAAAACAGAGCTTAGAGAATTACAAACGCAAGGATTCGATATTACCACATACGAACGACGATTCACGGAGTTGTGCCTATTGTGTCCAAGAGTGTTCGAAGATGAAGAAGAGCAGATCGATGCATTTGTGAAGGGTTACCAGAGAGGATTCAGGAGGATGTGAGTTTAATCGCGCCCACATCAATGCAAAAAGCAAGTCGAATGGCTCACGAACTCATAAACCAGATTGAGGGAAGGATTAAAGAGCAGACGGCCGAGGAGGCCAAAATGAAACAAGTCAAGAGAAAGTGGGAAGAAAACAGTAACAAGGGTCATCAATACAACAACAACAACAACAACAACAACAACCACAACCATAATCGCAACAACAATCACAACAACCGCAACATTAAACACAACAACAATCGCAATCCCAACAACAACTACAATAACAACCACAACAACTATAACAACTGTCCCAACAACAATAACAACCACAACAACAACAGTCCCAATAACAACAAGAGACATAAAAAGCCATGCCAAAGGTGTGAAGGATACCATCCGACTGGGTTCTGCACGACATCATGTACTAAGTGTAATAGAAATGGTCATGGTAAGTGTGAAGTCTACGGACTAGTGACTAACAAAAATAATGGAACAAATAATGTAGGGACAAATATTGCCGCCATTGTTTGTTATGGATGTGGAAAATAGGGGCACGTCAAGAGTAATTGCCCGAACCAAGGAAATACAAATGGGCAAAGCCGTGGAAGAGTCTTCAAAATCAATATGGCAGAAGCGCAGGAAGACCCGGAGCTTGTTACGGGTACGTTTCTTATTGATGAAAAGCCTGCTTATGTTTTATTTGATTCGGGTGCGGATAGAAGCTATATGAGTAGAGATTTTTGTGCCAAATTAAGTTGTCCATTAACGCCTTTGGATAATAAATTTTTACTCGAATTAGTAAATGGTAAATTAATTACAGCAGATAAAATATGCCGAAATCAAGAAATTAAACTGGTTAGCGAAACGTTTAAGATTAATTTGATACCAGTGGAGTTAAGGAGTTTTGATGTGATAATTGGTATGGACTGGTTGAAAAAGGAGAGAGCAGAGGTCGTTTGTTACAAAAATACGATTCACATTATGCGCGAAAAGGGAAAACCCTTAATGGTGTACGGAGATAAGAGCAATGCGAAGTTAAATCTGATTAGTAGCTTGAAGGCGCAGAATCTAATAAGAAAAGGTTGCTATGTTATTCTAGCCCACGTCAAGAAAGTCAAAACCGAAGAAAAGAACATCAATGATGTTCCCATCGTAAAAGAATTTCCCGAAGTATTTCCAAAAGAATTACTAGGAATACCTCCACACCGATCTGTTGAATTTCAAATAGATCTTATACCAAGCGCTGCACCAATAGCTCGTGCACCATACAGACTTGTACCCAGCAAAATGAAGGAATTACAAAGTCAATTACAAGAACTTTTGGAGCGTGGTTTCATTCGACCAAGCACATCACCGTGGGGAGCTCCTGTTTTGTTTGTCAAAAAGAAGGATGGTACATGCAGGTTGTGTATCGACTACCGAGAGTTGAACAAACTTATCATCAAGAACCGTTATCCATTACCAAGAATCGACGATTTATTTGATCAACTGCAAGGTTCGTCAGTTTATTCGAAGATCGATTTACGTTCCGGTTATCATCAAATGCGGGTGAAAGAGGATGATATTCCAAAAACTGCTTTTAGAACACGTTACGGTCATTACGAGTTTATGGTTATACCGTTTGGTTTGATTAACGCACCAACCGTGTTCATGGACCGCATGAACCGAGTGTGCCGTCATTGTTTTCATCGATGACATACTTATTTACTGTAGTGACCCGAACTTTTCCATGTTTATATATATATTAAATGAAATTGTTATTTACATGATTAAGTGTTTCCCACATGTTAAGCAATCAAACTTGTTAAGACTTGATTAATTGAAATAGGTTTCATATAGACAATTGACCACCCAAGTTGACCGGTGATTCACGAACGTTAAAAATTGTAAAAACTATACGATGACATATATATGGTTATATATATAGTTAATATGATTTTATTATAAGTATGTATCTGATTAGGTATTTTAACAATGAGTTATATATATAAAAATGAGACTATTAAATTAAGAAACTCGAAAACGATATATATAACGATTATTGTTATAACAACGTCTTACAAGGTACATATGAATCATATTAAGATATTGATACACTTGGTTAATTATGTTAAATGATAAGTAAATATATTATTAAGTGTATTAACAATGAAATACATATGTAAAAATAAGACTACTAACTTAATGATTTCGAAACGAGACATATATGTAACGATTATCGTTGTAACGACATTTAACTGTATATATATCATACTAAGATATATTATATATCATAATATCATGATAATATAACAATTTAACATCTCATTTGTTATAATAAACAATGGGTTAACAACATTTAACAAGATCGTTAACCTAAAGGTTTCAAAACAACATTTACATGTAACGACTAACGATGACTTAACGACTCAGTTAAAATGTATATACATATAGTGTTTTAATATGTATTCATACACTTTTGAAAGACTTCAATACACTTATCAAAATACTTCTACTTAACAAAAATGCTTACAATTACATCCTCATTCAGTTTCATCAACAATTCTACTCGTATGCACCCGTATTCGTACTCGTACAATACACAACTTTTAGATGTATGTACTATTGGTATATACACTCCAATGATCAGCTCTTAGCAGCCCATGTGAGTCACCTAACACATGTAGGAACCATCATTTGGCAACTAGCATGAAATATCTCATAAAATTACAAAAATATGAGTAATCATTCATGACTTATTTACATGAAAACAAAATTACATATCCTTTATATCTAATCCATACACCAATGACCAAAAACACCTACAAACACTTTCATTCTTCAATTTTCTTCATCTAATTGATCTCTCTCAAGTTCTATCTTCAAGTTCTAAGTGTTCTTCATAAATTCCAAAAGTTCTAGTTTCATAAAATCAAGAATACTTCCAAGATTGCAAGTTTACTTCCAAGTTTTCTAAATCCATTCCAAGTAATCATCCAAGATCAAGAAACCTTTGTTACTTACAGTAGGTTATCTTTCTAATACAAGGTAATAATCATATTCAAACTTTAATTCAATTTCTATAACTATAACAATCTTATTTCGAGTGGAAATCTTACTTGAAATTGTTTTCGTGTCATGATTCTGCTTCAAGAACTTTCAAGCCATCCAAGGATCCTTTGAAGCTAGATCCATTTTTCTCATTTCCAGTAGGTTTATCCAAGAAACTTGAGGTAGTAATGATGTTCATAACATCATTCGATTCATACATATAAAACTATCTTATTCGAAGGTTTAAACTTGTAATCACTAGAACATAGTTTAGTTAATTCTAAACTTGTTCGCAAATAAAAATTAATCCTTCTAACTTGACTTTTAAAATTAACTAAACACATGTTCTATATCTATATGATATGCTAACTTAATGATTTAAAACCTGGAAACACAAAAAACACCGTAAAACCGGATTTACGCCGTCGTAGTAACACCGCGGGCTGTTTTGGGTTAGTTAATTAAAAACTATGATAAACTTTGATTTAAAAGTTTTTATTATGGGAAAATGATTTTTATTATGAACATGAAACTATATCCAAAAATCATAGTTAAACTCAAAGTGGAAGTATGTTTTCTAAAATGGTCATCTAGACGTCGTTCTTTCGACTGAAATGACTACCTTTACAAAAACAACTTGTAACTTATTATTCCTACTATAAACTTATACTTTTTCTGTTTAGATTCATAAAATAGAGTTCAATATGAAACCATAGCAATTTTATTCACTCAAAACGGATTTAAAATGAAGAAGTTATGGGTAAAACAAGATTGGATAATTTTTCTCATTTTAGCTACGTGAAAATTGGTAACAAATCTATTTCAACCATAACTTAATCAACTTGTATTGTATATTATGTAATCTTGAGATACCATAGACACGTATACAATGTTTTGACCTATCATGTCGACACATCTATATATATTTCGGAACAACCATAGACACTCTATATGTGAATGTTGGAGTTAGCTATACAGGGTTGAGGTTGATTCCAAAATATATATAGTTTGAGTTGTGATCAATACTGAGATACGTATACACTGGGTCGTGGATTGATTCAAGATAATATTTATCGATTTATTTCTGTACATCTAACTGTGGACAACTAGTTGTAGGTTACTAACGAGGACAGCTGACTTAATAAACTTAAAACATCAAAATATATTAAAAGTGTTGTAAATATATTTTGAACATACTTTGATATATATGTATATATTGTTATAGGTTCGTGAATCAACCAGTGGCCAAGTCTTACTTCCCGACGAAGTAAAAATCTGTGAAAGTGAGTTATAGTCCCACTTTTAAAATCTAATATTTTTGGGATGAGAATACATGCAGGTTTTATAAATGATTTACAAAATAGACACAAGTACGTGAAACTACATTCTATGGTTGAATTATCGAAATCGAATATGCCCCTTTTTATTAAGTCTGGTAATCTAAGAATTAGGGAACAGACACCCTAATTGACGCGAATCCTAAAGATAGATCTATTGGGCCTAACAAACCCCATCCAAAGTACCGGATGCTTTAGTACTTCGAAATTTATATCATATCCGAAGGGTGTCCCGGAATGATGGGGATATTCTTATATATGCATCTTGTTAATGTCGGTTACCAGGTGTTCACCATATGAATGATTTTTATCTCTATGTATGGGATGTGTATTGAAATATGAAATCTTGTGGTCTATTGTTACGATTTGATATATATAGGTTAAACCTATAACTCACCAACATTTTTGTTGACGTTTAAAGCATGTTTATTCTCAGGTGAATACTAAGAGCTTCCGCTGTTGCATACTAAAATAAGGACAAGGTTTGGAGTCCATGTTTGTATGATATTGTGTAAAAACTGCATTCAAGAAACTGATTTCGATGTAACATATTTGTATTGTAAACCATTATGTAATGGTCGTGTGTAAACAGGATATTATAGATTATCATTATTTGATAATCTACGTAAAGCTTTTTAAACCTTTATTTATGAAATAAAGGTTATGGTTTGTTTTAAAAATGAATGCAGTCTTTAAAAAATGTCTCATATAGAGGTCAAAACCTCGCAACGAAATCAATTAATATGGAACGTTTTTAATCAATAAGAACGGGACATTTTAGTTGGTATTCGAGCGTTGGTCTTAGAGAACCAGAATTTTGCATTAGTGTGTCTTATCGAGTTTGTTAGGATGCATTAGTGAGTCTGGACTTCGACCGTGTTTTCCTTAAAAATGATTGCTTAACATTTTTGTTGGAAACTATATATTTTTAACATGTGAATATTATGTGATCTATTAATCTCTTAACGTGTTTGATATTATGTGATAGATGTCTACCTCTAGAACAAGTCCCATTGACTCACCTAATAATAATGAAGAGTCAAATATAAATTGGAATGATTCGTGGACTGATTCACAAGTTCCCGAAGAGGAACCGGAAGAAGAGTCGGAACCGGAAGAAGAATCGGAAGAAGAATCGGAACCGGAAGAAGAAATAGAACCAGTGGGGGAAATAATAAAACGGTTAAGTAGAAGAAAATCCTCAACCAACCGACCAAAGTTAATTATGGTCAATGGTGTTTCCGCCAAGGAAGCAAAGTATTGGGAGGATTACCAATTCTCCGATGAATCGGATCCCGACAAGGATTCCGATGATGTTATAGAAATTACCCCAACACAATTTAATAAGGCAAAAGAGAACAATAAGAGAAAGGGCATAAAAATAGAGAAATTTGATTCCAAACCCGATGAACTTTATATGTATCGTCAACACCCGTATTTCTTAAGTTGTGACAATAACCCGGGAACCTCTAAACCACCAGGTTTTTCTAAACCAATGTGGAAAATGACGGCTCGTATTAGGGGAACATCATATATCCCTAGAAACTTGGCAAAACGAACCAAAACCGAAGAAGAAGAAATGAGCGAGTCGGAATATGATAGTTGTATTCGTGTGGTGTAATATATGTAATATAGTGTGCTTATGCTTTATGATATATGTAAAAATTGCTTGTATTAATAAGTATTTTTTTTATGAATTTAACTCTTGTCTATTTTACAGTATAAAAATACAAAATGGATAGACAACCCAATATTTTAAGAGACCTACCCGGAGACATGATTGATGAAATCTTGTCTAGAGTCGGTCAGAATTCCTCGGCACAACTATTTAAGGCGAGATCACTGCCTGCAAACCTTTGGAATTTGATGGAACCGAAGGACCAATCGGATTGAAACGGTGGACCGAGAAGGTCAAATCGGTGTTTGCCATAAGTAAGTGTACTGAAGAGGACAAAGTGAAGTACGCTACGCACACCTTCACAGGTTCTGCGTTAACATGGTGGAATACCTATCTAGAGCAAGTGGGAAAAGATGATGCTTACGCACTACCGTGGTCAGCATTCAAGCACTTGATGAACGAGAAGTACCGTCCCAGAACCGAGGTCAATAAGCTCAAGACAGAACTTAGAGGGTTACGAACCCAAGGATTTGATATTACCACGTACGAAAGACGATTCACAGAATTGTGCCTATTGTGTCCGGGAGCGTTCGAAGATGAGGAAGAGAAGATCGACGCGTTTGTGAAAGGATTACCGGAAAGAATCCAAGAAGATATAAGTTCACACGAGCCCGCCTCCATACAACAGGCATGTAGAATGGCTCACATACTAGTGAACCAGATTGAAGAAAGAATTAAAGAACAGACTGCTGAAGAGGCCAATGTGAAGCAAGTCAAAAGAAAGTGGGAGGAAAACGGTGATAAGAATCACCAATACAACAACAACAGCAATTACAACAATAATCGCAACAACTATCCCAACAATCGCAACATCAATCGAAACCACAACAAACGGCCCAACAACAACAACAACAACAACAACTACAACAATCATCCCAACAACAATAACAACCGCAACAACAACAACAATCAGAAGCAGCTATGCCAAAGGTGTGAAAAGTATCACTCGGGGTTCTGCACAAAATTTTGCAACAAGTGTAAAAGAAATGGTCATAGCGCGGCGAAGTGTGAGGTCTACGGACCAGGGGTTAATAGAACGAAAGGAACAAATGGTGTCGGAACGAGTAATGGCGGAGCAAGTAGTGTCGGAGCAAGTTATGCCAATGTAGTTTGTTATAAATGTGGAAAACTGGGCCACATTATTAGAAATTGCCCGAACCAGGAGAACACGAATGGACAAGGCCGCGGAAGAGTTTTCAATATTAATGCGGCAGAGGCACAGGAAGACCCGGAGCTTGTTACGGGTACGTTTCTTATTTACAATAAATCTGCTTACGTTTTATTTGATTCGGGTGCGGATAGAAGCTATATGAGTAGAGATTCTTGTGCTAAATTAAGTTGTCCATTGACACCGTTGAATAGTAAATTTTTACTCGAATTAGGAAACGGTAAATTAATTTCAGCAGATAATATATGCCGGAATCGAGAAATTAAACTGGGTAGCGAAATATTTAAGATTGATTTGATACCAGTAGAGTTAGGGAGTTTTGATGTAATAGTTGGCATGGACTGGCTGAAGAAGGTGAAAGCAGAGATCGTATGTTATAAAAATGCAATTCGCATTATACGAGAAGAAGGAGAACCCTTAATGGTGTACGGAGAAAAGGGCAACATGAAGCTACATCTTATTAGTAATTTGAAGGCACAAAAACTAATAAGAAAAGGTTGCTATGCTGTTCTAGCACACGTCGAGAAAGTACAAACTGAAGAAAAGAGCATCAATGATCTTCCCGTCGCAAAAGAATTTCCCGATGTATTTCCGAAAGAATTACCGGGACTACATCCACATCGATCTGTTGAATTTCAAATAGATCTTGTACCAGGAGCTGCACCAATAGCTCGTGCTCCTTATAGACTCGCACCCAGCGAGATGAAAGAACTGAAAAGCCAATTACAAGAACTTTTAGAGCGTGGTTTCATTTGACCAAGCACATCACCGTGGGGAGCTCCTGTTTTGTTTGTCAAGAAGAAGGATGGTACATTTAGGTTGTGTATTGACTACAGAGAGTTGAACAAACTTACCATCAAAAACCGTTATCCACTGCCGAGAATTGACGACTTATTTGATCAACTACAAGGCTCGTCGGTTTATTCGAAGATCGATTTTTGTTCTGGATATCATCAAATGCGAGTAAAGGAGGATGATATTCCAAAAATTGCTTTTAGGACGCGTTATGGTCATTACGAGTTTATATTTATGCCGTTTGGATTGACTAACGCACCAGCTGTGTTCATGGACCTTATGAACCGAGTGTGTGGGCCATATCTTGACAAGTTTTTCATTGTTTTCATCGATGACATACTTATTTACTCAAAGAATGATCAAGAGCACGAAGAACATTTGAGAAAAGTGCTAGAAGTATTAAAGAAAGAAAAATTGTACGCTAAGTTTTCAAAGTGTGCATTTTGGTTGGAAGAAGTTCAATTCCTCGGTCACATAGTGAACAAAGAAGGTATCCAGGTGGACCCGGCAAAGATCGAAACCGTTGAAAAGTGGGAAACCCCAAAAACTCCGAAGCATATACGTCAATTTTTAGGATTGGCTGGTTACTACAGAAGATTCATCCAAGATTTCTCCAAAATAGCAAAACCCTTGACTGCATTAACGCATAAAGGGAAGAAATTTGAATGGAAGGATGAACAAGAGAAGGCGTTTCAATTATTGAAGAAAAAGCTAACTACGGCACCTATATTGTCATTGCCTGAAGGGAATGATGATTTTGTGATTTATTATGACGCATCAAAGCAAGGTCTCGGTTGTGTATTAATGCAACGGATGAAGGTGATTGCTTATGCGTCTAGACAATTGAAGATTCACGAGCAAAATTATACGACGCATGATTTAGAATTAGGCGCGATTGTTTTTGCATTAAAGACTTGGAGGCACTACTTATATGGGGTCAAAAGTATTATATATACCGACCACAAAAGTCTTCAACACATATTTAATCAGAAACAACTGAATATGAGGCAGCGTAGGTGGATTGAATTGTTGAATGATTACGACTTTGAGATTCGTTACCACCCGGGGAAGGAAAATGTGGTAGCCGACGCCATGAGCAGAAAGGACAGAGAACCCATTCGAGTAAAATCTATGAATATAATGATTCACACTAACCTTACTACTCAAATAAAGGAGGCGCAACAAGGAGTTTTAAAAGAGGAAAATTTAAAGGATGAAATACCCAAAGGATCGGAGAAGCATCTTAATATTCGGGAAGACGGAACCCGGTATAGGGCTGAAAGAATTTGGGTACCAAAATTTGGAGATATGAGAGAAATTGTACTTAGAGAAGCTCATAAAACCAGATACTCAATACATCCTGGAACGGGGAAGATGTACAAGGATCTTAAGAAACATTTTTGGTGGCCAGGTATGAAAGCCGATATTGCTAAATATGTAGGAGAATGTTTGACGTGTTCTAAGGTCAAAGCTGAACATCAGAAACCATCAGGTCTACTACAACAACCTGAAATCCCAGAATGGAAATGGGAAAACATTACCATGGATATCATTACTAAATTGCCAAGGACTGCAAGTGGTTATGATACTATTTGGGTAATAGTTGATCGTCTCACCAAGTCAGCACACTTCCTGCCAATAAGAGAAGATGATAAGATGGAGAAGTTAGCACGACTGTATTTGAAGGAAGTCGTCTCCAGACATGAAATACCAATCTCTATTATCTCTGATAGGGATGGCAGATTTATTTCAAGATTCTGGCAGACATTACAGCAAGCATTGGGAACTCGTCTAGACATGAGTACTGCCTATCATCCATAAACTGATGGGCAGAGCGAAAGGACGATACAAACCCTTGAAGATATGCTACGAGCTTGTGTTATTGATTTCGGAAACAGTTGGGATCGACATCTACCGTTAGCAGAATTTTCCTACAACAACAGCTACCATTCAAGCATTGAGATGGCGCCATTTGAAGCACTTTATGGTAGAAAGTGCAGGTCTCCGATTTGTTAGAGTGAAGTGGGGGATAGACAGATTACGGGTCCGGAGATAATACAAGAAACTACCGAGAAAATCATCCAAATTCAACAAAGATTGAAAACCGCCCAGAGTCGACAAAAGAGCTACGCGGACAGTAAAAAAAAGATATAGAGTTTGAAATTGGAGAAATGGTCATGCTTAAGGTTTCACCTTGGAAAGGCGTTGTTCGATTTGGTAAACGGGGGAAACTAAATCCAAGGTACATTGGACCATTTAAGATTATAGATCCTGTCGGACCAGTAGCTTACCAACTGGAGCTACCTCAACAACTCGCGGCTGTACATAACACTTTCCACGTCTCAAATTTGAAGAAATGTTTTGCTAAAGAAGATCTCACTATTCCTTTGGACGAAATCCAAATCAATGAAAAACTTCAATTCATTGAAGAACCCATCGAAATAATGGATCGTGAGGTTAAGAGACTTAAACAAAACAAGATACCGATTGTTAAGGTTTGATGGAATGCTCGTAGAGGACCCAAGTTCACCTGGGAGTGTGAAGATCAGATGAAGAAGAAATACCCGCATTTATTTCCAGAAGATACGTCAACACCTCCAACTGCTTAAAATTTCGGGACGAAATTTATTTAACAGGTAGGTACTGTAGTGACCCGAACTTTTCCATGTTTATATATATATATATATATATATATATATATATATATATATTAAATGAAATTGTTATTTACATGATTAAGTGTTTCCCACATGTTAAGCAATCAAACTTGTTAAGACTTGATTAATTGAAATAGGTTTCATATAGACAATTGACCACCCAAGTTAACCGGTGATTCACGAACGTTAAAAATTGTAAAAACTATACGATGACATATATATGGTTATATATATAGTTAAAATGATTTTATTATAAGTATGTATCTCATTAGGTATTTTAACAATGAGTTATATACATAAAAATGAGACTATTAAATTAAGAAACTCGAAAACGATATATATAACGATTATCGTTATAACAACGTCTTACTAGGTACATATGAATCATATTAAGATATTGATACACTTGGTTAATTATGTTAAATGATAAGTAAATATATTATTAAGTGTATTAACAATGAAATACATATGTAAAAATAAGACTACTAACTTAATGATTTTGAAACGAGACATATATGTAACGATTATCGTTGTAACGACATTTAACTGTATATATCATACTAAGATATATTATATATCATAATATCATGATAATATAACAATTTAACATCTCATTTGTTATAATAAACAATGGGTTAACAACATTTAACAAGATCGTTAACCTAAAGGTTTCAAAATAACATTTACATGTAACGACTAACGATGACTTAACGACTCAGTTAAAATGTATATACATATAGTGTTTTAATATGTATTCATACACTTTTGAAAGACTTCAAGACACTTATCAAAATAATTCTACTTAACAAAAATGCTTACAATTACATCCTCGTTCAGTTTCATCAACAATTCTACTCGTATGCACCCGTATTCGTACTCGTACAATACACAGCTTTTAGATGTATGTACTATTGGTATATACACTCCAATGATCAGCTCTTAGCAGCCCATGTGAGTCACCTAACACATGTGGGAACCATCATTTGGCAACTAGCATGAAATATCTCATAAAATTACAAAAATATGAGTAATCATTCATGACTTATTTACATGAAAACAAAATTACATATCCTTTATATCTAATCCATACACCAACGACCAAAAACACCTGCAAACACTTTCATTCTTCAATTTTCTTCATCTAATTGATCTCTCTCAAGTTCTATCTTCAAGTTCTAAGTGTTCTTCATAAATTCCAAAAGTTCTAGTTTCATAAAATCAAGAATACTTCCAAGATTGCAAGTTTACTTCCAAGTTTTCTAAATCCATTCCAAGTAATCATCCAAGATCAAGAAACCTTTGTTACTTACAGTAGGTTATCTTTCTAATACAAGGTATTAATCATATTCAAACTTTAATTCAATTTCTATAACTATAACAATCTTATTTCGAGTGGAAATCTTACTTGAAATTGTTTTCGTGTCATGATTCTGCTTCAAGAACTTTCAAGCCATCCAAGGATCCTTTGAAGCTAGATCCATTTTTCTCATTTCCAGTAGGTTTATCCAAGGAACTTGAGGTAGTAATGATGTTCATAACATCATTCGATTCATACATATAAAGCAATCTTATTCGAAGGTTTAAACTTGTAATCACTAGAACATAGTTTAGTTAATTCGAAACTTGTTCGCCAAAAAAAGTTAATCCTTCTAAATTGACTTTTAAAATTAACTAAACACATGTTCTATATCTATATGATATGCTAACTTAATGATTTAAAACCTGGAAACACGAAAAACACCGTAAAACCGGATTTACGCCGTCGTAGTAACACCGCGGGCTGTTTTGGGTTAGTTAATTAAAAACTATGATAAACTTTGATTTAAAAGTTGTTATTCTGGGAAAATGATTTTTATTATGAACATGAAACTATATCCAAAAATCATAGTTAAACTCAAAGTGGAAGTATGTTTTCTAAAATGGTCATCTAGACGTCGTTCTTTCGACTGAAATGACTACCTTTACAAAAACTACTTGTAACTTATTTTTCCTACTATAAACCTATACTTTTTCTGTTTAGATTCATAAAATAGAGTTCAATATGAAACCATAGCAATTTGATTCACTCAAAACGGATTTAAAATGAAGAAGTTATGGGTAAAACAAGATTGGATAATTTTTCTCATTTTAGCTACGTGAAAATTGGTAACAAATCTATTCCAACCATAACTTAATCAACTTGTATTGTATATTATGTAATCTTGAGATACCATAGACACGTATACAATGTTTTGACCTATCATGTCGACATATCTATATATATTTCGGAACAACCATAGACACTCTATATGTGAATGTCGGAGTTAGCTATACAGGATTGAGGTTGATTCCAAAATATATATAGTTTGAGTTGTGATCAATACTGAGATACGTATACACTGGGTCGTGGATTGATTCAAGATAATATTTATCGATTTATTTATGTACATCTAACTGTGGACAACTAGTTGTAGGTTACTAACGAGGACAGCTGACTTAATAAACTTAAAACATCAAAATATATTAAAAGTGTTGTAAATATATTTTGAACATACTTTGATATATATGTATATATTGTTATAGGTTCGTGAATCAACCAGTGGCCAAGTCTTACTTCCCGACGAAGTAAAAATCTGTGAAAGTGAGTTATAGTCCCACTTTTAAAATCTAATATTTTTGGGATGAGAATACATGCAGGTTTTATAAATGATTTACAAAATAGACACAAGTACGTGAAACTACATTCTATGGTTGAATTATCGAAATCGAATATGCCCCTTTTTATTAAGTCTGGTAATCTAAGAATTAGGGAACAGACACCCTAATTGACGCGAATCCTAAAGATAGATCTATTGGGCCTAACAAACCCCATCCAAAGTACCGGATGCTTTAGTACTTCGAAATTTATATCATATCCGAAGGGTGTCCCGGAATGATGGGGATATTCTTATATATGCATCTTGTTAATGTCGGTTACCAGGTGTTCACCATATGAATGATTTTTATCTCTATGTATGGGATGTGTATTGAAATATGAAATCTTGTGGTCTATTGTTACGATTTGATATATATAGGTTAAACCTATAACTCACCAACATTTTTGTTGACGTTTAAAGCATGTTTATTCTCAGGTGAATACTAAGAGCTTCCGCTGTTGCATACTAAAATAAGGACACGATTTGGAGTCCATGTTTGTATGATATTGTGTAAAAACTGCATTCAAGAAACTGATTTCGATGTAACATATTTGTATTGTAAACCATTATGTAATGGTCGTGTGTAAACATGATATTTTAGATTATCATTATTTGATAATCTACGTAAAGCTTTTTAAATCTTTATTTATGAAATAAAGGTTATGGTTTGTTTTAAAAATGAATGCAGTCTTTGAAAAACGTCTCATATAGAGGTCAAAACCTCGCAACGAAATCAATTAATATGGAACGTTTTTAATCAATAAGAACGGGACATTTCATTTACTCCAAGAATGATCAAGAGCACGGAGAACATTTGAGAATGATTCTAGAATTATTGAGGAAAGAAAAACTGTACGCTAAGTTTTCAAAGTGTGCATTTTGGTTGAAAGAAGTTCAATTCCTCGGTCACGTGGTGAACAAAGAAGGTATTCAGGTTGATCCATCAAAGATTGAAACCGTTGAAAACTAGGAAACCCCGAAAACTCTGAAGCATATACGCCAATTTTTAGGATTGACAGGTTATTACAGAAGATTCATCCAAGATTTTTTCAAAATAGCAAAACCCTTGACTGCATTAACGCATAAAGGAAATAAATTTGAATGGAAGGATGAGCAAGAGAAAGCATTTCAATTGTTGAAGAAAAAGTTAACTACAGCACCTATATTGTCATTACCTGAAGGGAATGATGATTTTTTGATTTATTGTGATGCTTCGAAGCAAGGTCTCGGTTGTGTATTAATGCAACGAAAGAAGGTAATTGCTTATGCGTCTAGACAATTGAAGATTCACGAGCAAAATTATACGACTCATGATTTGGAATTGGGCGCTGTTGTTTTTGCATTAAAGATGTGGAGACATTATTTATATGGGGTCAAATGTACCATATATACCGACCACAAAAGTCTCCAACATATATTCGATCAAAAACAACTGAACATGAGACAACGGAGGTGGATTGATCTGTTAAATGATTATGACTTTGAGATTCGTTACCACCCAGGGAATGCAAATGTGGTAGCTGACGCTTTAAGTAAAAAGGACAGGGAATCTATTCGAATAAAAGTTATGAATATGATTATTCATACTAACCTTACTACTCGAATAAAAGAGGCACAACAGGGGGTTGTAAAAGAAGGAAATTTGAAGAATGAAATACCCAAAGGATCGGAGAAACATCTTAATATTCAGGAAGACGGAACCCAGTATAGGGTCGAAAGAATTTGGGTACCAAAGTTTGGAGATGCGAGAGAAATGGTACTTAGAGAAGCACATAAAACTAGATATTCAATACATCCCGGAGCGAAAAAGATGTACCAAGATCTCAAGAAACATTTTTGGTGGCCGGATATGAAAGCTGATATAGCCACATACGTAGGAGAATGTTTGACTTGTTCTAAAGTCAAAGCTGAAAACCAAAAACCATCAGGTCTACTTCAACAACCTGGAATCCCAGAATGGAAATTGGAAAACATTACCATGGATTTCATTACTAAATTGCCAAGGACTGCAAGTGGTTATGATACAATTTGGGTAATAGTCGATCATCTTACCAAGTCAGCACACTTTCTACCAATGAGGGATGATGATAAAATGGAGAAGTTGGCACGACAATATTTAAAGCAAGTCATCTCCAGACATAGAATACCAATCTTTATTATCTCTGATAGGGATGGCAGATTTGTTTCAAGATTTTGGCAGATGTTACAACAAGCATTGGGGACTCATCTAGATATGAGTACTGCCTATCATCCACAAACCGATGGGCAGAGTAAAAGAACGATACACACCCTTGAAGACATGCTACGAGCATGTGTTATCGATTTTGGAAACAGTTGGGATCGACATCTACCATTAGAAAAATTTTCCTACAACAACAGTTACCACTCGAGTATTGAGGCGGCACCATTCGAGGCACTTTATGGTAGAAAGTACAGGTCCCTGATTTGTTGGAGCGAGGTGGGGGATAGACAAATTACGGGTCCAGAAATTATCCAAGAAACTACTGAGAAAATCATTCAAATTCAACAACGGTTGAAAACCGCCCAGAATCGACAAAAGAGCTACGCGGACATTAGAAGAAAAGATTTAGAATTTGAAATCGGTGATGTGGTCATGCTTAAGGTATCACCTTGGAAAGGTGTAGTTTGTTTTGGAAAACGGGGGAAACTAAACCCGAGATACATTGGACCATTCAAGATTATTGACCGTATTGGACCAGTAGTTTATCGACTTGAATTACCTCAACAATTAGCTGGCCTACATAATACCTTTCACATCTTGAATCTGAAGAAATGCTTAGCTAAAGAAGATCTCACTATTCTTTAGATGAAATTAAGATCAACGAAAAACTACAATTCGTTGAAGAACCCGTCGAAATAATGGATCGTGAGGTTAAAGGACTTAAGCAAAATAAAATACCAATCGTTAAGGTTCGATGAAATTCTCGTAGAGGATCGGAGTTCACTTGGGAGCGTGAAGATAAGATGAAATAGAAATACCCGCAGTTATTTCCAGATGATGCGTCAACACCTCCATCTACTTAAAATTTCGGGACGAAATTTATTTAACGGGTAGGTAATGTAGTGACCCGAACTTTTCTATGATTATATATTATGTGAGATCCATATTTACATGATTAAATGTTTCCAACATGTTAAGAAATCAAACTTGTCAAGACTTGATTAATTGAAACGGTTTTTATTTAAACGTTTGACCACCCAGTTTGTCCGATGATTCACGAACGTTATAACTTGTATATGACATGATAATATATATATATATATATATATATATATATATATATATATAAACATAATGAAATGATATTTAAGTATCTCATTATGTATATTAACAACAAACTATATACATAAAACAAGACAACTAACTTAAGGAATTCAAAATGATATCTATGTGTAACGATTATCGTTGTAATAATGTCTTACTATTTATATATCATATTAAGATATATTAACACACTATGTTATCATGATAACATAACAAATTAACATCTCATTAAATATAATAACCATGGGTTAATTATATTTAACAAGAACGTTAACTTCAAGATTTCAAAACAACGCATGCATGTAACGACTAACGATGTTTTAACGACTCCATTAAAATGTATATATATATATATATATATGTAGTGTATCTATATGTATTAATATAAATTTGAAGGACTTCAAGACACATATCAAAACACTCATACTTATCAAAGTTGGTTACAATTGCATTCTCATTCATTTTCATCAACAATTCTACTCGTACTCATTCAGTATTCGTACTCGTATTACACCCAGCTTTTAGATGTATATACTATTGGTATATACACTTCAATGATTAGCTCTTAGCAGCCTTAATGAGTCATAAAGACATGTGGGAACCATCATTTAACATCTAGCATGAAATATCTAACAAAAATACAAACTTATGGAGCCTATATCTTGACTCCAAAATCACGTGAACCTTCACCAATCATAAACACATTTTGATTCCAACTTTCATGAATCAAACACATCTCTCTCAAGTTCTCTCTTGGTGTTTTAAGTGTTCTTCATCATCTTAATCAAAATCTACATCAATCTAGCTCAAAAATCCAAACATAAATCAACTTACAAAACAACTACTCAAGAAAATTTCAAGAACACTTTCAAGTTTGATAGATTACTTCCAAGATTTCTAAACCATTCCAAGTAATCATTTAAGATCAAGAAACCTTTGTTATTTATAGTAGGTTATCTTTTTAATTCAAGAACTTCCAAGCCATCAAAGATCCTTTGAAGCTCAAGTTATTTTATCATCATTTCCAGTAGGTTTACCTACTATACTTGAGGTTCGTGAATCGACCAGTGGCCAAGTCTTATTTTTTGACGAATTGAAAATTAGTGAAAGTGAGTTATAGTCCCATTTTTACTATCTAATATTTTTGGGATGAGAATACATGCATTTTGTAAATATTTTACAAAATAGACACAAGTACTTAAAATTACATTCTATGTTGGATTACGAATACCGAATATCATCCTTTTTAGCTTGGTAGCCTAAGAATTAGGGAACAGACACCCTAATTGATGCGAATCCTAAAGGTAGATCTACGGGCATTAACACCCCCCATACTGGAAAATGGTATGCTTTAGTACTTCGAGTTTATATTACAGACGAGTTTCTGTTTGGGGATATATATGCATCTTGTTAATGTCGGTTACCAGGTGTTCAATATATGAATGATTTTTCTACACTTGCGAGTGTATGTTTATTTGAAAAATGAAATCTTGTGGTCTATTATTACAATTTGATAAATATAGGTTAAACCTATAACTCACCAACATTTTTATTGACGTTTAAAGAATGTTTATTCTCAGGTGATTATTAAGAGCTTTCGCTGTTGCATGCTAATTAAGGACAAGATTTGGAGTCAGCATGTTGTATAATATTTTTTAAAAACTGCATTCAAGAAACTTATTTTTGATGTAATATATTCTTATTGTAAACCATTATGTAATGGTCGTGTGTAAACGGTATATTTTAGATTATCATTATTTGATAATCTACGTAATGCTTTTTAAACCTTTATAGATAAAATAAAGGTTATGGTTGTTTTAAAATGAATGCAGTCTTTGAAAAACGTCTCATATAGAGGTTAAAACATCGCAACGAAACCAATTAATATGAAACGTTTATAATCGATACGAACAGGGCATTTCAGGATCTTCGTAGTGCTAAGCAAATACTTGGAATGAGTATTGTGTGTGATCGTGCTAAAGGTGTTTTATACTTGTCTCAATCTAAATATATTGAGAAAGTAGTGGAAAAGTTTAATGTTGATAAATCAAAGGCTCGTTCTATGCCTTTGGGTAGCACGATGAAATTATCAAAGAATCAATCACCTAAAACGGAAGAAGACAAGGCAGAGATGGAAAAGGTTCCGTATAGATCGGTCATGGGTAGTATTATGCATGACATGGTTTCTACGAGACCGGATATAGCTCATGCATTGGGAGTTGTAAGTCGTTATATGTCTAATCTGAGGAAGAAGCATTGGGAAGCGGTCAAGTGGTTACTTCGTTATTTGAAAGGTACTTCTAGTATGGGATTGTGTTTCTCTAAAAGAAATATTGTACTTAGAGGTTATGCGGATGCTAATTTGGGTGGATTTGGTAATTCGGGTAAGAGTACTACGGGATATGTGTTTATGGTTGGTAAGACGGCGGTTATTTGGATGTCTCGACTACAAAGGAGTGTCGCTTTATCGACCACCGAAGCCGAGTATATGGCTATTGCGGAAGCTTCTAAAGATCTTGTTTGGTTGAAGAACTTCTTGTGTGAGTTGGGTAAAAGACAAGACAATTGCATCTTATATTGTGACAAACAAAGTGCAATCAATCTCACGAAGAATCCGGTGTTTCATAATCGTACGAAACACATTGATTTGAGGTATCATTTTATTCGAGAACGTATTAAGAATGGCACCTTGATATTGGAGAAAGTCCTTGGTACAAAGAATCCCGCGAATATGTTTACTAAGGTGGTAACAATGGACAAGTTTGAAATGTCCCGTTCTTATTGATTAAAAACGTTCCATATTAATTGATTTCGTTGCGAGGTTTTGACCTCTATATGAGACGTTTTTCAAAGACTGCATTCATTTTAAAACAAACCATAACCTTTATTTCATCAATAAAAGTTTAAAAAGCTTTACGTAGATTATCAAATAATAATAATCTAAAATATCATGTTTACACATGACCATTACATAATGGTTTACAATACAAATATGTTACAACAAAATAAGTTTCTTGAATGTAGTTTTTACACAATATCATACAAGCATGGACTCCAAATCCCGTCCTTATTTAAGTATGCGACAGTGGAAGCTCTTAATAATCACCTGAGAATAAACATGCTTAAAACGTCAACAAAAATGTTGGTGAGTTATAGGTTTAACCTATATATATCAAGTCGTAATAATAGACCACAAGATTTCATATTTCAATACACATCCCATACATAGAGATAAAAATCATTCATATGGTGAACACCTGGTAACCGACATTAACAAGATGCATATATAAGAATATCCCCATCATTCCGGGACACCCTTCGGATATGATATAAATTTCGAAGTACTAAAGCATCCGGTACTTTGGATGGGGTTTGTTAGGCCCAATAGATCTATCTTTAGGATTCGCGTCAATTAGGGTGTCTGTTCCCTAATTCTTAGATTACCAAACTTAATAAAAAGGGGCATATTCGATTTCGATAATTTAACCATAGAATGTAGTTTCACATACTTGTGTCTATTTTGTAAATCATTTATAAAACCTGCATGTATTCTCATCCCAAAATATTAGATTTTAAAAGTGGGACTATAACTCACTTTCACAGATTTTTACTTCGTCGGGAAGTAAGACTTGGCCACTGGTTGATTCACGAACCTATAACAATATATACATATATATCAAAGTATGTTCAAAATATATTTACAATACTTTTAATATATTTTGATGTTTTAAGTTTATTAAGTCAGCTGTCCTCGTTAGTAGCCTACAACTAGTTGTCCACAGTTAGATGTACAGAAATAAATCGATAAATATTATCTTGAATCAATCCACGACCCAGTGTATACGTATCTCAGTATTGATCACAACTCAAACTATATATATTTTGGAATCAACCTCAACCCTGTATAGCTAACTCCAACATTCACATATAGAGTGTCTATGGTTGTTCCGAAATATATATAGATGTATCGACATGATAGGTCGAAATATTGTATACGTGTCTATGGTATCTCAAGATTACATAATATACAATACAAGTTGATTAAGTTATGGTTGGAATAGATTTGTTACCAATTTTCACGTAGCTAAAATGAGAAAAATTATCCAATCTTGTTTTACCCATAACTTCTTCATTTTAAATCCGTTTTGAGTGAATCAAATTGCTATGGTTTCATATTGAACTCTATTTTATGAATCTAAACAGAAAAAGTATAGGTTTGTAGTCGGAAAAATAAGTTACAAGTCGTTTTTGTAAAGATAGTCATTTCAGTCGAAAAAACGACGTCTAGATGACCATTTTAGAAAACATACTTCCACTTTGAGTTTAACCATAATTTTTGGATATAGTTTCATGTTCATAATAAAAATAATTTTCTCAGAATAACAACTTTTAAATCAAAGTTTATCATAGTTTTTAATTAACTAACCCAAAACAGCCCGCGGTGTTACTACGACGACGTAAATTCGGTTTTACGGTGTTTTTCGTGTTTCCAGGTTTTAAATCATTAAGTTAGCATATCATATAGATATAGAACATGTGTTTAGTTGATTTTAAAAGTCAAGTTAGAAGGATTAACTTTTGTTTGCGAACAAGTTTAGAATTAACTAAACTATGTTCTAGTGATTACAAGTTTAAACCTTCGAATAAGATAGCTTTATATGTATGAATCGAATGATGTTATGAACATCATTACTACCTTAAGTTCCTTGGATAAACCTACTGGAAAAGAAAAAAATGGATCTAGCTTCAACGGATACTTGGATGGCTCGAAGTTCTTGAAGCAGAATCATGACACGAAAACAAGTTCAAGTAAGATTATCACTTGAAATAAGATTGTTATAGTTATAGAAATTGAACCAAAGTTTGAATATGATTATTACCTTGTATTATAATTATAACCTACTGTAAGAAACAAAGACTTCTTGAGGTTGGATGATCACCTTACAAGATTGGAAGTGAGCTAGCAAACTTGAAAGTATTCTTGATTTTATGTAACTAGAACTTGTAGAATTTATGAAGAACACTTAGAACTTGAAGATAGAACTTGAGAGAGATCAATTAGATGAATAAAATTGAAAAATGAAAGTGTTTGTAGGTGTTTTCGGTCGTTGGTGTATGGATTAGATATAAAGGATATGTAATTTTGTTTTCATGTAAATAAGTCATGAATGATTACTCATATTTTTGTAATTTTATGAGATATTTCATGCTAGTTGCCAAATGATGGTTCCCACATGTGTTAGGTGACTCACATGGGCTGCTAAGAGCTGATCATTGGAGTGTATATACCAATAGTACATACATCTAAAAGCTGTGTATTGTACGAGTACGAATACGGGTGCATACGAGTAGAATTGTTGATGAAACTGAACGAGGATGTAATTGTAAGCATTTTTGTTAAGTAGAAGTATTTTGATAAGTGTATTGAAGTCTTTCAAAAGTGTATAAATACATATTAAAACACTACATGTATATACATTTTAACTGAGTCGTTAAGTCATCGTTAGTCGTTACATGTAAGTGTTGTTTTGAAACCTTTAGGTTAACGATCTTGTTAAATGTTGTTAACCCAATGTTTATAATATCAAATGAGATTTTAAATTATTATATTATCATGATATTATCATGTATGAATATCTCTTAATATGATATATATACATTAAATGTCTTTACAACGATAATCGTTACATATATGTCTCGTTTAAAAATCATTAAGTTAGTAGTCTTGTTTTTACATATGTAGTTCATTGTTAATATACTTAATGATATGTTTACTTATCATAGTATCATGTTAACTATATATATATCCATATATATTTCATCATATAGTTTTTACAAGTTTTAACGTTCGTGAATCACCGGTCAACTTGGGTGGTCAATTGTCTATACGAAACCTATTTCAATTAATCAACTCTTAACAAGTTTGATTGCTTAACAAGTTTGATTGCTTAACATGTTGGAAACATTTAATCATGTAAATATCAATCTCAATTAATATATATAAACATGGAAAAGTTCGGGTCACTACAGTACCTACCCGTTAAATAAATTTCGTCCCGAAATTTTAAGCTGTTGAAGGTGTTGACGAATCTTCTGGAAATAGATGCGGGTATTTCTTCTTCATCTGATCTTCACGCTCCCAGGTGAATTCGGGTCCTCTACGAGCATTCCATCGAACCTTAACAATTGGTATCTTGTTTTGCTTAAGTCTTTTAACCTCACGATCCATTATTTCGACGGGTTCTTCGATGAATTAAAGTTTTTCGTTGATTTGGATTTCATCTAACAGAATAGTGAGATCTTCTTTAGCAAAACATTTCTTCAAATTCGAGACGTGGAAAGTGTTATGTACAGCCGCGAGTTGTTGAGGTAACTCAAGTCGGTAAGCTACTGGTCCGACACGATCAATAATCTTGAATGGTCCAATATACCTTGGATTTAATTTCCCTCGTTTACCAAATCGAACAACGCCTTTCCAAGGTGCAACTTTAAGCATGACCATCTCTCTAATTTCAAATTCTATATCTTTTCTTTTAATGTCAGCGTAGCTCTTTTGTCGACTTTGGGCGGTTTTCAACCGTTGTTGAATTTGGATGATCATCTCCGTATTTTCTTGTATAATCTCCAGACCCGTAATCTGTCTATCCCCCACTTCACTCCAACAAATCGGAGACCTGCACTTTCTACCATAAAGTGCTTCAAACGGCGCCATCTCAATGCTTGAATGGTAGCTGTTGTTGTAGGAAAATTCTGCTAACGGTAGATGTCGATCCCAACTGTTTCCGAAATCAATAACACATGCTCGTAGCATGTCTTCAAGCATTTGTATCATCCTTTCACTCTGCCCATCAGTTTGTGGATGATAGGCAGTACTCATGTCTAGATGAGTTCCTAATGCTTGCTGTAATGTCTGCCAGAATCTTGAAATAAATCTGCCATCCCTATCAGAGATAATAGAGATTGGTATTCCATGTCTGGAGACGACTTCCTTCAAATACAGTCGTGCTAACTTCTCCATCTTGTCATCTTCTCTTATTGGCAAGAAGTGTGCTGATTTTATGAGACGATCAACTATTACCCAAATACTATCAAAACCACTTGCAGTCCTTGGCAATTTAGTGATGAAATCCATGGTAATGTTTTCCCATTTCCATTCCGGGATTTCGGGTTGTTGAAGTAGACCTGATGGTTTCTGATGCTCAGCTTTGACCTTAGAACACGTCAAACATTCTCCTACGTATTTAGCAACATCGGCTTTCATACCCGGCCACCAAAAATGTTTCTTGAGATCCTTGTACATCTTCCCCGTTCCAGGATGTATTGAGTATCTGGTTTTATGAGCTTCTCTAAGTACCATTTCTCTCATATCTCCAAATTTTGGTACCCAAATCCTTTCAGCCCTATACCGGGTTCCGTCTTCCCGAATATTAAGATGCTTCTCCGATCCTTTGGGTATTTCATCCTTTAAATTTCCCTCTTTTAAAACTCCTTGTTGCGCCTCCTTTATTTGAGTAGTAAGGTTAGTGTGAATCATTATATTCATAGATTTTACTCGAATGGGTTCTCTGTCCTTCCTGCTCAAGGCATCAGCTACCACATTTTCCTTCCCCGGGTGGTAACGAATCTCAAAATCGTAATCATTCAACAATTCAATCCACCTACGCTGCCTCATATTCAGTTGTTTCTGATTAAATATGTGTTGAAGACTTTTGTGTCGGTATATATAATACTTTTGACCCCATATAAGTAGTGCCTCCAAGTCTTTAATGCAAAAACAACCGCGCCTAATTCCAAATCATGCATCGTATAATTTTGTTCGTGAATCTTCAATTGTCTAGACGCATAAGCAATCACCTTCGTTCGTTGCATTAATACACAATCGAGACCTTGCTTTGATGCGTCACAATAAATCACAAAATCATCATTCCCTTCAGGAAATGACAATATAGGTGCCGTAGTTAGCTTTTTCTTCAATAACTGAAACGCTTTCTCTTGTTCATCATTCCATTCAAATTTCTTCCCTTTATGCGTTAATGCAGTCAAGGGTTTTGCTATTCTGGAAAAGTCTTGGATGAACCTTCTGTAGTAACCAGCTAGTCCTAAAAACTGGCATATGTGTTTCGGAGTTTTTGGGGTTTCCCACTTTTCAACAGTTTCTATCTTTGCCGGATCCACCTTAATACCTTCTTTGTTCACTATGTGACCGAGGAATTGAACTTCTTTCAACCAAAATGCACACTTTGAAAACTTAGCGTACAATTCTTCCTTCCTCAATACTTCTAACACCTTTCTCAAATGTTCACCGTGTTCTTGGTCATTCTTTGAGTAAATAAGTATGTCATTAATGAAAAAATGACAAACTTGTCAAGGTATGGTCCACACACTCGGTTCATAAGGTCCATGAACACATCTGGTGCATTAGTTAAACCAAACGGCATGACCATAAACTCGTAATGACCGTAACGTGTTCTGAAAGCAGTCTTTGGAATATCATCTTCTTTCATCCGCATTTGATTATACCCGGAACGTACGTCAATCTTTGAATAAATAGACGAGCCTTGTAGTTGATCAAATAAGTCGTCGATTCTCGGTAGTGGGTAGCGGTTCTTAATGGTAAGTTTGTTCAACTCTCGGTAGTTGATACACAACCTGAATGTACCATCTTTCTTCTTGACAAACAAAATAGGAGCTCCCCACGGTGATGTGCTTGGTCGAATGAAACCACGCTCTAAAAGTTCTTGTAATTGGCTTTACAGTTCTTTCATCTCGTTGGGTGCGAGTCTGTAAGGAGCACGAGCTATTGGTGCAGCTCCTGGTACAAGATCTATTTGAAATTCAACGGATCGATGTGGGGGTAATCCCGGTAATTCTTTCGAAAATACATCGGGAAATTCTTTTGCAATGGGAACATCATTGATGCTCTTTTCTTCAGTTTGTACTTTCTCGACGTGTGCTAGAACAGCATAGCAACCTTTTCTTATTAGTTTTTGTGCCTTCAAATTACTAATAAGATGTAGCTTCGTGTTGCCCTTTTCTCCGTACACCATTAAGGGTTTTCCTTTTTCTCGTATAATGCGAATTGCATTTTTGTAACAAACGATCTCTGCTTTCACTCTTTTAACCAGTCCATACCGATTATCACATCAAAACTCCCTAACTCTACTGGTATCAAATCAATCTTAAATGTTTCGCTAACCAGTTTAATTTCTCGATTCCGACATATATTATCTGCTAAAATTAATTTACCATTTGCTAATTCGAGTAAAAATTTACTATCCAAAGGCGTCAATGGACAACTTAATTTAGCACAAAAATCTCTACTCATATAACTTCTATCCGCACCCGAATCAAATAAAACGTAAGCAGATTTATTGTCAATAAGAAACGTACCCGTAACAAGCTCCGGGTCTTCCTGTGCCTCTGCCGCATTAATATTGAAAACTCTTCCGCGGCCTTGTCCATTCGTGTTCTCCTGGTTTGGGCAATTTCTAATAATGTGGCCCGGTTTTCCACATTTATAACAAACTACATTGGCATAACTTGCTCCGACACTACTTGCTCCGCCATTACTCGTTCCGACACCATTTTTTCCTTTCGTTCTATTAACCCCTGGTCCGTAGACCTCACACTTCACCGCGCTATGACCATTTCTTTTACACTTGTTGCAAAATTTGGTGCAGAACCCCGAGTGATACTTTTCACACCTTTGGCATAGCTGCTTCTGATTGTTGTTGTTGTTGCGGTTATTATTGTTGTTGGGATGATTGTTGTAGTTGCTGCTGTTGTTGTTGTTGTTGTTGTTGTTATTGTTGGGCCGTTTGTTGTAGTTGCGATTGATGTTGCGATTGTTGGGATAATTGTTGCGATTATTGTTGTAATTGCTGTTGTTGTTGTATTGGTGATTCTTATCACCATTTTCCTCCCACTTTCTTTTGACTTGCTTCACATTAGCCTCTTCAGCAGTCTGTTCTTTAATTCTTTCTTCAATCTGGTTCACTAGTTTGTGAGCCATTCTACATGCCTGTTGTATGGAGGCGGGCTCGTGTGAACTTATATCTTCTTGGATTCTTTCCGGTAATCCTTTCACAAACGCGTCGATCTTCTCTTCCTTATCTTCGAATGCTCCCGGACACAATAGGCACAATTCTGTGAATCGTCTTACGTACGTGATAATATCAAATCCTTGGGTTCGTAACCCTCTAAGTTCTGTCTTGAGCTTATTGACCTCGGTTCTGGGACGGTACTTCTCGTTCATCAGGTGCTTGAATGCTGACCACGGTAGTGCGTACGCATCGTCTTGTCCCACTTGCTCTAGATAGGTATTCCACCATGTTAACGCAGAACCTGTGAAGGTATGTGTAGCGTACTTCACTTTGTCCTCTTTAGTACACTTACTTATGGCAAACACCGATTCGACCTTCTCGGTCCACCGTTTCAATCTGATCGGTCCTTCGGTTCCATCAAATTCCAAAGGTTTGCAGGCAGTGAATTCTTTGTAGGTGCATCCTATACGATTTCCTGTACTGCTAGATCCAAGGTTATTGTTGGTATGTAGCGCAGCCTGTACTGCAGCTATGTTTGAAGCTAGAAAAGTACGGAATTCCTCTTCATTCATATTCACGGTGTGTCGAGTAGTCGGTGCCATTTCCTTCAAAATAGTCAAATGGAACAAGTTAATCATACAGAATATTAAGAGTAGTTAATAGTATTTCGTAGCATAATATGAACTCATTTATAAAAGCCTTTTCTTCATATTAGCGTTTTATAAGTTTAAATTCGGGTAGTACCTACCCGTTAAGTTCATACTTAGTAGCTAATATACAATTCAACTACTACAATTCTATATGAAAAACTAATTATAATAATATTTCGCATTCAAACTTTTACACAATATTTTACAAACTTACAATACCGCTTATTTTACATATAGCATGAAATATAGGACACAATAAATTTGATACAAGATGGTTGTGAAGATAATTCTAGCTAGTACACAAGTCGTTCAGCAAAGGCAATAAAGACACGTAATTCATACGTCCAGAAACAAGTCATGCATTCTGGTTTTACTAGGATTACTTCCCATCCTTAGTCTTGTGGAACATAACCGTTATGGCCGTTGATAAGACAGCGTGTTGTAACGTCGTCAAAGGGACGAGGGTTACGTAATGTCCAACAGTCCCGTAACAATCTAAAAACCTCATTTCTTACCCCAATTACCGACTCCGTCACTTGTGGGAACGTTTTGTTTAATAGTTGTAGCCCGATGTTCTTGTTCTCACTTTGGTGAGAAGCGAACATTACTAATCCGTAAGCATAACATGCTTCTTTATGTTGCATGTTAGCCGGTTTTTCTAAATCACGAAGTCCAATATTCGGATATATTGAGTCAAAATAATTTCTTAACCCATTGCGTAAAATAGCATTTGGGTTCCCCACAATATATGCGTCAAAGTAAACACATCGTAACTTATGGATTTCCCAATGTGATATCCCCCATCTTTCGAACGAAAGCCTTTTATAAACTAAGGCATTCTTGGAACGTTCTTCGAATGTCTTACAAACTGATTTTGCCGTAAATAGTTGTGCTGAAGAATTATGACCGACTCTAGACAAGATTTCATCAATCATGTCTCCGGGTAGGTCTCTTAAAATATTGGGTTGTCTATCCATTTTGTGTTTTTATACTGTAAAATAGACAAGAGTTAGATTCATAAAAAAAATACTTATGAATACAAGCAATTTTTACATATATCGTAAAGCATAAGCACACTATATTACATATATTACACCAAACGAATACAACTATCTTATTCCGACTCGCTCGTTTCTTCTTCTTCTTTGGTTTTGGTTCGTTTTGCCAAGTTTCTAGGGATATATGATGTTCCCCTAATACGACCCGTCGTTTTACACATTGGTTTAGAAAAACCTGGTGGTTTAGAGGTTCCCGGGTCATTGTTACAACTTAAGAACTTCGGGGGTTGACGATACATATAAAGTTCATCGGGGTTGGAATTAGATTTCTCTATTTTTATGCCCTTTCCCTTATTATTTTCTTTTGCCTTTTTAAATTCAGTTGGGGTAATTTCTATAACATCATCGGAATTCTCGTCGGAATCCGATTCATCGGAGAATTGGTAATCCTCCCAATATTTTGCTTCCTTGGCGGAAACACCATTGACCATAATTAACCTTGGTCGGCTGGTTGAGGATTTTCTTTTACTTAACCGTTTTATTATATCCCCCACCGGTTTTATTTCTTCATCCGGTTCCGATTCTTCTTCCGGTTCCGATTCTTCTTCCGGTTCCGACTCTTCTTCCGGTTCCTCTTCGGGAACTTGTGAATCAGTCCACGAATCATTCCAATTTACATTTGACTCTTCATTATTATTAGGTGAGTCAATGGGACTTGTTCTAGAGGTAGACATCTATCACATAATATCAAACGCGTTAAGAGATTAATATATCACATAATATTCACATGTTAAAAATATATAGTTTCCAACAAAATTTGTTAAGCAATCATTTTTCAAGTAAACACGGTCGAAGTCCAGACTCACTAATGCATCCTAACAAACTCGATAAGACACACTAATGCAAAATTTTGGTTCTCTAAGACCAACGCTCGGATACCAACTGAAATGTCCCGTTCTTATTGATTAAAAACGTTCCATATTAATTGATTTCGTTGCGAGGTTTTGACCTCTATATGAGACGTTTTTCAAAGACTGCATTCATTTTAAAACAAACCATAACCTTTATTTCATCAATAAAGGTTTAAAAAGCTTTACGTAGATTATCAAATAATAATAATCTAAAATATCCTGTTTACACACGACCATTACATAATGGTTTACAATACAAATATGTTACAACAAAATAAGTTTCTTGAATGTAGTTTTTACACAATATCATACAAGCATGGACTCCAAATCCCGTCCTTATTTAAGTATGCGACAGCGGAAGCTCTTAATAATCACCTGAGAATAAACATGCTTAAAACGTCAACAAAAATGTTGGTGAGTTATAGGTTTAACCTATATATATCAAGTCGTAATAATAGACCACAAGATTTCATATTTCAATACACATCCCATACATAGAGATAAAAATCATTCATATGGTGAACACCTGGTAACTGACATTAACAAGATGCATATATAAGAATATCCCCATCATTCCGGGACACCCTTCGGATATGATATAAATTTCGAAGTACTAAAGCATCCGGTACTTTGGATGGGGTTTGTTAGGCCCAATAGATCTATCTTTAGGATTCGCGTCAATTAGGGTGTCTGTTCCCTAATTCTTAGATTACCAGACTTAATAAAAAGGGGCATATTCGATTTCGATAATTCAACCATAGAATGTAGTTTCACGTACTTGTGTCTATTTTGTAAATCATTTATAAAACCTGCATGTATTCTCATCCCAAAATATTAGATTTTAAAAGTGGGACTATAACTCACTTTCACAGATTTTTACTTCGTCGGGAAGTAAGACTTAGCCACTGGTTGATTCACGAACCTATAACAATATATACATATATATCAAAGTATGTTCAAAATATATTTACAACACTTTTAATATATTTTGATGTTTTAAGTTTATTAAGTCAGCTGTTCTCGTTAGTAGCCTACAACTAGTTGTCCACAGTTAGATGTACAGAAATAAATCGATAAATATTATCTTGAATCAATCCACGACCCAGTGTATACGTATCTCAGTATCGATCACAACTCAAACTATATATATTTTGGAATCAACCTCAACCCTGTATAGCTAACTCCAACATTCACATATAGAGTGTCTATGGTTGTTCCGAAATATATATAGATGTGTTGACATGATAGGTCGAAACATTGTATACGTGTCTATGGTATCTCAAGATTACATAATATACAATACAAGTTGATTAAGTTATGGTTGGAATAGATTTGTTACCAATTTTCACGTAGCTAAAATGAGAAAAATTATCCAATCTTGTTTTACCCATAACTTCTTCATTTTAAATCCGTTTTGAGTGAATCAAATTGCTATGGTTTCATATTGAACTCTATTTTATGAATCTAAACAGAAAAATTATAGGTTTGTAGTCGGAAAAATAAGTTACAAGTCGTTTTTGTAAGGATAGTCATTTCAGTCGAAAGAACGACGTCTAGATGACCATTTTAGAAAACATACTTCCACTTTGAGTTTAACCATAATTTTTGGATATAGTTTCATGTTCATAATAAAAATAATTTTCTCAGAATAACAACTTTTAAATCAAAGTTTATCATAGTTTTTAGTTAACTAACCCAAAACAGCCCGCGGTGTTACTACTACAGCGTAAATCCGGTTTTACGGTGTTTTTCGTGTTTCCAGGTTTTAAATCATTAAGTTAGCATATCATATAGATATAGAACATGTGTTTAGTTGATTTTAAAAGTCAAGTTAGAAGGATTAACTTTTGTTTGCGAACAAGTTTAGAATTAACTATACTATGTTCTAGTGATTTCAAGTTTAAACCTTCGAATAAGATAGCTTTATATGTATGAATCGAATGATGTTATGAACATCATTACTACCTTAAGTTCCTTGGATAAACCTATTGGAAAAGAGAAAAATGGATCTAGCTTCAACGGATCCTTGGATGGCTCGAAGTTCTTGAAGCAGAATCATGACACGAAAACAAGTTCAAGTAAGATTATCACTTGAAATAAGATTGTTATAGTTATAGAAATTGAACCAAAGTTTGAATATGATTATTACCTTGTATTATAATTATAACCTACTGTAAGAAACAAAGACTTCTTGAGGTTGGATGATCACCTTACAAGATTGGAAGTGAGCTAGCAAACTTGAAAGTATTCTTGATTTTATGTAACTAGAACTTGTAGAATTTATGAAGAACACTTAGAACTTGAAGATAGAACTTGAGAGAGATCAATTAGATGAATAAAATTGAAAAATGAAAGTGTTTGTAGGTGTTTTTGGTCGTTGGTGTATGGATTAGATATAAAGGATATGTGATTTTGTTTTCATGTAAATAAGTCATGAATGATTACTCATATTTTTGTAATTTTATGAGATATTTCATGCTAGTTGCCAAATGATGGTTCCTACATGTGTTAGGCGACTCACATGGGCTGCTAAGAGCTGATCATTGGAGTGTATATACCAATAGTACATACTTCTAAAAGCTGTGTATTGTACGAGTACGAATACGGGTGCATACGAGTAGAATTGTTGATGAAACTGAACGAGGATGTAATTGTAAGCATTTTTGTTAAGTAGAAGTATTTTGATAAGTGTATTGAAGTCTTTCAAAAGTGTATAAATACATATTAAAACACTACATGTATATACATTTTAACTGAGTCGTTAAGTCATCGTTAGTCGTTACATGTAAGTGTTGTTTTGAAACCTTTAGGTTAACGATCTTGTTAAATGTTGTTAACCCAATGTTTATAATATCAAATGAGATTTTAAATTATTATATTATCATGATATTATCATGTATGAATATCTCTTAATATGATATATATACATTAAATGTCTTTACAACGATAATCGTTACATATATGTCTCGTTTAAAAATCATTAAGTTAGTAGTCTTGTTTTTACATATGTAGTTCATTGTTAATATACTTAATGATATGTTTACTTATCATAGTATCATGTTAACTATATATATATCCATATATATGTCATCATATAGTTTTTACAAGTTTTAACGTTCGTGAATCACCGGTCAACTTGGGTGGTCAATTGTCTATACGAAACCTATTTCAATTAATCAACTCTTAACAAGTTTGATTGCTTAACATGTTGGAAACATTTAATCATGTAAATATCAATCTCAATTAATATATATAAACATGGAAAAGTTCGGGTCACTACAAAGTTGAGGTTTTCCATAGCCTCAACGGGTCTTCTCATGAACTAAGAGAAGAGGTGACCGACTAGGGAGATAGAGAAATGATGATTTGAATCTAACAAGAAGTGTTGAAGACCTTGTATCGAAAGTTTGCTTATCCGGCATATGTGATAGGAGTGTGCGTGTCTTAAATGGAAGTTTGGCGGTAAAGGCTGCTTTGGCATTCTTGGTTAGTTTGTTGATATGTTGGGTTGACAAAGTGAGTCATGTTTTTGACTATCTTCAAGTGGGAGATTGTTGGACGTGAAGGATATCAAAAACAAGAAAAAGAATTCGGTTCAAGAGATAAGGCGCACCGCGGCCTCCCCTAGGTGCGACGTAGATTAGAATGTGAACAGGGGTCAAGTTGAAGAAAGTTTATGTTTTGGTTTTTGCCTTAGAGGCGCGACGCGGCTCCTCCTGGGCGCGATGCGGCTATATCCTGACGAGGAAGTTTCCAGAACGCGTTTTTCATGCTCCTCAAGTTGTTTCCTTGTTATGTTATGCCTATAAATACATCATATTGTAACCCTAATGTATATGCACGAATTTAATCAATAAAATCTCTCTAGTTGGTACATGGATTAAAGTAATCATTTTTCGATTACATATAACCACGTTAAATCTTGCGTTCTTTAATTTTTCGTATTATTGTCTTTCGTTTGTCGAAGTGGGTGATTAATCTTATTTTTTGGGTCCTATAATCCTTACAACTGGTATCAGAGCTAGGCTATAGCCCCGATGTGGTTGACGAGCGTAATGGGCACATCCCGATCGCACGCAGTGACGTGGCGCACCCTCGGTAAAACCTAACGATGAGTGGACCCAGCTATCGTTCGAGGGGACCCTGGCACGATGAGTTGATCCTGGAAGCCGCCGCCTGGATCTGGACTATCGTTGGAGGGGAGGCCCAGATTGACTTGAGTTTGAGGGGAAGTTTGTTAGGGTGAAAACTAAAGTCCCACATCGGTCACGGGATAAAACAAATGTATGTATAAAAGTCTAATGGGAAGTCATTCTATCACCAATTGGTTTTATTCTTGGGCTTATATTACAGGACATTGTGTTTGGGCTATACGATCCTTACAACTGCAGTTTACACCTTCTTCTCTGACGTTGCAGACAACTTAGTAGGTATTAACTGCAAAGATCTGGTAATTGCAGGTTGTCACCGGATAGCTGTACGACATCTGACCTTTTATCTACTCTCAGTAATGTAGGATTTGAAGGCTTCTATTTGTGTTTTCGTAGTTTTGTTTTCTTATATGTTGTTACTGAATGTAGATTTTTTGCTAGCATATGTCATTTGTACCGATTAGCATTTTATTAAACGTTGCAGATGCATCTGTATATATAACGAACGATACAAATAACATATGTGTATATGTAAAGGTTTAGAACCCTATATACAAGGGGCTTGTCACACCCCCAAATAGGGCCGGGGGTAAATATGACATTTCAATATCATCACACATGTATATAAGTGAGAACGACTCTAAATGAGACGTTTTATAAAACATTAATTGTATTGCAGAGGAAAATTTATAAGGTTTTACATCTTTAATCCTATGACAAATGTCTAGATATTAATTGATAAATAAAAATGATGGACTCCAATGCAGCAAGCAAAGTAGGCAATCATCGAATCACAAAGCTAATTATAACCTGAGACAAAACATGCTTAAAACGTCAACACAAAGGTTGAGTGAAATTCATAGGTTTATATCAATAATCAAGATTTTTAGACCACAAGATTTAGTTATAAAAATCCGATATAATTCATATATCAAAAATTAAAGTATATGCCATGAGTATAATATCGAACTAAAAAATTAATACCCCATGGTACCATCGTACCACGCTTTCATTATTATGTAGCCACTTGACATCTGTCAATGGATAGGGACGTTGCTCCCATAGCGCTACCATCAATAATTTAGTTTGCCAACTCAAATTCATGCAATTAACGATATTATCTAGTGGAGATTTAGCATGTAAAAATACAAGTATAAATACATGTATAAATACAAGTTTAACAAAAGTCTCATCCAGTTGCATATAAAGTTTTTCAAGTTACTTGTGTCTGAATCGTAAACATTTAAAAGCAAGCATGTGTCTCATCCCAGAATATAAAAACAGTAAAAATGGGACTATGAAAATCACTTTAAATAGTACAGTAAAAGATGAAGATAATTCCACAAATGAAATGAACGAGTATATGACCAGGTCTTCAACCTTAAAAATATTTTCAAGTTGAGAGAGTTCCATAGAATTTGATAAAAAATTTGTGTGGAATGGTTTGGTATACTTGGAAAACAAGTTAACATTAAATAAAAAAATATATTTCCATATAAAAAAGATATAGGCCGAAATATTTAAAAATGAAAAGATATTTACTTTAGCAACAAGTAAATGTATCTAGTCACATAAATGTCGAGATTAATAAACTTATTCTCAAAGAACAGTATTTAAAATAATAATAGTTGATTAGATAAATTTTATCCATAAATAAATTGATTCTATCCCTTAAATTTGTATTTATCTTGTATTTAAATTAATTAATTAATTTAGGAGGTAAAATAGAAGGTTCTAGAAATTTTTCAAAATTGATATTATTTTAATATTTAATAATAAATCTAAAATTAATAAAATATTATTATTATTTTGGTTAATAATAATTAATTAATTAAATTAATTAATTATATAATTTTTATTATTTAATTAGTTTAATTACATTATAGTTTTATATTTTACAAATGCACCACAAATATTTTATAGAATTTGTTATTACATATTTTAAATTAATAACCTATATTACATAAGTATATTATAATTATATTATACTTATTTTAATAAAGGTGTTGACCAAATAATAATAAATATTAAGTCAGGGTCAATTAAATTCATATATTAATTATATTGCAGTATATAAACCCTAGATATTAAATACGCAGACATGCAAGAAAAACCTTAGGGGCATTTTAGTCATTTCAGGAAGGAAAAAGTGATGGTTGTCACA
Organism: Rutidosis leptorrhynchoides; assembly: GCF_046630445.1. Taxonomy (NCBI): domain Eukaryota; kingdom Viridiplantae; phylum Streptophyta; class Magnoliopsida; order Asterales; family Asteraceae; genus Rutidosis; species Rutidosis leptorrhynchoides. The sequence continues at coordinate 127,611,860 of NC_092334.1, forward strand.
GGGCCGCTCTCGATCCCACTTGATGGGGCCCCTAAGGATTACTGTTGACTCAACATTGATTTCGTCCTTGAGTTAGAGGGTGTATATATGCACCGTTATTTTACCTGGATATGTTATTAGTTTTGTTTGTAAGTAGTATCTATAGTAAGTAGCAAGTAGCAGTTCCACATATGTAATAAGTAGCAGCTGTAGTGACCCGAACTTTTCCATAATTATATATTATGTGAGATTAATATTTACATGAATAAATGTTTGCAACATGTTAAGAAATCAAACTTATTAAGACTTGATTAATTGAAATGGATTTTGTGTTAACGTTTGACCACCCAGTTTGTCCGATGATTCACGAACGTTATAACTTGTATATGACATGATGATATATATGGACATATAGATATGTTTAACATAATGAAATGATAATTAAGTATCTCATTATGTATATTAACAACAAACTATATACATAAAATAAGACTACTAACTTAAGGAATTCAAAACGATATTTATACGTAACGATTATCGTTGTGATAACGTCTTAATATTTATATATCATATTAAGATATATTAGTACATCATGTTATCATGATAATGTATTAATTTAACATCCCATTAGATATAATAACAATAGGATTAACTACATTTAATGAAATCGTTAACTTAAAGGTTCCGAAACAACATGTACATGTAACGACTAACGATGACTTAATGACTCAGTTAAAATGCATATACATGTAGTGTATTAAGATGTGTTAATACACTTTTGAAAGACTTCATGACACATATCAAAGTACTTCTACTTAACAAAAATGCTTACAATTACATTCTCATTCATTTTCATCAACAATTCTACTCGTATGCAACCGTATTCGTACTCGTACAATACCCAGCTCCTAGATGTACATACTATTGGTATATATACTTCAATGATCAGCTCTTAGCAGCCTTAATGAGTCACCGAAACATGTGGAAACCATCATTTGGCAACTAGCATGAAATATCTAACAAAAATACAAGCTTATGGAGCCTTTATCTTGACTCCAAAATCACAAATTCATGCACTCACATAAACACTTTCATTTTTCAACTTTTATGCATCAAACACATCTCTCTCAAGTTCTCTCTTCATGTTCTAAGTGTTCTTCATCATCTTCATCAAAATCTACATCATTATAGCTCATAAATCCATACATAAAACAACCTACAAAATAACTACTCAAGAAAACTTCAAGAACACTTTCAAGTTTACAAGTCTACTTCCAAGCTTTCTAATCCATTCCAAGTAATCATCTAAGATCAAGAAACCTTTGTTATTTATAGTAGGTTATCTTTCTTATTCAAGGTAATATTCATATTCAATCTTTGATTCGATTTCTATAACTATAACTATCTTAATTCGAGTATTAATCTTACTTGAACTTATTTTTGTGTCATGATTCTACTTCAAGAACTTCCAAACCATCAAAGATCCTTTGAAGCTCAAGTTATGTTCTCATCATTTCTAGTAGGTTTACCCACTATACTTGAGGTAGTAATGGTTTTCATAACATCATTCGATTCATATATATAAAACTATCTTATTCGAAGATTATAACTTGTAATCACTAGAATATAGTTTAGTTAATTCTAAACGTGTTCGCAAATAAAGTTAATCCTTCTAACTTAACTTTTAAAATCAACTAAACACATGTTCTATATCTATATGATATGCTAACTTAATGATTTAAAACCTAGAAACACGAAGAACACCGTAAAACTGGACATACGCAGTTGTAGTAAAACCGGGGGGCTGTTTTGGTTTGGATAATTAAAAACTATGATAAACTTTGATTTAAAAGTTGCTCTTCTAGAAAAATGATATTTCTTATGAACATGAAACTATATTCAAAAATCATGGTTAAACTTAAGGTGGAAGTATGTTTTTCAAAATGGTCATCAAGATGTCGTTCTTTCGACGGAAATGACTACCTCTTTCAAAAACGACTTATAACCTGTATTTCTGACTATAAACTTATACTTTTTCTATTTAGTTTCATAAATTAAAATTCATTATGAAACCATAGCAATTTGATTCACCAAAATGGATTTATAACGAAGAAATTATGGGTAAAACAAAATTGGTTAGATTTACTAGTTTAGCTACAAAATTTTTATAACAAATCTATACTAACCATAACTTAACTAACTTATATTGTATTATACCTGTAGTCTAATATATATTACGAAATCTTGATAGACCATAGACACGTATACAATGTTTTGACATATCATATCGACGTCATATATATATATATATATATATATATATATATATATATATATATATATATATATATATATATATATATATATATATATATATATATATATATATATATATATATATATATATATTATTTGGAATAACCATAGACACTCTATATGCGGTAATGCTCGAGTTAGCTATACAGGGTTGAGGTTGATTCCAAAATAATATATATACTTTGAGTTGTGACCGAGTCTGAGACTTGTATACACTGGGTCGTGGATTGATTCGAGAAAATATATTTATTTATGTACTACTAACTGTGGACTACTAATTGTGGACTACTAACGATGAACTGCTAACTTAACAACTTAAAACGTCAACACGTAATAAAAATGTTGTGAATATATTTCGATCATACTTTGATATATATATATGTATATATCTATTATAGGTTCGTGAATCGACCCGTGGCCAAGTCTTATTTCTGACGAAGTAAAAATATGTGAAAGTAAGTTATAGTCCCATTTTTACTACCAAATATTTTTTGGATGAGAATACATGCAGTTTTATAAATATTTTACAAAATAGGCACAAGTACTTAAAACTACATTCTATGGTTGGATTATTAAACCGAATATCACCCTTTTTAGTCTGGTAATCTAAGAATTAGGGAACAGAAACCCTAATTGACGCGAATCCTAAAGATAGATCTATTGGTCCTAACAAACCCCATCCGGGTTACGGATGCTTTAGTACTTCGATTTTATCATGTCCGATGAGAGTCCCGGAATGATGGGGATATTTTAGATGCATTTTTGTTAATGTCAGTTACCAGGTGTTCACCATATGAATGATTTTTAATTCGCGGGTTACGCGTATTATTTTGTACACGGGTTACGTGTGCAGTTATAACTGAAATCTTGTGGCCTATTATTATTATGATTTATGATAAAGATTAAACCTATAACTCACCAACATTTTTTGTTGACGTTTAAAGCATGTTTAATCTCAGGTGATTATTAAGAGCTTCCGCTGTTGCATGCTAACTTAAGGCCAAGAATTGGAGTCAGCATGCTTGTAATATTTTGTTTAAAAACTGCATTCGGAGAATTAAGTCGATGTGTAATATTATTGTAAATCATTATGTAATGGTCATGTGTAAAACGTTATCTTTTAGATTATCATTACTTGATAATCTACGTTATGGTTTTAAACCTTTATCGATAAAATAAAGGTTATGGTTTGTTTTAAAAACGAATGCAGTCTTTGAAAAACGTCTCATATAGAGGTCAAAACCTTGCAACGAAATTAATTAATATGAAACGTTTATAATTGATATGAACGGGACATTTCAGTTGGTATCCGAGCGTTGGTCTTAGAGAACCAGGAATTTTCATTGGTGTGTCTTATCGAGTTTGTTAGGATGCATTAGTGAGTCTGGACTTCGACCGCGTTTACTTTAAAAACGATTGCTTAACAATTTTTGTTGGAAACTATATATTTTTTTTACATGTAAATATTATGTGATATATTAATCTCTTAACGTGCTTGCTATTGCATGATAGATGTCTACTTCTAGTAAAAATCTCATCGACTCACCTAATAATAATGAAGAGTCGAATGTATTTTAGGAATAAGATTCACAAATTCCCGAAGAGGAACCGGAAGAAGAGGAACTGGAAGAAGAGGAGGTTCCGGAGGAAGAAATATTAATAAATACAGAAAAACAGTTAAATAAAAGAAAATCCTCAACCAATGGACCAAAGTTAAAAATGGTCAATGGTGTTTCCGCCGAGGAAGAAAAATATTGGGAAGATTACCAATTTTCCGATGAATCGGATCCCTACGAGGATTCCGATGATGTTATATAAATTATCCCGGCCCAATTTAATATAGCAAAAGAAAACAATAAGAGAAAAGCTATCAAAATAGAGAAACCCGAGTCCAAAACCGATGAACTTTATGTTAACATGAAATATCCCGATGGGATATATCGTAAACACCTGTATTTCTTAAACTTTAACTATAACCCGAGAACATCTAAGCCACCAGTTTTTTCTAAATCATTTGTGAAAACGACGGCTCGTATTAGAGGAGCACCATGTATCCCTAGGAAATTAGCAAAACGAACCAAATCCGAGGAGGAAGAAACAAGTGAGTCGGAATAAAGAGTTGTAATCATGTTGTGTAATATATATATTGTAGTGTGCTTGTACTTTTATGTTATATGTAAAAATTGCTAGTATTGTTTGTTAATTATCTTTTACGAATCTAATCCTCGTCTATTTTACAGTATAAAAACACAAAATGGATGTTAAGGATAGAAAACCGAATACTTTAGAAGACCTACCAGGGGATATGATTGATGAAATCTTGGCTAGAGTTGGTCAGAATTCATCGGCACAATTATTTATGGTGAAATTAGTTTGTAGAATATTTAAAAGACGCTACAGGTATGCCTTGGTTTATAAAAGGCTTTCCTTTGATAGATGGTGTATATCACATTGGGGAGACCCTAAGTTACACCGTGTTTTCTTTAATGCATTGAGTGCGGGAAACCCAAATGCAATTTTATGCTACAGGTTGAGAGCCTATTTTGATTCCACATATCCCAACATAGGACTTCGTTCTTTAGAAAGAGCTTCAAACATGCAACTTAAAGAAGCATGTTATGTTTATGGGTTAGTGATGTTCGCTTCTCATCAAATTGAGAAAAAGAACATAGGATTGCAACTTCTAAATAAAACATTCCCACAGGTGACGAATTTAGTAGTTGGGGTGAGAAATAAGGTTTTTAGATTGTTACGGGGTTGTTGGGCATTACGTAACCCCCGTCCTTTTGACAACGTTACAACGTGCTGTCTTGTTAACGGCCACAACGGTTATTTTCCACAAGACCAAGGATGGGAAATAATATTAGTAAAAACAGAATGCATGACTTGTTTCTGGACCTATGAATTATGTGTCTTTATTGCCTTTGCTGAACGGCTTGCGCTTAACTAGAATTGTCTTTACAATTGCCTTGTATCAAAATTATTGTGTGCTATGTTTCATGCTATATGTAAAGTAGCAGTATTCTAAGTTTGTAAAATATTGTATAAAAGTTCGAACGCAAAATATTATGGTAATCAGTTTTTCATATAGAATTATAGTAGTTGAATTGTATATTAGCTACTAAGTATGAACTTAACGGGTAGGTACTACCCGAATAAAAAATTATAAAATGCTAATATGAAGAAAAAGCTTTTATAAATAAGTTCATATTACGCTACGAAATACTATTGACTACTCTTAAAATTCTATATGATTAACTCAAATCTTTTGGCTATTTTTGAAGGAAATGGCACCGACGACTCGTCAGAATTTGAACATGAGCGAGGAAGACTTCTGTGTTTTCCTTGTAGCAAACATAGCCACAGTACAGGCTGTGATGCAAAACAACAATAACTCTGAATCCAGCAATGGAACTAACGCCACAAGAACTCGTGTAGGATGCTCCTACAAAGAATTCACTGCCTGTAAACCTCCAGAATTTGATGGAACCGAAGGACCAATCGGATTGAAACGGTAGACCGAGAAGGTCGAATCGGTGTTTGCCATAAGTAAATGTATTGAAGAAGATAGGGTAAAGTACGCCACGCATACCTTCACATGTACTGCATTAACATGGTGGAACACCTATCTCGAACAGGTGGGACAAGATGCTGCTTACGCCCTACCGTGGTCAGCATTCAAACATATGATGAATGAGCAGTACCATCCCAGAAACGAGGTCAATAAGCTCAAGGTAGAGCTTAGAGGATTACGAACACAGGGGTTCGATATTACCACATACGAACGACGATTCACAGAGTTGTGCCTATTGCGTCCAGGAGTGTTCGAGGATGAAGAGGAGAAGATCGACGCGTTTGTAAAAGGACTACCAGAAAGGATTCAGGAGGATGTGAGTTCAAACGAGCCCACCTCCATACAAAAGGCAAGTTGACTGGCTCACAAACTCATAAATCTGATTGAGGGAAGAATTAAAGAGCAGACGGCTGAAGAGGCCAAAATGAAGCAAGTCAAGAGAAAGTGGGAAGAAAATAGTGACAAGGGTCACCAATCCAACAGCAACAATAATCGTTATAACAACCACAACATTAACCGCAACAATAATCGCAATCCCAACAACAACTAAAATAACCCCCATAACAACTACAACAAATGTCCCAACAACAACAATCCCAACAACTATCTCAATAACAAAAATGGCAACCAAAATCAGAAAATTCCGTTCAAAAGGTGTGAAGGGTACCATCCAACTACTTACTATTCGGTATCATGTACCAAGTGTAATAGAAAGGGGCATAGTGCAGAAAAGTGTGAAGTTTACGGACCAGGGGTTAATGGAACAGAAAATGCCGACATTACTTGTTTCGGATGCGGGGAAAAGGGCCATTACAAAAGTAAGTGTCCTAACCAGGGGAATAATAATGGTCAAGGCCGAGGAAGAGTTTCCAATATTAATGCGGCAGAAGCGCAGGAAGACCCAGAGCTTGTTACGGGTACGTTTCTTATCGATGAAAATTCTGCTTATGTTTTATTTGATTCGGGTGCGGATAGAAGCTATATGAGTAGAGATTTTTTTGCCAAATTAAGTTGTCCATTAACGCCTTTGGATAATAAATTTTTACTCAAATTAGCAAACGGTAAATTAATTACAGCAGATAAAATATGTCGGAATCGAGAAATTAAACTGGTTAGCGAAACGTTTAAGATTGATTTGATACCAGTAGAGTTAGGGAGTTTTGATGTGATAATTGGCATGGACTGGTTGAAAGAGGTGAAAGCAGAGATCGTTTGTTACAAAAATGCGATTCGCATTATGCGCAAAAAGAGAAAACCCTTAATGGTGTACGGAGAGAAGAGCAACGCGAAGTTAAATCTTATTAGTAATTTAAAGGCGCAAAAGCTAATAAGAAAAGGTTGCTATACCGTTCTAGCACACATCGAAGAAGTCAAACCCGAAGAAAAGAACATCAATGATGTTCCTGTCGCAAAAGAATTTCTCGATGTATTTTCGAAAGAATTACCGGGAATACCTCCACACCGATCTATTGAATTTCAAATAGATCTTGTACCAGGAGCTACACCAATAGCTTGTGCTCCATACAGACTCGCACCCAGTCAAATGAAGGAGCTCCAAAAAAATTACAAGAACTTTTAGAGCGTGGTTTCATTCGACCAAGCACATCCCCGTGGGGAGCTCCTGTTTGGTTTGTCAAAAAGAAAGATGGAACATTCAGGTTTTGTATCGACTACCGAGAGTTGAACAAACTTACCATCAAGAACTGTTATCCACTACCAAGAATCGATAACTTGTTTGATCAGCTGCAAGGTTTGTCAGTTTACTCGAAGATTGATTTGCATTCTGGATATCATCAAATGAGGGTGAAGGAGGATGATATTCTCAAGACTGCTTTTAGGACGCGTTACGGTCATTATGAGTTTATGGTTATGCCGTTTGGATTGACTAATGCACCAGCTGTGTTCATGGACCTCATGAATCGAGTGTGTGGACCATATCTTGACAAGTTTGTCATTATTTTCATCGATGACATCCTTATTTACTCAAAGAATGATCAAGAGCACGAAGAACATTTGAGAAAAGTGCTAGAATTATTGAGGAAGGAAAAATTGTACGCTAAATTTTGAAAGTGTGCATTTTGGTTGAAAGAAGTTCAATTCCTCGGTCATATAGTGAGCAAAGAAGGTATTCAAGTTGATCCGGCAAAGATTGAAACTGTTGAGAAGTGGGAAACACCGAAAACTCCTACGCAGATACACCAATTTTTAGGAATGGCTGGTTACTACAGAAGATTCATCCTAGCTTTTTCCAAAATAGCAAAACCCTTGATTGCATTAACGCATAAAGGGAAGAAATTTGAATGGAAGGAGGAACAAGAGAAAAAGCTAACTACAGCACCTATATTGTCATTGCCTGAAGGGAATGATGATTTTGTGATTTATTGTGACGCCTCAAAGCAAGGCCTTGGTTGTGTATTAATGCCACGAACGAAGGTAATTGCTTATGCGTCCAGAAAATTAAATATTCACGAGTAAAATTATACGACTCACGATTTAGAATTGGGCTTTGTTGTTTTTGCATTAAAGACATGGAGGCACTACTTATATGGGGTCAAAAGTATTATATATACCGACCACAAAAGTCTCCAACATATATTGGATCAGAAACAACTGAACATGAGGCAGCGTAGGTGGATTGAATTGTTGAATGATTATGATTTTGAGATTCGTTACCACCCGGGGAAGGCACATGTGGTAGCCGACGCTTTGAGTAAAAAGGACAGAGAACCTATGCGGGTAAAAGCTATGAATATAATTATTCGTACTAACCTTACTACTCAAATAAAGGAGGCGCAACACGGAGTTTTAAAAGAAGAGAATCTAAAGAATGAAATACCCAAAGGATCGGAAAAACATCTTAATATTCGGGAAAACAGAACCCTGTATAGGGTTGAAAGAATTTGGGTACCAAAGTTTGGAGATGTGAGATAAATGGTACTTAAGGAAGCACATAAAACCAGATATTCAATACTTTTCTGGAGCGGGAAAGATGTACAAAGATCTCAAGAAACACTTTTGGTGGCTATGAAAGCCGATATTGCTACATTCGTAGGATAATACTTAACTTGTTCTAAAATTAAAGATGAACATCAGAAACCATCAGGTCTGCTTCAACAACCCGAAATCCCGGAATGGAAATGGGAAAACATTACCATGGATTTCATTACTAAATTACCAAGAACTGCAAGTGGTTATGATACTATTTGGGTAATAGTCGATCATCTCACCAAGTCAGCACACTTTCTGCCAATGAGAGAAGATGATAAAATGGAGAAGTTAGCACGACTATACTTGAAGGAAGTTGTCTCCAGACATGGAATACCAATCTCTATTATCTCTGATAGGGATGGCAGATTTATCTCAAGGTTTTGGCAAACATTACAACAAGCATTGGGGACTCGTCTAGACATGAGTACTGCCTATCATCCACAAACTGATGGGCAAAGTGAAAGGACAATACAGACCCTTGAAGACATGCTATGAGCATGTGTTATTTATTTTGGAAACAGTTGGGATCGACATCTACCGTTAGCAGAATTTTCCTACAACAACAGTTACCACTCGAGTATTGAGATGGCACCATTTGAGGCACTTTATGGCAGAAAGTGCAGGTCTCCGATTTTTTGGTATGAGGTGGGGGATAGACAAATTATGGGTCCGGTGATAATTCAAGAAACGACCGAGAAAATTATTCAAATTCAACAACGGTTGAAAACCGCCCAGAGTCGACAAAAGAGCTACGCAGACAGTAAAAGAAAAGATATAGAATTTTAAATTGAAGAGATGGTCATGCTTAAGGTTTCACCTTGGAAAGGCGTTGTTCGTTTTGGAAAACGAGGAAAATTAAACCCGAGATACATTGGGTCATTCAAGATTATTGATCGTGTCGGACTGGTAGCTTATCAACTTGAATTACCTCAACAATTAGCTGGTGTACATAATACTTTTCACGTCTCGAATCTAAAGAAATGCTTAGCCAAAGAAGATGTCATAACCCGTCCTTAACCATAAGAACGAGTTAGATAACGTATGATTTCATTGCGAGGTATTGACCTCTATATGCGACATTTTTAAAAGAACAACTGCATTTATTTTACATTACAAACCATAACTCTTATTTTAATACAAGCTTTAGACAATAAAAAGATGATTATCGTTTAGCGATAATCTTAGACTTACAAACATTACATGTGATGATAACAATACGATTTCTAGCATATTTTACATTACAAATCCTCCGATATGCAGTTTTATTTTTGACACAAATATGCATACTCAAGATCTTGTTTAAATTCAACATGTTGCAGCGGAAGCTTTTAGTTATCACCTGAGAATAGACATGTTTAAAACGTCAACATAAAGTTGGTGAGATATAGGTTTAATGCCGGCAGCGATATAAATATAGACCACAAGATTTCATATGTAAACATTTTAATAAGAATATTCTAAGTGGTTGAGCACTTGGTAACCATACTTAACATTTAATCACGTCGCATATTCCCTTTATTATGAAATCTTACTACACCGTACCAAGTGTAGTCACCGAAACGAAGTACTGTGCAACCGTTGAATACTGGTCGTCCAGTCCGGTTGGGGTTGTCAGGCCCGATAGATCTATCAACAGGATTCGCGTTTACAATACCGCTGTAAATAATAGTTACCAAGCTACAGGGAAGTATGCCAGTGGTACAACTCAACGTATAATATATTTTTCAGTTACTTGTGTCCATAACGTAAATCATAAAATACATGTATTCTCATCCCGAAATATTTAGAGTTTAAAAGTGGGACTATATACTCACTTTTGTCTTGAAGATATATAGTTTCGACTTGGTCTCCGATTGATATCACGAACCTATCCATATATAATATATCAATACCTTTTCTTTTAAAAACAATCGTCACATATATATACTTATAATACTTTTAATACTTTTAATAATTCCTTAGTCCGTAGTTAGCAGTCCGATGTTAGTAATTCAATTTTAATGGTTCATTTTTAGGTGTTTAATAAACCCCCAATGAAATAAATAAAACCCCCATCGTATATGTATTGGTCGAGATTAATCTTGACCCACGGTACCGGTGTTGTCAAATGACGTGTTGCGTACATAAAGTACCGGTGTTGTCAAATGACGTGTTGCGTACAATCATGGGATCTTATGATTAATCTTCTCGTATTGTTTACGGGTGATCCTGAACCATATAAAATTAAATTATGAGTACATATATATAAAATATCATGTTATTTTAGAAGGATGTGGTTTATTTAATTTTTTTCCAATTAATCACGTAGCTAAACTAGTCTTGGATATCCGATTTCGTTTTGGTCATAGTTTCTTCGTTACAACTCCGTTTTCGTTGGTTCAACTTGCCACTTCCTTGGATCGAGTCCCTCTTTAAGAATATGAACTGTAAATACCTTAGTTTGTATTCAAAATCACAGGTCATAGGTCAAACTTTGGTGAAACTTATGAAGTTAATCATTTTCCATCATGTAAACAACCTTAAATGATTATTTTTCTAAAAATACTTATACTTTGAGTTAAATCATAAAATTTTTATGCGTTAACATATTCATAGTAAAAATCATTCCAGAAAATAAACCTCCAATTCAAATTTTAAGATGGTTTTTAATTATCCAACCCAAAACAGCCCCCGGTTACACTCCGACGTCGTAAAAACAGTTTTTAAGGTGTTCTTTGAAAAACCAAGTTAAACCTTGTTAAATTAGCATATATTTAAGATATATTACAGGTCTTGAAGTATTTTAAAAGTTAAGTTAGAAGGATCTATTTAGTTTGCAAACAAGTTTGAAAACATTCAAACTATGTTCTTGTTGTTAAAATTTTATACCACAAAATAAGATAGCTATATATATATGAATCGAATAAGGTTATGAACAAAGTTACTACCTCAAGTTACTTGGACAAGATTGCTGTAAAAGAGGAGTAAGAACCTAGAACCAAAAGGGTGATGGAATTGGGTGAAAGATTGGAAGTAAGTTTGTGTTCTTGGAAGGGATTCTTGAAGTGTTTTTGTAAGGGTTTTCCTATGGTGATTAAGGCTTGTTTCTATGGCTAGATCTTCATGGTTTCTTGCTGAATTGATGAGGGTTTCTTATGGCTTTCAAGTAGGTGTGTTAGAGAGTAATTTGGAAGTGATAATGGTGAACTAGAATTGATATGGGGAAGGCCTTATAAAAACGTGAATGGGGGAGACATGGACAAGTTTTCCTTTTGTTATTTTGTATGACTTTCAATGCTAGCATCCAATTTCTAATTACCTTATACATAAGGCATGAACAAGGGCTAGTTGGTGGTGATTTGATGTGTATATACCAATAGTAAATACGTATAGAAGCTAGGTATGATACGAGTACATGTACTCTAGATATACGTATAGAAATTTTGTAAAAAATGGAATGAGAATTCAAATATAGCTATCTTTTGTGAATACACTTATATTGTTTTATGTATTTAAGTCCTTAAAAAGTGATTAAATACATTACTTATACGATATATGTATAAACATTATAGGTCATAAGTATTTATGTCAAATAACGTTACGTATGGTTATCGTTTTGAAAACTTAAGTTAGTAGTTTCAAAATATACTTATAACTTATTGTTATTAATACAAAATGAGATATTAAAACATTCTTGGATCATGTTAAATATGTATATATATATATATATACACAAACGTATAATTATCATATATTGTATAGTTCATGATATCATCGGTCAAACTAGACGGTCAAACGTTGTGTAAAACTTATTTCAAAAACATAAGTCTCAACAATTTGGATTGCTTATCATGTTGGTAAGGTTTAATTTATGTAAATATTAATCTTATAAGTATAGAACGATCGAAAAAGTGCGGGTCATTACAGTACCTACCCGTTAAATAAATTTCGTCCCGAAATTTTAAAATTGTACCTATTTTGCGTCATCGGGAAATAAGTGTGGATACTTTTGTTTCATTTAATCCTCTCATTCCCAAGTAAACTCGGGACCCCTTCGAGCATTCCAACGAACCTTAACGATCGGTATGCTGCTCTGCTTGAGCCGTTTAACTTCACGATCCATGATTTCGATTGGTTCTTCGATGAATTGTAGTTTTTCATCGACATGGATTTCTTCAAGAGGAATGGTGAGGTCTTCCTTTGCAAGACACTTCTTAAGGTTCGAGACATGAAATGTATTATGTACTCCGGTGAGTTGTTGCGGTAACTCGAGTCGATAAGCTACCGGTCCAATGCGTTCGATGATCTTGAACGGGCCTACATATCTTGGGTTCAGTTTACCTCTTTTACCGAAACGTATTACACCTTTCCAAGGTGACACCTTTAGCATAACCATGTCACCGATCTGAAACTCTAATGGTTTCCTTCGGACATCGGCGTAGCTCTTTTGGCGACTACGGGCTGTTTTCAATCTCTCCTTGATTTGTACTATCTTCTCAGTTGTTTCGTGTATGATCTCGGGACCAGTTAATTGTCGATCTCCTACTTCATTCCAACAAATAGGAGATCTACACTTCCTTCCGTACAATGCTTCGAATGGCACAGCTTTAATGCTCGCATGATAACTATTATTATACGAGAATTCTACTAATGGTAGATATTTATCCCATCCGTTTCCAAAATCGATCACACATGCCCTGAGCATGTCTTCAAGAGTCTGAATCGTTCTTTCACTCTGCCTGTCGGTTTGCGGATGATACGCAGTACTCATATCCAAACGAGTTCCTAGGGCCTCCTGTAGTGATTGCCAGAACTTTGATGTAAATCTACTATCACGATCGGATATAATGGAAATAGGTATTCCATGCCTTGAAACAACTTCCTTTATATACAATCGTAATAGTTTCTCCATTCTATCCGTTTCCTTTATAGGCAATAAATGTGCAGACTTGGTGAGACGATCAACAATTACCCAAATGGTGTCGTATCCCCAGGCGGTCTTTGGTAACTTCGTGATGAAATCCATGGTAATACCGTCCCATTTCCATTCTGGAATTTCTGGTTGTTGAAGTAACCCTGACGGCTTCTGGTGTTCTGCTTTGACTTTGGAACAAGTTAAACACTCCCCAACATATGTTGCAACGTCTGTCTTTAAATTAGGCCACCAATAATGTGTCTTAAGATCTTGGTACATCTTTCCAACTCCAGGATGTATCGAATATCTTGTCTTATGTGCCTCGTTCAATATCAACTTCCTTAATCCACCCAACTTTGGTACCCAAATACGATTTGCAAAATATCGAATTCCATCTTCCCGCATAACGAGTTGCTTCTCATACTTCTTCATTATCTCATTTCCTATATTTTCTTTAGTAAGTGCTTCTCGTTGAACTTCTTTGATTTGTGAGTTGAGATTCATGCGAATTTTTATGTTCATCGCTCGTACTCGAATTGGTTCTCGCTTTCCCGGGATGATAACGAATTTCACAATCATAGTCATTTATTAACTCAACCCACCTACGTTGCCTCATGTTCAGCTGTTTTTGATCGAAAATATGTTGAAGGCTTTTATGATCAGTAAACACAGTGCATTTAACCCCATACAAGTAGTGTCTCCATATCTTCAATGCAAACACGACTGCTCCCAGTTCTAGATCATGCGTCGTATAATTCCACTCGTGAATCTTTAATTGTCGGGATGCGTATGCAATAACTTTCTTCCGTTGCATAAGAACGCAACCAAAACCTTGTCGTGAAGCGTCACAATATATTTCAAAATCATCGTTCCCTTCTGGTAACGATAAAATAGGCGCCGTAGTCAACTTCTTTTTTAGTAATTGAAATGCACTCTCCTGCTCAGTAGTCCATTCATATTTCTTCCCTTTTTGCGTTAACGCTGTCAACGGCTTAGCTATTCGGGAAAAATCTTGAATAAACCTTCTATAATAACCGGCTAAACCCAAAAATTGGCGTATCTGCGTTGGTGTCTTAGGAGTCTCCCATTTTTCAATGGCTTCAATTTTTGCTGGATCAACCTGAATTCCTTTGCTACTAACAACGTGGCCAAGAAATTGCACTTCTTTCAACCAGAAAGCACATTTAGAAAATTTAGCATATAGCTGTTCTTTTCTCAATAACTCTAATATCAACCTTAAATGTTGCTCATGCTCTTGCTCACTCTTGGAATAGATAAGAATATCATCAATGAAAACGATAACAAACTTATCTAAATATGGACTACAAACTCGATTCATGAGGTCCATGAATACAGCTGGCGCATTTGTCAACCCAAACGGCATGACCAAAAATTCGTAATGACCATAACGTGTCCGAAAAGCAGTTTTCGGTATATCTTCTTCTTTGACGCGTAATTGATGATAGCCCGATCTTAGGTCAATTTTCGAGTACACACATGATCCTTGGAGTTGATCAAATAAGTCGTCAATTCTCGGTAGTGGATACCGATTCTTGATAGTTAACTTATTTAATTCACGATAATCTATACACATTCGGAAAGATCCGTCTTTCTTCTTGACGAATAAAATTGGAGCTCCCCACGGTGAAGTACTTGGTCGTATGAATCCACGATCCAGTAATTCTTTTAACTGACTCTGAAGTTCTTTTAACTCGGACGGTGCAAGTCTATATGGAGCACGGGCAACCGGTGCAGCTCCTGGTACAAGATCTATTTGAAATTCTACAGATCTAAATGGAGGTAATCCCGGCAACTCTTCCGGAAATACTTCAGGAAAATCTCTTGCCACAGGCACGTCATTGATGCACTTCTCTTTTTCTTTCTTTTCGACTTTATTAACATGTGCTAAGATAGCATAGCACCCTTTCTTCAAGCACTTTTGAGCTTTCAAATAACTAATGAGTTTTAGCTTTGAGTTACCCTTCTCTCCATAAATCATTACTGGCGTTTTATCATTACGAGGAATGCGAATTGCCTTCTTGGCGCACACAACTTCAGCTCCTATTTTGGACATCCAGTCCATGCCGACTATTACATCAAAACTTCCTAATTCTACGGGTATCAAATCAATCTTAAATGTTTCTCCGGCTAAATTTATTTTACAATCACGGCAAATTTTATCGGCTTTAATTAGTTTACCATTAGCTAACTCAATCATGTACTTAGCATCTAGAGGTAATGATGAACAATTCAATTTAGCGTGAAAGTCTCTACACACGTAACTTCTATCAGCACCAGTGTAACATCCCGCATTTTTCCGTTAAATTATTTTAACGCCCGTCTTTTTCTTTTTAAATAATACCCTTCATATCTAGATTCGTATCCTTTGTTAAGTAACATTTTAAATATTCTCGTTATCGGATTTTAATATCTCCCGTACTCCCGTGAAATTTAAAATATTCGATCGGTTAAATCCCGCACCCGCTTCTAAACTCGAGGGACTAAAATTGACACGGGGCAAACTAGTTGACTAGGTCAACTAGTCCACCCCAATCACCACCATTCAATCACCTCCATCTCTCTCTCTTTCTCTCTAGCAAGAACACACACACAAACACCCAATTCAATCATTCATCATCTAAATTCGATCTAGGAGGCTTACAACAAAACAAATTACATATTTGGAATCCTCTCTTCATCCTCTACAATTTGATACCAACTTCATCTCGTTTGGGTAACATTTCTAAAACTCTAGATTCCTCTAAATTCGTGTTTTTGATTTGAAATGGTGTTAGTTAGTGTCTATGGCTCGTGTCTAGCATGAATATATGATTTACTTGCTCGATTTGTTGTTTTGAGTAACTAGTTTGAACATTTGAAATGGGTTTGCTTAATCTTGCATTTTGGAAGATTAAATGTTGTTTGATTGTTCAAGTTCATGTTTTAATTGTGTTACTAGTATCACTAGCTTCGTTTTGATGCGTAGGTTGATTAAGAAAACTTCAAAAACCCGATTATTGATTTTGTGAACTTTTGGTTAGGGTTGACAACTCTTAAAACGAACTTTTGATGCGTTGAATGCTTGTTAATGTTATTGATAAGTGTTTAGTTGTATTACATGTTTCATTACCTTCAAAACGGCATATCATATGTATAAATTGGATTCCCGAAACTTAAATTGCAATTGATAAACTTGAAACTTGAAAATAAACCTCTATTGATCACTTGGCGGGATTTCGGTTATAGTATATGATGTTTTTGCTTGATGAAAAGTGCTTACTTGCGTTCCTCGTCGAAAGAGCTTTCCGATGATATAAAATACATGTTCTAATTGTTTGCGGATCATAAAATGTGATTGTTTGTGTTTTGGTTCGTCCATTTGGGGAATACAGCAAACAGGGCCTGGGAACCGATCAGGACGCCGTCCAGATACTGGGGACGCCGTCCCACCTTTTGAACCTAGACGCCGTCTAGGATATCAGGACGCCGTCCCACCCTTCATTGTGGGACGCCGTCTAGCCATTTGGGACGCCGTCCCACTGTACTAAAACTGGCTGTTTGCTTTGGTCATTTGACATAAAAATGTTTGCTATGCTACGGACCTCCGATTAACATGAAACTTGGCCAACATGCTCATATATGATTATATAACTTAGAAAAATTGTCGGATACCCAACCCGACCCCGTTGACTTTTCCGTTGACTTTGACCCGACCAAGTTGACTTTTAATCAAACTTAACCAAATAATTGTGCAATCGTTCTAACATGTTTTTATACTTGTACCTTGCATGAAACATGACAATTTGATTCACATGCTATTATGATCGAGTCTTAACGAGCCATAGGACTAATTGAACATCTTTGACCTATCGTGCTTACCGTTATTGATACAACCTATTGTTTAGGTCAAGACTAGCATTGTTCTTTGCACACGTTTACTTGTTGAAGTACTTTATTAACTCTTGCGCTCAAGGTGAGATCATAGTCCCACCTTTTCAACAACTTTTATACTTTTAAATCGTGGGCTGAGAAAACATATACTTTGTTACATCTTGTACTACTTACTTTTATGTTTTGAACACAAGTGTGAAAACAAACATTCCACGTGCGAGTTAGAACAAAAATGCCTCAATTCGATTATCATTAGTTACACTTGCAGGGTGTAAGCGAGAACTTATATTGTGTGGCCATACGGGTTTAACAAACCCTCATTCGGACGGTTCGCTACCGTTATGCGGATGAAATATATTTTTGTGTTTTAGTGCGGGTTCTAGCACTGTGTGATGGGGTAACGTTGGTTAAGTTTTGATAATTGAGTGCTCGCGTATAACAACACTTTTGGAATGCAAATGATTTGGATAATCTACGTTATGGAAATACAAAATCTTGTGGTTCAAAAACAACGTTTAATACTTACTAAACCTATGATTTCACCAACGTTTTCGTTGACAGATTCTTCTATGTTTTCTCAGGTTTTGAATGCTTAGTGATACATGCTTCCGCACTCTTTTGATACTTGCTTGGATGTCGAGTATACATGCATTTTGGAGCATCTTTTGAACTTATTTAAACTGTGTCGCATAGTTTTCATTTGTACTTATAACGTTGTAACTTAACTTGTGGTCAATTATCTTTGTAAACTTTGAAACAATCTTTACACTTGAATGGATGCGACATATTTTGGGTCAAACGTCTGTTTTAAAGACTTATGACCAGGTAATGGGACCTACGTAGTCGACGCCGTCACTTGACGATTTGTCGGGGTCGCTACAAGTGGTATCAGAGCTTTGGTTGTAGGGATTTAGAGTTCATTTGTGTCCACCCCGAGTCATAGGGTACATAGGTGAATCTAGACTACAACCGGCATATAGACTGAAGTAGGAATTACTTGACTAATTGTGCATTTATACTCGAACTCTTCAATCATATCTAACTCGTATTCGATCTTGATCTTACGTTGATAAATTTTGTTGACGCGCCACCTTGACTTTATGAGGTAATGTTAAATGCACATGAGAATCAGGGTAATATAATTTCCGGGATTATATTACGGTGATTCATATGGACATTCCGACATTATGACATAAAGAATTTAAGGCGAGTCAAGGAAAATTTTCTCTACATCATCATTCCCTATCATGATTAGTATTATTGAGAATACTAATCAACGATATCCTTGTGTCTTGAAGGAACAATGCCTCCCCGTCGCGGGCCACGTAATGAAACTTCCGAACAAGCTTTTCAACGCATGATAGCCACCGCCATAGGTGCGGCTATGGCTAGTATCTCCTCCGACATCAATAACAACCACAACCACAACAACCCTGGAGCCGGTAATTCAAACGAGGGTTGCTCCTACAAAACTTTCATGGGGTGCAAACCTCACACCTTCGATGGGACCGGAGGACCGGTTGTGCTCACCCGATGGTTTGAGCAAACAGAAGCCGTTTTTAGCATAAGCGGTTGTCGGGACCAAGACAAAGTCAAATATTCCACCCACACTTTTGCCGGTATCGCCCTCACATGGTGGAATACGTATGTGCTGTCGGTGGGTATCGATGAAGCCCACACACTCTCCTGGGCCGACTTAAAGAGAAAGATGATCACCGAATACTTCCCGCGCGAAGAGACCCGTAAGCTCGAACACGAACTAAGAACTTTAAAAGCGGTCGGGAATGACCTAAAGGCATATAACCAACGATTTTCTGAGCTATCCTTGATGTGCCCAAACCTCGTGACCCCTGAACCTCTAAGGGTTGAACTTTACATGGATGGTCTTCCCAAGAGCATCAAACAAGGAGTAATGTCATCCAAACCCAGTAATCACCAAGAGGCCCTGAATATGGCCCGTCAATTGATCGAAACGGTAGACGAGATTGAAGTGCCGGCACCTAAAGCCGAGGATGAGTCGGTTGACAACAAAAGAAAATGGGAAGCCCCCCAATCGAGCAACTACAACAACAACTTTGCCAAGGAACCTCTCACCCCCGTCGGCAAGAAAAGTTATGCCGGGACACGACCTTTTTGCAACAAATGCCACAAGCATCATTTTGGTGAATGTGGCAAGCTAAATTGCCATCGGTGCCAAGGTAGTGGTCATATTGCCAAGTATTGTGGAAGTACTGCCCCCGTCACTCAAAAGGGGCCCGACGCACCAAAGCCGAGTATTTGCTACAAATGTGGCCAATCGGGTCATTTTAGGAATGAATGCCCAAAGAATAAAGCAAAAACCAACGCGCGCCGATAAACTTTCAACATCAACGCCTAGGATGCCCGAGACGCCGATGGACTAGTCACGGGTATGTTTCTTCTCGAAATTCTCACGTTTCATGTTTATTCGATTCGGTTACCGTTAGACGTTTTATAATCAAGGCTCTGACTCATACTCTTTGCACTTCACCTTTTTCCCCTAGACACTACTTAGGCAATTTAAGTGACCAACGGAAAATTTTGTGTGCCTATAAATATTATCGGAGGATATACGTTAAGAAATTGAACTCGACACCAATAGAACTAAGGAACTCAGAACCTATTCGTTAGGGAGAAATTGTTTCCCTACAACTAGGTATAGATTATTGTGAACCGAGTAATTTTCGGTTGGAAACCAATACTCTCTTCCTCGTATCCATTACCTCATGATTATTTGTGTGGATCCCGTGTATTCCAAATCAACCTCCGTTCCGGTTATCATCAATTGGGGGTTAAGGGAGACGATGTCTCCTAAGCCAATTCCGAACTCGCAACGTTAGTTGTAAATCTCTCTTAGTACCGTTTGATTTATTTAGGACTCCGTCCGTATTCATGAACCTCCTAAACCACGTATGCAACTTATCTAGACAAATCTGTTATCGTATTTATAGATGACATCTTAACTTATTTAAGTAAAGAAGGAAAACGAACAACATCACCATCTTACGCTCGAACTTTTGAGAAAAGAGCAACTCTATACCAAATTCTCCGAGTGAGAATTTCTGTTGAACGAAGTCCAATTTTCTAGACCATGATGTTAATGGTCAAGGCATTACAATCAATCTCGAAATCAAGCCACATGTAATCAGGAAACTCTCCCAACTCAGACTTCTATTCGTAAAAATATTAGATCTCACCGGTTGTTACCGAAGATTCATTTCTGACTTTTCTCGTGTGTTATCGCCAAGAAAAAGCCGTGCGCCTGCAGGCAAAGCGGACAATATTGTGGTCATGTTAAGCTGGGGTGTTACAGAATGGTATCACACGGTGTCACACGACTTTTAAACTCGTTAACTCACTAAGGGAAAACTTTAAACCTCTCCGTGTTCGAACCTTGAGCGTGATTCTTCACACCAACATTTCTAGTTAAAATCGTATAGCAACAGATGGAACTCGAACATGGAAATATTTCTATTTGAACGCCGAAGGGCATACTCTCTCGACTCAAAAATCAACATAACTAAAATTCGTTATTTTGCACGAAGAATTCGAATACTAAATTGTGGATCCGATCAATTTTCTCGTCATCCCGTACCACACTACCTACCTCTGTTATTTCACCATCACCGTCTGATATTACTGGAATTTAAGATAACACACAATCCAACGATACTTCACTCTTCTTTGACTTAACGCCCTAGTGTTTCTGATAATCGGTCAACTATTATTCAACCCCGAACTATACAACTACGTGTACTACCTCGTTTCTCTTTCAGACTTCAACTTTTGACAACTAGAGGCACGTTATGGCAACCTCGAGATGTAAACTCATCCTATTCTAAGTCCTCATTTCACTACTATCTTTACCGTTCGCATTTCCGTTTAAAGAAACTCCTTGTAACATTTCTCCATGGATAGAGAAACTCCTCATATTACATAAGTATTCGCCACCAGGGTGAATAGTCCTAACGAACATTTTTCGAACCCTAACTGACTTGTTCAAACATATCTTAAGAGATTCTATTCCAACACGGTGTATCCTTGTCAATTATCCCGTATCGAAATACTCGTTTCACTTCTAGTTTTACAAGAAGCCTTGGAGACCCGCTTAGACATGAGTACCGCATACCACCCACAAACCGACGAACCGAGCAAACGAACGATTTACGTCTTGGAAAGACATGTCACAAACTCGTATTGTCACCTTTAGTAGATCACTCTTACAACAGTAGTTACCACTCGTGTGTTCACGCGCACTTTCCGAAACCCTATATGACCGCTAATGTCATACCCCTGTTCATTTAACCAAAGCATCAACCACCGAAATCTGAACTCCATCAAGAAACAACAATTGAAATCATTCAAATCCGAGGAGGGCTCGAGACGATCCGTAGTCGCCAAAAGAGTTATACCAAACTTAGATGAAAACCTCACAAATCCCAGTGTGTAACCGCGTAATATTGAGAAACCGCACCTTGGAAAGGTGTAATCCATTTTGGGAAATCGAGAAAAGCTATAGCCGCAATATTGAACCTTTTGAAACCTTGGGGCGTATTGGAACCGCTTCCTACCGTTTAGAACTTCCGACTCAATTAAGTTT
Organism: Rutidosis leptorrhynchoides; assembly: GCF_046630445.1. Taxonomy (NCBI): domain Eukaryota; kingdom Viridiplantae; phylum Streptophyta; class Magnoliopsida; order Asterales; family Asteraceae; genus Rutidosis; species Rutidosis leptorrhynchoides. The sequence continues at coordinate 127,634,120 of NC_092334.1, forward strand.
CCGTTTACCTTACATTTCGTGTAACAAACATAGAAACGTGTCCTGCGGAACAGGAACATGCAATTCTTCTAAATGCACCAACTATTGAAGACAAACTTCTCTTCATAGGAAAACCAGTTGAAACCGGGGATCGTAAAAAAAAAAAAAAAAAAAAAAAAAAAAAATCCAAATTCATGAGAACACTCAAGGACGTACCTTCACTTATTCATAGCATTGACATCTCCGGTCCCGAGTGAGAGGCATCGATTATTATTTCCAACTAAATTTCGGGACGAAATTTCTTTTGAGGTGTGAATAATGTAACATCCCGCATTTTTCCGTTAAATTATTTTAACGCCCGTCTTTTTCTTTTTAAATAATACCCTTCATATCTAGATTCGTATCCTTTGTTAAGTAACATTTTAAATATTCTCGTTATCGGATTTTAATATCTCCCGTACTCCCGTGAAATTTAAAATATTCGATCGGTTAAATCCCGCACCCGCTTCTAAACTCGAGGGACTAAAATTGACACGGGGCAAACTAGTTGACTAGGTCAACTAGTCCACCCCAATCACCACCATTCAATCACCTCCATCTCTCTCTCTTTCTCTCTAGCAAGAACACACACACAAACACCCAATTCAATCATTCATCATCTAAATTCGATCTAGGAGGCTTACAACAAAACAAATTACATATTTGAAATCCTCTCTTCATCCTCTACAATTTGATACCAACTTCATCTCGTTTGGGTAACATTTCTAAAACTCTAGATTCCTCTAAATTCGTGTTTTTGATTTGAAATGGTGTTAGTTAGTGTCTATGGCTCGTGTCTAGCATGAATATATGATTTACTTGCTCGATTTGTTGTTTTGAGTAACTAGTTTGAACATTTGAAATGGGTTTGCTTAATCTTGCATTTTGGAAGATTAAATGTTGTTTGATTGTTCAAGTTCATGTTTTAATTGTGTTACTAGTATCACTAGCTTCGTTTTGATGTGTAGGTTGATTAAGAAAACTTCAAAAACCCGATTATTGATTTTGTGAACTTTTGGTTAGGGTTGACAACTCTTAAAACGAACTTTTGATGCGTTGAATGCTTGTTAATGTTATTGATAAGTGTTTAGTTGTATTACATGTTTCATTACCTTCAAAACGGCATATCATATGTATAAATTGGATTCCCGAAACTTAAATTGCAATTGATAAACTTGAAACTTGAAAATAAACCTCTATTGATCACTTGGCGGGATTTCGGTTATAGTATATGATGTTTTTGCTTGATGAAAAGTGCTTATTTGCGTTCCTCGTCGAAAGAGCTTTCCGATGATATAAAATACATGTTCTAATTGTTTGCGGATCATAAAATGTGATTGTTTGTGTTTTGGTTCGTCCATTTGGGGAATACAGCAAACAGGGCCTGGGAACCGATCAGGACGCCGTCCAGATACTGGGGACGCCGTCCCACCTTTTGAACCTAGACGCCGTCTAGGATATCAGGACGCCGTCCCACCCTTCATTGTGGGACGCCGTCTAGCCATTTGGGACGCCGTCCCACTGTACTAAAACTGGCTGTTTGCTTTGGTCATTTGACATAAAAATGTTTGCTATGCTACGGACCTCCGATTAACATGAAACTTGGCCAACATGCTCATATATGATTATATAACTTAGAAAAATTGTCGGATACCCAACCCGACCCCGTTGACTTTTCCGTTGACTTTGACCCGACCAAGTTGACTTTTAATCAAACTTAACCAAATAATTGTGCAATCGTTCTAACATGTTTTTATACTTGTACCTTGCATGAAACATGACAATTTGATTCACATGCTATTATGATCGAGTTTTAACGAGCCATAGGACTAATTGAACATCTTTGACCTATCGTGCTTACCGTTATTGATACAACCTATTGTTTAGGTCAAGACTAGCATTGTTCTTTGCACACGTTTACTTGTTGAAGTACTTTATTAACTCTTGCGCTCAAGGTGAGATCATAGTCCCACCTTTTCAACAACTTTTATACTTTTAAATCGTGGGCTGAGAAAACATATACTTTGTTACATCTTGTACTACTTACTTTTATGTTTTGAACACAAGTGTGAAAACAAACATTCCACGTGCGAGTTAGAACAAAAATGCCTCAATTCGATTATCATTAGTTACACTTGTAGGGTGTAAGCAAGAACGTATATTGTGTGGCCATACGGGTTTAACAAACCCTCATTCGGACGGTTCGCTACCGTTATGCGGATGAAATATATTTTTGTGTTTTAGTGTGGGTTCTAGCACTGTGTGATGGGGTAACGTTGGTTAAGTTTTGATAATTGAGTGCTCGCGTATAACAACACTTTTGGAATGCAAATGATTTGGATAATCTACGTTATGGAAATACAAAATCTTGTGGTTCAAAAACAACGTTTAATACTTACTAAACCTATGATTTCACCAACGTTTTCGTTGACAGATTCTTCTATGTTTTCTCAGGTTTTGAATGCTTAGTGATACATGCTTCCGCACTCTTTTGATACTTGCTTGGATGTCGAGTATACATGCATTTTGGAGCATCTTTTGAACTTATTTAAACTGTGTCGCATAGTTTTCATTTGTACTTATAACGTTGTAACTTAACTTGTGGTCAATTATCTTTGTAAACTTTGAAACAATCTTTACACTTGAATGGATGCGACATATTTTGGGTCAAACGTCTGTTTTAAAGACTTATGACCAGGTAATGGGACCTACGTAGTCGACGCCGTCACTTGACGATTTGTCGGGGTCGCTACAACCAGTATCAAATATAATAGATGCGGATAAGTTATTAATGATAAACGTACCCGTAACAAGCTCCGGGTCTTCACATGCCTCTCTAGCATTAATAACAAATGCTCTCCCTCGTGCAGGTCCGATATTCTTCTCTGGATTCGGGCACTGGCTCTTATAATGACCCTGTTTCCCACATCCATAACAAGTAACAGTAGCCAAAGCAGTTCTATTTGCATTAGTGGCAGGAGTCTTGGTACCATTTGTATTTGTAACGAGAGCCCTACAATCTTCAGCAAGATGACCCTTTCGATTACATTTGTTGCATACCACATTACAGTAACCAGAGTGATGTTTGTGGCATCGGTTGCATAAAGGATTTTGTCCTTTATAACCAAAGCTTAAACCACTACCCGCACCTTGCGTGATTTCTTGTTTCTTAAAAGATTGTTGTTGGTTACCTCGATCATAATTTCCATTCCACTTTCTTTTGTTACCTGATACCTTCACATCAGTATTGGATACTTTCTTATCCATGATGACCTGATCCATTAGCTCGTTTGCCATGGTTATAGCTTCATGAATTGTCTTAGGTTTCGATGCTGTAACATTTGCCTTGACCTTTTTGGGCAAACCATCTTTGTACATCTCAATCTTCCGTTCTTCGGTTGGAACCAATTCAGGACATAGTAAAACTAATTCCATGAATCGCTGATTGTAGTTGGTGATTTCAGTACCAACAACCTTCAGGCTTCGTAATTCATCTTCCAACTTCCTAACCTCGTTCCTTGGACAATACTCGTTGATTAACATTGTTTTGAATTCTTCCCAAGGAGTATCATAAGCTACATCTCCTCCTACAGCCTTCACATAATTTTTCCACCACGTGAGTGCACTATCTTGTAAAGTGCACGATGCATACTTGGTCATGTCCTTTTCAACACAACCACTTATTTTAAACACAGTCTCCATCTTTTCTATCTACCGGGTTAAACCGATCGGTCCTTCTGTTCCACTGAATGATGAGGGCTTGCAAGCTTGAAAAGTTTTGTAAGTGCACCCCACACGAGGATTTGGGTTAATTGCAGCACCTCTTGCAGCCTCGACCCATAACATTCTGTCGTTCACTCGCTGATTGATGAGTTCCTGGATTTCTTGTTCCGTCATTCGGTTCAATCGCGCCATAATCTTCAATAAGAATGAGAAAAAAAATAATTATTCACATGGAATATTATAGATGTAGTATGTATTTACAGTACATCGTAGCTTATTAATAATATGAACCAGTTATTATTATAAAAGCCTTTTCTTCTTATTAGCATTTTATAATTATATCTAGGGTAGTACCTACCCGTTAAAGTTCATACTTAATAGCTTAGTACGAAAATCAATTACTACCACCCAATTAATACTTAACCATGGAAAATTATTGCATTTCACACTTCACTATTTTACATATGCTTATCTTACATCGAACATTAAGCAAACCACACTAATAATATTATACAAAACATTATATGATCCCATGGTTTAATACGGCAGCGCATCGTTTGGTCTATTTTCTAGGACGTTTAGGTTCAAGGAATGGCCTAACGCTTATCCTAGCTGTCTGCCTATATTTTGGCGGTGGGGCTGAAGAACTGGATGCCGGGATAGAACGAATAGGAATAGCGGGAATAGGGGTGGTAGTGTCTAGTGAAGTTGGTGCCACATCATCCTTACTAAACTCGGGATTTGAATTTTCTAATTCATTAGCCTTTCGTTTCTTTCCTAGTTCGAACTCGTCTTTTGTAATTTTCTGTATTTCTTCCTCGGGTTCACTTTCCTCCTCGGGTTCACTTTCCTCCTCGGGTTCACTTTCCTCCTCGGGTTCACTTTCCGGGTTCTCTATAGTCGGTTCATCCGGAATTTGTGAGTCTTCCCCAAAGATATTATTTTCGTCATCGGATAGGTTAATGACTGGAACACCATCTGAAGATTCTGGTTCGGAGTCGCTGAACGTGATGACAAGTTTTGAGCCCGACATCTATCACACAACAACTAACCCATTAGTACTACATAATATTTACATATAAATTTTAACCAACAATGATAAGCAATGGTTTTTAAATCAAACCCGGTCAAAGTCCAGACTTACTAATGTATCCTAACGACTTCTCGGTTAGACACACTAATGCAAACCTGGTTCGCTAAGACCACCGCTCTGATACCACATGTCATAACCCGTCCTTAACCATAAGAACGAGTTAGATAACGTATGATTTCATTGCGAGGTATTGACCTCTATATGCGACATTTTTAAAAGAACAACTGCATTTATTTTACATTACAAACCATAACTCTTATTTTAATACAAGCTTTAGACAATAAAAAGATGATTATCGTTTAGCGATAATCTTAGACTTACAAACATTACATGTGATGATAACAATACGATTTCTAGCATATTTTACATTACAAATCCTCCGATATGCAGTTTTATTTTTGACACAAATATGCATACTCAAGATCTTGTTTAAATTCAACATGTTGCAGCGGAAGCTTTTAGTTATCACCTGAGAATAGACATGTTTAAAACGTCAACATAAAGTTGGTGAGATATAGGTTTAATGCCGGCAGCGATATAAATATAGACCACAAGATTTCATATGTAAACATTTTAATAAGAATATTCTAAGTGGTTGAGCACTTGGTAACCATACTTAACATTTAATCACGTCGCATATTCCCTTTATTATGAAATCTTACTACACCGTACCAAGTGTAGTCACCGAAACGAAGTACTGTGCAACCGTTGAATACTGGTCGTCCAGTCCGGTTGGGGTTGTCAGGCCCGATAGATCTATCAACAGGATTCGCGTTTACAATACCGCTGTAAATAATAGTTACCAAGCTACAGGGAAGTATGCCAGTGGTACAACTCAACGTAGAATATATTTTTCAGTTACTTGTGTCCATAACGTAAATCATAAAATACATGTATTCTCATCCCGAAATATTTAGAGTTTAAAAGTGGGACTATATACTCACTTTTGTCTTGAAGATATATAGTTTCGACTTGGTCTCCGATTGATATCACGAACCTATCCATATATAATATATCAATACCTTTTCTTTTAAAAACAATCGTCACATATATATACTTATAATACTTTTAATACTTTTAATAATTCCTTAGTCCGTAGTTAGCAGTCCGATGTTAGTAATTCAATTTTAATGGTTCATTTTTAGGTGTTTAATAAACCCCCAATGAAATAAATAAAATCCCCATCGTATATGTATTGGTCGAGATTAATCTTGACCCACGGTACCGGTGTTGTCAAATGACGTGTTGCGTACATAAAGTACCGGTGTTGTCAAATGACGTGTTGCGTACAATCATGGGATCTTATGATTAATCTTCTCGTATTGTTTACGGGTGATCCTGAACCATATAAAATTAAATTATGAGTACAGTACATATATATAAAATATCATGTTATTTTAGAAGGATGTGGTTTATTTAATTTTTTTTCCAATTAATCACGTAGCTAAACTAGTCTTGGATATCCGATTTCGTTTTGGTCATAGTTTCTTCGTTACAACTCCGTTTTCGTTGGTTCAACTTGCCACTTCCTTGGATCGAGTCCCTCTTTAAGAATATGAACTGTAAATACCTTAGTTTGTATTCGAAATCACAGGTCATAGGTCAAACTTTGGTGAAACTTATGAAGTTAATCATTTTCCATCATGTAAACAACCTTAAATGATTATTTTTCTAAAAATACTTATACTTTGAGTTAAATCATAAAATTTTTATGCGTTAACATATTCATAGTAAAAATCATTTTTCCAGAAAATAAACCTCCAATTCAAAGTTTAAGATGGTTTTTAATTATCCAACCCAAAACAGCCCCCGGTTACACTCCGACGTCGTAAAAACGGTTTTTAAGGTGTTCTTTGAAAAACCAAGTTAAACCTTGTTAAATTAGCATATATTTAAGATATATTACAGGTATTGAAGTATTTTAAAAGTTAAGTTAGAAGGATCTATTTAGTTTGCAAACAAGTTTGAAAACATTCAAACTATGTTCTTGTTGTTAAAATTTTATACCACAAAATAAGATAGCTATATATATATGAATCGAATAAGGTTATGAACAAAGTTACTACCTCAAGTTACTTGGACAAGATTGCTGTAAAAGAGGAGTAAGAACCTAGAACCAAAAGGGTGATGGAATTGGGTGAAAGATTGGAAGTAAGTTTGTGTTCTTGGAAGGGATTCTTGAAGTGTTTTTGTAAGGGTTTTCCTATGGTGATTAAGGCTTGTTTCTATGGCTAGATCTTCATGGTTTCTTGCTGAATTGATGAGGGTTTCTTATGGCTTTCAAGTAGGTGTGTTAGAGAGTAATTTGGAAGTGATAATGGTGAACTAGAATTGATATGGGGAAGGCCTTATAAAAACGTGAATGGGGGAGACATGGACAAGTTTTCCTTTTGTTATTTTGTATGACTTTCAATGCTAGCATCCAATTTCTAATTACCTTATACATAAGGCATGAACAAGGGCTGGTTGGTGGTGATTTGATGTGTATATACCAATAGTAAATACGTATAGAAGCTAGGTATGATACGAGTACATGTACTCTAGATATACGTATAGAAATTTTGTGAAAAATGGAATGAGAATTCAAATATAGCTATCTTTTGTGAATACACTTATATTGTTTTATGTATTTAAGTCCTTAAAAAGTGATTAAATACATTACTTATACGATATATGTATAAACATTATAGGTCATAAGTATTTATGTCAAATAACGTTACGTATGGTTATCGTTTTGAAAACTTAAGTTAGTAGTTTCAAAATATACTTATAACTTATTGTTATTAATACAAAATGAGATATTAAAACATTCTTGGATCATGTTAAATATGTATATATACATATATATACACAAACGTATAATTATCATATATTGTATAGTTCATGATATCATCGGTCAAACTAGACGGTCAAACGTTGTGTAAAACTTATTTCAAAAACATAAGTCTCAACAATTTGGATTGCTTATCATGTTGGTAAGGTTTAATTTATGTAAATATTAATCTTATAAGTATAGAACGATCGAAAAAGTGCGGGTCATTACAGAAGATCTCACTATTCCTTTAGACGAAATCCAAATCAATGAAAAACTTCAATTCATTAAAGAACCCGTCGAAATAATGGATCTTGAGGTTAAACGACTTAAGCAAAATAAGATACCAATCGTTAAGGTTCGATGGAATGCTCGTAGAGGACCTGAGTTCACCTGGGAGCGTGAAGATCAGATGAAGAAGAAATACCCGCACTTATTTCCAGAAGATGCGACAACACCTTCAACTGCTAAAAATTTCGGGACGGAATTTATTTAACAGGTAGGTACTGTAGTGACCCAAACTTTTCCATGATTATATATTTTGTGGGATTAATATTTACATGAATAAATGTTTCCAACATGTTAAGCAATCAAACTTATTAAGACTTGATTAATTGAAACGGATTTTGTGTTAACGTTTGACCACCCAGTTTGTCCGATGATTCACGAACGTTATAACTTGTATATGACATGATGATATATATATGGACATATAGATATGTTTAAAATGATGAAATTATAATTAAGTATCTCATTATGTATATTAACAACAAACTATATACATAAAACAAGACTACTAACTTAAGGAATTCAAAACGATATTTATACGTAACAATTATCGTTGTAATAACGTCTTAATATTTATATATCATATTAAGATATATTAGTACATCATGTTATCATGATAATGTATCAATTTAACATCTCATTATATATAATAATAATGTGATTAACTACATTTAACGAAATCGTTAACTTAAAGGTTCCGAAACAACATGTACATGTAACGACTAACGATGACTTAACGACTCAGTTAAACTGCATATACATGCAGTGTATTAAGATGTGTCAATACACTATTTAAAGACTTCATGACACATATCAAAGTACTTCTACCTAACAAAAATGCTTACAATTACATTCTCATTCATTTTCATTAACAATCTACTCGTATGCAACCGTATTCGTACTCGTACAATACCCAGCTCCTATATGTACATACTATTGGTATATACACTTCAATAATCAGCTCTTAGTAGCCTTAATGAGTCACCTAAACATGTGGAAACTATCATTTGGCAACTAGCATGAAATATCTAACAAAAATACAAACTTATGGAGCCTTTATCTTGACTCCAAAATCACGAATTCATGCACTCACACAAACACTTTCATTTTCCAACTTTTATGCATCAAACACATCTCTCTCAAGTTCTCTCTTCATTTCTAAGTGTTCTTCATCATCTTCATCAAAATCTACATCAATCTAGCTCATAAATCCATATATAAAACAACTTACAAAATAACTACTCAAGAAAACTTCAAGAACACTTTCAAGTTTACAAGTCTACTTCCAAGCTTTCTAATCCATTCCAAGTAATCATCTAAGATCAAGAAACTTTTGTTATTTATAGTAGGTTATCTTTCTTATTCAAGGTAATATTCATATTCAAGCTTTGATTCGATTTCTATAACTATAACTATCTTAATTCGAGTAGTAATCTTACTTGAACTTATTTTTATGCCATGATTCTACTTCAAGAACTTCCAAGCCATCAAAGATCCTTTGAAGCTCAAGTTATTTTATAATCATTTCCAGTAGGTTTACCTACTATACTTGAGGTAGTAATGGTGTTCATAACATCATTCGATTCATATATATAAAACTATCTTATTAGAAGATTATAACTTGTAATCACTAGAATATAGTTTAGTTAATTCTAAACTTGTTCTCAAACAAAGTTAATCCTTCTAAATTAACTTTTAAAATCAACTAAACACATGTTCTATATCTATATGATATACTAACTTAATGATTTAAAACCTGAAAACACGAAGAACACCGTAAAGCCGTACATACGCCGTTGTAGTAAAACCGGGGGCTGTTTTGGTTTAGATAATTAAAAACTATGATAAACTTTGATTTAAAAGTTGTTCTTCTGGGAAAATGATATTTCTTATGAACATGAAACTATATCCAAAAATCATGGTTAAACTTAAAGTGGAAGTATGTTTTTCAAAATGGTCATCAAGATGTCGTTCTTTCAACGGAAATGACTACCTCTTTCAAAAATGACTTGTAACCTGTATTTTCGACTATAAACTTATACTTTTTTTGTTTAGTTTCATAAATTTCAATTCATTATGAAACCATAGCAATTTGATTCACTTAATACGGATTTATAACGAAGAAATTATGGGAAAAACAAAATTGGTTAGATTTACTAGTTTAGCTACGAAAATTTTATAACAAATCTATACTAACCATAACTTAACTAACTTATTGAAGTGACCCGTCCTAATCCATAAGGACGAATACAATAACATATGGTTACATTGCGAGGTTCTGACCTCTATATGATACATTTTACAAGCATTGCATTCGTTTTTAAAAGACAACCTTCATTACATTGAAAGGTGACAGGCATGCATACCATTTCATATTATGTCCCAATCTATAAATGAATTAATAATAATCTTGAAATCAATGACTTGAATGCAACGTCTTTTGAAATAGGCCATGAATGACTCCAAGTAATATCTCTAAATGAGCAAATGCACAGCGGAAGATTTCTTTAATACCTGAGAATAAACATGCTTTCAAGTGTCAACCAAAAGGTTGGTGAGTTCATTAGTTATCATAAACATTCATTTCCATCATTTTAATAGACCACAAGATTTCAGATATATAATTGTACCCGTAACCCGAGTACAAAATAGTACGCATAACCTGCGAATTAAAAATCATTCATATGGTGAACACCTGGTAACCGACATTAACAAAATGCATCTAGAATATCCCCAATATATAGGTACACTCATCTGTATATAAAAATCAAAGTACTAAAGCATCCATAAGCTGGATGGGGTTCGTTAGGCTCAATAGATCTATCTTTAGGATTCGCATCAATTTGGGGGTCTGTTCTCAAATTCTTAGGCTACCAAGCTAAAAAGGGTGATATCCGGTATAATAATTCAACCATAGAATGTAGTTTCAGTACTTTTGTCTATTTCATAAAACAGTTATAAAAGCAGCGCATGTATTCTCAATCCCAAAAATATATATAAAAAGGGAGTAATGAAACTCATTATACGATATTTTGTAGTAAAAATATGCATGCGACGATACTGAACAATGCGAGGTTGGCCTCGGATTCACGAACCTATATCAATTATATATATTAAAACATATAATCGTAGTTGAATAAATTTATATATATTATTATTAATAATCATACTTGTTATATTAGGTGTTATATAGATAAATTTAATAGCTCTAATTTATATATTTTATATAACTAATATTCGTTATAACATATTAATAATACTAATTTATATTAAGGTTTATATATGATAAAAATATATATTTATACATTAATTGATATATTTTATATATAGCTTAGTTAATAATTAATAACATTTTAATAACAGAATTATATAGTGATATGTAATATTAATATTATTGTAATGTATTTTTATATAAAAATATCTATTTGTAATAATACTAAAATGATAAGAATGATAATACTAATGATAGTAATAATAATAACAATAATAGTGTTAATTTTTAATAATGATAAAGATAATAACTTTACTAATTTTGAAATAAAAAAATAGTTTTAATAAATAATAATTAAAAATAATAATAACTTAGATAATTTTTAATTATAATGATACTTCATTTTAATAATAAAATGACAATAATAATAATAATAATAATAATAATAATAATAATAATAATAATAATAATAATAATAATAATAATAATAATAATAATAATAATAATAATAATAATAATAATAATAATAACAACTACCTTAAAAAGCTTTTCCAAAAACAAATTGCCCCAGAATGGACTCGAACCTGAGACCTCTCGGTTTAACACAACACCCCTAAACCATTGAACTGCTTGATGTTTTCTATTTTAAATCACATAGTAATCCTTTTAACCCAAGAATTTCTTCGGCCCAATAGTAGTGTCATAAGCCCGAATTTTTCATAGCCCAATATATTTATTAGTCCACTAGGTTAAATCTTATCTGTTAATCATTATTGTGATATACTGTAGTGACCCGAACTTTTCCATGTTTATATATATTAATCGAGATTGATATTTACATGACTAAATGTTTCCAACGTGTTAAGCAATCAAACTTGTTAAGACTTGATTAAATGAAATAAGTTTCATATAGACAATTGATCACCCAAGTTGACCGACGATTCACGAACGTTACAAATTTGTAAAAACTACATGTTGTGGTATATATAGACATATATATATGGTTGACATGAGATTATGATGAGTAAGTATCTCACTAAGTATATTAACAATGTGTGATATACATAAGAAATGAGATTACTAAGTTAAGAAACTCGAAATGATATATATAACGATTATCGTTATGATAACATCTACTAAATACATATGTATCATATTAAGATATTGATACACTATATTTAACATGATTAAATGATATTTAAATATATCATTAAGTGTGTTAACAATGAACTACATATGTAAAAACAAGACTACTAACTCAAAAATTACGAAACGAGACTTATATGTAACGATTATCGTTGTAACAATATTTTAATGTATATATCATATTAAGAGATATTCATACATCATAATATCATGATAACATAATAATTTAACATCTCATTTGATATAATAAACATTGGGTTAACAACATTAATTGAGATCGTTAACTTAAAGGTTTCAAAACAACACTTACATGTAACGACTAACGAAGACTTAACGACTCCATTAGAATGTATATACATATTGTGTTTTGATATGTATTCTTACACTTTTGAAAGACTTCAAGACACATATAAAAGTACTTATAATTAACAAAAATGCTTACAATTACATCCTCGTTCAGTTTCATCAACAATTCTACTCGTATGCACCCGTATTCGTACTTGTACAATACACAGCTTTTAGATGTATGTACTATTGGTATATACACTCCAATGATCAGCTCTTAGCAGCCCATGTGAGTCACCTAACACATGTGGGAACCATCATTTGGCAACTAGCATGAAATATCTCATAAAATTACAAAAATATTAGTAATCATTCATGACTTATTTACATGAAAACAAAATTACATATCCTTTATATCTAATCCATATACCAACGACCAAAAACACCTATAAACACTTTCATTCTTCAATTTTCTTCATCTAATTAATCTCTCTCAAGTTCCATCTTCAAGTTCTAAGTGTTCTTCATAAATTCCTTAAGTATAGTTTCATAAAAATCAAGAATACTTCCAAGTTTGCAAGTCTACTTCCAAACTTTCTAATCCATTTCAAGTAATCATCTAAGATCAAGTAACTTTTGTTATTTACAGTAGGTTATATTTCTAATTCAAGGTAATATTCATATTCAAACTTTGATTCAATTTCTACAACTATAACAATCTTATTTCGAGTGAAATCTTACTTGAACTGTTTTCGTGTCATGATTATGCTTCAAGAACTTTCAAGCCATCCAAGGATCCTTTGAAGCTAGATCCATTTTTCTCATTTCTAGTAGTTTTATCCAGAAAACTTGAGGTAGTAATTATGTTCATAACATCATTCGATTCATACATATAAAGCTATCTTATTCGAAGGTTTAAACTTGTAATCACTAGAACATAATTTAGTTAATTCTAAACTTGTTCGCAAACAAAAGTTAATCCTTCTAACTTGACTTTTAAAATCAACTAAACACATGTTCTATATCTATATGATATGCTAACTTAATGATTTAAAACCTGTAAACACGATGAACACCATAAAATCGGATATACGCTGCCGTAGTGAAACCGAGGCTGTTTTAGTTTAGATAATTAAAAACTATGATAAATTTTGATTTAAAAGTTGTTCTTCTGGGAAAATGATTTTTCATATGAACATGAAACTATATCCAAAATCTTGGTTAAACTCAAAGTGAAAGTATGTTTTTCAAACTGGTCATCAAGATGTCGTTCTTTCGACCGAAATGACTACCTCTTTAGTAATTGACATGTAACTTAAATTTCCGACTATAAACCTATACTTTTTCTATTTGGATTCTTAAATTAGAGTTCAATATGAAACCATAGCAATTTGATTCACTCAAAACGGATTTAAAATGAAGAAGTTATGGGTAAAACAAGATTGGATATTTTTGATCTTTTTAGCTACGGGAAATGTTTAAAAAATCTATACAAATCATATCCTAGCTAACTTATATTGTATTATACATGTATTCTAATATATTATATAATCTTAGGATACCATAGACACGTATGCAAATGTTTTGACATATCATATAGACCCATGTATATATATTATTTGGAACAACCATAGACACTCTATATGCAGTAATGTTGGAGTTAGCTATACAGGGTTGAGGTTGATTCCAAAAATATATATACTTTGAGTTGTGATCTAGCCTTAGAGGTGTATACACTGGGTCGTGGATTGATTCAAGATAATATATATCGATTTATTTCTGTACATCTAACTGTGGACAACTAGTTGTAGGTTATTAACGAGGACAGCTGACTTAATACACTCAAATCTTTAAAACAAAATAAAAATGATTGTAATTATATTTTGATCATACTTTGATATATATGTACATATTTGTATAGGTTCGTGAATCGATTCGTGGCCAAGTCTTATTTCCGAGGAAGGAAATATCTGTGAAAGTGAGTTATAGTCCCACTTTTAAAATCTAATATTTTTGGGATGAGAATACATGCAGGTTTTATAAATGATTTACAAAATAGACACAAGTACGTGAAACTACATTCTATGGTTGAATAATCAAAATCGAATATGCCCCTTTTTATTAATTCTGGTAATCTAAGAATTAGGGAACAGACACCCTAATTGACGCGAATCCTAAAGATAGATCTATTGGGCCTAACAAACCCCATCCAAAGTACCGGATGCTTTAGTACTTCGAAATTTATATCATATCCGAAGGGTGTCCCGGAATGATGGGGATATTCTTATATATGCATCTTGTTAATGTCGGTTACCAGGTGTTCACCATATGAATGATTTTTATCTCTATGTATGGGATGTGTATTGAAATATGAAATCTTGTGGTCTATTGTTACGATTTGATATATATAGGTTAAACTTATAACTCACCAACAGTTTTGTTGACATTTAAAGCATGTTTATTCTCAGGTGAATACTAAGAGCTTTCACTGTTGCATACTAAAATAAGAACAAGATTTGTAGTCCATGTTTGCATGATATTGTGTAAAAACTGCATTCAAGAAACATATGTCGATGTAATATATTTCTATTGTAAACCATTATGTAATGGTCGTGTGTAAACAGTATATTTTAGATTATCATTATTTGATAATCTACGTAATGTTTTTAAAACTTTTATTGATAAAATAAAGCTTATGGTTGTTTTAAAAATGAATGCAGTCTTTGAAAAACGTCTCATATAGAGATCAAAACCTCGCAACGAAATCAATTAATATGGAACGTTTATAATCAATATGAACGGGACATTTCATATACAACCATATTATTTTTGTAATCAAAAAATCGACAGCTTAAACTTTATAGCTTATCGATGGTAACGTCTAATCATAATCATCTTTCATCTCTATTCATCGTTTTTATTTTATCATCAATCCATCACAATCATCTCGTCATTCCTTAATCATCATTATCATTATCCTATTATCATGATACACCATCTTTATTCATTCATAAAAAAAATATACAGCAGATTTTTTGATGATTTGGTTCGACAGAAAAATGGAAACGTATAGCAGCTACAACAGGGAATTAGAAGTTGCAGGTGTATGAGGTTACAAGTGTATGATGAGGTGGTGATTGTGGGGTGACGGATAGTGGTGGGAAACTCGAATATAACAGCAGCAAAGTAGAGTGTTTAGGTATGTGTCTTTGTGTTCGGACAAAAACAGATAGACGGAGACAGGAGCTAGTTTCAGTCGCAAAAGTGTAGCGGTTTGTTAGGGTGGTTCATGGTTCACGATGGTGGGTGTTTTCAAGGTGAAGATGGTTAACCGGTGAATCATGGTAATTGTACACCGTATGTGGAGTATGATGATTTAGGATGGTGGATATGGTGGAAGGCGGTTGAGGTGTGTAGTGATGGTGGCCGGCTGTTTAGGAAGGGTGGATAATGGGTGGTGATTCATAGGTGGGAGGTAGTGGCGGAAGGTTGTGGGTGATAGTTTCATCGAGCAAGAACACGAAGATGATGTGGGTTTTGTTGATCACGAAACAGGAGAATAGTTGTAGGGTGTCGAATAGAAACAGAATACAAGAAAACATGGACGAGTATGGTGGTTCGTTTGATGATAACAGTGATGATGGTTAATTAGAAGTGAAGGTGTTGATGGTGGTTTTATGTTCACGACAAAGACCCAATATAGTTGAGTTTGATGAAGTTGTAAATGCAACCACACGTGATTTGTTAGTTGGGGTTCGGTTTGTAAGCTTTGACATGGAAGAGACCGTGTAAAGTCGGATTGTTGTAATGATAACCGACGGTGGTGGTGTTGTTGCAGCAACAAGGTTTGATGGTGCTGTTTGTCAGGAATAGAAGGGTAGCAACAAACTAAAGTGGGTTAGTGATCAACAATGGTTAAGTGGGTTTCATCGTGTAGCAACGAGTGTTTGTTGTTGAGTGGTGATCGAAGGTGGCCCAAGGATAGTTGCAGGAGATGGAAGGAGAAGAATGGTGATGGCTTGTGAGGTGCCAAGTTTGATAGATCATATCTCTATATATTATGTAATGTAAATATATATGTAATAATAGAGATAGAGTTAGATAGATAGATAGTGGAAATAGAAACGTGTAAAAAGAGATAATAATAAAAAAATTAATTAGCAGCCTCAAATAATTACTCTACCGACACTATAACGCGGACTGGGTTTCGTGCTCCATTGTTAATCAGTGGCAGAATAAAAGTGCACCGAAAAATCCCAAATTTTTACATTAAATATATTTATTTATTTTATTCATTAAATGTGAAAATTTTGATCAAAAAGGTTCGTCAATTACTTATTTTTAATTCCAAGTAATATGTACGAAGTATCAAAACTTAACTCAAGGTATTTAAATATATTTTTAGTAAACTTAAAATTTATATAACTTAATCATGGTCCAATGTTTATTTTCAACTTTTCATAAGTTCAAAGTTAAACTTGTTTAATATCCATCATAACATCAAACGAGTATTACAATCATTTAATATTTATTTTTAATATACTTTATTTATATATAGAGATATATTTTAAATAATAATTATTATAATATCTTATATTTATTTTATTAAATTTTAATAACAACAACATATAATACTTCAAATTATATTTCGAATTATTATTTATATATACATACACATAACTATTTACAATTAATGGTTCGTGAATCGTCGAGAGCAGTCGAAGGTCAATTGAATATATGAAACAAATCAAACTTTTTGAGACCCAACATTATAGACTTTGCTTATCGTGTCGAAATCATATAAAGTTTAAGTTTAAATTTGGTCGGAAATTTCCGGGTCGTCACACTTATATTGTATTATACATGTAGTCTAATATATATTATGTAATCTTGATAGACCATAGACACGTATACAATGTTTTGACATATCATCTCGACATCATTTATATATATTATTTGGAATAACTATAGACACTCTATATGCGGTAATGCTCGAGTTAGCTATACAGGGTTGAGGTTGATTCCAAAATAATATATATACTTTGAGTTGTGATAGAGTCTGAGACTTGTATACACTGGGTCGTGGATTGATTCGAGAAAATATATCTATTTATGTACTACTAACTGTGGACTACTAATTGTGGACTACTAACGATGGACTGCTAACTTAACAACTTAAAACGTCAACACGTAATAAAAATGTTGTGAATATATTTCGATCATACTTTGCTATATATGTATATATCTGTTATAGGTTCATGAATCGACCCGTGGCCAAGTCTTATTTCCGACGAAGTAAAAATCTGTGAAAGTGAGTTATAGTCCCATTTTTACTACCAAATATTTTCGGGATGAGAATACATGCAGTTTTATAAATGTTTTACAAAATAGGCACAAGTACTTGAAACTACATTCTATGGTTGGATTATTAAACCGAATATCACCCTTTTTAGTCTGGTAATCTAAGAATTAGGGAACAGAAACCCTAATTAACGCGAATCCTAAAGATAGATCTATTGGGCCTAACAAACCCCATCCGAGTTACGGATGCTTTAGTACTTCAATTTTATCATGTCCGATGAGAGTCCCGGAATGATGGGGATATTCTAGATACATTTTTGTTAACGTCGATTACCAGGTGTTCACCATATGAATGATTTTTAATTCGCGGGTTACGCGTATTATTTTGTACACGGGTTACGTGTGCAGTTATAATTGAAATCTTGTGGCCTATTATTATTATGATTTATGATAAAGATTAAACCTATAAATCATCAACATTTTTTGTTGACGTTTAAAGCATGTTTAATCTCAGGTGATTATTAAGAGATTCCGCTGTTGCATGCTAACTTAAGGCCAAGAATTGGAGTCAGCATGCTTGTAATATTTTGTTTAAAAACTGCATTCGGAGAATTAAGTCGATGTGTAATATTATTGTAAATCATTATGTAATGATCATGTGTAAAACGTTATCTTTTAGATTATCATTACTTGATAATCTACGTTATGGTTTTAAACTTTTATCGATAAAATAAAGTTTATGGTTTGTTTTAAAAACGAATGCAGTCTTTGAAAAACGTCTCATATAGAGGTCAAAACCTCGCAACGAAATCAATTAATATGAAACGTTTATAATCGATATGAACGAGACATTTCAGCAGCTGTATATACGTACCAAGTATAGTTGTTATGTAAGCTATGTTTATACATGTAACAATCTTTAAAAAAAGGTGTTAAACAATGCATACCCAAACAAAACCTGACATGACCGCCGCAATGCACGGTTGAATATTTTTCTAGTTAAAACTAAAATGATCGAAGGATGTGTGTAGTTAATTAAATAGAACCTACGATCAACATGAAACTTCCTGATTGCAACATTGATTGAGATAGAATTGATACATTGATACCAATTTTACAACATTGATACTCTCTAATTTAACAACACAAAAATCAATTAAGACTTCCATCTACTTGTGATTACATGCAACATTAATGCCAAAGATATACAACATAAATACATATATACGACTATAAATCATGACATTCCAATTAAACTGGCGTCCTACCCTAAAACTTAATTGTGAGCATATGTGTTAAAACCACGCAGGTTCATATGAGTGACCACCGAGTTATCCAATAAAACACACCAGCCAGGTTCAATTCAATTCTTGGCTATGCCAAATTGTTCAAAAAGAGAGTGTGACCAGAGGGTGTGCATAATGCGCAATTCACTCAGTACCGGGTCTCGCGCTCGAAGAACTTGATTACTCGAGATTTAACCTCTATGGGGGAGTCAATGTGCTCGTTCATAGAGAGGTGTCCACGGTAATAAAAAAATGTATATATGTATATGTATATAATTAAGTCGTTACGTCATATAATACGTACTACACTTTCACAATCTTTTGAGGATCCTCTTTGAGCAAAAAGAATAATCATCTCCATTCCTTATAAGTTTTAATAATATTTGTTAATACATATATCTATATACGTGGGTATGGTAGAATATATTCCTCTACCTTAATCCTTCTTATATAAACCTCTAATCACCCCGTAATAATTTAATTAATCATCAATATCTAGCTACCTTCAATATATTATATTCTCACGGTACTTATATAACTTCCTTATTAATTAGAGAAAATGTCTGGTGTGTGGGTGTTCAAGAATGGTGTAGTTAGTCTCAAGAATGGTGCGGGTTCGTTACAAGGTGGAAAAGTACTCGTGCACCTTCCGACTAACGAAATCGTGACTTCATACGAAGTTCTTGAAAGAATGCTCACGTCTCTTGGTTGGGAACGATATTATGATGATCCTGATCTTTTTCAGTTTCATAAAAGATCCACGGTTCATCTTATATCTCTACCCAAAAACTTCAAGAAACTAAAGCCCATGCACATGTATGATATTGTGGTCAAGAATCGAAATGTCTTTGAAGTACGAGATTCATAGTTGATTGATGATTGTGTTCATGTTACATTATATATATCATGCATTCATATGGTTGGTTTGATCTTTGGTTTGAAATATGTGTGTTTAATTTCAAGGTTGTAGTCAAAATTTGATTATTTGTGGTATGTGTTGTGATTATAGTCATCATATGTATGATCTTCAAGAATTTGTAAATTAAGTTCTTTGGGTGATTGGAATACAAAGCTTTTTGTTATATTATACTCCGTATTGAGATCATGTCTGTTCAAATCTTGTTAGAGCTCCTAGATTAAAAAATTAACTAAAATGAAAGTTGGTACACATTTTTATTCACAAAAAGAGCACCATTCAACCTTTTGACTATTTGAGGTTATATTGCAAATCATATCATTCACATATATACATACGATAACAATATACGTTGAAAAGTACATACACATACACTACTCATGTCATAATAACGAGATCAAGAATGTTGATTTTTCGATTTTTCTATTTTAGTTATCCTACATATACAACTACAAATGAAGACGCGTCAAAAGAGCATATGATCCGAACACTGAATTTTTTGAATTTAGATTTTCAAAAAAGACGCATCTTTAGCCATATATTATGGTGAAAAGCGCGTTTTTGCAATGCTAACGATGTATTTAGCCTATATGTATTCAAGTTAATTCGACTATAATATATATTGAGTTCCATATTTTTACGTATGTGTGGCTACATAACTTATACTTGCATACATGTTCTTATTAAAAGATGAACACTAAACTCTTGACATGTAACCTTTCTGATAAATTAAACAACTAACCTTTTACCTTTCTAGTGCGCTAATCAAATATATATGTATGTATGTATTTCAATTTGAATTCATTATTGTAGTTTTTAGCATTACTTTAAAACTATATATAAAAATAAATACCCACTCATATATGGAGTAATTAAATGTAAAGTATTTAATATATTTGTGGAAAAGAAGCCCATATGTATGTATATATTCTAATTCTATTTTATACTTTAAGAATTAACAAGAACTACTAATTAAATTACAAGAACATATGCCTCTACATGCATGCATCACCAATCCACCTGTTACCCTCTATTTAAACCAAATTCAATTCTAATTAATCATTCAAATCCAAAGTCCTAAACCATATATGTCTGGTGTGTGGGTGTTCAAGGATGGTGTCCTTAGGCTCGTTGAGAACCCCGGTGCTGACTCTTCACAAGGTGCATCTCGTGGCAAGGTGTTGGTGCACCTTCCCACGAACGAAGTGGTCACTTCGTACTAGGTTCTTGAACGAATGCTAACATCTATAGGATGGGAAAGGTATTACAATGATCCAAATCTTTTTCAATTTCATAAAAGTTCAACCGTTGATCTAATATCACTCCCTAAGGACTTCAACAAACTTAAGACGATGCATATGTTTGATATCGTTGTCAAGAATCGCAATATCTTTGAAGTAAGAGATTCGTGATTAATTTAACTGCTGGCTGGTGACGTACGGCCATGATCATGATTTTGATCTATCTTTATCATGCATCAATGGCTGGTTGCATGCTTTGGTCTTTTGTTTGTTACATGTGTGTCTTTCTTATTATATATAACGTTTTGACTTTTAAGATTTTGTTGGGATTTCAAGTATAAATTTGTAAGTAATTGACATGTATCTTATGGTGTACTCCTACTTAAAATGTAAATATAACTTATTGTGTGGTTACTTAAACCTGCTTTTTTGTGTTTTTTTTTTTCTTTTCTTGTACGGATGATATTATTGGAAACCTAAAGGATTGATTACAGGTTTTAGATTGCATGAGTTTCAAACAAGACCTCATGACCTCTATATTTAAGCTATAAAACCAAGTTTTAAAAGATCACTAAGATCGCTCTTCCATAAGGACAGCTCAGTAAATATAACACAATTCAATTCCATAAATGCCAGGACCCAACAAACAACCACGAAGATAATACGAACTAACAAGGATTGGTTGGTGTAGTGGCAGTGACTTGTCTTTCCATATGGTAGGTCAGGGGTTCGACCTCCACTCACTGCAAAATTTTCCTTGTTGTTGTCCTCTTATTTCATGGACCTCGGAGGTTGTAGACGTCCTGCGTTCAGGCCTCACCCGAGGAGTTTTTACCACAC
Organism: Rutidosis leptorrhynchoides; assembly: GCF_046630445.1. Lineage (NCBI taxonomy): Eukaryota > Viridiplantae > Streptophyta > Magnoliopsida > Asterales > Asteraceae > Rutidosis > Rutidosis leptorrhynchoides. The sequence continues at coordinate 127,656,280 of NC_092334.1, forward strand.
GCGATGCCCGTATGAATTCGTCGTGTGGGATTCCTCCTGAAGGGCGGTTGGATTGTAGTGATTCGTACAAATGAAATGATCGGGTGGGTGGGAGTCGACATCATGTTCGACTCTCATCAGTGACTCCTAAGTGCTGTTAAAAAAATATATAGTACGAAGTCAAACTTGTGGAACTAGTAGCTGTCCACATCTCGAACCAAGACAACATAGCTGAAACAAAAACGAAATCAAGCACATCTTGATCAATCTGTGTTCTATTCCTGCTCCAGAGATCCAACGTCACATTGCAAAAAAAAAGAACATGATCATTTTTTTCAATACTGAAGTTACAAACAGGACATTCAAGCGAAAATATGGATACTTTATTTTTTCGAATAGAAATATGGGTATGATGATAATACGAATATGATTACCACATACTTATCGAGCCATCAATAGGTCTTACATGTAAAGGGTTCTGTAGCCATGTCACAAAATTTCCTTGCCAAACTACATGAAAGGTGTGTTTGGCTGCGCAGCTTATTAGAACTTATGTGAGCTGGAGCTTATGGAAGCTTAAGCTTATTTTTTTCATAAGCTTAAGCTAGTAGCGTCGTTTGGTTGACATAATTTCCCGAGCTTATGAAAAAAATAAGTTCTGAAAAAAGAAGCTGGTTGAACTAGCTTATAAAAATTAGCTCCTGGGCTTATGAAGTTGAAATTACATATTTGACCCATATATATATATATATATATATATATATATATATATATATATATATATATATATATATATATATATATATATATATATATATATATATATATATATTGTTGTCTCTAGTCAATTTACAATAATAAGCTCCAGCTCCAACTAATTTTTATCAAACACTTATTAAAAAAAATATGCTCCAACTTTCAGCTTCTAAAATAAGCTTCAGCTACCAGCTCGAACCATAAGCTCCAGCTCCAGCTCCAGCTCCAGCTATAAGCTAGCTCCAGCTTCAACTATTAACACTTAACACACCAGAAATTGGATAAATTCACAAGTAGTATCAACATCATATGAAGCACAAGTGAATTGAGATAATGTGTTACATTGATGATTTAGTTATGTTTTAGAGTAACGATGGAGGTGCTTTATTATAAAAAAAATCAAGATTTTACGGAAAAAGAATATTATTCTCTCCATGAATATCGGGCGATCTCTACCGGTTGTTTGGCGCCGTCGCTGACATTGGTTTTTTCGGTGATATCTGGCAGGCCTAAACGCCAATCACCATGGTGGGTAAAGTACGCAATGTTCCTCTCAAATACGGGTGGACTTTCAAAGAACGGCATAATGGCAAAATCACATACAGGAAGATAGATGTTGATTTTCATAAACGATCGGGTAAAGAGTATGAATCTTTTCTTGTGACTAATTTCCCAGAACACGCTGATGTTTCATCATTATGGAGGGTGTTTCACGGCTATGGCTATCTTGTTGATGTGTACATCGCGAAGAAACGAGCAAAATTTGGAAAACGTTTCGGTCTCATTAGATTCATGGGGTTAAGCATGTTCTTGATATGGTAAACAGGCTTGCAGATGTTTGGATGGGCAATTTTCACCTTTATGTGGAAGCCTCTAAATTCGATAGCAAGAAAACATCGAAACCCTACCCTGATCCGATTATTTCTCATGAGGTTATTAAAGATCATTCTGTTCCTGAACCGACTACTATTATTCCTAAAATTGTTAAGAATCCGGAGGCGATTAAAACAAACGATGTTCATGAAAGTTGTTATGCATCCAAAGTGTCTGGCGTTAAACATAATTCGAAACGGATTACAATTGATGATGCAGATTTAATATCGATTTCGAGTAAGGATCATGTTCTCATGGCTAAGGTCAAAGATTTGGGTGCCCTTTATTCGGTATATACAGTATGTTTAGCAGAGGGTTTCTCAAATTTTAAAATCCAATATGTTGGCGGCTACTGGTTATGGTTCAAATTTGAGACTGAATTGAAAGCTTTAGCTTTCAAAGAGAACGTTAACATCGGTTAATTATTCTCGTGCATCAAAGAAGCCTTACATAATTTTATTGTAGATGAAAGAATTATTTGGATTGAAATATCGGGTTTTCCTACATGTGCGTGGGGTACTAGCACGAGTAAGAAGGTTGCTTTGTTATTTGGTAGATTTTTATTTTTCGAAGTAAACGGTAAATTACTGTTATCTTCAAGCAGAAATTGCATAGCCACTTACAATAAAAAACCTATCTCATATTGTGGGTCTATTGGCATTAATAGCACTAACGTGGAGGTGTTTGCTCTTGAGATTGTGACTTGGATGTTTGATATAGACTCTACCATTGAACCGAGTAATGATGATGATGATGTTTCCAACAATGAAGAGATGTTAGGTAACACTTCAGAATCCTATTTTGTTGAAGAGGATCATCCTATTTTTGATCATCTGAAGGAATTTTCGGGAGTCAAATTAGATTCTGACTCAGGAGACTATAGTGAAGATTGTAAAGTTGATACTTCGGTTTCTAAATCGTCTAGTGAAAAGTCAGGTTCGGTTCAAACCTATTACTGCTTCTAAATCGTCCAGTGATAAATCAGATTCGGTTCAAACCAAGCATATTACTGATTCTTTGACTCGTTCACATCCTCCTTGTTTTATAATAGAACCAGTGAATTCACTCTCTAGGGGTTCAGTTAATTGTTATACTCCACTTACAGTCATGAACCATGATCCTACTTCTATTTTTGCTTCTCAGAATCAAAGTGAAGATATATTTGATATTGGAAAATTACTTGGCTATAATTTAAAGGGGTATCAAGATGTGTTGAATCGTGAGGGCGGAAAATTTGGTTTTAAATGAAGACTATGTCCATTAATAGTTGCGGGTCACAAAAGTTCTCTAAGCAAGAGTGGATTAAAGGCTTATGTATTTCGATGAATGTACAATTTTTGGATATCCAAGAATCTAAAATGTCTAGATTTCTTATGTATCGCCTGAAATTGTTTAGGGTAATCATAATTTTGATTATGCGTTAAGTTTGGCTCATAGTTTTTTTGGTGGAATTATTTCATTATGAGACCCGAAATGTTTTCGTGAAAAGTGCTATGTGGTGTGACGATAATTATGTTATTGTAAAAGGTATTTGGTTATGCGAGAATTTGGAGGTATATATAGTTAATGTATATGCTCCGCAAGCGATATCGGACAAGATTATTTTGTGGAATAAATTATCTTCTTTTATGGATACTCATCAGGGCAACTTTATTCTTATGGGAGACTCGAATGCCGTTAGGAACAGGGATGATCGTTGTGGTTCAGATTTTTGTATCCAAGATGCTCGGGTGTTTAATGACTTCATAGAGAGAAATTTTCTTTATGAAGTCCCGTTAGGTGGCCTTTACTTTACATGGCGTAATAAGGCGGGTAGTAAGTTTAGCAAAATTAATCGTTTTTTTATCTCTATGAATGTGTTTAATGCGTTTGATGATTTGAAGGGTTCAATTCTTGCTCGGGGTCACTCCAATCATTCTCCGGATATTCTTTTTCAAGAAAAAGTGGATTTTGTTCCTACGTATTTTAAAGTTTTCGAATCTTGGTTTGCTCGCCCTGACTTTGATTCTACAGTTCAAGTTGCATGGGACATTATTAGTGCCGATAACAATGTTGATATTGTGGCTCGATTTCGTTTATTGTAGGGCCATCTTAAAAATGGGATTCATTCCTCAACAACAAACGAGGCATCTCGGTATAAGCAGGTTGTCAAAAACATTAATGATCTTGATCTCGTTATTGATGCAGGTAGTGCTAGTGAGGATGAAATTAGCTTGCGCAGTAACCTTGCTGCTGAAAGGAGCGAACTGTCCAAGTTGAAGGATATCGATTCGTTGAAAAAATCTAGTATTAAATGGGATATTGAGGGAGATGAAAACTCGAAGTTTTTTCATGCCTCCATTAAACACAAACGCCACTTAAATCATATTCAGGGCCTGTTAGTGTTAGTAGATGGTGTTTGGATCGAGCACCCTAATGACATTAAAGCTACATTTTCAATCAATTTAAGTCTAAATTCGATGAGTTTTGTTCTGGGGATGAGTTTGGCCACGTAAATCCCCATAAGAAACTCATTGTTGATGAAGCCAAGTTTATTGAAAGAGATTTGGACGATACGAAAATTAAAAATGCGGTGTGGGACTATGGTAGTACAAAGGCATCAGGCCCGGATGGTATTTCGTTTCGATTCATTAAATGTTTTGGGGATTTTTCTCAAGTTGATATTTGCAGGGACATCAAGAACATTTTCCCTTCTTTCATAATGCCTCGTGGTGCTAGAAATTTTTCCCTTCTTTCATAATGCCTCGTGGTGCTAACTCGGCTTTTTTTCTCGCTTATCCCGAAAGTAACGAATCCAATACTTGTTACAGATTTAGGTTGATTTCGTTGGTGGGATTTTTTTACAAGATTGTTACAAAAATATTAATACAAAAATATTAACGAACCGACATTGGCTGTCATAGATAAGATTATTATCCAGTTCAGACTGCGTTTATTTCTAGTTGCCAAATTCTTGATGGCCTGTTAATGTTGTCAGAGATTATTTTGTGGTTTAAGAAAATAAATAAGAAGGTGTTACATTTTAAAGTAGACTTTGAGAAAGCATACTATTCTGACTATTGGGATTATTTGATGTTCATGATGACTTCGTTAAGATTCGGTCCGAGATGGTGTGCTTGGATAAGGGGGTGTTTAACCCCGGCTAGGACTTCTGTCTTGGTGAACGGTAACCCGACACGTGAATTCTCGATTAAAAGGGGATTAAGACAAGGAGATTCACTAAGCCAATTTCTTTTTATTATCGTTATGGAAGGCCTTCTTCTCGCTTTTTTCGTGCCATGCAGTCTAGCTTTATTCGTGGTATCAAAGTGGGGGGTTGATTGCATCCATTTATCTCATTTTATTTATGTGGATGATCTCATTTTGTTCACAATGGAGCTCTCGAGAGTTGTACCGTATTTTACTCATTTTGAAGGTGTTTTACTTGGTTTCTGGATTGCGGATAAATGTTACAAAATCCCATCTTTTTGGTATAGGGGGTGGAAAGTGATGAAATTGTTTCAGGCGCCACTGCTGCAGGTACGTGCGTTGGATCCTTTCCTACCATCTATTTTGGTCTATCGATTAGTTCTAATTTGAAGTTAATTTCAAACTGGGATCGGTTAGTAGACAAGTATCGGGCTAAGTTATCTACTTGTCTTTGATCTCTTTAGGTAGGCGATTGACATTGGTGAAGTCCGTGATGGGTAGTCTTCGCATTTACTTTATGTCTTTGTCTAAATGCCCGATAATGGTCTTGAAACGGCTCGAATCTATCAGGGCTGGTTTTTTTTGGGGCGAAAACGATTCTACCAAAAAGTTGTCGTGAGTAAAGTGGGATAAAGTTCTAGCTAATTTTAATCAAGATGGTTTTAATGTAGGAGCCTAAAGTGTTTAACTTGGCTTTAATTAATAAACGGCGGTGGCGTTACCTTACCAAACCAGACGAGATGTGGGTCACTATTATTAAATCGATACATGGGGATCTGTTAGAAAAGACTGATTCTAATCGTACTAGAACTTGGTCCACTATTGTTTCGACTTGTATGCATGTTATATCATAAGGTTCTCTTTCTGTTGACACTTTTAAAATGAAAAGTGGGAACGGTCGTAACATTCGTTTTTGGTATGATCTCTGGGTGGGTAATTCGACTTTATCTTCCCGTTTTAATCGTTTGTACCACTTAGATGTTAATAAACAAGACATGTTAGCTGACAAATGGTTCGACGATGATTGGCACTGGATTTGGACGAGGGATAATATTGGTAGTCGCAACTGACAGTCGTTACTGGAACTGCCGCGAAGTAATTGTTGAATGCGCATTTCAGGATCAGTCTGATCAATGGGTATGTTAGTTATCCAATGATGGGCTATACACGGTCAAAACTACAAGAGACTTTTTGGATCGATCTGTTTTACCTTCATCTAATGTGATCACCGTTTGGTTCAAGTTTACTCCAATAAAAGTGAATATTTTTTTGTGGCGTTTAAGGTTAGATTCTCTTCCCGTTCGTTGGAACCTTTCCGCTAAAGGGATAGAGATTAACTCGTTCGTGTGTCCTTGTTACAATAATGGTATCGGTCGTGTGTCCTTGTTGCAATAATGGTATCGAGACTTTGGATCATCTTTTCTTTTATTGTGATATGGCGAAAGTTTTGTGGCATAAAAGGCGGGTATGGCTCGATTGTGCACTTCCTACTTGTTCTTCGTGGGATACGTTTATTACTTGGTTAGAGGGTGTTCGATTACAAGCTCATTCCAAAGATCAGATTGTTGCGGTTGTTGTTACACTTCTTTGGACTATTTGGCGGTTTCGTAACGGAGTTATTTTCAAAAACTCTTTTTGTACTAGAAGTAGTCTTGTTTATGTAATTAGATTACTTTCATTTCGTTGGATCAAAAATAGAGGTTATTTAGTTTCCAATTGGAACTTATAGTTATCTATGCATTTGTAATTATTCCTTAACGTCTTGCTATAGATCATTTTTTGATATAATTATTCTTTGGCTGTTAAAAAAACGATGGGGTGCTTTGGCACTTAATTGCTAAATTAAATTCAATCATTGTTACATTGTTGCTCTCTTCTTTTATTAAAGTTAGGAAGTAAGACATCGAATTCTCTATAATATCAAATTTTTTGATTGCATGATGATGCACTCACCTTAAAAGAGGTACTGATGTTTCGCGAGGTGTATATAAAATAACTATTAATTTTTACAAGAAAATACTATTAAATACGATACAATTTTACACAAGATATTTATTTATTTAGAGAATGGATATACTTAAACCTTGCTACAACACTTATAGGCAGTGTACCTAATCGTACAGTAGTGTAGTTTTTAGTAAGTCCGGTTCGTTCCACAGAGAATCTTTTTAAACAAAGCTTAACGCTATATTAGTTTACTTTTATAAAAATACAAATATATGTATAAGTAATATTATTATTATAAAGGGGGGTTTTTACCGTTTAATGACCGGTTTGTCGATTTCAAAACTTTAGTCGCAGTTAAAACCAAATGTAAAATATTAAAAATAAATACAAGACTTAAATTAAAGCGTAAAGTAAATAACGATAATGAAATTGCGAATAATAAAAGTGCGATAAAATAAACTTGCGATAATTAAAAAGTACGATAATTAAAAGTGCAATTAAATACAATAAAAATGCGATAATTAGAAGTACAATTAAATATAAAATAAAGGAAATTAAATATGAAATAAAAGAATTATGCTTATTTAAACTTTCGTAATCATGATGTTTGACGTGTTGATTTTAGTTTTATGCCCATGGGTTAATTGTCCTTTGTCCTGGATTATTTAATATGTCCGTCTGGTTTTTATCCATAACAGTCCATCAGTCATAAATATAAAGTGCGAGTGTCCTCGTCAAATTATTCTTATACCCGAAGTTAAATATTCCAACTAATTGGGGACTTAAACTGTAACAAGATTTTAATACTTTGTTTAATAATTACACTAGGATGTCGACTGAGTGTAACCCAAGGTTTTAATATTTTGTTATCAATTATGCCAAGTGTCCTTTTACATAATTTCACCCCTGTTTTAATTATTCTAGTGGCTATTAATCCATTCCCGTGTCCGGTTAAATGAACGATTATTCGTACATATAAATACCCCGCCCATCGTGTCCGATCGAGTGTATATGGTAATTTATAGGGACGCCCAATTGTAAATCTTTATATTAACATTAACAAACTATCATTTAGTTAAACAAATATAAAGCCCATTAATAGCCCATAGTCTAATTTCCACAAGTGTCGTTCTTTTATCCAAACCCCAATTATGGTACAAAGCCCAATTACCCAATTTTTTTAATTAGCCCAACATCATGATTACTTCGGATTAAATAAGCATAATAATAACTTAGCTACGAGACATTAATGTAAAAAGGTTGAACATAACTTACAATGATTAAAAATAGCGTAGCGTTACACGGACAGAATTTCGACTTACACCCTTACAATATTCGCTAACATACCCTTATTATTAGGATTAAAATTAAAATTAAAATTAAAATTAAAATATAAATATATATATATATATATATATATATATATATACGATATAGATAGAGAGATGGATATATTGATGATTTTTGTGATCAGAATTCGTTTGCTTTTATAGGGATTTTGAAAACTTGGGGCTCCGCGACTCGCGGCATTTTTGGCCTTCAAACTCCGCGAGTCGCGGAGATTGAAATTACATCTCACTCCTTTTGGAGTCTTTCTTGCCGACGGATTTTATATATAAATATAAAATATAAATAATTAATATAATTATTTATATATTATATTATATTCTTGTGCATAGTAGACTTGTAATTTTTAGTCCGTTGCGTCGAGCGTTGAGAGTTGACTCATGTCCCGGTTCCGGATTTTCGAACGTCCTTGCGTACAATTTTATATTTTGTACTTTGAGTTTTGAATCTTGTACTCTTGTAATTTCGAGACGTTTCTTATCAATAATTGGAACCTCTTTGATTGTCTTTTGTACTCTTGAGCTTTTTGGTCGTTTGCGTCTTCAATTCGTCGAATCTGTCTTTTATCTTCACCTTTTATTATTTAAACGAATATCACTTGTAAATAGAACAATTGCAACTAAAAGCTTGTCTTTCTTGAGGAATAATGCTATGAAATATATGTTCGTTTTTAGCATTATCAAATATTCCCACACTTAAGCGTTGCTTGTCCTCAAGCAATATCGTCTTGAAATACTAGAATCACTTCTTTATTCTTCACACTTTGTACATCAGTGATTTCTATACGGTGGTATAAACAATGGTAATAACGATATGGTTTACAGTCCCACATGACTATAAAAATTTAGATCCATTAAGGAAATTGGATCTTTATGAAAACATTTGATCTTTTGAAAATTAAATCTAGTTTTTACCCTAGATAAGTTTTCCGGAATAACCCTTCACCGGTGTTTGCAAAATATTTTTGTGGGTTTGGTGGGTTTCAGATTTGAAAATTTTAGCTCAAAACTTATGATTTTGTGTCACCCACTTGCTAACCTTGTATTTGGAAAGCAACACGTCCAGTTTACTTGTCCCGTATATTACCTTTCGGTAAACTACCGTCCGGTTCTAAAGGAAAGCGTTGAACAAGCAACTGTTAAGGCAATGTCCCCTGACATGCTTTTAATTATGGTCTATAACGTGTCGGACGCAATTACTATCTTTGGTAGGAGCAATAGTAAAGCTCACCCTTATGATTTTTCGGTCTGGCACAAGGTCCTGTCTTTGACCATGCTATGCAACCACCGTTCTTACGGTTGACACCCGATTTGGTTCAGATGACCTAATGAATTCCAGGTGAATTCCTAGGATTTTACGTTCAATGGTAATGAACGCATTGAAAATAGGGTTTTCAGAAAACAAATCGGTTTGTAATTTTGATCAAAATATTTTCTCGTTCAAGCTCGAGTTTAGATATCATTGAATTCCATGAGTTTGTAATTCTCAATCTTTAAGGTCAATCTCAAGGATTGAGTAATATCAGGCTTAAAAGTTGATTTTTGATCTTTTAAGGAGATTATCCTTTCTGGGGATCTGATTCATTAGTCTTATCCAGCTAATTTGCATAGTGCCCCCCCATTGTACGAGATAAATCCTTCTCATGGTTATGATAAATCTGACCACTTGGTGACCCTGTTTAATGCTGAGGTCCGTGGATTTCCTGCTGATTTTAGTGATGACTTTTCTAGATTTTTCGTCAACCTACAGCTGGTCTGGACGACAACTTCATGACCTAAATCAAGAAGCGCGTGTCTTTTTCGGAAGACTTTACTTCCTTTTAATGATGGAATTGATTTATCGTGTAGATCCATCTCTTCTTTTCTTTCATCGGGTAAAACAGTTTAGTTTAGTCCAAAGCAAAAGTATTTTCAGTTTATTTGTACAAAAATATGTGACATATGTTTTGAATAACTTGGAGAATTTTCCCACACTTGGCTTTTATTTTCCTTTTTATCGTCCTCTATTCCATTTTAAATGAATTTTAACATTTTGGTTTGTTTCTCAATTTATGTCCTTTCTGAGGTAACAATAATTTCGGTGTTAAAACCTAGTTTTATTGTTCATAAATATGTATAAACATGATTTTGAGTTCATTTAATTGAAAATTTTTTAAAAATTTTACTAGAATTGGGTAGTTAGTATATAAGACTAGGGCTGTTCTTTATTATCAGAGAGCACTAGATTCTAATACAACTACTGCTTTACTAGTATTTTTAATGGTAACCAAGTGTATAAAGTAAAAAAATTTTAAAATTCGAAAGAATTTAACCCCTTCCCACACTTAAGATCTTGCAATGCCCTCATTTGCAAGAAATCAGTAACAATTTAAATTATTGAGGGTGATTTGTGTGAAAATGATTAAATTTTTACCAAAGTTTCCAAATATATTGGCGTTTGTTTGCTGAATGATAAATGGTGCACATCATTTGTTCATTCCGTCTTGTTGTTATTTCACATATATTTTGCATCTTGTCGTCAAAATTAGTTGCTTTTGCTGAACTTAATGCCAGTCTTTGAAAATGCGTTGTTTTACCCTGTTGTGTACATAAGATAAACTGCAAACATATATACATATTTTTGAAGTTTGGTATATTACCCCACATTCAAAAATTATTAAAATCTAAGAATAAAAGTTAGAAAATTATAAAAACTATTACAATATTAACATAAGTATTAAACGTATCAATATTACAAATTATAAAATAAATAAAACTAAGTAGACTAGGGATGATACTGGTACCAATAGGGGTTCCAAGCATAACCATAGGTGCTATAGAATGCTTCGGCAGGGTTATACGTAGGATACGGTGGTTGCATCTCTATAGACCAGGGAGGGAAGATGGGTTTTGGTGTAGGAATATAGTTTCTACCTATATGTTGGCAATGAGCTATGATTTGGTTATGATGAACTTGCCAATCTTTAAATGCTCTCTGTCTAGCATTTTCGTACTCCCGTGAAGCTATAAACCTTTGCATTTCTTGCATCTCATTTCCCCCTCCTACATTACCTTGCTGTTGGTTTCTCTCAACCTGTGGATGTCTACCATGGTATTGTACTGCGGCGTTATTTCGCCTCTTCAAAACTTTCGCACCATGGTATACATTTAAACTATAGTATCGCGGGGTTCTGGTTCTTCTACTAATAATCCCCCCCAACTTATATCCACACCGAGATATTCACCAATCAAAGTAATAAAAATACCACCTCCTATTATGCTATGCGGTCGCATCCCCCTAACCATAGCTGATAAATAATAACCCACACAATAAGGTATACTTACAGCGCTTTGTGGGTCTCGAATACACATATGGTAAAACAAATCCTGTTCATTTACCTTTTTCTTGTTCTTACCTCTTTGTGTAATCGAATTAGCTAAAAACCTATGAATCACTCTTAATTCAGCTCTATCTATATCCAAATAAGAGTAATTTCCCCCTTTGAAACGGTGATGGCTTGTCATTTGACTCCACACACCGTGTGTATCAAAATTTTTATCTATCTTTCTACCATTTAGTATCAACCCTCTACAATCGGCAGATGCTAACTCCTCAGGCGTATATATACGTAAAGCCTGAGCCATGTCTAGTAAAGACATGTGGCGCATCGAACCGCCTAACAAAAATCTAATAAAAGATCGATCGGATAAACTAGCTACCCGATCATTCAACTCTATACTACACAACAATTCTTCACACCATACTTTATATACAGGTCTACGCATGGTGAATAAACGTACCCAGTCATTAAAAGTAGAATTACCATACCTCTGTACAAGTAATTCCCTAATTGGCCCGGCCAATTCTACAGCTTCTAAGGGTCCCCATTCTATGACCCTAGGTACCTCAACAACTTTAGAATGAAGAGTATGCAAACCCCTTTGGTATTTTGGATAATCTATCCAAAGTCTATCAAATCTCAGGTTCGGTGTGACGATCGCTCCAAATCCATATGGACGAACACGTCATTCATTGATTTCATTGCGAGGTATTTGACCTCTATGTGATACATTTTGTAACATTGTATTCGTTTTAAAAGGTATTTCATAAATGAATATATAAATTCCAGGTTTTTAACATCTGATGATTTCTACGTATAGACAATCACCATTTAAATGGTTTACAATAATACATCTGTTGACAATACAGTCAAAATAAGATACATGGTAATGGTTTGGTGAATGCAAGTTTCTTGTATATAGCATGTATGACTCCAAGCACATATCTTGTATCACGTATAAGCAAACAGCGGAAGACTTCTAGAATCCTGAGAATAAACATGCTTCAAGTGTCAACACAAAGGCTGGTGAGTTCATAGTTTTATTATTACACATAATCCGTATATCAATGTGGATTACAAAAGTTCAGTTGTTTTATTCAAAACGTTTATCAATAGGTTTTACATAAAAGGTAGATCACAAGATTTCAGTTGTTTCATCCGAAACGTTTATCAATCGGTTCTACAAAATTGAGCACCCTGGTAACTAAACTTTAATGCTTATATAATTTGTACCCTTTGTATAATCATCTTAATAATACACGCAAACCAACGTGTACGCTTCTCAAATAGCATACGTCCGTTAAAAGGCTAGTGCTCTAGCTCGGACGGGGATATCAAGCCCTATGGATCCATATACTACTACTCGCGCCCACCAGTTCTTATAACTGGCAGTTACTAGTTACCAAAGCTAAGGGATTTTCGGTTCAAACTCTGTGTAGAATTTAGTATGTACTTGTATCCATTGCGTTTGAAATAAAGTGCATGTATTCTCAGCCCAAAAATATAGATTGCAAAAGCAATTAAAAAGGGAGCAAATGAAACTCACGCATATAAATATTGTATATCGGTTAATAAAGCATTTGCATGTATTCTCAGCCCAAAAATATAGATTGCAAAAGCAATTAAAAAGGGAGCAAATGAAACTCACGCATATAAATATTGTATATCGGTTAATAAAGCATTTGCATGTATTCTCAGCCCAAAAATGTAGAGAGTAAAAGGGATCTTATGAAACTCACTGTTTAATATTGATATACAATATTGTAGGAAAGCATGTAGACGCATCGGAGATAATAAACACGAGGTTTGATTCACAAAAATATCCCCGAACATTACCCATAACCTCCTTGGCAATAACCCATATTTTCCTTAGCTCTAGCTCGCTCGGAAACTCGTTTTGAAAATTACTTGGACAGTACTCCGTCGTAATATTTTATGTACATTATTATTTTTGTATCGCAAAAATAATAATACTAATAATAAGATTAATAAGATTAATAATAATCTTAATAATAATAATAATAATAATAATAATAATAATAATAATAATAATAATAATAATAATAATAATAATAATAATAATAATAATAATAATAATAAATATTATACGGAGTAATATATATTTGTGTATGTGTGTTTGATTTTTCATTCGAGCAAAACACCTGAATTTATAGTACCTGGCCTGGAATCTGGAGTCATGCGACTCGCATGGAAATGGCCTTCTGGCCATGCGACTCGCATGAGGACCAGGGACAGCTCACATTGTTTTGGCTCCTAGCTTGTCGACATAATATAAAATAAATATAAATATAATATATATAATTTAAATTAATTAATTATATATTATATTAAATTCACGTGCATAGTTGACTTGTAATTTTTGTTCCGATAAGTCGTACGTTGTCACTCGACTTATGTCCCGGTTCCGGTTTTTCGAACGCCCTTTCGTACGCTGAGAAAACTTGTACTTTACGTTTCGTGAATCGTACCTTTGTCAAAATATAGTCTTAAATCATCCATAAAATATACCACTGTAGCAATTCACTGTAGCAAAGTCAATTTCACTGTAGCAAATAGTGATTTTCAAAAACACTGTAGCATTTTGAGTAATGTGGCAATTTGAAAACACTGTAACAAATTAGTGTTTAACTGGTTCATCTTAAACGCTTTAGTTAACTTATCTAAATATCAATTGAATTAATAAACGAATGTTACTATCGTTTATTATATATTTGTATATATCTTTTTAATATACATAAATCAGTTTTTAAATACACATTGGAAGTTATTTATAAATAAATTTTAATAATAAATATTTCAATTTATCATATACATTCAAATAGATATTTAAACCAATAAGTTTAATGTACGGTATCAAACAATTAATACATTGTTACCTTTTCATGTTATAGTATATATGTATCTATTTACATATAATTGTTCGCGAATCGTCGAAAACAACCGAAGGGTATTTAAATATATAAAAGTAATTCAAAAATTTTGAGATTCAGTTTTACAGACTTTGCTTATCGTGTCGGAAATGTTAATCATACAAAGATTAAGTTTAAATTTAGTCGAAATTTCTGGGTCATCACATTCGGGTGCAACTCTTCCAAGTGCATATCAGAAAATGTCATGACTGGATGAGGTATATCCTGCTTGTAGTAGTTATCCACCTCCTGTTATTCCGCATTCTCAGCAGGAGCATTGCGGGCTTGGGATGAAGATTCACCCCTTTCAGTCTGCAAAATACATCAAACACAATTTTTGTGCATCCAAATATGCATTAGTGTCAGCAAAATCATCAATCAAAATAATTACAATGACATGATCAATTTATATCAAACTTAAGCTCATTTTCACATTTTTATCAAATCTACACTTTTTCAAATAAGCATATACGAAAATGTTCGCCAAGTTCATAAGCATTCAACTCAAATAACATGTCAAAATAATCATTACTAGCAATTAAACAAGTTTCAAATGGCATTATCTTTCAAAAATCAAGTTCATGAATTTTAGACTTGAAAAAGTCCACTTTAATTCTCAAAATCATGTTTAGGCTCAAAGTTTGGATCATTTAACTACCTAAACATGTTACACTACTTAATTTAGCAATAATTCATGACAAAAATCGGCCATAACCTGTTTATATCAAAAAGCCCCAAATTTGCTCAAGAACACAAACCCTAGATTACTCAAAATTTGAAGTTTAAGGCTTCTAATCATGTTAAATAGCATCAATCTAGGTTATACAAGCATAATACATAAACAATTTAAGCCTAATTACACTAAAAAAACATCAAAATCAAATTGGGGAAAAAAATTGCTCAAGAACACTAATTTCGGATTAAATGGTGTTTAGGTGTAGAAATTTACCGTTTTTCTTGAGTGATTCCTTGATAGCATCCTTCTCAACATGATTTTAGTAAAAGATTTGGTGATTAACGGTTAAAAATTGTGATTTTGGGGGTGTATTTTCGCTATTTTTCGGCAGTATTTCGCAGTTTTTGTGAGTTTTGTGGTGTGCAACTGATCTGTTCTGCGTTTTATTTTTTTCTGATTTTCGGTCCCTCCGCGACTCGCGGTGAATTACCCTTCAAACTCCGCGAGTCGCGGAGTTTGGTATTATTTTTTTTTTTTTATAACTTATACTAATTAAAACAATTAAGTAATTAATTTTAAAATTTTGTTTCCCTTGTTATTTAGGACGAGGTCGTTTCGGATCGATGTCCTAGTCCGTCCTTCGACAAAATTTTAAAATTTGTCTTTTTGTAGCGATTGTTTTAAAAGCTAAGATTTTTGGGTTTTTTTAATGTTTTTGGCATACTTTAATTCAATAAGATTAAAAATAATGATAATAAAAGTTCTCGTCCCTCCCTCGGGTAAAGCAATTTCGGTTCAAAGACCTAGTCTTCAACTTACGACGAATTTTAAAAATCATATTTTTAACTTAATGAGATAAAGTAAATTTTTGTTTTTAAATTCACACAACTTAAATATAAAATTCAAAATTAATATTAAAAATTCACACCAAACTTAAAATTTAAAATGCATAAAAATAAAAATTCATATTTTAAAAATTAAAAATTCACACCAAACTTAATTTAAAAATTCATATTATAAATTCAAACCAAACTTATATTAATTTTTCAAATATTTACAATTTTAAATATATTGTTTTTACAAAGTTTACAATATTAATTTAAGATTTAAATATTAATTTTAAAAACATGGTAAAAATAAAATTAAAAATCTTTTTGGCTTTTTATCCCATTTTAATCAATCAAATATTATCAAAAATATACGCCCCTCTTTTCGGTAAAGTAATTTCGGTTCCAAGACCTAATTTAACTCATGACGAATTTTTGAAATATTTTGGGTTGATTGATTAAAGATATTTATACCTTAAGAATAAACGTTAAATTTCGCAGTGATGTAATAAATTTTTGAATGATATCAATAATTTCGGTCGCCAAACCTAATTTTATTCAATACCAATTTAATACTTTATAGCGAACAAATTAGCGTTTATTATCAAAAGGTTAAAAATAAAAAAAAATAAAGACTGTACAGACATACCTGTGAAATAGATTTCTTAGTTATACGATCTATCCCATTCATAAGATAGTCGGTTTAATTGGTTTTCCATAGCTACATAGGCGTAACCTCGAGCATTCAGTGTCTTTTCTTCTAAACATATGAACGGTCCGTCTCTGCATAAAGTAACAAATTCGGTATTTGAATAGGTTTGATTATTTGAACATTTACCTCCATGTGACCATTTTCCGCATTTGTGACATCTTTCTAGGTGTCGTGCTCTTCTTTTCGCTGCGAATTTTGATTTTCCTTTACCAAATTGTAACTTATTATCTTCGCATCTGGATTCTTTTCTAACTCCGTCCATTCTTTCTCTGATTACTGATACTATTTCACTCGGTAGTATGTCATTATTACGTTTAGTGATCAAAGCGTGTAGCATTAGACCATGGTTTAGTTCACAGGCAGTCTTCATTTTGTAAAAATCTAAAAAAAAATAAAAATTCAGAATGGGGGGAGAAGACTAGTTCTTTAGGGTCTGCTAGGGAAAGACCATTCGGGTTCCATTTTCGAGAACTACACGAAAACAGACAATCTAACTCTAACAGAAATACATATTATCCTTTAAAGACTTGATTCTCCCCACACTTAGTTAGCTTTGGTGTCGAAATTGTGGTTAACTTCGTTGTTGACTTCCATCGGACCATGTATGTAATGTTTAACTCTGTGACCATTAACTTTAAATTCAATCCCATTTGAATTTATTAATTCTATCGTTCCGTATGGGAAAACTCTTTTGACTATGAATGGTCCAGACCATCTTGATTTTAATTTTCCAGGAAATAGCTTGAATCGTGAATTGAAAAGAAGAACTCTGTCTCCTTCCTTAAATTCTTTTGAACTTCTGATTCTTTTATCATGCCATTTCTTCGTTCTTTCTTTATAGATTAACGAATTTTCGTATGCTTCATGTCTTAATTCTTATAATTCGTTTAGTTGACTTAATCGTAGACGTCCGGCTTCATGTAAATCAAGATTACATGTCTTCAAAGCCCAAAACGCTTTGTGTTCAATTTCTACTGGAAGATGACATGCTTTTCCATAAACAAGTCTAAAAGGTGTGGTTCCAATTGGAGTTTTGTAGGCTGTTCTAAAAGCCCAGAGTGCATCCTCCAATTTAATGGACCATTCCTTCGGATTTGATCCTACGGTTTTCTCTAGAATACGTTTTAAAGTTCGGTTGGTATTTTCAACTTGTCCACTTGTTTGTGGATGATATGCGGTGGAGATTTTATGAGTTACTCCATATCTTTTAAGAACTTTTTCAAGTTGATTATTACAGAAATGAGTACCCCGATCACTTATTAAAGCTTTCGGTGTTTCAAACCTTGCAAAAAGACGTTTTAAAAAGTTGACTACAACTCGTGCATCGTTAGTTGGGAGAGCTTGTGCTTCCGCCCATTTAGATACATAATCAATGGCTACGAGTATATATAGATTATTATGAGATTTTGAAAATGGACCCATAAAGTCAATACCCCAAATGTCAAATACTTCACATACTTGGATGACATTTTGTGGCATTTCATCACGTTGACTTATTTTTTCGGCCCTTTGACAAGCATCACAGGATTTGCAAAGAAGGTGTGCGTCTTTGTAAATTGTAGGCCAATAGAATCCAGCATCATAAACTTTTCTTGCTGTTAGTTGAGGCCCATAATGCCCTCCTGTTGGTCCTGTGTGACAATGGTTTAAAATTTTACTAGCTTCATCTCCAAATACACATCGGCGTATTATTCCATCGGGACAACTTTTAAACAGATGTGGATCTTCCCAAAAATAGTGTTTTATATCACTGAAGAATTTCTTTCGTCTTTGGTACGATAATCCTTTTTCAAGGAATCCACATACTAAGTAGTTTGCATAGTCTGCAAACCATGGAATTTCTTTATAATTTATCTTCAATAGATATTCATCAGGAAAGTTGTCTTGTATGACCGATTCATTTAGAACTTCTAATTCGGGATTTTCAAGACGAGAAAGATGATCAGCGGCGAGATTTTCTGCTCCTCTTTTATCTCGGATTTCAATATCAAACTCTTGTAAGAGTAAGATCCAACGGATTAATCTTGGTTTAGCATCTTGTTTTGAAAATAGGTATCTAAGAGCAGAATGGTCGGTATAGACCACCGTTTTTGCTAGAACGAGATATGATCGAAATTTATCAAAGGCAAAGACAATAGCAATGAGTTCTTTTTCAGTAGTTGTATAGTTCGTTTGTGCTCCTTGTAACGTCTTACTAGCATAATATATAGGTTGAAATCGTTTTTCAATCATTTGTCCTAAAACGGCTCCCATTGCAAAATCACTTGCATCGCACATTAGTTCAAATGGTAGATTTCAATTTGGTGTTATCATGATCGGCGCATTAGTGAGTTTCTCTTTAAGAATATTAAAAGATTTGATACACTCATCTGAAAAGATGAATGGAGCATCCTTTTCTAGGAGTTTATTCATAGGAGTGGCAATTTTAGAAAAATCTTTTATGAAATGTCGGTAAAAACCGGCATGCCCTAGAAAACTCCTAACTCCTCTAACATTGGTGGGATGTGGAAGTTTAGCAATTACATCTACTTTAGCTCTATCCACTTCAATTCCTTCTTTTGAAATTTTATGTCCAAGAACGATGCCCTCTTTAACCATGAAATGGCATTTCTCCCAATTAAGTACTAGATTTGATTGTTCGCATCTAATAAGCATTCGTTCCAGATTAACTAGACATGATTCAAATGTATCACCGAAGACTGAAAAGTCATCCATGAAAACTTCCATGCATTCTTCTATCATGTCATGAAAAATAGCCATCATACACCTTTGAAAGGTTGCAGGGGCGTTGCAAAGTCCAAATGGCATGCATTTGTAAGCAAAAGTACCATAAGGGCACGTGAACGTGGTTTTCTCTTGGTCCTCGGGTGCTATTGGAATTTGAAAATATCCGGAAAATCCATCTAGAAAACAATAGTAACTATTTCCGGCTAATCTTTCCAACATTTGATCTATGAAAGGTAAGGGAAAGTGATCTTTTCTGGTGGCATCATTTAATTTTCTATAATCAATACATACACGCATTCCTGTTACGGTTCTAGTAGGAATAAGCTCATTTTTCTCATTTGTAATGACAGTCATGCCACCCTTCTTAGGCACGCATTGAACTGGGCTTACCCATGGACTATCAGAAATTGGATAAATTAGACCTGCGTCTAGCAGTTTAATAATCTCTTTCTTAACTACATCTTGCATATTAGGATTTAGTCTTCGTTGGCGTTGCACATACGTTTTATGACCTTCTTCCATAAGGATTTTATGTGTGCAATACGAAGGACTTATTCCTTTAATATCATGAATCTTCCATGCAATGGCTGGTTTATGAGCTTTCAACACAGAAATGAGTTGTGATTTCTCATTTTCAGTAAGAGAAGACGATATTATTACAGGTAATTCAGATTCACCATGTAAATAAGCGTATTCCAAATGGTTTGGAAGTGGCTTTAACTCTAATTTCGGTGGTTCTTCTATTGATGATTTATATCGATATCTGTCTTCTTCTTTTAGCATTTGAATTTCTTCTGTTGTTGGTTCATATCCATTAGCTATAAGTGTAGCTAACATTTCAGCTTTATCAATTGGTTCATTACCTTCTCCTAAAGAACATTCTCCTGTTCCTTGTAATTCTGGAAATTCTTCTAATAATTCTGCATGTGCATCTATAGTTTGAATATAATAACATGTATCAACTGCAGATTGTGGTTGTTGCATTGCTCTATCAACTGAAAAGGTAACACTCTCATCCTCTATACTTAGGGTCAGTTTCTTACCGAACACGTCTATCATTGCTTTAGCTGTGTTTAAGAATGGTCTTCCTAATATGAGAGGAACTTGAGAATCTTCTTCCATGTCCAAAACAACAAAATCTACTGGAAATACTAAAGTACCAACTTTAACTAGCATGTTCTCCATTATCCCTCTAGGATATTTTATTGATCTATCGGCTAGTTGTATGCTTATTCTGGTTGGTTTCAATTCTCCAAGGTCTAGTTTAGCGTATAGTGAATACGGCATTAAATTTATACTAGCACCTAAGTCTGCTAATGCTTCTATTGAACTAAGACTACCCAGAAAACATGGAATTGTGAAACTTCCTGGATCAGATAGTTTTTCTGGTATCTTATTCAACAGCACTGCTGAACAATTAGCATTCATGGTAACAGCCGAGAGTTCTTCCATTTTCTTTCTATTTGAGATTAGATCTTTCAAGAATTTAGCATATCTAGGAATTCCTGAAATCACATCAATGAAAGGAAGATTTACATTTATCTGTTTAAACATATCCAAGAATTTGGATTGCTCGGCTTCAAGTTTCTCTTTCTTCATTTTACTCGGGTAAGGAAGTGGTGGTTGGTATGGTTTAACATAAGGTTTATCCTTAACTGTGTTATCTTCATTAACCTTTTCAACTACCGATTCTTTTTCCTTATCTTGATCAGGTTGTGGTTCTTGTGGAGTAGGAATAGCTTCATCAGAAGTTACAGGTATTTCAGGTGGTTTAAGTGTTGTACCACTTCTTGTGGTAATAGCTTTAGCTGTTTCATTCCGGGGGTTAGCATTTGTATCACTAGGTAGACTTCCCGGTTTTCTTTCACCTATTAACCTTGCTAGGTTGCTTACTTCTTGTTCCAGATTTTGAATAGAAGCTTGTTGATTTCTAAATGCTTGAGCATTTTGTTCATTGGTTTGTTTCTGAGATGTGAAAAACTGCGTTTGAGTTTCAACTAGCTTCGTCATCATATCTTCTAAATTCGGCTTTTTATCATCGGTTTGTTGTGGTGGTTTGTTTTGAAAATTAGGCCTTTGCTGGTTGTAAGTATTATTGGATACTTGTTGATTGCTAGGACCTTGTTGGTTGTTGTATGGAATATTTTGGTTATAATTCTGGTTTTGATTGTAAATCGGTCTTGGCGGTTGATAATTATTCTGATAATTATTTCCAGGCCTTTGGTTTATGTATGAAATATTCTCTCTTTGTTCCATTGTTAATTCAATACTGAGACAATCTTTTGTCAAATGTGGTCCTCCACACTGCTCACAACTAATTCGTATTGAGTGAATATCTTTAGTCATCTTTTCCATTCGTCTCTCCACAGCATCTATCTTTGCGGAAATGGAATCTAAGTCATGGCTAGAATCGGCTCTAGCTGCTTTAGATGATCTAACGATATCCTTTTCTTGATGCCACTCGTGTGAGTGGGAAGCAGTGTTATCAATAATTTTGTAAGCATCAGTTTCGGTTTTCTTCATAATAGAACCACCAGCTGCTATATCTATGTCTTTCCTTGTAGTGATGTCGCATCCTTGGTAGAATATTTGTACTATTTGACAGGTGTCTAAACCATGTTGCGGACATCCTCTTAACAACTTTCCATATCTTGTCCACGCCTCATATAGAGTTTTATTTGGCTTCTGTGTGAACGTAACAATTTCTGCTTGAAGTCTTACGGCTTTAGATGCAGGAAAGAATTGTTTAAGAAATTTTTCAACTAAAACATCCCATGTATCAATAAGCCCCTTCAGGTAACGATTCCAACCAATCTTTGGCTTCTCCCTTTAAAGTCCAGGGAAATAACATGAGATATATCTGTTCATCCTCCACTTCTCGGATTTTAAATAGTGTGCAGATCCTATTAAAGGTACGTAGATGTTCATTTGGATCTTCCTTCGGCGCACCACTAAATTGGCATTGATTAGTCACCATATGTAGAATTTGTCCTTTGATTTCATAATCTGGCGCATTAATGTCTGGATGAGTAATTGCGTGACCTTGGCCAGTGCGTTTAGCTCTCATTCGGTCTTCCATACTTAAAGGTTCCAGATTCTCCATAATTGAATTTGTTGAATCGGAATCACTAGAGGATTCTGATTTAATGGTTCGTTCCTCAACAATCTCTGTTTGAATGATTGGTGGTTCCTGAGGAAAGTTTAGTGGTTCAGGATCTACGAATCGTTCCTGAATATTCTCCGGATTCTCAATTGTGAGGTCGGGTTCAAAAAATGGATTATCGGAAATTTGAACTGGAGTACTTGGTCGACTGGATGATGATTCTAAAGAAAAATCAACGGCAGTAATATTTGCTAAATGTCTTGATCTAGTTACGGGTGGTGAACGTACAAAAGGTGGTGAACGTCTTGCTCGGTGCATTCACTGAATATCCTATTAGTTTTTAAAAAGGAAAGAAAAATTATAATAAGTTATCCAATCAATAGACTTTTCTGATTTTGCCCACGTTTTGAATAGCCAAAAGATGCAGCAGAGGGGCAGGATTCGTTTGGTCTCAATATAATTGAGGACTGTTTGGCTCCAATAACCCGGTCCACGTACAAATCCAACTATTACTACGAACCAGAAAATTTTGATGTCTATCAATTTAACCACTTAAAATAAATTTTCGTAATTTTAAGAAACTTAGATAAGAAGTAGAATAAAAATCTATGTCCTAAAAACTAGAATAGCGAGAAATAAGAAAGAAAAATAGTTCGTCGGAAGAGGTCGAAAAAGAAAAATGGTTAAAACATAAAAGGTGACGGAAAAATAAAAGAAACTTATAAAACTTAAAAATACTTGACTAACCTAACCTTATTACTACAACTAACTTAAAATTATAATCGCAAATTGAGATTACTAATTGGAATGATAATTGATACATAGGTAAAAGTCGTCTAAAAATATTAAAGCTTACAGGAAAAACTAAATCCCAAATGGAAATAACTTAAAAAGAAACTAAAACTTAAAAAGGCGTCGCAAAATTCTAAAGCACCTAAATCTTAGTCTGAAGAAAAAGCACTTAAGGAATTCTACGGCAAAGTCTAAAAATCTAGAAGTAAAAATAACTATGGCAAAAACTAAGTTTAAAACTAAATATGAGCTAAAAATACAAATATTACGCTAAAACAATTAAAAAGGGACAAAATATAAAAATATACAAAAAGTTGTAAAAATTACAATTTTTATAAAAATATTATTTTTATATTATTTATTTATTAAAACTATTAATTTTATATTTTAATTAAACTAATTAAAAATAATTATTACAAATTAATTAAATCTTTAAACTAAATAATAAATTAATTAACCCTAAATAATAATTAATTAATAATAATAATTAAAATTCCGTAATAAATGCCAAATTAGGGTTGCTGTGTGCCTGTGTCAGACGGCTCCGCGAGTCGCGGTAATCGAAGCTGCAAACCCCGCGAGTCGCGGGGTTCCAAAAATCAACTCAGGTACGTTTTTTTATTCGGCGTTTTTTTTTTATGTAGCGTTGCGCTTTCGGCTTTTAAGAGGTCCCCGGCAGCGGCGCCAAAAATACTTGATGTTTCGCGAGGTGTATATAAAATAGCTATTAATTTTTACAAGAAAATACTATTAAATACGATACAATTTTACACAAGATATTTATTTATTTAGAGAATGGATATACTTAAACCTTGCTACAACACTTATACGCAGTGTACCTAATCGTACAGTAGTGTAGTTTTTAGTAAGTCCGGTTCGTTCCACAGGGAATATTTTTAAACAAAGCTTAACGCTATATTAGTTTACTTTTATAAAAATACAAATATATGTATAAGTAATATTATTATTATAAAGGGGGGTTTTTACCGTTTAATGACCGGATTGTCGATTTCAAAACTTTAGTCGCAGTTAAAACCAAATGTAAAATATTAAAAATAAATACAAGACTTAAATTAAAGCGTAAAGTAAATAACGATAATGAAATTGCGAATAATAAAAGTGTGATAAAATAAACTTGCGATAATTAAAAAGTACGATAATTAAAAGTGCAATTAAATACAATAAAAATGCGATAATTAGAAGTGCAATTAAATATAAAATAAAGGAAATTAAATATGAAATAAAAGAATTATGCTTATTTAAACTTCCGTAATCATGATGTTTGACGTGTTGATTTTAGTTTTATGCCCATGGGTTAATTGTCCTTTGTCCTGGATTATTTAATATGTCCGTCTGGTTTTTATCCATAACAGTCCATCAGTCATAAATATAAAGTGCGAGTGTCCTCGTCAAATTATTCTTATACCCGAAGTTAAATGTGAGGACCCGTCCTTATCCCCCTGGATGAAATCATCAACATTTGGTCCCATTGCGATGATCGACTCCAAGTAAGGTCCTTAACATGAGAAAATGCACAGCGGAAGACTTAATTCATACCTGAGAATAACATGCTTTAAAAAGTCAACATAAAGTTGGTGAGATATAGGTTTAATGCTAGCAGCGTTATAACTATGGACCACAAGATTTTAAGTTTATACATAATACACTCCTCGTGTATAGAAAAGCAGTTGAGCACTTGGTAACCATACTTAACTAAAAGTCACAGCAGCATATTCTTAAATAAACCCTACACCGTACCAAGTGTAGTAATGAGAACGAAGTACTGTGCAACCGTTAAATGCTGGTCGTCCAGCCCGGTTGGGGATGTCAGCCCGATAGATCTATCAACAGGATTCGCGTTTACGCTCCTCACGTAAATATTAGCTACCAAGTATAAAGAGATATGCCATGGTACAACTCAACGTAAGATTTATTTTTGATCACTTGTGTCCATAACGTAAATCATTTATAAAAACAGCGCATGTATTCTCAGTCCAAAAATATTTAGATATTAAAAGGGATCTATATACTCACCATACTGTATTTTGTAGTAAAAATACATATAACACCATTGATCAATTATAAGGTTGGCCTCGGATTCACGAACCTATATCATTTGGATATTTATTAATACATTTAACCGTAATCGAAAAAGGTTACATATATATATATAGTTTAATTATATAATTTTATATATATATATATATATATATATATATATATATATATATATATATATATATATATATATATATATATATATATATATTGATTAAAATAATAATAATAATAATAATAATAATACTTGATATTACTAAATAAAGTATAATATTAAACGTATAATATTTAAATTAATTAATTAAACGTATCGTGACCAATAAATTCAACGTATAATATTTGAATTAAACGTATAATATTTGAATTAATTAATACGTATCGTGACCCGTGTACCGGTCTCAGTGTCGATCACAACTCAAACCATATATATATTTTGGAATCAACTCCGACCCTGTATAGCCAACTCCCACCTTCACACATAGAGTGTCTACGGTTGTTCCGAAATATATATATAGATGGGTCGATATGATAAGTCGAAACCTTGCATACGTGTCCCGTTATTTAAAGTGCGTAAAATAAATAAATATATATCATGACCCATTATACAACGTGTTGTCTCAGAATTAATCCGACGTATTGTTGTACATGTGTCCCGACAGTATGTACAGTGCAGAAATTAAAATTGCGAGAATGTAAATTGCGATAAATTAAATGTTAGCCGGGAACAGTTAGCTAGGAACAGTTAGCGTGGATTCCTAACAATATTTCAATTTAGTTAATTCGTCTGTTTCTAACAAATTTTATTTTGTCCAATGTTTTCTTCTTTATGCCACTTGTTGGATTCTGATAGGTCAAAATCCGAATATGAAATTTGAATGAAAATGGTTATTCTGGGGTGAGCTGATACGAATATCGGTGGTTGTAAGTAAGATAATAGATAACCGTTGAATCAGATTCGAAGAATGTACAGTGTAACTTATTAATGTGAATTCTAAATATTCCTCGGGTACTACCCACCCGTTAAAATATTTTTATCATTAACAGTTTGTACGAAAGAATTTTTAATTACAATCTTTATGAAAATATACTTGCATATATATTTTCTTCGGATGTAATCATAGATCTAATGAGTCAATAAGTTATTAAACTCATTTGATTTATTGTTAACGCTAGATTGTATAATCTCTAAAACATTAGAGATCACATAATCGTCGTGTCGAACGAGGATAATTAAGATAGAGCGATATGTAAAGCGAAAATAATTGATGTAGAACGAAGTTCATACTTGAAGTACAGATATTGAGGCGTGTGATGTTGATATCCGAGATACAGGTGGTGATGTTGAGAGTTACGGCGCGGTTATGAGGTGGGGGTGATAAGAGTACTGCCGGCGTTGATGATGGTGGTATAGATTATGCTGCTGGTGCTGCTGCTGGTGTTTGTAACCTTCGCACCATATTTTCCAAAGCCGTCACACGAGCGCGTAGTTCGTTAACCTCTTCTATTATGCCGGGATGGTTGGCGGTTGGGACGAGTGAATGAACAAGATTCGAAATATGGGATAGTATGTAATCATGACGAGATACTCTAGAAATGAGCAAGAAAATGGTGTTTCGAATAGGTTCGCCGGTAAGTGCTTCAGGTTCATCGTTAAGAGGACAATTTGGTGGATGGAATGGATCACCTTCTTCTTGCCTGCAGAAATTTAGTATATTATGAACCCATCCCCAATTCATCCAGAATAGATGATGGGAAATTGGTTGATCCATTCAGGTGATGCTGTTCTCGGAGCTTGAATGGAAATCCATATCGGCGTAGCTATCGAAGTAGGAGGAATTCGAACTGCATAAAGAATCCATCTTGTATAGTCGGGGAAATGAATTTTTGGTTTGGAACAGATTATAGGAGTTGGGTTTGGTATTCTTCAATACATAATTTACATATGTATTTATAATACTCAAAATCCCGTGAATTGCGGAGAATCTTTAAAATTCGTCAGGCAATGTCTATAGTAACAGATACGCTAGGATACGAATTTTGTCTATACACTATCGATGCACTAAATGCAGTAAGACGTGTCTAGACTTAAGAATGATAAGCAGGTAATTCCCTAAGGATGATAAGTAGATGATTTCCGACTAGAAATGATAAGCAAAACTTTTGACATGCAGACACGGTCAAAGTCCAGACTCACTAATGTATCCTAACAACTTACTAGTTAGACACACTAATGCAGACCTGGTTCGCTAAGACCAACGCTCTGATACCAACTGAAAGGACCCGTCCTTATCCCCCTGGACGAAATCATCAACATTTGGTCCCATTGCGATGATCGACTCCAAGTAAGGTCCTTAACATGAGCAAATGCACAGCGGAAGACTTAATTCGTACCTGAGAATAACATGCTTTAAAAAGTCAACATAAAGTTGGTGAGATATAGGTTTAATGCTAGCAGCGTTATAACTATGGACCACAAGATTTTAAGTTTATACATAATACACTCCTCGTGTATAGAAAAGTAGTTGAGCACTTGGTAACCATACTTAACTAAAAGTCACAGCAGCATATTCTTAAATAAACCCTACACCGTACCAAGTGTAGTAACGAGAACGAAGTACTGTGCAACCGTTAAATGCTGGTCGTCCAGCCCGGTTGGGGATGTCAGCCCGATAGATCTATCAACAGGATTCGCGTTTACGCTCCTCACGTAAATATTAGCTACCAAGTATAAAGAGATATGCCATGGTACAACTCAACGTAAGATTTATTTTTGATCACTTGTGTCCATAACGTAAATCATTTATAAAAACAGCGCATGTATTCTCAGTCCAAAAATATTTAGAGTTTAAAAGGGATCTATATACTCACCATACTGTATTTTGTAGTAAAAATACATATAACACCATTGATCAATTATAAGGTTAGCCTCGAATTCACGAACCTATATCATTTGGATATTTATTAATACATTTAACCGTAATCAAAAAAGGTTACATATATATATATAGTTTAATTATATAATTTTTTATATATATATATATTGATTAAAATAATAATAATAATAATAATAATAATAATAATAATAATAATAATAATAATAATACTTGATATTACTAAATAAAGTAATGATGTTAATGATAGTTGTATTTATAATAATTATAATGATATTAGTAATAATATTTGTAAAAATATCAATTTTTCTGTTACTGACAGTTATGATAATAATATTAATGATAATAATATTTATAATAATCATACTTTTAATTGTTAAGAATCATATTTATTTATTTTAATGATGATAATAATATTAGTAATAGCAATAATAGTAATAATAATCATATTAGTAATTATAATCCTAAATGATAATCTTTATAATAATACTTGTATAAATAATTAACAAGTGTTTTAAATTAATAATAATAATAATAATAATAATGATAATAATAATAATAATACGAAATAATAATAATATTTAAGTAATATATGGCTACCTTAAATGTTTTCTAAAAAGAATGGCCACATCCAGAATTGAACCCACGATCCCCTCGTATACCCGTTACTTGCTAGACCAGCTGGGCTATCCAGCTTTTTCTGATTTATACAAAACTCTAGATTATATAACCCGTAATTGTTTGTGTTCATATTCATCTTCTTCACGACTCAGGATCAATTAGAGATCAAATCTCACTAACCATTATTTGTTTGTTTGAATTGAAACTTTCGATTATAACAGATACGATCCCCATTTACAGGTTGAATCACTTAATCCAAATTAAAAGGAAAAAAAAAAAAAAAACCCTGTAAAATCCATAAATACCTACGGTATTGATCTTCAAATCTAAATTCAATTTTTAGTTTGTTTTAATATATTTTTGCAATTACCTTTTATAAGTAATCTTTTATCTAATTGTGTTAATATTATATCTAATATTAAAAAAAGTAATAAAAATAATAATACATTAATAATAATACTAATTATAATATCTATACTTATATCTTATATATATGATTAATATAAATAAATCATTAAGTATACTAATAATACTAATAATAATATTAATTATATAAATAACAATGATAATAATAATTATTAATAACAATTAAAAGTGATATTTTTAGTAATTATAAATTATATTATTTCTATCATAATATTTATAACTTTACTAATGAGTTTTAATAAAAAAAAATAATTATAAATATAATAATAATAGTAATTAATCCTAATGATAACCTAAATCATAACTTTATTATAAAATTAATCATATATAAAAATATCAGTATCATAAGAAATTAATTGTATCAACCTTCATACATATATATATAATAACAATTTGACAAGTGATGATATTATTATTAATGTTAAAAAAAAGTAATGGAAGTAATAATATCATTTGTATAACAAATATATTTTAAACACGTAATACAAAATATCTGATTATATTATCATTTAATCTTGTTAACGAAAACAAAATACATTCATGTAAAATATTATATATTTAATACACATAATTGTTCGTGAATCGTCAGGCATGGTCAAAAGGGTAACTGATTATCCGAATATAGTTTTCAAACTTTCTAGACTCAACATTATAGATTTTTGCTTATCGTATCGGAAACATATAGAGTTTAAGGTTTAAATTTGGTCGGAAATTTCCGGGTCGTTACAGTACCCACCCGTTAAAGAAATTTCGTCCCCGAAATTTGGTAGAGGTTGTCATAAATAACAATAGGAATGTTTTCATGACAAATACGAGATAATAATAGAGTTTTATCATTATTGATAGATATAGATAAAACATTTCGATCATGTGAAGCGTACGAGCGAAGCTATCACAAAAGAGTGAAATGAGTAATATGGTATCGTTTTAACTGATGACGTGGTTATAATTGATTTCCAGAATTCACGAGATTTAAAGAAAATCTTTCGTAATAAGATTTGGTTCTTCGGCGATTTAGGAAACCGGATCTCCTTTGATTTTATGCGGCAAATCTGTTGTGATTTCTTTGTCGGATATTTCACTTATAAAACTACCCACTTCGTTCCCTTATTTCCATATCCCACATCTTCTACTCTTTCTCCTTAATTCTTACTTTTAGATATTTGCCAATATGCTCCATCCTATTCCAATCCTTGATATATTCTTAATTTTCACATCTGTCATCCTTCTTTTTTTATCTATCACCAGAAGAATCTATTTACTTCTACTATACTCTTGTGTTTATAGTGTTTCTAATTCTCCCGTGTCTCTATATTGCTATTTGTATTGATATACATGGTTTGAAATTTCTGGATGGTTATTGAGTTTTATATCTTCTTATGCTTCGATGTTCATACTCCTGTCTTCTATAATCATTGTCATCCACAGTTAATGCCTTCTCCTATTTGCTACAATTTATACTCTAATTTCTATTTTGGAGTTTCATTCTTTCGTTTCCTCTTCCCATCCTCAAGCCAAGCGAGTAATGGTCCGAAATTCGTAGATATGAAATTTGGAATGAACATAACTAATGCTCTTAGAAAGAAATGGTAATGGCACGATTTTTGATTGGTCGAATTACCAGAATATTTCGGAAAAATAGAACTATCAGGGTGATACGCTCTAATATGTTTGCAGATTGGTTAGAATGTAAGAGTCGTGTAACATGGCACATGATGACGGTACTGCGAATCATCACATTCCATTAGAAACTCAACATGACTTACTGTAATATAATGAAGTTGATCAAATTTCATTATATTATACTAATTCATGCATCAGTTCCCAACACTACTTCAAAACATTCATATTTTAAACTTGGAGATTTCAAAATTTAGAAACTGACACAGTTTCTTTTATGTTGTAACGTAGATGTTACAGAGTGACAAATGATTTCAGATAAGGATAGTTGTGAAAATATCTCCAAAAATATGGAGAATATGTATAACGGAAGATATGAAGCTATCTTATAATATCTAAGATAAGATGATGATGAAGAATATCATCCGGAAAGGTTTAGAATAAGGAGTAGGGTTCTTACTGACGGTTTTAGCAGGCACTGAATTATTTGGATTCTTTGAAGGCAGGTTCAGTCCTTGTATTTGTTCTTTGTTTCCTTCAAGGTGTGCTTAATTCGATTTTCAGTACCAAATTTTCTATCGAGCATTCCTAACACTTCTTTCTTTATTATCAACTTTTGACCATTAAGACCATCTACAACATGCTACTTCATTAGCATTCTCAAAGTTAACGATTCTAGGTCATCGGTTATCAAACCGAGGTGGTTTCGGGAGAATTGTGTTTTTAGATGATTAAATGCTGATGATAATATGGTGGAATATAAAAGATTCTCCGGTAACGACGGTGAAAGAATAACGTATATATATATCGAGACTATCCTTTCTGAGAAGTCGAGGTTAACTTGCTGGAGCTGTGATAAAATTGGCTAATTTGGAAAGGGATTACAAAGTTATTTTGGGTAATAATAACACTAAAGAAATTAACACTGCTGCGTGTTAAACGTTGACTCAGTCTCCGAGAGTTTTCGAGTGCATAACTATATGCAAGAATCTTTTCTTCCAGAGATGAGGTGCGGTTGGTTCATTCTCTCGATCGAAGTATTTTCAAGAATCATAAAAAGTTGTGAATGCGAATTGTAATCGTCAAGATACGAATGAGGTTTAGGATGAAATCAAGTGGCAAACTTGAAGAATTATTTAGTTTCATATGTTATATTCAACATTTTAATTTATTTTAATCGTCCAAAGTTAGCAGTCCAATAGTCCGATTGTCCAGTGATCCAATAAATTCATATATATAAATTAAACGTATAATATTTGAATTAATTAATACGTATCGTGACCCGTGTACCGGTCTCAGTGTCGATCACAACTCAAACTATATATATATTTTGGAATCAACTCCGACCCTGTATAGCCAACTCCCACCTTCACACATAGAGTGTCTACGGTTGTTCCGAAATATATATATAGATGGGTCGATATGATAAGTCGAAACCTTGCATACGTGTCCCGTTATTTAAAGTGCGTAAAATAAATAAATATATATCATGACCCATTATACAACGTGTTGTCTCAGAATTAATCCGACGTATTGTTGTACATGTGTCCCGACAGTATGTACAGTGCAGAAATTAAAATTGTGAGAATGTAAATTGCGATAAATTAAATGTTAGCCGGGAACAGTTAGCTAGGAACAGTTAGCGTGGATTCCTAACAATATTTCAATTTAGTTAATTCGTCTGTTTCTAACAAATTTTATTTTGTCCAATGTTTTCTTCTTTATGCCACTTGTTGGATTCTGATAGGTCAAAATCAGAATATGAAATTTGAATGAAAATGGTTATTCTGGGGTGAGCTGATACGAATATCGGTGGTTGTAAGTAAGATAATAGATAACCGTTGAATCAGATTCGAAGAATATACAGTGTAACTTATTAATGTGAATTCTAAATATTCCTCGGGTACTACCCACCCGTTAAAATATTTTTATCATTAACAGTTTGTACGAAAGAATTTTTAATTACAATCTTTATGAAAATATACTTGCATATATATTTTCTTCGGATGTAATCATAGATCTAATGAGTCAATAAGTTATTAAACTCATTTGATTTATTGTTAACGCTAGATTGTATAATCTCTAAAACATTAGAGATCACATAATCGTCGTGTCGAACGAGGATAATTAAGATAGAGCGATATGTAAAGCGAAAATAATTGATGTAGAACGAAGTTCATACTTGAAGTACAGATATTGAGGCGTGTGATGTTGATATCCGAGATACAGGTGGTGATGTTGAGAGTTACGGCGCGGTTATGAGGTGGGGGTGATAAGAGTACTGCCGGCGTTGATGATGGTGGTATAGATTATGCTGCTGGTGCTGCTGCTGGTGTTTGTAACCTTCGCACCATATTTTCCAAAGCCGTCACACGAGCGCGTAGTTCGTTAACCTCTTCTATTATGCCGGGATGGTTGGCGGTTGGGACGAGCGAATGAACAAGATTCGAAATATGGGATAGTATGTAATCATGACGAGATACTCTAGAAATGAGCAAGAAAATGGTGTTTCAAATAGGTTCGCCGGTAAGTGCTTCAGGTTCATCGTTAAGAGGACAATTTGGTGGATGGAATGGATCACCTTCTTCTTGCCTCCAGAAATTTAGTATATTATGAACCCATCCCCAATTCATCCAGAATAGATGATGGGAAATTGGTTGATCCATTCCGGTGATGCTGTTCTCGGAGCTTGAATGGAAATCCATATCGGCGTAGCTATCGAAGTCGGAGGAATTCGAACTGGATGAAGAATCCATCTTGTATAGTCGGGGAAATGAATTTTTGTTTTGGAACAGATTATAGGAGTTGGGTTTGGTATTCTTCAATACATTATTTACATATGTATTTATAATACTCAAAATCCCGTGAATTGCGGAGAATCTTTAAAATTCGTCAGGCAATGTCTATAGTAACAGATACGCTAGGATACGAATTTTGTCTATACACTATCGATGCACTAAATGCAGTAAGACGTGTCTAGACTTAAGAATGATAAGCAGGTAATTCCCTAAGGATGATAAGTAGATGATTTCCGACTAGAAATGATAAGCAAAACTTTTGACATGCAGACACGGTCAAAGTCCAGACTCACTAATGTATCCTAACAACTTACTAGTTAGACACACTAATGCAGACCTGGTTCGCTAAGACCAACGCTCTGATACCAACTGAAAGGACCCGTCCTTATCCTCCTGGACGAAATCATCAACATTTGGTCCCATTGCGATGATCGACTCCAAGTAAGGTCCTTAACATGAGCAAATGCACAGCGGAAGACTTAATTCGTACCTGAGAATAACATGCTTTAAAAAGTCAACATAAAGTTGGTGAGATATAGGTTTAATGCTAGCAGCGTTATAACTATGGACCACAAGATTTTAAGTTTATACATAATACACTCCTCGTGTATAGAAAAGCAGTTGAGCACTTGGTAACCATACTTAACTAAAAGTCACAGCAACATATTCTTAAATAAACCCTACACCGTACCAAGTGTAGTAACGAGAACGAAGTACTGTGCAACCGTTAAATGCTGGTCGTCCAGCCCGGTTGGGGATGTCAGCCCGATAGATCTATCAACAGGATTCGCGTTTACGCTCCTCACGTAAATATTAGCTACCAAGTATAAAGAGATATGCCATGGTACAACTCAACGTAAGATTTATTTTTGATCACTTGTGCTCATAACGTAAATCATTTATAAAAACAGCGCATGTATTCTCAGTCCAAAAATATTTAGAGTTTAAAAGGGATCTATATACTCACCATACTGTATTTTGTAGTAAAAATACATATAACACCATTGATCAATTATAAGGTTGGCCTCGGATTCACGAACCTATATCATTTGGATATTTATTAATACATTTAACCGTAATCGAAAAAGGTTACATATATATATATAGTTTAATTATATAATTTTTTTATATATATATATTGATTAAAATAATAATAATAATAATAATAATAATAATAATAATAATAATAATAATACTTGATATTACTAAATAAAGTAATGATGTTAATGATAGTTGTATTTATAATAATTATAATGATATTAGTAATAATATTTGTAAAAATATCAATTTTTCTGTTACTGACAGTTATGATAATAATATTAATGATAACAATATTTATAATAATCATACTTTTAATTGTTAAGAATCATATTTATTTATTTTAATGATGATAATAATATTAGTAATAGCAATAATAGTAATAATAATCATATTAGTAATTATAATCCTAAATGATAATCTTTATAATAATACTTGTATAAATAATTAACAAGTGTTTTAAATTAATAATAATAATAATAATAATAATGATAATAATAATAATAATACGAAATAATAATATTTAAGTAATATATGGCTACCTTAAATGTTTTCTAAAAAGAATGGCCACATCCAGAATTGAACCCACGATCCCCTCGTATACCCGTTACTTGCTAGACCAGCTGGGCTATCCAGCTTTTTCTGATTTATACAAAACTCTAGATTATATAACCCGTAATTGTTTGTGTTCATATTCATCTTCTTCGCGACTCAGGATCAATCAGAGATCAAATCTCACTAACCATTATTTATTTGTTTGAATTGAAACTTTCGATTATAACAGATACGATCCCCATTTACAGGTTGAATCACTTAATCCAAATTAAAAGGAAAAAAAAAAAAAGCGCTGTAAAATCCATAAATACCTACGGTATTGATCTTCAAATCTAAATTCAATTTTTAGTTTGTTTTAATATATTTTTGCAATTACCTTTTATAAGTAATCTTTTATCTAATTGTGTTAATATTATATCTAATATTAAAAAAAGTAATAAAAATAATAATACATTAATAATAATACTAATTATAATATCTATACTTATATCTTATATATATGATTAATATAAATAAATCATTAAGTATACTAATAATACTAATAATAATATTAATTATATAAATAACAATGATAATAATAATTATTAATAACAATTAAAAGTGATATTTTTAGTAATTATAAATTATATTATTTCTATCATAATATTTATAACTTTACTAATGATTTTTAATAAAAAAAAATAATTATAAATATAATAATAATAGTAATTAATCCTAATGATAACCTAAATCATAACTTTATTATAAAATTAATCATATATAAAAATATCAGTATCATAAGAAATTAATTGTATCAACCTTCATACATATATATATAATAACAATTTGACAAGTGATGATATTATTATTAATGTTAAAAAAAGTAATGGAAGTAATAATATCATTTGTATAACAAATATATTTTAAACACGTAATACAAAATATCTGATTATATTATCATTTAATCTTGTTAACGAAAACAAAATACATTCATGTAAAATATTATATATTTAATACACATAATTGTTCGTGAATCGTCAGGCATGGTCAAAAGGGTAACTGATTATCCGAATATAGTTTTCAAACTTTCTAGACTCAACATTATAGATTTTTGCTTATCGTGTCGGAAACATATAGAGTTTAAGGTTTAAATTTGGTCGGAAATTTTCGGGTCGTTACATTAAATATTCCAACTAATTGGGGACTTAAACTGTAACAAGATTTTAATACTTTGTTTAATAATTACACTAGGATGTCGACTGAGTGTAACTCAAGGTTTTAATATTTTGTTATCAATTATGCCAAGTGTCCTTTTACATAATTTCACCCCTGTTTTAATTATTCTAGTGGCTATTAATCCATTCCCTTGTCCGGTTAAATGAACGATTATTCGTACATATAAATACCCCACCCATCGTGTCCGATCGAGTGTATATGGTAATTTATAGGGACGCCCAATTGTAAATCTTTATATTAACATTAACAAACTATCATTTAGTTAAACAAATATAAAGCCCATTAATAGCCCATAGTCTAATTTCCACAAGTGTCGTTCTTTTATCCAAACCCCAATTATGGTACAAAGCCCAATTACCCAATTTTTGTAATTAGCCCAACATCATGATTACTTCGGATTAAATAAGCATAATAATAACTTAGCTACGAGACATTAATGTAAAAGGGTTGAACATAACTTACAATGATTAAAAATAGCGTAGCGTTACACGGACAGAATTTCGACTTACACCCTTACAATATTCGCTAACATACCCTTATTATTAGGATTAAAATTAAAATTAAAATTAAAATTAAAATATAAATATATATATACGATATAGATAGAGAGATGGATATATTGATGATTTTTGCGATCAGAATTCGTTTGCTTTTATATGGATTTTGAAAACTTGGGGCTCCGCGACTCGCGGCATTTTTGGCCTTCAAACTCCGCGAGTCGCGGAGATTGAAATTACAGCTCACTCCTTTTGGAGTCTTTCTTGCCGACGGATTTTATATATAAATATAAAATATAAATAATTAATATAATTATTTATATATTATATTATATTCTTGTGCATAGTAGACTTGTAATTTTTAGTCCGTTGCGTCGAGCGTTGAGAGTTGACTCATGTCCCGGTTCCGGATTTTCGAACGTCCTTGCGTACAATTTTATATTTTGTACTTTGCGTTTTGAAACTTGTACTCTTGTAATTTCGAGACGTTTCTTATCAATAATTGGAACCTCTTTGATTGTCTTTTGTACTCTTGAGCTTTTTGGTCGTTTGCGTCTTCAATTCGTCGAATCTGTCTTTTGTCTTCACCTTTTATTATTTAAACGAATATCACTTGTAAATAGAACAATTGCAACTAAAAGCTTGTCTTTCTTGAGGAATAATGCTATGAAATATATGTTCGTTTTTAGCATTATCAGGTACTTTAGCAATTGAGCTAGAACACGTTTAAGATATACTCCCTTCGTCCCATATTTATTGTCAACAGACAAAAAACACACAGTTTTAGGAAATTCCACTAACTTCATTTCTCCACCAATGAAATATCTTCTCTCTCCAGATCCACCAATGAAATATCTTCTTTCCTTTCTATTTATGGAAGTGGACAATTAATTTGGGACATCCCAAAATGGAATAATGGACAATAATATATGGACGGAGGGAGTAAACAAACAGACAGATTGTTGTCTCTTGTTCTTCTTTGGGGATAAACGCAAAATAAAAAACTGAAGCATAAAATCTAAACTGAAACGTGAAACTGAAAATTTAAATGCGAGATTGAAAACTGAATCGTGAAGATGAAAATTGAAATGAAAATCTAAAAACTAAAACGAGAAACTGAAACATGAAACCGAATAACTGAAACGCGAAACTGAGACTAAAAACTATAATGAAAAACACAAACTAAAAACTGAAACACAAAACTAGAAACTGAAACACGAAACCAGAAACTGAAAGAAGAAACTGGTACGCGAATATGATAATGAAACAAAAACATAAAACAGTAACACGGAACTAAATACTAAACATGAAACGGAAAGCTGGAAATTGAAATGCAGCGTTGAAAAAAGTAATGTAGCTGAACGTGAAACACGAAACTACAAACTAAAAATGAAACGCTGAAACTAAAAAACTAAATCGAAAAATGAAAATTGAAATACAAAACTGAAAACTAAAACATGAAAACTGAAAAACGAAACTGAAACGTGAAACTAAAATTTGAAAAGCGAAACTTAAAATGAAACTAAAACTGAATCGTGAAACTGAAAGTTAAAACCCGAAACTGAAACGCAAAACTGAATACATAAACGAAAACTGGAATCTGAAACACACCCGATGATTATCGGAGAAACTCATTAAGTCATTTTTAAGAGTTTAGATTGTTTTGCAAGGTTTACTTTACTTATACATATACACTTTGTTATAATTTCAAAACAAATTTTACTTAGGTTGGTCGAACATCTTCTAAAACCTAAACCAACTAAAGTTTTTTTTATATATCTGAATTTCAAACTCCTTTTGCAAGCTGATTATTTCTTGAGCAGCTTACTTGCTGTGTGAGTTGTTACGAGTCTGGTGAACTTTCTGTGACTACGTGATGATTTATTATTTTATTTTTCAACTTTTTGAAATCAAATTTATGATCTTCACATTAAAAGAATAGACACTAACCATTTAACCATTACTAATGACATCATTTAAACCAACTAAAGATGCGAAGTACTAAATCTACGATTAGGTAGCTAGATACCCTTAAAAAGGCACAAAATCATATTCTTTCCTAAGATCAATATAAACTCCTGACCGTACAATGCAAGTTATTATATTTAAAAACATACCGAATAATAAGCAAGCATAATTGAAATTTATTTGATAAAGTGCATAAGTGCATGGCTTAATATCTAACCACGAAAGCTTGCCTGAGTGGTTACCGAATTGTCCAATGAAGTACACTATCCGAGTTCGGCTCCTGGTTATGTCAAATCGTTCAGAAAGAGAGTGTGACCAAAGGGTGTGTATAATGTGCAATTCACCCGGTACGAAGTCTCGTGTTCGAGGGACTTGATTACCAGAAATTTACCTTCTATGGGAGAACCCATGTGCTCATTTATAAGGGATTGCCTCGCTAATCAAAAAAAGTGCATGGCTTAACTAACTAATTGAATATAATCTAGTTTATAACTCGCGTATTAGTGAGACTTTAGGAATTAATAATATTGAAAAGCGTAGAATATACCATATAATACTATACAAATTAAGTTACATAATTAAGTTTAAAGAATGAATAGTAAATACCAATATGATATACTATATATTATTATTAATATTAATAATATATATATATATATATATATATATATATATATATATATATATATATATATATAAAAGAAATGATTCCTAGAATCATAAGTATGATGTATTAAATATAGTTAACTCAATAAAATTTACCTATGTAATTTAATAGACTGGTAAAAAGGGTTAAAAATTATTATCGTAAAAACGTAAAAAAAAAGTAAAATAAAAAACATTAAAAATAAAAACGTCATAAATAAATTTTAAGTAATTAATGATCAATAAATATATATAAATTTCATCTTCTAAATAACGTAAGTTATATTTTTAACCTATAAATATGTTATCTCCATTCTATTTTTCCATATCAATCATAAAAAGAGCACACCATATTACTAATGCTGTATTCTCGATTATTCACGATTTTTTAAGAAGGAAAGAAAATGAAGTGATTATATAGATTATTATAGTAGATACAGTATAAGATATATATATATATATATATATATATATATATATATATATATATATATATATATATATATATATATATATATGTATATATATATATATATATATATATATATATATATATATATATATATATATATATATATATATATGTATATATATATATATTAAATATAATATATGTTTGCTTGTTTTTGTAGGTATCGAAGAAACATCAATTTCAAAATATTCGAAACCGCGGACAAGGAGAGAAGAAACGTGATTGACTCTATGTTGTATCGATTCGTCTAAAGATTCTCTTTTTAACTTTAATATTATGCTTATTATATTGTATATGTAAGACCCGATTATTTATTGTACATAAGTGTAAATAAGGTACTTGAAGTGTGGAAAGCTGTGTGTCTTTAAACTGTGATCAGAGCCCGTTCAGACCATTTTGCGCGCCGCGCACATGTAAGGGAGCGCGCCGCGCACCCTTTCCAGCTGGCAGATTCTGTTTCTTTTAATTGGATATTTTAGAAGGGCTTTTTGGTAAAATCACATGAGAACGAGTTTGGGGCTTTATTGGCCAGTTGTTTGGTGGTTGAAACACACTTAACATTATCACCAACCACTTCATCTCTCCAAATTAAAGTTCTAGAGTGAGAAACCCATTTGAGAGAGAGAAAGCTCAAATCAAGAAGGAAGAAGTTGATTTCGGGTCAAAGCGCGTGTATTAAAGTTGTTCATCTAGCCACTAGCTATGTTTTGGTTGTAGAATGTTCTAACTTTGATTTCCTTACTTTGATTTATGTATGGGCTAGGGTTTGGGTAAATGAAGAACATAAAACCCATATTTGGTGATTTTGGGTGTTCTTGGTTAAGATTGAGTCATGAGGACTCAAGAATGACTAACCTAGGATTTCAAAGTGTTGATTGAGATTTATGAGTCAAAAATGGGTTAGTTAATTACTAGCACACCTAGATGTTTAGTAAATGGGTGTATGTGGGTTTGTGCATGACCCGAAATGGGTGTGTTGATCTTAATGTGGTCAAATGGGTGATAATTGACCTAATTGAAATAGATGGGTATGAAACACCCAAATTATGTATTAATTAATGTTGTTAGACCTAAATCACTAGCTTTTAGTGATATGTGGTGGTTTTGACCTTAATGGTCAGTTTTGGTGAAAATGGGGCATTTAATGCATTAAGTCATTAAATGCACATGTGTAAGTTGTTGGCTTTTAGCCCAACTAGTTTGTGTGTTGATCGAGTACTTATTGTATTAGGTACTTTGCTTTGTAGCTTGCGGAAGTTAAAATCGTCACTGAATCGTTAAGGTGAGTGGAATAAGTATACATGTATGTATATAATGTATTTATTTGTAGGGACAGATATGTGTTGTCCTAGTTAGTGATATATGTTGTTGTACACTAACGGTTTCTAAGAACGGATATGTGTTGTCCGAGTTAGTGATATATGTTGTTGTACACTAACGACTTTTATGAACGGATATGTGTTGTCCTAGTTAGTGATATATGTTGTTGTACACTAACGGTTTCTAAGAACGGATATGTGTTGTCCGAGTTAGTGATATATGTTGTTGTACACTAACGACTTTTATGAACGGATATGTGTTGTCCTAGTTAGTGATATATGTCGTTGTACACTAGCAATTTTATGAACGGATATGTATTGTCGTTCCGCCAAGGGTTAGTGATATATGTTGTTGTACGCTAACGGTTGTTATGAACACCGATGGGAAATTCGAATACCATTCCTTTGTACGATTGGTTAACCATGGTTGTGTGAATTTTTGTACTAGCATACTTAATTGTGAACTATATGCTTTTGGAATCGCTAGCTTATTATGATTGCGGATATGGGTAAATGCATAATGTTTGCATAGTTGTCGAATTGCTAGCTTGTATGCGGTATTGTGTAAGTGTTTGCAAGTAAGTAGGTTATATATGTGTATGTATAATTATTGCATTCACTAAGCGTTTTGCTTACTCTCTCGTTGTTTACCTTTTTATAGGCTCGGGCGTTGACAAGGGTAAGGGCGTACGATTGGATTAGAGATCCCGCTTTGTTTTGATAGGGGACGCTTTTGGATGTGTTAGCTTTTGAAGTTTGACCGAGAGTTGGGTAGTTTAACCCCCAAACATCATGCTCTAGTGTCGTTTGGAATTTAAACTAATTCAGTTGAAACTTATATATTTTGTACGAAACTCGTATTTCGTCCATATGTGGGCCCGGTTCGTAAAACTTGTTTTATCATTGAAACATGTTAGTTTTACATATTAGAACATGTTGTGAAAAGCGTTTCGCCTAAATATGTCGGGAAGTGGGAGATCTTTATTTGAAAATTTACAAAATCGGACAGAACTGAATTGGGCCTGTGCGCGCCGCGCACCATGAGGTGGTGCGCGTGGCGCACCCTTCTGACATAAAAAAAATAAAAAATTATTTCGCGTATTTGGTTGGTTATTGGTTTGGGTTGTTACAAGTGGTATCAGAGCATGGTCTAAGGGATTTAGGCGACTTGAGATAGGTGTCTAGACTTAGACTTGATTATGTATGCGCTTTATGCGGGACTTGTAGGAGACGGGTCAGACCGGGGATTGGTTAGTGCCTAGGTTTAGGTGAACTAACTTCGTTAAAATTGTTTTGTGCATTGTGTTGAAATCATCAAGCGAGAT
The DNA here is from genome assembly GCF_046630445.1 of Rutidosis leptorrhynchoides. Lineage (NCBI taxonomy): Eukaryota > Viridiplantae > Streptophyta > Magnoliopsida > Asterales > Asteraceae > Rutidosis > Rutidosis leptorrhynchoides. The sequence continues at coordinate 127,698,905 of NC_092334.1, forward strand.
AGGCGTTGTACTAGCAAGTTAATGCGACGTGCTCGCGTAGCAATGACTAGCTACCATTGTTACGGGTTCAAATCATGTCAAACAAGCGATGTACGACGAGTATCGAGCAAGATGGGGCGGTGTGGTATATGTATGTAGTTCCTTTTCGTTTCGTTGTTTAATATATATGCATTCTTTAGAATGAAGACGGAAGATGGAACCGGAAGAGACACGCCTACTCATGAAAGGAAGGATGAGTTAACATTAAGGATTGAGGCGGAGTTCGAACGCTATATCTTGATTTTTGCCGACAAGGTTAAACAAGTTCTCCAAGAGTCGTTTGAGGGAATACTGACCGAGATGGTCCGAGACCAAGTGCCAAAGGTCGTGAAGGAAGAGTTAGAAAAGAGGTTTCCTAAACCTCAAGGGGACGGTGACGAAGGGGCGACTATGGGGATTGAATCACACGTCCCAAAATTTGTTGATCACTCTTTGGGTAAGAGAAAGTTCGAATCTAGAGGTGCTCCTAGTAAAAGGGTGAGAAGTACGCCCGAGGGTGTTGAAAATGTGAAGAGGAGGAGTAAGGGAGGTTATGGACCTACGTGCTATAATTGCGCACAAAAGGGTCATTTGTCGCGTGATTGCACGAAGGCACCTCCTAAAGGCGACATATGTTTTGAGTGTCGAAAAGATGGACACCGAAGGTCAGAGTGTCCCGATTGGGTTGCTAAACAGACTAGAAAGATGGGAGGTTTCATGCCTACGAGTTATAATTGTCTACAACAAGGTCATATGGCGCAGGATTGTACCGGTGTACCTTCAAGCACGATCATGTGCTTTAATTGCCAGAAGGAGGGACACAAAAGGTCGGAGTGTTCCGAATCGTTTGCTGATCGAGTTAAGAGGTTAGAGCGCGACTATTTGATGGGTAGTGAAGCACAAAAGTCCAATGATGCTACTTCAGGTACTTTTGTTTTCGATACAAATATGCCTTATTATTATCTGTGGTGCGCCGATGGATTCGGTTATGAATTTAGAGACTTAAATTTCGTTTCAAGATCTAGTTAGTCTCGACTGAGCATATATTTCATTAGTACCCTTATAGGTGCGGGGTTAGAAATTTCGATGACGGTGCACTAGGGTAGCGCTTGAGTCATTGACTCATGAGAATGCGACTTGGGGGCGAATGCATTAGTGTAAATACGTAGTATTGTTATGGGTAGCATTCCTAATGGAATTACCCTACATTGAAGTTGGATTGACGACCGCAGGGCGTAAGACTTGGTGCAACCAAGCATTCCTTAGTGTTTAGGAAAATGTTTCTACCAAGCCATGGAGACAGGCTTTGGTTTTCGGATGTTACAGCGTGTTCGCTTTCATGTGGAAGTTGATGAGCCATGAGGTTCGTCGGGTGGATGAAACCATTAAGACAAAGTGTTTGATCTAGATGAATGTTGGTAATGGAGTCCATGAGACGCAACGTTAGGTGCCTCTTTCATACCTACTAGCGTGGTATTCGACTCCGAAGGTGTTATGGTTACAATGAACATAGGGTACCGGCAAGAAACCCTTAGGTGTTCGAGTGACGGTGTGGAAGTTTCAAGCGATAGCAACTCGATGATTGCTAGAGTAATACTCGTACGGTTAGGTAAATGCTTCAGTTGAAGTAGCGAGGGATAATCCGAAATCCTTCGTCTGCTCAAGGTTGGAGCAAGGTTGGTGATGTGCGTGTTATGAGATGCAATACGGGTGAACCTCGTCTCTCTATTACGAGATGGTGGTGTATGATGTGAGTAACGAAATTGTTATGATAACTTTGTTCGCTCTTTTTTTTCCAGAAGATAAACATAGATGTGTTGTTGGTCATAAAATTTCGGGTGCAACGGGTCGAGTGAAACCACTAATTGGAAAAGTCTACCCTACGGGTAGCAACTTTCTTGATATACGAGGTTCGAGTATGTTGGTGTTATGTCATTGCTTAATTGATTCCAACAGGGGAAAGTGAGCGTCGATTTTAGGGTGTTATAAATTCACGAGAGTTCGCGAGCTATGATCGATGAGGAGATTGGTCGTATAGGTCGGTGTGTGGGGCCTTGACTCTATTGTTTGAGTCTTTTGTTGTCTAGGCTTTGTGTTGTGGGTTTTGGGTCGCTAAGCTCGTTTGAGTGAGACCCGTAGGATTTGTCGATGGTGTTGTGTATTATTACGCGTGTAAGAGCTTAACAACATAACGTATGGTGATGAAACCATGTAGGGGGTAGCCATAATGCAAATGTATGTTTGATGATAGTAACATGTTAGGTTTGTATTTACATGTTAATTTGGTGATTAGGTGAGTAACGTGTCGGGTGACATCCCAGTGTAAGGATTCGGCTTTTCGAAGGCTACATGGTACGATGTGGTGAGTGATTCCGTAAGATCTCACTCTTCGTTAACCACGATTGGGGTTCGATGCGGTGCGTGTAGCGAGTGTTCATAGACTTTGTGTGTGTAGGTAACCCGGTTAATGGTTATGACGAAGTTAAAAGGGTGTAAGCCTTGGTTTTCCAAGCGTCCCCTTAGTGTTGAGTTGAAAGATAAATAAGCTAGCTATGCGGCCTAGGTGGATAGTGACTAGCGAGTGTCGCTAGGAAGTCATGGGCGTTGAGTCGTAAGGTTCGTTAGATTTGTGTGACAGCGTGTAGTCAGGTTACGCGTGACACCAAGAGTAGACCCCGTAAGGGTCGAACTCTCAATGACTCGGCGGTAGTAATGGGAGTTGCATAACACTGCGTCAGGTGCCTCCTTATACCTGCTAGTGAAATGCTCCACTCCGATGGTATGATTACTTTGGATTTGGGTAGTCGTGAGAAACCCAAAGTTACAACTGTGGTTTTATGGTGTTTAGCGGACGTTAACACTTATCTGATTGGAAATATAGAGGTTCGAATACCTTACAATGATTCCTTGGAAGGACTATTGAGTATGACCAACGTCGGAAAAGGTAATGTGCGTTGTGGAATGTCGAAATTCCACGAGGTGTTATCATCTCAATGGTGAAAGTATGGGGTTGAAACCCTAAGTGGGGGAGTTAAATACCGGAGAATGCGGTAATGTCTCAAATAAGTAGATGTGATGAGCGAATGGGTGTCGCTTATTTAGGAAAGAAAGACTTTGGTGGTCTTCGTAAAGGTCCCAAGTTGGACTTTGGAATGAATTATGAAGGTAGTTAGTGACACGAGTCAAAATAGCGAGTTTCCCGATGATGTCCACGGGAGATTTTAGGACGGTGTCGGGATGATTCCCGAGTATTCTATGGTGGAAAGGCATGATAACGGAGGTCGTCAGGAGATTATTCCATTTATAGATTGATTGTGAATGTATTGTACGAGTTAGATACTCGGTGTAGGAGCAACCGGTTACGGTTGTTTTGTCTCGAGGGATGATTACCCTTGTTCGTTGTAATATGATGCGTTAGTGTACAAAGTAAGAACCCCGATGGGTGATTACTTCATGTGTAATTCCGCATTGGAGACGGAAATGTTCAAGGTAGAAGTGCTTAACTTCTAGTAATTGGTGCGGATCACGAGGACGTGATCCAATCTAAGTGGGGGAGAGTTGTAAGAACCGATTATTTATTGTACATAAGTGTAAATAAGGTACTTGAAGTGTAGGAAGCTGTGTGTCTTTAAACTGTGATCAGAGCCCATTCAGACCATTGTGCGCGCTGCGCACATGTAAGGGAGCGCGCCGCGCACCCTTTCCAGCTGGCTGATTCTGTTTCTTTTAATTGGATATTTTAGAAGGGCTTTTTGGTAAAATCACATGAGAACGAGTTTGGGGCTTTAGTGGCCAGTTGTTTGGTGGTTGAAACACACTTAACATTATCACCAACCACTTCATCTCTCCAAATTAAAGTTCTAGAGTGAGAAACCCATTTGAGAGAGAGAGAAAGCTCAAATCAAGAAGGAAGAAGTTGATTTCGGGTCAAAGTGCGTGTATTAAAGTTGTTCATCTAGCCACCAGCTACGTTTTGGTTGTAGTGGTATGTTCTAACTTTGATTTCCTTACTTTGATTTATGTATGGGTTAGGGTTTGGGTAAATGAAGAACATAAAACCCATATTTGGTATTTTGGGTGTTCTTGGGTAAGATTGAGTCATGATGTGATGACCCGGAAATTTATGACCAAATTTAAACTTAATCTTTAATGTTTCCGACACGATAAGCAAAGTGTATGAAGTTGAATCTCAAAATTTTGAACTATTCAATTACCCTTCGATTGTTCTCAATGATTCGCAAACCATTATATGTAAATAGATACATATATATACTATAACTTGAAAACGTAACAAAGTTTTAATTGTTTAATACCGTACATTAAACTTATTGGTTTAAATATTTATTTGAATATATATGATAAGTTAGAATATTAATTGTATGAATAAATTGCGACGTATATTTAAAACGTGTTTATGAATGTTGAAAATATATATTAACTTGGTCTTAATGTCATACCCCGTCCTAATCCATCTGGATGAAGTTACCAACATCAGGTTCCATTGCGATGATCGACTCCAAATAAAGTCTTTAAAATGAGCAAATGCACAGCGGAAGATTTCTTTCATACCTGAGAATAAACATGCTTTCAAGTGTCAACCAAAAGGTTGGTGAGTTCATAGGTTTATCATAAAACAATAAAATTCATCATTTTGATAGACCACAAGATTTAAATGCTGCATGGTATAAATGGGCCCGAATCCTATACCCACCTGTAATGTACATGCAATATCTTTTAAATACAGTACACCTTTCTCGTGTACGAAATCATCTTTCATAAATCTTAGTAACCGTACACATATCTCGTGCACAAAAATAACATACACATAACCTGTGTATAAAATCATTCTCTCAATACATAACATTCACTTTTCATTGGTGGCAATTATCATGTCCACATAATTCAATGGTGGCAATTATCATGTCCACATAATTCAATGGTGGCAATTATTATGTCCACATAATTCAATGGTGGCAATTATCATGTCCACATAATTCAATAATAACCCGCAGAACTTCTGTCTGCATAATAATTCATTCGAGGAATGTTTTTCTTGTGTCTATCTCGTCAAACATTTATAAAAGCATTTCATGTATTCAGTCCAAAAATATAGATTGCAAAAGCATTTAATAAAGCAGTTGTAAAAACAGCGCATGTATTCTCAGTCCCAAAAATGTAAAGAGTAAAAGGGAATCAAATGAACTCACCTAATGTATTTTGTAGTAAAAATACATATAACGACAATGGACAAATGTAAGGTTGGCCATGGATTCACGAACCTATATCATTTATATGTATATATTAACACATATAATTGTAACCGAATAATTTATATATTATTATTAATTGTTATTTTTGTATCGTATAGGTTTCCATTAATAACTTAATTAACTATATTTATTTTATATATTTTAGATAAATAACCAGTATTTATTAAGGAAATATCAATATAGTTATGTTATGTGTAATAAATATATTTTTCTTATGATATTTATTTAGTATATTAAAAATAAGAATTTTAATAGTAATAATAATAAGTGATAACAGTAAGAAAGAAAGAAAAATAATAATTTTAAATAAAAAGATCATTTTAAAAAAATTGGTGATTTTATTAATACTGATAATTTTAATACTAATGATTCTTTTAACAATAAAAATGATAATAAGAATAATAACCTTACAAACGTTGGTAATTTTACTACTAATCATTATAGTAATGATAATAATAATCATATTGATAATTATAATAATATTAATAATAATAATAATAATAATAATAATAATAATAATAATAATAATAATAATAATAATAATAATACGGAGTACCTAATAAATAAATAAATAAAAAACACGCGGTTGTTTGTCTCCCAATTTAGATCGAATAGCAGAGTCAACACACACATGATAACACGATTTGGGGAAACCTTCGACTCATCACAGATCAATCAATCTAGCCACAATCCTTGATGTACAGTGGGTCTTTTGGCTCATCATCATACTCGTTTGAGTTTTAATCACCACGAATAGCTGTAGTTTATCGAGTGTTGGTGGGTTTGGTGATCGATGGTGGATGTGGTGTCATCGTATAATAGAAATCAACGAAAGGTTGCAGGTATTTTGAAATTCAATGATGATTGTCGATGAGTTTGATGAGAGTATTGATTAATGATGTCTCATCTTCTCGAATCATAATCATCATCATCTAAACGTATTTTTACCATCGTTTATTAACATCACCTTTTAGCAAATCATCTTCTTTTAGCAAAACATCATCTTCTTCGTCATCAATTTGATTTTCTTAGGGATTAAATTGGCTTCATAATTTCTTTCGAATATTAACCGGGGGCAGCAGAAATCTGTGAGTGGTTTGTTGAAGGTGGAGTGGTGTTATTTTGAGTTTGAACGAGCAATAGAAACCAAGGTTTGCAGCAGCAGTAATTAACAACATTCAAGGTGAAGTTGCAGGGTTTTGGTAACAAATATATAAGTAGTATGTTCAATTTGTGATATATGTATGTAATCGTGTATATATGTGTGGTTTGTTGATAATTAATCATGGTAGTTTGTGTGTTTTACATTGATTGAAACAGAAATATATTATAGTATAGCAGTAGCTATGATGCAGGTCTATTTAGACAGGAAAAGAAAAGCATTCAGTTTGTTAGGTTTTGTGAAGCAGAAGGATATCGAAGTTAATGAGCGAATGGGTTTTGATGGTGGTAAAGGTGGTAATGGAGGTGGTTTTGTGATGGTGATCAGCTAAACTGAAGAAGCAGTTTATTCATTGCGTGCAAGAATAATAATTTGCAACAATAACACAAGTAGGTTTCATTGTTGCCTGTTCTATGAAAACAGAAACCACAGAACTGGAAGTGAGCTGGTGCAGCTATTCGAAGGAAACAGAAGACTACAAGTAGCAGTAGCAAGTTAATGGATTTTTGGGTGGGTTTTGATGATTATTTAAACTAGTAATCAGGAAAACATAAAGAAAGCATAAGCGTAGTAGCAGCAGGCAAGATCAATAACAACAACCAGTGCCCAGCAATGGTTTCGAATATATGCAGTAACTTATGTGTGGTTTTGTGCAGTTTTGATGGTGAACCGAAGAGGAACAAAATATAGCAGTGGCTGCAGTTCCAGGTGTTCTTATGTGGTTATAGTGTTTGATGAGATGATTGAGTAGATAGCTTTTTCCTTGGTGGGGATTTGTTAAACAAGAAGAAATAAAGAAGAGAGAAATAGATGATTAGTTGAAGTAGTTATCTATATCATTATATGTAATATGTATATGTATATGAATGCTCTATATCTATGTACATAATATAAGAGAGAGATATAATTGAATTGATTACTTAGTGGATTTCACAATCAAGAATGAGGTTAAATAACACCTAATTCAATTCTATTTTGTCAACACCATGACACGAGAAAATCTGGAAAGTAGGAGTAATTGATTGTGATGCGTAATAAACTGGTTTTCTTTTATTTATCATTGTTAATATTAAAAATATTAATAAATATAATAATACTAATTCTATTAATATTAATAATATCTATCATAATAATAGTAATGATATTAATAATAATGATAATAATATATATGAATAACAATGTCAACAATTAATAATAGTATAATGAATTAATACATAATTATTTATATAAAATGAAATATTTATAACTTTATATTATTTATAAAAAGTTTTGTCACTTGTTTTTAGCTTCAACTAAAATGGACAAAAGTATTAAAATTCAAATTATCAAAGTGATTGCATTTTAAATAACTTATAATCTACGTAATCTATCCACAGGCCAATGACTACAATAATTATATTCGAAAACATTTATATTCTATATACTTTCTTTACATATATAGATATGTTTTAATTAATATATAAAATTTTATTTTACTTTATTAATTCTAACATTCACATCATATAATATTTCAATTTATATTCCAAATTATTATATATATATATATATATATATATATATATATATATATATATATATATTAATAGTTCGTGAATCGTCGAGCACAGTCAAAAGGTAATTGAGTATATGAATAAAATTTCAAAATTTTCGAGACTCAACATTACAGACTTCGCTTATTGTGTCGAAATCATTTAAAGATTAAGTTTAAATTTGGTCGAAAATTCCCGGGTTGTCACACATAAAACGATTTTTTATTACATATCAACAAATAGCGAGACAATGATTTATAGAAGTAAATGACCAAAACACTCGAAAGTTTAAGATACACTTTGAATGATATAGTTTATTGATAATTTAAGACTATATTTTGACAAAGGTACGAGTCACAAAATATAAATTGCGAGTTTTCTAAGCGTACGAAAATGAGTTCGAGAAACCGGAACCGGGACATAAGTCGAGTGACAACGTACGAGTCATCGGAACAAAAATTACAAGTCAACCATGCATGTGAATTTAATATAATATATAATTAATTATATAAATTAAATATATTATATATATTATATAAAATTATGTCGACAAACAAAAAGTTAAAAGTTTATGAGCTGGATCAGAGGGCCATGCGATCGCATGGCCTTGAAGCACAAATCCCATGCGATCGCATGGGGTACTTTTTCAGAAAAGGTTCTATAAATTGCGCGATTTTGGCTCAGCTGAATCTATCTCTCATTCTCTAGTATTATTACTCCGTAATATTTATTTAATTTAATTTATTTTATTATTATTATTATTATTTATATTATTAAGATTAATATTATTATTAATCTTATTATTATTAGTATTATTAATTATGTATTATACATAAAATACTACGACGGGGTCATGAGTGAGTTACTTTCAAAATGGGTTTTCAAGAGGGATAGAGCTAAGGAAATTATGGGTAATGTTCGGGGGTATATTTATGAATCAAACCTAGTGTTTATCATCTCCGTTACGTCTACGTACTTTTCTGAAATATTGAATCATAATATTGATACGTAATCATTTATATTTTATCTTTTATATACTAATAGTGTATCCATGTCTAGTGCTCGAGTATATATATTTATACAAGCTTGTATGCTAAATTTTGTCGTTAAACAGTTTATGATGAATCACGAATTAAATACATATATTACTGGTAAAAGGTATATGATATACATGTTTTTGGAAAGCTGGCGAAAAATCAATAACTTTTCATTTAGACACCGAATAATTTTGATGAACGGATTAAAAGATATGATCAACTGAATTATGATTGACGTTAATTGAAATTGCTTTTGAATCTGCAATTAAGATTTAAACAACTTGTTTACGAGATTGATAAAATGGATTTTTTGAATATTACCAACCGAGTAAATGAATCCTTATATAAGGTACATCTCGTTTTGTTGAACTTTTGTCAAAATTGACTTTTTGAAATGACTTTTGATAACTTTTGTATGTCGATCTCGAGCATTAGGATTATGATACACTATGACCAGACCTAGCTTGATAAACATTTATTGACCAACATATGTTCTCTAGGTTGAGATCTACGATTAATTGGTAATCTGAGTTTCGGTCACATTTTGGTGAACAACTTTATATGCTGCTAAGGTGAGTTTCATTGCTCCCTTTTTAATTGCTTTTGCAATATATTTTTGGGCTGAGAATACATGCAATTTATTTTAAACGCAATGGATACAAGTACATACTTAATTCTACACTGAGTTTAAACCGAAAATCCCTTAGCTTTGGTAACTAGTAACTGCCAGTACATAGGATGTGAACTGGTGGGCGCGAATAACAGTATATGGATTCATAGGGCTTGACATCCCCGTCCGAGCTAGAGCGCTAGCCTTTTAATGAAAGTGTGTTATTTGAGTTTAGGACACGTTGGTTTGCGTGTATTAAAACGAATGCGGTATTTATCATTATAACGTTAAAGTTTAGTTACCAGGGTGCTCTGTTATGTAGAATCTATTGATAAACGTTTCTGGATGAAACAACTGAAATCTTGTGATCCACTTTTATATACAAATTATGCGAAACACTAAAACTATGAACTCACCAACCTTTGTGTTGACACTTGTTAGCATGTTTATTCTCAGTTTCTTAGAAGTCTTCCACTGTTTGCTTATATGTTAGACAAGCTATGTGCCAGGAGTCTTACATGACATATTTTTTAAGGAAATGTTGCATTCACCAAATCATCACCAAGTATCTTATTTTGACTGCATTGTCAACGGAAGTATCATTGTAAACTATTATATTACGGTGATTGTCTATATGTAGAAATCATCAGATGTCGAAAATCTTTGATTTAAATATTCATTTATGGTGTGCCTGTTCAAAAGAATGCAATGTTTACAAAACGTATCATATAGAGGTCAAATACCTCGCAATGAAATCGATGAATGACGTGTTCGTCCATATGGATTTGGAGTGATCGTCACACATGAGGACTCGAGAATGACTAACCTAGGGTTTCAAAGTGTTGATTGAGATTTATGAGCCTAAAATGGGTTAGTTAATTACTAGCACACCTAGATGTTTAGTAAATGGGTGTATGTGGGTTTGTGGATGACCCGAAATGGGTTTGTTGATCTTAAAGTGGTCAAATGGGTGATAATTGACCTAATTGAAATAGATGGGTATGAAACACCCAAATTATGTATAAATTAATGTTGTTAAACCTAAATCACTAGCTTTTAGTGATATGTGGTGGTTTTGATCTTAATGGTCGGTTTTGGTGAAAATGGGGCATTTAATGCATTAAGTCATTAAATGCACATGTGTAAGTTGTTGGCTTTTACCCCAACTAGTTTGTGTGTTGATCGAGTACTTATTGTATTAGGTACTTTGCTTTGTGGCTTGCGGAAGTTAAAATCGTCACCGAATCGTTAAGGTGAGTGGAATAAGTATACATGTATGTATATAATGTATTTATTTGTAGGGACGGATATGTGTTGTCCTAGTTAGTGATATATGTTGTTGTACACTAACGGTTTCTAAGAACGGATATGTGTTGTCCGAGTTAGTGATATATGTTGTTGTACACTAACGACTTTTATGAATGGATATGTGTTGTCCAAGTTAGTGATATATGTTGTTGTACACTAACGGTTTCTAAGAATGGATATGTGTTGTCCGAGTTAGGGATATATGTTGTTGTACACTAACGACTTTTATGAACGGATATGTGTTGTCCTAGTTAGTGATATATGTCGTTGTACACTAGCGGTTTTATGAACGGATATGTATTGTCGTTCCGCCAAGGGTTAGTGATATATGTTGTTGTACGCTAACGGTTGTTATGAACACCGATGGGAAATTCGAATACCATTCCTTTGTACGATTGGTTAACCATGGTTGTGTGAATTTTTGTACTAGCATACTTAATTGTGAACTATATGCTTTTGGAATCGCTAGCTTATTATGATTGCGAATATGGGTAAATGCATAATGTTTGCATAGTTGTCGAATTGCTAGCTTGTATGCGGTATTGTGTAAGTGTTTGCAAGTAAGTAGGATATATATGTATATGTATAATTATTGCATTCACTAAGCGTTTTGCTTACTCTCTCGTTGTTTACCTTTTTATAGGCTCAGGCGTTGACAAGGGTAAGGGCGTACGATTGGATTAGAGATCCCGCTTTGTTTTGATAGGGGACGCTTTTGGATGTGTTAGCTTTTGAAGTTTGACCGAGAGTTGGGTACTTTAACCCCCAAACATCATGCTCTAGTGTCGTTTGGAATTTAAACTAATTCGGTTGAAACTTATATATTTTGTACGAAACTCGTATTTCGGCCATATGTGGGCCCGGTTCGTAAAACTTGTTTTATCATTGAAACATGTTAATTTTACATATTAGAACATGTTGTGAAAAGCGTTTCGTCTAAATATGTCGGGAAGTGGGAGATCTTTATTTGAAAATTTACAAAACAGAACAGAACTGAATTGGGCCTGTGCGCGCCGCGCACCCTGAGGTGGTGCGCGTGGCGCACCCTTCTGACATAAAAAAAAATTTATTTCGCGTATTTGGTTGGTTATTGGTTTGGGTTGTTACAGTATATTTGTATAACTTATATTATTAATAATTAAGATGATGCTTATTATTATGATTATGATTATAATTTATAATTATAATTATGAATATGATTACGATTATTATTTTTATTATTATTAAATTTTAGTTATAATTCATTGAACTATAATTATTCTAGGTGTAACGTTTTTTATACATGTAAATATATAATAATGTTTATTTAATTAATTTATATATATATATATATATGGAACGATATTATTATGATTATAATTCATAATTATAATTATGAATATGATTATGATTAATAATAATATTTATTATTTTTATTATTATTACATTTTATTTATAATTTATGTAAGTATGATTATTATAGGTGTAATGTATTTTATCCATGCAAATATATATATCATGTTTATTTAATTAATTTTCATAAACAATTATATATATATATATATATATATATATATATATATATATATATATATATATATATATATATATATATATAATCAAGAGGAAATCACTTTTTTGGTGGAAAGGGGAAAGTATTAGGGTTTAGAAATTAGAGGTTAAAAATTAGGGTTTAACTATTAGGTTTTAGAAATTAGGGTTTAGATTGAATTTTTAACACGAATGGTTTAGAGTTTAGTATTAATTTTCATAAACAATTATATATATATATATATATATATATATATATATATATATATATATATATATATATATATATATATAATCAAGAGGAAATGACTTTTTTGGTGGAAAGGGGAAAGTATTAGGGTTTAGAAATTAGAGGTTAAAAATTAGGGTTTAACTATTAGGTTTTAGAAATTAGGGTTTAGATTGAATTTTTAACACGAATGGTTTAGAGTTTAGGATTTAGGGTTTAGGGTTTTGGGACTAAACCCTAAATCCCAAACCTTCAACCCTAAACTCTAAATCGGGCTAAATCTTGAAATTCACATATGATGGAAAAAAATGCTCGAAGAATAACATTACGCATGATGCATGTTATCAGTTTTTTTTGCGTTTTCCCGCCAAAATAATAACATTCATCACAAAGTCTTTTTTAAATGTTCATATTTTCGTGTGCTATTAATGTTGGAAATAAAAATTCTGAAAAAAAAGAAAAAATAAAAAAATAAATTTTACTTCCCCCTTCCCCCCAAAAAAGTATTTTCTTCTTGATTATGACCATATATATATATATATATATATATATATATATATATATATATATATATATATATATATATATATATATATATATATATATATATATATATATATATGTGTGTGTGTGTGTGTGTGTGTGTGTGTGTGTGTGTGAGAGAGAGAGACCCTGTTTCCTTTTCAGTTATATGGGTCGCCGTCCAATCTGGGGGACGCCATCCAGTAGTGAAGCGTGGGATGCCGTCCAAGAATTGGGACGCCGTCCAAATGGTCTGACGGGCCAGCTGTGTAGTTTTTAGATTTTAAAAGGGGTATGTTGGTCTTTTCACTTGGTGACCGGTTTTAAGCCACAAATGGGCAAGGTTGAGCTCATTCAACCTTATCTTCACCAACACAAACACTCTCATCTTCAAACCCTAGAGAGATGAAGAGTTTTAGAGAGAGGAAGCTCCATTTGGAGAAGAAGGAGTCGGATTCTCGCCAAAGCTCGGGTTCTAAAGTTGTTCATCTCGTTTACGGCTATGTTGTAGTAGTATTGGTAAGTTTAAACTCTGAATTTCATTTGTTAGATTTGTTATTCAAGTTAGAGTTTGAGCTTGATTAGTTGTGAAACCCTTTTAGATGATGAAGTGGGTTTATGGTGACTAGTTATTGTGGTCACAAGGCGGGTTTTGGGTTGATCGACATTTTGGACATGATTAGGCTTTGATAATGGGTATAATCACTAGTGTTAGTGATTATGGAAGTGTTGGAACCCATTTGAGGGTATTTGGTCGATTAATTTTGAAATGGGTCAAAATTAGGGTTTATATGTCAAATTGGGCGAGACGAGTGTTTAACACTTGCGTTTGGTTTTATTTGGCGTATTAGGACCATTTTCACTTCTGTTAGTGATTATTGGTTAGTTTGGGCGCGGTTTGTGCTTGGAAGTGCATTTGGGTCGAAATTGCACTAAGTGTCGATTTGAGTTGGTTTGTAAATCCACTCTAAGTGTGTTGTTGTATTGTGATATTGGAATAGGTACATTCCATTGGCGAGTTGCGGATTTCGGTTGCATTCAAGGTGATAAGGTGAGTGTTAATATCCTATGTGCATATGTATGTGTAGAATGGGTGTGAGTCGGGTGAAGTGGTTCTCGGTTATAGAGCTCACTTCTCATATAGGTGGATTCGATGGACTTGCGTATAGGTCTAATTGGCACGGTTGTGCGTTTTGGTTGACCACTTTTGGTGAAGTGCACACTTTGTGTGTACGTTATCACATGTGCTTGTGATGTGGATTATATAACCCCAATGGCGAAGGGTTGATATTGAGTTGTGAATTGGATAACCCCGATGTGGTGGATTTCATAATCCCGTGACTGTGGGTTTGGATATTGGAGAAGTGGATCACGTGTGGATGCGGATTCACGATGACTCGTGTAGCTCGGTCATCTTATTGAGGTAGTGATCTCGTGTGGTTGCGGATTACTAAGGCTCGTGTAGTTCAGTCAACCTCGATGTTTTTGTGATATTGAAGATAGTAGTCTCGTGTGGATGCGGATTTACTAAGGTTCATGTAGTTCGGACAATCTGCATTTGGTAATTGGGTTAAGGGGTTAACCTTGGACGTTTTACGCTTTATTGTTATATATATAGTTGTATCGTTGTGTTGTAGCTAGCCCTCCGGGTGTAGCTTGTGGGTGTTGTTCATAGCGTCGTTGGTGAACTTACTTGTTGATTATTAGCTTATTATATAGCGGTTGAACGGTATGCTTAGTTTGCCTTATACGTGGATGCTCCGGTATGTGTTAATTGATTATTCATGTGGTGTGTTCATTTTATGCATATATATGTATGTAGTATATTCTCACTCACTAAGCATTAGCTTGCCCTCTCGTTGTTTACATTTTTATAGATTTGCATGGATGCAGTGGCTCGGGTAAGCGTGGGAACTAGTGGACTTGCGTAGTTGCTTAGAAGACGTGCTTTTGGATTTGATTAGGATTGGGTAGCGTATCCCCAATCACCATGCTCGGTCTTCGTTTTTGTGTTAAAACTTATATGGTCGAAAACTCGTAATTTTGTACGAAAGTCGTAAAACGGCCGATGTGGGCCCGGTGTCGTAAAACTCGGTTTTATTGTGGAAAACTCTTTCTTTTAATTATTATAACATATTGTGAAAGTGTTTTCGTGTGAAAGTGTCGGGAAGCGGGTTTTCCGCTCGCGTAAAATGGTAATGCTGATCAAAATCTTTTAGTTCATTTGGACGCCGTCCAAAAGGCTTGGACACTGTCCAGTCCTTCAGAGCTGGACGCCGTCCAGATGTACTGTCCCAAATTTTTTTTAAGGCGTGTTTTTGGCCGGATAACGGGTTGGGTCGTTACAACTGGTATCAGAGCATGGTCTAAGGGATTTAGGTGACTTGAGATAAGTGCCTAGACTTAGACTTTTGTGTGTGCTTAATTGTTGCGGGACTTGTAGGTGTACGGGTCGGAATGGGAACTTGGTTAGTGCCTTAAATTGTAGGTGGACTAACGGTTATATTAATATGCGGATATTATTAATATACTTTTGCGTTGTGTTTGTATTTATGTTTGCGTTGCGAATATCATCGAGCAAGATAGTCGTTGTACTAACGAGTTGATACGACGTGTGTGCGTAATAAGGACTTGCAAACCTTATTACGGGTGCAAATCGTGTCTAACAAGTGACGTACGGCGAGTGTTTAGCAAGATGGGGCGGTGTTGTGCGTGTGGTTTTATATGTTCGTAGACTAATCGTTTTGCATTCTTTAGAATGACGACCCAAAACGAGATCGAGACGAATGACGCTGAGTTTAACGCTAGAGTTGCGGCCGCTGTTGCGGAGCAAATGGGTGCATTTTGAGAAGAAATGGATAGGAAGTATTCCGAATTTCAGAGTAGTAGTGAAATGGAGCGTTGTCTTAAGAGCTTCATGAGGACTAAACCTCCGATATATGACGGGAAACCGGATCCTTTGGTAAGCACAACTTGGATCTCGCATGTCGAAGGGTGTTTTCGAACTATTGAATGCCCTCCCGAGAAGAGGACAAGACTCGCTACTAGTTTGTTGCGAGGTAGGGCGAAGGATTGGTTGGATGGTAATATTGATCTTGTAAGTGGTGAACCGTTTATGGCGTTATCGTGGGACGAGTTTAAGGAGGAATTCTTCAAGGAGTTCCGGACTTCAGCCGATTTATCGGAATTGCGTAGCGGGTTGTGAAATTTGCAACAGGGTTATATGGATTTGAATACTCTCAAGACGACTTTTATGGTGAAGGCTGGTTTTTGCCCGGAGTATTTAAGGAATGATCGTTTGTTGATGGAGGATTTCTATCGGACTTTAAATGATGACTTGAAGAATAAAATTAGCCGGGGTTACGCGAAATCGTTTGCAGAATTATTCGCCGTGGCTAGAGGTTTCGAGTCGTATTCGCGATCGAATATGGGTGAACCTTCAAGTGAGAGAAGGGTTATTTCGTATGGTGCTCCAAGTAAGAGGACTAAGGGTCCGAGTGTGAGCAAGGGTGGTACACAGACGGGTATATCGGACTCTAGTGCGTCTAGGTGTTACAATTATGGCTTGAGGGGTCACAAGTCTTGGGAATGTTCGGTGCCAAAGGGTGATGGCACGGTGTGCTTCAATTGCCAAGAGGAAGGGCAACGTAAGTCGGAGTGTCCCGAGTTAGTGGGGACGGGTGCAGCAAGAAGGCATTAAGGTACGTTTCGTTTTAATAAATATGTCCTTTTGATTATTTATTATGTGATGATTGAGTTCGGGTTTGTTAAATGCCTTGTGTTGTGCATAATATTGTTATGGGCGACATTCCTAATGGAATTACCCTATGGTGGCGTTTTGATTAATAGGCGAAGGGCGTAAGACTTGGTGGAACCAAGCATTCCTTAGTGTTTGGAAATGTTTCTACCAAGCCACGGGTATGGGCTTTGGCGTTCGGTTGTTAAGCGTGTATTTGCTTCGTGTTGAAGTTGATGAACCATGAGGTTTGACGGGTGGATAGAACCCTAAAGATCGAGTGTTTGATCTCGATGTATGTTGGTAATGGAGTCTACGTGACGCAGTGTTAGTTGCCTCTTTCATACATACTAGCGTGGTGTTCGACTCTGATGATGTTGCGGTTACATTGTACTTAGGGTACCGGAGAGAAACCCTTAGGTACATGAGTGACTAGGTGAAAATTTGACAAGCTAGAGCAATCGGAGGATTGCGAGATTAAAGTTTGTGTAATTGTGGTAAACTTTTCATTCGAAGTGTTTAAGGATAGGTTAAAATTCTTTGTATGCTCATGGATAGGGAAAGGTATTGTAAAGTGTATATCATGAGATACCTTTATCTCGATGATGTGGTTATGGAATGGAGTTCCAAGTGGGAGAGTTGTACTCTCGCACGAAGGTGTTCTAGTGTATTGATATTGGACGATGCTCGTATGGATTTGGAGCTAGCGTTTAGACCTACGTTGGTCGATCGTGGTAAAAGTACGATTTGGAATAAATTGTACTTATGGTTTTGGATTTAAATTATCACCGAGGTGGTAATGTGGTGAATCTCATTTAGAGATAATGGACGTGTGTGACGAGCAAGTGAGATCCCTCGGTTAAGGGACGTGCGTGTCGGATTCTCTTCTAGGGAATTATTGTTTTGTGCCTATGTGCGGTATGGGCGGTTCTTGCTCAATTGTGTTGGCGTTGTGTACGCATACGTATGATGCGCGTATGTGTATGATGGATTTTACTTGGGTGGGTTAGTCGCGGTGATAAGACACCACCTGGTGGTTAGTGTTACGCGGTGTTAAGTACACTAATGGATATTTGTTTGGGGTGGATGGTTAGTGTAATCCGTTAGGATTCACTATGGTGTAGCAGTTGTGATCGAGGCCAAAAGAGCGTGTGTTGATGGTTAGTGTATCCCGTTAGGGTTCACTATAGTGTAGCAGTGCGCGATGTTACACTACTCGTCGTATGAAGCCAAAAGAGCGTGGGTAATTGGTGGGTTATGGTCGTGATTCGGTCCGCTAACTTCATCATGGGAGTAGTGTTATATCGGTATATACGTTATCGGGAAATGCGAGTACCGATGGGGAATGGGAGTACCATTCCTATGTTGAGATTTGGGAGGTGAATCACGTGTGGATGCGGATTCACGGTGACGCGTGTAGTTCGGTCATCTTATTGAGGAAGTGAGTCTCGTGTAGTTCGGATTCACAATGACACGTGCGGATGCGGTCATTCTTTTGGGATAGTGATTCTCGTGTAGTTCGGATTCACTAGGGCGCGTGTAGTTCAGCCAATCCCGATTGTTGTACGGTGGAGGTAGTTGAGTCGCGTGTGGTGCGGATTCAGTAAGGCGCGTGTAGTTTTCGGCCAGCCTTCATGTTGTTGGATGTGTGAACTATTGGTTGTTTTATACGCCAATGGTGGGGTCGTAAGGACCATGTTGTGTGAACTATTGGCTGTTTTATACGCCAATGGTGGGGTCGTAAGGACCATGTTGTGTGAACTATTGGTTATTTCATACGCCAATGGTGGGGTCGTAAGGACCATGTTGTGTGAACTATTGGTTGTTTTATACGCCGATGGTGGGGTCGTGAGGACCATGTTGCGTGATTAGTGATGTGATAGCCGTGTTTCACTCACATGTTATTACGGGTGTGACAATAGTCGATTTTATACACCTTAGGATTTGCGTTGCCATAGTTGTTTTGGGCGCTATCGATTTTAGCCGTTTGCTTATGATGTTATGATAGTTGGGTATTGGTCGTATTGCGCACTACGAGGGATGTTTAGTGATAAATGTTATCCGTAAGGATTCGTTTTGTTCGGTCTTCATCGTTTGGGTTGTTGACCTTAGGTCGAAACTTGGTTACTTTAGCATTGTACTTGTTAGGAGTACTCTAAAGGGTTGATATCTCGGTACGAGATTGGTTGAGTTTTTCCTGATATGAGGGATTGAGCAAGTTTTAGTGCTCGGATTTGTGGACTTGATAAATCGCGAATGACGATTTAGTGCTAAAAGTGATTCATGGAGAAGAATCGCCTCGAGGAGTTGGAAGGAAACATGATGTTTCCATGTATGCTAAGCGTTTGTAGTAGTTTTCAGATGTTGTGTGCATTGCATGTCTCGAAATACGTGCACGTGTGTAATTGGTAAGTGGTATAATCTTCGAGTTGATGATTCATGTGAGGAAAGTCGGATTGGAACGTATGTTTGAGGACCATAAATTGGGGGTCCGATCGGATAAGTGACGAGGATCACGAGGACGTGATCGATCTTAAGTGGGGGAGAGTTGTAAGACCCTGTTTCCTTTTCAGTTATATGGGACGCCGTCCAATCTGGGGGACGCCATCCTGTAGTGAAGCGTGGGACGCCGTCCAAGAATTGGGACGCCGTCCAAATGGTCTGACGGGCCAGCTATGTAGTTTTTAGATTTTAAAAGGGGTATGTTGGTCTTTTCACTTGGTGGCCGGTTTTAAGCCACAAATGGGCAAGGTTGAGCTCATTCAACCTTATCTTCACCAACACAAACACTCTCATCTTCAAACCCTAGAGAGAGGAAGAGTTTTAGAGAGAGGAAGCTCCATTTGGAGAAGAAGGAGTCGGATTCTCGCCAAAGCTCGGGTTCTAAAGTTGTTCATCTCATTCACGGCTACGTTGTAGTATTATTGGTAAGTTCAAACTCCGAATTTCATTTATTAGATTTGTTATTCAAGTTAGAGTTTGAGCTTGATTAGTTGTGAAACCCTTTTAGATGATGAAGTGGGTTTATGGTGACTAGTTATTGTGGTCACATGGCGGGTTTTGGGTTGGTTGACGTTTTGGCCATGATTAGGCTTTGATAATGGGTATAATCACTAGTGTTAGTGATTATGGAAGTGTTGGAACCCATTTGAGGGTATTTGGTCATTTAATTTTGAAATGGGTCAAAATTAGGGTTTATGTGTCAAATTGGGCGAGACGAGTGTTTAACACTTGCGTTTGGGTTTATTTGGCATATTAGGACCATTTTCACTTCTGTTAGTGATTATTGGTTAGTTTGGGCGCGGTTTGTGCTTGGAAGTGCATTTGGGTCGAAATTGTACTAAGTGTCGATTTGAGTTGGTTTGTAAATCCACTCTAAGTGTGTTGTTGTATTGTGATATTGGAATAGGTACATTCCATTGGCGAGTTGCGGATTTCGGTTGCATTCAAGGCGATAAGGTGAGTGTTAATATCCTATGTGCATATGTATGTATAGGATGGGTGCGAGTGGTTCTCGGTTATAGAGCTCACTTCAGATATAGGTGAATTTGATGGACTTGCGTACAGGTCCAATTGGCACGGTTGTGCGTTTTAGTTGACCACTTTTGGTGAAGTGCACACTTTGTGTGTACGTTATCACATGTGCTTGTGATGTGGATTATATAACCCCAATGGCGAAGAGTTGATATTGAGTTGTGAATTGGATAACCCCGATGTGGTGGATTTCATAATCCCGTGACCGTGGGTTTGGATATTGGAGAAGTGGATCACGTGTGGATGCGGATTCACGATGACTCGTGTAGCTCGGTCATCTTATTAAGGTAGTGATCTCGTGTGGTTGCGGATTACTAAGGCTCGTGTAGTTTGGCCAACCTCAATGTTGTTGTGATATTGAAGATAGTAGTCTCGTGTGGATGCGGATTTACTAAGGCTCATGTAGTTCGGCCAATCTTCATTTAGTAATTGGGTTAAGGGGTTAACCTTGGGCATTTTACGCTTTATTGTTATATATATATATATATATATATATATCGTTGTATCGTTGTGTTGTAGCTAGCCCTCCAAGTGTAGCTTGTGGGTGTTGTTCATAGCGTCGTTGGTGAACTTACTTGTTGATTATTAGCTTGTTATATAGCGGTTGAACGGTATGCTTAGTTTGCTTTATACGTGGATGCTCTGGTATGTGTTAATTGATTATTTGTGTGGCGTGTTCATTTTATGCATATATATATGTATGTAGTATATTCTCACTCACTAAGCATTAGCTTACCCTCTCGTTGTTTACATTTTTATAGATTTGCATGGATGCGGTGGCTCGGGTAAGCGTGGGAACTAGTGGACTTGCGTAGTTTCTTAGAAGACGTGCTTTTAGATTTGATTAGGATTGGGTAGCGTATCCCCAATCACCATGCTCGGTCTTCGTTTTTGTGTTAAAACTTATATGGTCGAAAACTCGTAATTTTGTACAAAAGTCGTAAAACGGCCGATGTGGGCCCGGTGTCGTAAAACTCGGTTTTATTGTGGAAAACTCTTAGTTTTAATTATTATAACATATTGTGAAAGTGTTTTCGTGTGAAAGTGTCGGGAAGCGGGTTTTCCGCTCGCGTAAAATGGTAATGCTGATCAGAATCTTTTAGTTCATTTGGACGCCGTCCAAAAGGCTTGGACGCCGTCCAGTCCTTCAGAGCTGGACGCCGTCCAGATAACTGGACGCCGTCCAGATAACTTGACGCCGTCCAGATGTACTGTCCCACAAATTCTTTTTTTAAGACGTGTTTTTGGCTAGATAACG
This sequence comes from Rutidosis leptorrhynchoides, assembly GCF_046630445.1. Lineage (NCBI taxonomy): Eukaryota > Viridiplantae > Streptophyta > Magnoliopsida > Asterales > Asteraceae > Rutidosis > Rutidosis leptorrhynchoides. The sequence continues at coordinate 127,720,648 of NC_092334.1, forward strand.
GGTTGGGTCGTTACAATATATATATATATATATATATATATATATATATATATATATATATATATATATATATATATATACCTGAATCGGAAGGTTTATTTATGCGGTGTCGTAAGTTCACAAAACGTCAATTCAGGATATCAACAGAAGAAGTTGATTGTTTAATTTATATATGCTGGGCCTAAATCTATTATTCCTTCCTATGGGTTAGCAAGGGAAAATATGACCTAGGGTCGTTCCTTGAGCAGTCGAATTTGAAATGGAGCTTATTCAGATAATTTAGTAATTAAGATTGGGTTTGTACACAATTTAGTATCCAAGACTAGTGGTCAGGTACACCTTGTGTCGAGAGGTAAGATCCTTTTGGTCCCAATAAATTGGCGACTGTTCGGAAAATCCAACAACCAAGTCCAACCGGTTTATTCTAGACACCACTTTATCCGGAATATCAAATTGTGTAAAGGAAATAGTTGGGTTGATTTGATTTATAATTGTAATTAAAATAATAAAGCAATATAATTAAAATAAGCTAGCTCGCATGCAACAGCTAAGGATAGAGAAGACGTGGTTCACCATGATATAAGATAACGTAGTGTCGGGATGATTATGAGACACTCCTTGGATAGATATACCTTGATGTGAATACTAGATTCCCTACTAAGTGGTTTCCCGATTAGCATGTCACGAGGAACTAGGCTTTGAAGATTCTGATCGGATGGACTATGCTCAACTCCCGACGCTTTATCCGGTTTAAGGATATAAGCGGCCCATCTTGGATGCAATGCATGCCTTGGGCGCACGAATAAAGCAGCATAACCTTATATAGATAATATCCAACCTTTCTTAACACCTTAGTGTATCACCCAAGTGAGTGGTTGTGTTTCGAATCCCTTTCTGTCATTGGTTTGGTAAAATCTAAGGGTTTGTAGACAAATTAGAACATCTGATAGTTCTCAGTCATCCTTAAAGATTTATAAGCTTAGTTTGTATTGTAGTGCGTTAAACTCCCATTTATGACTTAAACCAGCCCTTACTTAAATCTACCCAATAAATCCCTTAGTTATCCACTATGTACTAGACTTATAGTGGTTCCATAGCTTCTAACCTTGACCATGCTCAAATGGTCCTATAGTACATCAACACTGTAGTCTACTGTTGCAACAGTATTTCCTCGAGTCTTATACTCTTGACCAATGTCTTGATCTGGTCTTACGGTAATTCCCCATGTACTTTATAGTATTTTCGATGGGTTCATACCTTGACCAATGTATAAACACAGATAATTAATTACCTTATAATTGTCGACTTTATAAAAGGTTTTAATCACGTTTATTGGTGGAAGGACGATAATAACGAGGTTTAATATCATAGACAGAAAGCGAGTATGAAACGATAATCATCCCTAACTAACATTATTAAATCATTGCAAACAATCAAGCAATTACTCACACATCATGGCAACAAGCATTTCTAATATTAATAAATCACAAACATTGAACAAGAATATTATAATAAATTAATAAAAGAAAGGATAGATATTACCGAATAATGTCGGCAGAATAACACTTGTATTTCTTCATAATATCCATAGCGTTACAATGCTTGATAGCTTCTACTACTAACTACATACTATTCTCCTATTGATCACTAGAGAGCGACAATAGAGAGATAATTATTTTCCTAATCTCTGTACTTTTCTCTCTCTAGAATCTAGAGAGAGAAAGTAGAGAGAGAACTAATCTCCTATATATCACTATAGAGTGACTATAGAGAGATATTTGAGAGAGAAGTGAAGAATTGGTGTGTGTTGAAATGGTGGGATGAGCCACCTATTTATAGGAAAGCTTGATGGCAAAGTTGTAGAAATCTTGGTGGCAATCTTGTAAATATCTTGAAAAGTGCACCTGCATGGTAACCAAGTAAGGCATCTTGAAATATTCTTTGCCATCTTCCAAATTGGTGGGCAAGTAAAGCATCTCTAAGGCATCTTTTAATTTTGAAGGCCAAATAATTAAGTTTAGCTGGCAAACGGCTGGCAGGCCGTTTGGCAAGCCGTTTGCAGGGGCCGTTTGCCAGTCTTGCCCGTTTGATGTGCCTGTTTGCTTAACCCGTATAGAAGGTCATTTTCCATAGTGGCAGGCCATTTGGCAAGCCGTTTGGACTGCCCTGGTTTGCTGAATTCACTGGATCGTAACTTGATTTCTGGTTTTTCACCGTTTTCGCTCTAGAATCTTCGTTTTAGCTCTGATTCTGACGATTCTTGTGCCCACATGTTCGTAATTAAATATCCTAAAACATGATATTAAGTAAATAAACTTTTTCAAAAATTATAAAATAAGTTATTTGAACGCGAGTTAATCGTCTTAGCCGGTTTTGCTCGTTTTTCCTCGTTTTTCATCCGTTTTAAGTGATTCTTGAAACATAGCCTTTGTAATGACATAATCTACCAAATGAAGCAAATAAATGCTTATTTGGATGATAAATTCAATTACTTGATCATAAATGGGGCTAATATCAGAGGTAAAAATGTAACCTTTTAGCCGATATCAAATATCCCACACTTAGACTTTGCTTGTCCTCAAGCAAACCTCTCTTTTATTTTGAGTTTAAGGGTGCTTTTGAGGTTTCTTTTCTATTATTCAAGTGGCTTGTTATTTATTATAAGATCAAGATTAGACAAACTGTCTTTTAAAAGGGTTATAAACTATCTCTGCAAGCATGAGGGGAGGTTACATGACATTGGCTTCCTTACACGGGTCACTCAAATCACTCAAGTGTTTGGGGTTCCCTATCAATCTATGAAGTGAATTCGCTCATAGCCAGTCATGTTGCAAGTATTGTCATAGGCTTGACCAAGAATCAAATATCCACCGGTTAGATAAGGACGACATTGATCTTCTCCCTAATCATTTTTTCAAGAGGAAGAGCGGGTTTAAAAGCTGATTTGTGGAGAAAAGCGAAGGTTTTGATATGGCGAAAAGGGTGATTTTCGAATAATTGAAATTTAGAAAGATTCGATAAATTTCAGTTTCAATGAGGATATACTTTTTCTAGGAAAGATTGGTATTCTATTTTTGTTGAAGAGTTCCTTTAGAGGGTACTGATTTTCAGTGAAGACTTTGCTTCTTTTCTGCAATCCTCCTGGGTCACAATCTTCATTTTCTTGAGGGATTTATGCTTTTATTTGAAGACTTTTCTCTTCTTTATTTTTGAGACTTTGCTCAATATTTTTTTTTTTTTTTTGCATATCCCATCTTCATAACTTTGTCTATATCTTCTTGTGCCCATAGAAAAAGGTATTTCACCAGAAATAGGTCTTTTTGACCTATCAAAAAAAGTCTGGAATTTCGAAATTTTTCGACAAGTGTTTGAAGTAAACTTGGTCGATCTATCTCTTTTGAATTTCTAGATTTTGGAAATGAGAAAGAAAAGAGGGTAAAAAGGGTAACGTATTTGATAGTGAATTTGGGGTAAGTATTTTCTGATTCATCAACTCTTTGGTGTGAGTTGGTCGGTTTAAATGCGTGGAGTGGAAACGGAAACGGATGGTTTTTGTCTTCTCTATTCAGAATAATTTCGGAAGGAGTATTGCACCTACACCACGTATGGCGCTTGCTAAACATTGGCCTCGAAATGTATGTCAAGGTCAAGTTCTAACTCTAAATGCTAACATCGGCACTCTCAACGGAAAAGATAGTGAAACATTAAAAATAAATGCTTATTGGGCCATTTTTTTGGGTGCCTCACAACAATTATATTGGGTTGATAATGCCTAGTCATGCAATGCTCTGTTAGAGAATCAGTTCATCCTTAAGAAGATTTATATCCTCATTTGTCTTAATTTTAGAATAAACGCGCTTGATTTTCGAAAGTACTTTTTCAGAAAGTATCATTTAGTCAAAAATTTTGAAAAATTCACGTTGAGGACAAAGAATCTAAATAGTAGGTATACTCGAAAAGCTTAGTAATATTTTAAGTTAAGAACATTTTTCGAGCATCTCCTAGCTAATTATGGTGTTCTACACCGCTATCCCACGCTTAGATGAACATTGTCCCTAATGTTCATTCTTAGATTTTAGGGACTTAAAATCCCACACTTAGAGTTTGAACATGTCGAAAAATGTATTTAAGCTCAATATTGAGTTGGAATCCCATACTTAGTGATAAGCTTAGGATAGGGTATAGTTTAAGGATATAACGAAGCAAAATAAACTAACGAAGAGAAAGAAATGAATTACTCCCCTTGGGTGCGATTGTGAGCTGAGGATCTGAAGGTAGACGGAGTCGGAACCATCTTCTGCTGGATTCGAATTGGTCTTCTTGAAGTGTACTCGAGCTCATTAGGGCGTTCTCATCCTCCATACACCATCCACCAATAACTTGTAATGAAATAATCAACGTGTTTCCTTGTCGTTTCATCATTATTCAAAGAGTCTCCACCACAGGCATTAATAACTGTCTATTACTTGTAAAAATGGAAAAGATCAAACCTAGACAGGTGATTAATCTTTAGGCCATAGACTCACTGATTTGCGTTTTGATGAAAAATACATTTGAAAACTTGAGGGTTTCAAAATTAGGTTTTTGGAAATTCAACAAATCAGTGTATGACTAAAAAGCTTAATCCCACACTTAAAGTGTTGACTGCCTTTAAGACTTTTAAAGTATTGCAATTAATTCACTTAAGCCCAAGACAAGTAGGAGAAGTGAATTCATCCTAAGAAACGTTAAAAATTTTATTTTAAGTTTCACTTTTCACTTATTCAATTATCCTAATTATCCTAATCTAAATACTACTAAAGCGATAGAAAAATAAACACACGAGTTGCCTCCCGAGAAGCGCTTGTTTTTGTTCGAGTCACGAGCCTGACTCTAGCCTTATTTCTCAGGAAATCTAGGCAGCTCCCTTGCATCCATCAGTAGACACAAGAGGTAATATTGGAACATACCGATGAGATTGAAGCGGACATAGAATAAGGTATGTCCAATGAGAGGAGAAGGTGGTTTGAAGTGAATGCTTTGTTTAACTCGAGGTATAACAAAGTTCTCAACTTCTTTTACCTCATTGATTTGTGCGGGTTGGTCAAAGGGGTCCTCATCACTCCATGATGTGTATGTCATTATGTATTTGAGTGATTGTTTATAGGGTATTCCCGACGCAAAACCCATCTTTCTTCTTAGTGACTTCTGGTTGGTCGTAATGTTGTACTCTAAGGATGGAGGTGGGACGATGTCCATTGATGTCTCCAATGTGGTAGCAACATTAACAACTACTTCGGTGCTAGAATCCTCCATCTTCTTCTTCTCATCCGGGCTCTCCATTTCAATTTCTTCATCCACCTCCTCGTCACTCTGGTCGGGAGCTTTAAGTATAATTGGTTCAGAGAGTTCTTCTAGAATGAAATCTTCTCCAGTCATTAAAAGATCAAAATAAGGCGGGAGTGAAGATTGGGTAGGTGTGGAGTGGTTATTCTTCTTGTCTTCTACTTCTATCTTCTTCTCTACATTCTTGAAATTTGGTTCACGGAAGATGACTTCATTAGTGGATATGGTATTTATTTCGGCGTACCCATCAGAAGGACATACAGACTCGTCGATCGTGAAAGTGACCTCTTCTCCACGGGCTTTCAAGGTGATAGTCCGTGAATAAATGTCAACGATCGCTTTGGCTGTATTCATGAAAGGCCTTCCTAAGATGATAGGGGTTTTCATGTCTTCTTTATAGTCCATAACTGTAACACCCTGATTTTTTTTTAAAACACAGCGGAAGACTGAATTTACATAAATACCCCTAGATAACATTTACAAACCATAGTTATCAAATCATCTTAGTTAACGTTATTATAACATTCTAAAACGTCGGTGTTACTTAAAAACATTACAAAATAGAAAACATCAGAGTTCAGCTTGTAGTCAAACATGTCTTCACCCGTCCACAACACCCTGTCCTAATCAGCAGTACCTAAACCTGCAAGGGTGGTAAATGTGGGGGAATTAGCACAATAGCAAAGTGAATGAGTACTATCTAACAGACCAAGCATAAGCAACGGAACATGCAAGGGTCACATCTATGCTAACGTCCTGAACTAGCATACAACAACTGACAATATCAGAATCGACGGCTTGTACGAGCACACGACTTAGTTGATCAAGCTACAGTCTACCGATAGTCTGTTTTACTGATTCCACTGCATAACTGTCCAGACGCAACACATGCATCCTTCTATGCTATACTGAAGAATCAGTAACATCATGACCCGACCAGGCTCTTACAGTAGACCTCATATCAACCCGACTTTGCCGCCTCCGTGGGTTCCCAACCTTGCCGCCTCGGTTGGTGTCCAACTAACAGTGCGCACATGAGATCACAGATAAACATTCATGCAGTCGTCCTAACTAGCATGGAAATATCTAACTACGCATGGTAATCATACAGAACATAAACATAATATAAAGAGTCTGAACAAGTAGCGTGTCAGCTACTTAATACTCTATCCGGAGATAGACCCACCCACCAATTACCAGCAACAGCTCAGATTCTGACTACTGAGCTTTCTCCTTATCTTTTCCACCTGAGAATAGACATAACACAGTCAGTAATAATGTCTTGATATCATCCCAACAACAAGACAATAGCATCAATAAACAAGCACACTTAATCAATCTGACCTGTCAACCGTACGAGTGACACTCATCTGCACGTCTGAGAAACATTAACCGTTCAGTTGACACCTCACTAGTATGTTTAGTCCTTGGCCAAATATCCAATTGAACAACATTAGATCTATACGGTTGACCGCCTCAACCGTACGAGTGAAAGCTCACTCGTGCGAGTGAAGAATCACTCGTGCGAGTGAAGGCTCACTCATGCGAGTGACAAGGAACATCAATAGCAACATGTAATGACATATTCCAACCTATATTCATCATATATTCTTTCATTCATAAGCCTATATCAAGAATTCAACCCATAATAACATATTAACGCATGCTCACTAGACACACACGCTAATACCTCTATTTTTGACCCAAATAAATTTTGATATAGCTTCTAAAAAGTTTACCATTGGATAGGATTTTTTATTACGATTCCAACGATACTTGATTCATCAAAAACGGAGTTACGGTTTGAAGGTTATGACCAAAACAAGTTTCCACAAACCGGACCCTGTGCTCACACGTGTGACTGAGGCCTCACTCGTGCGAGTGAGCCCTCACATGCGTGGTTGACCCACAAAAGTGTGGTCACTCGTACGAGTGACCTGTCACTCGTGTGGGAGCTGAAGAACAGCTCCTGCACGCTGATTTTCGCGTTTTTGGCCCAAAAACTCGATTTTTGCAAGTTCTAACACCAAAACAACTTTAAAAACATCATATAAACTATATAGAAACTATTACTAACATCAATTAAGCATCACAAACACAAAACATGAAGATTCAAGCTTAATTTTACCAAAAACCCACTTTGCACCCCAAACCCAATTTCTAAGAATTAAATCACTAATTCAAGCACACAAACCTGGATTAATGATCACAAAGATGATATGAATCAATCCTTAAAGCCACTTGCTTCAATTTCAAGCTTAGATTTGATTAGGGTTTTGAGATGATGAAAGTGTAGGTACGTTCTTGTTTTCTTGAGTGAGTTCTAGAAAATGAACTCATAAAGCAGATTCAACACACTTATGGGTTATTAAAACCCATACCCTACAACACACGGGTATTTAACAGTTATCTAATATCTTTCGTACTTCATTAGGAGGCCCTAATGAAGTTCAAGTTAAACAAACGAACCTGTTCTGTGACCCTTGTCACAAACTGGTCTTAACTACATAATCAATTAATAATAAACATATTATTAAAATAAAAGCATATTTTAAACACAAATATAAACCTCAGGGCAATTAAGTAATCTTGCTTCTAACCCCGGTTTCAGTCTGTTACAATAACCACAAAGTCAGTTGGAAAGAGGAATTTGTCGACCTTAACCATGACTTTCTCAGCTATTCCCTTAGGATATCTAGTGGATTGATCAGCTAGCTGGATGCTCATTTTGGTAGGGTTAAGGTTTCCAATTTCCAGTCTCTGGAACAGTGAGTAGGGCATGAGAGTGATGCTGGCACCATGGTCAGCGAGAGAATAGATAGTACCAGATTGGTAGATAAAACAAGGAAGGGTAAATCGTCCGGTATCCCCTAGTTTTTCAGGAATAGTATTTAAGAGAATGGCTGAACAATCCGCGTTCAGCAGGACATTGGGTACTTCGGGTACCTTATCCTTGGTTGTTAGAAGTTTCCTAAAATACTTCTTACTGTGAGGATTTTTAGACATAGTGTCCAAAAATTTACCGTCAAGCTTGAAATATTTCATCTTGTTAGGTCTTTGCTTGAGACGGCCCGGGAATGGAATGGGTGCTTTCCCAGTAGGTTTAGGTGATGACTCAATGACTACTACCGAACGGGTATTAGTTAGTTTCTCCTCCTTAGAAGAAACTGAAGGTTGGCTATGTGCCACCTTTGAGTCATTTTTAGGACATCCTAGAGAATCGAGACGTTGATTTAGCTGGCTTATTTGATTTTCAAGACTACTCAAGTGATTAGTCATGACTAAGTCAGCTGCGTCTTGTCTTGTTGTGATCATGGATATGATTCGCAGTAGGACGTCGTCTGGACTTGTCTCTGGTGGGGTAGTGGGTTTGGTGGGTGGGTTGTGCGAATGAGCTAGGATCTTATCAGAGTAGACAACAGAGTCCTCACATTCAGCCTCGTATACCTTTACCGAATGTGAATCAGTACAATTCTGGCATAATTGCACTTGAGACACATGTTGCGGGAGTTTCTTTAGCTCTCCAACTTCTTTGGTGATGTTTTCTATTTGGTCCGAGAGAAATTTGATGGTTTTATTTTCGATAGGATCAGAGGCAGAAAGCGATGTTTCTGATGAAATGTGCTCTTCCGTGTTCCAATCGTGATGGTGCGTAGTCATCTCCTCAATCAATCTCCAGGCCTCATCAGCAGTGAATTTTATGAAGTTACCTTGAGAAACAGCATCAAGAGTACACTTGTTGTTCTGATTCAGACCTTTGTAGAAGGCCAAAATCTGATCAGAGCTCTCAAGACAGTGATTCGGGCATCTTCGAAGTAAGTGTTTGAATCTTTCCCATGCAGTGTAGAGTGATTCATCGCATTCTTGTTGAAAGTTTACGATATCATTCCTAAGTCTGATTTGTTTTGATGAGGAAAAGTACTTGATTAAGAAAGTTGTTTCCATTTCCTCCCATGAGGTGATAGAGTTGGGTTCTAACCCCTCGAACCAAGTTTTTGCATGAAGAGTTAAGTAATAGGGGAACAGATACAGACGAACTACATCTTGTTCAACCCCGTTTTGCTTATATGAGTTAGATAAGGAGAGGAATCTATTTAAGTAAGAGTTGGGATCGTTAATTGGTAAGCCATGGAATAGACAGTGATTCTGAATTAGTTGTATGATGCTATGCTTAAGAACAAAAGATGCTCCGTTAACCTCTGGATAGAGTATCGGTCCTCCTCGTGCTTCTAACGAGGGTTTGTTGATGTTAGCGAGAGTGATGCATGCAACCATCGTCAAACTATCGGCATGTAAGTGTGGATCTCGTCGGATGGGTACAATGCATGATATCGGATAGAAGAAAGGATATGTCGGAAGAATTCTTAGCGGTCTAAGTAGGTTAAACCATCCTAAAGGTTCACTAATAAGGAAGTCCATTTTAAACTTTTTAATTAATCTAAATTAAGCTAATTTTATCTAACCTAACTATGGTAAACTAGTAACTTCTGACAAAGCTAGTCTCAGTCAAAAGGGTCTCTTAAAAACTAGCTAATCTAAACAGGCTCCAAATCGTACTACCGCTCCCCGGCAGCGGCGCCAAAAATTAACTCTCTCTGTGATATGCCCGAATCGGACGGTTTATTTATGCTGTGTCGTTAGGTCGCAAAACGTCAATTCAGGATATCAACAGAAGAAGTTGATTGTTTAATTTATATATGCTGGGCCTAAATCTATTATTCCTTCCTATGGGTCAGCAAGGGAAAATATGACCTAGGGTCGTTCCTTGAGCAGTCGAATTTGAAATGGAGCTTATTCAGATAATTTAGTAATTAAGATTAGGTTTGTACACAATTTAGTATCCAAGACTAGTGGCTAGGTACACCTTGTGTGGAGAGGTAGGATCCTTTTGGTCCCAATAAATTGACGACTGTTCGGAAAATCCAACAACCAAGTCCAACCGGTTTACTCAAGACACCACTTTATCCAGAATATCAAATTGTGTAAAGTCAATAGTTGGGTTGATTTGATTTATAATTGTAATTAAAATGTTAAAGCAATATAATTAAAATAAGCTAGCTAGCATGCAACAGCTAAGGATAGAGAAGACGTGGTTCACCATGATTTAAGATAACGTAGTGTCGGGATGATTATGAGACACTCCTTGGATAGATATACCTTGATGTAAACACTAGATTCCCTACTAAGCGGTTTCCCGATTAGCATGTCTCGAGGAACTAGGCTTTGAAGATTCTGATCAGATGGACTATGCTCAACTCTCGACGCTTTATCTGGTTTAAGGTTATAAGCGGCCCTTCTTGGATGCAATGTATAGCTTGGGCGCATGAATAAAGTAGCATAGCCTTATATAGATAATATCCAACCTTTCTTAACACCTTAGTGTATCACCCAAATGAGTGGCTGTGTTTCGAATCCCTTTCTGTCAATGGTTTGGTAAATTCTATGGGTTTGTAGACATATTAGAACATCTGATAGTTCTCAGTCATCCTTAAAGATTTATAAGCTTAGTTTGTATTGTAGTGCGTTAAACTCCCATTTATGACTTAAACCAACCCTTACTTAAATCTACCCAATAAATCCCTTAGTTATCCACTATGTACTAGACTTATAGTGGGTCCATAGCTTCTAACCTTGACCATGCTCAAGTGGTCCTATAGTACATCAACACTATACTCTACTGTTGCAACAGTATTTCCTCGAGTCTTATACTCTTGACCAATGTCTTGATCTGGTCTTACGGTAATTCCCCATGTACTTTATAGTATTTTCGATGGGTTCATACCTTGACCAATGTATAAACACGGATAATTAATTACCTTATAATTGTCGACTTTATAAAAGGTTTTAATCACGTTTATTGGTGGAAGGACGATAATAATGAGGTTTAATATCATAGACAGAAAGCGAATACGAAACGATAATCATCCCTAACTAACATTATTAAATCATAGCAAACAATCAAGCAATTACTCACACATCATGGCAACAAGCATTTCTAATATTAATAAATCACAAACATCGAACAAGAATATTATAATAAATTAATGAAAGAAAGGATAGATATTACCGAATAATGTCGGAAGAATAACACTTTTATTTCTTTATTTCTTCATAATATCCATAGCGTTACAATGCTTGATAGCTTCTACTACTAACTACATACTATTCTCCTATTGATCACTAGAGAGCGACAATAGAGAGATAATTATTTTCCTAATCTCTGTACTTTTCTCTCTCTAGAATCTAGAGGGAGAAAGTAGAGAGAGAACTAATCTCCTATAGATCACTATAGAGCGACTATAGAGAGATATTTGAGAGAGAAATGAAGAATTGGTGTGTGTTGAAATGGTGGGATGAGCCACCTATTTATAGGAAAGCTTGATGGCAAAGTTGTAGAAATCTTGGTGGCAATCTTGTAAATATCTTGAAAAGTGCACATGCATGGTGACCAAGTAAGGCATCTTGGAATATTCTTTGGCATCTTCCAAATTGGTGGGCAAGTAAAGCATCTCTAAGGCATATTTTTGGCATCTTTTAATTTTGAAGGCCAAATAATTAATTTTAGCTGGCAAACGGCTGGCAGGCCGTTTGACAGGCCGTTTGGCAAGCCGTTTGCAGGGGCCGTTTGCCAGCCTTGCCCGTTTGATGTGCCTGTTTGCTTGACCCGTATGGAAGGCCGTTTGACATAGTGGCAGGCCGTTTGGAAAGCCGTTTGGCCTGCCCTGGTTTGCTGAATTCACTGGATCGTAACTTGATTTCTGGTCTTTCACCGTTTTCGCTCTAGAATCTTCGTTTTAGCTCCGATTCTGACGATTCTTACGCCCACACGTTCGTAATTAAATATCCTAAAACATGAGATTAAGTAAATAAACTTTTCCAAAAATTATAAAATAAGTTATTTAAACGCGAGTTAATCGTCTTAGCCGGTTTTGCTCGTTTTTACTCGTTTTTCATCCGTTTTAAGTGATTCTTGAAACATAGCCTTCGTAATGACATAATCTATCAAATGAAGAAAATAAATGTTTATTTGGATGATAAAGTCAATTACTTGATCATAAATGAGGCTAATATCAGAGGTAAAAATGTGACTTTTTAGCCGATATCAAATATTCCACATTTAGACTTTGCTTGTCCTCAAACAAAACCTCTATTTTATTTTAAGTTCAAGGGTGCTTCTGAGGTTTCTGTTCTATTATTCAAGAGGCTTGTTATTTATTATAAGAGCAAGATCAGACAAACCGTCTTCTAAAAGGGTTAGAAACTATCTCTGTAAGCATGAGGGGAGGTTACATGATATTGGCTTCCTTACACGGGTCACTCAAATCACTCAAGTGTTTGGGGTTCCCTATCAATCTATGAAGTGAATTCGCTCATAGCCAGTCATGTTGCAAGTATTATCATAGGCTTGACCAAGAATCAAATCTCCACCGGTTAGATAAGGACGGCACTGATCTTCTCCCTAATCATTTTTTCAAGAGGAATAGTGGGTTTAAAGGCTAGTTTGTGGAGAAAAGCGAAGGTTTTGATATGGCGAAAAGGGTGATTTTCGAATAATTGAAATTTAGAAAGATTCGATAAATTTCGGTTTCAATGAGGATATACTTTTTCTAGGAAAGATGGTACTCTATTTTTGTTGAAGAGTTCCTTTAGAGGGTACTGATTTTTAGTGAAGACTTTGCTTCTTTTCCGCAATCCTCCTGGGTCACAATCTTCATTTTCTTGAGGGATTTATGCTTTTATTTGAAGACTTTTCTCTTCTTTATTTTTCAGACTTTGCTCAATTTTTTTTTTTTTTTTTTTTTGCATATCCCATCTTCATAACTTTATCTATTTCTTCTTGTGCCCAGAGAGAAAGGTATTTCACCATAAATAGGTCTTTTTGACCTATCAAAAACAATCTGGAATTTCGGAATTTTGGAATTTTTTGACAAGTGTTTGAAGTAAACTTGGTCGATCTATCTCTTTTGAATTTCTAGATTTTGGAAATGAAAAAGAAAAGAGGGTGAAAAGAGTAACGTATTTGATAGTGAATTTGGGGTGAGTATTTTCTGATTCATCAACTCTTTGGTGTGAGTTGGTCGGTTTAAATGCGTGGAGTGGAAACGGAAACGGATGGTTTTTGTCTTCTCTATTCAGGATGATTTCGGAAGGAGTATCGCACCTACACCACGTATGGCGCTTACTAACCATTCGCCTCAAAATGTATGTCAAGGTCAAGTTCTAACTCTAAATGCTAACATCGGCACTCTCAACGGAAAAGATAGTGAAGCATTAAAAATGAAGGCTTATTGGGCCGTTTTTTTGGGTGCCTCACAACAATTATATTGGGTTGATAATGTCTAGTCATGCAATGCTCTTTTAGAGAATCGGTTCATCCTTAAGAAGATTTATGTCCTCATTTGTCTTAATTTTAGAACAAACGCGCTTGATTTTTGAAAGTACTTTTTCAGAGAGTATCATTTAGTCAAAAATTTTGAAAAATTCACGTTGAGGACAAAGAATCTAAATAGTATGTATACTCGAAAAGCTTAGTAATATTTTAAGTTAAGAACATTTTTCGAGCATCTCCTAGCTAATTATGGTGTACTACACCGCTATCCCACACTTAGAGGAGCATTGTCCCTAATGTTCATTCTTAGATTTTAGGGACCTAAAATCTCACACTTAGAGTTTGAACATGTTAGAAAATGTATTTAAGCTCAATATTGGGTTGGAACCCCACACTTAGTGATAAGCTTAGGATAGGGTATAGTTTAAGGATATAATGAAGCAAAATAAACAAACGAAGAGAAAGAAACGAATAACTCTCCTTGGGTGCGGTTGTGAGCTGAGGATCTGAAGGTAGACAGAGTCGGAACCATCTTCTGCTGGATTCGAATCGGTCTTCTTGAAGTGTACTCAAGCTCATTAGGGCGTTCTCATCCTCCATACACCATCCACCAATAACTTGTAATGAAATAATCAACGTGTTTCCTTGTCGTTTCATCATTATTCAAAGAGTCTCCACCACAGGCATCAATAACTGTCTATTACTTGTAAAAATGGAAAAGATCACACCTAGACAGGTGATTAAGCTTTAGGCCATAGACTCACTGATTTGCGTTTTGATGAAAAAGACATTTGAAAACTTGAGGGTTTCAAAATTAGGTTTTTGGAAATTCAACAAATCAGTGTATGACTAAAAAGCTTAATCCCACACCTAAAGTGTTGACTGCCTTTAAGACTTTTGAAATATTTCAATTAATTCAATTAAGCCCAAGACAAGTAGGAGAAGTGAATTCATCCTAAGAAACGTTAAAAATTTTATTTTAAGTTTCACTTTTCACTTATTCAATTATCCTAATTATCCTAATCTAACTACTACTAAAGCTATAGAAAAATAAACACACGGGTTGCCTCCCGAGAAGCGCTTGTTTTTGTTCGAGTCACGAGCCTGACTCTAGCCTTATTTCTCAGGAAATCTAGGCGGCTCCCTTGCATCCATCAGTAGACACAAGAGGTAATATTGGAACATACCGATGAGATTGAAGCGGACATAGAATAAGGTATGTCCAATGAGAGGAGAAGGTGGTTTGAAGTGAATGCTTTGTTTAACTCGAGGTATAACAAAGTTCTCAACTTCTTTTACCTCATTGATTTGTGCGGGTTGGTCAAAGGGGTCCTCATCACTCCATGATGTGTATGTCATTATGTATTTGAGTGATGGTTTATAGGGTATTCCCGACGTAAAACCCGCCTTTCTTCTAAGTGACTTCTGGTTGGTAGTAATGTTGTACTCTAAGGATGGAGGTGGGACGATGTCCATTGATGTCTCCAATGTGGTAGAAACATTAACAACTACTTCGGTGCTAGAATCCTCCATCTTCTTCTTCTCATCCGGGCTCTCCATTTCAATTTCTTCATCCACCTCCTCGTCACTCCGGTCGGGAGCTTCAAGTATAATTGGTTCAGAGAGTTCTTCAAGAACGAAATAGTCTCCAGTTATTAAAAGATCAAAACAAGGCGGGAGTGAAGATTGGGTAGGTGTGGAGTGGTTATTCTTCTTATCTTCTACTTCTATCTTCTTCTCTACATTCTCGAAATTTGGTTCACGGAAGATGACTTCATTAGTGGATATGGTATTTATTTCGGTGTACCCATCAGAAGGACTAGGACTGTAAACGAGCCAAGCTACTCGTGAGCTACTCGAGCTCGGCTCGTTAAAAAATCGATTCGAGCCGAGCCTTAACGAGCTCGAACTCGAGTTCGAGCATAAGATGAGGCTCGTTTAATAAACGAGCTCGAGCTCGAGCTTTAGATGTCGAGCTCGGTTAAGCTCGCGAGCCTAAACGAGCTTTCATAAAATCTCATATAATACACACACACACACACACACACACACACACACACACACACACACACACATATATATATATATATATATATATATATATATATATATATATATATATATATATATATATATTAGAATTAAAATATATGTAAGACTGGAGTATATACACGATTAAATATTACTCTGTACAAAATATTACTTTAAATTAATTATGATGGCGTAGCCGTATAGAAATTTTAACTTTTCACTCCCCATGCAAAAACGAATTTAAAACCAACTCATATACCGATACACATTTCAATTCCCTAATTTCAATTATGTGATAGGGTGACTCACCACCCAATACACCAATCAATTTTTTGATATATACTGTACATGAATAAATTTTTAATCTTAACATGATAGACAATGATGATTTGTCTATTTGGCTTCTTCGATCCACATGTTCACTTTTCTTCCAGATTTAAATTACATCTACAGTTTTTCTAACCGAGCTTTACTTAATGAATCGAGCTTGTTTTAATTTAACAAATTTTATTAACTAGCTCAAAGCGAGCCGAGCTCGAGCTTTTCACTTAAATCACGAGCCGAGCTCGAGCTAAAAATCTAAAGCTCGAACCGAGCCGAGCTCGAGCTCGAGCTTTCTGAAAATCAAACGAGCCGAGCTCGAACAGTATCAAGCTCGGGCTCGGCTCGGCTCGTTTACAGCCCTAAGAAGGACATACAGACTCGTCGATCGTGAAAGTGACCTCTTCTCCACGGGCTCTCAAAGTGATAGTCCGTGAATAAACGTCAACGATCGCTTTGGCTGTATTCAAGAAAGGCCTTCCTAAGATGATAGGGGTTTTCATGTCTTCTTTATAGTCCATAACCACAAAGTCTGTCGGAAAGAGGAATTTGTTGACCTTAACCACGACGTTCTCAGCTATTCCCTTAGGATATCTAGTGGATTGATCAGCTAGCTGGATGCTCATTTTGGTAGGGTTAAGGTTTCCAATTTCGAGTCTCTGGAACAGTGAGTAGGGCATGAGATTGATGCTGGCACCAAGGTCAGCGAGAGAATAGATAGTACCAGATTGGTAGATAGAACAAGGAAGGGTAAATCGTCCGGTATCCCCTTGTTTTTCAGGAAGAGTATTTTAAGAGAATGGCTGAATAATCCGCGTTCAGCGGGACATTGGGTACTTCGGGTACCTTATCCTTGGTTGTTAGGAGTTTCCTAAAATACTTCTTACTGTGAGGATTTTTAGACATAGTGTCCAAAAATTTACCGTCAAGCTTGAAAAATTTCATCTTGTTATGTCTTTACTTGAGACAGCCCGGGAATGGAATGGGTGCTTTCCCAGTAGGTTTAGGTGATGACTCAATGACTACTACCGAACGGGTATTAGTTAGTTTCTCCTCCTTAGAAGAAACTGAAGGTTGGCTATGTGCCACCTTTGAGTCATTTTTAGGACATCCTAGAGAATCGAGATGTTGATTTAGCTGGCTTATTTGATTTTCAAGACTACTCAAGTGATTAGTCATGACTAAGTCAGCTGCGTCTTGTCTTGCTGTGATCATGGAGATGATTCACAGTTGGACATCGTCTGAACTTGTCTCTGGTGGGGTAGAGGGTTTGTGGGTGGGTTGTGCGGATGAGCTAGGATCTTATCAGAGTAGACAACAGAGTCCTCACATTCAGCCTCGTATACCTTGGCCGAATGTGGATCAGTACAATTCTGGCATAATTGAACTTGAGACACATGTTGCGGGAGTTTCTTTAGCTCTCCAACTTCTTTGGTGAGGTTTTCTATTTGGTCCGAGAGAAATTTGATGGTTTTATTTTCGATAGGATCGGAGGCAAAAAGCGATGTTGCTGATGAAATGCGCTCTTCCGTGTTCCAATCGTGATGGTGCGTAGTCATCTCCTCGATCAATCTCCAGGCCTCGTCAGCAGTGAATTTCATGAAGTTACCTTGAGAAACAGCATCAAGAGTACACTTGTTGTTCTGATTCAGACCTTTGTAGAAAGTCAAAATCTGATCAGAGCTCTCAAGACGGTGATTCGAGCATCTTCGAAGTAAGTGTTTGAATCGTTCCCATGCAGTGTAGAGTGATTCATCGCATTCTTGTTGAAAGTTTACGATATCATTCCTATGTCTGATTTGTTTTGATGGGGGAAGTACTTGATTAAGAAAGTTGTTGCCATTTCCTCTCATGAGGTAATAGAGTTGGGTTCAAACCCCTCGAACCAAGTTTTTGCATGAAGAATTAAGGAATAGGGGAACAGATACAGACGAACTACATCTTGTTCAACCCCGTTTTGCTTATATGGGTTAGATAAGGATAGGAATCTATTTAAGTGAGAGTTGGGATCGTCAATTGGTAAGCCATGGAATAGACAGTGATTCTGAATGAGTTGTATGATGTTATGCTTAAGAACAAAAGACGCTCCGTTAACCTCTGGATAGAGTATCGGTCCTCCTCGTGCTTCTAACGAGGGTTTTTTGATGTCAGCGAGAGTGATGCGTGTGGGCATCGTCAAACTATGGGTATGTAAGTGTGGATCTCGTCGGATGGGTACAATGTATGATATCGGATAGAAGAAAGGATGTGTCAGAAGAATTCTTAGCGGTCTAAGTAGGTTAAACCATCCTAAAGGTTCACTAATAAGGAAGTCCATTTTAAACTTTTTAATTAATCTAAATTAAGCTAATTTTTTCTAACCTAACTAGGGTAAACTAGTAACTTCTGACAAAGCTAGTCTCAGTCAAAAGGGTCTCTTAAAAACTAGCTAATCTAAACAGGCTCCAAATCGTACTACCGCTCCCCGGCAGCAGCGCCAAAAATTAACTCTCTCCGTGATATGCCCGAATCGGACGGTTTATTTATGCGGTGTCGTTAGGTCACAAAACGTCAATTCAGGATATCAACAGAAGAAGTTGATTGTTTAATTTATATATGCTGGGCCTAAATCTATTATTTCTTCCTATGGGTTAGCAAGGGCAAATATGACCTAGGGTCGTTCCTTGAGCAGTCGAATTTGAAATGGAGCTTATTCAGATAATTTAGTAATTAAGATTGGGTTTGTACACAATTTAGTATCCAAGACTAGTGGTCAGGTACACCTTGTGTGGAGAGGTAGGATCCTTTTGGTCCCAATAAATTGACGACTGTTCGGAAAATCCAACAACCAAGTCCAACCGGTTTACTCAAGACACCACTTTATCCAGAATATCAAATTGTGTAAAGGCAATAGTTGGGTTGATTTGATTTATAATTGTAATTAAAATGTTAAATCAATATAATTAAAATAAGCTAGCTAGCATGCAACAGCTAAGGATAGAGAAGACGTAGTTCACCATGATTTAAGATAACGTAGTGTCGGGATGATTATGAGACACTCCTTGGATAAATATACCTTGATGTGAACACTAGATTCTCTACTAAGCGGTGTTCCTATTAGCATGTCACGAGGAACTAGGCTTTGAAGATTCTGATTGGATGGACTATGCTCAAATCCCGACGCTTTATCCGGTTTAAGGATATAAGTGGCCCATCTTGGATGCAATGCATACCTTGGGCGCACGAATAAAGTAGCATAGCCTTATATAGATAATATCCAACATTTCTTAACACCTTAGTGTATCACCCAAGTGAGTGGTTGTGTTTCGAATCCCTTTCTGTCAATGGTTTGGTAAAATCTAAGGGTTTGTAGACAAATTAGAACATCTGATAGTTCTCAATCATCCTTAAAGATTTATAAGCTTAGTTTGTATTGTAGTGCGTTAAACTCCCATTTATGACTTAAACCAGCCCTTACTTAAATCTACCCAATAAATCCCTTAGTTATCCACTATGTACTAGACTTATAGTGGTTCCATAGCTTCTAACATTGACCATGCTCAAGTGGTCCTATAGTACATCAACATTGTACTCTACTGTTACAACAGTATTTCCTCGAGTCTTATACTCTTGACCAATGTCTCGATCTGGTCTTACGGTAATTCCCCATGTACTTTATAGTATTTTCGATGGGTTCATACCTTGACCAATGTATAAACACAGATAATTAATTATCTTATAATTGTCGACTTTATAAAAGGTTTTAATCACGTTTAATGGTGGAAGGACGATAATAACGAGGTTTAATATCATAGACAGAAAGCGAATACGAAACGATAATCATCCCTAACTAACATTATTAAATATTTGCAAACAATCAAGCAATTACTCACACATCATGGCAACAAACATTTCTAATATTAATAATTCACGAATATCGAATAAGAATATTATAATAAATTAATAAAAGAAATGATAGATATTACCGAATAATGTCGGCAGAATAACACTTGTATTTCTTCATAATATCCTTAGCGTTACAATGCTTGATAGCTTCTACTACTAACTACATACTATTCTCCTATTGATCACTAGAGAGCGACAATAGAGAGATAATTATTTTCCTAATCTCTATATTTTTCTCTCTCTAGAATCTAGAGAGAGAAAGTAGAGAGAGAACTAATCTCCTATAGATCATTAGAGAGCGACTATAGAGAGATATTTGAGAGAGAAGTGAAGAATTAGTGTGTGTTGAAATGATGGGATGAGCCACCTATTTATAGGAAAGCTTGATGGCAAAGTTGTAGAAATCTTGGTGGCAATCTTGTAAATATCTTGAAAAGTACACATGCTTGGTGACTAAGTAAGGCATCTTGGAATATTCTTTGACATCTTCCAAATTGGTGGGCAAGTAAAGCATCTCTAAGGCATCTTTTTGGCATCTTTTTATTTTGAAGGCCAAATAATTAATTTTAGCTAGCAAACGTCTGGCAGGCCGTTTGGCAAGCCGTTTGCAGGGACCGTTTGCCAGCCTTGCCCGTTTGATGTACCCATTTGCTTGACCCGTATGGCAGGCCGTTTGCCATAGTGGCAGGACGTTTGGCCTGCCCTGGTTTGCTGAATTCACTTGATCGTAACTTGATTTCTGGTCTTTCACCGCTTTCGCTCTAGAATCTTCGTTTTAGCTCCGATTCTGACGATTCTTGCGCCCACGCGTTCGTAATTAAATATCATAAAACATGAGATTAAGTAAATAAACTTTTTCAAAAATTATAAAATAAGTTATTTAAACGCAAGTTAATCGTCTTAGCCGATTTTGCTCGTTTTTCCTCGTTTTTCATCCGTTTTAAGTGATTCTTGAAACATAGCATTCGTAATGACATAATCTACCAAATGAAACAAATAAATGCTTATTTGGATGATAAATTCAATTACTAGATCATAAATGGGGCTAATATCAGAGGTAAAAATGTGACTTTTTAGCCGATATCATATATATATATATATATATATATATATATATATATATATATATATATATATATATATATATATATATCAATGTAAATAAGAAAAATAAAAAGTTTGAAACTATTGTTATTATTTATGTCATAACTTAATTTTAAATTTATGATAAGGAAAATGAAAAAATTGAAACTAATCGTATAATTTATGAGATATAAATTTACCTATTATGAATGAATGTTTATAACCAAATTAAGGAAAATAAAAGATAACAGTTATTGAAAAGTTTCTAACGCTTATTACTCTTGGTGGTGTTATTCAATGTTAATAAATAATATGTAGTGACCAGAACTTTTCCATGTTTATATATATTAATTGAGAATGATATTTACATGATTAAATGTTTCCAACATGTTAAGCAATTAAACTTGTTAAGACTTAATTAATTGAAATATGTTTCATATAGACAATTGACCACCCAAGTTAACCGGTGATTCACGAACGTTAAAACTTGTAAAAACTATATGATGACATATATATGGATATATATATAGTTAACATGATACTATGATAAGTAAACATATCATTAAGTATATTAACAATGAACTACATATGTAAAAACAAGACTACTAACTTAATGATTTTTAAACGAGACATATATGTAACGATTATCGTTGTAAAGACATTTAATGTATATATATCATATTAAGAGATATTCATACATGATAATATCATGATAATATAATAATTTAAAATCTCATTTGATATTATAAACATTGGGTTAACAACATTTAACAAGATCGTTAACCTAAAGGTTTCAAAACAACACTTACATGTAACGACTAACGATGACTTAACGACTCAGTTAAAATGTATATACATGTAGTGTTTTAATATGTATTTATACACTTTTTAAAGACTTCAATACACTTATCAAAATACTTCTACTTAACAAAAATGCTTACAATTACATCCTCGTTCAGTTTCATCAACAATTCTACTCGTATGCACCCGTATTCGTACTCGTACAATACACAGCTTTTAGATGTATGTACTATTGATATATACACTCCAATGATCAGCTCTTAGCAGCCCATGTGAGTCACCTAACACATGTGGGAACCATCATTTGGCAACTAGCATGAAATATCTCATAAAATTACAAAAATATGAGTAATCATTCATGACTTATTTACATGAAAACAAAATTACATATCCTTTACATCTAATCCATACACCAACGACCAAAAACACCTACAAACACTTTCATTCTTCAATTTTCTTCATCTAATTAATCTCTCTCAAGTTCTATCTTCAAGTTCTAAGTGTTCTTCATATATTCTACAAGTTCTAGTTACATAAAATCAAGAATACTTTCAAGTTTGCTAGCTCACTTCCAATCTTGTAAGGTGATCATCCAACCTCAAGAAATCTTTATTTCTTACAGTAGGTTATCATTCTAATATAAGGTAATAATCATATTCAAACTTTGGTTCAATTTCTATAACTATAACAATCTTATTTCAAGTGATGATCTTACTTGAACTTGTTTTCGTGTCATGATTCTGCTTCAAGAACTTCGAGCCATCCAAGGATCCGTTGAAGCTAGATCCATTTTTCTCTTTTCCAGTAGGTTTATCCAAGGAACTTAAGGTAGTAATGATGTTCATAACATCATTCGATTCATACATATAAAGCTATCTTATTCGAAGGTTTAAACTTGTAATCACTAGAACATAGTTTAGTTAATTCTAAACTTGTTCGCAAACAAAAGTTAATCCTTCTAACTTGACTTTTAAAATCAACTAAAAACATGTTCTATATCTATATGATATGCTAACTTAATGATTTAAAACCTGGAAACACGAAAAACACCGTAAAACCGGATTTACGCCGTCGTAGTAACACCGCGGGCTGTTTTGGGTTAGTTAATTAAAAACTATGATAAACTTTGATTTAAAAGTTGTTATTCTGAGAAAATTATTTTTATTATGAACATGAAACTATATCCAAAAATTATGGTTAAACTCAAAGTGGAAGTATGTTTTCTAAAATGGTCATCTAGACGTCGTTCTTTCGACTGAAATGACTACCTTTACAAAAACGACTTGTAACTTATTTTTCCGACTATAAACCTATACTTTTTCTGTTTAGATTCATAAAATAGAGTTCAATATGAAACCATAGCAATTTGATTCACTCAAAACGGATTTAAAATGAAGAAGTTATGGGTAAAACAAGATTGGATAATTTTTCTCATTTTAGCTACGTGAAAATTGGTAACAAATCTATTCCAACCATAACTTAATCAACTTGTATTGTATATTATGTAATCTTGAGATACCATAGACACGTATACAATGTTTCGACCTATCATGTCGACACATCTATATATATTTCGGAACAACCATAGACACTCTATATGTGAATGTTGGAGTTAGCTATACAGGGTTGAGGTTGATTCCAAAATATATATAGTTTGAGTTGTGATCAATACTGAGATACGTATACACTGGGTCGTGGATTGATTCAAGATAATATTTATCAATTTATTTCTGTACATCTAACTGTGGACAACTAGTTGTAGGTTACTAACGAGGACAGCTGACTTAATAAACTTAAAACATCAAAATATATTAAAAGTGTTGTAAATATATTTTGAACATACTTTAATATATATGTATATATTGTTATAGGTTCGTGAATCAACAGTGGCCAAGTCTTACTTCTCGACGAAGTAAAAATCTGTGAAAGTGAGTTATAGTCCCACTTTTAAAATCTAATATTTTTGGGATGAGAATACATGCAGGTTTTATAAATGATTTACAAAATAGACACAAGTACGTCAAACTACATTCTATGGTTGAATTATCGAAATCGAATATGCCCCTTTTATTTAAGTCTGGTAATCTAAGAATTAGGGAACAGACACCCTAATTGACGCGAATCCTAAAGATAGATCTATTGAGCTTAACAAACCCCATCCAAAGTATCGGATGCTTTAGTACTTCGAAATTTATATCATATCCGAAGGGTGTCCCGGAATGATGGGGATATTCTTATATATGCATCTTGTTAATGTCGGTTACCAGGTGTTCACCATATGAATGATTTTTATCTCTATGTATGGGATGTGTATTGAAATATGAGATCTTGTGGTCTATTATTATGATTTGATATATATAGGTTAAACCTATAACTCACCAACATTTTTGTTGACGTTTTAAGTATGTTTATTCTCAGGTGATTATTAAGAGCTTCCGCTGTCGCATACTTAAATAAGGACGAGATTTGGAGTCCATGCTTGTATGATATTGTGTAAAAACTGCATTCAAGAAACTTATTTTGTTGTAACATATTGTAAACCATTATGTAATGGTCGTGTGTAAACAGGATATTTTAGATTATCATCATTTGATAATCTACGTAAAGCTTTTTAAACCTTTATTGATGAAATAAAGGTTACGGTTTGTTTTAAAATGAATGCAGTCTTTCAAAAACGTCTCATATAGAGGTCAAAACCTCGCAACGAAATCAATTAATATGGAACGTTTTTAATCAATAAGAACGGGACATTTCAGTTGGTATCCGAGCGTTGGTCTTAGAGAACCAGAATTTTGCATTAGTGTGTCTTATAGAGTTTGTTAGGATGCATTAGTGAGTCTGGACTTCGACCGTGTTTACTTGAAAAATGATTGCTTAACAAATTTTGTTGGAAACTATATATTTTTAACATGTGAATATTATGTGATATATTAATCTCTTAACGCGTTTGATATTATGTGATAGATGTCTACCTCTAGAACAAGTCCCATTGACTCACCTAATAATAATGAAGAGTCAAATGTAAATTGGAATGATTCGTGGACTGATTCACAAGTTCTCGAAGAGGAACCGGAAGAAGAGTCGGAACCGGAAGAAGAATCGGAACCGGAAGAAGAATCGGAACCGGATGAAGAAATAGAACCGGTGGGGGAAATAATAAAACGGTTAAGTAAAAGAAAATCCTCAACCAACCGACCAAGGTTAATTATGGTCAATGGTGTTTCCGCCAAGGAAGCAAAATATTGGGAGGATTACCAATTCTCCGATGAATCGGATTCCGATGAGAATTCCGATGATGTTATAGAAATTACCCCAACTGAATTTAAAAATGCAAAAGAAAATAATAACGGAAAGGGCATAAAAATAGAGAAATCTAATTCCAACCCCGATGAACTTTATATGTATCGTCAACCCCCGAAGCCCTTAAGTTGTAACAATGACACGGGAACCTCTAAACCACCAGGTTTTTCTAAACCGTTGTGGAAAACGACAGCTCGTATTAGGGGAACATCATATATCCCTAGAAACTTGGCAAAACGAACCAAAACCGAAGAAGAAGAAACGAGCGAGTCGGAATAAGATAGTTGTATTCGTGTGGTGTAATATATGTAATATAGTGTGCTTATGCTTTATGATATATGTAGAAATTGCTTATATTAATAAGTATTTTTTTTATGAATCTAACTCTTGTCTATTTTACAGTATAAAAACACAAAATGGATAGACAACCCAATATTTTAAGAGACCTACCCGGAGACATGATTGATGAAATCTTGTCTAGAGTCGGTCAGAATTCTTCGGAACAACTATTTACGGCGAAATCAGTTTGTAAAATATTCGAAGAACGTTCCAAGAATGTCTTGGTTTATAAGAGACTTTCGTTTGAAAGATGGGGGATATCACATTGGGAAACCCATAAGTTACGATGTGTTTACTTTGACGCATATATTGCGGGGAACCCAAATGCTATTTTACGCAACGGGTTAAGAAATTATTTTGACTCAATGTATCCGAATATAGGACTTCATGATTTAGAAAAAGCGGCTAACATGCAACATAAAGAAGCATGCTATGCTTATGGGTTAGTAATGTTCGCTTCTCACCAAAGTGAGAAAAAGAACATCGGGCTACAGCTATTAAACAAAACGTTCCCACAAGTGACGGAGTCGGTAATTGGGGTAAGAAATGAGGTTTTTAGATTGTTACGGGACTGTTGGACATTACGTAACCCTCGTCCCTTTGATGACGTTACAACACGCTGTCTTATCAACAGCCATAACGGTTATGTTCCACAAGACCAAGGATGGGAAGTAGTCCTAGTAAAACCAGAATGCATGACTTGTTTCTGGACGTATGAATTACGTGTCTTTATTGCTTTTGCTGAACGACTTGTGTACTAGCTAGAATTATCTTCACAGCTATCTTGTATCAAAGTTATTGTGTGCTATATTTCATGCTTTATGTAAAATAAGCGGTATTGTAAGTTTGTAAAATATTGTATAAAAGTTTGAACGCGAAATATTATTATAATCAGTTTTTCATATAGAATTGTAGTAGTTGAATTGTATATTAGCTACTAAGTATGAACTTAACGGGTAGGTACTACCCGAATTTAAACTTATAAAACGCTAATATGAAGAAAAAGCTTTTATAAATGAGTTCATATTATGCTACGAAATACTATTAACTACTCTTAATATTCTGTATGATTAACTTGTTCCATTTGACTATTTTGAAGGAAATGGCACCGACTACTCGACACACCGTGAATATGAATGAAGAGGAATTTCGTATTTTTCTAGCTTCAAACATAGCCGCAGTACAGGCTGCGCTACATACCAACAATAACCTTGGATCTAGCAGTACAGGAAATCGTGTAGGATGCACCTACAAAGAATTCACTGCCTGCAAACCTTTGGAATTTGATGGAACCGAAGGACCGATCGGATTGAAACGGTGGACCGAGAAGGTCGAATCGGTGATTGCCATAAGTAAGTGTACTGAAGAGGACAAAGTGAAGTACGCTACGCATACCTTCACAGGTTCTGCGTTAACATGGTGGAATACCTATCTAGAGCAAGTGGGACAAGACGATGCGTACGCACTACCGTGGTCAGCATTCAAGCACTTGATGAACGAGAAGTACCGTCCCAGAACCGAGGTCAATAAGCTCAAGACAGAACTTAGAGGGTTACGAACCCAAGGATTTGATATTACCACGTACGAAAGACGATTCACAGAATTGTGCCTATTGTGTCCGGGAGCATTCGAAGATGAGGAAGAGAAGATCGACGCGTTTGTGAAAGGATTACCGGAAAGAATCCAAGAAGATATAAGTTCACACGAGCCTGCCTCCATACAACAGGCATGTAGAATGGCTCACAAACTAGTGAACCAGATTGAAGAAAGAATTAAAGAACAGACTGCTGAAGAGGCCAATGTGAAGCAAGTCAAAAAAAGTGGGAGGAAAACGGTGATAAGAATCACCAATACAACAACAACAGCAATTACAACAATAATCGCAACAATTATCCCAACAATCGCAACATCAATCGCAACTACAACAAACGGCCCAACAACAACAACAACAACAACAGCAACTACAACAATCATCCCAACAACAATAATAACCGCAACAACAACAACAATCAGAAGCAGCTATGCCAAAGGTGTGAAAAGTATCACTCGGGGTTCTGCACCAAATTTTGCAACAAGTGTAAAAGAAATGGTCATAGCGCGGCGAAGTGTGAGGTCTACGGACCAGGGGTTAATAGAACGAAAGGAACAAATGGTGTCGGAACGAGTGATGGCGGAGCAAGTAGTGTCGGAGCAAGTTATGCCAATGTAGTTTGTTATAAATGTGGAAAACCGGGCCACATTATTAGAAATTGCCCGAACCAGGAGAACACGAATGGATAAGGCCGCGGAAGAGTTTTCAATAATAATGCGGCAGAGGCACAGGAAGACCCGGAGCTTGTTACGGGTACGTTTCTTATTGACAATAAATCTGCTTACGTTTTATTTGATTCGGGTGCGGATAGAAGCTATATGAGTAGAGATTTTTGTGCTAAATTAAGTTGTCCATTGACGCCTTTGGATAATAAATTTTTACTCGAATTAGCAAATGGTAAATTAATTTCAGCAGATAATATATGTCGGAATCGAGAAATTAAACTGGTTAGCGAAACATTTAAGATTGATTTGATACCAGTAGAGTTAGGGAGTTTTGATGTGATAATCGGTATGGACTGGTTGAAAGAAGTGAAAGCAGAGATCGTTTGTTACAAAAATGCAATTCGCATTATACGAGAAAAAGGAAAACCCTTAATGGTGTACGGAGAAAAGGGCAACACGAAGCTACATCTTATTAGTAATTTGAAGGCACAAAAACTAATAAGAAAAAGTTGCTATGCTGTTCTAGCACACGTCGAGAAAGTACAAACTGAAGAAAAGAGCATCAATGATGTTCCCGTCGCAAAAGAATTTCCCGATGTATTTACGAAAGAATTACCGGGATTACCCCCACATCGATCCGTTGAATTTCAAATAGATCTTGTACCAGGAGCTGCACCAATAGCTCGTGCTCCTTACAGACTCGCACCCAACGAGATGAAAGAACTGCAAAGCCAATTACAAGAACTTTTAGAGCGTGGTTTCATTCGACCAAGCACATCACCGTGGGGAGCTCCTGTTTTGTTTGTCAAGAAGAAAGATGGTACATTCAGGTTGTGTATCGACTACCGAGAGTTGAACAAACTTACCATCAAGAACCGCTACCCACTACCGAGAATCGACGACTTATTTGATCAACTACAAGGCTCGTCTGTTTATTCAAAGATTGACTTACGTTCCGAGTATCATCAAATGCGGGTGAAAGAAGATGATATTCCAAAGACTGCTTTCAGAACACGTTACGGTCATTACGAGTTTATGGTCATGCCGTTTGGTTTAACTAATGCACCAGCTGTGTTCATGGACCTTATGAACCGAGTGTGTGGACCATACCTTGACAAGTTTGTCATTATTTTCATTGATGACATACTTATTTACTCAAAGAATGACCAAGAACACGGTGAACATTTGAGAAAGGTGTTAGAAGTATTGAGGAAGGAAAAACTGTACGCTAAGTTTTCAAAGTGTGCATTTTGGTTAGAAGAAGTTCAATTTCTCGGTCACATAGTGAACAAAGAAGGTATTAAGGTGGATCCGGCAAAGATAGAACTGTTGAAAAGTGGGAAACCCCGAAAACTCCGAAACACATACGCCAGTTTTTAGGACTAGCTGGTTACTACAGAAGGTTCATCCAAGACTTTTCCAGAATAGCAAAACCCTTGACTGCATTAACGCATAAAGGGAAGAAATTTGAATGGAATGATGAACAAGAGAAAGCGTTTCAGTTATTGAAGAAAAAGCTAACTACGGCACCTATATTGTCATTGCCTGAATGGAATGATGATTTTGTGATTTATTGTGACGCATCAAAGCAAGGTCTCGGTTGTGTATTAATGCAACGAACGAAGGTGATTGCTTATGCATCTAGACAATTGAAGATTCACGAACAAACTTATACGACGCATGATTTGGAATTAGGCGCGGTTGTGTTTGCATTAAAGACTTGGAGGCACTACTTATATGGGGTCAAAAGTATTATATATACCGAGCACAAAAGTCTTCAACACATATTTAATCAGAAACAACTGAATATGAGGCAGCGTAGGTGGATTGAATTATTGAATGATTACGACTTTGAGATTCGTTACCACCCGGGGAAGGCAAATGTGGTAGCCGATGCCTTGAGCAGGAAGGACAGAGAACCCATTCGAGTAAAATCTATGAATATAATGATTCATAATAACCTTACTACTCAAATAAAGGAGGCGCAACAAGGAGTTTTAAAAGAGGGAAATTTAAAGGATGAAATACCCAAAGGATCGGAGAAGCATCTTAATATTCGGGAAGACGGAACCCGGTATAGGGCTGAAAGGATTTGGGTACCAAAATTTGGAGATATGAGAGAAATGGTACTTAGAGAAGCTCATAAAACCAGATACTCAATACATCCTGGAACGGGGAAGATGTACAAGGATCTCAAGAAACATTTTTGGTGGCCGGGTATGAAAGCCGATGTTGCTAAATACGTAGGAGAATGTTTGACGTGTTCTAAGGTCAAAGCTGAGCATCAAAAACCATCAGGTCTACTTCAACAACCCGAAATCCCGGAATGGAAATGGGAAAACATTACCATGGATTTCATCACTAAATTGCCAAGGACTGCAAGTGGTTTTGATACTATTTGGGTAATAGTTGATCGTCTCACCAAATCAGCACACTTCCTGCCAATAAGAGAAGATGATAAGATGGAGAAGTTATCACGACTGTATTTGAAGGAAGTCGTCTCCAGACATGGAATACCAATCTCTATTATCTCTGATAGGGATGGCAGATTTATTTCAAGATTCTGGCAGACATTACAGCAAGCATTAGGAACTCGACTAGACATGAGTACTGCCTATCATCCACAAACTGATGGGCAGAGCGAAAGGACGATACAAACGCTTGAAGACATGCTACGAGCATGTGTTATTGATTTCGGAAACAGTTGGGATCGACATCTACCGTTAGCAGAATTTTCCTACAACAACAGCTACCATTCAAGCATTGAGATGGCGCCGTTTGAAGCACTTTATGGTAGAAAGTGCAGGTCTCCGATTTGTTGGAGTGAAGTGGGGGATAGACAGATTACGGGTCCGGAGATTATACAAGAAACTACCGAGAAGATCATCCAAATTCAACAACGGTTGAAAACCGCCCAAAGTCGACAAAAGAGCTACGCTGACATTAAAAGAAAAGATATAGAATTTGAAATTGGAGAGATGGTCATGCTTAAAGTTGCACCTTGGAAAGGCGTTGTTCGATTTGGTAAACGAGGAAAATTAAATCCAAGGTATATTGGACCATTCAAGATTATTGATCGTGTCGGACCAGTAGCTTACCGACTTGAGTTACCTCAACAACTCGCGGCTGTACATAACACTTTCCACGTCTCGAATTTGAAGAAATGTTTTGCTAAAGAAGATCTCACTATTCCGTTAGATGAAATCCAAATCAACGAAAAACTCCAATTCATCGAAGAACCCGTCGAAATAATGGATCGTGAGGTTAAAAGACTTAAGCAAAACAAGATACCAATTGTTAAGGTTCGATGGAATGCTCGTAGAGGACCCGAGTTCACCTGGGAGCGTGAAGATCAGATGAAGAAGAAATACCCGCATCTATTTCCAGAAGATTCGTCAACACCTTCAACAGCTTAAAATTTCGGGACGAAATTTATTTAACGGGTAGGTACTGTAGTGACCCGAACTTTTCCATGTTTATATATATTAATTGAGATTGATATTTACATGATTAAATTTTTCCAACATGTTAAGCAATTAAACTTGTTAAGACTTGATTAATTGAAATATGTTTCATATAGACAATTGACCACCCAAGTTGACCGGTGATTCACGAACGTTAAAACTTGTAAAAACTATATGATGACATATATATGGATATATATATAGTTAACATGATACTATGATAAGTAAACATATCATTAAGTATATTAACAATGAACTACATATGTAAAAACAAGACTACTAACTTAATGATTTTTAAACGAGACATATATGTAACGATTATCGTTGTAAAGACATTTAATGTATATATATCATATTAAGAGATATTCATACATGATAATATCATGATAATATAATAATTTAAAATCTCATTTGATATTATAAACATTGGGTTAACAACATTTAACAAGATCGTTAACCTAAAGGTTTCAAAACAACACTTACATGTAACGACTAACGATGACTTAACGACTCAGTTAAAATGTATATACATGTAGTGTTTTAATATGTATTTATACACTTTTGAAAGACTTCAATACACTTATCAAAATACTTCTACTTAACAAAAATGCTTACAATTACATCCTCGTTCAGTTTCATCAACAATTCTACTCGTATGCACCCGTATTCGTACTCGTACAATACACAGCTTTTAGATGTATGTACTATTGATATATACACTCCAATGATCAGCTCTTAGTAGCCCATGTGAGTCACCTAACACATGTGGGAACCATCATTTGGCAACTAGCATGAAATATCTCATAAAATTACAAAAATATGAGTAATCATTCATGACTTATTTACATGAAAACAAAATTACATATCCTTTATATCTAATCCATACACCAACGACCAAAAACACCTACAAACACTTTCATTCTTCAATTTTATTCATCTAATTAATCTCTCTCAAGTTCTATCTTCAAGTTCTAAGTGTTCTTCATATATTCTACAAGTTCTAGTTACATAAAATCAAGAATACTTTCAAGTTTGCTAGCTCACTTCCAATCTTGTAAGGTGATCATCCAACCTCAAGAAATCTTTATTTCTTACAGTAGGTTATCATTCTGATACAAGGTAATAATCATATTCAAACTTTGGTTCAATTTCTATAACTATAACAATCTTATTTCAAGTGATGATCTTACTTGAACTTGTTTTCGTGTCATGATTCTGCTTCAAGAACTTCGAGCCATCCAAGGATCCGTTGAAGCTAGATCCATTTTTCTCTTTTCCAGTAGGTTTATCCAAGGAACTTAAGGTAGTAATGATGTTCATAACATCATTCGATTCATACATATAAAGCTATCTTATTCGAAGGTTTAAACTTGTAATCACTAGAACATAGTTTAGTTAATTCTAAACTTGTTCGCAAACAAAAGTTAATCCTTCTAACTTGACTTTTAAAATCAACTAAACACATGTTCTATATCTATATGATATGCTAACTTAATGATTTAAAACCTGAAAACACGAAAAACACCGTAAAAGCGGATTTACGCCGTCGTAGTAACACCGCGGGCTGTTTTGGGTTAGTTAATTAAAAACTATGATAAACTTTGATTTAAAAGTTGTTATTCTGAAAAAATGATTTTTATTATGAACATGAAACTATATCAAAAAATTATGGTTAAACTCAAAGTGGAAGTATGTTTTCTAAAATGGTCATCTAGACGTCGTTCTTTCGACTGAAATGACTACCTTTACAAAAACGACTTGTAACTTATTTTTCTGACTATAAACCTATACTTTTTCTGTTTAGATTCATAAAATAGAGTTCAATATTAAACCATAGCAATTTGATTCACTCAAAACGGATTTAAAATGAAGAAGTTATGGGTAAAACAAGATTGGATAATTTTTCTCATTTTAGCTACGTGAAAATTGGTAACAAATCTATTCCAACCATAACTTAATCAACTTGTATTGTATATTATGTAATCTTGAGATACCATAGACACGTATACAATGTTTCGACCTATCATGTCGACACATCTATATATATTTCGGAACAACCATAGACACTCTATATGTGAATGTTGGAGTTAGCTATACAGGGTTGAGGTTGATTCCAAAATATATATAGTTTGAGTTGTGATCAATACTGAGATACGTATACACTGGGTCGTGGATTGATTCAAGATAATATTTATCAATTTATTTCTATACATCTAACTGTGGACAACTAGTTGTAGGTTACTAACGAGGACAGCTGACTTAATAAACTTAAAACATCAAAATATATTAAAAGTGTTGTAAATATATTTTGAACATACTTTAATATATATGTATATATTGTTATAGGTTCGTGAATCAACAGTGGCCAAGTCTTACTTCTCGACGAAGTAAAAATCTGTGAAAGTGAGTTATAGTCCCACTTTTAAAATCTAATATTTTTGGGATGAGAATACATGCAGGTTTTATAAATGATTTACAAAATAGACACAAGTACGTGAAACTACATTCTATGGTTGAATTATCGAAATCGAATTTGCCCCTTTTATTTAAGTCTGGTAATCTAAGAATTAGGGAACAGACACCCTAATTGACGCGAATCCTAAAGATAGATCTATTGGGCTTAACAAACCCCATCCAAAGTATCAGATGCTTTAGTACTTCGAAATTTATATCATATCCGAAGGGTGTCCCGGAATGATGGGGATATTCTTATATATGCATCTTGTTAATGTCGGTTACCAGGTGTTCACCATATGAATGATTTTTATCTCTATGTATGGGATGTGTATTGAAATATGAGATCTTGTGGTCTATTATTATGATTTGATATATATAGGTTAAACCTATAACTCACCAACATTTTTGTTGACGTTTTAAGTATGTTTATTCTCAGGTGATTATTAAGAGCTTCCGCTGTCGCATACTTAAATAAGGACGAGATTTGGAGTCCATGCTTGTATGATATTGTGTAAAAACTGCATTCAAGAAACTTATTTTGTTGTAACATATTGTAAACCATTATGTAATGGTCGTGTGTAAACAGGATATTTTAGATTATCATCATTTGATAATCTACGTAAAGCTTTTTAAACCTTTATTGATGAAATAAAGGTTATGGTTTGTTTTAAAATGAATGCAGTCTTTCAAAAACGTCTCATATAGAGGTCAAAACCTCGCAACGAAATCAATTAATATGGAACGTTTTTAATCAATAAGAACGGGACATTTCATAATAGCTAATTTAATATCAATTGTTATTCAATGTTATGAACCTCCAATTTTATTATATAACAAGTTTTATATTGTGTGGTGTAGTAATACGTAACGGTTCATGTTTATATTTAGAAGTTTATTTATGTACTCCAATTATTATATAATTACTTATTGTCACATATGAAGTTATAAAGAGATACCTTCAAAAATTTTATGGTAAATTGTAAAGGTAATATATATTTTAATATTATGAATCATACTAGAATATGTGAGTTTTATAATGTATTTTGGTATCATTTGTTAACTCATTTGACCACCTTTAATAAACTTTTGTTTATATATAGTTTCTTCATATGTTAGTACATATGACCTGAATGTGCAGATTTCCACAGTGGCAAACAAAACATATGCACAAAATCTTACTTGACCACTTGCATAAGGGGTCCAACATCAACTTTCACTTCAAGATTAATATGTTTTCAATCAACTCCCGCCATCACTATAACCATTCGAAACACGAATTTCAAAATAGTGAAATTTGAGACAAGTCGTGCAACGCACGGGCAATGCCTTTTAGTAATAATTAATAAATGAATTCCATTAAACTTAAATGAATATGATACCACAATGAGGACCCTAATATATCATAATATGGTAACAAACATGAATAAAGTTGTAGTTTAATCAAAATTTATATACCACATAAGATAAAAATGAATTTGGCTCTATTAATCGAGTCAATAGCAAACGTCGATTTATTAACGACTTGACTGACATTTAGAGCCTAAATTGAACTTCGAACAGGTTTAAAACCCATAAAAATTTGATTCTACCATTTTCATGGTGTCTCACACTTTTTTTACCTACTTATTGACCGGAGGTCTATTCGGAAGCAATCTTTATCCATAGAACATTGAGAGATATGACTTTCTCTACTCTTGAAGTGCTTCATTCTAGGTAGAGAAATGACTTCTCTTTATTCTATGATAGAGGAAAGATTGTCTACATCTTACCTCCCTCATACCCCACTTGCGTGTGATTGAGTTTTGTTGTTGTTGTTTAAGATAAAATGATAACTTCTATACAAATTCGATATGTTCAGTAGAGAGAGGAGCCTCGGGGAACCACTGATGATATGTTCTGCAGAAATCCTTTGTTCTGCTAAAAATGAAAACTTCTATAAAAATTCGATATGTTTTGCAGAAATCCTTTTACTCGGATCATATGTTAGAAGCTTGTTTAACAAATCAAGACCTGGCAAGCTCGGTAAGCATAAGCGCTCGAGTCAACGTAGATGCATAAATATTTTTCTTAGGTTATTAAATGGCTGCGTGATAAATTTTATTTAACTCATGATGGTTTGAAAAATCTTGTCAATCTGTTCAAGTTCTCTGTTACCATTGAAAAGTAATTATTTAACTGAACATTACACAACCAACCACCCACATATCAATTGCATTTGTATAAATTGATACTTATGATCTGCAACAAACGTGTATAAGATTGAATCCTTGCATTTGTATTTACTATATACAGATTACAATCGTAACTGACTTCCAATATTGTAGGAAGGGATAATGCTAAAAATTACAATATTGACTACAATTACTATTCTAATTAAAAAATAAATTTTACCCAACCTGACAAAAAGGTAACCCCCAATTTGCTTAAACCCGAAAAGGATTATGATTTTTAATTTATCAAAGAAAAGGATTACGATTTTAAAATTTTTAAAATTGAGGCAATCATCGTCAAATTAATTTAAGATCGTTAGTCAAAATACATGGTTGGTACATTAAGTTTCTTAAAAATTGCACCCATAATCTTCTTCATCATCTTTGTTGGTTAGTAATCCAATATTAATACTCAAATATTAAACACTTTGTTTTGATGATAACACCAAGTCTTGTGTGCTTACAACAACGTATAGAACAACACAAATTCATAAGCCTACACTATCTCTAGCAAAAGACCAATACACAAAACCGTTAAGTCAAAAGAGTCATTTGAAAAACACCAAAGGAAGCACGGTTGGGTCCACGGTCGACCGTAGGTCAGATCGTGGATGTCATGTACCTTTGTTTTTCGAAACAAGGTACAAGGTCGACTTCACGGTCAGCAATGGGTCGATCGCAATTTCCCACTATCCGAATTTTTGATCGAAAAATGTTTGACTACTTTGGGGCATCTATAATTTACAAAACTTGTTTAAACATATTTAGAATAGTCGCCTCCTTTATATTCAAATGAGTTTTGGTCACTAAACTACTAATCTTGGTTAATCACACTTAACGACACCTGAATGACACTTTTAGCTTATGATTAATGTTAAACATTCAAGTATGGCTAAAAGTTCTTTTTCAAAGTGTATTTTTATAAATCTAAATTAAAAATAATAAACTTAAAGATGGTCATTAAGTCTCAATTAAAGAGATGTTCTCCACTTGATTAACCATTAAGCACTAATCATGTGCTTAATAAGAGATGAGTGTAAACTCCCAAAAGTCTTCATATAAAAACAAGTTGGTCTAATTTGGAAGCTTGCAAGTAACCAATGAGAGCACATAATTTCAAAACTAATGTTGATAAAATGGTTGAAGACTTGTGACTTGAAGTTTGGAAGCTTGTGATTGTCATGGGATCAAAATTCTTCATTTGCCTTAAAAGGAAATCAATGACACATCTCTAGTACAAAGTGATTTACCTCTTTCAAGTCAAGGTTAACTTCAAAGAATGTTTCCATGATAAAAGGGGTAATGCAGGTCTTTTTAGATGTTTTTGGCATCTAATTGCAGCCATCCAATAAGGGAAAAAGACAAAGTTAAAGATCTCAAACGGCTACAAATTTCAGAGATCAGAGTTGCATGGTCGACCCACAGTTGATCGTGGGGTGAACCGTAGACATCCGGGTTTGAATTTCTCTTGCCTATAAAAGCCAAATCTTAGAGCACTTGAAGACTCACCTCTTGCACTTACATTTCCATACATTTACTGATATCATTCAAATCTTATTGTAATCAATTTAGAGTGATTCAAGCAAGAGTGATTGTAAACTTAGTTGTGAGTTTACTTGTAAATTATCTTCTTAAAGGGATCTAGAAGATAAGTGTAGTTTCACTTACTGGTAGCATTAGGATCTTGTGGTAAGAGCATTCGGTGATTATGAATTCTTCAACGGGACGTAAGGGTTCATAAGTTGCGGCTTATCAAGGAGCTAGTGTTGTATCCGGTCACTCCACCGAGTTTGGAGCATCATAGTGAAATTAACTCTCAATTCGTTAGAATTGAGAAGTCGATTAAGAAAGATTAGTTAACATCTTCTCGAACCACTATAAATCTATGTGTTTGTTCTCTTATCTCTTATCTCATTTATTATACTTGTGAACAAACTATTCAAATCACACTATAGTAATCTCAATTTCTAAATCGGAAAAATTTTAAAACTGCACTAAGTAACTATTCACCCCCCTCTAGTTACTTACAATCTTCATCACCATCTTCATCTTCACCGCCACCATCTGCATCATCATCGCTACCATCCTCATCATCATCATCGGAAACCACCGCCATCTTCATCATCATCGTCGGAAACCACCGCCATCTTCATCATCATCGTCGGAAACCACCAACACCGTCGAAGGTCTAAACAGAAACCACCACCATCTTCATCGCCACCACCTGCATCATCATCACCACCATCTTCATCATCGTCGTCGGAAACCACCACCACCGCCATCTTCATCATCATCGTCGGAAACCACCATCACCGTCGAAGGTCTGAACTGAAACCACCATCATCGTTGAAACCACAAAATTAAGACATGAAATTTTGCAGAACAGAGCGTTGGAACTAATCAAACACATCTCCAATACCAATTTTTCTAGAATCACACCCAAAATCACTAGAACACTCAATTTCAGTTTCATTTTTTCGAAACTAAAAAAGCCCAGATCTTGATTAAAACTTGGAATTAGAATATGAGATTTTGACAATATAATTACTAAGTGATTTTCAACATTTCCACGCTTTCAGATTTTCTAGATTTGTAAACAAACACTTGTTGTTAATGAAGATGATGAAAAGGACGAGTGAAACTTCAGGGACCAACCGTGTATTTTTGACTAATAATCGTTAATGAATTTGACGATGTTACCTTTTCTTTGATAAATATTAAATTGTAATCCTTTTTGGGCTTACGGAAATTGTGGGTTACCTTGATTGTCAAATTGGTTAACTTAGGTTACATTTTCGGACCATTTGCTTTCTAATTACAATACAATTTGTATTAATAATAATGTAATGTTGAAGATAATCGGTTAAAAAAGAGCATGCAAACCATAGTCCCATATCAGAAGTTGAAAGAAACACATGTATACTTATAAGCTTATGAGAATCTCCCTCTATCTCCAATTGATTTTAGAGTACTATGAGACTCATCGGCTTATATGAAGGACATGTGATTGTTGGAGATGCAAAACACAGTCTCACATTGGAAGTAGAAAAAAACAAATGTTATGAGAACATCTCTCTATCACCAATTGGTTTTAGGGTAGAAAGAAACAAATATTATGACTTATGAGAACCTCCCTCTATCACCAATTGATTTTAGAGTATTATGAGCAGGGGCGATTCTAAAGCATTAGGAATGGGGTCCAAGGATCCCACTAGGTGAAATTTTTTTATTATAAAGTATTATACAAAATGTATAGGACACCGCTAAATTTATAGAGAGGACCCCATATATTTGTTAAAATAATGATATTTTTAAAAGAAAACCCCTTATTTTTTAATTTTTTTTTTTTATAAATTACATCTCAAATTGTATAGGACCCCGTGAATTTTTGATTCTAGAATCGCCACGGACAATGAGACACTTTGACTTATACATAGAACATGAATACGATCCAACATGTAAGATATTATAAAATATAATATGTAAGTCTGACGTCACATAAGAAAATTTAACTTAACCTTTTAACTATTGAGTTGATTGACACTATGTATTATTAACTTAAGCTTTTAACTATGGAGTTGATTAACACTATGTATTAATAAGACTCCGATATATCTACTATCCAAACATTATTACCCATATTGGTTGATGATATAAAAACATATAGCTCTCGCTTCTTCCTTGAAAGCAAGTATATGACCAGACACTATGCTCCCAGTGTGTGTACTTAGATTAACTAATGATTAGCTAAACATGCTCCATGTTTAGCTATCAGATGGTTCATGTAAGGCGTTTTCAAAGGGATCAAGAAGTAAGTTTCACGATACGTTTTTGAGACTTTTACAAGTTTTACTCATTAAACGCATTTATTCAGCAGTTTCTTTTTCAGTACACCTTACGTTTTGTGAAGATAAACATATATTGAATCAACCCATTTTCGGTATATGGGTTGTAACTTCCATTTACACGTCTATATGCCAAAGCACAAACATCATCTACGTCACCACTCTCTTACATTAGGATTTAAGATTAAAAAATAAAAATAAAAAATCTTATTGTTACAAGCCTCGAAGATCTCCATGCTACCTATCTTATGTTTCAATGGCTCTATCAAGAATATCACCAGCAGTAGCACTTCAAAATTAAGTCAAGGGTCAACCTGATTAGATCCTTTGGACGGGATAACAACTGACACTGTATTTTTTTAATTTGGTAGTAGAAAATTTGGGGTATCGTTATCAATATACAAATAGAAATTAATGAGAGAGACAATTGTTAGATAATTAATTCTATCAATGGTTCTGATTTAAAGATGAAATTGCATTCAAGGGTTACTTTTTTGTCAACTAAACATTAGAATTAAAAGATTTAAAAGATTACCTAAAATAGGCTTTCTCATATAATCTTCTATCTATCTATACATTATATAAACCACGTCACAATAATTTTACGTGTCAACTCCAGATTAATTACTGTCACGTGTCAACTTCTCCTTTATTCCTGTCACGTGTCACTCTATCAATTATTTCCATATATTAATTGAATTATTAAATTTCATAATTTAATTTAATATACAAGTTTTTATTACTTAATATATTATATTATATTATCATATAATATTAATATTAATATTAACAACAATAGATGTTATAATTATATCAATTATATTATATTATTATTATTATTATGAAATTGTATTAAATGGTCATAAATAATAATGTTCTAAAAGATACATTGATTTAGTATAAATAAATAAATAAATAATATATATATATATATATATATATATATATATATATATATATATATATATATATATATATATATATATATATATATATATATATATATATATATATATATATATAATCATATATTGAAAATCATTTACAATATTTTTTATTGTAATACAAATTATAAAATAAATATTTCTTAATTAATATTAGAATATTATTTTTGAATGAAGATACTTTATATAATATAAAATTAATTTACAGTTTGCGCTTAAATTTAAAAGTTAAGTTAATATTATATTCGTAGAATATTATATAAACGTACGGGCTCATGTTTGTCAATTGAAGTTAAAATGGTTATTTGATAATCCTTATAGATATTTAGATTTATGTCTGGTCTGTTCAATTTAAGATTTTAACATAACATAATTAGTTTGTACTTTGTACTAAAAACATATACAACTAAAGATAAACATAAAATATTATTCATAACGATCGGTTTCAAAAAAACTTTTTATGGGCTCATATTTGGTGTTTTATCGATTATTTTTCAATTGAAGTTAAAATGATTTCCAACGAACGGGTTCATAAGTTATGCATTAGTATTTAATACTAATGTGATCCATACATAATCATAGCAATAATAAAGTTTTTTCTTATTGTAGTTATATTATACATTTGATAATTATCAATATTTACGTTATCAACTATTAATTTGTAGAAAGGTCGTGCAACGCACGGACTCATAAAACTAGTATAGATATATAAAAAATAGGTAAATAGATAGATAAAAGATATAAATATCGATCGATACATCTCTTTTATCTATTATTATAAAACTTTAACTAGTTTAATACCCGCAGTCTTGCGGGTTCGTAAAAGAAATAACTAATTGAATTTGTTATCATGATAAAACATATGTATAAATAAATGAAGGCATTGTATTCGGTGCGTTTATTCAAACGTAGTAAATACAAATGAATCTAAATATATGTGATGATAAAAGACATTGCTATCATATCTACATAATACTATAACTGCCATAATATTTTATAACTAATACTAAATATGCACAAGGTGTTAGAAGAGTTATTCAAATAGTGCTTAATGCATGAATCATACTCAAGACAATGAAATCATTGATTAGATATTAATTCTATGAAGCTAACCTTTTTAGGTAAAAAAATATTTGTATAGATTTTGGAAGAACATACAGGTTGATGCCCTCTGCTAGCTTTTAATGTTAATCATCAACCTTTTAAGTTTAACCTAACAAATTTCTACTATCAATCTATCAAATAAGTTACCACTATATATTAGTAAAATTTCTAATGTAGTAATGTAGACCTTCTTTGTGCTTATTAATTGATTACCCCAGGTTTTACCTTCTATGAGGGAGCCAATGTGCTCGTTCATAAGAGGGTTTCCTCGCTTACCCCAAAAAAAAAAAAAAAAAAAAAAAATTGTTTCAAAGTTATGTAGACCTTGGTGCTTATTACTACTTTAGGAAATACCTTGGTGCTTATTATCTTGGTGTCTCTGCCAATATACACGTTTTTGACCCAACTTTAGGAAATACCTTAGTAAACAAAGATAATAGCAATGCGTGTGTTTGATACTAATAATTTAATCCTTTTTCACAGTTTAAGCTTACATTATGAAATACCTTATTAGTTACCACATAGTTGAAACAATTTAGGAAGTGGTAATAAGCAGCCATTGTAATTGATGGACCATCAAACTTCTGTCTGAAAGTTTCCCAATGGCGAATTAAATATTCTAAAATTCACTTTCGATCCATAAATTCTTTCCTCGTGTGAAAGCATGATTCTTGCATTTGAATCATCAGGTCAATCACTAATCAAGTTTTAGCAACACAAACCTAAAAAGACATATTATCTATTCATAACGATAACATTTTTACATCATAATAGTGTCAAGATCAGAAAGTTAAAAATGTAAAAAATTCCTTCCTCTACATCAAGTGCGGCAATGAACACGTCTATATATTAAGAAACTTTCTGGTTTCACACTCACAATTTTGGACGGTAGATGTTACCCCATCTGAACACCAAATGGGTCAAATATTCACCATATGTAAGACCATGCCACTCATTTAATAGCTTGTCACAGAAACAGCTCATAACAGTTAGTAGGTGGATGACTTTTATAAAAGTAAAAGAAAGTGGATTTAGCCATTTAGCAGTCATATATATTTTAGACAACACATTAACAATCATTGTGAAACAAGCTGAGTTCCTTTATATGTAAGTGTAACAGATAAATAAAACTACGCAACAAATAAATAAGTTGTTCATAATCATCTCATTTCTTATGCACTACACATCCACACCTTTTTTCCTTTCTTTTCCAATCTCTTAACATGTGCTTTGATCAAAAATGAGATTTGGTTTGGATATATATTAAACCTTTAACCTGCACATACGCTCATGTTCATGGACACCAACACACACACACACACACACAGAAAGAAAGATAGCACACCTCTGGTTAATGAAACGCGAAACATTTGCATAAGATGTTGCATCCAAAGACAGGGCATCATCATCTTGAGAAACCCAAAGGTATCCAATAAGCATTCAATAACACTGAGTATGTGTGCTTCTTATTCTTGTTTTGTTCCTTTTGATGAAATAGCTCTCAACTGTTACAATTTATTCAACGTATTCGCAAACAAATGTCCCTTCAGATAAGTGCTCAAGACCTCTATATCACCAACCCTTTTCTTGCAGGTGTCATAAAAAAAATGGAAAAATAAAAGTAAGTTTTTGACATCTTGTTCTTGATAATCTAATATATCAAAATATTGACATGTTATAATAAAACGTAACTTGTTGATTTGCTTGAATTTCTACTAAACAGTTCTATTTCCTCAATTCAAAATACAGCCATATTTTTTATACAATTCCTTTATAAAGTTCCTTGTCAAATGGCCTTTAAATGTACCAAATAGTATCAAGTAGTTAACCTTTTTTGTGAGGTTCAAATTA
The DNA here is from genome assembly GCF_046630445.1 of Rutidosis leptorrhynchoides. Lineage (NCBI taxonomy): Eukaryota > Viridiplantae > Streptophyta > Magnoliopsida > Asterales > Asteraceae > Rutidosis > Rutidosis leptorrhynchoides. Next base: position 127,764,193 of record NC_092334.1, read on the forward strand.
AAAAAAATATACTCGTTTCTCTCTCGTGAGTGAACCTTTAATTGTATACACATAATCACTTTAGGTTCAGTAGGGAGTTTAGATATTGTGTGAAACATTTGCTTTTAGTCAGACACCAACTGAAACAAATAAACTTTTTACCTCACTAAATTGTTTAATGAATAACCTTAATCAACCTTTGCTTTCAATCGGACACCAACCGAAACAAATGACGGCTAATCAATTCCTGGATAATGCATCAAAAAAGAAACAAAGAAGGAATTAAAAAAGTGCCTAATCATTACCACTTCACTTGATTCATGAACTGAAAATCGCATATTCACTTAAAATTACACTTCATTAGAAGATAAAATTAATAACTTACATATATCTTCGAAAGAATTTTTTTAATCTTTATCTATAACTTACAAGTCAATATGTGATTTTTAGTTCGTGAATCAAGTGAAGTGGATCAATCTGAACAATAATGAAGTTATCTACCCATTTATAAATAAAGATTCATTTAATTTTAAAAATTCAGATAATTAATATTGAGTTGTATCTCATACCATTACAGTGCCAATTTCTTTGCAACACAATAACACATTATATGTCAAAATTTCTCCATACCTCGGTACAATAGTTGATAACAACAGAAAATGGGTTCTTTAGTCAAAACAATAAGTTTTATTATTTAACCAAATTTGAGGTAAACCAACTTAAGGTTACTAAGTTCATACAAAAATAAGACTATTGTTAACCATTCAACATATTCCATAACAACGTCAAATTTGAAGTGAAGAAACAATACATATTACCACGAAAGAAGCGTGATTGATTCCAGCTATCCCTAAATCACATTCCAACCAACCCAACAGACTATTGTATATTATAAGTTTATTAAAAAGGTATGGTGTACCTTTGTGAATGGATCCCTTCGAATATCCATAGATGCTTTCACAATTTCATAATGGAGAACATATGGATAATACCAAATTAATTGTATTGTTAACATACTTCAAATTTCCTTCCGATTTTATTTATGACAGTTAAACATGCAATCGTGAAGAAATACTACACGTAAACTGAGATGAACAAATTAAGCTTTAAGCATATACTACCTTGGGTCCAACAGTAAGAAGATTATCTGCTAAAAACCGATGTTGGCTGCATGTTACCATCCGTAGGTGATTGCATCACTTTTCCTGATGCCTACATACGAAGCTCATAAATATCAGTTCCAACACTAACATCACATTATAGTTTTGCACTGATGAATATGCAACAGTCATATTCTTTTGCAACAGTCATATTCTTTTTGCAAATTTTGCAAGCATTATGTCATACTTTTTACAACCACTTACTAAGTGGCACTAAAGTAGATTGTGGTAATTTGGTATGACTTTTGTGCAACCACAACATCTTATCTTAATAACGAAAGTATATTTAAACAAAATTTCCACCTACGTTAATATACTCAATTTCTAGGTTGATATTCCAATGTATTTTGAGCACATAAGCTTCTTTGTCATAATCAAAATTCTGCAAACAAAATTTTTTAAAAAATCATTATTAACAGGTAATTGTTAATGGCAAATACATTAAGAAACATTCAAAACATAACATGAAAAGATGGGAAAAGAATAGACAACAAACGTAAAAGTAACTCTTAAATTCTAAATTTGATTCTATTTACAATGTCCATAGATATCTTGTTAATCTTTATAATAACATGAAGTATATAGCAAATTATGTAAAAGAACAATGAATTAAGAGATGGCTCATTTGGAGCAGTAAACATAACTTCAACACAGATGCAAATGTATTATTGACTAATATAAAATCAAGTATACAGAAAATTTCACCTGATTAAAATTGTAACGGATCCAAAACTGTCAGTATATGCCATTAACATTTCATCGAAAACCTTATGCGTCTTCAAGAAACTACAAAATTTGTAATTGATAAAAATACATTTCCTGCTTTAATATCAATGAAAGCGTTGACGAGGATACTCAATTCAAATGAACATTGTTACTTTATGCAAAAACAAATAAACATCACCGGAAAATGAATAAATCTAATCAGGTTTGTACTTTCATTGGATATGCGACTGACCTCTATAACCATCGCCAGAGCCGATCTACAAATTTTAGTCATACACACTCAAATTTATTCTTTAAATGGCTCTCCTTCACCATTAACCATCTACCATACTTTATGATCATCGGTACACCTATAATGTCAAAGATAATGACACACAAAATAAAGATTCACAAATATAATTTACGAATATCTTTAAATACCATACTTTATGATCATCAGTACACCTATAATGTCAAAGATAATCACACACAAAATAACGATTCAAAAATATAATTTACAAATATCTTTAAATAGAGGCAAATGAGATACCTAATTCCAAAAGTCATATAGTGACGATAGATTAAGCACCATCAATAGAAAACAGCGTCTGCTTTTCCCAGTACATATTAACAGGAAACATAGTGTTTGAAACTCAAAACAATCAATAAGATGGGAAGCAGTCAAGATGCACTAAAACTTAAAGCAATCGATAAAAAATAAACATCAAATTTAGAACGAAAACTTCAAACTGATCTTTATTTTAGATCCGTCGATCAAAACCCTAATTTCTGCCAATCTCGCGAACGAAGATGATGATGCGATATTGAATTTAGGGAGAGAAAATAAAACGGTTGTTCAGCAGCATCAGGTTTCTTAAGGATGTAAAACGGTTTTTGGTTTTTGATGGATGGAAAGGAACGGTTTTCTTTTATTTGGTAGATGGGTATATCTGTAAACATACATAATTCTAACATAAGAGAGGCTATTCTGACATAAGATAAATGATGACCCTTGATCAAGTCAAAATAACCTCATCTAAGGATTGGGATTGGCTGTTGTAAGTTGAATTATTAAGATATGAAGTAAATAGGATTTTGCTTTAATAGATAGAGTAGAAGAGTAGGAGTAGATTACATAATGTTATAATTCAGTAGGCTTATAACTATCTTTAGTGGTTTGATTCTTGATGTTATAATTCAGTAGGCTTATAACTACCTTTAGTGGTTTGATTCTTGATGTTATAATTCAGTAGGCTTATAACTACCTTTAGTGATTTGATTCTTGATTTAGAATACTAATAATGAAGTGTAAGAACAAAGATGATAATGGAGAGAAAGAAAGAAACACTTTGTAAGTGTGAGAAATGGTACAAGTTTAATGCTTGCATTCATGAGTATTTATAGCCTAAAATCTCAATATAAAAATACATACTTTGTGTACCAAAATTGACTATATGTATACACCAAAATTGACTATCCATATCTATATTATTATTATTATTATAACACTCCCCCTTGGATAGCAATTTTATTTTGTTGAAGATCAACTATAAATTACTGCCTCGTTAAAAACCTTGCTAAAGAAAACCCAGTGGGAAAAAACTTTAGCTAAGGGAAAAAGAGTGCAGCATGGAGTTGACTCCCCCTCAAGTAGACATCGCTTCAGCTGTTACATCTTTTGAACATGTCTCATGCCAATGTTATGAACGTGTGTTCTGAAAATAGCAGTTGGAAGTGCTTTCGTGAAAAGATCAGCAGAGTTTTTGCTAGATTGCACATATCTCATTTCAATCTGGTTGTCCTTAATGAGATTTTGAGTGTATGAGAAGAATCTAGGTGGTATGTGTTTTGTTCGGTCACTTTTGATATACCCTTCTTTCATCTGTGCTATGCAAGCTGCATTATCTTCATAGATAGTTGTTGGACTTTTATCGCGTTCTAGTCCACAAGAATCAGTAATGAGTTGTGTCATTGATCTCAACCAAAAACATTCTCGAGTAGCTTCATGTAATGCAATCACTTCGGCATGATTTGACGATGTAGCAACAAGTGTTTGTTTTTGAGAACGCCATGATATTGCAGTACCTCCATTTAGGAATACATATCCAGTTTGAGATTTAGCTTTATGTGGATCAGATAAATAACCTGCATCTGCATAACCAACCAAATCTTGTTTTGATTCGTTAGAATAAAATAATCCTAAATCAGTAGTTCCTCGAAGGTATCGAAATATGTGTTTGATCCCATTTCAGTGTCTTTTGGTAGGAGCAGAGCTGAACCTTGCCAACAAATTAACTGCAAAAGAAATGTCAGGTCTTGTACAATTTGTAAGATACATAAGAGCTCCAATTGCACTAAGATATGGTACTTCTGGTCCAAGAATGTCTTCTTGATCTTCACATGGACGAAATGGATCAGCTTCAACATTGAGTGATCTAACAACCATAGGAGTACTTAATGGTTTTGCCTTGTCCATATTGAAACGTTTCAAAATCTTTTCAGTATATGTTGTTTGATGTACAAGTAAACCATTAGGCATATGCTCAATTTGTAAACCAAGGCAATACTTGGTTTTTCCGAGATCTTTCATTTCAAATTCTTTCTTTAGAAGTTGAATGGCTTCATGGATCTCTTTATTTGTACCTATGATGTTAAGATCATCAACATAAACAGCTATGATCACATATCCGGATGTTGTTTTCTTAATGAAAACACAAGGGCAAGTAAGATTATTTGTATACCCTTTGCTTATCAAGTAATCACTTAATCGGTTATACCACATACGTCCCGATTGTTTTAACCCATATAAAGATCTTTGTAATTTAATCGAATACATTTCTTTGGGTTTTGCATTTGATGCTTCTGGTACCTTAAATCCTTCAGGTATCTTCATATATATATCACTATCAAGTGATCCATATAGATAAGCAGTCACAACATCCATGAGATGCATTTCTAAATTTTTAGAAACTGCCAGACTGATTAAGTACCTAAAAGTAATTGCATCCATAACAGGAGAATAAGTTTCTTCATAATCAATTCCCGGTCTTTGAGAAAAACCTTGAGCTACAAGTCTAGCTTTATACCTTGTAACTTCATTTTTCTCATTTCTTTTTCGGACAAAAATCCATCTGTATCCTACAGGTTTCACATCTTTAGGAGTGAGAATGATGGATCCGAAAACTTTTCTTTTATTGAGTGATTCTAATTCAGCTCGTATTGCTTCTTTCCATTGAGCCCAATCATGTCTATTTTGACATTCAACCATAGATGTTGGTTCTGGATCATCATCATTATTCATGATGTCATATGCAACATTAAATGAAAATTTCTCATCAAGATTTTTCATTTCATTTCGGTTCCATAATATTTTTGAATATGCATAATTGATTGCAATTTCTGTATTGACATCATCAATCTCCTCTGCAGTAGGAGTACTGATTTGTGGTTCTTCTTGAACACTTTCTTTTACTTCATTATCAGCTGATTTTCTTTTTCGAGGATTTTTATCCTTTGAACCGATTGGTCTTCCACGTTTCTGACGTGGCAAAGATTCATGAGTGACGTTATTGCCAGCTTTTGGAATTTCAATTCGAGCTGGAGTATTTACTGCTGGTATATATGATTTTGTCACCGTTTTTGTATCTGTAAATGCATCAGGCAATTGATTTGCAAGTTCTTGTATATGCATTATCTTTTGAACTTCTGTCTCGCATTCTTTTGTGCGAGGATCAAGATACTTTAATTGAGGTTCACACCATGAAACATCATTTTCTTTATTTTTCATTTCTCCCCCTAATCTAGGGAACAATGTTTCATTAAAATGACAATCAGCAAAACGTGCTGTAAAAACGTCACCTGTCATAGGTTCAATATACCTTAATATTGAAGATGTTTCATATCCAACATATATTCCCAACCTCCTTTGAGGACCCATTTTTGTACGTTGTGGTGTCGCAATTGGAACATACACTGCACAACCAAATGTTCTAAGATGGGAAATATTTGGCTCTTGACCAAAAGCAAGTTGTAGGGGGGAATATTTATGACTTGCACTTGGTCTGATGCGAATCAATGCAGCAGCATTGTAACAACCCAAACCGTAACCGACCAAACACGACGAAATTGCAAACAAAAAAAAAATTTTCTGGTGCAGACCATCTGCGCGGCGCGCCAGATGGCCGCGCGGCGCGCCAATTCACCTGGACAGCCCGCTGTCCCCGGAAGTCTATTTAACGAAAATGTTTGACTAGTTCCCGACATTTTTAGCCAAAACGCTTTTAACCATACATTCATATATGTAAAACTAGCACATAACTAAGGTTTGAGCGAGTTTTACAAAGTGGGGCCCACACGTGCCCAAAACGCCACTAAGTTTAAAAATACAATGTTTAATACAAATTAGAGTTTCGACCACGAAAGGTTTATTTGCCAAACGATACAACGAGCATGGTGTTTGGGGTTAAACTACCCAAGTCTCGGTCAAACTCCAAAATCATCACATCCCAAAAGCGTCACTAAACAAGACGGGATCTCTAATCCAACCGGATGCCCTTACCCTTGTCCACACCGGAACCTATAAAAATAGTAAACAACGAGAGGGTAAGCAAAGCTTAGTGAGTAAAACATATATATACATGCATATACAACTTACCCACACGCATCCACGATATCAAATAACACATAACAAATCTCGATAAGCAAGCTAGTATCACCAAACGTATCACTAGCAATAATCATAGCATAAATACTCATAACAATAATCAAGTGCTAGTATGAACAACAATAAATCATGGTTAACCAATCTCTTCGCTAGGGAACGACTTCGCGAAACAAGTCATCGATGTTCATAACATTCGTTAGCTTCCAAAAACGGCTATGGCATGCTAACCCCCCGAGGTGTTCCAAAAACGGCTATGGCATCACCCCTCAAGTGTTCCAAAAACGGCTATGGCATCACTTGCTCAATGTGAGTAGAACACGGCTATTACTCACGCTTTCGTACACCAACACGGCTATGTGTACGGGTAACTCAAATAACAACGTGGGAGTAAAACACGGCTATTACTCGCCACTAAATGCACAAACACGGCTATGTGCCTTAGTACAAAACATGGACTAATACGGCTAAGTCCCACAACCTTGGTCACAAAACGGCTATGTGACACCATCAACACGGTACATAAATCATATACATACATATATAGATATTCCACTCACCTTATGCCGTCGGTGATTACTAAACCAAGCTTGAATTCCGAGGTAACGTACCTATTTCACAAGCATATAATCAATCAATCGACTTGGCCTAACTCATAACACACATCATCCTAGGTCATCTTGACCCATTTTGACACTTAACCCTAATTTGGGTCATTCTTACCAAAAACCCTAACTCTTGGCACTCAAGGCCTTCATACATTTCAAATCACTAGATTTTAACACAAAACACTAACGTTAACCAATCTTGGTCCATTTTGACCCGTTTGACTCAATAAAAGTCAATACACCCATTTTGGGTCATTTATACCCAAATCACACCCATTTACACTTCCCTAAGGTGTTCTAGCAAATTATTAGCCAATTAGGGTTTCATAACAACAATTAATACCTTTAAAACCCTAGCTTACACATAATTAAGTCTACATGACCCAATTTACCCAAAAACACCCAATTTACCTACAAATGGGTCTTAGTGTTCATCTTCAACACAAACCCTAACCCATACACGAAAACAAAACAAGAATTGAAAGTTAAGGCATACCACAACTATCAAAATGTAGCAATTGACGAGATGAACAACTTTAGAACTTGCGATAAAACTCGAAACGAACTCCTTCACCTCCACAATGAGCTTTCTCTCTCAAGGTTTTACCTCTCTCTCTAAAATTGATTTGGGGAAGATAAGGTTGGTAAAAGTAGAGTTATGGCTCTACCAAAACTGCTCTCCAAGCCTTTAATCCGGCCCCAAGGTGAATTTACCAAAATACCCACAAAATATCTAATTTAAAAGAAAGGGAGAATCTGCCAGTCATATGGCGCGGCGCGCCACCAATCCGCGCGGCGCGCAACCCTCCCAGTCCAGCTTCTTTTGCCTTCTTTAATATATACAACCAACCCCGATTCGAGTACCGCACAATACACTTATTTACACATGTGTACACTTCAATTATTCGGGTCTTACAACTCTCCCCCACTTATTCGGATTGCGTCCTCGCAATCCAAGCCGCATGACACGAGGGAAGATAAACCAATACGAACTCTTCGGGCTCCCAAGTGAACTCGGAACCCTTGCTACGCCGCCATTGGACTTTAAAAGTCCTCACTTCTTTATGTCTCAACCTCTTAACTTTCTCATCGAGTATGGCGACTGGTTCTTCAACATATTCCAACTTGTTGTTTAGTTCGATCTCGTCTAAAGGCATCCATGAGGAATCATCCGCAAGACACTTACGGAGGTGGGAAACATGAAACGTGTTATGGATCCCCTTAAGCTCTTCGGGCAATTCCAATCGATATGCAACTTCACCAACACGAGCTAAAACTTTAAACGGTCCAATAAACCGAGGACCTAACTTTCCCCGTTTTCGAAATCGAATAATACCCTTCCATGGCGAAACCTTAAGCATAACCATGTCGCCCTTTTGGAATTCGATCGTTCGTCTACGTTTATCGGCATACGACTTTTGCCTATCTTGAGCCTTTTTCAAATGCTCCCGGATAATATCAATCTTGTTATTTGTCTCTAGAACCAAATCGGTACTCCCGATTTCTCTTTGACCCACTTCTCCCCAACAAATGGGAGTTCGACACCTTCGGCCATAAAGCATCTCGTAAGGTGGCATCCCGATACTAGTATGAAAACTATTATTGTATGAGAATTCCACCAAGGGTAAATGCTCATCCCAACTACCACCAAAATCAATGATGCACGCCCGTAGCATATCTTCCAAAGTTTGATTCGTACGCTCGGTTTGACCGTCCGTTTGAGGATGATACGCCGTGCTCAACTTTAATTGTGTACCCATATCTTCATGAAACTTTTCCCAAAATCGAGATGTAAAACGGGTATCTCGATCCGAAATAATAGATATAGGAACCCCATGACGAGCGACCACTTCCTTGATAAACAACTTAGCCAAGGTCTCCGACGATATTGCTTCTTTAATGGGAAGAAACAAAGCGCTTTTCGTCAACCGATCCACTATAACCCAAATCGAATCATATTGAGTCCTCGCCGTCTTAGGCAACTTAGTGATGAAATCCATGGTAATGTGCTCCCATTTCCACTTCGGGATTTCTAACGGTTGCAACTTACCATACGGCTTTTGATGTTCGGCTTTAACTTGCAAACAAGTAACACATCGTTCAACGTATTTTACAACATCACGTTTCATGCCCGGCCACCAATAATCTTTCTTCAAGTCATGGTACATTTTCGTCGCGCCCGGATGAATGGAATATTTCGACTTATGTGCTTCATCGAGTAGCACCCGTCGGTAATCACCCGTCTTAGGCACCCACACCCTTCCTTGAAAGGACAACAAACCCCGCGGACCCATAGTAATAAACTCCGATTGGCCCACAATTCGTTCCGTGCGCTTATCGTGAACATAAGCCTCTATTTGGTCTTCAACCATCTTTTCAAGAAAGTCGTTAGTGATAATCAAACGTAACGATGTTATACGTATCGCCGGATGTTGAGTCTTTCGACTTAACGCATCCGCGACCACATTCGCCTTTCCCGGATGGTAAAGTATCTCACAATCATAATCTTTCACCACATCCATCCATCTACGTTGACGATAATTCAAATCCCTTTGAGTAAAAAGGTGTTTCAAATTCTTATGATCCGAATATATCGTACACTTGACACCATACAAGTAGTGGCGCCAAATTTTCAACGCATGCACAACCGCCGCCATTTCAAGATCATGAGTCGGGTACCTCGTTTCGTGTTCCTTTAATTGTCGAGAGGCATAAGCAATGACTTTACCCCTTTGCATAAGAACGCACCCGAGCCCATTTAAGGAAGCATCACAATAAACCACCATGTCTTCGACGCCTTCCGGTAACACTAACACCGGAGTTTGACACAACTTCTCTTTCAATAATTGAAAAGCAATTTCTTGCTCGTTTTCCCAATTGAACTTAGCACTCTTCCTCGTCAACTTTGTTAATGGAGAGGCGATCTTAGAAAAGTCTTGGATAAACCGACGATAATAACCGGCCAATCCGAGAAAACTCCGGATTTCCGTAGGCGTAGTCGGTCGTCCCCAACTCTTCACCGTCTCAATCTTCCCCGGATCCACTTGGATGCCGCCTTCGTTCACAATGTGGCCAAGAAATTGGACCTCTCTTAGCCAAAATTCACATTTAGAGAACTTTGCATACAACTTCTCTTTTCTTAACGTCTTCAAAACTTCGCGTAAGTGACGTTCATGTTCGTGCATACTTTTCGAGTAGACTAGTATGTCGTCAATGAATACAATAACCGACTTGTCCAACATAGGTTGGCATACCCGGTTCATAAGATCCATGAATGCCGCCGGTGCATTCGTAAGACCGAAGGGCATAACTACAAATTCATAATGCCCGTAACGCGTTCGGAAAGCCGTTTTCTCAATATCTTCCTCACGGACCCGCATTTGGTGATAGCCGGACCGTAGGTCAATCTTAGAGAAATACGTTGCGCCTTGGAGTTGATCAAACAAATCGTCGATCCTAGGTAGTGGATAACGATTCTTGATCGTCACTTTATTCAACTCACGGTAATCAATGCACATACGCATACTACCGTCTTTCTTCTTCACAAATAAGACCGGAGCGCCCCACGGCGAAGCACTCGGTCGGATAAAACCCTTCTCTAGCAACTCTTGAATTTGATTCAATAGCTCTTGCATTTCCGTTGGTGCTAAACGATAAGGAGTTTTAGCAATGGGAGTAGCCCCCGGAACCAACTCAATGCGAAACTCGACTTGTCTTTCCGCCGGAACACCCGGTAACTCATCCGGAAAAACGTCTTCAAACTCATTAACTACCGGAATTTCACGAATAGGTGGTGACTCATTACGAGTATCAACAACATAAGCAAGGAAAGCCATGCCACCGGTAACAACGGAACGACGTGCCCGTGCAAAAGTGCATATCGGCACCGGTCTTCTTCTCTTATCGCCATGAATAATCATTTCTCCCCCACTTGGGGTCTTCACACGAATACACTTATCATGGCATGCAATATTGGCTCTATAACGATCGAGCCAATCCATACCAACAACGATATCAAAGTCGCCCAAGGTCATTGGAATAAGATCAATTTTAAAAGTTTCGGCACCAAAAACAACATCACAATTTTTACACACATCAACCACTAGCACCGTCTTGCCGTCCGCTATTTCAACTTCTACCGGACGACTTAACTTAGCTAGCGGACTATCAAGTTTAGGCACAAATTTAGGAGACACAAACGACAAATTTGCACCGCTATCAAAAAGAATCCTTGCCGGATTAGAATTAACCATGAAAGTACCTGAAACAACTTCGTTGGATTGTTTGGCTTCATCGTTCGTCATCAAGTAGTTTCGCCCTCTAGCCGACCCCGCCGCCTTCTCAATCTTCTTAACATGATCATTATTCAACTCGGGGCATTCCGGCCTCTTGTGCCCCACTTTACCGCAATTAAAACACGTAACCGTCTTGACCGTGCATTCACGGGCGTAATGACCCGACTTCCCACAGTTAAAACAAGTGGGCGCAAAAGTACCCGTGCCACCTTTCTTCACACTATTAACGCTCTCGGTGCCTTTCCTAGACTTCTTGTTTGAAAAATTCGAATAGCTCGAACCTTCAAACTTCCTTTTCGAGAAGACAAAATCACTCTTCCTAGGCACCTCCGGCTCAAAACCCCGAGCCAACTCAAACAATTCATCGAAAGTCTTAGCCATACCCCGGCTAATCTTGCTCTTGTAGTCGGCATTCAAAGTACGATAAAAATCTTTCATAAGCTTATGATCATCACCCACATACTCCGGGCAAAAACGAGTCTTTGCCAAGAATGTAGACTTGAGGGTAACTAAATCCATGGAACCTTGTTGCAAATGATGCAACTCGTCCCGAATTCGATCAAGATCGGATGAAGTTCGGTATTCCTTGAAAAACTCTTTCTTGAACTCCTCCCACGTCAAGCCCATGCATTGCTCCTCGCCATACAAATTGATTTTATCATCCCACCACAACTTGCCTTCTTCACGTAACATGCTAGACCCAAACCTCGCCTTCTTCTCGGGAGGACACTCCGCGGTACGGAAGGCCCCCTCGATGTCCGAAATCCAACAAGTACTTTTCAACGGATCCCTCACCCCATTAAACGTCGGAGGTTGAGTATCCTTAAAATTTTTGTAGTGGAAGTCTCTCTTTCCATCACCCCCTTCACCTCGAGGATAAACGTTTCTAGCATCAAGGGCCTCTTCAATAGTGGCCTTCAATCGTTCATTTATCATTTCGGTCACTTGCCCATCGACCGACTCTTGGAAGACCCTTCGGACATCCGCAAGAAAATCCGATTTCAACTTCTTAAAGACGGCCTCGACCTTGGTCGAGAACTCGGCGTCTTCACTTGTACTCCCGTTTTCATGATCAGGACCGTTTCTCGTCTTCATTCTATAAAACGAATTTAGGTTAAACTATGAAACGAAAGGACAATTATACCCAATTACATACGTATACACCACACTACCCCATCTTGCTCAACAATCGTCGTACATTGCTTGTTTGACCCGATTTGCACCCGTAGTAATGGTAGCTAGTCATTACCACGCAAGCACGTCGCGCTAACTCGCTAGTACAACGTCCATCTCGCTCGATGATTGCTAGACACAACACAAACAAATAGCGCATGATTAGTTCACATAAACCTATGCACTAATCATACCGATCCGACCCAAAGTCCTACAAGTCCCGCATAAACACGCACAAAAAGTCTAAGTCTAGGCGCCTATCTCAAGTCACCTAAATCCCTTAGACCATGCTCTGATACCACTTGTAACAACCCAAACCGTAACCGACCAAACACGACGAAATTGCAAACAAAAAAAAAATTTTCTGGTGCAGACCATCTGCGCGGCGCGCCAGATGGCCGCGCGGCGCGCCAATTCACCTGGACAGCCCGCTGTCCCCGGAAGTCTATTTAACGAAAATGTTTGACTAGTTCCCGACATTTTTAGCCAAAACGCTTTTAACCATACATTCATATATGTAAAACTAGCACATAACTAAGGTTTGAGCGAGTTTTACAAAGTGGGGCCCACACGTGCCCAAAACGCCACTAAGTTTAAAAATACAATGTTTAATACAAATTAGAGTTTCGACCACGAAAGGTTTATTTGCCAAACGATACAACGAGCATGGTGTTTGGGGTTAAACTACCCAAGTCTCGGTCAAACTCCAAAATCATCACATCCCAAAAGCGTCACTAAACAAGACGGGATCTCTAATCCAACCGGATGCCCTTACCCTTGTCCACACCGGAACCTATAAAAATAGTAAACAACGAGAGGGTAAGCAAAGCTTAGTGAGTAAAACATATATATACATGCATATACAACTTACCCACACGCATCCACGATATCAAATAACACATAACAAATCTCGATAAGCAAGCTAGTATCACCAAACGTATCACTAGCAATAATCATAGCATAAATACTCATAACAATAATCAAGTGCTAGTATGAACAACAATAAATCATGGTTAACCAATCTCTTCGCTAGGGAACGACTTCGCGAAACAAGTCATCGATGTTCATAACATTCGTTAGCTTCCAAAAACGGCTATGGCATGCTAACCCCCCGAGGTGTTCCAAAAACGGCTATGGCATCACCCCTCAAGTGTTCCAAAAACGGCTATGGCATCACTTGCTCAATGTGAGTAGAACACGGCTATTACTCACGCTTTCGTACACCAACACGGCTATGTGTACGGGTAACTCAAATAACAACGTGGGAGTAAAACACGGCTATTACTCGCCACTAAATGCACAAACACGGCTATGTGCCTTAGTACAAAACATGGACTAATACGGCTAAGTCCCACAACCTTGGTCACAAAACGGCTATGTGACACCATCAACACGGTACATAAATCATATACATACATATATAGATATTCCACTCACCTTATGCCGTCGGTGATTACTAAACCAAGCTTGAATTCCGAGGTAACGTACCTATTTCACAAGCATATAATCAATCAATCGACTTGGCCTAACTCATAACACACATCATCCTAGGTCATCTTGACCCATTTTGACACTTAACCCTAATTTGGGTCATTCTTACCAAAAACCCTAACTCTTGGCACTCAAGGCCTTCATACATTTCAAATCACTAGATTTTAACACAAAACACTAACGTTAACCAATCTTGGTCCATTTTGACCCGTTTGACTCAATAAAAGTCAATACACCCATTTTGGGTCATTTATACCCAAATCACACCCATTTACACTTCCCTAAGGTGTTCTAGCAAATTATTAGCCAATTAGGGTTTCATAACAACAATTAATACCTTTAAAACCCTAGCTTACACATAATTAAGTCTACATGACCCAATTTACCCAAAAACACCCAATTTACCTACAAATGGGTCTTAGTGTTCATCTTCAACACAAACCCTAACCCATACACGAAAACAAAACAAGAATTGAAAGTTAAGGCATACCACAACTATCAAAATGTAGCAATTGACGAGATGAACAACTTTAGAACTTGCGATAAAACTCGAAACGAACTCCTTCACCTCCACAATGAGCTTTCTCTCTCAAGGTTTTACCTCTCTCTCTAAAATTGATTTGGGGAAGATAAGGTTGGTAAAAGTAGAGTTATGGCTCTACCAAAACTGCTCTCCAAGCCTTTAATCCGGCCCCAAGGTGAATTTACCAAAATACCCACAAAATATCTAATTTAAAAGAAAGGGAGAATCTGCCAGTCATATGGCGCGGCGCGCCACCAATCCGCGCGGCGCGCAACCCTCCCAGTCCAGCTTCTTTTGCCTTCTTTAATATATACAACCAACCCCGATTCGAGTACCGCACAATACACTTATTTACACATGTGTACACTTCAATTATTCGGGTCTTACAAGCATGTAAAATTGCATGACCCCATATAGATACAGGGAGTTTTGTTCTCATTATCAATGGTCTAGCGATTAACTGTAAACGTTTAATCAATGACTCGGCTAAACCATTTTGTGTATGCACATGAGCAACAGAATGTTCAACAACAATTCCTATAGACATGCAATAGTCATTAAATGCTTGAGATGTAAATTCACCAGCATTATCAAGTCTCACCCTTTTAATGGTGTAATCAGGAAAATGAGCTCTCAATTTAATAATTTGGGCAAGAAATTTTGCAAATGCCACATTACGGCTTGATAACAGACAAACATGAGACCATCTGCTAGATGCGTCTATTAGAACCATGAAATATCTAAATGGTCCACATGGTGGATGAATTGGTCCACATATATCACCTTGAATTCTTTCAAGAAACATTGGTGATTCTTTCTCAACCTTAAGTGGTGAGGGTCTAGTTATCAATTTTTCAAGAGAGCAAGATGTACATGGAACCATTGTATCATGATGGATTTTTCTATCCTTTAGTGGATGTCCATGAGTACATTCAATAATCCTTTTCATCATTGTTGATCCTGGATGGCCTAATCTGTTATGCCATAAACTGAATACACCAGGATCAATATATTTTTCGTTAACTACCATATGTATTTCTGGTACATTTATATGTGTATAATGTAATCCAGAACTAAGTCTTGGCAGTTTTTCAACCACATGACTCTTGTCAGTGATACTTAAATATTTCTCATTTTCTGTTGTCACTGACTGATAATCATACCCGTTAAGGTATATGTCGGAGAAACTCAATAAATTTCTGCTTGACTTGGGAGAAAATAAGGCATCATTTATTAAAAATTTTGTACCATTTGGTAGTATGAAATTTGCCTTTCCTATCCCTTTTATCAAGTTAGCAGGTCCTGATATTGTATGTATAGTTCCTTCCGTTAGTTTTAGATCAATAAAATATTTCTCGGATTTAAGTATAGTGTGTGTAGTTCCACTGTCTGCTATACAGAGATCTCCACCACTTGATTGATGTTGTATTCCAGCAAAATTCATATTGAACTTCATATATAAGAAATAAATAGTGAGTACATTAATATTACACAATATTTTAAACGCAAATAGATAGTACTGAAACATTTAGCAAACATAATGACAAAGACAGACGATATTAAATCGTTTATTTTTCAAAAGACACACAACTTAAACATTCAAGAAATCTTCATATAAATCAGATGGTTTCTCAGTGACTGTTGGATCAATATTATCCACAAAATTTACTTCCTTTTCTTTACCTTTCAGCGAATCCTGATACATCTTAACAAGATGTTTAGATGTTCGGCAAGTATTAGCCCAGTGGCCCATTCTACCACATCTGTAGCAAGATTCTTCAGAATTTTTAGAAGAATTTTCTTCAACATCTTGTTTAATGGGCTTGTTTTGTGGTTGATATTTATATTTTCGTGGATTACTATTTCTTTGACCACCACGGCCACGACCACGACCACGTCCACGCCCATTACCATTACCATAAGGATGGTTTCTACCATAGTTATGGCTTTTGGCATGATGATGGTGATGGTTATTATAACCACGACCTTGCCCGCGTCCTTGTCCCTGTTTATAATTATTTGCAGTATTTGCTTCAGGGATTGCAAGTGTACCAGTAGGACGGGATTGCTGATTTTTCATTAATAGCTCATCATTTTGCTCTGCAACTAAGAGATATGAATTAAGTTCAGGATATGTTTTGAACTTTAGCATTCTCAAATTTCTTTGCACTGTGATGTTTGCAGCATTCATTGTGGAGAAAGTTTTCTCCATCATGTCTGCATCACTAATTTCATGTCCACAGAATTTAAGTTGTGAACATGTATTATACAGAGCTGAGCTGTATTCATTTACTTTCTTAAAGTCTTGGAACCTTAATGTTCTCCATTGTTCCATTGCAGCTGGAAGTAAAATTTCTCTTTGATTATTGAATCTGCTTTTGAGACCTTCCCATAAAACATGGGGATCTTCTACAGTCACATAATTATTTTGTAAGCATTCATCAATATGTTGATGAATAAAGCAACATGCCGTAGCTTGTTCTTTTTCAGAACAAGTGTTGTTTTCATTTATGGTTTCAAGAATGCCCATTGATTTAAGATGCATTTTTACTTTTATAACCCATGGCATGTAGTTGTTTCCAGTTGATTCTAAAGGAGTAAATTTAAGCTTTTCCAGATTCGACATTTTCTATTATCAAAAATTAAAACAAACATCATGATAAATTAGAGTCAATTTATATTCATAAGTATATAAACATTAAACATAAATTTAATATAACATAAATGATAAGTAGGTGACAGTGTCGACCATGTGTAAGCAATCATAAATAAATGTTATATAACAAAAATATAAATATTAGTAAACATAAATGAAAATTTGGCGACAGTGTCGACCATATATTTTTTCAGGTGGTATAACCGACCTATATCATTCTGGTGGTATAACCGACCATATATCATTTTGGTGGTATAACCGACCATATATCATTTTGGTGGTATAACCGACCATATATCATTTTGGTGGCAGAGCCAACCATATTTAATATTAAGATTATCGTGCTGATAACGTGTTATAATTCAGTAGGCTTATAACTACCTTTAGTGGTTTGATTCTTGATGTTATAATTCAGTAGGCTTATAACTACCTTTAGTGGTTTGATTCTTGATGTTATAATTCAGTAGGCTTATAACTACCTTTAGTGATTTGATTCTTGATTTAGAATACTAATAATGAAGTGTAAGAACAAAGATGATAATGGAGAGAAAGAAAGAAACACTTTGTAAGTGTGAGAAATGGTACAAGTTTAATGCTTGCATTCATGAGTATTTATAGCCTAAAATCTCAATATAAAAATACATACTTTGTGTACCAAAATTGACTATATGTATACACCAAAATTGACTATCCATATCTATATTATTATTATTATTATAACACATAACTCTTTTTAAAAAAATCATAGCCGGCAAAAACTCTCCCCTTAAATCAAATTCCACCTTTTAATCTCAGCCCTTAAAAAGAAAACATACGTACACCCATGAACAAAAACGTCAAGCAAAAAAGGCTTTTACAACTTTTCCCTAGACGCTTCTTTGTTTCAATCTACCGAATCAAAATCATTTTTGAAAAAACCAGCGATTCAATCCACACATTATGGTTGCATCCTTCAAAATCTTTATTTTCATGCTTCTGTTAATTACACAATCATGAAGGATTTTTCAATCAAGGTTTCCGTTTGCCCTAATTCCGATATCCTATACCTGCGATTCTATAAATTTTCAAAAATAATCCAATTAGCGATTCAATCCAATACCAAACAGCTGTTATATGTTCCAATCAGCGATTCATAATTCTGATTATCATAATCCTGATATCAATACCTGTGATAATCTCCTGAAATCGCGATTCTCCACCTCATATCCTACGATGTTTTTACTATCAGGTTTGGGTTCTAATTTCATGGCTTAATTTTTCGTTTATTCTTAACTATGTATTTCTGTTTCATAATTAGAGTGATAAAGAGAATTGAATTTATTTATGGGATCAGTTTATTTCGATGCTTAATTTATTTTTGTAGATATAAACTGATTTTACTGCTTTAACTATGGTTGTGTTTGACATTCAATTTCCAGTATTTTGTATTTTTGGACTGTTTCTAAGATCTAAATTTAAGTTCTCATTAGTTAGATTTGATGCAGGTTTTACAGGTTACTAAACAAAGGAGGTTATTAAGCGCGAGAACGGTGTTCGATGGAATGACTGAGAGAGATATAGTTACATGATACAGGTCTTCTTATATATCAATTTGCAATTCAAATTATTAAATCACTAAAAATTTATATTTGCAGTTACGCTAACCATACTTTTATGTTTATTTTAGTGTATGTGAAAGGAGTAAAATTTGTGATTAACATAAGGTGATACGACAAACTTGATTGAGGTATTTGTGGTTAACATAAGTCAGTGTATAAATAGAGTAGTTATAGTACATTTTACGTATTTTTAGGTTGTCCACAGAGCTTCGGTTGACTTATCATCATGTAACTTTTTTTTCCCGTTCCGCCATTTTCTTGCATTCATTTTGTTGTTGCTAATTGTTATCGTTATTACCTTCTCTTTTCGTTTTTCTGATGCACTGTCGGGATTGTTTGTCGTCTTTCTTTTTATGTTGTTCATTATGTATGCCCTTAATTCGCTTTTAACTTTGTTGTGCTATGTGATTGGGGTTTTCATTAGTGACATGTTATCCTGTTCGTTGTTCGGTGGAAAATTGAGCTTTAAGACCAATGTCTGCAGGTTGTGATTTTAGGTTCTTACCCCATTCTATCTGTTATATATTTTAAGGTAATTGGGATATTATTATGTGCTTTTTGTCTTTCATTTTGTTCTTTGTTGAGTTTATATGTTTTTTTTCTATGGTTGTTGATTGTTGGTTCGCGATGGTGCATGTGTTCATAGAAGGTTTTTGTAGTTGATTGTTTTGTTCGATTGTGAGTTCCTTTTTATTAGCTACATATCATTATTGACCAAAAACATAATGGCAAGTAGAAAAAAGGCAAAAAAGTATATGTAAAGAATGTGTTCTTGGGGATGTTGGTGGTAATGTGGTATAACAACCCTCACTTTTTGACTTCTGAAATTACTGAAATGACCCTAGGGTTTACTGTCTGACTATACGTATTAATTATTTAAGGGTTGTTATATACACAATCAATTTAACGTTGACCAAATAATAAACTTTTATTCGACACTCACTGCTAATTAAAATTTATGCATTTCAATAATATTATTTATAACTATTAATCTATAAGTAATAAATAAAAAGTGACATTTATATAAATAATAAAACAATTGGGAACTAAATAAAAATAAATACAAGTCATGAATTAGTAAAAAGAAAATAATACTTATCATGTAGTAAATGTAAAAATAATAATAAACATAATAATAATAATAATAGTAATAATAATGAGACTAAAGAATCTTAAACAATTACATCCTTATGTTGACTAAAAATAAAGTATAAACTAGTACATCCTTATGTTGACTAATTATAAACTAGTACCACCTTTTGTTGACTAATAATTATAAAACAAAATAAAATCATTAATTAGAACATCCTTATGTTGACTAACACTCTAATACTTGCACTATATAAACACTCCTAGACTCCTAGTTTCTCATTCACAAATCACACCAAAATCCTCTCTCAAAAACAATCTCTCCCTCTCCCTCTCTTGTGGTATTCGGATCTTCAAGCTCCTTCTTCGTGTTCTTCAAGAATCTTCAAGGAGTTCTTCAAGATTTTTAAGGCTTTGATCTTCCATCTTCATCGTGTTCATCTTTTCTTTGTTAATTATCTTGAATCTTCAAAGGTATAACATAAACCCTAAACTATTTACATAAACTTTAATCTTTGTTAATTCATATTCATATTATAAACTTTTATTCATAACAACAACAACAACAACAACAACAATACCCAATCCCACCAATGTGGGGTATGGGGGAGGTTGATCGTAGACAATCCTTCCTCTATCCTAGAATAAAGAGCGATCATTTCTCCACCCCGAGTGTAACACTCCCAAGAGTAGAGAAATTCTTTTCTCTCTATATTCGTCAGATAGAGAGATTGCTTCCAGGGACCTCCGGCCAGAAAGTAAAAAAAAAAAAAAAAAAAAAACGATACAAACGAGACGCCATGAAAATGGTGAGATCACATAAACATGTAAAAAAAAAAAAAAAACCTTAAAAAAAAAAAAAAAAATTTTATGTATATATACGAATTATATATACATATACATATTAAAACCTTAAACCCTAATACTACTTATACTAGTACTTAACATGTATACACTATTACTATTACTAGCACCTATAACATACTACTTATATTGTAGCACAAAAACATTTTGGGATATGTATTAGAGATGTATAGATCTTCGAACTTTCTTGACGAATGGTTTATACGAGATTCTAGGCAGAGGGTTTGGATTTCCGATTTAAAGGGTCCTATGGCTCAAGCCCCTAGATCTAAATTAGCCATTCGAAGGGAAAGGGGTGATTGGAAGCTTATCTAATACGGCAAGTATCCTAAAATGAAAAACACTCAAAAAAGTAGAAACTCTCTAGTCATAGAAACTTAGTAAAATATGAAACTTTCTAAAAATGGAAACTTTATAAAAATAGTAACTTACTAGGAATAGAAACTTAGTAAAACAAACTATACTTAAACACATACTTAAACTTAAACATGGGCAAAACACTTAACTACTCTTAAATGTCAATAGGTTGACTTTCCTGCTCACTCGTTCAACTCTTTATTTCGAGGAATAACTCTCTCTCTACTTACTAAGGTGACTTTCATAGCCCCACTCTTATTGCTATAGCACTTTTTATACTTACTGGGGTGAGACACATGCTGCTTTTATACTTTAAACAACTTAGACACAAGTACGAACCTAAACTGTACTATGACTAGCTTATGCTACTAAGACCCCACAGTGATATTTTTTAATTGCTTTCAGGATAAGGCATTCTTAATTATTGGGGGTAGGCCTATCGGGAGTAATGTCCCCGATACATTTGACCGCGATGTCTTTGTATTACTTAATAATGATTTAAACATGGTGATAAGGTACTGCCAACTTATCATCGGGGCAACAAAACAAACGTTTAGTCTAAAATATCACGAATTAGTACTACTTTTGGATCTGCGAGATCTACTTTTTGATCCTGCGGGAGATCAACTTTACAACTAAATCTTGTGGTCTAAAAACAACGATAACTACTTTTGTTAAACCTATGAACTTCACTCAACCTTTTTGGTTGACACTTTAGCATGTTTTGTCTCAGGTGCTGTTTGATTCAAGCTTTCTTATCTACTACTTATGTGATGCTACTTGGACTTAGGATCAAGAGATATCACATTTATTACTTCTGCATATGAACAATTACTTTATCGTTATTTCCATTATTGTAACGACATTTCATTTTCCGCTGCGTACTCAATAAAGTTAAATTTTCTCATTTAGTATTGTTCTCGTATTATAATATGTTGGTTTATTTGATATTAGTAACGTTTCTTCCAGACCCTATTGGGAGGACGTTACAGATTGGTATCAGAGCATAACCAGGCTGTTATAGAGAACCAGAATTGCATTTTTATGTGTGCCTTACTTGCTAGCTAGGGTGCCTTAGCAATCTAGGAAACTATAACCTTTCCTGCCTTAGACTTAAAGCATTTAGAATTGTCTTATAATCTTAACAATCATGCTTTACCAAACTTGACTTAAAGATTCTAATCAAAGTCTCTTTCCTAATGTAGGACTACAACTTTCCTTGACCATAGTGCCTTTAATTGTTGCCTTTAACTGTTAAATGCTACACTATACTTTAGAAACTTTACTTATCTTAGAATGCCGAGCTAATCTAAGAACTCTGCTCACTTTCCTGAGTACTATCCAATTACACCACCGCATCTAAATGCGACACAATGATTTCAGAAATTCTTGACATTCATAAGTCATCTATCATGGTTATGTGTATTACATATGTATTACATGAAATATTATCCATGATTTTGAAATTCTTATAATTGTTACTACTCACACTCAAACATATATAACTCTCTGTTATATCACGTACCTATATGCCTTATGCCTTTATGCATCGGTTTGTGAATTGAAAAATGTCATTGGGTTATCACAGTATACGAATTAAAAGTCTTTAATCAAAAGATTATTAGATTACATACTTATCACTTTATGATCTCGACACGTCATACTGCCATTATTAAAGTAAAGACACATCATATCTTATTATATCTTATCGTATCTATCCTAATAGATTTTGTCTAACACTTTTCCTAAATTCCCTCCATAAATTACGGAAATCTTTTTGCTATATACACGTATTCGAGGAGACGAATATATCATCCAGTATTCAAAACTAATCTCATATCAAAAACCCTAATTCCAAACACATAATATGGATTCCTCGAACTCTTCGAGCTCCAATGGCAGCGTAACCGGAATGAACCAATCAATCAGCCATCATCTATTTTGGATGAATTGGGGATGGGTTCGTAGTAAACTTAATCAATGGAGACAAGAAGAAGGTGATCCCTTCCACCAACCGAATTCACCTCTTGGTGAAGAACCTGAAGCACTTACTGGCGAACCCGTTCGGAACACTATTTTCACCCTCATTTCCAGGATATCCAGTCACAAATATATAATATCTAAAATTTTAGATCTTATTCATCCACTTGTCCGAACCGCCAATCATCCCGGAATAATAGAAGAAGTCAACGAGCTTCGCGCTCGAGTAGTGGCTCTGGAGAATATGGTGCAAAACCTACGAACACCAGCACCAGCAGCATAACCAGTACCACCAGTACCATCGGCATCACCACCAACATCACCAGCTTCACCAACAAAAACATCCGCATTCCACGCCTCAACATCATACTCAGTACCTCAAACATCAACATCATACGCCCCATAGATACCAAGGAATATTAGTAATAATGAGTTAAGATGTACTGACTCATTCTTCCTGAAGAATTACATATGTATACTTTATATATATGGATTGTAACAATAATAAATCTTTTCATACTAAGCTATTACGTGTGAATCTTAACTAGTATGTACTACTTGATTAATTCATATCATTAATATGCTATGATGTACATCCTTCGTTAATGACTTAACAATCGTTAATCACTGCTTCAACACAATAAACTCCATTTCATAATAAACCAAGTGTATTACTCAAATACATGATTGATTGTATACTTTCATTTTCGATGTACTCGAAACTTTCTAGAAAACATCATTCGTGCCTTATGAATTTCACAAGAATTCCACGAGCACCAACATCATATACTGAGGTATATCAATAACAATGAACGATGAAGTATTGATTCATAACTTCATTAGCGAAATATTTCGCGACAATTATGAAATCTCTAAGGTTTTGGAGATTATTTATTCTCGTTTCAACCGCAAATCAAATGAGTTTAATATTATATTAACTCATTAAATCTATATTATATCTGAAGAATACATATATAAACGTATATCTTCTCTTTTGTACAAACTGTTAATTGTGAAAATATTTTAATGGGTAGGTAATACCCGAGAAATATTTATATCTCACATTAATATGTTACATTGTACATTCTTCAAATTCTGATTCAATAATCAGTAACTATACTACTTACATCCACATATGTATCCGCGCACCAAAGAACAACCATTTTCATTCAAATCAAATTACATATTCTGAATTTGACATATCAGAATTCAAGGAAAGCTATAGCAGATGTTATCTTCCTAAAGATCACTACATTCATGAATTATATTCATTCGTATTTTATGATGAATTATCACATCAAACCACCAAAATTATCATTCATTACTTTTGAAATCAACAACGCCTATTCGTCAACCATTAGATCCATTGACGATTACAATCAGCGTTTAATCATCTAAAAATAAAATTTCTTGAAACCATCTCGGGTTGTCAATCAATGATTCAGATTCGTTAACCTTGAGAATGCTGACGAAGCAGCAAATGCTATAGATGTTCTTAAGGGCTAACAGTTTGATAATAAAGAATGGTACGTTGGAAAAGCCCAAAAGAAAATTTGGAACTGAAAAACGGATTGAGCTAACCATGGAGGAGACCAAGGACAAACACAAGGGCCAAACCCTATATTCAAAGAATCCAGGAAATTCTGAATCCGGTGAAATCTTTAGAGAATATCTTGCTCCAAAGTCATGTTAAAAGCTTGCGGAAAATTTTTCTTCATCAACTTTCGAACTTAGAAATTCCAAAATATCATCATAAATATACTCTATATTTCGGAAGATATCTTCATAACGATTCATGTCCGCAATTAAGTATCTCTTTGCGATATCTTTATAAAGGAAACTGTTTTAGTTTCTATATTCTGTAAAATTCGAGTTTAAATTATAAATGCTTTGAAGAAGTGATTGGGAATTGAAGCATGAGTTAATATAATATAATGACGTCAGGCCAACGTGATTATATTACAGTAAGTCATGCTCAGTTTTTAATGGAAGATGATGATTCATAGATTTTATAATCATCATTTGCCATGTTACACGACTCTTACATTCTATTTAACCTCTAAACATATCAAGAAAATATTTTTCTTGATGATTCGGTCTTTTTCGGATATTCTGGTAATATGACAAATCAAATCGTGCTATTACCTTTCCTTTCTACTTTATATATTATGATCATTCAAAACTTCATACCTATGAATTCTGGACCATTACTCGCTTGACTTGAAGTCGGGAAGAAGAAACAAAAACATAAAGCTCCGACATATAAGGGAAAATATAAAGCCCGATAACGACTCCGAAATTACAAACCGTGTATATCAATGCGTATAGCAATATAAAGACACGGGATAATTAAAAACAGTATAACCCCAAGAGCATAGAAGAAGTAAACAGATTCCTCTGGCGGTAAAAGAAAAAGAAGAATGACTGCATAGATAGTTAATATAATAACCAGGATCAGAACTGGATTTAGCATTTTCTTAATCTTTTGGAAGTTTGAATTGAGAAAGAAAGTATAGAAGTAGTGAAGATAATGAAACGGAAGAAGCTAATTTATAGCAAAATTCCAAACACATCAATCGAGGCAAATCACCGTATTTAATCAAACAAATCTCAAAATTTCGTAAATACCGGAGAATCAAATCTTATAGATTACGAAGATTTCCTTTAATTCCTTGAATTTCGAAAATCAATCGTGACTACGTCAAAAGTTAAGGCGAACATTTAATTTTCTCATTTCACTCTTTTATGATAGCTTCGTTTATACTCTTCCTATAAACGAATCGTTTTATCCATATTATTCAATAATGATAAAACTTTATTTTTCAACTTATATTCATCATTAAAATATTCTTGTTGTAAACAATGAAGATCTCTATCAAATTTCATGACTGTGATTTTCACGAACTCCTCTCTGTTTGTCTGCCCTAATATTGTGGCATAAAATGCTCAAGGTTTTAAATGAGCTCAATACCATTCATAACACATTTCATGTATCCAATTTACTGAAATGACTTGTATAACATCATCATTTTGAATGATCTTCGCATTAATGATAAAATGCACTTCGTTGAAGAACCTATAGAAATCATGGAAGGAGAGGTCAAACAAACGCGTAAAAGCAACATACCTATCATTAAAGTCTGTTGGAATTCGCGTAGAGGCCCTGAATATACCTGAGAACGCAAAGACCATATGAAACGGAAATATCCCCATCTCTTCTCAACTGCTGATGCATCCGAGAAGTCTACCTAAAACTTCGGGACGAAGTTTTTATTAACGGGGAGGTACTATAACAACCCTCACTTTTTGACTTCTGAAATTACTGAAATGACCCTAGGGTTTACTGTCTGACTATACGTATTAATTATTTAAGGGTTGTTATATACACAATCAATTTAACGTTGACCAAATAATAAACTTTTATTCGACACTCACTGCTAATTAAAATTTATGCATTTCAATAATATTATTTATAACTATTAATCTATAAGTAATAAATAAAAAGTGACATTTATATAAATAATAAAATAATTGGAAACTAAATAAAAATAAATACAAGTCATGAATTAGTAAAAAGAAAATAATACTTATCATGTAGTAAATGTAAAAATAATAATAAACATAATAATAATAATAATAATAGTAATAATAATGAGACTAAAGAATCTTAAACAATTACATCCTTATGTTGACTAAAAATAAAGTATAAACTAGTACATCCTTATATTGACTAATTATAAACTAGTACCACCTTTTGTTGACTAATAATTATAAAACAAAATAAAATCATTAATTAGAACATCCTTATGTTGACTAACACTCTAATACTTGCACTATATAAACACTCCTAGACTCCTAGTTTCTCATTCACAAATCACACCAAAATCCTCTCTCAAAAACAATCTCTCCCTCTCCCTCTCTTGTGGTATTCGGATCTTCAAGCTTGTTCTTCGTGTTCTTCAAGAATCTTCAAGGAGTTCTTCAAGATTTTTAAGGCTTTGATCTTCCATCTTCATCGTGTTCATCTTTTCTTTGTTAATTATCTTGAATCTTCAAAGGTATAACATAAACCCTAAACTATTTACATAAACTTTAATCTTTGTTAATTCATATTCATATTATAAACTTGTTATTCATAAGTATATACATAAACACTCCTAGATTTATATATACATATATACATGTAAAAAAAAAAAAAAAATTTATGTATATATACGAATTATATATACATATACATATTAAAACCTTAAACCCTAATACTACTTATACTAGTACTTAACATGTATACACTATTACTATTACTAGCACCTATAACCTACTACTTATATTGTAGCACAAAAACATTTTGGGATATGTATTAGAGATGTATAGATTTTCGAACTTTCTTGACGAATGGTTTCTACGAGATTCTAGGCAGAGGGTTTGGATTTCCGATTTAAAGGGTCCTATGGCTCAAGCCCCTAGATCTAAATTAGCCATTCGAAGGGAAAGGGGTGATTGGAAGCTTATCTAATACGGCAAGTATCCTAAAATGAAAAACACTCAAAAAAGTAGAAACTCTCTAGTCATAGAAACTTAGTAAAATATGAAACTTTCTAAAAATGGAAACTTTATAAAAATAGTAACTTACTAGGAATAGAAACTTAGTAAAACAAACTATACTTAAACACATACTTAAACTTAAACATGGGCAAAACACTTAACTACTCTTAAATGTCAATAGGTTGACTTTCCTGCTCACTCGTTCAACTCTTTATTCCGAGGAATAACTCTCTCTCTACTTACTAAGGTGACTTTCATAGCCCCACTCTTATTGCTATAGCACTTTTTATACTTACTGGGGTGAGACACATGCTGCTTTTATACTTTAAACAACTTAGACACAAGTACGAACCTAAACTGTACTATGACTAGCTTATGCTACTAAGACCCCACAGTGATATTTTTTAATTGCTTTCAGGATAAGGCATTCTTAATTATTGGGGGTAGGCCTATCGGGAGTAACATCCCCGATACATTTGACCGCGATGTCTTTGTATTACTTAATAATGATTTAAACATGGTGATAAGGTACTGCCAACTTATCATCGGGGCAACAAAACAAACGTTTAGTCTAAAATATCACGAATTAGTACTACTTTTGGATCTGCGAGATCTACTTTTTGATCCTGCGGGAGATCAACTTTACAACTAAATCTTGTGGTCTAAAAACAACGATAACTACTTTTGTTAAACCTATGAACTTCACTCAACCTTTTTGGTTGACACTTTAGCATGTTTTGTCTCAGGTGCTGTTTGATTCAAGCTTTCTTATCTACTACTTATGTGATGCTACTTGGACTTAGGATCAAGAGATATCGCATTTATTACTTCTGCATATGGACAATTACTTTATCGTTATTTCCATTATTGTAACGACATTTCATTTTCCGCTGCGTACTCAATAAAGTTAAATTTTCTCATTTAGTATTGTTCTCGTATTATAATATGTTGGTTTATTTGATATTAGTAACGTTTCTTCCAGACCCTATTGGGAGGACGTTACATGTGGGCAAAAGAGTAGTTTCATTTTTGGTGGTTAGTATCTTGCTACAGAATCTGTTATTAAGACACACTTTATCTGATGAATATTATTTTTGTGTTATATTGCTATGTTCGCAACACTGTTTTTTCTAGGGGGATGTTGTGTGTTTACATCTTGTGAGGTTAACGTGTATGGCTTCTCAGCTACAGTTGATTGCATTTGCCTAACACATGCTATTGCAAATACATTCATAAATACAATGATAAAAAATTACACTAGCTTTGTACTGTTATTTGCTTATTATATTAGTTCTCTTTGCATTATACCATTTCTTGGTAGAAAGTTACTAGGGTTTCAGCTCTTTATCAAGCTTAACGGTAGTTACCGTGTTTGAATGTATTCTTCTGTGAGTTACTTGTAAAGTCATAGTTGTGATACTTCTCTTTTTAAGCATCCTGTTACGAAAATTTCAATAAATATACAAGGCATAATGTTTAGGATAATAGAAGAGTCTCTAATTATGTAAAAGATTTGTTTGTGGTGGTACTACTCTTTGTTTAGTCGTATAACGCATGCGTAGAAATATATTGAATGCACGTGATTATGTTTAACTGGGTTATTGGTATTTGTACATGACTACTTTTCAGATTGTTGCGCTACTGAACAAAATGTACATGACTACTATCCGCTAAATTGTGCCTCGATATGACTATTTGAAGCTGAAAGTATGCCTTCTTGGTATATGGTAAAATTTGAGTCTATAACCTTGAAGAGAAATGTATTTCACGTCTCTATGGGTATTGAATAAATGTATTTTACAAAAGTTTGATGACATAAGACAAATGAACAATGAGTTTTAGCATTGGTGTCAATAAATAAATACTTAAATAGACTTGCAACAAAACATCTACATATTAGTATTCTACATTATGGTTTTCGTTCAATATACCTATCATATGTTCATTCTTACAGTTATTCGTATCCCTTTTTTAATTCCCTAAAACAATAATATATGACTTCTAAAATTGACCTAATCTTGATAAACGAATGATATTATGTGTTAGCATAACACGAACACTGAAAAAAACTTGGGGGTTATTAAGTATAGAAAACCAACTTAATTAACATTTGTTATTCAACTTGTCATTCAAAATGTGCATTTATTCTCGACTTCCCATTAATAAAAAATCTTAATCATGTAATGTACAACATTACCTAAAAAATTATAGGATAATACATGTAACGACCCTGGATTCTCCAACACTTATTTATTAATAATTATTATTATTAATACGTGTGATTAAACGAACGTGTGTTATTACATTTACATGTTGCCATGATTGCCCGTACTTGATTCTTTAATACCCGAAACGTCTTTGTGACACGCGTACATTACACGAATAATATTTTTAGAATATTATTTACATTCATGATTAGTTCTATTAATCATTTTGACTAACTATGGTTATTAGTTAATTACTTGGGCTTTAGTTGGAATAATTTGTGAATTACTTGAACTTGGGCTTGTTAAATGTTATGGACTCATGGTTATGGACTTATGAGCCCATCCTACTTCTTTAATAGATTTATTTAAGCCCACTTAATATATAAGTATTACTTTCAAGTTTAATAAGATTTATTAAGTAATGGAAAGACTCTACATGACACTTGCACCTTATCCCCATGCATGCACCCTTAATTCTCACCCTTGAGTCAAAGAAGCATGCTTAAAGTAATAGGCACCTCCTCCCCCCATTGGTGAGGGAACCTCACGGCCATAATGGCCTTGGAGGTTGTTTTTGTTTCAAATTTTGACTACTTAACTACTAGCATGCTACCTCCTCACTTTTACACACACAATACTTGCATTTTCCTCTCAACTTTCTCTCCATTCTTGTAAGTAACTTGAGCTTCTTCTTCTCCTCTTTCTCTTGTAAAAACCGTAGCCTATGGCTACATAATCATCATCATCTTTTGCTCTTTGTTGTTGATTAATTCCTTGTTGTTGCTAGTTGTTGTTTACTTACTTGTTATCTTAGTTACTCCTTACTAGTATTAAAGAATCAAACTCTTTAGTTTGATTCTTCATTTATCTTGTTCATAACAAGAACATGCAAGAACTAAACTTCCTAGTTTATGTTCTACATTTAATGTCTTGAAAGATTAAAGTTCATGAGTTGTAAAAATCATTACTTGAATGCATGTTAGTAAACTTAAAAGTTTACTTTCTAAAGATCAAGACTTAGGCTTGAATCTTTAAAAGTATGAAACTCATGAACTTACTACTTGTGTAATTAGCTTATTTCTTCATTTGTTCATGTATTAAAATAGTGATTTTAGTTGTAGATGGTCAAGTGTTACAAGTTAACCTTGATCTCATTTATCTTGAACTAAAGATTAACTTTAAAAGGTTCAAGAACATAAAAATTTACTTAATAACTTTTGGGTCTTGGATCTTCAAGATCAAACTAACCACTTAAGATCTTGATTAGTTAGTTTATTTTCAAGTTTATAGTACAATATTACTTTTCTAATTCATGCATGTGTTGATTCTATGATCTTGATGCAACTTTGGTTCATCAAACTTCATACAACTCTTAAGTGAGTTGTGCTTCATATCATAGACTTACACTAGTATTATGATGGTCAAATCTTGGTTAAGATGATGCAAACACATCAACGAGTTGTACACTTGAAGTTATATGCATCAAGGATGACAACCGTGATAAGCATCAAGTACCAAGACCACCGGAACTCACTTTTAACTTCCTGTTTTCTGTTTACAGCCCTCTGTCCTATTGTTTCTGTAACAGACCAGTAGACCTGGGCTACTGAGACCTTGATTTTCAAATAGATCTTTTTGAATAGATAACTTTTCATATAGGACTCGTCTTAATCCGAGTTACAGTTTAGAATCTATGACCCTCCGAGCGTCACTATGTCCAATTACTTTCCTGTTTTCTGTTTACAGTTTCTGTTTTTCTGGTTTCTGTAACAGACCAGTACACCTGGGCTACCGTAACCTTGATTTTCAGATAGCTCAGTTCATGTAGATAACTTTTCATATAGGACTCGTCTTAATCCGAGTTACGGTTTAGGATTTATGGCCCTCCGATCGTCACTATGTCCTTTAACGTTGTGCAGAAATTTCTGACCTACTCGCACTTAGACCGTCGCCACGGTCAAACGAAGACGAGTTTGCTTCTGTAAATTTTAACACACTTAAAGGACTCATATATGGAGCCATGGCCACTGGTCTCACCTTAATTGAGTAAGGGTAGAGGCCGTGGTGACTGATCAAAATCAGCCTTTGTTTTAAACTACTTTCATGAACGAAACTTACTTTACGCCTTTTGTTTGATGATGAATGATGATGACCCTTAAGACCTTAATTACATACTTATAAACCTTTTGAGACGAATTACTGACTTAGTACTATTTGACTTAGGTTGAGGACTTTCGGACCGATTACTTGCACACTTTTCCGAACCGACTTTACGACTACATTATCATTGTGAGTTATAGCATCCCTTTTTACTTTAACCATTTGGGACTGAGAATACTTGCACGTTTTATGTTTTACATGCTAGGCACGAGTACTTAAAAACTTATATATGTGTGGGTTCTACAACGGCACAAACATTCCCTTTAGCTCGGTAACGTTTAATCATTGGTTTTTGAACCGTGAACGCGAATCTTAGATATGGATCCATAGGGTTTGTGTGATGACCCGAAAAATTTCGACTTATTCTGAACCAAATTCTCGATATGGTTTAATATTTTTGACACGATAAGCAAAGTCTGTAAAACTGAATCTCAAAACTTTTTGAACTATTAAATTACCCTTCGTTTATTCACGATGATGCACGAATAATTATATGTAAATAGATACATATACTATAACTTGAAAACGTAACGAAGTGTTGAGTATATGATACTGTGCATTAAACTTATTTGATTGATTACCTGATTGATATATTTAACTACGGAGTTAAAAGATTATGCCAAACGATTTAAGTAAAAGATATTTACTGAGTCTCTTAAGGATTATGATATTATTACGGGTCTCTGTTGAGAGGTCCACGTTGATTTGAGAAATCTTTCCATTTTAACAATATTCAAAAAATGGTAAAGTGATTTACAAGTAAGAACAAATATGTCAATTAACGATTACTGGACAAAGGTTAGTAGAGATTAACTTTCAACATAATGATTGTCTCATGTCTCTTGATAAGTTAATTATTTAGTTTTCTTAATATTGAAAACGTTTTAAGATATAGATGAAACCTTTTAAAGAATGATTTTGAATATAACTAATTCGGGAAAACTAAATTATATTTATTCGATTTAGTTCAAATATATGAAAGCGTTCTTCGAAATAATAGATTTTTATTATTATAACGTTTCGATAAAAAGAGGTGAATGTAATTAGTTTTAGAGAACTATAGTTATTCGATTTAGTATGGACACGTTTTTCGATATAATAGAATTTGATTGTTAAAATATTTTTTTACGGATTTTCAATAATATGAAAATAAAAATAAAGATAAAATAAAGATTTCTAATGAGCACTATAAGACTACAACATTTCATCTCAAGATTGCAAGTTAAAATGATGAAAATCACTAAACCTGCACACTTGCACGAGAAAAATCATAACTAATTCATACTGACTCGAAAAAGGGTGATTCTGGTGTCCAGACGACCGTAACTCAAAAATCTACAACTTTCAAGAAGACACCATACGCGGATCGCGTACCTATCTACGCGAAACGTGTAATGTTTTGTCGACATAAAAAGTGATGGCGACTTGGGACAGCAAAAGTTGTATAAAAATCGATTCTGGTTCCAAATTATTCTATCTCTCTCGAACTCTCATATATCAACGGAGTATATATATATTATTATTATTATTATTATTATTATTATTATTATTATTATTATTATTACTATTATTATTATTATTATTATTATTAGTAATAATATTATTATTAATCGTATTATTATTAGTAGTATTAATATTATTTATACATAAAATACTATGACGGGGTTCTGCTCAAGTGTTTTCAAAACTGGTTGTCGAGTAGGATAGGGCTAAGGAAATTATGGATTATAGCTAAGGAAATTATGAATTATAGCTAAGGAGGTTATGGGTATGATTCGGGGGTTTTGCTCGTGAGTCAAACCTAGTGTTTATCATCACCGTTACGTCTACGTACTTTCCTACAATATTGAATCACAATATTGATATGTAAGCATTTATATCTTATCTATTATATATTAATAGTGTATCCATGTCTAGTGCTCGAATATATATTTATACATGCTTGTATGCTAAATTTCGTCGTTAAACAGTTTATAATGAATCCTTAAATAAGGTACGTCTCGTTTTGTTGAACTATTGTCAAAATTGACTTTTTGAAACGCCTTTGGATAACTTTTGTATGTCGATCTCGAGCATTAGGATTATGATACACTATGACCAGACCTAGCTTGATAGACATTTATTGACCAACATATATTCTCTAGGTTGAGATCTACGATTATTTGATATTCCGAGTTTCGGTCATATTACGATGAACAATTTTGTGTGCTGCTAAGGTGAGTTTTATATGATCCCTTTTTAATTGCTTTTGTAATATATATTTTTGGGCTGAGAATACATGCAATTTATTTTGAAACGCAATGGATACAAGTACATACTAAATTCTACGCTGAGTTTAAATCGAAAATCCCTTAGCTTTGGTAACTAGTAAGTGTCAGTACATAGGATATGGACTGGTGGGCGCGAATAATAGTATATGGATCCATAGGGCTTGACATCCCCGTCCGAGCTAGAGCACTAGCCTTTTAACGGACGTATGTTATTTGAGTTTGTGACACGTTGGTTTGCGTGTATTAAAACGAATAGGGTAATTATCATTATAACGTTAAAGCTTAGTTACCAGGGTGCTCTGTTATGTAGAATCTATTGATAAACGTTTCTGGATGAAACAACTGAAATCTTGTGATCCACTTTTATATACAGATTATGCGAAACACTAAAACTATGAACTCACCAACCTTTGTGTTGACACTTGTTAGCATGTTTATTCTCAGGTTCCCTAGAAGTCTTCCGCTGTTTGCTTATATGATAGACAAGCTATGTGCATGGAGTCTTACATGGCATATTTTTCAAGAAAACGTTGCATTCACCAATTCATCACCATGTACCTTATTTTGACTGCATTGTCAACGGAAGTATTGTTGTAAACTATTATATAAGGTGATTGTCTATATGTAGAAATCATCATATGTCGAAAACCTTTGATTTAAATATTCATTTATGGTGTGCCTTTTCAAAAGAATGCAATATTTATAAAACGTATCATATAGAGGTCAAATACCTCGCAATGAAATCAATGAATGACGTATTCGGCCAAATGGATTTGGAGCGATCGTCACAGTTGGTATCAGAGCGTTGGTCCTAGTGAACCAGGTCTTGCATGAGTGTGTCTAACTGATAGTTGTCAGGATGCATTAGTAAGTCTGGACTTCGACTGTGTCTGCATGTCAAAAGTTTTGCTTATCATTTCTTGTCAGAAAGTACATGCTTATCATTCTTAAGTCTAGACACGTTTACCTGCAATTATTGCATGAATAGTGTATAGACAAAACTCATATCTTAGCATATCTGCTAATACATATCTTAGCATATCGGTTACTGTAAACTTTTCCTGTCATCTTCCGAAAATTTCTCCGTAATTTATGGGATTTTGGCATTATATATACATATGTAAATTATGTATCAGAGAATACCAAACTAAATCCTATAATCTATCTTATATCAAAAATCAATTCCCTGATTATACAAGATGGATCCCGTATCAAGTTCAAATTCCTTAAACTCCGACAGCAATTCCAATATGGATATTCACCTGAACTCCGAAGACAGTGTAACCGGAATGGATCAACCAACTAGCCATCATCTATTCTGGATGAATTGGGGATGGGTTCGTAGCCTCCTCAATCATTGAAGAAAAGAAGAAGGTGATCCCTTCCATCCACCACATTGCCCTCTTGGCGAAGAACCTGAAGCACTTACCGACGAACCTGTTCGTAATACCATTTTCTCTCTCATTTCTAGAGTATCTAGTCATGATTATATACTATCTCACATTCTAAATCTTATTCGTCCACTTGTCCGAACCGACAATCATCCCGGTGTAGTAGAAAAAGTCAACGAGCTTCGTGCTCGAGTGGTGACTTTAGAGAATATGGTACAAAGGTTACAAGCACCAGCAGCATCACCAGCATCAACAGTACCACCATCATCAATGCCAACAGTATCATTACCACCACCAACAACAACATCCGCATCCCACACCTCAACATCACAATCTGTACCTCGAACATCAACGTCATACGCACCATAGATACCAAGGAATACCAACAACAACAAACGATGAAGTATTGATTCATAACTTCATCGAAGAAATATTCTGCAGAGAATATGTAGTTTCTAAAGTTTTAGAGATTATATATTCTAGTACTAGCCAAAAATCAGATGAGATTAATATTATGTTAACTCATTAAATTCATGATTACATCTAAAGAAAATATATATGTCGGTATATTTTCATAAAGATTGTAATTAAGAAAATTCTTTTGTATAAACTGTTAATGGTGAGAATATTTTAACGGGTAGGTAATACCCGAGAGATATATAAATTCACAATTAACATGTTACATTCTTCGATTCAGATTCAACAAATCATCAACTACTTTCATAACGAAATACATTCTTTCATAGAAATCAAAACAACCATACTCATTCAAAATCAATTACATATTCTGATTTTAACATATCAGAATCTAAGTCGAGATATAACCGATATCATCACTCTTAGATCTCTACATCTTTCAAAGCTATACTTTGATTTCAAAACTGTGCTAGAACATCACATGTATATTAACGATTACAATCTGTGTTCAAACCGTTCGAAATTTCTGAAAAACACTTCAAACAATGAACCATCGAGATGATGATCCAACCACCTGTTACCCACAATTATGCACCTGAAAAACTCTCGAAACCAAAGTCATAGTTTAAAACGTAATCGTGTCAGACCCTTTGGCATTTATTAGCAAAAATAACTTTTCAAACCCTTTTCAACATAGATAGTTTTGTCACAGCTCCAACAAATCAACTTCAGTTATTCATTCGAATAAGCCTTATTATAACTTTGATATATAAGTTTTCCCTTCGTCATTGTTACTGAGGAACCTTTTATATCTCTCCACATTAGCAGTAAACTTACCAGCAACATCATTGATCTTTAACTTTTCGAAAAATCATTATACTCATGGAAACCCTATCATTTACTCATCTGCATCTTGTAAACAAGAATTGTCATGCCAATTACTGGGAATCAGCAATCAGTATTTTGAAATCTCGCAGCATGTCTACGCTAACAGCTATATGTGTACATATAACGTCTATCTCCTAGATTTACACACTTCGAATGTAAAGATTCTGAAAAACACCCTAAACTGAGAATTAGTTCTCCAAATTTTGAAAGAAAAAAAAACTGAGTGAAGCAGCAAAAACTGTAAACAACCTTAACAGTCAAAATTTTGATGATAAAGAATAGTATGGTGGTAAAAGCTGAGAAAAAGAGAAGGTTTGGAACTGGAAAACGGATTGAGCAAAGTATGAAGAAGGCTGTGGATAAATCACAAAGACTGAACCTGCCTTCAAAGAATCCAAATGATTCAGTGTCTGCTGAAATCCTTAGTAAATACCTTGCTCCTTACTCTAAAACCTTTGCGGACAATATTCTTCATCATCCTCTGATCTTAGATATTCTAAGATATCATCATATCTTTCATTATAAATATCCTCGATATTTCTGAAGATATTTTCATAACCATTATTATTTGAAATCATTTCATATCTTCGCGCTATCAGTGTTATAACATAAAAGAAACTATTTTAGTTTCTAACATCTGAATAATTCGAAAAATTTAATGTTTTGAAGTAGTGTTGGGAACTGAAGCATGAATTAGTATAATATAATGACACTTGATCAACGTGATTATATTACAGTAAGTCATGCTGAGTTTCTAATGGAATGTGATAAAGGTTCACAGATCACACTCTCATCATGAACCATGTTACATAACTCTTTCATTCTATATAATCTCTAAATATATCAAGAAAATATATTTCTTGATGATTCGGTCTTTTTCAGATATTCTGGTAATTTGACAAATCAAGATCGTGCCATTACAATTTCTTTCTTAGAGCATTAATTATGTTCATCCGAAATTCATACCTATAAATTCTGGACCACTATCCGCTTGACTTAAGGTCGGGAAGAGAAATCGAAAGCATGGAGCTCCGAAATATAAAGAAGAATATAGGCCCAATAACAACCCTGAAATTTACAAACCGTGTATATCAATGCGTATAGCAATATAAAGACACGGGAGAATGAAAAACACTATAACCCCAAGGTAATGGTAGAAGAAAGTAACTTCCTCTGGTGGTAGATGAAAAAGAAGAATGACAGATATGAAAGTTAGGAGTATATCAAGAATCAGAACTGGATGAAGCATTTCACAATCTTTTGGAAGTATGAAATGAGGAAGAAGATGTAGGAGTGGTGAAAATAATGAGACGAAAGGGGTTAATTTATAAGCGAAATAACAGACAGAGCAATCGAGACAGGTGACCTCATTTAATTAAAGAAGATCTTAATTTACTTAAATTTCGAAGAATCAAATATTATTTAGATTATGAAGACTTTCTATTCCTTAAATTCCGAAAATCAATCGTTACTACGTCAAGGGATAAGACGCATCTCTATTCTCTATTTCACTTTATTACGATAACTTCCCTCATACGCTTCAAGTAATTGGATTGTGTTATCCATATTATTCAACGGTGATAAAACTCGAATTATCAACTCATATACGTCATGAAAACATTTTTATTGTTAGCCATGACGACCTCACTCAAATTTCAAGACGAAATTTCTTTAACGGGTAGGTACTGTGATGACCCGAAAAATTTCGACTTATTCTGAACCAAATTCTCAATATGGTTTAATATTTTTGACACGATAAGCAAAGTCTGTAAAACTGAATCTCAAAACTTTTTGAACTATTAAATTACCCTTCGTTTATTCACGATGATGCACGAATAATTATATGTAAATAGATACATATACTATAACTTGAAAACGTAACTAAGTGTTGAGTATATGATACTGTGCATTAAACTTATTTGATTGATTACCTGATTGATATATTTAACTACGGAGTTAAAAGATTATGCCAAACGATTCAAGTAAAAGATATTTACTGAGTCTCTTAAGGATTATGATATTATTACGGGTCTCTGTTGAGAGGTCCACGTTGATTTGAGAAATCTTTCCATTTTAACAATATTCAAAAAATGGTAAAGTGATTTATAAGTAAGAACAAATATGTCAATTAACGATTACTGGACAAAGGTTAGTAGAGATTAACTTTCAACATAATGATTGTCTCGTGTCTCTTGATAAGTTAATTATTTAGTTTTCTTAATATTGAAAACGTTTTACGATATAGATGAAACCTTTTAAAGAATGATTTTGAATATAACTAATTCGGGAAAACTAAATTATATTTATTCGATTTAGTTCAAATATATGAAAGCGTTCTTCGAAATAATAGATTTTTATTATTATAACGTTTCGATAAAAAGAGGTGAATGTAATTAGTTTTAGAGAACTATAGTTATTCGATTTAGTATGGACACGTTTTTCGATATAATAGAATTTGATTGTTAAAATATTTTTTACGGATTTTCAATAATATGAAAATAAAAATAAAGATAAAATAAAGGTTTCTAATGAGCACTAAAAGACTACAACATTTCATCTCAAGATTGCAAGTTAAAATGATGAAAATCACTAAACCTGCGCACTTGCACGAGAAAAATCATAACTAATTCATACTGACTCGAAAAAGGGTGATTCTGGTGTCCAGACGACCGTAACTCAAAAATCTACAACTTTCAAGAAGACACCATACGCGGATCGCGTACCTATCTACGCGAAAGGCGTAATGTTTTGTCGACATAAAAAGTGATGGCGACTTGGGACAGCAAAAGTTGTATAAAAATCGATTCTGGTTCCAAATTATTCTATCTCGCTCGAACTCTCATATATCAACGGAGTATATATTATTATTATTATTATTATTATTATTATTATTATTATTATTATTATTATTATTATTATTATTATTATTACTATTATTATTATTATTATTGTTATTATTAGTAATATTATTATTATTAATCGTATTATTATTAGTAGTATTAATATTATTTATACATAAAATACTATGACGGGGTTCTGCTCAAGTGTTTTCAAAACTGGTTGTCGAGTAGGATAGGGCTAAGGAAATTATGGATTATAGCTAAGGAAATTATGAATTATAGCTAAGGAGGTTATGGGTATGATTCGGGGGTTTTGCTCGTGAGTCAAACCTGGTGTTTATCATCTCCGTTACGTCTACGTACTTTCCTACAATATTGAATCACAATATTGATACGTAAGCATTTATATCTTATCTATTATATATTAATAGTGTATCCATGTCTAGTGCTCGAATATATATTTATACATGCTTGTATGCTAAATTTCGTCGTTAAACAGTTTATAATGAATCCTTAAATAAGGTACGTCTCGTTTTGTTGAACTATTGTCAAAATTGACTTTTTGAAACGCCTTTGGATAACTTTTGTATGTCGATCTCGAGCATTAGGATTATGATACACTATGACCAGACCTAGCTTGATAGACATTTATTGACCAACATATATTCTCTAGGTTGAGATCTACGATTATTTGATATTCCGAGTTTCGGTCATATTACGATGAACAATTTTGTGTGCTGCTAAGGTGAGTTTTATATGATCCCTTTTTAATTGTTTTTGTAATATATATTTTTGGACTGAGAATACATGCAATTTATTTTGAAACGCAATGGATACAAGTACATACTAAATTTTACGCTGAGTTTAAACCGAAAATCCCTTAGCTTTGGTAACTAGTAACTGTCAGTACATAGGATATGGACTGGTGGGCGCGAATAATAGTATATGGATCCATAGGGCTTGACATCCCCGTCCGAGCTAGAGCACTAGCCTTTTAACGGACGTATGTTATTTGAGTTTGTGGCACGTTGGTTTGCGTGTATTAAAACGAATAGGGTAATTATCATTATAACGTTAAAGCTTAGTTACCAGGGTGCTCTGTTATGTAGAATCTATTGATAAACGTTTCTGGATGAAACAACTGAAATCTTGTGATCCACTTTTATATACAGATTATGTGAAACACTAAAACTATGAACTCACCAACCTTTGTGTTGACACTTGTTAGCATGTTTATTCTCAGGTTCCCTAGAAGTCTTCCGCTGTTTGCTTATATGATAGACAAGCTATGTGCATGGAGTCTTACATGGCATATTTTTCAAGAAAACGTTGCATTCACCAATTCATCACCATGTACCTTATTTTGACAGCATTGTCAACGGAAGTATTGTTGTAAACTATTATATAAGGTGATTGTCTATATGTAGAAATCATCATATGTCGAAAACCTTTGATTTAAATATTCATTTATGGTGTGCCTTTTTAAAAGAATGCAATGTTTATAAAACGTATCATATAGAGGTCAAATACCTGGCAATGAAATCAATGAATGACGTATTCGGCCAAATGGATTTGGAGCGATCGTCACAGTTTGACATCCCCACTCGGGCTAGTCGCGCTAGCATTTAACGAGTGATTAATACTTCGTAATCATACGCACTTGCCAAGTGTACTTTCAGGGGGTATAAACGTTAAGTTAGTTAACAAGTGCCCACGGTTAAGCATATACTTTATCATATCGTTTTGAAACGTTCTTTGTAGCACTGAAATCTCGTGGCCTACCTTACAAACTGTTATACTTAAACTATAGCTCACCAACCGTTGTGTTGACATTTTAAGCATGTTTTTCTCAGGTGCCTAAGGTTTGCTTCCGCTGTGTTACTAGACTTGCTGTAGACACCCGCTGCTCTAGAGATGTCAACTGCATGAAACACTTTATTTTACATTTAAACTTCAATACTTTTGAACTATGTTTTGTAACGACCTAAGGGTCACTTTCATTTATTCATGCTTGCTATTCGTAGAAGCATACTGTTGGTGTAAAACATTTGATGTCGGTTATGACGTCACCTTTTTAATCGTGAATGCAACTTCTTTTATTACAGCATATAGTACTTAACCTTGTAATGATCCTGTTGTTGATGATTCGTACACGATGGTTTTGTACGGGGCATCACATTTGGTATCAGAGCATTGGTTGTAGGGAATTAGGTTGCATTAGTGAGTCTAAGACCGACCCGAGTAGGATTCACTAATAGGACTAATCTACAACTTGCTAGTTTGCGTGTTTCTGCTGAACTTACTGCATGCTGCTGCTTACTTTTACTGCTATATGCCGTATGCTACTACATGATTTCACTACTATATGATATTATTTACTTTCGATTGCATGCTACTTACATACGATTTGCCGTTATTGCCATGTTTTACATGATTTAAACTGTTGGCCTAATACGTGCTTGCTTTATGACTTACTGACATGGAAAATTTATTTTTCCTGGTTCAGATGTCGGATGTACCACCTGCTAGCGTTTTGGGCAGTTTAGACTCTTCAGCTACTCCACCTACCACCGTTGCCAATCCACCGATCCCGACACGCACGAGTGACCCCGGCGCTTCATCTTCCGGGACTAGCAGCCAGCCGCCTGCACCAGTGACTACTTCTGATGGACACGTGGTCCCTACGGAGATTCCAGCTCCGTCTGCTCCCAGACCCTCGGGGTCACAGCCCCGCATCGGTGGGATTGAGATTCCCGCGGAGTTCGGGGAAGGGCCATTTCGTAACCATATGCGCACGCCTTGCCGACGCACTCCCGACGGACGTTTAGTGCCGATTCCGCCAGCCAGACATAGACAGATGTTGGCCGCCTTCGGACTGCCAGTTCAGCCATCTGTGTCACCACCACATGATTCTAATGATCCTTCATCCGATGACTCCTCTACAGATGACTCCAGTGACTCCGACGAGGAGAACCTTGATGACGTACCTATACAGGCACCCTCCACCCCGCCGAAGAAGCGGTACCGTCCTGACGGCACCGTCATTCCAGGGGTGAATGGAGGTCATGCTTTCACTGACGCCTTTGGTCGGCGTCGGAGGGTTACTGCCCGTAAGCGGCTCGTGCCGTACCCTGCCGACCCACTCATACGTAAGGCACCTCGTTACGTGCTGACTATTTCTGGAGCCGGGACATCTGCACCCCGCTTCGTGCGGTCTGCATCACCTGCTCCACCCGCACCATCGGCAGCACCAGCACCATCCGCTCCACCGGCCCCACCTGCACCACCAGCACCGCCCGCCCCACCAGCTCCCACTGTTGAGGAATTGACAAGGGAGGTGGAGATTCTCCGAGCTCGGGTTACTAAGCTCGAGGAGCAGTTGGCTCAGGTTTTAGACATCCTACACCCACCTTCACCGTATGACCTTTTGTATCAGATTTCATGATGTAATCTAGTTGTAGTTTCATATTTCACTTATGTATTATACGAACTTATTCAGATGTATGAAACTTATTATTATTAATGAATAAAAACTTTGTGATGTTACTTTTGCACAAGTGTTCTACTTACGTTACTGTATGGTGTTTTGCGGTACTTGTATCAACTTGCGTTACTTAATTAACATGTGTTGTGCTGTTTACATATTGGTTGTTATATACTATATTATTATATATTGAATGCTGGATTTTGACTTGAGTCAAAATGTTTGTAAAGAACACCATGGCTAACGGTCGATCCACACCTACTGCTGCTCAAATTGAAGAGATGATCCAAGAACGTGTAGCCGCAGCCCTAGCAGAAAGAAACCTCCAAGCTCCACCGCCACCACCACCGGTTATCCCACCCGTTCGAAATGGGTGTACTTACAAGGAATTCCAGAGCTGCAAACCACATAACTTCAGTGGAACCGAGGGACCGGTTGGTCTCACCAGATGGTTCGAGAAACTTGAATCAGTATTCCGAGTTAGCAACTGTTCGGAGGACAACAAGACCAAATTTGCTTCTTGCACACTATCTGACGGCGCGCTAACGTGGTGGAACACGTTAGCTCAAGCAAAAGGCATCGATGAGGCGTATGCTACGCCATGGGAGGAATTCAAAGCGGCTATGATTGATGAGTATTGTCCGAGAACCGAAATATAAAAGATGGAAATGGAATTCATGCAGTTAAAGGTCGTTGGGAACGACCTTGATAGTTACAATAGGAGATTTTTGGAACTAGCCCTGATGTGTCCGACCATGGTCACCCCGGAATTCAAGCGTATGGAGAGATACTTCTGGGGACTCCCTAAGTCCATCAAAGGAAACGTCACATCGTCCAAACCACCGAATATTCCCGAAGTAATGCGCATGGCGCATACCCTCATGAATCAGATTCTTATTGATGAGCCAGAGAAGGCTAAGTTTGAAGCTGGTAGTAGCGAAAAGCGAAAGTGGGATAAAAACAACCACCACAACAACAGGGGGAGAACCTATGATCAGACCCCCGCTAAGAGACACAACAACGGTGGAAATCCCAACCCCGGCACAAGCTCCAACCCGAACTACAAAGGTACCCTACCGCAATGCAAGAGGTGTTACAAACACCACACCGGGTATTGTAATGTGGTTTGTGAAAAGTGCCAACGGTCTGGACATATAGGCAAGGATTGCAAGGTCACAACTTTGAATGCAAGGGCGAACCCCACCGGGCCGAAGAAGTGCTACGGATGCGGAAAGACGGGTCACTTCAGGAATGAGTGTCCCGACAAGCGAAAAGACGGCGGACCACCGCGAGGTAGAGCTTTTAATGTTAATGCAAGGGATGCACGCGAGAACCCCGACTTGGGGACAGGTATATTCACTATCAACAATCTTTTAGCTTCTGTCCTATTTGATACTGGTGCCGATAGAAGTTATGTATGTAGACACTTTTGTGATAAGATAAATTGGTCGTTAGTCCCTTTAAAAGAAAGTATGCTTGTCGAGGTAGCCAACGGTAAACTTGAAAAGGTTGACCAAATTGGCCGAGGGGCTATTATTAATATAGCTGGTGCGAATTTCA
This sequence comes from Rutidosis leptorrhynchoides, assembly GCF_046630445.1. Lineage (NCBI taxonomy): Eukaryota > Viridiplantae > Streptophyta > Magnoliopsida > Asterales > Asteraceae > Rutidosis > Rutidosis leptorrhynchoides. The sequence continues at coordinate 127,809,090 of NC_092334.1, forward strand.
AAATTGACTTGATACCTGATGTTATGCAAGGTGTATATAAAATAGCTTTATTTTTACAACGAAATACTATTAAATATTATAAGGAAATATTTATTAAATACGATACAATTTTACACAAGATATTTATTTATTTATAGAATGGATATACTTAAACCTTGCTACAACACTTATAGGCAGTGTACCTAATCGTACAGTAGTGTAGTTTTTAGTAAGTCCGGTTCATTCCACAGGGAATCTATTAATCAAACTTAACGCTATATTAGTTTTAATTTATAAAAATACAAATATATATAAAAGTAATATTATTATTATAAAGGGGGGTTTTTACCGTTTAATGACCGGTTTGTCGATTTTAAAAACTTTAGTCGCAGTTAAAACCTGATGTAAAATAATAAAAATAAATATAACTTAATTTAAAGCGTAAAGTAAATAACAATAATGAAATTGCGATAAATAAAAGTGCGATAAAATAAAATTGCGATAATTAAAAAGTACGATAATTAAAAGTGCAATTAAATACAATAACAATAAATAAAAGTGCGATAATTAGAAGTGCAATTAAATATAAAATAAAGGAAATTAAATATGAAATAAAATAATTATGCTTATTTAAACTTCTGTAATCATGATGTTTGACGTGTTGATTTTAGTTTTATGCCCATGGGTTAATTGTCCTTTGTCCTGGATTATTTAATATGTCCGTCTGGTTTTTGTCCATAACAGTCCATCAGTCATAAATATAAAGTGCGAGTGTTCTCGTCAAATTATCCTTATACCCGAAGTTAAATATTCTAACTAATTGGGGACTTAAACTGTAACAAGATTTTAATACTTTGTTTAATAATTACACCAGGTTATCGACTGCGTGTAACCCAAGGTTTTAATACTTTGTTAACAATTATGCCAAGTGTCCTTGTACATAATTTCACCCCTGTTTTAATAGTTATAGTGACTATTAATCCATTCCCGTGTCCGGTTAAATGAACGATTATTCGTACATATAAATACCCCGCCCATCGTATCCGATCGAGTGTATATGGTTATTTATAGGGACGTCCAATTGTAAATCTTTATATTAAAATTAATAAACTATCATTTAGTTAAACAAATATAAAGCCCATTAATAGCCCATAGTCTAATTTCCACAAGTGTCGTTCTTTTGTCCAAACCCCAATTATGATACAAAGCCCAATTACCCAATTTTAGTAATTAGCCCAACATCATGATTACTTCGTTTTAAATAAGCATAATAATAACTTAGCTACGAGACATTAAATTAAAAAGGTTGAACATAACTTACAATGATTAAAAATAGCGTAGCGTTACACGGACAGAATTTCGACTTACACCCTTAAAACATTCGCTAACATACCCTTATTATTAGGATTTAAAATTAAAATTAAAATTAAAATATAAAATACAAATATAAATATTACGTATACATATATAGAGAGAGATTGATTTATGATATTAAAAATGATCAGAATTCGTTGGGTTTTATAGGGATTTGAGTCCAGGGAATCTCCGCGACTCGCGGCCCTTTCCTTCTTCAAACTCCGCGAGTCGCAGAGTTTGTTTTTACAGCTCACCAAGCCTTGGCTCCTAGCTTGTCGACGGATTATATAAATAAATATAATATATAAATAATTTTAGTAATTATTTAAATATTATATTATATTTATGTGCATAGTTGACTTGTAATTCTTAGTCCGTTGCGTCGAGCGTTGAGAGTTGACTCTGGTCCCGGTTCTGGATTTTCGAACGTCCTTGCGTACAATTTAATATCTTATACTTTGCGTTTTGAATCTTGTACTCTTGTAATTTTGAGACGTTTCTTATCAATAATTGGAACCTCTTTGATTGTATTTTGTACTTTTGAGCTTTTTGGTCGTTTGCATCTTCAATTAGTCGAATATGTCTTTTGTCTTCACCTTTTATTATTTAAACGAATATCACTTGTAAATAGGACAATTGCAACTAAAAGCTTATCTTTCTTGAGGAATAATGCTATGAAATATATGTTCGTTTTTAGCATTATCAAATATTCCCACACTTGAGCGTTGCTTGTCCTCAAGCAATATAGTCTTGAAATACTAGAATCACTTCTTTATTCTTCACACTTTGTACATCAGTGATTTCTTTACGGCGGTATAAACAATGGTAGTAACGATGTGGTTTACAGTCCCACATGACTATAAAATTTAGATCCTTTAAGGAAATTGGATCTTTATGAAAACATTTGATCTTTTTGAAAATTCAATCTAGCTTTTACCCTAGATAAGTTTTTCGGAATAACCCTTCACCGGTGTTTGCAAATTCTTTTTGTGGGTTTGGTGGGTTTCATATTTGAAAATTTAGCTCAAAACTTGTGGTTTTGTGTCACCCACTTGCTAACCTTGTATTAGAAAAGCAACACATCCAGTTTACTTGTTCCGTATATTACCTTTCGGTAAACTACCGTCCGGTTGTAAAGGGAAGCGTTGAACAAGCACTGTTTAAGGCAATGTCCCCTGACATGCTTTTAATTATGGTCTATAACGCGTCGGACGCAATTACTATCCTTTGTAGGAGCAATAGTAAAGCTCACCCTTATAATTTTTCGGTCTGGCACAAGGTCCTGTCTTTGACCATGCTATGCAACCACCGTTCTTACGGTTGACACCTGATTTGGTTCAGGTGACCTAATAAATTCTAGGTGAATTCCTAGGATTTTACGTTCAAAGGTAATGAACGCGTTGAAAATAGGGTTTTCAGCAAACAAATCGGTTTTAATTTGATCAAAATATTTTCTCGTTCAAGCTCGAGTTTAGATATCATCGAATTCCATGAGTTTGTAATTCTCAATCTTTAAGGTCAATCTCTAGGATTGAGTAATATCAGTCTTAAAAGCTGATTTTTTTGATTTTTAAGGAGATTATCCTTTCTGGGGATCTGATTCATTAATCTTATCCAGCTAATTTGCACGATGCCCCCCCATTGTACGAGATAAATCCTTCTAATGGTTAGGATAAATCTAACCACTTGGCGACCCTGTTTTATGCTGAGGTCCGTGGATTTCCTGCTGATTTTAGAGATGACTTTTCTAGATTTTTCGTCAACCTACAGCTGGTCTGGACGACAACTTCCTGACCTAAATCAAGAAGCGCGTTTCTTTTTCGGAAGACTTTACTTCCTTTTAATGATGGAATTGATTCATCGTGTAGATCCATCTCTTCTTTTCTTTCATCGGGTAAAACAGTTTAGTTTAGTCCAAAGAAAAAGTATTTTCAGTTATTTGTTACAGAAATATGTGACATATGTTTAAAATAACTTGGTAAATTTTCCCACACTTGGCTTTTATTTTCCTTTTTATTGTCCTCTATTTCATTTTAAATGAATTCTAACATTTTGGTTTGTTTCTCAATTTATGTCCTTTCCGAGGTAACAATAATTTCGGTGTTAAAACCTAGTTTTATCATTCATAAATATGTATAAACATGATTTTGAGTTCATTTAATTGAAAATTTTGAAAAAATTTACTAGAATTGGGTAGTCAGTATATAAGACTAGGGTTGTTCTTTATTATCAGAGAGCACTAGATTCTAATACAACTACTGCTTTACTAGTATTTTTAATGGTAACCAAGTGTTTAAGATAAAAATTTTAAAAATCCGAAAGAATTTAACCCCTTCCCACACTTAAGATCTTGCAATGCCCTCATTTACAAGAAATCAGTAACAATTTAAATTATTGAGGGTGATTAGCGTAGAAATGATTAAATTTTACCAAAGTTTCCAAACATATTGTTGTTTGTGTTGAATGATAAATGGTGCACATCATTTGTTCATTCCGTCTTGTTGTTATTTCACATATATTTTGCATCTTGTCGTCAAAATTAGTTGCTTTTGCTGAACTTAATGCCAGTCTTTGAAAATGCGTTGTTTTACCCTGTTGTGTACATAAGATAAACTGCAAACATATATACATTTTTTTGAAGTTTGGTATATTACCCCACATTCAAAAATTATTAAAATCTAATAATAAAAGTTAGAAAATTATAAAAACTATTACAATATTAACATAAGTATTAAATGTATCAACATTACAAATAATAAAATAAATAAAACTAAGTAGACTAGGGATGATACTGATACCAGTAGGGGTTCCATGCATAACCGTATGTGTTATAGAATGCTTCGGATGGGTTATACATAGGATACGGTGGTTGGATCTCTATAGACCAGGGAGGAAATACGGGCGATGGAGTAGGAATATAGTTTCTACCTACATGTTGGCAATGAGCTATGATTTGGTTTTGATGAACTTGCCAATCTTCAAATGCTCGATGTCTAGCATTTTCATACTCTTGTGAAGCGATAAACCTTTGCATTTCTGTCATTTCATTTCCCCCTCCCACATTACCTGGCTGTTGGTTTCTCTCAACCTGTGGATGTCTACCATGGTATTGTACTGCGGCGTTATTTCGCCTCTTCAAAACCTTCGCACCATGGTATACATTTAAACCAATTGTATCGTGGGGTTCTGGTTCTTCGACTAATGATCCCCCCCGACTTATATCCACATTGAGATACTCAGCAATTAGTGTAATAAATATACCACCTCCTATTATACTGTGCGGTCTCATCCCCCTAACCATAGCTGATAAATAATAACTCACACAATAAGGTATACTTACAGCGCTTTGTGGGTCTCGAATACACATGTGGTAAAACAAATCCTGTTCATTTACCTTTTCCTTATTCTTACCTCGTTGTGTAATCGAATTGGCTAAAAACCTATGAATTACTCTTAACTCTGCTCTATCTATATCCAAATAAGAGTAATTTCCCCTTTTAATCCGGTGATGGCTAGTCATTTGACTCCATACACCATGAGTATCAAAATTTTCATCAATTTTCCTGCCGTTCAATATCAACCCTCTACAATCGGCAGATGCTAACTCCTCAGGCGTATATATACGTAAGGCCTGAGCCATGTCTAGTAAAGACATGTGGCGCATCGAACCTCCTAACAAAAATCTAATAAAAGATCGATCGGTTAAACTAACTACCCGATCATTTATTTCTATAATACACAATAATTCTTCACACCATACTTTATATACAGGTCTACGCATGCTGAATAATCGTACCCAATCGTTAAAAGTAGAATTACCATACCTCTGTGTAAGTAATTCTCTAATTGGCCCGGCCAATTCTACAGCTTCTAATGGTCCCCATTCTATTACCCTAGGTACTTCAACAGCTTTAGAATGAAGAGTATGCAAGCTCCTTTGGTATTTTGGATAATCTATCCAACGTCTGTCAAATCTCAAGTTCGGGTGCAAATCTTCCAAGTGCATATCTGAAAATGTCATAACTAGATGAGGTATATCTTGTTTATAATAGCTATCAACATCCTGTTGTTCCGCATTCTCAGGAGGAGCATTGCGAGCTTGGAATGAAGATTCACCCCTTTCAGTCTGCAAAACACATCAAACACAATTTTTGTGCATCCAAATATGCATCAGTGTCAGCAAAATCATCAATAAAAATAATTACAATGACATGTCCAATTTATATCAAACTTATGCTCATTTTCATATTTTTATCAAATCTACACTTTTTCAAATAAGCATATACGAAAATGTTCGCCAAGTTCATAAGCATTCAACTCAAATAACATGTCAAAATAATCATTACTAGCAATTAAACAAGTTTCAAATGGCATTATCTCTCAAAAATCAAGTTCATGAATTTTAGACTTGAAAAAGTCCACTTTAATTCTCAAAAATCATGTTTAGGCTCAAAGTTTGGATCATTTAACTACCTAAACATGTTACACTACTTAATTTAGCAATAATTCATGAAAAAATCGGCCATAACCTGTTTATATCAAAAAGCCCCAAATTGCTCAAGAACACAAACCCTAGATTTCTCAAAATTTGAAGTTTAAGGCTTCTAATCATGTTAAATAGCATCAATCTAGGTTATACAAGCATAATACATAAACAATTTAAGCATAATTACACTAAAAAGCATCAAAATCGAATTGGGTATAAAATTGCTCAAGAACACTAATTTTTCGGATTAAAGGGTGTTTTGGTGTAGAAATTTACCATTTTTCTTGAGTAATTCCTTGATAGCATCCTTCTCAACATGATTTTGTAAAAGATTTGATGAAAAATGGCCAAAAATTCGATTTTGTGTGTGTTTTGTTCGGGTGTTTTTCGCAGTTTTTGGATTGGGGGTGTGTTGGGGACTGTCTGATCTGCGTTATATTTTTTCTGGATTTTACATCCTCCGCGAGTCGCGGTGATTTTGTTCTTCAAACTCCGCGAGTCGCGGCGTTTGGTGTTTTTTTTTAATAAGCTTTAACTTATAAAACAAATATAAAATAAATTTAAAATTTTGTTTTCCTTTGTTTTAGGATGAGTTCGTTTCGGATCGATGTCCTAGTCCGTCCCTCGACAAAATTTTAAAATTTGTCTTTTTCAAGCGATTGTTTTAAAAGCTTAGATTTTTGAGTTTTTTTAATGTTTTTGGCATACTTTAATTCAATAAGATTAAAAATAATGATAGTAAAAGTTCTCGTCCCTCCCTCGGGTAAAGCAATTTCGGTTCAAAGACCTAGTCTTCAACTTACGACGAATTTTAAAAATCATATTTTTAACATAGCGACATAAAGTAAATTTTTGTTTTTAAATTCACACAATTTAAATTTAAAAATGCATAAAATTAAAAATTTACACCAAACTTAATTAAAAATGCATAATATTAAAAATTCACACCAAACTTATATTATATTTTTGTTTTTATACATACAAACTTATATTAAAAATATTAATTTTTCAAATATTGACAAACTTAAATATATTGATTTTACAGAGTTCACAATATTAATTTAAGATTTATATATTAATTTTAAAAACATGGTAAAAATAAAATTAAAAATCTTTTTGGCTTTTATCTTACTTTAATCAATCAAATATTATCAAAAATATGCGCCCCTCTTTTCGGTAAAGTAATTTCGGTTCCATGACCTAATTTAACTCATGATAAATTTTTGAAATATTTTGGTTCGATTGATTAAAGATATTTATACCTTAAGAATAAACGTTAAATTTCGCAGTGATGTAATAAATTTTTAAATGATATCAATAATTTCGGTCGCCAAACCTAATTTCATCGAATACCAATTTAATACTTTATAGCGAACAAATTAGCGTTTATTATCAAAAGGTTAAAAATGAAAATAAAAAATAAAAACTCTACAGACTTACCTGTGAGATAGTATTCTTAGTGATATGATCTATCCCATTCATAAGATAGTCGGTTTAATTGATTTTTCATGGCTACATAGGCGTAACCTCGAGCATTCAGTGTTTTTTCTTCTAAACATATGAACGGTCCGTCTCTGCATAACGTAACAAATTCGATGTTTGAATAGGTTTGATTATTTGAACATTTACCTCCATGTAACCATTTTCCGCATTTGTGACATCTTTCAAGGTGTCGTGCTCTTCTTTTCGCTGCGAATTTTGATTTTCCTTTACCAAATTGTAACTTATTATCTTCGCATCTGGATTCTTTTCTTACTCCGTCCAATCTTTCTCTGATTACTGATACTAGTTCACTCGGAAGTGTGTCATTATAACATTTAGTGATCAAAGCGTGTAGCATTAGACCATGGTTTAGTTCACAGGAAGTCTTCATTTCGTAAAAACCTAAAAAAATAAAAATTCAGAATGGGGGGAGAAGACTAGTTCTTTAGGGTCTGCTAGGGAAAGACCATTCGGGTTCCATTTTCGAGAACTACATGAAAACAGAAAATCTAACTCAAACAGAAATACATATTATCCTTTAAAAGACTTGATTCTCCCCACACTAAGTTAGCTGTGGTATCAAAATTGTGATTAACTTCATTGTCAACTTCCATTGGACTATCTATGTAATGTTTAACTCTGTGACCATTAACTTTAAATTCAGTTCCATTTGAATTTATTAATTCTATCGTTCCGTATGGGAAAACTCTTTTGACTATGAATGGTCCAGACCATCTTGATTTCAATTTTCCAGGAAATAGCTTGAATCGTGAATTGAAAAGAAGAACTCTGTCTCCTTCTTTAAATTCTTTTGAACTTCTGATTCTTTTATCATGCCATTTCTTCGTTCTTTCTTTATAGATTAATGAATTTTCGTATGCTTCATGTCTTAATTCTTCTAATTCGTTTAGTTGACTTAACCGTAGACGTCCAGCTTCATGTAAATCAAGATTACATGTCTTCAAAGCCCAAAATACTTTGTGTTCAATTTCTACTGGAAGATGACATGCTTTTCTGTAAACGAGTTTAAAAGGTGTGGTTCCAATTGGAGTTTTGTAGGCTGTTCTAAAAGCCCAGAGTGCATCCTCCAATTTAATGGACCATTCCTTCGGATTTGATCCTACGGTTTTTTCTAGAATACGTTTTAAAGCTAGGTTGGTATTTTCAACTTGTCCACTTGTTTGTGGATGATATGCAGTGGAGATTTTATGAGTTACTCCATATCTTTTAAGAACTTTCTCAAGTTGATTATTACAGAAATGAGTTCCCCGATCACTTATTAAAGCTTTCGGTGTTCCAAACCTTGCAAAAAGACGTTTTAAAAAGTTGACTACAACTCGTGCATCGTTAGTTGGGAGAGCTTGTGCTTCCGCCCATTTAGATACATAATCAATGGCTACGAGAATATAGAGATTATTATGAGATTTTGGAAATGGACCCATAAAGTCAATACCCCAAATGTCAAATACTTCACATACTTGAATGACATTTTGTGGCATTTCATCACGTTGACTTATTTTTCCTTCCCTTTGACAAGCATCACAGGATTTGCAAAGAAGGTGTGCGTCTTTGTAAATTGTAGGCCAACAGAATCCAGCATCATAAACTTTTCTTGCTGTTAGTTGAGGCCCATAATGCCCTCCTGTTGGTCCTGTGTGACAATGGTTTAAAATTTTACTAGCTTCATCTCCGAATACACATCGGCGTATTATTCTATCTGGACAACTTTTAAACAGATGTGGATCTTCCCAGAAATAGTGTTTTATATCACTAAAGAATTTCTTTCGTTTTTGGTACGACAATCCTTTTTCAAGAAATCCACATACTAAGTAGTTTGCATAGTCTGCAAACCATGGAATTTCATTATAATCTATCTTCAATAGATATTCATCAGGAAAGTTGTCTTGTATGGCCGATTCATTTAGAACTTCTAATTCGGGATTTTCAAGACGAGAAAGATGATCAGCGGCGAGATTTTCTGCTCCTCTTTTATCTCGGATTTCAATATCGAACTCTTGTAAGAGTAAGATCCAACGGATTAATCTTGGTTTGGCATCTTGTTTCGAAAATAGGTATCTGAGAGCAGAATGGTCGGTATAGACCACCGTTTTTGCTAGAACGAGATATGAACGAAATTTGTCAAAAGCAAAGACAATAGCAAGGATTTCTTTTTCAGTAGTTGTGTAATTTGTTTGTACTCCTTGTAACGTCTTACTAGCATAATATATAGGTTGAAATCGTTTTTCAATCCTTTGTCCTAAAACGGCTCCCATTGCAAAATCACTTGCATCGCACATTAGTTCAAACGTAGATTCCAATTTGGTGTTATCATGATCGGCGCATTAGTAAGTTTCTCTTTAAGAATATTAAAAGATTTGATGCATTCATCTAAAAAGATGAATGGAGCATCTTTTTCTAGGAGTTTATTTATAGGAGTGGCAATTTTAGAAAAATCTTTTATGAAACGTCGGTAAAAACCGGCATGCCCTAGAAAACTCCTAACTCCTCTAACATTGGTGGGATGTGTAAGTTTAGCAATTACATCTACTTTAGCTCTATCCACTTCAATTCCTTCCTTTGAAATTTTATGACCAAGAACGATGCCTTCTTTAACCATGAAATGGCATTTCTCCCAATTAAGAACTAGATTTGATTGTTCGCATCTAATAAGCATTCGTTCAAGATTAACTAGACATGTTTCAAATGTATCACCGAAGACTGAAAAGTCATCCATGAAAACTTCCATGCATTCTTCTATCATGTCGTGAAAAATTGGCATCATGCACCTTTGAAAGGTTGCAGAGGCGTTGCAAAGTCCAAATGGCATGCGTTTGTAAGCAAAAGTACCATAAGGGCACGTGAACGTGGTTTTCTCTTGATCTTTGGGTGCTATTGGAATTTGAAAATATCCGAAAAATCCATCAAGAAAACAATAATAACTATTTTCGGCTAATCTTTCCAACATTTGATCAATGAAAGGTAAGGGAAAGTGATCTTTTCTGGTGGCGTCATTTAATTTTCTATAATCAATACATACACGCCATCCTGTTACAGTCCTAGTAGGAATAAGCTCATTTTTTTCATTTGTGATGACAGTCATGCCACCCTTCTTAGGCACACATTGAATTGGGCTTACCCATGGACTATCAGAGATCAGATAAATTAAACCTGCATCTAGCAGTTTAATAATTTCTTTTTTAACAACATCTTGCATATTAGGATTTAGTCTTCATTGGCGTTGCACATACGTTTTATGACCTTCTTCCATAAGGATTTTATGTGTGCAATACGAAGGACATATTCCTTTAATATCATGAATCTTCCATGCAATGGCTGGTTTATGAGCTTTAAACACAGAAATGAGTTGTGATTTCTCATTTTCAGTAAGAGAAGACGATATTATTACAGGTAATTCAGATTCACCATGTAAATAAGCGTATTCCAAATGGTTTGGAAGTGGCTTTAACTCTAATGTTGGAGGTTCTTCTATCGATGATTTATATCGATATCTGTCTTCTTCTTTTAGCATTTAAATTTCTTCTGTTGTTGGTTCATATCCATTAGCTATTAGTGTAGCTAACATTTCAACTTCATCAATTGGTTCAGTTCCTTCTCCTAAAGAACATTCTCATGTTCCTTGTAATTCTGGAAATTCTTCTAATAATTCTGCATGTGAATCTATAGTTTGAATATAATAACATGTATCATCTGCAGATTGCGGTTGTTGCATTGCTCTATCAACTGAAAAGGTAACACTCTCGTCCTCTATACTTAGGGTCAGTTTCTTACCAAATACGTCTATCATTGCTTTAGCCGTGTTTAAGAATGGTCTTCCTAATATGAGAGGAACTTGAGAATCTTCTTCCATGTCCAGAACAACAAAATTTACTGGAAATACTAAAGTACCAACTTTAACTAGCATGTTCTCCATTATCCCTCTAGGATATTTTATTGATCGATCGGCTAGTTGTATGCTTATTCTTGTTGGTTTCAATTCTCCAAGGTCTAGTTTAGCGTATAGTGAATACGGCATTAAATTTATACTAGCACCTAAGTCTGTCAATGCTTCTATTGAACTAAGACTACCCAGAAAACATGGAATTGTGAAACTTCCTGGATCGGATAGTTTTTCTGGTATCTTATTCATCAGCACTGCTGAACAATTAGCATTCATAGTAACAGAACAGCCGAGAGTTCTTCCATTTTCTTTCTATTTGTGATTAGATCTTTCAGAAATTTAGCATATCTAGGCATTCCTGAAATTACATCAATGAAAGGAAGATTTACATTTATTTGTTTAAACATATCCAAGAATTTGGATTGCTCGGCTTCAAGTTTCTCTTTTTTCATTTTACTCGGGTAAGGAAGTGGTGTTGGTATGGTTTAACATAAGGTTTAGCCTTAACTGTGTTATCTTCATTAACCTTTTCAACTACCGGTTCTTTTTCCTTATCTTGTCCAGGTTGTGGTTCTTGTGGAGTAGGAATAGCTTCATCAGAAGTTACAGGTATTTCAGGTGGTTTAAGTGTTGTACCACTTCTTGTGGTAATGGCTTTAGCTGTTTCATTCCGGGGGTTTGCATTTGTATCACTAGGTAGACTTCCCGGTTTTCTTTCCCCTATTAACCTTGCTAGGTTACTTACTTCTTGTTCCAAGTTTTGAATAGAAGCTTGTTGATTTCTAAATGCTTGAGCATTTTGTTCATTAGTTTGTTTTTGAGATGTGAAAAACTGCGTTTGAGTTTCAACTAGCTTTGTCATCATATCTTCTAAATTCGGCTTTTTATCATCGGTTTGTGGTGGTTTGTTTTGAAAATTAGGTCTTTGCTGATTGTAAGTATTATTGGATACTTGTTGATTACTAGGACCTTGTTGGTTGTTGTATGGAATATTTCGGTTATAATTCTGATTTTGATTGTAAATCGGTCTTGGCGGTTGATAATTATTCTGATAATTATTTCCAGGCCTTTGGTTTATGTATGAAATATTCTCTCTTCGTTCCATTGTTAATTCAATACTGAGACAATCTTTTGTCAAATGTGGTCCTCCACACTGCTCACAACTAATTCGTATTGAGTGGATATCTTTAGTCATCTTTTCCATTCGTCTCTCGACAGCATCTATCTTTGCGAAAATGGAATCTAAGTCATGGCTAGAATCGGCTCTAGCTGCTTTAGATGATCTAACGATATCTTTTTCTTGGTGCCACTCATATGAGTGGGAAGCAGTGTTATCAATAATTTTATAAGCATCAGTTTCGGTTTTCTTCATAATAGAACCACCAGCTGTTATAACGATGTCTTTCCTTGTAGTGATGTCGCATCCTTGGTAGAATATTTGTACTATTTGACAGGTGTCTAAACCATGTTGCGGACATCCTCTTAATAACTTTCCAAATCTTGTCCATGCCTCATATAGAGTTTCATTCGATTTCTGTGTGAACGTAACAATTTCTCCTTGAAGTCTTACGGCTTTAGATGCCGGAAAGAATTGTTTAAGAAAATTTTCAACTAAAACATCCCATGTATCAATCACCCCTTCAGGTAACGATTCCAACCAATCTTTGGCTTCTCCCTTTAAAGTCCAGGGAAATAACATGAGATATATCTGTTCATCCTCCACTTCTCTTATTTTAAATAGTGTGCAGATCCTATTAAATGTACGAAGATGTTCGTTTGGATCTTCCTTCGGCGCACCACTAAATTGGCATTGATTAGTCACCATATGTAGAATTTGTCCTTTGATTTCATAATCTGGCGCATTAATGTCTGGATGAGTAATTGCGTGACCTTGGCCAGTGCGTTTAGCTCTCATTCGGTCTTCCATGCTTAAAGGTTCCAGATTCTCCATAATTGAATTTGTTGAATCGGAATAACTAGAGGATTCTGATTTAATGGTTCGTTCATCAACAATCTCTGTTTGAATGATTGGTGGTTCCGGAGGAAAAATTAATGGTTCAGGATCTACGAATCATCCCTGAATATTTTCCGGATTCTCAATTGTGAGGTCGGGTTCAAAAAATAGATTATCGGAAATTTGAATTAGAGTACTTGGTCGACTGGATGACGATTCAAAAGAAAAATTAACGACGGTAATATTTGCTAAATGTCTTGATCTAGTTACAGGTGGTGAACGTACAAAAGGTGGTGAACGTCTTGCTCGGTGCATTCACTGAATATCCTATTAGTTTTTAAAAGGAAAGAAAAATTATATAAGTTATCCAATTAATAGACTTTTTTGATTTTGCCCACGTTTCGAATAGCCAAAAGATGCAGCAGAGGGGCAAGATTCGTTTGGTTTCAATATAATTGAGTACTGTTTGGCTCCAATAACCCGGTCCACGTACAAATCCAACTATTACTACGAACCAGAAAATTTTGATGTCTATCAATTTAACCACTTAAAATAAATTTTCGTAATTTTAAGAAATTTAGATAAGAAGTAGAATAAAAATCTATGTCCTAAAACTAGAATTGCGAGAAATATGAAAGAAAAAGAGCGCGTCGAAAAAGGTCGAAAAAGAAAACGGTTGAAAAATAAAAGGCGTCGAAAAATAAGAAAGAAAAAGAGTGACTTATAGAACTTATAAACACTCGACTAACCCAACCTTATTACTATCACTAACTTAAAATTAAAATTGCAAATTGAGATTACAAATTGGAGTGATAATTGATACATAGGTAAAAGGCGTCGAAAAATAAAAATAAGAAAGTAGCGTGTTGAAACTTAAAAAGGAACTAAAAACTAAAAACTAAAAATTGCGTCTAAAACTATTAAAGCTTACAAGTAAAACTATATCCCAAATGGCAATAACTTAAAAAGAAACTAAAACTTAAAAAGGCGTCGCAAAATTCTAAAGCACCTAAATCTTAGACTAAAGAAAAAGCACTTAAGGGATTTTACGGCAAGGCCTAAAAATCTATAAATAAAAATAACTATGGCAAAAACTAAGTTTAAAACTAAATACGAGCGAAAAATACAAATATTACGCTAAAATAATTAAAAAGAGACAAAATATAAAAATATACTAAAAGTTGTAAAAAGTACAATTTTTATAAAAATATTATTTTTATATTATTTATTTATTAAAACTATTAATTTTACAATTTAATTAAACTAATTAAACAAAATAATAATAAAAACTAAAATAAATAATTAATTAAAACCTAATTAGGGTTTTATAATAATAATTATAATAATTACCCCGTAATTAATTGCTAACTAGGGTTTCTGTCGATGTCAGAGTGGCTCCGCGAGTCGCGGTTCCACCTGGCAAAAATCTCCGCGAGTCGCGGCGAATGAAAATTCAGATCAGGTGCAGTATTAAATTCGACGTTTTACTTTTTTTTTATTTTTTTATTTCTGTTTTATATTTTCTGTTTTAATAAAAATATTTATATAATAAAAACTTATATTAAAAAACTAAAATAAAAATAGAAATACTTTATAATTTTATAAAATCTTAAAAAATAGATTTATATATATATTTTTTTCGGTTTTTGATTTTATGTTTTAATAAAAACAAAATATTTAAATAAAACTTAAACTTTTTTTAAAAAAAATAAAGAAACTTTATAAAACTTAATTATTTAATAAACTCTTAAAAATATTTAATTTTTTTTTCTTTTCTATGTTTTCGAATATTTAAAACGTATTTTTACAAAAACGTATTTTTATAAAAGTAAACTAAAAATAATTTTTTTTTATTTAGCGTTGCGCTTCCGGCTTTTAAGTAAGAAATTGGGTTCCCCGGCAGCGGCGCCAAAAATACTTGATGTTTTGCGAGGTGTATATAAAATAGCTTTATTTTTACAACGAAATACTATTTAATATTATAAGGAAATATTTATTAAATACGATACAATTTTACACATGATATTTATTTATTTATAGAATGGATATACTTAAACCTTGCTACAACACTTATAGGCAGTGTACCTAATCGTACAATAGTGTAGTTTTTAGTAAGTCCGGTTCGTTCCACATGGAATCTATTAATCAAACTTAATGCTATATTAGTTTTAATTTATAAAAATACAAATATATATAAAAGTAATATTATTATTATAAAGGGGGGGTTTTACCGTTTAATGACCGGTTTGTCAATTTTAAAAACTTTAGTTGCAGTTAAAACCTGATGTAAAATAATAAAAATAAATATAACTTAATTTAAAGCGTAAAGTAAATAACAATAATGAAATTGCGATAAATAAAAGTGCGATAAAATAAAATTGCGATAATTAAAAAGTATGATAATTAAAAGTGCAATTAAATACAATAACAATAAATAAAAGTGCGATAATTAGAAGTGCAATTAAATATAAAATAAAGGAAATTAAATATGAAATAAAATAATTATGCTTATTTAAACTTCCGTAATCATGATGTTTGACGTGTTGATTTTAGTTTTATGCCCATGGGTTAATTGTCCTTTGTCCTGGATTATTTAATATGTCCGTCTGGTTTTTGTCCATAACAGTCCATCAGTCATAAATATAAAGTGCGAGTGTCCTCGTCAAATTATCCTTATACCCGAAGTTAAATATTCCAACTAATTGGGGACTTAAACTGTAACAAGATTTTAATACTTTGTTTAATAATTACACCAGGTTATCGACTGCGTGTAACCCAAGGTTTTAATAATTTGTTAACAATTATGCCAAGTGTCCTTGTACATAATTTCACCCCTGTTTTAATAATTCTAGTGACTACTAATCCATTCCCGTGTCCGGTTAAATGAACGATTATTCGTACATATAAATACCCCGCCCATCGTATCCGATCGAGTGTATATGGTTATTTATAGGGACGTCCAATTGTAAATCTTTATATTAAAATTAACAAACTATCATTTATTTTAACAAATATAAAGCCCATTAATAGTCCATAGTCTAATTTCCACAAGTGTCGTTCTTTTGTCCAAACCCCAATTATGGTACAAAGCCCAATTACCCAATTTTAGTAATTAGCCCAACATCATGATTTCTTCGTTTTAAATAAACATAATAATAACTTAGCTACGAGACATTAAATTAAAAAGGTTGAACATAACTTACAATGATTAAAAATAGCATAGCGTTACACGGACAGAATTTCGACTTACACCCTTACAACATTCGCTAACATACCCTTATTATTAGGATTTAAAATTAAAATTAAAATTAAAATTAAAATATAAAATACAAATATAAATATTAAGTATACATATATAGAGAGAGATTGATTTATGATATTAAAAATGATCAGAATTCGTTGGGTTTTATAGGGATTTGAGTCCAGGGAATCTCCGCGACTCGCGGCCCTTTCCTTCTTCAAACTCCGCGAGTCGCGGAGTTTGTTTTTACAGCTCACCAAGCCTTGGCTCCTAGCTTTTCGACGGATTATATAAATAAATATAATATATAAATAATTTTAGTAATTATTTAAATATTATATTATATTTATGTGCATAGTTGACTTGTAATTTTTAGTCCGTTGCGTCGAGCGTTGAGAGTTGACTCTGGTCCCGGTTCTGGATTTTCGAACGTCCTTGCGTACAATTTAATATCTTATACTTTGCGTTTTGAATCTTGTACTCTTGTAATTTTGAGACGTTTCTTATCAATAATTGGAACCTCTTTGATTGTATTTTGTACTTTTGAGCTTTTTGGTCGTTTGCGTCTTCAATTCGTCGAATCTGTCTTTTGTCTTCACCTTTTATTATTTAAACGAATATCACTTGTAAATAGGACAATTGCAACTAAAAGCTTGTTTTTCTTGAGGAATAATGCTATGAAATATCACTTGTAATAAGCTTGTCTTTCTCGAGGTGAAGAGTGTGAATGACGTACGGATTGTAAACGAGTTTCCCGATGTCTTTCCAGAGGAGTTACCTGGATTACCACCACCGAGGGCAGTGGAATTTCAGATCGATTTAGTGCCAGGAGCTGCACCTGTAGCTCGCGCACCGTACCGACTTGCACCTTCCGAGATGCAAGAGTTACAAAGCCAACTACAGGAACTCCTAGATCGAGGGTTTATTCAACCAAGTTCTTCGCCGTGGGGTGCACCTGTTTTGTTTGTGAAGAAGAAGGATGGATCCTTCCGTATGTGTATCGACTACCGTGAACTCAACAAATTGACAATCAAGAATCGGTATCTACTACCATGAATTGACGATCTTTTTGATCAGCTGCAAGGATCAAGCGTTTACTCTAAGATTGATTTGCGATCCGGTTATCACCAGTTGAGGGTGAAAGAGAGTGACGTGATGAAGACTGCATTTAGGACTCGCTATGGTCATTATGAGTTTCTCGTGATGCCATTCGGATTAACAAATGCACCTGCCGTGTTCATGGACCTCATGAATCGTGTCTGCAAGCCGTACTTGGATAAGTTTGTTATCGTCTTCATATATGATATCCTCATCTACTCTAAGAGTGAAGAAGAGCATGAGCAACACCTCCGATTAGTGCTTGAACTCTTGAGACAAGAGCAACTATACGCCAAATTCTCCAAGTGTGAATTTTGGTTGAAGGAAGTCCAGTTTCTGGGTCATGTTGTGAGCGACCAGGGTATCAAAGTTGATCCCGCCAAGATTGAAGCCATCAGCAAGTGGGAAACCCCCACTACTCCAACTCATATTCGCCAATTCCTAGGTCTCGCCGGGTACTACCGAAGATTCATCGAAGGATTTTCTCTGATTGCGCGTCCTTTGACTGCGCTGACTCACAAGGGTAAGAAGTTCATTTGAGAACCCACACACGAATCAGCATTTAAAACTTTGAAGAAGAAGTTGACCACCGCACCTATCCTATCACTTCCTAAAGGCAGTGACGACTTTGTTGTTTATTGTGATGCATCGAAGAGTGGTTTTGGTTGTGTACTGATGCAACGATCAAAGGTTATTGCCTATGCCTCTCGCCAATTAAAGATTCACGAACGGAACTACACTACTCACGATCTCGAACTTGGAGCCGTTGTATTTGCGCTTAAATAGTGGAGACACTATTTGTATGGAACTAAGAGCACTATCTTCATCGATCACAAGAGTCTCCAGCACATCTTCGATCAGAAGCAACTAAATAGGAGACAGCGTCGATGGATCGAGATGCTCAACGACTACGATTGTGAACTTTGTTATCACCCTGGCAAGTCCAACGTTGTAACTGACGCTTTAAGCCGAAAGGAGAGGACGACACCTCTTCGTGTTAGGGCTCTGAACATCACCATCCATTCGAACCTCAACAGCCAGATCCGAGTAGCCCAAGAGGAGGCTCTCAAGGAGGAGAATATATCTCATGAACATTTGAACATACTTGTCTCTCGATTCGAGGTTAGGGAGTCTGGACTCCGATGTTATGCCGGAAGAATTTGGGTACCTCTTTATGGAGATCTACGGAACCTTATACTTGATGAAGCACACAAATCGAGATATCCGATTTATCCTGGAGCGGGCAAAATGTACCACGACCTTAAAGAACAGTATTGGTGGCCGAATCTTAAGAAAGACGTTGCAACTTATGTTGGTAAGTGTTTAACCTGCTCGAAAGTTAAGGCCGAGCATCAGAGACCTTCTGGTTTACTTCAGCAACCGGAAATCTCGCAATGGAAGTGGGAAAGAATAACAATGGATTTCATCACCAAGCTACCAAAGACGGCGGGCGGATACGATACCATCTGGATTATCGTTGACCGCCTTACCAAATCTGCACACTTCTTAGCCATGAAGGAAATGGATACGATGGAGATACTTGCTCAACTATACATCAAAGAGGTTGTATCTCGTCATGGTGTACCTTTATCGATTATCTCAGATCGTGATCCCCGATTTGCCTCTAGATTTTGGCGTTCTTTACAAGAAGCCATGGGAACTCGCCTCGACATGAGCACAGCCTATCACCCACAGACAGACGGGCAAAGTGAACGGACGATTCAGACCTTGGAAGACATGTTGCGTGCATGTGTCATTGATTTCGGAAAGGCTTGGGAAAGGCATTTGCCACTCGCCTAATTTTCTTACAACAACAGTTATCACTCGAGCATTAATGCTGCACCTTTTGAAGCGTTGTATGGTCGCAAGTGCCGATCTCCTATTTGTTGGGCCGAAGTAGGCGAAAAGCAAATCACCGGACCCGAGGTAGTCCACGAAACCACAGAGAAGATTGCTCAGATCCAAGCTAGACTTAAGACTGCCCATGATCGCCAAAAGAGTTATGCCGATCTTAAACGTAAAGACTTTGAATTCAATGTTGGTGATCGTGTAATGTTGAAGGTTGCACCTTGGAAAGGTGTGATCCATTTTGGAAAACGTGAAAAGTTAAACCCACGATACATTGGTCCTTTTGAAATCTTGGAACGTGTTGGACCCGTTGCTTACCGTTTGGATCTACCAGCACAATTGAGCTCAGTTCATCCTACCTTCCACGTGTCAAACTTGAAGAAGTGCCTTGCTGCACCTGAACTTATCATACCACTGGAGGAACTTACGATTGACGACAAACTCCACTTTGTGGAAGAACCTGTCGAGATTATGGATCGTGAGATCAAAACTTTGAAACGCAACAAGATTCCGATTGTACGAGTACGGTGGAATGCCAAACGAGGACCTGAATTTACTTGGGAGCGAGAGGATCAAATGATGCGGAAGTATCCTCACCTTTTCCCGACTCCTCCATCTACCTCAGCTTAAAATTTCGGGACGAAATTTTCTTTAACAGGTGGGTAATGTAACGACCCTGGATTCTCCAACACTTATTTATTAATAATTATTATTATTAATACGTGTGATTAAACGAACGTATGTTATTACATTTACATGTTGCCATGATTGCCCGTACTTGATTCTTTAATGCCCGAAACGTCTTTGTGACACGCGTACATTACACGAATAATATTTTTAGAATATTATTTACATTCATGATTAGTTCTATTAATCATTTTGACTAACTATGGTTATTAGTTAATTACTTGGGCTTTAGTTGGAATAATTTGTGAATTACTTGAACTTAGGCTTGTTAAATGTTATGGACTCATGGTTATGGACTTATGAGCCCATCCTACTTCTTTAATAGATTTATTTAAGCCCACTTAATATATAAGTATTACTTTCAAGTTTAATAAGATTTATTAAGTAATGGAAAGACTCTACATGACACTTGCACCTTATCCCCATGCATGCACCCTTAATTCCCACCCTTGAGTCAAAGAAGCATGCTTAAAGTAATAGGCACCTCCTCCCCCCATTGGTGAGGGAACCTCACGGCCATAATGGCCTTGGAGGTTGTTTTTGTTTCAAATTTTGACTACTTAACTACTAGCATGCTACCTCCTCACTTTTACACACACAATACTTGCATTTTCCTCTCAACTTTCTCTCCATTCTTGTAAGTAACTTGAGCTTCTTCTTCTCCTCTTTCTCTTGTAAAAACCGTAGCCTATGGCTACATAATCATCATCATCTTTTGCTCTTTGTTGTTGATTAATTCCTTGTTGTTGCTAGTTGTTGTTTACTTACTTGTTATCTTAGTTACTCCTTACTAGTATTAAAGAATCAAACTCTTTAGTTTGATTCTTCATTTATCATGTTCATAACAAGAACATGCAAGAACTAAACTTCCTAGTTTATGTTCTACATTTAATGTCTTGAAAGATTAAAGTTCATGGGTTGTAAAAATCATTACTTGAATGCATGTTAGTAAACTTAAAAGTTTACTTTCTAAAGATCAAGACTTAGGTTTGAATCTTTAAAAGTATGAAACTCATGAACTTACTACTTGTGTAATTAGCTTATTTCTTCATTTGTTCATGTATTAAAATCGTGATTTTGGTTGTAGATGGTCAAGTGTTACAAGTTAACCTTGATCTCATTTATCTTGAACTAAAGATTAACTTTAAAAGGTTCAAGAACATAAAAATTTACTTAATAACTTTTGGGTCTTGGATCTTCAAGATCAAACTAACCACTTAAGATCTTGATTAGTTAGTTTATTTTCAAGTTTATAGTACAATATTACTTTTCTAATTCATGCATGTGTTGAATCTATGCTCTTGATGCAACTTTGGTTCATCAAACTTCATACAACTCTTAAGTGAGTTGTGCTTCATATCATAGACTTACACTAGTGTTATGATGGTCAAATCTTGGTTAAGATGATGCAAATACATCAACGAGTTGTACACTTGAAGTTATATGCATCAAGGATGAGAACCGTGATAAGCATCAAGTACCAAGACCACCGGAACTCACTTTTAACTTCCTGTTTTCTGTTTACAGTCCTCTGTCCTACTGTTTCTGTAACAGACCAGTAGACCTGGGCTACCAAGACCTTGATTTTCAAATAGATCTTTTCGAATAGATAACTTTTCATATAGGACTCGTCTTAATCCGAGTTACGGTTTAGAATCTATGGCCCTCCGAGCGTCACTATGTCCAATTACTTTCCTGTTTTCTGTTTACAGTTTCTGTTTTTCTGGTTTCTGTAACAGACCAGTACACCTGGGCTACTGTAACCTTGATTTTCAGATAGTTCAGTTCGTGTAGATAACTTTTTATATAGGACTCGTCTTAATACGAGTTACGGTTTAGGATTTATGGCCCTCCGATCGTCACTATGTCCTTTAACGTTGTGCAGAAATTTCTGACCTACTCGCACTTAGACCGTCGCCACGGTCAAACGAAGACGAGTTTGCTTCTGTAAATTTTACCACACTTAAAGGACTCATATACGGAGCCTTGGCCACTGGTATCACCTTAATTGAGTAAGGGTAGAGGCCATGGTGACTGATCAAAGTCAGCCTTTGTTTTAAACTACTTTCATGAACGAAACTTACTTTACGCCTTTTGTTTGATGATGAATGATGATGACCCTTAAGACCTTAATTACATACTTATAAACCTTTTGAGACGAATTACTGACTTAGTACTATTTGACTTAGGTTGAGGACTTTCGGACCGATTACTTGCACACTTTTCCGAACCGACTTTACGACTACATTATCATTGTGAGTTATAGCATCCCTTTTTACTTTAACCATTTGGGACTGAGAATACATGCACGTTTTATGTTTTACATACTAGGCACGAGTACTTAAAAACTTATATATGTGTGGGTTCTACAACGGCACAAACATTCCCTTTAGCTCGGTAACGTTTAATCATTGGTTTTTGAACCGTGAACGCGAATCTTAGATATGGATCCATAGGGTTTGACATCCCCACTCGGTCTAGTCGCGCTAGCATTTAACGAGTGATTAATACTTCGTAATCATACGCACTTGCCAATTGTACTTTCAGGGGGGTATAAACGTTAAGTTAGTTACCAAGTGCCCACGGTTAAGCATATACTTTATCATATCGTTTTGAAACGCTCTTTGTAGCACTGAAATCTCGTGGTCTACCTTACAAACTGTTATACTTAAACTATAGCTCACCAACCGTTGTGTTGACATTTTAAGCATGTTTTTCTCAGGTGCCTAAGGTTTGCTTCCGCTGTGTTACTAGACTTGCTGTAGACACCCGCTGCTCTAGAGATGTCAACTGCATGAAACATTTTATTTTGCATTTAAACTTCAATACTTTTGAACTATGTTTTGTAACGACCTAAGGGTCATTTTCATTTATTCATGCTTGCTATTCGTAGAAGCATACTGTTGGTGTAAAACATTTTATGTCGGTTATGACGTCACCTTTTTAATCGTGAATGCAACTTCTTTTATTACAGCATATAGTACTTAACCTTGTAATGATCCTGTTGTTGATGATTCGTACACGATGGTTTTGTACGGGGCATCACAATACAAACGTATAATACGTGTTTAATTTCGATATTACAAAGACATAATTCTTTTCTTCATTTAACCGTGTAAAATAAATTTAATTATATAATCCCGTGAAATCGCGGGTTATAAACTAGTAGTAGTTCATACTCTTACCAATATGATAAATACGTATGATCCACCTAATGTAAAGGAATAAGAATAAAGTAACAAATTCTTTCCTCATTGGCTCATTATTCAGCTAACATTAATTATGTATGTCAATATTATATGGATATGGATTAGTGTCATTTGGAGATAGTTTATTTCTGAAATTCTTTTACTTTTCGAATAAATATTGTAAGAAAACTAGAAGAAAAAAAATTAAAAAAAAACATGGTTAATTAAGTTGGAATTTCTGAATAATTCTCTGAGAGAATCTTTTATATTTAAACACATTTTCTGAATTTCTTTTCATTTCAAGTGACATGAAATTCTAGAAATACGAAAAGAAAATATTGAAATATTTTTTGTAATTAAACGCGCCGTAATATCTATTGCGTTTTTTACTTTCAGAGAAGATATATAGTTATCATCTTTATCTAATGCAAATTGATGAACATTTTTTACCGAAGTGTTTAATTTGGAAAATGTTAATTAGATCAAGGAAATACACAAATAAAATATTTCATTTAGGTCTAGAATACTCTTGAACCACCATTTAGGTCTATCCATATACAAAATCTCTTGAACCACCATTAAACATAAGATTGTGATAAAATTTCACAAAAACGCACCATTTATATTGTCAGCTCTGCATGAGCCACAATGTTAGTTCGTACAATTTATTTATATATGAAATATATGAAGAATCCTTTAAAGACAGATATTTTTATTTATTTACTAAAAGGTGTTATCAACTTAATTTTCTGATATATTCTCACTTAAAGGTGATGCAGAAAAGAATGAAATCTAGCTTAATTTTATAACCTGGTGATTTGGCAAAACGAAATAAAACAATTGATTGGTGTTTTATGGCAAATGATTGTTAAGATGCTTATTCTTTTGGAAAATGACATCCATGTTAAGTATGTGATTCAAAGAAAACTACAAACACTAAGTTATTCAAAATGAACTAGTTACCGAACCGACCGCACGTTGCTCACGGTTGTCGTTTGATGAGTTTTTCATATTTAGCTGTTGGGTTTACGATAGAATGGTGTTTAGTATTATCCGATAGTGTCATAGAAAAATGGCTATGTGTATATACACAGCGAATATTTTCTGGTAAAGTTACGCAACATATATTATGAACATAGACAAAATGGCTATGGTTTGTTGCTGCGAATTTTTTTCGTTCGATACCTTCAAATTTTATAGTTATAATATGTACATCGTCGATTGATACGAATGTTTTTTTAAATGCAAAGTTAGAAAAACATATATAATAATAATAATAAGAATAAGAATAATAATAATAATAATAATAATAATAATAATAATAATAATAATAATAATAATAATAATAATAAGACAAAATTTTATTCATCGTCCCTAATTTTACATCAAATTTGACTCAATTTCATTTTTCCTTTTTTTGTGCATTCCTCATCCCTAATGTATCAAAAATATACATTCCCCGTCCTCCCGTCTACTTTCTGTCAAAACCAGCTGTTACCTTTTATCACGTGCATATCATGTGGGGGTATTTTTGTCATTGTTTTGTCTTCTTCTATGATATTAACCCCCCAATTCTTCAAATCCAGATCAATTTAGAGTTTTCTCCCCAATCGAGGACGTTTTTTCTCTAAATCATAAGCACATAACAATGGTTTATTGTAATTGTAATTGTGGTACACATTTTCAACTGTTTCAACTTCTAATTGTGGAAGGGTTTCAGCTGAAATCAAAAAACATGATAGCAAATCGAAGCTTATCCATTTTAGTACCTTTCCCTTTAAGAACGGCAAGAAGTTCGGCCCGATCTATCCCGCCTATTATCATCATTTCATATTCTTTTTTCGCAAAAGAATCCAGAGACCGTTCCTTAATTTCTCTAAGCAAAGCAGTTGCAATGTTTGTGTGTTTATCAATTGCTTGTTTCCTTTCAGTCAATTCAGGCAACGAGTTGACGTCGTTCATCAAATGCTTTGTGTTGCCAATTAGATCGGTTCCTTCAAATTCAGCCCCATCGTTACCACCAGTTCGTCTATTGACTTCATCTACATCCTTTTTATATTTACTTAATTGTGTTTCGATCTCAACAGCAACTTCAGGGAACTCTAAAGATCCGTTGGCTACCCAGAAAGGATCTAGACCGTCCAATTCATAAGATTTCATCCCACTTTTGTTTTCCTAAGTCTATTCAGTCTCAACCCAAGAATATCATGAACGAGAGGTCGATACCTAAAGTCATGTTGAATAACAACCGACAACTCAAAATTCCTATCAAATAAACATAAAACAGGTTAATTGCGTATGATTTGGAGAAAAAAACGTCCTCGGGGAGAAAACCCTAAATTGATCTCGGTTCAATCGTGAAGAATTGGGGTTTATATCATAGAAGAAGACAAAACAATGACAAAAATACCCCACATGATATGCACGTGATAAGAGGTAACGGCTGGTTTTGACATAAAGTAGACGGGAGGTAACGGCCGGTCGATATCCACATAGGAGCAACGGAGCAAGAGGCACATTGATCCTTGCTCTCAAGTGAAATCAAGGTCGCAAGGCGCAAGGGAGCAAGAGGCATCTTGCTCTTTGTGAGGGCAAATTGACAATTTTTATTTTTTTTGAGCTCTCACGCAAACAAGTTAAAAAAATGCACTTTTTCGTGATAATCCCTAATAATAATAACAATAATAATAATAATAATAATAATAATAAGTATAAAAAAGAGGGGCTATACGTGCAACATAACAATAATAAAATGAGCTAAATGTATAACATCCACTTAGACCGTATATATCGGTTCCATCCCACGGAGTGGGATTCTACATGGCAAAAAAGCAATGACCCCTCACCAAAGTATTGAGACGTTGGTTGGCAAAAATTGGATGTGTGCGTTGGATTTCAACGGAAGAAGAAACAGCCGTTGATTGTTTTTTTTTATTATTTTAAAAATATTATTTTTATCCCTTTTTAATACTTAACTCAATTATATTTTAACACATCATCACAATACTCCTAACACACACTAAAAACTCACACCACCACTACACATAAAAAACTCACACATCCTAATCCTTAAAAAAAGTACAAAAGTAACCTACACCACTAACCCACGCTCCCTACCACTATAAATAGTTTTAAAGTTAGCAGCAATTGTCGTTTTTAATAGTCATACAGTCAAAACTTGGACACTAATATAAATATATACATATTATTTATAAATTTTAAAATTATTAATAAAAGTAAGAGTTATAAAAGTGTAATTACCACCTAACTGTTGGTTGAGTGGTAAAAAAATTCAGTTGGTTCTGGGCCCATGTCCTCGAAAAAATCGGTGCAGGTTTAAATCCTGGGGGAGAGTTTTCTCCAAGGTTGTACCTCTGATATCCTTGACTCTGTGCCCTGGCCAAGCAGTTAACCTAAAGTATTCCAGGTACGCTTTGCGCGATGAATGCGAGGAGTTTCTTCCCAACGGGTGTGTCGGTGGCAAATGAGAGGATTTGATTCCAAATTTGCCGTTCTAAAAAAGTGTGTAATTATTAAATTGATATTAATAATATTAAACTTTATACATTTAGATTGTTTTAACATATATTTACTTCTATTGTAATGTATTTTTTTACTCAAATGAAGTCACACTCGACGACAAATTATAATTAAAATATTTGTAATAAACAAAAAAAATATAAAGATTATACATTTTCATTTGTTATAATATATAATTAAAAGTATTTAAGTTAATTTCCAAAATCGTCGTTAGGTTAATATTTTATTAAAATATTCAATGGATATCCATCAATCCGCTTAATTTATTAGATATAAATATGGATTGATGAAATAAAAGTAAACGGATATGATACAGATATGGATAAATAAAAATTAATCACATTATCCGATTAATATATGATACAATGTCATCTCTATAGCCAACATGTTAAGTTCAAAGTGGATGAATTTAAGGTGTTAAGTTATAGACTTTTATTTCCTAGTTTATGTCAAAGTCTTTTTTTATTTAAAATTACTTTTCAATTAATAATTACATTACATTATGTGATGCCCCACGGATCATCAACAACAGGATCATTACAAGGTCAAACACTATATGCTGTTTCAAAAGAAGTTTGCATTCATAAAACGGAGTGACGTCTTAACCAACATTAAAAGTTTAACATACGATAGTGTGCTTCTACGAATAGAAGGCAATAATAATAGTACATGACCCATAGGTCGTTATAAATTCATTGTTTTAAAAGTAACATAGTTTGAATGCAAATGTAAATATTTCATGCGGAGACATCTCTAAAAGCAGCGGGAGTCTACAACAAGACTAGTACAGCGGAAGCAACCAAACTCTAAGAACCTGAGAAAACATGCTTAAAAACGTCAACACGAATGTTGGTGAGCTATAGTTTTCAAAACAGTATGAAAAGTATATGTTCAACCGTGGGCACTTGGTAACTAACTTAACGTAATATCACCCCCTAAAAGTACACTTGGCGAGTGCGTAAGTTTACGAAGTATTAAACACCCTTTAAATGCTAGCGCTACTAGCCCGAGTGGGGATGTCAAACCCTATGGATCTATATCTAAGATTCGCGTTCACCGGTTTAAAAGCCAATGACTAAACGTTACCGAGCAAAGGGGAAAGTTTATGCCGTTGTATAACCCACACATATAATCCATATCTAAGATTCGCGTTCACCGGTTCAAAAACCAATGACTAAACGTTACCGAGCAAATGGGAAAGTTTATGCCGTTGTATAACCCACACATATAATAAGTTTAAGTACTCATGCCTAGTATGTAAAACGTAAAACGCGCATGTATTCTCAGTTCCCAAAATAGTTAAAGTAAAAAGGGATGCTATAACTCACAGTGAAAAGTAGTAAAGTTGATTCGGGAAAGTAAGCAAGTAGTTTGTCCAAAAGGTCCTCAACCTAAGTCAAAAGTTACTAAGTCAGTAAATCGTTCCCAAAGGTTTAAAAGTATGTAAATTAGGTCTTAAATATCATCATCATTCATCATTAATCAAAAAGTATAAAGTAAGTTTCAATCAAGAATAGAGTTTGAAATAAAGGCTGAATTCGTCCAGTCGCCACGACCTCTATACAAACTGAAATGAGGTGAGACCAGTGGCCATGGCTCCGTGTATGAGTCCCCTAGAGATTGACCAATTTCCAGAACCAAACTCGTCTTCGTTTGACCATGGCAATGGTTTAAGTGCGAGTAGGTCAGAAATTTTAGCACAACGTTAAAAGGGTGTAGTGACTTTCGGAAGGCCATAAACCCTAAATCATTACTCGGATTAAGATGAGGCCTAAATGGAAAATCATCTACTCGAACCGAACTAGCTGGAAATCAACTTTTCCAGTAGCTCAAGTTATTGATCAGACCCGAAAAACAGTAGGTAAGGTGCTCCGGTGAGTTTTTGGTGCTTGATGCTCATCACGGTTCTCATCCTTGATGCTTATAGCTTCAAGTGTACAACTCGTTGATGTGTTTGCATCATCTTAACCAAGTTTTGACCATCATAACACTAGTGTAAGTCTAAGATATGTAGCACAACTCAATTAAGGGTTGTAAGTAGTTTGATGAACCAAAGTTACATCAAGATCTTAGATCCGACACATACATGAGTTCTAATAGTACTATTAAGCTACAAACTTGAAAGTAAACTAAATAAACAAGATCTTAAGTTGTAGAACTTAGATCTTAGCTAGATCTTAAAGATCCTAGACTAGAAAGTCTAGATCTAGTGTTCTTAACTTAGATCCTAAGTTATAGAACTTGGATCTTCACTTTAATGAAACCATAAGTCATGAAACTTAGGTTTTAATCTTGTAGAATGTATGTAAGCTTATAAGCTATTATTTACAACAAAATTAGAAGACCATAAGCTATAAAAACTTAGATCCAACATAAGTGTGTGAAGCTATAACTAGAAAGTTATACTTCCATGTTCTTGAACTTATAAAGTTAACTTTAGTTTCAAGAAATATGAGATCAAGTTTAACTAGTAATACTTGACCAAATTAACAATATTACAACTTTAAAGTACTTACAAAGAAAGAAATAAACTAAAGTTACAAATATTATGTTCATGTTTGTTTCATACTTGAGAAGATTCAAATCAAAGTTTGGATCTTAAGGAAATAAACTTCAAGTCTACAAAACATGAACACAAGTATGATTATAAAGTTTATGAACTTTAAATCTTATAACATTTAAGTGTAGAACCATAAACTAACAAGTTTAGATTCTTGTTCTTGGTTCTTCATCAAACAAAAGATGGAAGTAACCAAGATTACATGAAGATACAAGTTATAGAACTTGATCTTTAACAACAACAAACAACAATAAACTACAAACTAGTAAATGATGATGATGTATAATCAGTTTTTCAAAGGAGAAAAAGGAGAAAGAAAATGATATGTTACTTACAATATTGAGAGAAAAAGATGAGAGAAAGAGAAGTGTAAAATGAAGTGTGTGTGGAATGAAAGAATACTTGCAAATAAGTAACAAAAAAAATGAAAATGGAACCTCCTCCCTCCTAGCTTGGTCGACGGTTCTAGGAGCTCAAAGGGGAAAGGTCAAATGCTACTTTCAAGTGTTAGGAGATGGTGTAAGCTCAAAATAGATTAAAGTTAAATTGCATGGGAGCTTGGTGCTAGCATGCTTGTGACAAGTCTCCTCATTCACTTAATTAATCCTAGTTCTTAACCTTAATGAGTCATTAGCATAATAGTGGGCTTACTAGTAGTCCACTAAGAAAAGTAGGGTGGGCTTCCAAGTCCAAATCCATTAACAAAAGCCCATGTGTAAGTATGTAACAAATAAATAAACAAAGCCCAATTAATTAACTACTTGCATTAGTTAATTAAGAATAATTAATAATAATTAATTATGAATGTAAATAATATTCGAAATATTATTCGTGAAAAGTACGTGTGTCACAAAGACAAGTCGGGACATGTAAAGTCAAATACGGTGACAAGTAAATGTACAAGAATACATTTATTAAAACACAAGTATTAATAATAAATATTAATAAATATAAGTTGGAAAATCCAGGGTCGTTACACATTATAATTTCTTTCATTCATTTAAGATTGTTCGCTATAATTTTATTGTTTATCAATAAAAGAAATATTGTACAAACATTTATATGATAACTTGATTTTTTTTATATTTGAACTTAGTGATACTATCGGCCAAATATGCTGCCTCCACCCTTAATATCTATATAGTCTAATAAACCTCTAAAATGTTGACATCATAATTAAGGTAAATTACACTTTATTTTTCATAATGATGATGTAATAATTATATATTAATTTAATTAAAAAATAATACAAAATCTTTTATAAAAGAAAATATTAATCTCTCCCAAATTGTAATTTTATTTTTCTAAAAAATTAAAAAGCATTTATTATTATTAATAATTATTATTAAAAATATAAATATAAATATTCATTAAAATGTCATCATTTTAGAAGTTTATTAGACTATATAGATATTAAGGGCGGAGGCAGCATATTTGGCCGATAGTATCACTAAGTTCAAATATGAAAAAAATCAAGTTATCATATATAAATGTTTGTACAATATTTCTTTTATTGATAAACAATAAAATTATAGCGAACAATATTAAATGAATGAAAGAAATTATAATGTAATTATTAATTAATAATTAATTATAATATAATATTAATATAATAATTAGTTATAAATTATAATAATAATAAATAAAATAGAATTCTCTTTTTTTCTAATTTTATTTTTTTTAGAATCCTTTTTCTTTAGAGAGAATCCTCGGTAAGATTGAGATGGAAACAAGAGAATTTGGATAAGAGCAATAGTGAGTTTTAACTATAAAATAAAATAAAATAAAAAGCTATGTAATAAAAATAGGATTCTAATAGATGAATCTTGAAAAGAAACACGCCCCGCAAAAGGAAACTAGATGGTTAAACAATTCTTACTTTAACTAAACAGTTATGAACGACTTAACAATTTAAAGTCGAATGGACTAATCCGGTATATTTTCTACGTTCATAGGAGTGCATCTATGTTTCTGCTTTACGAATATGATATTTTTTGGGCATTTCTGATAACATCAAGTCTTATTCCTATTTTGATATTTTTCATTTCTGGATTTTTAGCTCTGAGTAGCAAAGGACCGGAGAAACTTTCTAGTTATGAATCGGGTATAGAACCAATAGGTGACGCTTGGTTACAATTTAGAATCCTCTATTATATGTTTGCTCTAGTTTTTGTTGTTTTTGATGTTAAAACGGGTTTTCTTTATCCATGGGCAATAAGTTTCGATATATTAGGTGTATCCGTATTTGTAGAAGCTTTAATTTTCCTGCTTATCTTAATTGTTGGTTTAGTTTATGCATGGCGAAAGGGGGCATTGGAATGGTCTTAGCTCCTGAATATTCAGACAATAAAAAGAAAAAAGGAAAAAATTGAGATAGTTATGAATTCCATTGAGTTTCCCTTATTTCATCGAACAACCCAAAATTCAGTAATTTCAACTACATTAAATGATCTTTCAAATTGGTCAAGACTCTCTAGTTTATGGCCGCTTCTCTATGGTACCAGCTGTTGCTTCATTGAATTTGCTTCACTAATAGGCTCACGATTCGACTTTGATCGTTATGGACTAGTACCAAGATCGAGTCCTAGACAAGCGGACCTTATTTTAACAGTCGGAATGATGTGTAAAATCGCGTCTATAATTTATAATGGGAAATACCGGTTTAAAGATTACTACACACTAACGGGCAGTGTACCCGATCGTGCAATAGTATAAAGTTGGTAAATCCGTGATCGTTCCAAGGATAGTTAAAATGTGAGAATTAAGATTGCAACTAATGAAAATAAACTAAGTTAATCTATTAAAATTGGAAATTACGAAATAATGGTTTTTGGTGGCTATTTAACGATTAGCCAAATCAGGAATGATTTTATCTAAAAACTGGAAAGAACAATATTTTTGGTATTTTAAGATTTAAGCTTTAAATCAAACAAATAGAAATAAGATAGTTGTAATCAATAAAAGAACAAATGTTCGTCTAGACCTTTTACACCTAGTATTGGATGCATTTAGATTAAGCCTCAGTTTTAATCTAACATATGTGAATTACCTAGTCGGTTCACCTGGAATTCCCCGGCGCAAACACTCCAATTAAGATTACACGACATGGAATTCCCCGTAGC
Source organism: Rutidosis leptorrhynchoides (assembly GCF_046630445.1). NCBI lineage: Eukaryota > Viridiplantae > Streptophyta > Magnoliopsida > Asterales > Asteraceae > Rutidosis > Rutidosis leptorrhynchoides. The sequence goes on from NC_092334.1 coordinate 127,841,529, forward strand.
CTAAGACCTTCTAATTGTGACCAAATATCTCAACTGAGATGAAGATTCGAATTACAACCACACCAACTCTCGTTGTGTATGGTTTACCCCTATTTCGTCTAGCCTTTTGAATTCAATTTACTCTTGTCTCCGAGTAAGCAAACAACCAATTAAGACAAACCAATTGTAAATTTATGTATTAAATTAATGAACTCTCGTCCTATCAAACAAATACACAACCAATTGAATTGAAAAGTTTAGCTTCAATAAGAATCGATATTTAATTTAAACATCAAATCATCATATATTAAAATCAATAACTGATGAGTAGCATCCAATACATAGGTTTATTAGTCTAGACAAACATTAAAATAACTAGCCAAAATCATGGCAACAATAGAAATCAAACTAATAATCAATAGAGAAAACATTGTTTGATAAATAAGAATCAACCTAACACAATGAATCTTGATTAGTGCTTGGATTGATCATTGAAAACGGAATGATTGGAGCGTTAGAGTAACCTTGGAATTCCCCAAAACTGCCCAAAAATCGCCCGAAGTGCTAAGAAAATCGGCTGCCAAAAAGATATATCAATTAGGGTTGAAATTTATCTTTTATACCCGAAAAAGTCACCAGGTCGTGCCGCGGCGCGGCGCTCAGAAAAGCGGCGCGGTGCTCCGTAACAAAGGAAAAGTCTTTTTTCTTTTTATTTTTCTCTCGGCTTGGAAATGCTGTTATACGGAGCGGAGCGTCGACCATTGGAGCGGAGCGCTGATTTGTTGAGCGGGTCGCCAAATATTGGAGCGAGCGCCGATTTGCTGTCACTTTGATTTTCACTTTCCTTTTAACTTGAACGCACCAAAACTCGAATAATACCCAAATGAATCATAAATTACTCGGCAATTCAAGCACATAGAACATCATGGTGTCAAATGTACCTCGAAAAACCTTCAAATGCGTAATAATTAACTTCTCGGCTCCAAAACCATAATCCACATAATAATCGAGAATATTAATTAAAGCCGTTTCCAAATGGACTGAAAATGACGGATATTGCCATGATAAATATATGAGAAATGTGCAATATCAAATCACCCCACACTAGAGTCTTGCTTGTCCTCAAACAAATTTGACTCGATAATAATCTTCTACCAAATAATAACGTCTTCATAAGTGTAAGTAGAACCAACGAACATGAACCAAATGAGCAACTAGCGTGGGTACAATTTTAAGAAAAACAAGTCAACCATGTGACTTCCACTTGTAATCCCAAATTCTCTAACATCCCCAAATAAAGAATCGGCACGAAATAATAACTCGAACAAAGTGCATCAAATATGTAATCCAAATAAATGTAGAGAATCTCAAACCTGATAATGTCTTCAAATATATGAAACGGAGATACAAGTGGAAGTCATCAGCCGAGAAAGTGAAATACTCGAACCAAAGAACCATACAAACCATACGGGCTACCCCGCGATTGGTCAAGCCAATGCCTCCCACAGTACCTAACATCGCAAGATGTCGGTAAGAAAATAATGTGCTTAAGTGGATACACATTACGTCCGAATATCATCGATAATCATGAGGTGATCATCTAATCCGTTAAGTCAATCATAAAGATTGAGTCTCATCAGTCTTAAAAGCTGATTAATCTTTAAGGAGATTATCCTTCCGGGGATCTGATAAATCACTAACATTTTGTGTATACATGGTGCCCCCCGTTTTACGAGACAGATCTCCCTCATTGAGATAAGTCTGGCCACTAGCTCCCTGTTTTATGCTGAGGCCTACTGGATTTCCAGCCGATGTTAGAGAATACTTTTCAAGACTGTTCGTCAACCTACACCTGGTCTGGACTACATCTTATGACATAAGTCATTAAATGTGTCGGTCGGGAGACTTGACTCCCTTACGGATGGAATAGATATATCCTATGTGAAATGTCCCGTTCTTATTGATTAAAAACGTTCCATATTAATTGATTTCGTTGCGAGGTTTTGACCTCTATATGAGACGTTTTTCAAAGACTGCATTCATTTTTAAAACAAACCATAACCTTTATTTCATAGATAAAGGTTTTAAAAAGCTTTACGTAGATTATCAAATAATGATAATCTAAAATATCCTGTTTACACACGACCATTACATAATGGTTTACAATACAAATATGTTACAACAAAATAAGTTTCTTGAATGCAGTTTTTACACAATATCATACAAGCATGGACTCCAAATCTCGTCCTTATTTAAGTATGCGACAGCGGAAGCTCTTAATAATCACCTGAGAATAAACATGCTTAAAACGTCAACAAAAATGTTGGTGAGTTATAGGTTTAACCTATATATATCAAATCATAATAATAGACCACAAGATTTCATATTTCAATACACATCCCATACATAGAGATAAAAATCATTCATATGGTGAACACCTGGTAACCGACATTAACAAGATGCATATATAAGAATATCCCCATCATTCCGGGACACCCTTCGGATATGATATAAATTTCGAAGTACTAAAGCATCTGATACTTTGGATGGGGTTTGTTAGGCCCAATAGATCTATCTTTAGGATTCGCGTCAATTAGGGTGTCTGTTCCCTAATTCTTAGATTACCAGACTTAATAAAAAGGGGCATATTCGATTTCGATAATTCAACCATAGAATGTAGTTTCACGTACTTGTGTCTATTTTGTAAATCATTTATAAAACCTGCATGTATTCTCATCCCAAAAATATTAGATTTTAAAAGTGGGACTATAACTCACTTTCACAGATTTTTACTTCGTCGGGAAGTAAGACTTGGCCACTGGTTGATTCACGAACCTATAACAATATATACATATATATCAAAGTATGTTCAAAATATATTTACAACACTTTTAATATATTTTGATGTTTTAAGTTTATTAAGTCAGCTGTCCTCGTTAGTAACCTACAACTAGTTGTCCACAGTTAGATGTACAGAAATAAATCGATAAATATTATCTTGAATCAATCCACGACCCAGTGTATACGTATCTCAGTATTGATCACAACTCAAACTATATATATTTTGGAATCAACCTCAACCCTGTATAGCTAACTCCAACATTCACATATAGAGTGTCTATGGTTGTTCCGAAATATATATAGATGTGTCGACATGATAGGTCGAAACATTGTATACGTGTCTAAGGTATCTCAAGATTACATAATATACAATACAAGTTGATTAAGTTATGGTTGGAATAGATTTGTTACCAATTTTCACGTAGCTAAAATGAGAAAAATTATCCAATCTTGTTTTACCCATAACTTCTTCATTTTAAATCCGTTTTGAGTGAATCAAATTGCTATGGTTTCATATTGAACTTTATTTTATGAATCTAAACAGAAAAGTATAGGTTTATAGTCGGAAAAATAAGTTACAAGTTGTTTTTGTAAAGGTAGTCATTTCAGTCGAAAGAACGACGTCTAGATGACCATTTTAGAAAACATACTTCCACTTTGAGTTTAATCATAATTTTTGGATATAGTTTCATGTTCATAATAAAAATCATTTTCTCAGAATAACAACTTTAAAATCAAAGTTTATCATAGTTTTTAATTAACTAACCCAAAACAGCCCGCGGTGTTACTACGACGGCGTAAATCCGGTTTTACGGTGTTTTTCGTGTTTCCAGGTTTTAAATCATTAAGTTAGCATATCATATAGATATATAACATGTGTTTAGTTGATTTTAAAAGTCAAGTTAGAAGGATTAACTTTTGTTTGCGAACAAGTTTAGAATTAACTAAACTATGTTCTAGTGATTACAAGTTTAAACCTTCGAATATGATAGCTTTATATGTATGAATCGAATGATGTTATGAATATCATTACTACCTTAAGTTCCTTGGATAAACCTACTGGAAAAGAGAAAAATGGATCTAGCTTCAATGGATCCTTGGATGGCTCGAAGTTCTTGAAGCAGAATCATGACACGAAAACAAGTTCAAGTAAGATCATCACTTGAAATAAGATTGTTATAGTTATAGAAATTGAACCAAAGTTTGAATATGATTATTACCTTGTATTAGAATGATAACCTACTGTAAGAAACAAAGATTTCTTGAGGTTGGATGATCACCTTACAAGATTGGAAGTGAGCTAGCAAACTTGAAAGTATTCTTGATTTTATGACACTAGAACTTTTGAAATTTATGAAGAACACTTAGAACTTGAAGATAGAACTTGAGAGAGATCAATTAGATGAATAAAATTGAAGAATGAAAGTGTTTGTAGGTGTTTTTGGTCGTTGGTGTATGGATTAGATATAAAGGATATGTAATTTTGTTTTCATGTAAATAAGTCATGAATGATTACTCATATTTTTGTAATTTTATGAGATATTTCATGCTAGTTGCCAAATGATGGTTCCCACATGTGTTAGGTGACTCACATGGGCTGCTAAGAGCTTATCATTGGAGTGTATATACCAATAGTACATACATCTAAAAGCTGTGTATTGTACGAGTACGAATACGGGTGCATACGAGTAGAATTGTTGATGAAACTGAACGAGGATGTAATTGTAAGCATTTTTGTTAAGTAGAAGTATTTTGATAAGTGTATTGAAGTCTTTCAAAAGTGTATAAATACATATTAAAACACTACATGTATATACATTTTAACTGAGTCGTTAAGTCATCGTTAGTCGTTACATGTAAGTGTTGTTTTGTAACCTTTAGGTTAACGATCTTGTTAAATGTTGTTAACCCAATGTTTATAATATCAAATGAGATTTTAAATTATTATATTATCATGATATTATCATGTATGAATATCTCTTAATATGATATATATACATTAAATGTCTTTACAACGATAATCGTTACATATATGTCTCGTTTAAAAATCATTAAGTTAGTAGTCTTGTTTTTACATATGTAGTTCATTGTTAATATACTTAATGATATGTTTACTTATCATAGTATCATGTTAACTATATATATATATCCATTATATGTCATCATATAGTTTTTACAAGTTTTAACGTTCGTGAATCACCGGTCAACTTGGGTGGTCAATTGTCTATATGAAACATATTTCAATTAATCAAGTCTTAACAAGTTTGATTGCTTAACATGTTGGAAACATTTAATCATGTAAATATCAATCTCAATTAATATATATAAACATGGAAAAGTTCGGGTCACTACAGTACCTACCCGTTAAATAAATTTCGTCCCGAAATTTTAAGCTGTTGAAGGTGTTGACGAATCTTCTGGAAATAGATGCGGGTATTTCTTCTTCATCTGATCTTCACGCTCCCAGGTGAACTCGGGTCCTCTATGAGCATTCCATCGAACCTTAACAATTGGTATCTTGTTTTGCTTAAGTCTTTTAACCTCACGATCCATTATTTCGACGGGTTCTTCGATGAATTGAAGTTTTTCGTTGATTTGGATTTCATCTAACGGAATAGTGAGATCTTCTTTAGCAAAACATTTCTTTAAATTCGAGACGTGGAAAGTGTTATGTACAGCCGCGAGTTGTTGAGGTAACTCTAGTCGGTAAGCTACTGGTCCGACACGATCAATAATCTTGAATGGTCCAATATACCTTGGATTTAATTTCCCTCGTTTACCAAATCGAACAACGCCTTTTCAAGGTGCAACTTTAAGCATGACCATCTCTCCAATTTCAAATTCTATATCTTTTCTTTTAATGTCAGCGTAGCTCTTTTGTCGACTTTGGGCGGTTTTCAACCGTTGTTGAATTTGGATGATCTTCTCGGTAGTTTCTTGTATAATCTCCGGACCCGTAATCTGTCTATCCCCCACTTCACTCCAACAAATCGGAGACCTGCACTTTCTACCATAAAGTGCTTCAAACGGCGCCATCTCAATGCTTGAATGGTAGCTGTTGTTGTAGGAAAATTCTGCTAACGGTAGATGTCGATCCCAACTGTTTCCGAAATCAATAACACATGCTCGTAGCATGTCTTCAAGCGTTTGTATCATCCTTTCGCTCTGCCCATCAGTTTGCGGATGATAGGCAGTACTCATGTCTAGACGAGTTCCTAATGCTTGCTGTAATGTCTGCCAGAATCTTGAAATAAATCTGCCATCCCTATCAGAGATAATAGAGATTGGTATTCCATGTCTGGAGATGACTTCCTTCAAATACAGTCGTGCTAACTTCTCCATCTTGTCATCTTCTCTTATTGGCAAGAAGTGTGCTGATTTGGTGAGACGGTCAACTATTACCCAAATAGTATCAAAACCACTTGCAGTCCTTGGCAATTTAGTGATGAAATCCATGGTAATGTTTTCGCATTTCCATTTCGGGATTTCGGGTTGTTGAAGTAGACCTGATGGTTTCTGATGCTCAGCTTTGACCTTAGAACATGTCAAACATTCTCCTACGTATTTAGCAACATCGGCTTTCATACCCGGCCACCAAAAATGTTTCTTGAGATCCTTGTACATCTTCCCCGTTCCAGGATGTATTGAGTATCTGGTTTTATGAGCTTCTCTAAGTACCATTTCTCTCATATCTCCAAATTTTGGTACCCAAATCCTTTCAGCCCTATACCGAGTTCCGTCTTCCCGAATATTAAGATGCTTCTCCGATCCTTTGGGTATTTCATCCTTTAAATTTCCCTCTTTTAAAACTCCTTGTTGCGCCTCCTTTATTTGAGTAGTAAGGTTATTATGAATCATTATATTCATAGATTTTACTCAAATGGGTTCTCTGTCCTTCCTGCTCAAGGCATCGGCTACCACATTTGCCTTCCCCGGGTGGTAACGAATCTCAAAGTCGTAATCATTCAACAATTCAATCCACCTACGCTGCCTCATATTCAGTTGTTTCTGATTAAATATGTGTTGAAGACTTTTGTGGTCGGTATATATAATACTTTTGACCCCATATAAGTAGTGCCTCCAAGTCTTTAATGCAAAAACAACCGCTCCTAATTCCAAATCATGCGTCGTATAATTTTGTTCGTGAATCTTCAATTGTCTAGACGCATAAGCAATCACCTTCGTTCGTTGCATTAATACACAACCGAGACCTTGCTTTGATGCGTCACAATAAATCACAAAATCATCATTCCCTTCAGGCAATGACAATATAGGTGCCGTAGTTAGCTTTTTCTTCAATAACTGAAACGCTTTCTCTTGTTCATCATTCCATTCAAATTTCTTCCCTTTATGCGTTAATGCAGTCAAGGGTTTTGCTATTCTGGAAAAATCTTGGATGAACCTTCTGTAGTAACCAGCTAGTCCTAAAAACTGGCGTATGTGTTTCGGAGTTTTCGGGGTTTCCCACTTTTCAACAGTTTCTATCTTTGCCGGATCCACCTTAATACCTTCTTTGTTCACTATGTGACCGAGGAATTGAACTTCTTCCAACCAAAATGCACACTTTGAAAACTTAGCGTACAATTCTTCCTTCCTCAATACTTCTAACACCTTTCTCAAATGTTCACCGTGTTCTTGGTCATTCTTTGAGTAAATAAGTATGTCATCAATGAAAACAATGACAAACTTGTCAAGGTATGGTCCACACACTCGGTTCATAAGGTCCATGAACACAGCTGGTGCATTAGTTAAACCAAACGGCATGACCATAAACTCGTAATGACCGTAACGTGTTCTGAAAGCAGTCTTTGGAATATCATCTTCTTTCACCCGCATTTGATGATACCCGGAACGTAAGTCAATCTTTGAATAAACAGACGAGCCTTGTAGTTGATCAAATAAGTCATCGATTCTCGGTAGTGGGTAGCGGTTCTTGATGGTAAGTTTGTTCAACTCTCGGTAGTCGATACACAACCTGAATGTACCATCTTTCTTCTTGACAAACAAAACAGGAGCTCCCCACGGTGATGTGCTTGGTCGAATAAAACCACGCTCTAAAAGTTCTTGTAATTGGCTTTGTAGTTCTTTCATCTCGCTGGGTGCGAGTCTGTAAGGAGCACGAGCTATTGGTGCAGCTCCTGGTACAAGATCTATTTGAAATTCAACGGATCGATGTGGGGGTAATCCCGGTAATTCTTTCGGAAATACATCAGGAAATTCTTTTGCGACGGGAACATCATTGCTCTTTTCTTCAGTTTGTACATTCTCGACGTGTGCTAGAACAGCATATCAACCTTTTCTTATTAGTTTTTGTGCCTTCAGATTACTAATAAGATGTAGCTTCGTGTTGCCCTTTTCTCCGTACACCATTAAGGGTTTTCCTTTTTCTCGTATAATGCGAATTGCATTTTTGTAACAGACGATCTCTGCTTTCACTTCTTTCAACCAGTCCATACCGATTATCACATCAAAACTCCCTAACTCTACTGGTATCAAATCAATCTTAAATGTTTCGCTAACCAGTTTAATTTCTCGATTCCGACATATATTATCTGCTGAAATTAATTTACCATTTGCTAATTCGAGTAAAAATTTACTATCCAAAGGCGTCAATGGAGAACTTAATTTAGCACAAAAATCTCTACTCATATAGCTTCTATCCGCACCCGAATCAAATAAAACGTAAGCAGATTTATTGTCAATAAGAAACGTACCCGTAACAAGCTCCGGGTCTTCCTGTGCCTCTGCCGCATTAATATTGAAAACTCTTCCACGGCCTTGTCCATTCGTGTTCTCCTGGTTTGGGCAATTTCTAATAATGTGGCCTGGTTTTCCACATTTATAACAAACTACATTGGCATAACTTGCTCCGACACTACTTGCTCCGCCATTACTCGTTCCGACACCATTTGTTCCTTTCGTTCTATTAACCCCTGGTCCGTAGACCTCACACTTCGCCGCGCTATGACCATTTCTTTTACACTTGTTGCAAAATTTGGTGCAGAACCCCGAGTGATTCTTTTCACACCTTTGGCATAGCTGCTTCTGATTGTTGTTGTTGTTGCGGTTATTATTGTTGTTGGGATGATTGTTGTAGTTGCTGTTGTTGTTGTTGTTGTTGTTGTTGTTGGGCCATTTGTTGTAGTTGCGATTGATGTTGCGATTGTTGGGATAATTGTTGCGATTATTGTTGTAATTGCTGTTGTTGTTGTATTGGTGATTCTTATCACCGTTTTCCTTCCACTTTCTTTTGACTTGCTTCACATTGGCCTCTTCAGCAGTCTGTTCTTTAATTCTTTCTTCAATTTGGTTCACGAGTTTGTGAGCCATTCTACATGCCTGTTGTATGGAGGCGGGCTCGTGTGAACTTATATCTTCTTGGATTCTTTCCGGTAATCCTTTCACAAACGCGTCGATCTTCTCTTCCTCATCTTCGAATGCTCCCGGACACAATAGGCACAATTCTGTGAATCGTCTTTCGTACGTGGTAATATCAAATCCTTGGGTTCGTAACCCTCTAAGTTCTGTCTTGAGCTTGTTGACCTCGGTTCTGGGACGGTACTTCTCGTTCATCAAGTGCTTGAATGCTGACCACGGTAGTGCGTACGCATCGTCTTGTCCCACTTGCTCTAGATAGGTATTCCACCATGTTAACGCAGAACCTGTGAAGGTATGCGTAGCGTACTTTACTTTGTCCTCTTCAGTACACTTACTTATGGCAAACACCGATTCGACCTTCTCGGTCCACCGTTTCAATCCGATCGGTCCTTCGGTTCCATCAAATTCCAAAGGTTTGCAGGCAGTGAATTCTTTGTAGGTGCATCCTACACGATTTCCTGTACTGCTAGATCCAAGGTTATTGTTGGTATGTAGCGCAGCCTGTACTGCGGCTATGTTTGAAGCTAGAAAAGTACGGAATTCCTCTTCATTCATATTCACGGTGTGTCGAGTAGTCGGTGCCATTTCCTTCAAAATAGTTAAATGGAACAAGTTAATCATACAGAATATTAAGAGTAGTTAATAGTATTTCGTAGCATAATATGAACTCATTTATAAAAGCTTTTTCTTCATATTAGCGTTTTATAAGTTTAAATTCGGGTAGTACCTACCCGTTAAGTTCATACTTAGTAGCTAATATACAATTCAACTACTACAATTCTATATGAAAAACTGATTATAATAATATTTCGCGTTCAAACTTTTATACAATATTTTACAAACTTACAATACCGCTTATTTTACATAAAGCATGAAATATAGCACACAATAACTTTGATACAAGATAGTTGTGAAGACAATTCTAGCTAGTACACAAGTCGTTCAGCAAAGGCAATAAAGACACGTAATTCATACGTCCAGAAACAAGTCATGCATTCTGGTTTTACTAGGACTACTTCCCATCCTTGGTCTTGTGCAACATAACCGTTATGGCCGTTGATAAGACAGCGTGTTGTAACGTCATCAAAGGGACGAGGGTTACGTAATGTCCAACAGTCCCGTAATAATCTAAAAACCTCATTTCTTACCCCAATTACCGACTCCGTCACTTGTGGAAACGTTTTATTTAATAGTTGTAGCCCGATGTTCTTGTTCTCACTTTGGTGAGAAGCGAACATTACTAATCCGTAAGCATAACATGCTTCTTTATGTTGCATGTTAGCCGCTTTTTCTAAATCACGAAGTCCAATATTCGGATATATTGAGTCAAAATAATTTCTTAACCCGTTGCGTAAAATAGCATTTGGGTTCCCCGCAATATATGCGTCAAAGTAAACACATCGTAACTTATGGGTTTCCCAATGTGATATCCCCCATCTTTCAAACGAAAGTCTCTTATAAACCAAGACATTCTTGGAACGTTCTTCGAATGTCTTACAAACTGATCTCGCCTTAAATAGTTGTGCCGAAGAATTCTGGCCGACTCTAGACAAGATTTCATCAATCATGTCTCCGAGTAGGTCTCTTAAAATATTGGGTTGTCTATCCATTTTGTGTTTTTAAACTGTAAAATAGACAAGAGTTAGATTCATAAAAAATAATTATTAATACAAGCAATTTTTACATATATCATAAAGCATAAGAACACTATATTACATATATTACACCACACGAATACAACTATCTTATTCCGACTCGCTCGTTTCTTCTTCTTCGGTTTTGGTTCGTTTTGCCAAGTTTCTAGGGATATATGATGTTCCCCTAATACGAGCCGTCGTTGTCCACATTGGTTTAGAAAAACCTGGTGGTTTAGAGGTTCCCGGGTCATTGTTACAACTTAAGGACTTCGGGCGTTGACGATACATATAAAGTTCATCGGGGTTGGAATTAGATTTCTCTATTTTTATGCCCTTTCCCTTATTATTTTCTTTTGCCTTTTTAAATTCAGTTGGGGTAATTTCTATAACATCATCGGAATTCTCGTCGGAATCCGATTCATCGGAGAATTGGTAATCCTCCCAATATTTTGCTTCCTTGGCGGAAACACCATTGACCATAATTAACCTTGGTCGGTTGGTTGAGGATTTTCTTTTACTTAACCGTTTTATTATTTCCCCCACCGGTTCTATTTCTTCATCCGGTTCCGATTCTTCTTCCGGTTCCGATTCTTCTTCCGGTTCCGACTCTTCTTCCGGTTCCTCTTCGGGAACTTGTGAATCAGTCCACGAATCATTCCAATTTACATTTGACTCTTCATTATTATTAGGTGAGTCAATGGGACTTGTTCTAGAGGTAGACATCTATCACATAATATCAAACGCGTTAAGAGATTAATATATCACATAATATTCACATGTTAAAAATATAGTTTCCAACAAAATTTGTTAAGCAATCATTTTTCAAATAAACACGGTCGAAGTCCAGACTCACTAATGCATCCTAACAAGCTCGATAAGACACACTAATGCAAAATTCTGGTTCTCTAAGACCAACGCTCTGATACCAACTGAAATGTCCCGTTCTTATTGATTAAAAACGTTCCATATTAATTGATTTCGTTGCGAGGTTTTGACCTCTATATGAGACGTTTTTCAAAGACTGCATTCATTTTTAAAACAAACCATAACCTTTATTTCATAGATAAAGGTTTTAAAAAGCTTTACGTAGATTATCAAATAATGATAATCTAAAATATCCTGTTTACACACGACCATTACATAATGGTTTACAATACAAATATGTTACAACAAAATAAGTTTCTTGAATGCAGTTTTTACACAATATCATACAAGCATGGACTCCAAATCTCGTCCTTATTTAAGTATGCGACAGCGGAAGCTCTTAATAATCACCTGAGAATAAACATGCTTAAAACGTCAACAAAAATGTTGGTGAGTTATAGGTTTAACCTATATATATCAAATCATAATAATAGACCACAAGATTTCATATTTCAATACACATCCCATACATAGAGATAAAAATCATTCATATGGTGAACACCTGGTAACCGACATTAACAAGATGCATATATAAGAATATCCCCATCATTCCGGGACACCCTTCGGATATGATATAAATTTCGAAGTACTAAAGCATCCGATACTTTGGATGGGGTTTGTTAGGCCCAATAGATCTATCTTTAGGATTCGCGTCAATTAGGGTGTCTGTTCCCTAATTCTTAGATTACCAGACTTAATAAAAAGGGGCATATTCGATTTCGATAATTCAACCATAGAATGTAGTTTCACGTACTTGTGTCTATTTTGTAAATCATTTATAAAACCTGCATGTATTCTCATCCCAAAAATATTAGATTTTAAAAGTGGGACTATAACTCACTTTCACAGATTTTTACTTCGTCGGGAAGTAAGACTTGGCCACTGGTTGATTCACGAACCTATAACAATATATACATATATATCAAAGTATGTTCAAAATATATTTACAACACTTTTAATATATTTTGATGTTTTAAGTTTATTAAGTCAGCTGTCCTCGTTAGTAACCTACAACTAGTTGTCCACAGTTAGATGTACAGAAATAAATCGATAAATATTATCTTGAATCAATCCACGACCCAGTGTATACGTATCTCAGTATTGATCACAACTCAAACTATATATATTTTGGAATCAACCTCAACCCTGTATAGCTAACTCCAACATTCACATATAGAGTGTCTATGGTTGTTCCGAAATATATATAGATGTGTCGACATGATAGGTCGAAACATTGTATACGTGTCTATGGTATCTCAAGATTACATAATATACAATACAAGTTGATTAAGTTATGGTTGGAATAGATTTGTTACCAATTTTCACGTAGCTAAAATGAGAAAAATTATCCAATCTTGTTTTACCCATAACTTCTTCATTTTAAATCCGTTTTGAGTGAATCAAATTGCTATGGTTTCATATTGAACTTTATTTTATGAATCTAAACAGAAAAGTATAGGTTTATAGTCGGAAAAATAAGTTACAAGTTGTTTTTGTAAAGGTAGTCATTTCAGTCGAAAGAACGACGTCTAGATGACCATTTTAGAAAACATACTTCCACTTTGAGTTTAATCATAATTTTTGGATATAGTTTCATGTTCATAATAAAAATCATTTTCTCAGAATAACAACTTTAAAATCAAAGTTTATCATAGTTTTTAATTAACTAACCCAAAACAGCCCGCGGTGTTACTACGACGGCGTAAATCCGGTTTTACGGTGTTTTTCGTGTTTCCAGGTTTTAAATCATTAAGTTAGCATATCATATAGATATATAACATGTGTTTAGTTGATTTTAAAAGTCAAGTTAGAAGGATTAACTTTTGTTTGCGAACAAGTTTAGAATTAACTAAACTATGTTCTAGTGATTACAAGTTTAAACCTTCGAATATGATAGCTTTATATGTATGAATCGAATGATGTTATGAATATCATTACTACCTTAAGTTCCTTGGATAAACCTACTGGAAAAGAGAAAAATGGATCTAGCTTCAATGGATCCTTGGATGGCTCGAAGTTCTTGAAGCAGAATCATGACACGAAAACAAGTTCAAGTAAGATCATCACTTGAAATAAGATTGTTATAGTTATAGAAATTGAACCAAAGTTTGAATATGATTATTACCTTGTATTAGAATGATAACCTACTGTAAGAAACAAAGATTTCTTGAGGTTGGATGATCACCTTACAAGATTGGAAGTGAGCTAGCAAACTTGAAAGTATTCTTGATTTTATGACACTAGAACTTTTGAAATTTATGAAGAACACTTAGAACTTGAAGATAGAACTTGAGAGAGATCAATTAGATGAAGAAAATTGAAGAATGAAAGTGTTTGTAGGTGTTTTTGGTCGTTGGTGTATGGATTAGATATAAAGGATATGTAATTTTGTTTTCATGTAAATAAGTCATGAATGATTACTCATATTTTTGTAATTTTATGAGATATTTCATGCTAGTTGCCAAATGATGGTTCCCACATGTGTTAGGTGACTCACATGGGCTGCTAAGAGCTTATCATTGGAGTGTATATACCAATAGTACATACATCTAAAAGCTGTGTATTGTACGAGTACGAATACGGGTGCATACGAGTAGAATTGTTGATGAAACTGAACGAGGATGTAATTGTAAGCATTTTTGTTAAGTAGAAGTATTTTGATAAGTGTATTGAAGTCTTTCAAAAGTGTATAAATACATATTAAAACACTACATGTATATACATTTTAACTGAGTCGTTAAGTCATCGTTAGTCGTTACATGTAAGTGTTGTTTTGTAACCTTTAGGTTAACGATCTTGTTAAATGTTGTTAACCCAATGTTTATAATATCAAATGAGATTTTAAATTATTATATTATCATGATATTATCATGTATGAATATCTCTTAATATGATATATATACATTAAATGTCTTTACAACGATAATCGTTACATATATGTCTCGTTTAAAAATCATTAAGTTAGTAGTCTTGTTTTTACATATGTAGTTCATTGTTAATATACTTAATGATATGTTTACTTATCATAGTATCATGTTAACTATATATATATCCATTATATGTCATCATATAGTTTTTACAAGTTTTAACGTTCGTGAATCACCGGTCAACTTGGGTGGTCAATTGTCTATATGAAACATATTTCAATTAATCAAGTCTTAACAAGTTTGATTGCTTAACATGTTGGAAACATTTAATCATGTAAATATCAATCTCAATTAATATATATAAACATGGAAAAGTTCGGGTCACTACACTATGGTCATAAAAGGGGGTCGGACGCAACATTGTCCTTGTTAGGAGAAACAATGAGGATTGCCCTATTAAAGTTTTCGATCTAGCACATGGCTCAGTTTTGACCACGCGATCCAATCACCGCTCTTACGGTTGACACCCTTTTTGGTACAGGTGACCTACGATAGAATTCTTGAAGAATTCGTAGGATTTCACATTCAATGGTAATGAACGTGTTTGGAAGTTCAAGACTTTCTTTTCCCACAGTACCTTTATATCGTGATATGATATTGGTATGAAATGGTATAGTTTAGGAAGTCTGCTATACCAAGTAGAACATAAACTCGAAAGACTTTACTTCCTTAATAGGATGGAAACGATAAATCCTAAGGTATTGGAAAGTGTCACCCACAGTTCCCCTTAGTTTTAGAGAAACGACACGGAGCAAGTGTAATTTTCGAGCCAACTAGACCCGGCTTCGGTCTAGGGCTGAAAGAACACAGGAAACGACATTTTGCACATTTTGTAACCGTCAATTCGTAGGTAACAACTTGCCAATTTATATAGCAAAAGGGTTTTGACCGAATTTTCAACTATTTTTCTCTTTTTTTTTCTTTTTTTTAAACTAACTTTTTTAATTTTTTTTTTTATTTTTCCCTAATTTTTTCAAAAAAAAATTTTACGACCAAAACCCGTGAAACGTCAAGACTTTTTAGATCAAAACTAATATGACGATGATTGAATTTACAACCAACCCGAGAGATTTTATATCCCCCACCCCACACTTGAGATCAAGTAATATCCCCATCACTTGAGATCAAAAATAGATTAAAATCGAAAGGGTAATGTGAGAAAGAAAATATAAAAACTTATCGAGTTTAACCATTGATCGCGGAATGCCAGTGACAGATGGCGCTGAACTGACTGCCAGCATAAGAACATCGTCCATTCCCGATCATCACACCAATATCATCAATCATGCAGTTTTACTGAACTTAATGCTAGACTTGAAAATTCGTTTCACCAACCAACCTAACACAAATAAAAAGAATTACATAAATGGGATAACGTGGCACCACCCGGTAACCGAAACGCCTTATCCCCAAATAAGTTTACAGTACATAATCCAAGCAAATAAATATCTACATAACCAAATAAAAAAATAGTTCAAACAAACAGTACAACATGATCATCAGGCACGCAGGCCCTCCTCAATAAAAATCACCGAAAGGCCATTGGCCTTGCGGATTTCGCTCATAAAACTGCCTCCTAGTCTCATTCATGGCTTCTTGTGGGTTGTAGGTTGGTGCAGTAACTCGTGGCTGAATCGGGTTGCGGTAATAAACCAGCTCTTGGTGTGGCGTACTCATATAGTCATTAGGGTAATTATAGTAAATACGCGCATTGTGGCCTGCCAGTCATTACCATAAGCCATCTACTGCTGATCATGGCGGACTTCCTGCACCAACTCTAACTCTTCCTGCCGACTTTCAAACACATTGTCTTCAAAAGTCTGATGCCCCTCAAAACGCTAAGTATTATCAATTCGAATTTGACTGACCCCAGAGACCAAACTATCCCATGCCGACTGCGAGGGCGCCCAAGAAGATGCCCCACTACCACTAGCACCACGTGCCATATGCGGCTCAACCGGGCTGTCAGGACCAAAACACTCATTTACCCTAGCTTGAACAAACTCATCATTCACATCAGCATCATCTCCACCACGACCTAAACCACTACCACTCGCACCGTCAGTACGAACCGGCACCTCAAATAAAACAAACTGACCCCTAACTTGTGGATCTTGCATAATGTAATCAGCTGCCCTAAAATAAACTAGATCGGTCGGGCCCCCAGAAGGTGTTCGGACTGTGCAATGACTTAGGTCAATACTATAAGCCTTAGCAATTCGGGTAATCCAACTACCCCCATCATCGGTGTTTTAGGTCAAATAACCTTAGCATCCTCAACAAACAATTGAGCAATCATGCCCGGGATATCAGTCACCTCCCTATTCATAATCTGATTAAGAACCCACAAGTCTTTTACTTGAACCTTATTTGTACCCTCCACTCTTGAGTTGAACATTGTGGAAATAAACTTGTAGAGAATACGACACTCTCTATCTTTGAATTCAGAACCTAAACTCTGACTCGATCGAAAATGTGCCACCCCTGGTTTCTTATTATCTCTCCAAAACTTCTGGAAATCCCAAGTACCTTCACCCCAGATTTTTGACTGTCTCAACAAAATATTTCATCCCATATCATCCTCCTCAAATTCAGGATACAGACCTAGAGCACTTGCTAAATTAATCTTACTCAACCATCGTTCATGTCCTCCTAAACGAAATTGAAGGAAACTATTCTCACGTGGATCGTTTGTTGGCGTGTACGTGACGGTGGACAAAAACTCAAGGGTAGGTTCCATGTAAACCTCATCATCAATCATAAACAAATGCTCCCACGGATGAATAACCAAATCACCACCAAATTTTTGCCATAACAAACTAGTGATCGATCTTTTAAGCCTCGGTCCCGCTTGTTCAAGAGCGGTATAATCAAGATGCGGGGTTACCCCCACTGGCCTACGGCTAAGAATCGCATAATTATCCGCATAATCTTTACTAGAAGCAACCGCCTCAAGCCAAATAGCTGGATTATTTGGTGGTGGGCGAGCCGTGCCCTGGTTGTTTTGACTACTTCGAGTTCTCTGCATACAAAACAAAACAATACCAAGCAAACAAAACAACATTAATGTTAGTGTGGGCTCACGCCACCATAAAACCTTAACAATATCATGACATGCTTTAAACGAATCATCCAAACCAAAATACTTTAAATTTTAACCTTTAAGAAGTTTAGACATGAAAACAATCTCAACCATTAAACAATCCATCAATAACTCCACCAATATAAAAACCATGGCAAAACAAGTTACTAACAATCATTAGTTCTACTCATGCCATCAAATATCAAACCAAAACCTAATGACCCAACCATACGAACACCACCCCACACTTATCTCAAAAATAACTTCCGTTATCAAATAAAAACTCTTTTCATAACCAAAAACCTCCAATAGAACTCAAATAATTCGGATTTAACAATTCAAAAACCCTAAAATCATCATCATACTAGAATAATACAATAAAGACATGAACTTTAAGCATACTCATCACAATCAAAACCAATTCATACAAAGATTAGCATACAAGATCTAATTAGAAAACCTGATGTGCGTAGATGTGTATACGAAATAGTTATATTTTTACAAGGAAATACTATTAAATACGATACAATTTTACATAAGTGATTTATTTATTTATAGAGTGGATATACCTAAACCTTGCTACAACACTTATAGGCAGTATACCTAATCGTACAGTAGTGTAGTTTTTAGTAAGTCCGGTTCGTTCCACAGGGATCTTTTAAAACAAGCTTAACGCTATATTTTTAACTTATAATTATAAAAATATAAAAATATATAAATAATATTATTATTATTATAAAAAGGGGGTTTTTTACCGTTTAATGAACGGTTTGTCGATTTTAAAACTTTAGTCGTAGTTAAAACCTAATGTAAAATATTAAAAATAAATATAACTTAATTTAAAGCGTAAAGTAAATAACGATAATGAAATTGCGATAAATAAAAGTGCGATAAAATAAAATTGCGATAATTAAAGAGTACGATAACTAAAAATGCAATTAAATAAAATGACAATAAATAAAAGTGCGATAATTAAAAGTGCAATTAAATATGAAATATATAAATTATGCTTATTTAAACTTCCGTAATCATGATGTTTGACGTGTTGATTTTAGTTTTATTACCATGGGTTAATTGTCCTTTGTCCTGGATTATTCGATATATCCATACGGATTTGTCCATAATTGTCCATCAGTCATAATCATAAAGTACGAAAGTCTTCGTCAAATTATTCTTATTCCCGAAGTCAAATATTCCAACTAATTGGGGATTCGAATTGTAACAAGGTCTTAATACTTTGTTTAATGAATACACCAAGTTATCGACTGCGTGTAGTCCAAGGTTTTACTACTTTGTTAATAATTACACCAATTACCCTTGAATGTAATCCACCCCTGTTTCAACAAGTCTATTAACTATTAATCCAGTTCCGTGTCCGGTTAAATGAATGATTATTCGTACATATAAATATCCCGCCCATCGTGTCCGATCGAGTGTATATGGTTATTTATAGGTACGTCCAATTGTAAATCTTTATATTAAAATTAACAAACTATCATTTAGTTAAACAAATATAAAGCCCATTAATAGTCCATAGTCTAATTTCCACAAGTGTCGTTCTTTTGTCCAAACCCCAATTATGGTACAAAGCTCAATTACCCAATTTTAAATATTTTAGTCCAACATCATGATTACTTCATCTTAAATAAACATAATAATAACTTAGCTACGAGACATTAATTTAAAAATAACATTAACCACAACTTACAGTGATTAAAAATAGCGTAGCGTTACACGGACATAATTTCAACTTACACTCTTACAACATTCGCTAACATACCCTTATTATTAGAATTTAAAATTAAAATTATAATATATATATATATATATATATATATATATATATATATATATATACATACATATACGTGATAGATAGAGAGATGGATGGATATATGTGTAAAAATTTGTCCAAAACTCGCGAACTTTATAGGACCAGACCTGTCCCTGTTCACCATGCGATCGCATGGTTTTTTGCCTTCCAGGCCATGCGATCGCATGGCCAGCTTTTCCAGGTCACATGTCTTTGTTTGCATTCTGCCGACGATTTATATAAATATATATAATATATAAATAATTTTAAGAATTATTTAAATATTATATTATATTTATGTGCATAGTTGACATGTAATTTTTAGTCCGTTGCGTCGAGCGTTGAGAGTTGACTTTAGTCCCGGTTCTCGATTTTCGAATGTCCTTGCGTACAATTTAATATCTTGTATTTTGCGTTTCGCGTCTTGTACTCTTGTAATTTTGAGACGTTTCTCATCAATAATTGGAACCTCTTTGATTGTACTTTGTACTTTTGAGCTTTTTGGTCGTTTACGTCTTCAATTCGTCGACTCTGTCTTTTGTCTTCACCTTTTATTATTTAAACGAATATCACTTGTAAATAGGACAATTGCAACTAAAAGCTTGTCTTTCTTGAGGGATAATGCTATGAAATATATGTTCGTTTTTAGCATTATCAAATATTCCCACACTTGAGCGTTGCTTGTCCTCAAACAATATAGTCTTGAAATAAAAATACTAGAATCACTTCTTTATTCTTCACACTTTGTACATCAGTGATTTTTATACGGCGGTATAAACAATGGTAGTAACGATGTGGTTTGCAGTCCCACATGACTCTAAAATTTAGATCCCTTAAGGAAATTGGATCTTTATGAAAACAATTGATATTTTAAAAATTTAATCTAGCTTTTACCCTAGATAAGTTTTCTGGAATAACCCTTCACCGGTGTTTGCAAATTATTTTTGTGGGTTTTGTGGGTTTCATATTTGAAAATTTTAGCTCAAAACTTGCGGTTTTGTGTCACCCACTTGCTAACCTTGTATTGGGAAAGCAACACGTCCATTATACTTGCTCCGTATATTACCTTTCGGTAAACTACCGTCCGGTTGTAAAGGAAAGCGTTGAACAAGCAACTGTTAAGGCAATGTCTCCTGACATGCTTTTAATTATGGTCTATATCGTGTCGGATGCAATTACTATCCTTGGTAGAAGCAATAGTAAAGCTCACCCTTATAATTTTTCGGTCTGGCACAAGGTCCTGTCTTTGACCATGCTATGCAACCACCGTTCTTACGGTTGACACCTGATTTTATTCAGGTGACCTAATGAATTCCAGGTGAATTCCTAGGATTTTACGTTCAATGGTAATGAACGCATTGAAAATGGGTTTTCAGAAAATAAATCGGTTTGTAATTTTGATCAAAATATTTTCTCGTTCAAGCTCGAGTTTAGATATCATTGAATTCCATGAGTTTGTAATTCTCAATCTTTAAAATCAATCTCAAGGATTGAGTAATATCAGTCTTAAAAGCTGATTTTTGATCTTTTAAGGAGATTATTCTTTCTGGGGATCTGATTCATTAGTCTTATCAAGCTAATTTGCACGGCGTCTTCCCTATTTTATGAGACAGATCCTCTCATGGTTAGGATAAGTCTGACCACTTGGCGACCCTATTTGATGCTGAGGTCCGTGGATTTCCAGCTGATTTTCGAGAAAACTTTTCAAGGTTTTTCGTAGACTCTACGACTGGTCTGGACGACAACTTCCTGAACTAAATCAAGAAGCGCGTGTCTTTTTCAGAAGACTTTACTTCCTTTTAATGATGGAATTGATTCATCGTGTAGATCCATCTTTCTTTCAAATATATTACAAGAAATTGGGTAAAACTGATAAAATTGTTCAAAACAAAAGTATCTTCAATTATTTGTACAAAAATATGTGATATATGTTTTTAAATAACTTGGTAAATTTTTCCCACACTTGGCTTTTATTTTCCTTTTTATTGTCCTCTATTCCATTTTAAATGAATTCTAACATTTTGGTTTGTTTCTCAATTTATGTCCTTTCCGAGGTAACAATAATTTCGGTGTTAACACCTAGTTTTATCGTTCATAAATATGTATAAACATGATTTTGAATTCATTTAATTGAAAATTTTAAAAATTTTATTAGAATTGGGTAGTCAGTATATAAGACTAGGGATGTTCTTTATTATCAGAGAGCACTAGATTCTAATACAACTACTGCATTACTAGTATTTTTAATGGTAACCAAGTGTATAAGTCAAAAATTTTAAAAATCCGAAAGAATTTAACCCCTTCCCACACTTAAGATCTTGCAATGCCCTCATTTGCAAGAAATCAGTAACAATTTAAATTATTGAGGGTGATTAGCGTAGAAAAATGATTAAATTTTACCAAAGTTCCCAAACATATTGGCGTTTAAAAGCAAAGATTTTTGGTTTTTTTTTTTTTTGCATACTTTAATTCAATAAGATTAAAAATAATGATAATAAAATTTCTCGTCCCGCCCTCTGGTAAAGTAATTTCGGTTCAACGACCTAATCTTCAACTCACGACGAATTTTAAATATCAAATTTTAACTTAGTGAAATAAAGTAAATTTTTGTTTTTAAATTCACACCAAACTTAAATTTTAAATGCATAAAATTATAAATTCATATTATTAAAATTTTAAAAATTCACACCAAATTTATATTATAATTTTGTTTTTATACATACAAATTTATATTAAAAATATTAATTTTTCAAATATTTACAAACTTAAATATATTGATTTAAAAAGTTTACAATATTAGTTTAATATTTATATATTAAAAACAAAGTAAAAATAAAAATAAAAAATCTTTTTGGTCTTTTATCATACTTTAATCAATCAAATATTATCAAAAATATACGCCCCTCTTTTCGGTAAAGTAATTTTGGCTATATTACCTAGTTTTACTCCTGACGAATTTTTGAAATATTTTGGATTGATTGATTAAAGATATTTATACCTTATGAATAAACGGTAAATTTCGCAGTGATGTAATAAATTTTTGTATGATATCAATAATTTCGGTTACGCATACCTAATTTTATTGAATATCAATTTAATACTTTATAGCGAACGATTCAGCGTTTATTATCAAAAGGTTTAAAAACAATAAAATAAAAATAAAAACTGTACATACTTACCTGTGAGATAGAAATCTCAGTGACTTGTTTTAGCCCACTCAGAAGATAGTCGGACTAATTGGTTTTCCATAGCTACATAAGCATAACCTCGAGCATTCAACGTTTTTTCTTCGAAACATATGAACGGTCCATCTCTGCATAAAGTAACAAATTCGGTATTTGAATATGTTTGATTATTTGAACATTTACCTTCATGTGACCATTTTCCGCATTTGTGACATCTTTCAAGGTGTCGTGCTCTTCTTTTCACTGCGGATTTTGATTTTCCTTTACCAAATTGTAACTTATTATTTTCGTTCCTGGATTCTTTTCTTACTCCGTCCAATTTACCTCTGATTAATGATACCAATTCACTTGGAAGGGTGTCATTATTACGTTTAGTGATCAAAGCGTGTAGCATTAGACCATGGTTTAGTTCACAGGAAGTCTTCATCTCGTAAAACCTAAAAAAAATAAAAATTCAGAATGGGAGGAGAAGACAAGTTCTTTAGGGTCTGCTAGGGAAAGACCATTCGGATTCCATTCTTGAGAACTACACGAAAACAGAATATCTAACTCTAACAGAAATACATATTATCCTTAAAAGACTTGATTCTCCCCACACTTAGTTAGCTGTGGTGTTGAAATTGTGATTAACTTCGTTGTCAACTTCCATCGGATCATGTATGTAATGTTTAACTCTATGACCATTAACTTTAAATTCAATCCCATTTGAATTTATTAATTCTACTGTTCCGTACGGGAAAACTCTTTTGACTATGAATGGTCCAGACCATCTTGATTTCAATTTTCCAGGAAATAGCTTGAATTGTGAATTGAAAAGAAGAACTCTGTCTCCTTCCTTAAATTCTTTTGAACTTCTGATTCTTTTATCATGCCATTTCTTCGTTCTTTCTTTATAGATTGATGAATTTTCATATGCTTCATGTCTTAATTCTTCTAATTCGTTTAGTTGACTTAATCGTAGATGTCTGGCTTCATGTAAATCAAGATTACATGTCTTCAAAGCCCAAAATGCTTCGTGTTCAATTTCTACTGGAAGATGACATGCTTTTCCGTAAACGAGTCTAAAAGGTGTGGTTCCAATTGGAGTTTTGTAGGCTGTTCTAAAAGCCCAGAGTGCATCCTCCAATTTCATGGACCATTCCTTCGGATTTGATCCTACGGTTTTCTCTAGAATACGTTTTAAAGCTCGGTTGGTATTTTCAACTTGTCCACTTATTTGTGGACGATAAGCAGTGGAGATTTTATGACTTACTCCATATCTTTTAAGAACTTTCTCAAGTTGATTATTACAAAAATGAGTACCCCGATCACTTATTAAAGCTTTCGGTGTTCCAAACCTAGCAAAAAGATGTTTTAAAAAGTTGACTACAACTCGTGCATCGTTAGTTGGGAGAGCTTGTGCTTCCGCCCATTTAGATACATAATCAATGGCAACGAGAATGTAGAGATTATTATGAGATTTTGGAAATGGACCCATAAAGTCAATACCCCAAATGTCAAATACTTCACATACTTGAATGACATTTTGTGGCATTTCATCACGTTGACTTATTTTTTCGGCCCTTTGACAAGCATCACAGGATTTGCAAAGAAGGTGTGCGTCTTTGAAAATTGTAGGCCAATAGAATCCAACATCGTAAACTTTTCTTGCTGTGAGTTGAGGCCCATAATGCCCTCCTGTTGGTCCTGTGTGACAATGGTTTAAGATTTGACTAGCTTCATCCCCGAATACACATCGGCGTATTATTCCATCGGGACAACTTTTAAACAAATGTGGATCTTCCCAGAAATAGTGTTTTATATCACTAAAGAATTTCTTTCGTTTTTGGTACGACAATCCTTTTTCAAGGAATTCACATACTAAATAGTTTGCATAGTCTGCAAACCATGGAATTTCATTATAATCTATATTCAATAGATATTCATCAGGAAAGTTGTCTTGTATTGCCGATTCATTTAGAACTTCTAATTCGGGATTTTCAAGACGAGAAAGATGATCGGCGGCGAGATTTTCTGCTCCTTTTTTATCTCGGATTTCAATATCGAACTCTTGTAAGAGTAAGATCCAACAGATTAATCGTGGTTTGGCATCTTGTTTCGAAAATAGGTATCTAAGAGCAGAATGGTCGGTATAGACCACCGTTTTAGCTAGAACGAGATATGAACGAAATTTGTCAAAAGCAAAGACAATAGCAAGGAGTTCTTTTTCAGTAGTTGTGTAATTTGTTTGTGCTCCTTGTAACGTCTTACTAGCATAATAAATAGGTTGAAATTGTTTTTCAATCCTTTGTCCTAAAACGGCTCCCATTGCAAAATCACTTGCATCGCACATAAGTTCGAATGGTAGATTCCAATTTGGTGTTATCATGATCGGCGCATTAGTGTGTTTTTCTTTAAGAATATTAAAAGATTTGATGCATTCATCTAAAAAGATGAATGGGGCATCCTTTTCTAGGAGTTTATTCATAGGAGTGGCAATTTTAGAAAAATCTTTTATGAAACGTTGGTAAAAATCGGCATGCCCTAGAAAACTCCTAACTCCTCTAACATTGGTGGGATGTGGAAGTTTAGCAATTACATCTACTTTAGCTCTATCCACTTCAATTCCTTCCTTTGAAATTTTATGACCAAGAACGATGCCTTCTTTAACCATGAAATGGCATTTCTCCCAATTAAGTACTAGATTTGATTGTTCGCATCTAATAAGCATTCGTTCAAGATTAACTAGACATGATTCAAATGTATCACCAAAGACTGAAAAGTCACCAATGAAAACTTCCATGCATTCTTCTATCATGTCGTGAAAAATCGCCATCATACACCTTTGAAAGGTTACAGGGGCGTTGCAAAGTCCAAATGGCATGCGTTTGTAAGCAAAAGTACCATAAGGGCACGTGAATGTGGTTTTCTCTTGATCCTCAGGTGCTATTGGAATTTGAAAATATCCGGAAAAACCATCAAGAAAACAATAGTAACTATTTTCGGCTAATCTTTCCAACATTTGATCAATGAAAGGTAAGGGAAAGTGATCTTTTCTGGTGGCATCATTTAATTTTCTATAATCAATACAAACACGCCATCCTGTTACAGTCCTAGTAGGAATAAGCTCATTTTTTCATTTGTGATGACAGTCATGCCACCCTTTTTAGGTACGCATTGAACTGGGATTACCCATGGACTATCAGAAATTGGATAAATTAAACCTGCATCAAGCAGTTTAATAATTTCTTTCTTAACAACATCTTGCATATTTGGATTTAGTCTTCGTTGGCGTTACACATACGTTTTATGACCTTCTTCCATAAGGATTTTATGTGTGCAATACGAAGGACTTATTGATTTAATGTCATGAATCTTCCATGCAATAACTGGTTTATGAGCTTTTAGCACAGTAATGAGTTGAGATTTTTCATTTTCAGTAAGAGAAGACGATATTATTACAGGTAATTCAGATTCACCATGTAAATAAGCATATTCCAAATGGTTTGGAAGTGGCTTTAACTCTAATGTCGGTGGTTCTTCTATCAATGATTTATATCGATATCTGTCTTCCTCTTTTAGCATTTGAATTTCTTCTGTTGTTGGTTCATATCCATTAGCCATAAGTGTAGCTAACATTTCAGTTTCATCAATTGGTTCAGTTCCTTCTCCTAAAGAACATTTTCCTGTTCCTTGTAATTCTGGAAATTCTTCTAACAATTCTGCATGGGAATCTATAGTTTGAATATAATAACATGTATCATCTGCTGATTGCGATTGTTGCATTGCTCTATCAACAGAAAAGATAACACTCTCGTCCTCTATACTTAGGGTGAGTTTCTTACCGAACACGTATATTATTGCTTTAGCCGTGTTTAAGAATGGTCTTCCTAATATAAGAGGTACTCGAGAATCTTCTTCCATGTCCAGAATAACAAAATCTACTGGAAATACTAAAGTACCAATTTTAACTAGCATATTCTCCATTATCCCTCTAGGATATTTTACTGATCTATCGGCTAGTTGTATGCTTATTCGTGTTGGTTTCAATTCTCCAAGGTCTAGTTTAGCGTATTGTGAATACGGCATTAAATTTATACTAGCACCTAAGTCTGCCAATGCTTCTATTGAACTAAGACTACCCAGAAAACATGGAATTGTGAAACTTCCTGGATCAGATAATTTTTCTGGTATCTTATTCAACAGCACTGCAGAACAATTAGCATTCATAGTAACAGCCGAGAGTTCTTCCATTTTATTTCTATTTGTGATTAGATCTTTCAAAAATTTAGCATATCTAGGCATTCCTGAAATCACATCAATGAAAGGAAGATTGACATTTATTTGTTTAAACATATCCAAGAATTTGGATTGCTCGGCTTCAAATCTTTCTTTTCTCATTTTACTCGGGTAAGGAAGTGGTGGTTGGTATGGTTTAACATAAGGTTTAGCCTTAACTGTGTTATCTTCATTAATATTTTCAACTACCGGTTCTTTTTCCTTATCTTATTCAGATTGTGGTTCTTGTGGAGTAGGAATTGCTTCATCAGAAATTACAGGCATTTCAGGTGGTTTAAGTGTAATACCACTTCTTGTGGTAATGGCTTTAGCTGTTTCATTCCGGGGGTTAGCATTTGTATCACTAGGTAGACTTCCCGGTTTTCTTTCACCTATTAACCTTGCTAGGTTACTTACTTCTTGTTTCAAATTTTGAATCGAAGCTTGTTGATTTCTAAATGCTTGAGCATTTTGTTCATTGGTTTGTTTCTGAGATGTGAAAAATTGTGTTTGAGATTCAACTAGCTTTGACATCATATCTTCTAAATTTGGCTTTTTATCATCGGTTTGTGGTTGTTTGTTTTGAAAAATAGGTCTTTACTGGTTGTAAGTATTATTGGATACTTGTTGATTGCTAGGACCTTGTTGGTTGTTGTATGGAACATTTCGGTTATAATTCTGGTTTTGATTGTAGATTGGTCTTGGCGGTTGATAATTATTCTGATAATTATTTCCAGGCCTTTGGTTTATGTATGAAACATTCTTTCTTTGTTCCATTGTTAGTTCATTACTGAGACAATCTTTTGTCAAATTTGGTCCTCCACACTGCTCACAACTAATTCGTATTGAGTGAATATCTTTAGTCATCTTTTCCATTCGTCTCTCGACATCATCTATCTTTGCGGAAATGGAATCTAAGTCATGGCTAGAATCGGCTCTAGCTGCTTTAGATGATCTAACGATATCTTTTTCTTGGTGCCACTCATGTGAGTGAGAAGCAGTGTTATTAATAATTTTGTAAGCGTCAGTTGCGGTTTTCTTCACAATGGAACCACCAGCTGCTATATCGATGTCTTTTCTTGCAGTGATGTTGCATCCTTGGTAGAATATTTGTACTATTTAACAGGTGTCTAAATCATGTTGCGGACATCCCCTCAATAACTTTCCAAATCTTGTCCACGCCTCATATAGAGTTTCATTTGGCTTTTGTGTGAACGTAACAATTTCTCCTTGAAGTCTCAAGGCTTTAGATGCCGGAAAGAATTGTTTAAGAAATTTTTCAACTAAAACGTCCCATGTATCAATCGCCCCTTCAGGTAATAATTCCAACCAATCTTTGGCTTCTCCCTTTAAAGTCCAGGGAAATAACATGAGATAGATCTGTTCATCCTCCACTTCTCGGATTTTAAATAGTGTGCATATCCTATTAAAGGTACGAAGATGTTCATTTAGATCTTCCTTCGGTGCACCACTAAATTGGCATTGATTTGTTACCATGTGTAGGATTTGTCCTTTGATTTCATAATCTGGTTCATTAATGTCAGGTTGAGTAATTGCGTGACCTTGGCCAGTGTGTTTAGCTCTCATTCGGTCTTCCATACTTAGAGGTTTCAAATTCTCCATAATTGAATTTGTTGAATCTGAATCACTAGAGGATTCTGATTTAATGGTTGGTTCCTCAACAATCTCTGTTTGAATGATTGGTGGTTCCGGAGGAAAGATTACAGGTTCAGGATCTCGGAATCGTCCCTGAATATTCTCCGGATTCTCAATTGTGAGGTCGGGTTCAAAAAATGGATTATTGGAAATTTGAATTGGAGTACTTGGTCGACTTGATGACGATTCTAAAGAAAAATCAACGGCAACAATATTTGCTAGATGTCTTGATCGAGTTACAAGTGGTGAACGTACAAAAGGTGGTGAACGTTTTGCTCGGTGCATTCACTGAATATCCTATTAATTTTTAAAAAGAAAGAAAAATTATATAAGTTATCCAATTAATAGACTTTTCTGCTTTTGCCCACGTTTTGAATAGCCAATAGATGCAGCAGGGAGCCAGAACCCTTTAAATCGGAAGCTCACAACTCAGCCACTAACAAATCCAACTATTACTACGAAACAGAAAATTTGGATGTCTATCAATTTAACCGCTTAAAATAATTTTTCGTTGAAATTTAAAGAAATTTAGAGAAGAAATAGAAAGTTCTAAGTCCTAAAAACTAGAATGTCGAGAAATAAGAAAGAAAAAGAACGCGTCAAAAAACGTCGAAAAATAAAAGGCGTCGAAAAATAAAAATAAGAAAGTAGCGCGTCGATACTTAAAAGGGAACTAAAAACTAAGAATTAAAAGTTGAGTCTAAAAATATTAAAGCTTAAAAGAAAAACTATATCCCAAAACGGCAATAACTTAAAAAGTACTAAAATATTAAAAACGGCGTCGCAAAATTCTAAGGCACCTAAATCTTAGTCTAAAGAAAAAACACTTAAGGAATTTTACGGCAAAGCCTAAAAATCTAGAAATAAAAATAACTATGGCAAAAACTATGTCTTAAAACTAAATACGAGTGAAAAATACAAATATTACGCTAAAACAAATAAAAAGATAAAAATAATCTTAAAGTTATAAAAAGTACTATTTTTATAAAAATATTATTTTTATATTATTTATTTTATAAAACTATTAATTTTTATATAATTTGTAAAACTAAATAAACTAAATAATACAAATTAAATAATAAAACTAAAACTTAATAATATTAAATATAAAACCTAATTAGGGTTTAATTAATAATAATAATAATAATTACCCGTAATAATTGCAGTACCAGGTCAACTGTGGCGTGTCAGGATAGTTCATGCGATCGCATGAATTTTCGCCTTCGGGCTCATGCGATCGCATGAGCTAGGGTTTCGGGCCACAGTCTGGGCTGCTACAGTACCAGGCCGAGACTTTTATATTTTTTTTTCAGTTTTCAGTTTTAATATTTATATAAATTGAATAAAAACTATATTTTTACAAACTAAAAATAGAAATATAAATATTTTATAATTTATATATTTTATCAAACTCTTAAAAATATAAATATATTGTTATTTTTTTATATTTTTTTATTTTTAAAACGTATTTTTACAAAAGCGTATTTTTATAAAAGTAAACTAAAAATTAATAAAAATCTTTTTTTTTATATATGGCATTTCGCTTCCGGCGTTTAAGCAAGACTTTCCCCAGCAGCAGCGCCAAAAATACTTGATGTGCGTAGAGGTGTATACGAAATAGTTATATTTTTACAAGGAAATACTATTAAATACGATACAATTTTACACAAGTGATTTATTTATTTATAGAGTGGATATACCTAAACCTTGCTACAACACTTATAGGCAGTGTACCTAATCGTACAGTAGTGTAGTTTTTAGTAAGTCCGGTTCGTTCCACAGGGATCTTTTAAAACAAGTTTAACGCTATATTTTTAACTTATAATCATAAAAATACGAAAATATATAAATAATATTATTATTATAAAAAGGGGGTTTTTTACCGTTTAATGACCGGTTTGTCGATTTTAAAACTTTAGTCGCAGTTAAAACCTAATGTAAAATATTAAAAATAAATATAACTTAATTTAAAGCGTAAAGTTAATAACGATAATGAAATTGCGATAAATAAAAGTGCGATAAAATAAAATTGCGATAATTAAAGAGTACGATAATTAAAAATGCAATTAAATAAAATGACAATAAATAAAAGTGCGATAATTAAAAGTGCAATTAAATATGAAATATATAAATTATGCTTATTTAAACTTACGTAATCATGATGTTTGACGTGTTGATTTTAGTTTTATTACCATGGGTTAATTGTCCTTTGTCCTGGATTATTCGATATGTCCATACGAATTTGTCCATAATAGTCCATCAGTTATAATCATAAAGTGCGAAAGTCTTCGTCAAATTATTCTTATTCTCGAAGTCAAATATTCCAACTAATTGGGGATTCGAATTGTAACAAGGTCTTAATACTTTGTTTAATGAATACACCAGGTTATCGACTGCGTGTAGTCCAAGGTTTTACTACTTTATTAATAATTACACCAATTACCCTTGAATGTAATCCACCCCTGTTTCAACAAGTCTATTAACTATTAATCCAGTTCCGTGTCCGGTTAAATGAACGATTATTCGTACATATAAATATCCTGCCCATCGTGTCCGATCGAGTGTATATGGTTATTTATAGGTACGTCCAATTGTAAATCTTTATATTAAAATTAACAAACTATCATTTAGTTAAACAAATATAAAGCCCATTAATAGCCCATAGTCTAATTTCCACAAGTGTCGTTCTTTTGTCCAAACCCCAATTATGGTACAAAGCTCAATTACCCAATTTTAAATATTTTAGTCCAACATCATGATTACTTCGTCTTAAATAAGCATAATAATAACTTAGCTACGAGACATTAATTTAAAAATAACATTAACCATAACTTACAGTGATTAAAAATAGCGTAGCGTTACACGGACAGAATTTCGACTTACACCCTTACAACATTCGCTAACATACCCTTATTATTAGAATTTAAAATTAAAATTAAAATTATAATATATATATATATATATATATATATATATATATATATATATATATATATATATATATATATATATATACGTGATAGATAGAGAGATGGATGGATATATGTGTAAAAATTCGTCCAAAACTCGCGAACTTTATAGGACCAGACCTGTCCCTATTCACCATGCGATCGCATGGTTTTTTGCCTTCCAGGCCATGCGATCGCATGGCCAGCTTTTCCAGGTCACATGTCTTTGTTTGCATTCTGACGACGATTTATATAAATATATATAATATATAAATAATTTTAAGAATTATTTAAATATTATATTATATTTATGTGCATAGTTGACATGTAATTTTTAGTCCGTTGCGTCGAGCGTTGAGAGTTGACTTTAGTCCCGATTCCGGATTTTCGAACGTCCTTGCGTACAATTTAATATCTTGTATTTTACGTTTCGCGTCTTGTACTCTTGTAATTTTGAGATGTTTCTCATCAATAATTGGAACCTCTTTGATTGTACTTTGTACTTTTGAGCTTTTTGGTCGTTTGCGTCTTCAATTCGTCGAATCTGTCTTTTGTCTTTACCTTTTATTATTTAAACTAATATCACTTGTAAATAGGACAATTGCAACTAAAAGCTTGTCTTTCTTGAGGGATAATGCTATGAAATATATGTTCGTTTTTAGCATTATCACAACCCCACACTAATTCAAAACTAATTCATGAAATTAACAAAATTAAGCACATAATTAGAAGAATATAAGAAAAGGAGAAGTAAAATTGGACCTTATTCGCCATTAATTGAAGAAGAGAAGTAAAGATTAGTGAGAAATTAGATGATAAAAGCTAAGGGTTTTGAGAGAAATTGGAGTGTGTAGAGCAAATATTATGTAAGTGTGTGTTTTATGGCTGCAAAGTAACCCTAAAAGGGTATAAAAACCGATCGGGTCTTGTTATAAACCGGGTTGACCCATCAATTTAAAAAAAACGTGGCAGAAAAACAAACAGCGTGGCTTGCGTGGGGCGCGTCAGATGGCGCAGGGCACCATGAAAAATGCGCGGGGTGCAGATTATCGGGCGGCGCGCCGTATAAAGGGATTTTAATGTCGAGCACAATTCGCGCGGGGCACAGACTATGGAGCGGCGCACCGTTTGGCTGTGTAAAACTCATTTTTTTCACAAAAACTTCGGGCTCTAAATCACTAAATATGGAGCGGCGCTCCAATTAATGGAGCGGAGCGCCATTTCACTATTGAAGAACCATTTTTTTCACAAACAAACGGGCCAAAATCACTTATTATGGAGGGCGCGCAATAGAATGGAGCGGAGCGCCACCCCCGGGTCAATTCTTTTTAATATTTAACTTAGCCAAATTCATTACTCCATGATCATTTTGCACAAACCAAACAAGCAACACAAAAATATACAAAACTCTACAACAAATTAACATAACCAAGATTATCACGCATCATTAGAGGTAAAGATGAGTTTAATCTCATCGTCCACCTCTTACGGTCCATCGACATAGTGTTTAATTCGATGACCGTTCACCTTAAACTCTTCCCTTTTTGAATTAACCAAATCAACAGCCCCATAAGGAAATACCTTACGAACAACAAATGGTCCCGACCACTTCGATTTCAACTTTCCAGGAAACAAACGAAAACGTGAATTGAAAAGAAGCACACGATCCCCTTCCTTAAATTCCTTAGGATCTTTCAAACGACTATCGTGCCACTTCTTTGTCCTTTCCTTACTAATCAACGAATTTTCATTGGCCTCGAGCCTTAACTCTTCCAACTCATTCAATTGGCTCAAACGAAGGCGACCCGCCTCCTTAAGATCAAGATTACTCGTTTTGAGAGCCCAAAAAGCTTTATGCTCTATCTCCATGAGGAGATGACACGCTTTACCATAGAGTAAACGGAAAGGAGTGGTTCTGGTTGGCGTTTTGTACGCCGTTCTAAATGCCCATAAGGCATCATCAAGTTTGAACGACCAATCCTTAGGATTAGATCCAATCATTTTTTCAAGAATCCTCTTTAAAGCTCGGTTGGTGTTTTCGACTTGCCCATTCATTTGAGGATGGTAGGATGTAGAAACTTTATGGGTCACCCCATATCATTTCAACACCTTTTTAAGTCGGGCATTGCAAAAGTGAGTTCCCCGATCACTAATTAAAGCTTTCGGGGCACCAAACCGAGAAAAGAGTTGTTTAAGAAACGAAACAACAACTCGTGCATCGTTAGTGGGAAAAGCTTGCGCTTTAACCCATTTTGAGATATAATTGATGGCAACGAGAATGTAGAGCTTATTATTAGATTTTGGGAACGGGCCCATGATGTCAATCCCCCATATATCAAAAACCTCGCAAACTTGGATAACATTTTGAAGCATCTCATCTCGTTGGGTGATTTGACCCGCCCGTTGGCATGAATCGCACGATTGACATATTAGATGGGCATTCTTGAAGATAGTGGGCCAATAAAAACCAGCCTCAGACTTTTTGCCCCGTAACTTGGGGACCATAATGCCCACCCGTAGGTCCTTGATGACATTGGATAAGAATGCACGTGCACTCATCTCCGAAAACACATCGGCGAATCATCCCGTCGGGACATCGCCTAAAAAGGTAAGGATCCTCCTAGAAATAGTACTTGAGGTCACTAAAGAATTTCTTCCTCTTGTGATGTGACCAACCTTTCTCCAAGAATCTCCCAACAAGGTAGTTAGCAATATCCACATACCATGGCTCGTCCACCTTGTCCACCTTCATGAGATACTCGTCAGGAAAATCATCATGAATACTCGACTCATGAAGGACTTCGAGATTTGGATTCTTGAGTCTAGACAAGTGATCGGCCGCAAGATTTTCAGCACCTTTCTTATCCCGGATCTCGATGTCGAATTCTTGCAAAAGCAAGATCCATCTAAGTAGTCGAGGTTTGGCATCTGGTTTCGAGAATAGGTACTTTTAAGCTGAATGGTCCGTAAAAATAATAGTCTTAGACAAGACTAAATAGGACCGGAACTTATCGAACGAAAAGACCACCGCAAGGAGCTCCTTTTCAGTGGTAGGGTAATTCAACTGTGCTCCTTGCAAGGTCTTGCTTGCATAATAGATGGGTCGGAAATGTTTCTCGACCCTTTGGTCCAAAACAGATCCAATAGAAAAATCGGATGCATCACACATAAGCTCGAACGGAAGGGACCAAATCGAAGCAATTATGATAGGTGCATTGATGAGTTTCTCCTTAAGAAGTTCGAATGCCTTTTGGCACTCTTCAAAGAATTTCCAAGGTGTGTCTTTTTCGAGGAGTTTGTTCATCGGGTTAGCGATTTTGGAAAAATCCTTAATGAACCGCCGGTAAAAATCGGCGTGCCCGAGAAAACTCCGAACACCCTTAACATCGGTGGGAGGTGGAAGATTCTTAATAGCAGTTACCTTTGCGGGATCCACCTGGATACCATTCTTAGAAATCTTGTGCCCTAGGACGATGCCCTCTTGTACCATGAAATGGCACTTTTCCCAGTTGAGCAATAGATTGGATTTCTCACACCTTACCAACATCCTTTCTAAATTAAGAAGGCATGAATCGAAAGTGTCACCGAAGACCGAAAAGTCATTCATGAACACCTCCATGCAATCTTCTATCATATCATGGAATATGGCCGTCATGCACCTTTGAAAAGTGGCCGGAGCGTTACAAAGGCCAAAGGGCATGTGACGGTATGAGAATGTGCCATACGAGCACGTGAAAGTAGTTTTCTCATGGTCCTCGGGCGAGATAGGAATTTGGAAATAGCCCGAAAAACCATCAAGAAAACAATAAAAGCTGTTTCCCGCTAACCTCTCTAGCATTTGATCCATGAAAGGTAACAGGAAATGGTCTTTGCGTGTAGCGTCGTTCAACTTACAATAGTCAATACAAATACGCCACCCCGTGACAGTCCGAGTGGAAATTAACTCGTTTTTATCATTGGCGGTAACAGTCATACCACCTTTCTTAGGTACACAGTGTACAGGGATTATCCACGGACTGTTAGAAATCGGGTATATAAGACCTGCATCTGTGACGACCCTGAAATTTCCGACCAAATTTAAA
Source organism: Rutidosis leptorrhynchoides (assembly GCF_046630445.1). Taxonomy (NCBI): domain Eukaryota; kingdom Viridiplantae; phylum Streptophyta; class Magnoliopsida; order Asterales; family Asteraceae; genus Rutidosis; species Rutidosis leptorrhynchoides. The sequence goes on from NC_092334.1 coordinate 127,877,238, forward strand.
CTTAATCTTTATATTATTTCGACATGATAAACAAAGTCTATAATGTTGAGTCTCGAAAATTTTGGAACTATGTTCATGTATTCAATTACCTTCGACCAGTTTCGACGATTCACGAACCATTAATTGTAAATAGATATGTGTGTGTGTATATATATATATATATATATATATATATATATATATATAAATGGTAATTGAAAATATAATTTGAAATATTATATGTTATTGCTATTAAAATTTAATTATGTAAAATAAAATAAAAATAGGATATTATAATAATCATTATTTAAAATATATCTATCTATATCTATATACATAACTAAAGTATATTAAAAATAAATATTAAATGATTGTAATACTCATTTGATGTCCCGATTGATATTAAGCAAGTTAAAATCAAACTTATATGATTTTAAAATAAATGGTGATCCGAAAATGAGTCCTATAAATAATAGACTTATTAAAAATGTATTTAGGAGCTGTTTGTTAAATTTTAGAACTTTTTATATTTTACCCATAAATGAGAGGGACAGTTGATGTAATTTTTATTTATTAAATTAATGACTGAATTTTATACCATAATGACCAAAATAAATAAATATAGTTAATCTAAAAATTTGGGATTTTTCTGAATACTTTTATCCGCCACTGATTTCAAATAGTGTACGATGCACAGTCCGTGAAAACTGTCGGTAGGAACAATCCAAATGATAGGCGGCTTAACTGTTTTCATTTCATTACTGCACATTGTTAATATATTATAATTTATTATTATATTATATTTATTAATTTTGAGTGGACTATGTTCATAGAGATATATCTATATATATATATTCTCTGTATGTTTCAATACAAGACACACCATGATCACGAATCCACCTTCTCATGTAATTGGTACTTTCTGTTTTCTAATTCAATTTGATTAAACCCATCAACACAAGAAACCCCATGTTCAACCATGACCATCACCACCACCATAACCTGCAAGCTGCTCAATCTACTTTCTTGCTGATTATATCGAGAACACTCACAATCCATTACCACCTAGAACCACCCAAACCAATCGTAGGCTGCTGTATCTATCACCGTTATCCACCACGAAGCACCAACAAGTTATTATGTTACTCCTTGTCTCGATCACCAACAATTAATCACTTCTATCATTAATTTTTGGTACTGTTCCGGTTATTATTGCAGTGATTCAAATACCCAGAACACTACCACCGGCCGAGTGTTATCAAGAACAACTACCCCTCAAACCACCTTCGACTCTCTACTGCTACCTTTTCCTAAAATACAACTCGAACATCATTAAATACTACATCTATTGCAGCTTCATGACTGATGTTCGCTACTGCTACAAACTATATGTTTTTGCTGCTTATTGGCCGTAAACCAACCACCTCTCTCTCCTATTCTTAATCTTAAACCGCCATTTTTCTTTCGTTGTTGTTGTAGCTACAGCTGCTGTTACAACTATATTTGTTCTCTTCTATTCAACCCAAACAACACATCACAGCCTGCATCCAACTCTAATTGCCACTCCATCACCCATCTCTTTATATCTCTCTTTCTCTCTCACGACCCAGGTGTTGCCATTTTCTTCTGTACAGTCCCTAAAACACAAACCCTTTTATTTTTCTTTCTGTCGACTACTGCTGGTTCGTGAATGTCTTGTTCATCGAGACCCTAATACAATTTAGGCCAACTAATCTACTTTGGTATCGGGCTGTTCTTGGGCCATTTATTTCTACTTGGGCTTTTGAGGCAAATTGGGCTATTACTTGCAAGTTCATCATTTTTAGTTTTTTAGTTCTTGTACGATGTCAACACAAAAACACATCCGCCTACAATGATGATGATAGAAGTCGGAGATGGATTTATAATGACAACAAAAATGTTGATGATGATGTAGATGGTGATACTAAGATGAAAACAATTATGATGAAAATGATAAACAGTTTTCGTACATAATAAATAAATAATCGAACGTGATAAAACAGAAACAAATTAATGGTTCAATGGTTGGGTGTGTGTTCGTTAAGCAAGAGGTCACGGGTTCGAGCCCGGGCAAAGGCGTTTATTTATTTTTGAGCTCGTTACTCTAAGTTAGTAATTTCATTAACTATTATTATTATTATTATTATTATTATTATTATTATTATTATTATTATTATTATTATTATTATTATTATTATTATTATTATTATTATTATTATTATTATTATTATTATTGTTATTATTATACTAATTATTATTATTGTAAATATTAATAATACGATTATTATTATCATTAATATAATTATAACTATCATCATTATTATTACTAGTTTTATCATTAAATAATCATTAGTATTACCATTATTATTAATATTATGATATAAAAACTCGATATGATGATGAAAATTAAATCTGATATGTTAAATAACAAAAGTATAGTTAATATAAGATTAAGTTTATGAATATAATGAAAAATTGATATATTAATATGATTATGAAAATTTAGGTTATTATATGCGATCACTAAAAATTATAGAATAATAAAGTAATGAAAATGATGATATTATGTTTATAAAAATAAATTTTGACAAATGACAATCATATGTACTATTAATTTGAATTTTATTAAAATCATTATTTTTATTAAAAATATCATTATTAGTAAAAATATCATTTTTATTATCATTATTTTGTTATTACTATTACTAGGGTTATAAATATAAGATTTTGGATATAAATTTTATTATGAAAACGATTAAGTTAAAATTAAAATGAATTATTAACTTTACTACTATTACCACTGTTATTATTATAAAATTTATTATTTTCGATATCATTATTAAATCTAATGATTATTAGTATTATTATCAATAATTTAGTATTTTAATGATATCTAAATAAAAATATATTTTTACACATATCATAATTATATTTAAATTACTATTTTAATATAATATAATATATATATATATATATTTATTTATTTATTTATTTATATATATATATATATATATATATATATATATAAATAACAATTGAAATAACAAATATACTACTATATTAAATAAGTAAAATAGCTTATAATTAATATATATAAACTGGTTTAATTTCTATTACATGTTCAGTATATGTTTTAATACATATAATTGATATAGGTTCGTGAATCCGAGACCAACCCTGCACTTATTCAGTGCCGTCATACGCATAATTGCTACGAAATACATATATATATATTGGGACTGAGAATACATGCACTGATTTTATTAATGTTTTACGAAATAGACACAAGTGATCAAAAACTACATTCTATGGCTGGATTATGAATATTGAATATCACCCCTTTTTAGCTTGGTAACCTAATAATTAGGAAACGGGTATGGCCCCTAATTGACGCGAATCCTAAAGATAGATCTATGGACCTCGACAAGTCCCATTCGGGGTACGGATGCTTTAGTACTCCGAGATTATTATTATTATACAGACGAGAGGTTCTGTTTGGGGATATTCTATGCATTAAAGTTAAGTCGGTTATCAAGCGTTTACATTATGAATGATTTTTAATTCGCGGGTTACGCGTATTATTTTGTACTCGGGTTACGTGTATAATTAAATATATGAAATCTTGTGGTCTATTAAAAAGATGAAAATGAATGATTATGATAAACTAATAAACTCACCAACCTTTTAGTTGACACTTTAAAGCATGTTTATTCTCAGGTATTAAGGAAATCTTCCGCTGTGCATTTGCTCATTTTAAAGATATTACTTGGAGTCATTCATGACATATTTCAAAAGACGTTGCATTCGAGTCATTGAGTTCATCAAGATTATTGTTAAGTCAATTATAGTTGGATATATTATGAAATGGTATGCATGCCGTCAAATTTTGATGTAAAGAAAGTGTGTCTTTTAAAAACGAATGCAATGTTTGTAAAATTTATCATATAGAGGTCAAATACCTCGCGATGTAATCATATGTTATTGTATTCATCCTTATGGACTAGGAAGGGTCACTTCATATGGTATCAGAGCAGTGGTCTTAGCGAACCAGGTCTTGCATTAGTGTGTCTAACTGATAGTCGTTAGTATAACGACCCTCATTTTTCCATTCTATACTTTTCCTTATTAAATGCCCAATAATATAATTAAATTTAATAATTAAACTTTAATCGGTAATGGTTAAGCGTTAAGAATTATAAAATACAATAATTAACTTTGTACATTACTTGAAAAGTTAATAAAAAAAATAATAATAAGTTAATTAACTTCTGTAACAAATAAATAACTTTAACACTTGTGTACTTAAAATAAATAAACTTGGATAATTAAGGATTTGTTAAGCTAGACTAAAGTACAAGGACTAAAATGAAAAATCCCCAACCCTAACCCTAAAAAGCCTTAGCCGAATTTTTTTTTAAAAAAATATATGAATTGACTTAAATACCCCTCCTAATTTCGGCCCAAGCATCCCCTCTTTACCCCTTTTCCAAGCCAACTTGTTCCCTAAGTAAAACCTAATCAAACCCTAATTCTAGAATCCTCCAATCTCTACTATAAATAGAGGTCTAGGCTAGAGCTAAAGATGTACCAAATTAAAACACAAATTCTCTCTCAAAATCTCTATCCCCTCTCTCCCATTTTTGGCTCCCAAAACCGAAACACCACCACTACCCATCGAAATCATCATCAATCTTCAAGGTGATCTTCAAGTGTTCTTCGCATTCTTCGTGTCCTTCAAGAATCTTTGAGGTGTTCTTCGAATCTTCAAGGCTTTGATCTTCAATAATCAAATAGTTTCTTCTTTTCTTGTTAGTCATCTTCGAATCTTCAAAGGTATAACATAAACCCTAAACTATTTACATAAACTTTGATCTTTGTTAATTCATACTCATAATAAACACTTGTTTATTCATAAGTATATACATAAACACACCTAGATCTATATATACATGAAAGAAATATATATATATATATATATATATATATATATATATATATATATATATATATATATATATATATATATATATATATATATATATATATATATATATATATATATATTTGTATGTATATGTGTCGACTAAGAAAAAAAAAAGAGGTAAAGGAAACTTTGATCTTCAAAACCCTAGATACAATTAGGAGATTTGTTTGTGTTTAATTAAGGAAACAAAATAACTATATATATATATATATATATATATATATATATATATATATATATATATATATATATATATATCGACATATACATATATATACATGTAAAAAAAAATATATTATATATATACATATATACACGAAAATATATACATATACATACTAAAACCCTAAACCCTAATTACACCTAAACTACACTACTTTAATTAAAACCCTAAACCTAACCCTAATTTATTAAAAACCTAATTTAATTACTAAACCCTAGGACATTTATTACAAACCCTAATCATTAAAATACTACTTTAATTAACTAACCCTAATTAGTGAAACCATAATGCTACTTATACTATTAATTAACATGTATACACTATTAATATTACTAACACCTATATTATAACACATAAAAATATTTTGGGATATGTATTAGAGATGTATAGATCTTCGAACTTTCTTGACGAATGGTTTCTACGAAACTCTAGGCTGAAGGGTTTGGATTTTCCGATTTAAAGGATCCTATAGCTCAAGCCCCTAGACCTGAAATGGCTATTCGAAGGGAAAGGGGTGATTGGAAGCTTATCTAATACGCCAAGTATCCTAAAATGGAAAACACTCTTAAAGTAGAAACTTTCTAGTTATAGAAACTTACTAAAATAAGGAACCTACTAAAAGTGGAAATTTCTAAAAATAGAAACTTACTAGGAAAGGAAACTTAGTAAAACGAACTATACTTAAAACACTATCATACTTAAAAATCTACTTAAACATGGGCAAAAACACTTACTACTCTTAAATGTCAATAGGTTGACTTTTCTGCTCACTTATCCAACTTTATATTCCGAGGAATAACTCTCTCTCTCTCCTTACTAAGGTGAATTCATAGCCCCACTTTACTTTGTGCACAACTTATTTACTTTATGGGGTGAGACACAAGCTGTTTTTACATTTTACAATTTAGACACAAGTACCAAACTGTTAAACTATGCTATACCCAGCTATGTCCGACTAAGTCCCTACAGTGATATTTTTAATTGCTCTTTAAATGCATTCTTAATTATTAGGGGTAGGCCTATCGGGAGTAACGTCCCCGATACATTTGATTAAGTCATTGTATTACTTAATAATGAAATTAAACCGACAAGTATAAACTACAACTTGTCTTTGGGGCAAACTTGAACGTTTAGTCTAAATATCACGCACTGACATAACTTTTTGATCTACGAGATCAACTTTATAAACTAAATCTTGTGGTCTAAAACAACGGTCAAACTTATTTGTTAAACCTATGATTTCACTCAACCTTTTTGGTTGACACTTTAGCATATTTTGTCTCGGGTGCTGTTTGATTTAAGCTTTCTTTCTTACTGCTTATGTGATGCTACTTGGACATAGGATCAAGAGATATTGTATTATTTACTTTTGCATTTGAACATTTAAATTATTGTTACTTCCATCATTGTAACGACATTTCATTTTCCGCTGCGTACTCTCAATAAAGATAATTTTATCATTTAGTATTGTTCTCGTTTATTATAATATGTTGGTTTGTTTGGTATTAAGTCACATTTCGCCCAGGCCCTAACTGGGGGTGTGATAGATTGGTATCAGAGCTGATTTAATGCGCTTATTAGCAGATTAATCGTAGAGGGGGTTCTCACAGTGTTACCGGTGACGAAGCATTGGCTCTTGCCCCTCACGAGCATTTTAGGTTGGCCATTTTGCCGAGAGGTTAGCCGTAAAATCAGTGTCTTAGGTACACTTAGTGGTAACGAAAGAACGACACTAAGTGGAATGAAAAATTCCCCATTCTGCGACACAGGGCATCACAAATTGGTATCAGAGCAAACCAGGCTGTTATAAAGAACCAGGATTGCATTTTTATGTGTGTCTTACTTGCTAGCTAGGGTGCCTTAGCAATCTAGGAAACTATAACCTTTCCTGCCTTAGACTTAAAGCACTTAGGATTGCCCTATAATCTTAACACTTATGCTTTACTACACTTGACTTAAAGATTCTAATCAAAGTCTCTTTCCTAATGTTAGGATGTCAAGCTCAAGCGTTAACAAGCCTAACAAAGCTACACTCAACCCTGCCACCGAAGTAGGTGTTGGACACTCTGCAACTTCGAGACCTGTTCGAAGTCCTTCCAACAGTCCTGCCACACCATCACCAAACTATAGCCCAAATACTATTCGAGATTCACAAAGGTCTCCTCAATACTACCCTCTCCTCAATACTACCCAACTCCGAGAATCAAAGATAAAGGAAAATGTCATGAAGAAGCCGGTCCATCAAGGAAGAGAGCCCGAACTCCTTCTTATAATGATGCTGCTAAGTATGAGATCTCGAACCTACGAAAGAATACCGAGAGAAACTTGGAGGGTTTTCTTCGCCACGTGGCGAGAGTGGAGGTCCGTATGGATGAGAAAGATCGTGAATTTAAGAAGTTGGTGGAGTAAAATGTTGAACTAAGAAAAGAATTGAGGCTGCTAAAGTATGAGGAAGAACGTAACACCCGTTGGGGGAAGCAATCCCTTGCTTGTCTCAAGGAGGATGTTGACTTCCGAATGAGAATGGAGAGAAGTCGAGTCGACAAACAGCTTGCTTTAAGAGAATACGACACCAATACCGTCAACAGTCGTGTTACCAACCTTTACGATAACCTCGAGTACCTCTACGAAAAGCAAAAAGAAAAGAACGAGCGATATGAGAAGTTTATGAAAGAGTCCCTCGATTCTCAAACCGAAAGGCTAGAGAAACTTGTGAAGGATAACATGGAGAAGGTGATGAAGCAGTTTGAGGACGAGAAGAAGAAATATGAAGACTACTTCGATCTTAATATTTCTTAGTTATTTTCCTATTTTTCCATCTATGTAAAGGCTATGCCTTAAACTATTCCTATTCCCGAATCGTGTATTAAAAGGCTTATTTTAACGCCTCATTCCTTAATAATATAAAGTGTTTTATTTATATCATGTGATATCAATACTTTATCTTATTCATACTTGTAATTGCTCAACCCTATAACCTATTAACTTATCCAACTTATGTCAACTTCTATCTAGCAACATCATGGTTCGTCCAGCTGCACCTACTGTTAACAATATCGTATTGACTACCGAGCAATTCCAACAACTACTCACTGCCACACAAGGTAAAAATCAAGCTAATAATGTTAATCCTCAACCAAAACCTTGTTCATACAAGGATTTCACAAACTGTAATCCTCCTGCATTTAAGGGAAATGAAGAAGCAGTTGAACTAGTTCGCTGGTTCGAGAAGATGGAGTCCATCTTCTGCATTTGCAACTGTGGTGATAACGATCGAGTAAAGTATGCCACTAGCTCATTAGGTGGTAATGCTTTTACCGTTTAATGACCGGTTTGTCGATTTTATATTTTTAAGCGTAAAGATAAATGACAATAATTAAAGTGCGTAAAATAAATAAATGACGATAAATAAAATAACAATAAATAAAATTGCGATAGAATATGAAATAAAAGGATTATGCTTATTTAAACTTCCGTAATCATGATGTTTGACGTTTTGATTTTAATTAATTGTTACTCGGGTTAATTGTCCTTTGTCATGGTTTATTTGATACCTATATGGTTTTTATCCATAATAGTCCATCGGTCATAAATATAAAGTGCGAGTGTCCTCGTCAAATTACCCTTATACCCGAAGTCAAATATTCCAACTAATTAAGGATTTAAACTGTGACGCAGTTATCACTTCTGTCAACAATTACACCAGTTATCACTGTATGTAATCTACCCCTGTTTTGATTAGATATGAATATTAATTTACCCACTTGATCAGTTTGAATAATCAATTACCCAACCCGAATAATTAATTAAATGATTATAATAGATTCCATATGAACGTCACTAAATAGGACAACCATAATCATTATTAATTATTAGGATAATTAATTTGAAGATAGGTTCGACAGACTCCAATGAGTTGTCACTCAATTAGACAATACCCCCCATCTATTAATAGTCAATAGTCCAATTTCCACAAGTGTCGGTCTTTTGCCCAAACCTTAATTATGGTACAAAGCCCAATTACCCAATTTTAGTAATTAGCCCAACATCATGATTACTTCGTTTTAAATAAGCATAATAATAACTTAGCTACGAGACATTAATATAAAAAGGTTGAACATAACTTACAATGATTAAAAATAGCGTAGCGTTACACGGACAGAATTTCGACTTACATACTCAAACGATCTCTATCATAAATCTTATTATTATCATAATTTAAACTTAAAATTAAGATTATTGTTATATCTTATTACATTAACATTATGATAGAGAATTATAGATATTGATATTAGATATAGAAAAGGGATTTAGGATAGAAAAGGGTGTATTTTTTTTCTATCGAATACACTGCCTTTTATAGGCGAATTCTGAATTTGATTTTTCACTTACGACCCCTGAACTATGCTCAATTAACAACTTTTTATTATTTAATATTATTCTTATTATGAATTATTTAAATATTATATTTTATTCTTGTGCATAGTTGACTTGTAATTTTTACACCGTTGCGTCGAGCGTTGAAAGTTGACTTAGGTCCCAGTTCCGGATTTTCGAACGTCCTTTCGTACAATTTTATATTGTGTACTTTGCGTTTTGTAACTTGTACTCTTGTCATTTTTAGACGTTCTTCATCAATAATTTGAACCTTTTTGATTGTATCTTGTACTTTTGAGCTTTTTGGACCTTTGCGTCTTCAAATCTTCGTTTTCGCCTTTTGTCTTCGCACTTATTTAAAATAAACGAATATTACTCGAAAATGGAACAATTGCAACTAAAATCTTGTCTTTCTTGGGGGATTTTGCTATGAAATATATGTTCCTTTTTAGCCTTATCAACGACATACATGTCAATCCAGTTAAGATTACTGCTATTTAAAACTGGGAGATACCAAAGATTGCGAAGCATATTCGTTAATTTTTGGGACTTGCCGGTTACTATCGGAGATTTATAAAAGATTTTTCTCTCATTGCTAAACCCCTTACGAAGTTAACTCAAAAAGGGAAGAAGTTTGAGTGGTCCGAAGAACAGGAATCTGCTTTCAAGATTCTGAAGGAGAAATTGACCACAGCCCTGAATCTATCTTTACCCGAAGGTACTAACGACTTTGTTATTTACTGCGATGCCTCAAAGCAAGGCTTTGGTTGTGTTTTAATGCAACGCTAAAAGGTTATTGCCTACGCATCTCGACAGTTGAAGAAACACGAGGAGAACTATACCACACATGACCTTGAGTTAGGTGTCGTGGTATTTGCATTAAAGATATGAAGACATTATCTGTATGGTACCCATTTTACGGTGTACACTGACCATAAAAGTCTTCGACACATCTTTGATCAAAAACAGCTGAACATGAGGCAAAGCCGATGGCTCGAGTTATTGAACGATTATCAATGTGAGCTGAAATATCATCCTAGAAAGGCGAATGTAGTTGCCGATGCCCTTAGTCGGAAAGACGATGTCAAACGTGTTCGTGCTTTAAACCTGAAAATCAAATCGAATCTTATATCCCGAATCTGTGAAGCTCAATTGGAAGCTATTAAACTGACACTTATCGAAGGTGAAGGACCTATAGGTTTTGAGAACCAAATTCAAGTGAAAGCCAATGGTACACGGTACTTTGGCAACAGAATTTGGGTCCCTCGCTTCGATAATCTCCGTGAACTAATCTTGGATGAAGCGCATAAGACTAGATACTCTATTCATCCCAGTTCCAGTAAGATGTATCACGATGTGAAGGAATTCTACTAGTGGCCTAACATGAAAGCCGACATTGCTACTTATGTTAGTAAGTGTCTCACATGTCTGAAAGTCAAGGCCGAACATCAAAAGCCTTCTGGTCTGTTGACTCAACCCAATATTCCGCAGTGGAAGTGGGAATGTATCACTATGGACTTCGTTACTAAGTTACCTAAGACTTCAAACGGTAACGATACTATTTGGGTCCTAGTTGATCGTCTTACTAAATCTGCACATTTCATACCGATTAAGGAAACTGACAAGATGGAGAGATTATCACAGCTTTATATTAAAGAAATCATCTCACGTCATGGTGTTCCTATCTCGATTATTTCTGATCGCGACAGTCGATTTGTTTCTAGATTCTGGAAAACTCTACAATCTGCTCTTGGAACTCAACTCGACATGAGTACAGCCTATCATCCGCAAACTGATGGTCAGAGTGAACGAACTATTCAAACCATGGAAGATATGCTACGTGCTTGTGCAATCGATTTCGGCAAAGGATGGGATAGACATCTACCTTTGGTTGAATTTTCTTACAATAACAGTTATCACCCCAGCATTAAAGCTGCACCTTTTGAAGCTTTATATGGACGGAAGTGTAGATCCCCTTTGTGTTGGGACGAACTCGAAGACAGAAATTTAACTCATCCTGAAATCATTCACGAAACTACCGAAAAGATCGTTCAGATCAAGCAACGATTAGAAACTGCCCGTAGCCGACAAAAGAGCTATGCTGACAAGAAACGAAAAGACATCGAATACCAAGTTGTAGATAAAGTCATGTTGAAAGTATCCCCCTGGAAAGGTGTTGTCCGCTTCGGTAAGCGAAGTAAACTCAGTCCACGATATGTTGGACCTTTCACAATTAGTGAAAGAGTCGGTCCCGTGGCATATCGACTAGAACTACCAACTGAAATTAGTCAAGTACATGATGTGTTTCATGTCTCAAATCTTAAAAGGTGTCTTGCTGATGACACACTCGTTATTCCTCTGGATGATGTCCGCATTGATGAGCAAATACACTTCATTGAAGAACCTATAGAAATCATGGAAGGAGAGGTCAAACAAACGCGTAAAAGTAATATACCTATCGTTAAAGTCCGTAATTCGCGTAGAGGCCCCGAATATACCTGGGAACGCAAAGACGATATGATACGGAAATATCCCCATCTCTTCTCAACTACTGATGCAAACGAGGAATCTACCTAAAAACTTCGGGATGAAGTTTTCAATAACGGGGAGGTACTATAACGAACCTCATTTTTCCATTCTATACTTTTCCTTATTAAATGCCCAATAATATAATTAAACTTAATAATTAAACTTTAATCGGTAATGGTTAAGCATTAAGAATTATAAAATACGATAATTAACTTTGTACATTACTTGACAAGTTAATAAAAAACAAATAATAAGTTAATTAACTTCCGTAAACAAATAAATAACTTTAAGACTTGTGTTCTTAAAATAAATAAACTTGAATAATTAAGGATTTGTTAAGCTAGACTAAAGTATAAGGACTAAAGAGAAAAATCCCAAACCCTAACCCTAAAAAGCCCTAGCCGAAATTTTTAAAAAATATATATATGAATTGCCTAAAATACCCCTCCTAATTTCGGCCCAAGCATCCCCTCTTTACCCCTTTTCCAAGCCAACTTGTTCCCTAAGTAAAACCTAATCAAACCCTAATTCTAGAATCCTCCAATCTCTACTATAAATAGAGGCCTCGGCTAGAGGTAAAGATGTACCAAATCAAAACACAAATTCTCTTTCAAAATCTCTCTCCCCTCTCTCCCATTTTCGGCTCCCAAAACCGAAACACCACCACCACCCATCGAAATCATCATCAATCTTCAAGGTGATCTTCAAGTGTTCTTCGCGTTCTTCTTGTTCTTCAAGAATCTTCGAGGTGTTCTTCGAATCTTCAAGGCTTTGATCTTCAATCATCAAAGGGTTTCTTCTTTTCTTGTTAGTCATCTTCGAATCTTCAAAGGTATAACATAAACCCTAAACTATTTACATAAACTTTGATCTTTGTTAATTCATATTCATAATAAACACTTGTTTATTCATAAGTATATACATAAACATACCTAGATCTATATATACATGAAAGAAAAAAAAATATATTTGTATGTATATGTGTCGACTAAGAAAAAAAAAGAGGGAAAGGAAACTTTGATCTTCAAAACCCTAGATACAATTAGGAGATTTGTTTGTGTTTAATTAAGGAAACAAAATAACTATATATATATATACATATATACATATCGACATATACATATATATACATGTAGAAAAAAATATTATATATATATATATATATATATATACACATATATACACGAAAATATATACATATACATACTAAAACCCTAAACCCTAATTACACCTAAACTATACTACTTAATTAAAACCCTAAACCTAACCCTAATATATTAAAACCTTAATTTAATTACTAAACCCAAGGACATTTATTACAAACCCTAATCATTAAAATACTACTTTAATTAACTAACCCTAATTAGTGAAACCCTAATACTACTTATACTATTAATTAACATGTATACACTATTACTATTACTAACACCTATATTATAACACATAAAAACATTTTGGGATATGTATTAGAGATGTATAGATCTTCGAACTTTCTTGACGAATAGTTTCTACGAAACTCTAGGTGGAAGGGTTTGGATTTTCCGATTTAAAGGATCCTATAGCTCAAGCCCCTAGACCTGAAATGGCCATTCGAAGGGAAATGGGTGATTGGAAGCTTATCTAATACGGCAAGTATCCTAAAATAGAAAACACTCTTAAAGTAGAAACTTTCTAGTTATAGAAACTTACTAAAATAAGGAACCTACTAAAAGTGGAAACTTTCTAAAAATAGAAACTTACTAGGAAAGAAAACTTAGTAAAACGAACTATACTTAAAACACTATCATACTTAAACATCTGCTTAAACATGGGCAAAAACACTTACTACTCTTAAATGTCAATAGGTTGACTTTTCTGCTCACTCATCCAACTTTCTATTCTGAGGAAGAACTCTCTCTCTCTCTACTTACTAAGGTGAATTCATAGCCCCACTTTACTTTGTGCACAACTTATTTACTTTATGGGGTGAGACACATGCTGTTTTTACATTTTACAATTTAGACACAAGTACCAAACTGTTAAACTATGCTATACCCAGCTATGTCCGACTAAGTCCCTACAGTGATATATTTAATTACTCGTTAAATGCATTCTTAATTATTGGGGGTAGGCCTATCGGGAGTAACGTCCCCGATACATTTGACTAAGTCATTGTATTACTTAATAATGAAATTAAACCGACAAGTATAAACTACAACTTGTCTTTGGGGCAAACTTGAATGTTTAGTCTAAATATCACGCACTGGCATAACTTTTTGATCTACGAGATCAACTTTATAAACTAAATCTTGTGGTCTAAAATAACGGTCAAACTTATTTGTTAAACCTATGATTTCACTCAACCTTTTTAGTTGACACTTTAGCATGTTTTGTCTCGGGTGCTGTTTGATTCAAGCTTTCTTTCTTACTGCTTATGTGATGCTACTTGGACATAGGATCAAGAGATATCGCATTTTTTTTTTAACATTTACATTATTGTTACTTCCATCATTGTAACGACATTTCATTTTCCGCTGCGTACTCTCAATAAAGATAATTTTATCATTTAGTATTGTTCTCGTTTATTATAATATGTTGGTTTATTTGGTATTAAGTCACATTTCGCCGAGGCCCTAACTGGGGGTGTGATAGTTAGGATGCATTAGTGAGTCTGGACTTCGACCTTAACTGAATGTCAAAAGTTTTGCTTATCATTTCGTGTCGAAAATTACTTGCTTATCATCCTTAAAGTCTAGACACATCTTACTGCCTCTATTGCATAGATAGTGTATAGATAAATTCGTATCTTAGCGTATCGGTTACTGTAAACCTTGTCTGACATATTCCGTAGATTCCTCCGTAACTTATGGGATTTTAGTATTTTATATGCATATGTAAATTATGTATTGCAGGGTACTAATCTACATCCTATAATCTATTTCTTATCGAAAATCTTTCATCTGATCGTACGAGATGAATCCCTCAACCAGTTCGAGTCCCTCAGATTCCGATAGCTATTCCGATAGTTATTCCGACAGCTATTCTAACATGGATGTTCACCTAAGTTCCGGAAGTAGCGTCACCAGAATGAATCAACCAATCAGCCATCCCCAATTCATCTGATGGGTTCGTAGTCGAATAAACCAATGGAGACAAGAAGAAAGCTATTTTTTCCATCCACCGACTTTCCCTCTTGGTGAAGAACCTGAAGCACTTACCGGCGAACCAGTCCGAAACACCATTTTCACCCTCATTTCCCGAATATCTCGCCACGATTATATGCTATCTAAAATTCTAACCTTATTCATCCGCTCGTTCCGACCGACAATCATCCCGGAATAATAGAAGAAGTCAACGAACTTCGCGCTCGAGTAATAAATTTGGAGAATATGGTACAAAATTTACTAGCTTCAGCAACATCACCGGCACCAACAGTACCATCAGTAACAGCACCAGTACCATCAACAATCCATACCTCAACATCTCATTCTGTACCTCGAATATAATCTTCGTTCTAGTATCATTCTACATCATTTATCTTCGTTCTATATGGCAATTATGTAATCTCTAATGTTTTAGAGATTATGTATTCTAGTTCTAACGGTAAACTAGATGAGTTTAATATCATATTAACTCATTAAATCCATGATTACATCTGAAGAAAATATATATGTATATATATTTTCATAAAGATTGTAATTAAAAATTCTTTTGTACAAACTGTTAATGGTGAAAATATTTTAACGGGTAGGTAATACCCGAGGAATATTTAGATTTCACATTAATAAGTTACACTGTACATTCTTTGAATCTGATTCAACAGTCATTTACTATACTACTTACATCCACAGATATATGTATCCATTCACCGCAGAATAACCATTTTCTTTCAGTTTCATATTTGGAATTTGACATATCAGAATCCAACAAGTGGTATAATGAAGAAAACATTGGACAAAAAAATAAAATTTGTTAGAAACAAACAAATTAACTATGAGAAATTTTGTTAAGAATCCACGCTATCAAAATCCTTGCTAACTCTTCCTAGCTAACTGTTAATACCTTATTACATTTTATTTATCGCAATTTATTTATCGCAATTTTAATTCTCGCAATTTTATTTATCGTCATTTAATTTCTGTTATTTACTTTACGCACTTTAAATATCGTCGGGACACATATACAATGTTTTTACATATCATATCGACGCATCTATATATATTATTTGGAATAACAATAGACACTCTATATGCGGTAATGATCGAGTTAGCTATACAGGGTTGAGGTTGATTCTAAATAATATATATACCGTAAGTTGTGATCGAGTCTGAGACATGTATACAATGGGTCACGATACGTATTAATTAATTCGAATATTACATATTAAACTATATATGAATTATTGAATTACTAACTGTGGACTACAAACTGTGGACTAATAACATTGGACAATTAAAATGAATTAAAATATTGATTATAACATATGAAAATAAACATTTCTTCAAGTTTGCCACTTGATTCTATCTTACACCTCATTTGCATCTTGACAATTACAATCTTCGTTCAAACCTTTCATGATTCTTGAAAACACCTCAATCGAGAGGATGAACCAATCGCACTTTATCTACGGAAGAAAAGAGTGATGCATATAGTCATGCACCTGAAAACACTCGGAACCTGAGTAAACGTTTAACAGGCTGTGCTAGCTCCTTTGGCATTGTTATTACCAAAAATAACATTGTAATTCTTTTTCAAATTAGCCAATTTTGTCACAGCTCCAACAAATCAACTTCATTTTTTCATTCGAATAAACCTTATTATAACGATTACCCCTTCATCATCGTTACCGGGGAACCATTTATATTCCACCACATTAGCATTAAACTTACCAGCAACTTCATTACCCATTGGCTTAAATCTCTCCGAAAAATCACTATATTTATCTATTGAAGTCTTATCATATACTTGATTTGCGTAGAGGTGTATACGAAATAGTTATATTTTTATTAGGAAATACTATTAAATACGATACAAATTTACACAAGTTATTTATTTATTTATAGAGTGGATATACATAAACCTTGCTACAACACTTATAGGCAGTGTACCTAATCGTATAGTAGTGTAGTTTTTAGTAAGTCCGGTTCATTCCACAGGGATCTAGCCAAGTTTAACGCTATATTTTTAAAAACTATATTTGTATAAATCTATATATAAATATAAGTAGTATTATTATTATTATTAAAGGGGGTTTTTACCATTTAATGACCGATTTGTCGATTTTAAAACTTTAGTCGCAGTTAAAACCTAATGTAAAATATTAAAAATAAATATAACTTAATTTAAAGCGTAAAGTAAATAATGATAAATTAAAGTGCGATAAATAAAATGACGATAAAATTGCGATAATTAAAAAGTAAGATAATTAAAAGTGCAATAAATAAAAATGACAGTAAATAAAAGTGCGATAAAAATATGAAATAAAGGAATTATGCTTATTTAAACTTCCATAATCATGATGTTTGACGTGTTGATTTTAGTTTATTATCATGGGTTAATTGTTCTTTGTCCTGAATTATTCAATATCTCCATCTGGTTTTTGTTCATAACAGTCCATCAGTCATAAATATAAAGTGCGAGTGTCCTCGTCAAATTATCCTTATATCCGAAGTTAAATATTCCAACTAATTGGGGACTTAAACTATAATTACACCAATTTTCCTTGTATGTAATTCACCCCTGTTTTAATAAGTCCATTAACTATTAATCCATTCCCGTGTCCGGTTAAATGAACGATTATTAGTACTTATAAATATCCCGCCCATCATGTCCGATCGAGTGTATATGGTTATTTATAGGTACGTCCAATTGTAAATCTTTATATTAAATTAACGAACTATCATTCAATTAAACAAATATAAAGCCCATTAATAGCCCATAGTCTAATTTCCACAAGTGTCGTTCTTTTGTCCAAACCCCAATTATGGTACAAAGCCCAATTACCCAATTTTAATATTTAGCCCAACATCATGATTACTTCGGCTTAAATAAACATAATAATAACTTAGCTACGAGACATTAATTTAAAAAGGTTGAACATAACTTACAATGATTAATAATAGCGTAGCGTTACACGGACAGAATTTCGACTTACACACTTACAACATTCGCTAACATACCCTTATTATTATTAATCTTAAATTAAAATTAAAATTAAAATTATAATATATATATATATATATATATCGTAAGAGTGATAGAGAGAAAAAGGTGTGAATTTTTCGGCCAAAACACGCGAACTTTATAGGACCTGAGCTGATACTGTTCACCATGCGATCGCATGATTTTTGGTCTTCCTGGCCATGCGATCGCATGGCCTTCTTTTACAGCTCACATGCTTTTGTTTTTTATTTGCCGACGGTTTTATTAAATAATATAATATATATAATTTTAAGAATTAATTATATATTATATTATATTCATGTGCATAGTTGACTTGTAAATTTTAGTCCGTTGCGTCGAGTGTTGAGAGTTGACTCTGGTCCCGGTTCCGGATTTTTGAACGTCCTTGCGTACTATTTAATATCTTGTACTTTGTGTTTTGCGTCTTGTACTCTTGTAATTTTGAGACGTTTCTCATCAATAATTTGAACCACTTTGATTGTACTTTGTACTTTTTAGCTTTTTGGTCGTTTGCGTCTTCAAATCGTTGAATCTATCTTTTGTCTTCACCTTTTATTATTTAAATGAATATCACTTGTAAATAGAACAATTGCAACTAAAAGCTTCTCTTTCTTGAGGAATAATGCTATGAAATATATGTTCGTTTTTAGCATTATCAAATATTCCCACACTTGAGTGTTGCTTGTCCTCAAGCTATATAGTCTTGAAATAAAAATACTAGAATCACTTCTTTATTCTTCACACTTTGTACATCAGTGATTTTAATACGATAGTATGAACAATGATAGTAACGTTGTGGTTTACAGTCCCACATGACTATAAAAATTTAGATCCTTTTAGGAAATTGGATCTTTATGAAAATATTTGATCTTTTGAAAATTCAATCCAGCTTTTACCCTAGATAAGTTTTTCGGAATAACCCTTCACCAGTGTTTGCAAATTATTTTTGTGGGTTTTGTGAGTTTCAGATTTGAAAATTTTAGCTCAAAACTTGCGGTTTTGTGTCACCCACTTGCTAACCTTGTATTAGGAAAGCAACACGTCCAGTATACTTGCTCCGTATATTACCTTTCGGTAAACTACCGTCCGGTTGTAAACGAAAGCGTTGAACAAGCAACTGTTAAGGCAATGTCCCGTGACATGCTTTTGATTATGGTCTATATCGTGTCGGATGCAATTACTATCCTTTGTAGGAGCAATAGTAAAGATCACCCTATAGTTTTTCGGTCTGACATGCTTTTTCAGTCTTTGAAAGTGTGCTGTTTTACCCTATTGTGTACATAAGATAAACTACAAACATACATAATATTTTTATTATTATTATTATTATTATTATTATTATTATTATTATTATTATTATTATTATTATTATTATTATTATTATTATTATTATTATTATTATTATTTTATAAAATCTTTATTTATTAAAACAATTTAAATGAATAATTTTTTAAAATTTTGTTTCCTTTTACTTTAGGTAGTTTCGGTATGTTTACCTAGTCCGTCCCTCGACAAAATTTAAATTTTGTCATTTTTAAAGCGATTGTTTTAAAAGCAAAGATTTTTTTTTAAATATTTTTGACATACTTTAAATCAAATAAGATTAAAAATAATGATAATAAAATTTCTCGTCCCGCCCTCGGGTAAAGCAATTTCGGTTCAACGACCTAGTCTTCAACTCACGACGAATTTTAAATATCAAATTTTTAACTTAATGAAATAAAGTAAATTTTTGTTTTGAAATTCACACCAAACTTAAATTTAAAATGCATAAAATTAAAAAAATTCATATTAATATCATTAATATTTTTATACATTAATTTTACAAACTTATATTAAAAATAAAAAATTATTTTTTTTAAAATATTTAAAAACTTAAATATATTGATTTAAAAAGATTTACAATAGTAATTTAATATTTATATATTAATTTTAAAAATAAGGTAAAAATTAAAATTAAAAATCTTTTTGGTCTTTTATCCCACTTTAATCAATCAAATATTATCAAAAATATACGCCCCTCTTTTCGGTAAAGTAATTTCGGTTCAACGACCTAGTTTTACTCCTGACGAATTTTTGAAATATTTTGGGTTGATTGATTAAAGATATTTATACCTTAAGAATAAACGGTAAATTTAGCAGTGATGTAATAAATTTTTGTACGATATCAATAATTTCGGTTACGCATACCTAATTTTATTGAATACCAATTTAATACTTTATAGCGAACGATTCAGCGTTTATTATCAAAAGGTTAAAAGCAATAAAAATAAAAATAAAAACTGTACATACTTACCTGTGAGAAAGAATTCTCATAGACCTGCTTTAGCCTACTCATAAGAGAGTCGTGTGATTTGGTTCTCCATAGCTACGTAAGCGTAACCTCGATTCTTCAATATCTTTTCTTCTAAACATATAAACGGTCCTTCTCTGCATAGAGTAACAAATTTGGTATTTGAATATGTTTGATTATTTGAACATTTACCTTCGTGTGACCATTTTCCGCATTTATAACATCTTTCAAGGTGTCGTGCTCTTCTTTTTGTTGCGGATTTTGATTTTCCTTTACCAAAATATATCTTATGATGATCTTTCCTGAGTTCTTTTCTTACTCCATCCATTTTGCCTCTTATAAATGATACCACCTCACTCAGGAGTGTGTCATTATTACGTTTAGTAATCATAGCGTGTAGTAGTAGACCATGGTTCAGATCAAAGGAATTCTTCATCTCGTAAAACCTAAAAAAATAAAAATTCAGAATGGAGGGAGAAGACTTGTTCTTTAGGGTCTGCTAGGGAAAGACCATTCGGATTCTATTTTCGAGAACTACACGAAAACAGAATATCTAACTCTAACAGAAATACATATTACCCTAAAAAGATTCGAACCTTCCCATACTTAGTTAGCTATGGTGTCGAAATTGTGATTAACTTCATCTTCAACTTCCATTAGATTATCTATGTAATGTTTAACTCTATGACCATTAACCTTAAATTCAATCCCATTTGAATTTATTAATTCTACTGTTCCGTACGGGAAAACTCTTTTGACTATGAATGGTCCAGACCATCTTGATTTCAATTTTCCAGGAAATAGCTTGAATCGTGAATTGAAAAGAAGGACTCTGTCTCCTTCTTTAAATTCTTTTGAACTTTTGATTCTTTTATCATGCCATTTCTTCGTTCTTTCCTTATAGATTAACGAATTTTCGTATGCTTCATGTCTTAATTCTTCTAATTCATTTAGTTGACTTAACCGTAGACGTCCGGCTTCATGTAAATCAAGATTACATGTTTTCAAAGCCCAAAATGCTTTATGTTCAATTTCTACTGGAAGGTGACATGCTTTTCCGTAAACGTGTTTAAAAGGTGTGGTTCCAATTGGAGTTTTGTATGCTGTTCTAAAAGCCCAGAGTGCATCCTCTAATTTCATGGACCATTCCTTCGGATTTGATCCTACGGTTTTCTCTAGAATACGTTTTAATGCTCGGTTGGTATTTTCAACTTGTCCACTTGTTTGTGGATGATAAGCGGTTGAGATTTTATGAGTTACTCCATATCTTTTGAGAACTTTCTCAAGTTGATTATTACAAAAATGAGTACCCCGATCACTTATTAAAGCTTTCGGTATTCCGAACCTTGCAAAAAGACGTTTTAAGAAGTTGACTACAAGTCGTGCATCGTTAGTTGGAAGAGCTTGTGCTTCCGCCCATTTAGATACATAATCAATGGCAACGAGAATGTAGAGATTATTATGAGATTTTGAAAATGGACCCATAAAGTCAATACCCCAAATGTCAAATTGTGACGATCGCTCCAAATCCATATGGACGAACACGTCATTCATCGATTTCATTGCGAGGTATTTGACCTCTATATGATACGTTTTGTAAACATTGCATTCTTTTGAAAAGGCACACCATAAATGAATATTTAAATCAAAGTTTTTCGACATCTGATGATTTCTACATATAGACAATCATCGTAAATAATAGTTTACAATAGTACTTCCGTTGACAATGCAGTCAAAATAAGATACATGGTGATGATTTGGTGAATGCAACGTTTCCTTGAAAAATATGCCATGTACGACTCCATGCACATTGTAGTGACCCGAACTTTTCCATGTTTATATATATTAATTGAGATTGATATTTACATGATTAAATGTTTCCAACATATTAAGCAATCAAACTTGTTAAGACTTGATTAATTGAAATAGGTTTCATATAGACAATTGACTACCCAAGTTGACCGGTGATTCACGAACGTTAAAACTTGTAAAAACTATATGATGACATATATATGGTTATATATATAGTTAACATGATATTATGATAAGTAAACATATCATTAAGTATATTAACAATGAACTACATATGTAAAAACAAGACTACTAACTTAATGATTTTGAAACGAGACATATATGTAACGATTATCGTTGTAACGACATTTAATGTATATATATCATATTAAGAGATATTTGTACATCATAATATCATGATAATATAATAATTTAAAATCTCTTTTGATATTATAAACATTGGGTTAACAACATTTAACAAGATCGTTAACCTAAAGGTTTCAAAACAACATTTACATGTAACGACTAACGATGACTTAACGACTCAGTTAAAATGTATATACATGTAGTATTTTAATATGTATTCATACACTTTTGAAAGACTTCAAGACACTTATCAAAATACTTCTACTTAACAAAAATGCTTACAATTACATCCTCGTTCAGTTTCATCAACAATTCTACTCGTATGCACCCGTATTCGTACTCGTACAATACACAGCTTTTAGATGTATGTACTATTGGTATATACACTCCAATGATCAGCTCTTAGCAGCCCATGTGAGTCACCTAACACATGTGGGAACCATCATTTGGCAACTAGCATGAAATATCTCATAAAATTACAAAAATATGAGTAATCATTCATGACTTAGTTACATGAAAACAAAATTACATATCCTTTATATCTAATCCATACACCAACGACCAAAAACACCTACAAACACTTTCATTCTTCAATTTTCTTCATCTAATTGATCTCTCTCAAGTTCTATCTTCAAGTTCTAAGTGTTCTTCATAAATTCCAAAAGTTCTAGTTTCATAAAATCAAGAATACTTTCAAGTTTGCTAGCTCACTTCCAATCTTGTAAGGTGATCATCCAACCTCAAGAAATCTTTGTTTCTTACAGTAGGTTATCATTCTAATACAAGGTAATAATCATATTCAAACTTTGGTTCAATTTCTATAACTATAACAATCTTATTTCAAGTGATGATCTTACTTGAACATGTTTTCGTGTCATGATTCTGCTTCAAGAACTTCGAGCCATCCAAGGATCCGTTGAAGCTAGATCCATTTTTCTCTTTTCCAGTAGGTTTATCCAAGGAACTTAAGGTAGTAATGATGTTCATAACATCATTCGATTCATACATATAAAGCTATCTTATTCGAAGGTTTAAACTTGTAATCACTAGAACATAGTTTAGTTAATTCTAAACTTGTTCGCAAAAAAAAGTTAATCCTTCTAACTTGACTTTTAAAATCAACTAAACACATGTTCTATATCTATATGATATGCTAACTTAATGATTTAAAACCTGAAAACACGAAAAACACCGTAAAACCGGATTTACGCCGTCGTAGTAATACCGCGGGCTGTTTTGGGGTAGTTAATTAAAAACTATGATAAACTTTGATTTAAAAGTTGTTATTCTGAGAAAATGATTTTTATTATGAACATGAAACTATATCCAAAAATTATGGTTAAACTCAAAGTGGAAGTATGTTTTCTAAAATGGTCATCTAGACGTCGTTCTTTCGACTGAAATGACTACCTTTACAAAAACGACTTGTAACTTATTTCTCCGACTATAAACCTATACTTTTCTGTTTAGATTCATAAAATAGAGTTCAATATGAAACCATAGCAATTTGATTCACTCAAAACGGATTTAAAATGAAGAAGTTATGGGTAAAACAAGATTGGATAATTTTTCTCATTTTAGCTACGTGAAAATTGGTAACAAATCTATTCCAACCATAACTTAATCAACTTGTATTGTATATTATGTAATCTTGAGATACCATAGACACGTATACAATGTTTCGACCTATCATGTCGACACATCTATATATATTTCGGAACAACCATAGACACTCTATATGTGAATGTTGGAGTTAGCTATACAGGGTTGAGGTTGATTCCAAAATATATATAGTTTGAGTTGTGATCAATACTGAGATACGTATACACTGGGTCGTGGATTGATTCAAGATAATATTTATCGATTTATTTCTGTACATCTAACTGTGGACAGCTAGTTGTAGGTTACTAACGAGGACAGCTGACTTAATAAACTTAAAACATCAAAATATATTAAAAGTGTTGTAAATATATTTTAAACATACTTTGATATATATGTATATATTGTTATAGGTTCGTGAATCAACCGGTGGTCAAGTCTTACTTCCCGACGAAGTAAAAATCTGTGAAAGTGAGTTATAGTCCCACTTTTAAAATCTAATATTTTTGGGATGAGAATACATGCAGGTTTTATAAATGATTTACAAAGTAGACACAAGTACGTGAAACTACATTCTATGGTTGAATTATCGAAATCGAATATGCCCCTTTTATTAAGTCTGGTAATCTAAGAATTAGGGAACAGACACCCTAATTGACGCGAATCCTAAAGATAGATCTATCGGGCCCAACAAGCCCCATCCAAACTACCGGATGCTTTAGTACTTCGAAATTTATATCATATCCGAAGGGTGTCCCGGAATGATGGGGATATTCTTATATATGCATCTTGTTAATGTCGGTTACCAGGTGTTCACCATATGAATGATTTTTATCTCTATGTATGGGATGTGTATTGAAATATGAAATCTTGTGGTCTATTATTATGATTTGATATATATAGGTTAAACCTATAACTCATCAACATTTTTGTTGACGTTTTAAGCATGTTTATTCTCAGGTGATTATTAAGAGCTTTCGCTGTCGCATACTTAAATAAGGACGAGATTTGGAGTCCATGCTTGTATGATATTGTGTAAAAACTGCATTCAAGAAACGTATTTTGTTGTAACATATTTGTATTGTAAACCATTATGTAATGGTCGTGTGTAAACAGGATATTTTAGATTATCATTATTTGATAATCTACGTAAAGCTTTTTAAACCTTTATTGATGAAATAAAGGTTATGGTTTGTTTTAAAATGAATGCAGTCTTTGAAAAACGTCTCATATAGAGGTCAAAACCTCGCAACGAAATCAATTAATATGGAACGTTTTTAATCAATAAGAACGGGACATTTCAGTTGGTATCCGAGCGTTGGTCTTAGAGAACCAGAAAATTTGCATTAGTGTGTCTTATCGAGTTTGTTAGGATGCATTAGTGATTCTGGACTTCGACCGTGTTTTCTTTAAAAATGATTGCTTAACATTTTTGTTGGAAACTATATATTTTTAACATATGAATATTATGTGATATATTAATCTCTTAACGTGTTTGATATTATGTGATAGATGTCTACCTCTAGAACAAGTCCCATTGACTCACCTAATAATAATGAAGAGTCAAATGTAAATTGGAATGATTCGTGGACTGATTCACAAGTTCCCGAAGAGGAACCGGAAGAAGAGTCGGAACCGGAAGAAGAATCGGAACCGGAAGAAGAATCGGAACCGGTGGGGGAAATAATAAAACGGTTAAGTAAAAGAGAATCCTCAACCAACCGACCAAGGTTAATTATGGTCAATGGTGTTTCCGCCAAGGAAGCAAAATATTGGGAGGATTACCAATTCTCCGATGAATCGGATTCCGACGAGAATTCCAATGATGTTATAGAAATTACCCCAACTGAATTTAAAAAGGCAAAAGAAAATAATAAGGGAAAGGGCATAAAAATAGAGAAATCTAATTCCAACCCCGATGAACTTTATATGTATCGTCAACCCCCGAAGTCCTTAAGTTGTAACAATGACCCGGGAACCTCTAAACCACCAGGTTTTTCTAAACCAATGTGGACAACGACGGCTCGTATTAGGGGAACATCATATATCCCTAGAAACTTGGCAAAACGAACCAAAACCGAAGAAGAAGAAACGAGCGAGTCGGAATAAGATAGTTGTATTCGTGTGGTGTAATATATGTAATATAGTGTTCTTATGCTTTATGATATATGTAAAAATTGCTTGTATTAATAAGTATTTTTTTATGAATCTAACTCTTGTCTATTTTACAGTTTAAAAACACAAAATGGATAGACAACCCAATATTTTAAGAGACCTACCCGGAGACATGATTGATGAAATCTTGTCTAGAGTCGGCCAGAATTCCTCGGCACAACTATTTAAGGCGAGATCAGTTTGTAAGACATTCGAAGAACGTTCCAAGAATGTCTTGGTTTATAAGAGACTTTCGTTTGAAAGATGGGGGATAGCACATTAGGAAACCCATAAGTTACGATGTGTTTACTTTGACGCATATATTGCGGGGAACCCAAATGCTATTTTACGCAACGGGTTAAGAAATTATTTTGACTCAATATATCCGAATATTGGACTTCGTGATTTAGAAAAAGCGGCTAACATGCAACATAAAGAAGCATGTTATGCTTATGGATTAGTAATGTTTGCTTCTCACCAAAGTGAGAACAAGAACATCGGGCTACAACTATTAAACAAAACGTTTCCACAAGTGACGGAGTCGGTAATTGGGGTAAGAAATGAGGTTTTTAGATTGTTACGGGACTGTTGGACATTACGTAACCCTCGTCCTTTTGACGATGTTACAACACGCTATCTTATCAACGGCCATAACGGTTATGTTCCACAAGACCAAGGATGGGAAGTAATCCTAGTAAAACCAGAATGCATGACTTGTTTCTGGACGTATGAATTACGTGTCTTTATTGTCTTTGCTGAATGACTTGTGTACTAGCTAGAATTATCTTCACAACTATCTTGTATCAAAGTTATTGTGTGCTATATTTCATGCTTTATGTAAAATAAGCGGTATTGTAAGTTTGTAAAATATTGTATAAAAGTTTGAACGCGAAATATTATTATAATCAGTTTTTCATATAGAATTGTAGTAGTTGAATTGTATATTAGCTACTAAGTATGAACTTAACGGGTAGGTACTACCCGAATTTAAACTTATAAAACGCTAATATGAAGAAAAAGCTTTTATAAATGAGTTCATATTATGCTACGAAATACTATTAACTACTCTTAATATTCTGTATGATTAACTTGTTCCATTTGACTATTTTGAAGGAAATGGCACCGACTACTAGACACACCGTGAATATGAATGAAGAGGAATTCCGTACTTTTCTAGCTTCAAACATAGCCGCAGTACAGGCTGCGCTACATACCAACAATAACCTGGGATCTAGCAGTACAGGAAATCGTGTAGGATGCACCTACAAAGAATTCACTGCCTGCAAACCTTTGGAATTTGATGGAACCGAAGGACCGATCGGATTGAAACGGTGGACCGAGAAGGTCGAATCGGTGTTTGCCATAAGTAAGTGTACTGAAGAGGACAAAGTGAAGTACGCTACGCATACCTTCACAGGTTCTGCGTTAACATGGTGGAATACCTATCTAGAGCAAGTGGGACAAGATGATGCGTACGCACTACCGTGGTCAGCATTCAAGCACTTGATGAACGAGAAGTACCGTCCCAGAACCGAGGTCAATAAGCTCAAGACAGAACTTAGAGGGTTACGAACCCAAGGATTTGATATTACCACGTACGAAAGACGATTCACAGAATTGTGCCTATTGTGTCCGGGAGCATTCGAAGATGAGGAAGAGAAGATCGACGCATTTGTGAAAGGATTACCGGAAAGAATTCAAGAAGATATAAGTTCACACGAGCCCGCCTCTATACAACAGGCATGTAGAATGGCTCACAAACTAGTGAACCAGATTGAAGAAAGAATTAAAGAACAGACTGCTGAAGAGGCCAATGTGAAGCAAGTCAAAAGAAAGTGGGAGGATAACGGTGATAAGAATCACCAATACAACAACAACAGCAATTACAACAATAATCGCAACAATTATCCCAACAATCGCAACATCAATCGCAACTACAACAAACGGCCCAACAACAACAACAACAACAACAATAACAGCAACAGCAACAGCAACTACAACAATCATCCCAACAACAATAATAACCGCAATAACAACAACAATCAGAAGCAGCTATGCCAAAGGTGTGAAAAGTATCACTCGGGGTTCTGCACCAAATTTTGCAACAAGTGTAAAAGAAATGGTCATAGCGCGGCGAAGTGTGAGGTTTACGGACCAGGGGTTAATAGAACGAAAGGAACAAATGGTGTTGGAACGAGTAATGGCGGAGCAAGTAGTGTCGGAGCAAGTTATGCCAATGTAGTTTGTTATAAATGTGGAAAACCGGGCCACATTATTAGAAATTGCCCGAACCAGGAGAACACGAATGGACAAGGCCGCGGAAGAGTTTTCAATATTAATGCGGCAGAGGCACAGGAAGACCCGGAGCTTGTTACGGGTACGTTTCTTATTGACAATAAATCTGCTTACGTTTTATTTGATTCGGGTGCGGATAGAAGCTATATGAGTAGAGATTTTTGTGCTAAATTAAGTTGTCCATTGACGCCTTTGGATAGTAAATTTTTACTCGAATTAGTAAATGGTAAATTAATTTCAGCAGATAATATATGTCGGAATCGAGAAATTAAACTGGTTAGCGAAACATTTAAGATTGATTTGATACCAGTAGAGTTAGGGAGTTTTGATGTGATAATCGGTATGGACTGGTTGAAAGAAGTGAAAGCAGAGATCGTCTGTTACAAAAATGCAATTCGCATTATACGAGAAAAAGGAAAACCCTTAATGGTGTACGGAGAAAAGGGCAACACGAAGCTACATCTTATTAGTAATTTGAAGGCACAAAAACTAATAAGAAAAGGTTGCTATGCTGTTCTAGCACACGTCGAGAAAGTACAAACTGAAGAAAAGAGCATCAATGATGTTCCCATTGCAAAAGAATTTCCCGATGTATTTCCGAAAGAATTACCGGGATTACCCCCACATCGATCCGTTGAATTTCAAATAGATCTTGTACCAGGAGCTGCACCAATAGCTCGTGCTCCTTACAGACTTGCACCCAGCGAGATGAAAGAACTGCAAAGCCAATTACAAGAACTTTTAGAGCGTGGTTTCATTCGACCAAGCACATCACCGTGGGGAGCTCCTGTTTTGTTTGTCAAGAAGAAAGATGGTACATTCAGGTTGTGTATCGACTACCGAGAGTTGAATAAAACTTACCATCAAGAACCGCTACCCGCTACCGAGAATCGACGACTTATTTGATCAACTACAAGGCTCGTCTGTTTATTCAAAGATTGACTTACGTTCTGGGTATCATCAAATGCGGGTGAAAGAAGATGATATTCCAAAGACTGCTTTCAGAACACGTTACGGTCATTACGAGTTTATGGTCATGCCGTTTGGTTTAACTAATGCACCAGCTGTGTTCATGGACCTTATGAACCGAGTGTGTGGACCATACCTTGACAAGTTTGTCATTGTTTTCATTGATGACATACTTATTTACTCAAAGAATGACCAAGAACACGGTGAACATTTGAGAAAGGTGTTAGAAGTATTGAGGAAGGAAGAATTGTACGCTAAGTTTTCAAAGTGTGCATTTTGGTTGGAAGAAGTTCAATTCCTCGGTCACATAGTGAACAAAGAAGGTATTAAGGTGGATCCAGCAAAGATAGAAACTGTTGAAAAGTGGGAAACCCCGAAAACTCCGAAACACGTACGCCAGTTTTTAGGACTAGCTGGTTACTACAGAAGGTTCATCCAAGACTTTTCCAGAATAGCAAAACCCTTGACTGCATTAACGCATAAAGGGAAGAAATTTGAATGGAATGATGAACAAGAGAAAGCGTTTCAGTTATTGAAGAAAAAGCTAACTACGGCACCTATATTGTCATTGCCTGAAGGGAATGATGATTTTGTAATTTATTGTGACGCATCAAAGCAAGGTCTCGGTTGTGTATTAATGCAACGAACGAAGGTGATTGCTTATGCGTCTAGACAATTGAAGATTCACGAACAAAATTATACGACGCATGATTTGGAATTAGGCGCGGTTGTTTTTGCATTAAAGACTTGGAGGCACTACTTATATGGGGTCAAAAGTATTATATATACCGACCACAAAAGTCTTCAACACATATTTAATCAGAAACAACTGAATATGAGGCAGCGTAGGTGGATTGAATTATTGAATGATTACGACTTTGAGATTCGTTACCACCCGGGGAAGGCAAATGTGGTAGCCGATGCCTTGAGCAGGAAGGACAGAGAACCCATTCGAGTAAAATCTATGAATATAATGATTCATAATAACCTTACTACTCAAATAAAGGAGGCGCAACAAGGAGTTTTAAAAGAGGGAAATTTAAAGGATGAAATACCCAAAGGATCGGAGAAGCATCTTAATATTCGGGAAGACGGAACCCGGTATAGGGCTGAAAGGATTTGGGTACCAAAATTTGGAGATATGAGAGAAATGCTACTTAGAGAAGCTCATAAAACCAGATACTCAATACATCCTGGAACGGGGAAGATGTACAAGGATCTCAAGAAACATTTTTGGTGGCCGGGTATGAAAGCCGATGTTGCTAAATATGTAGGAGAATGTTTGACGTGTTCTAAGGTCAAAGCTGAGCATCAAAAACCATCAGGTCTACTTCAACAACCCGAAATCCCGGAATGGAAATGGGAAAACATTACCATGGATTTCATCACTAAATTGCCAAGGACTGCAAGTGGTTTTGATACTATTTGGGTAATAGTTGATCGTCTCACCAAATCAGCACACTTCCTGCCAATAAGAGAAGATGACAAGATGGAGAAGTTAGCACGACTGTATTTGAAGGAAGTCGTCTCCAGACATGGAATACCAATCTCTATTATCTCTGATAGGGATGGCAGATTTATTTCAAGATTCTGGCAGACATTACAGCAAGCATTAGGAACTCGTCTAGACATGAGTACTGTCTATCATCCACAAACCGATGGGCAGAGCGAAAGGACGATACAAACGCTTGAAGACATGCTACGAGCATGTGTTATTGATTTCGGAAACAGTTGGGATCGACATCTACCGTTAGCAGAATTTTCCTACAACAACAGCTACCATTCAAGCATTGAGATGGCGCCGTTTGAAGCACTTTATGGTAGAAAGTGCAGGTCTCCGATTTGTTGGAGTGAAGTGGGGGATAGACAGATTACGGGTCCGGAGATTATACAAGAAACTACCGAGAAGATCATCCAAATTCAACAACGGTTGAAAACTGCCTAAAGTCGACAAAAGAGCTACGCTGACATTAAAAGAAAAGATATAGAATTTGAAATTGGAGAGATGGTCATGCTTAAAGTTGCACCTTGGAAAGACGTTGTTCGATTTGGTAAACGAGGGAAATTAAATCCAAGGTATATTGGACCATTCAAGATTATTGATCGTGTCGGACCAGTAGCTTACCGACTTGAGTTACCTCAACAACTCGCGGCTATACATAACACTTTCCACGTCTCGAATTTGAAGAAATGTTTTGCTAAAGAAGATCTCACTATTCTGTTAGATGAAATCCAAATCAACGAAAAACTTCAATTCATCGAAGAACCCGTCGAAATAATGGATCGTGAGGTTAAAAGACTTAAGCAAAACAAGATACCAATTGTTAAGGTTCGATGGAATGCTCGTAGAGGACCCGAGTTCACCTGGGAGCGTGAAGATCAGATGAAGAAGAAATACCCGCATCTCTTTCCAGAAGATTCGTCAACACCTTCAACAGCTTAAAATTTCGGGACGAAATTTATTTAACGAGTAGGTACTGTAGTGACCCGAACTTTTCCATGTTTATATATATTAATTGAGATTGATATTTACATGATTAAATGTTTCCAACATATTAAGCAATCAAACTTGTTAAGACTTGATTAATTGAAATAGGTTTCATATAGACAATTGACTACCCAAGTTGACCGGTGATTCACGAACGTTAAAACTTGTAAAAACTATATGATGACATATATATGGTTATATATATAGTTAACATGATATTATGATAAGTAAACATATCATTAAGTATATTAACAATGAACTACATATGTAAAAACAAGACTACTAACTTAATGATTTTGAAACGAGACATATATGTAACGATTATCGTTGTAACGACATTTAATGTATATATATCATATTAAGAGATATTTGTACATCATAATATCATGATAATATAATAATTTAAAATCTCTTTTGATATTATAAACATTGGGTTAACAACATTTAACAAGATCGTTAACCTAAAGGTTTCAAAACAACATTTACATGTAACGACTAACGATGACTTAACGACTCAGTTAAAATGTATATACATGTAGTATTTTAATATGTATTCATACACTTTTGAAAGACTTCAAGACACTTATCAAAATACTTCTACTTAACAAAAATGCTTACAATTACATCCTCGTTCAGTTTCATCAACAATTCTACTCGTATGCACCCGTATTCGTACTCGTACAATACACAGCTTTTAGATGTATGTACTATTGGTATATACACTCCAATGATCAGCTCTTAGCAGCCCATGTGAGTCACCTAACACATGTGGGAACCATCATTTGGCAACTAGCATGAAATATCTCATAAAATTACAAAAATATGAGTAATCATTCATGACTTAGTTACATGAAAACAAAATTACATATCCTTTATATCTAATCCATACACCAACGGCCAAAAACACCTACAAACACTTTCATTCTTCAATTTTCTTCATCTAATTGATCTCTCTCAAGTTCTATCTTCAAGTTCTAAGTGTTCTTCATAAATTCCAAAAGTTCTAGTTTCATAAAATCAAGAATACTTTCAAGTTTGCTAGCTCACTTCCAATCTTGTAAGGTGATCATCCAACCTCAAGAAATCTTTGTTTCTTACAGTAGGTTATCATTCTAATACAAGGTAATAATCATATTCAAACTTTGGTTCAATTTCTATAACTATAACAATCTTATTTCAAGTGATGATCTTACTTGAACATATTTTCGTGTCATGATTCTGCTTCAAGAACTTCGAGCCATCCAAGGATCCGTTGAAGCTAGATCCATTTTTCTCTTTTCCAGTAGGTTTATCCAAGGAACTTAAGGTAGTAATGATGTTCATAACATCATTCGATTCATACATATAAAGCTATCTTATTCGAAGGTTTAAACTTGTAATCACTAGAACATAGTTTAGTTAATTCTAAACTTGTTCGCAAAAAAAAGTTAATCCTTCTAACTTGAATTTTAAAATCAACTAAACACATGTTCTATATCTATATGATATGCTAACTTAATGATTTAAAACCTGAAAACACGAAAAACACCGTAAAACCGGATTTACGCCGTCGTAGTAACACCGCGGGCTGTTTTGGGGTAGTTAATTAAAAACTATGATAAACTTTGATTTAAAAGTTGTTATTCTGATAAAATGATTTTTATTATGAACATGAAACTATATCCAAAAATTATGGTTAAACTCAAAGTGGAAGTATGTTTTCTAAAATGGTCATCTAGACGTCGTTCTTTCGACTGAAATGACTACCTTTACAAAAACGACTTGTAACTTATTTCTCCGACTATAAACCTATACTTTTCTGTTTAGATTCATAAAATAGAGTTCAATATGAAACCATAGCAATTTGATTCACTCAAAACGGATTTAAAATGAAGAAGTTATGGGTAAAACAAGATTGGATAATTTTTCTCATTTTAGCTACGTGAAAATTGGTAACAAATCTATTCCAACCATAACTTAATCAACTTGTATTGTATATTATGTAATCTTGAGATACCATAGACACGTATACAATGTTTCGACCTATCATGTCGACACATCTATATATATTTCGGAACAACCATAGACACTCTATATGTGAATGTTGGAGTTAGCTATACAGGGTTGAGGTTGATTCCAAAATATATATAGTTTGAGTTGTGATCAATACTGAGATACGTATACACTGGGTCGTGGATTGATTCAAGATAATATTTATCGATTTATTTCTGTACATCTAACTGTGGACAGCTAGTTGTAGGTTACTAACGAGGACAGCTGACTTAATAAACTTAAAACATCAAAATATATTAAAAGTGTTGTAAATATATTTTAAACATACTTTGATATATATGTATATATTGTTATAGGTTCGTGAATCAACCGGTGGTCAAGTCTTACTTCCCGACGAAGTAAAAATCTGTGAAAGTGAGTTATAGTCCCACTTTTAAAATCTAATATTTTTGGGATGAGAATACATGCAGGTTTTATAAATGATTTACAAAGTAGACACAAGTACGTGAAACTACATTCTATGGTTGAATTATCGAAATCGAATATGCCCCTTTTATTAAGTCTGGTAATCTAAGAATTAGGGAACACACACCCTAATTGACGCGAATCCTAAAGATAGATCTATCGGGCCCAACAAGCCCCATCCAAAGTACCGGATGCTTTAGTACTTCGAAATTTATATCATATCCGAAGGGTGTCCCGGAATGATGGGGATATTCTTATATATGCATCTTGTTAATGTCGGTTACCAGGTGTTCACCATATGAATGATTTTTATCTCTATGTATGGGATGTGTATTGAAATATGAAATCTTGTGGTCTATTATTATGATTTGATATATATGGGTTAAACCTATAACTCATCAATATTTTTGTTGACGTTTTAAGCATGTTTATTCTCAGGTGATTATTAAGAGCTTTCGCTGTCGCATACTTAAATAAGGACGAGATTTGGAGTCCATGCTTGTATGATATTGTGTAAAAACTGCATTCAAGAAACGTATTTTGTTGTAACATATTTGTATTGTAAACCATTATGTAATGGTCGTGTGTAAACAGGATATTTTAGATTATCATTATTTGATAATCTACGTAAAGCTTTTTAAACCTTTATTGATGAAATAAAGGTTATGGTTTGTTTTAAAATGAATGCAGTCTTTGAAAAACGTCTCATATAGAGGTCAAAACCTCGCAACGAAATCAATTAATATGGAACGTTTTTAATCAATAAGAACGGGACATTTCACACATAGCTTGTCTAACATATAAGCAAACAGTGGAAGACTTCTAGGAAACCTGAGAATAAACATGCTAACAAGTGTCAACACAAAGGTTGGTGAGTTCATAGTTTTAGTGTTTCGCATAATCTGTATATAAAAGTGGATCATAAGATTTCAGTTGTTTCCCAGAAACGTTTATCAAAATATTCTACAAGATTGAGCACCCTGGTAACTAAGCTTTAACGCTATAATAAGTACCCCTGTTTTAACATACATGCAACCAACATGTACAATACACGCAAACCAACGTGTACTAATCTCAAATAGCATACGTCTGTTTTATAGTTCAGGCTAGGGTTTCTATACCTGGAACAGACGGGGATGTCAAGCCCTATGGATTCATATATAACTAATCGCGCCCACCAGTTCTTATAACTGACAGTTACTAGTTACCAAAGCTAAGGGATTTTCGGTTCAAACTCGGTGTAGAATTTAGTATGTACTTGTATCCATTGCGTTTAAAATAAAGTGCATGTATTCTCAGCCCAAAAATATAGATTGCAAAAGCAATTAAAAAGGGAGCAATGAAACTCACGCATATAAATCTAGTATTTTCAGTATTTATAAACAGTCACATGTATTCTCAGCCCAAAAATATATTGAGTAAAAGGGATCATATGAAACTCACCTTAGCAGCACATAAAGTTGTTCATCAAAATGTGACCGAAACTCGGAATACTAAATAACCGTAGATCTCAACCTAGAGAACATATGTTGGTCAATAAATGTCTATCAAGCTAGGTCAGGTCATAGTGTATCACAATCCTAATGTTCGAGATCGATATACAATAGTTATCAAAAGTTATTTTAAAAAGTCAATCTGACTCCATACAATAGTTGAATGATCATGGCAATCGAATCATTTTAATATTTCACATAGTTTCCCAATTCTTGTAAGATTAAACTATAATTTTTATAAGGCTTTAAAATATGATAAAACAATCAGTTTTGACAATTGTTCAACAAAACGAGACGTGTCTTACATAAGGATTTATTTACTCGGTTGGTAATATACAAAAATCCATTTTATCAATCTCGTAAAAAAGTTGTTTAAATATTAATTGCAGATTCAAAAGCAATTCCAATTAACGTCAATTATAATTCAGTTGATCATATCTTTTAATCCATTCATCGAAACTATTCGATATCTAAATGAAAAGTTATTGATTTTTCGCCAGCTTTCCAAAAACATGTATATCATATACCTTTTACCAGTAATATATGTATTTAATTTGTGATTCATTATAAACTGTTTAACAACGAAATTTAGCATACAAGCATGCTTAAATATATATACTCGAGCACTAGACATGGATACACAATTAATATATAAAAGATAAAATATGAGTGCTTACGTATCAATATTGAGATTCAATATTGTAGAAAAGTACGTAGACACAACGGAGATGATAAACACTAGGTTTGACTTGCGAACAGTACCAATGAATATTACCCATAACCTCCATAGTTATAACCTATATTTTCCTTAGCTCTATCCCGCTCGTAAAACTTGTTTTTAAATTACTCGAACGGCACTCCGTCGTAGTATTTTATGTATAATACTAATTAATAATACTAATATTAATAAGATTAATAATAATATTAATCTTAATATTAATAATAATAATAATAATAATAATAATAATAATAATAATAATAATATAATAAATAAATATAATGCATACGGAGTGAGGATAGATGGATAGATGAAAAGGTGTAAAAACTGAACCAAAACTTGAGCAATTTATAGAACCTTTTCTGAAAAAGTACCCCATGCGATCGCATGGGATTTGTGCTTCAAGGCCATGCGATCGCATGGCCCTCTGATCCAGCTCACAAACTTTTAACTTTTTGTTTGTCGACATAATTTTATATAATATATATAATATATTTAATTTATATAATTAATTATATATTATATTAAATTCACATGCATAGTTGACTTGTAATTTTCGTTCCGATGACTCGTACATTGTCACTCGACTTATGTCCCGGTTCCGGTTTCTCGAAAGCATTTTCGTACGCTTAGAAAACTCGCAATTTACGTTTTGTGACTCGTACCTTTGTCAAAATATAGTCTTAAATTATCAATAAACTATATCATTCAAAGTGTATCTTAAACTTTCGAGTGTTTTGATCATTTACTTCTATAAATCATTGTCTCGCTATTTGTTGATATATATATAATAACAAATCGTTTTATGACCAAGTTAATATATATTTTCAACATTCATAAACACGTTTTAAATATACGTCGCAAGTTATTCATACAATTAATATTCTAACTTATCATATATATTCAAATAAATATTTAAACCAATAAGTTTAATGTACGGTATTAAACAATTAAAACTTTGTTACGTTTTCAAGTTATAGTATATATATGTATCTATTTACATATAATGGTTTGCGAATCGTTGAGAACAACCGAAGGGTACTTGAATAGTTCAAAACTTTTGAGATTCGGTTTTACAGACTTTGCTTATCGCGTCGAAAACATTAAATCATTTAAAGATAAAGTTTAAATTTGGTCAGAAATTTCCGGGTCATCACAGTACCTACCCGTTAAAGAAGTTTCGTCCCGAAATTTGAGTGAGGTCGTCATGGCTAACAATAAAAATGTTTTCATGACGAATATGAGTTGATAAATAGAATTTTATCATCGTTGAATAATATGGATAAAATAATCCGATTTCTCGAAGCGTATGAGAGAAGTTATCGTAAAAGAGAGAAATGAAAGAGTAGAGATTCGTCTTAACTTTTGATGTAGTTACGATTGATTTTCAGAATTTAAGGAATAGAAAATCTTCATAATCTAACTAAGATTTGATTCTTCGAAATTTAAGGAAATTAAGATTTCCTTTAAATGAGTAATCTGCCTCAATTGTTATGTCTGATATTTTGCTATAAATTAACCACTTCCGTTTTATTATTTTCACCACTCCTATAATCTTCTTTCTTATTTCATACATCCCAATAGATTGTGAAAATGCTTAATCCAGTTCTGATTCTTGATATTTTCCTGGCTATCGTATCCTTCATTCTTCTTTTTCATCTGCCACCAGAGAAAGTTATTTTCTTCTACTATTACCTTGGGGTTATAGTGTTTTTCATTCTCCCATGTCTTTATATTGCTATACGCATTGATATACACGGTTTGTAATTTCGGGGTTGTTATCGGGCTTTATGTTCTCCATTATATTTCGGAACTTCATGCTTTCGTTTTCTCTTCTCGACCTTAAGTCAAGCGGATAATGGTCCAGAATTCGTAGGTATGAAGTTTCAGATGAACATAACTAATGTTCTAAGAAAGAAATGGTAATAGCACAATCTGACTTGTCAAATTACCAGAATACCTCGAAAAAGACCGAATCATTAAGAAAATATTTTCTTGATAGTTTAGAGGTTAAATAGAATGAAAGAGTTATTTAAAACATGGTTCATGATGAGGGTATGATCTGTGAACCTTTATCACGTTCCATTAGAAACTCAGCATGACTTACTGTAATATAATCACGTTGATCAAGTGTCATTATATTATACTAACTCATGCTTCAATTCCCAACACTACTTCAAAAACATCCATTTTTCGAAATTTTCAGAAATTAGAAACTAAAATAGTTTCTTTTATGATGTAACACCGATAGCGTGAAGAGATAAATAATTTCAGATAAGAATAGTTATGAAAATATCTCCAGAAATATGGAGGATATTTATAATGGAAGATACGATGATATCTTAGAATTTCTAATATCAGAGGATGATGCGGAAAATCTGTCTGTGAAGGTTTAGAATAAGAAGTAAGGTTCTTACTAATGGTTTCAGCAGACACTGAATCATTTGTATTCTTTGAAGGTAGATTTCGTCTTTGTGATTTGTCCATAGCCTCCTTCATGGTCTGCTCAATCCGTTTTCCAGTTCCAAACCTTCTCTTTTTCTCAGCTTTACCACCATACTATTCTTTATCATCAAACTTTTGACTGTTAAGGTCGTTTACAGTTTTTGCTGCTTCATCAGCATTTTTCCAAAATTCGGAGAACTAGTTTTGCAGTTTGGGTGTTTTTCAGAAACTTCGCATTCGAAGTAAGTAAGTCTAGGAGATAGACATTATATGTATATATATATAACTGTTGGCGTAGAATTGCTGCGAAATTCGAAATACTGATTGCTAATTCCCAGTAGTTGGTATGGCAATTACCGTTACAAGATGTGGATGAGTACATGATAGGGTTTCAATGAACAATTATAATGGTTTTTTGGAGAGACTTTAAGTCACAGATTAATGAATTTGCTGGTACATTTACTGTTAATGTGATGGAACATGAAAGGTTTCCCAGTAACAAAAACGTATATGCCAAAGTTACACGTCTGAAAGGTCGTCGTTGACTGGTTGAACGGTTGATAATACTGGATACTTTTGAAAAGGAATTGCAAGGTTATTTTCGGTAAAAACAATGCTAATGGATCTTGCACAGATTTAAAGTTAAAGTATAGCTTTGAAAGATGTAGAGATCTAAGAATGATGTCACCGATTCAGAGTTATGACTTGGATTCTGATCCGTAAATATCAGAATATGTAATTGAATTTGTATGAAAACGATTGTATATCGTTGTGAGCATGATTAATAGATTTGTGAATCAAAGTTGAAGAATATACAATGTATTAATTGTGAACTTATATATTTCCCGAGTATTACCTACCCGTTAAAAATTTCACAATTAATATTTTGTACAAAAGAATTTTCATTGCTGTCTTTATGAAAATATATGTATGTATATTTTCTTCAGACGCAATACAGATTTAATGAGTTAATATCATATTAAACCCATTTGATTTT
The DNA here is from genome assembly GCF_046630445.1 of Rutidosis leptorrhynchoides. Taxonomy (NCBI): domain Eukaryota; kingdom Viridiplantae; phylum Streptophyta; class Magnoliopsida; order Asterales; family Asteraceae; genus Rutidosis; species Rutidosis leptorrhynchoides. The sequence continues at coordinate 127,917,578 of NC_092334.1, forward strand.
AGGCTTGACTTAGAAATGAATATTCTCTAAAACATTTAAAGATCATATAATTTTCGTGGAATATTTCATTAATGAAATCAATACTTCATTATTTATTCTTATTAATATTCCTTGGTGTTGATGCTTGTGGAATTCTTGTAAACTTCGCAAGGTGCAAATGATGTTTTCTAGAAAGTTTCGAGTACATCGAGAATAAAAATGTAAAATCAATTATGTAATTGAATAATACACTTGGTTTATTATGAAATGGAATTCATTGAGTTGAAACAGAGATTGTAGTTAACGAAGGTTAAGTTGTTAACGAATGATGTACATCATTGCATATTAGTAATATGAACTAACCGAGTAGTACCTACCAGTTAAGATTCACACGTAATAGCTTAGCACGAAAAGATTTATTTTGATTTCAAAATTCATATATATTAAATATACATAAAATTTCTTCAGGGGAAATGAGTTAATACTTCATCGGTTATTATTGCTGGTATTTCTTGGTAACTACGATGCGTATGACGTTGATGTTCAAGGTACATATTGTGATGTTGAGGCTTGCGGTGCGGATGTTGTTGGTGGTGGTAATGGTACTGTTGGTGTTGTTGTCGGTGGTACTGTTGATGCCGGTGATGCTGCTGGTGCTTGTAACCTTTGTACCGTATTCTCCAAAGCCACTACCCGTGAGCGAAGTTCGTTTACTTCTTCTAATACACCGGGATGATTGGCGATTCGGATGAGCGGATGAATAAGATCCAGAATTTGAGAGAGTATATGATCATGACGAGATATTCTGGAGATGAGAGAGAAAATGGTATTACGAACAGGTTCGCCGGTAAGTGCTTCAGGTTCTTCACCAAGAGGGCAATGTGGTGGATGGAATGGATCACCTTCTTCTTGTCTCCAATAATTAAGTAGACTACGAACCCATCCCCAATTCATCCAGAATAGATGATGGCTAATTGGTTGATCCATTCCGGTTACACTGTCTTCGGAATTCAGGTGAATATCCATATCGGAATAGCTGTCAGAGTTTAAGGAATTTGAACTAGATACGGGATTCATCTTACACGATTAGATAAAGGATTTTTGGTATGAAATGATTTTTGGGTATCGGATGATATTCTAATTACATAGAATACCAATATATATTACAAGGGATCCCGCAAATTACGGAGAAATTTTCGAAAGCTGTCAGGTAAAGTTGACAGTAACAGATATGCTAAGATATGAAATTTGGTCTATACACTATCTATGCAATCAATGCAATAAGACGCGTTTAGATTTAAGATGATAGACATGTAATTTCCGATAAGAAATGATAAGCAAAACTTTTGACATGCAGACACAGTCGAAGTCCAGACTTACTAATGTCTCCTAACAATTATCAGTTAGACACACTCATGCAAGACCTGGTTCACTAGGACCAACGCTCTGATACCAACTGTAACGATCGCTCCAAATCCATATGGACGAACACATCATTCATCGATTTCATTGCGAGGTATTTGACCTCTATATGATACATTTTATAAACATTGCATTCTTTTGAAAAGGCACACCATAAATGAATATTTAAATCAAAGGTTTTCAACATCTGATGATTTCTACATATAGACAATCACCGTAAATAATAGTTTACCATAGTACTTCTGTTGACAATGCAGTCAAAATAAGATACATGGTGATGATTTGGTGAATGCAACGTTTCTTTGAAAAATATGCCATGTACGACTCCATGCACATAGCTTGTCTAACATATAAGCAAACAGCGGAAGACTTCTAGGAAACCTGAGAATAAACATGCTAACAAGTGTCAACACAAAGGTTGGTGAGTTCATAGTTTTAGTGTTTCACATAATCTGTATATAAAAGTGGATCACAAGATTTCAGTTGTTTCATCCAGAAACGTTTATCAAAATATTCTACAAGATTGAGCACCCTGGTAACTAAGCTTTAACGCTATAATAAGTACCCCTGTTTTAACATACATGCAACCAACATGTACAATACACGCAAATCAACGTGTACTAATCTCAAATAGCATACGTCTGTTTTATAGTTCAGGCTAGGGTTTCTATACCTGGAACAGACGGGGATATCAAGCCCTATGGATTCATATATAACTACTCGCGCCCATCAGTTATTATAACTGACAGTTACTAGTTACCAAAGCTAAGGGATTTTCGATTCAAACTCGGCGTAGAATTTAGTATGTACTTGTATCCATTGCTTTTAAAATAAAGTGCATGTATTCTCAGCCCAAAAATATAGATTGCAAAAGCAATTAAAAAGGGAGCAATGAAACTCACGCATATAAATCTAGTATTTTCAGTATTTATAAACAGTCGCATGTATTCTCTGTCCAAAAATATATTGAGTAAAAGGGATCATATGAAACTCACCTTAGCAGCACATAAAGTTGTTCATCGAAATGTGACCTAAACTCGGAATACCAAATAACCGTAGATCTCAACCTAGAGAACATATGTTGGTGAATAAATATCTATCAAGCTAGGTCAGGTCATAGTGTATCACAATCCTAATGCTCGAGATCGATATACAATAGTTATCAAAAGTTATTTTAAAAAGTCAATCTGACTCCATACAATAGTTGAATGATCATGGCAATCGAATCATTTTAATATTTCACATAGTTTCCCAATTCTTGTAAGATTAAACTATAGTTTTTATAAGGCTTTAAAATATGATAAAACAATCAGTTTTGACAATTGTTCAACAAAACGAGACGTGTCTTACATAAGGATTTATTTACTCGGTTGGTAATATTCAAAAATCCATTTTATCAATCTCGTAAAAAAGTTGTTTAAATATTAATTGCAGATTCAAAAGCAATTCCAATTAACGTCAATTATAATTCAGTTGATCATATCTTTTTATCCATTCATCGAAACTATTCGATATCTAAATGAAAAGTTATTGATTTTTCGTCAGCTTTCCAAAAACATGTATATCATATACCTTTTACCAGTAATATATGTATTTAATTTGTGATTCATTATAAACTGTTTAACGACGAAATTTAGCATACAAGCATGCTTAAATATATATACTCGAGCACTAGACATGGATACATAATTAATATATAAAAGATAAAATATGAGTGCTTACGTATCAATATTGAGATTCAATATTGTAGAAAAGTACGTAGACACAACGGAGATGATAAACACTAGGTTTGACTTGCGAACAGTACCCATGAATATTACCCATAACCTCCATAGCTATAACCCATATTTTCCTTAGCTCTATCCCGCTCGTAAAACTTGTTTTTAAATTACTCGAACGGCACTCCGTCGTAGTATTTTATGTATAATACTAATTAATAATACTAATATTAATAAGATTAATAATAATATTAATCTTAATATTAATAATAATAATAATAATAATAATAATAATAATAATAATAATAATAATATAATAAATAAATATAATGCATACGGAGTGAGGATAGATGGATAGATGAAAAGGTGTAAAAACTGAACCAAAACTTGAGCAATTTATAGAACCTTTTCTGAAAAAGTACCCCATGCGATCGCATGGGATTTGTGCTTCAAGGCCATGCGATCGCATGGCCCTCTGATCCAGCTCACAAACTTTTAACTTTTTGTTTGTCGACATAATTTTATATAATATATATAACATATTTAATTTATATAATTAATTATATATTATATTAAATTCACATGCATAGTTGACTTGTAATTTCCGTTCCGATGACTCGTACGTTGTCACTCGACTTATGTCCCGGTTCCGGTTTCTCGAACGCATTTTCGTACGCTTAGAAAACTCGCAATTTACGTTTTGTGACTCGTACCTTTGTCAAAATATAGTCTTAAATTATCAATAAACTATATCATTCAAAGTGTATCTTAAACTTTCGAGTGTTTTGGTCATTTACTTCTATAAATCATTGTCTCGCTATTTGTTGATATATATATATAATAACAAATCGTTTTATGACCAAGTTAATATATATTTTCAACATTCATAAATACGTTTTAAATATACGTCACAAGTTATTCATACAATTAATATTCCAACTTATCATATATATTCAAATAAATATTTAAACCATTAAGTTTAATGTACGGTATTAAACAATTAAAACTTTGTTACGTTTTCAAGTTATAGTATATTTATGTATCTATTTACATATAATGGTTTGCGAATCGTTGAGAACAACCGAAGGGTACTTGAATAGTTCAAAAATTTTAAGATTCGGTTTTACAGACTTTGCTTATCGTGTCAAAAACATTAAATCATTTAAAGATAAAGTTTAAATTTGGTCAGAAATTTCCGGGTCATCACACAAATACTTCATATACTTGAATGACATTTTGTGGTATTTTATCACGTTGACTTATTTTTCCTGCCCTTTGACAAGCATCGCAGGATTTGCAAAGAAGGTGTGCGTCTTTGAAAATTGTAGGCCAATAGAATCCAGCATCGTAAACTTTTCTTGCTGTGAGTTGAGGCCCATAATGCCCTCCTGTTGGTCCTGTGTAACAATGGTTTAAGATTTGACTAGCTTCATCTCCGAATACACATCGGCGTATTATTCCATCGGGACAACTTTTAAACAAATGTGGATCTTCCCAGAAATAGTGGTGTTTTATATCACTAAAGAATTTCTTTCGTTTTTGGTACAACAACCCTTTTTCAAGGAATCCACATACTAAGTAGTTTGCATAGTCTGCAAACCATGGAATTTCATTATAATCTATCTTCAATAGATATTCATCAGGAAAGTTATCTTGTATGGCCGATTCATTTAGAACTTCTAATTCGGGATTTTCAAGACGAGAAAGATGATCAGCGGCGAGATTTTCTGCTCCCTTTTTATCTCGGATTTCAATATCGAACTCTTGTAAGAGTAAGATCCAACGAATTAATCGTGGTTTGGCATCTTGTTTTGAAAATAGGTATCTAAGAGCAGAATAGTCGGTATAGACCACCGTTTTAGCTAGAACGAGATATGAACAAAATTTGTCAAAAGCAAAGACAATAGCAAGGAGTTCTTTTTCAGTAGTTGTGTAATTCGTTTGTGCTCCTTGTAACGTCTTACTAGCGTAATAAATAGGTTGAAATCTTTTTTCAATCCTTTGTCCTAAAACGGCTCCCATTGCAAAATCACTTGCATCGCACATGAGTTCAAATGGTAGATTCCAATTTGGAGTTATCATGATCGGCGCATTAGTGAGTTTTTCTTTAAGAATATTAGAAGATTTGATGCATTCATCTGAAAAGATGAATGGAGCATCTTTTTCTAGGAGTTTATTCATAGGAGTGGCAATTTTAGAAAAATCTTTTATAAAACGTCGGTAAAAACCGGCATGCCCTAGAAAACTCCTAACTCCTCTAACATTGGTGGGATGTGGAAGTTTAGTAATTACATCTACTTTAGCTCTATCCACTTCAATTCCTTTCTTTGAAATTTTATGACCAAGAACGATGCCTTCTTTAACCATGAAATGGCATTTCTCCTAATTAAGAACTAGATTTGATTGCTCGCATCTAATAAGCATTCGTTCAAGATTAACTAGACATGTTTCAAAAGTATCACCGAAGACTGAAAAGTCATCCATGAAAACTTCCATGCATTCTTCTATCATGTCGTGAAAAATCGCCATCATGCATCTTTGAAAGGTTGCAGGGGCGTTGCAAAGTCCAAATGGCATGCGTTTGTAAGCAAAAGTACCATAAGGGTACGTGAATGTGGTTTTCTCTTGATCTTCAGGTGCTATTGGGATTTGAAAATATCCGAAAAAACCGTCAAGAAAACAATAGTAACTATTTCCGGTTAATCTTTCTAACATTTGATCAATGAAAGGTAAGGGAAAGTGATCTTTTCTGTTAGCGTCATTTAATTTTCTATAATCAATACAAACACGCCATCCTGTTACAGTCCTAGTAGGAATAAGGTCATTTTTTTCATTTGTGATGACAGTCATGCCACCCTTCTTAGGTACGCATTGAACTGGGCTTACCCATGGACTATCAGAAATTGGATAAATTAAACCTGCATCAAGCAGTTTAATAATTTCTTTCTTAACAACATCTTGCATATTAGGATTTAGTCTTCGTTAGCGTTGCACATACGTTTTATGACCTTCTTCCATAATGATTTTATGTGTGCAATACGAAGGACTTATTCCTTTAATGTCATGAATCTTCCATGCAATAGCTGGTTTATGAGCTTTTAGCACAGAAATGAGTTGAGATTTTTCATTTTCAGTAAGAGAAGACGATATTATTACAGGTAATTCAGATTCACCATGTAAATAAGCATATTCCAAATAGTTTGGAAGTGGCTTTAACTCTAATGTCGGTGGTTCTTCTATCGATGATTTGTATCGATATCTGTCTTCTTCTTTTAGCATTTTAATTTCTTCTGTTGTTGGTTCATATCCATTAGCCATAAGTGTAGCTAACATTTCAGCTTCATTAATTGGTTCAGTTCCTTCTCCTAAAGAACATTCCCCTGTTCCTTGTAATTCTGGAAATTCTTCTAACAATTCTGCATGTGAATCTATAGTTTGAATATAATAACATGTATCATCTGCAGATTGCGGTTATTGCATGGCTCTATCAACAGAAAAGGTAACACTCTCGTCCTCTATGCTTAGGTTTAGTTTCTTACCGAACACGTCTATTATTGCTTTAGCCGTATTTAAGAATGGTCTTACTAATATGAGAGGAACTCGAGAATCTTCTTCCATGTCCAGAATAACAAAATCTACTGGAAATACTAAAGTATCAACTTTAACTAGCATGTTCTCCATTATCCCTCTAGGATATTTTACAGATCGATCGGCTAGTTGCATGCTTATTCGTGTTGGTTTCAATTCTCCAAGGTCTAGTTTAGCGTATAGTGAATACGACATTAAATTTATACTAGCACCTAAGTCTGCCAATGCTTCTATTGAACTAAGACTACCCAGAAAACATGGAATTGTGAAACTTCCTGGATCAGAGAGTTTTTCTGGTATCTTATTCAATAATACTGCAGGACAATTAGCATTCATAGTAACAGCCGAGAGTTCTTCCATTTTCTTTCTATTTGTAATTAGATCTTTCAGAAATTTAGCATATCTAGGCATTCCTGAAATCACATCAATGAAAGGAAGATTTACATTTATTTGTTTAAACATATCCAAGAATTTGGATTGCTCGGCTTCAAGTCTCTCTTTTCTCATTTTACTCGGGTAAGGAAGTGGTGGTTGGTATGGTTTAACATAAGGTTTAGCCTTAACTGTGTTATCTTCATTAACCTTTTCAACTACCGGTTATGTTTCCTTTTCTTGCTCAGATTGTGGTTCTTGTGGAGTAGGAATAGAGTCATCAGAAATTACAGGTATTTCAGTTGGTTTAAGTGTAATACCACTTCTCGTGGTAATGGCTTTAGCTGTTTCATTCCGGGGGTTAGCATTTGTATCGCTAGGTAGACTCCCCGGTTTTCTTTCACCTATCAACCTTGCTAGGTTACTTACTTCTTGTTCCAAATTTTGAATAGAAGCTTGTTGATTTCTAAATGCTTGAGCATTTTGTTCATTGGTTTGTTTCTGAGATGTGAAAAACTGAGTTTGAGATTCAACTAGCTTTGACATCATATCTTCTAAATTTGGCTTTTTATCATCGGTTTGTGGTGGTTTATTTTGAAAAATAGGTCTTTGTTGGTTGTAAGTATTATTAGGTACTTGTTGATTGCTAGGACCTTATTGGTTGTTGTATGGAACATTTCGGTTATAGTTCTGATTTTGATTGTAGATTGGTCTTGGCGGTTGATAATTATTCTTATAATTATTTTCAGGCCTTTGGTTCATGTATGAAACGTTCTCTCTTTGTTCCATTGTTTGTTCAATACTGAGACAATCTTTTGTCAAATGTGGTCCTCCACACTGCTCACAACTAATTCGTATTGAGTGAATATCTTTAGTCATCTTTTCCATTCATCTCTCGACAGCATCTATTTTTACAGAAATGGAATCAAAGTCATGGCTAGAATCGGCTCTAGTTGCTTTAGATGATCTAATGATATCTTTTTCTTGATGCCACTCATGTGAGTGGGAAGCAGTGTTATCAATAATTTTGTAAGCTTCAGTTGCGGTTTTCTTCATAATAGAACCACCAGCTGCTATATCGATGTCTTTTTGTGTAGTGATGTCGCATCCTTGGTAGAATATTTGTACTATTTGATAAGTGTCTAAACCATGTTGCGGACATCCTCTTAACAACTTTCCAAATCTTGTCCACACCTCATATAGAGTTTCATTTGGCTTTTGTGTGAACGTAACAATTTCTCCTCGAAGTCTTACGGCTTTAGATGCCGAAAAGAATTGTTTAAGAAAATTTTCAACTAAGACATCCCATGTATCAATCGCCCCTTCAGGTAATGATTCTATCCAATCTTTGGCTTCTCCCTTTAAAGTCCAGGGAAATAACATGAGATAAATCTGTTCATCCTCCACTTCTCGGATTTTAAATAGTGTACACATCCTATTAAAGGTACGCAGATGTTCATTTGGATCTTCCTTCGGTGCACCACTAAATTGGCATTGATTAGTTACCATGTGTAGGATTTGTCCTTTGATTTCATAATCTGGTGCATTAATGTCTGGTTAAGTAATTGTGTAACCTTAGCCAGTGCGTTTAGCTCTCATTTGGTCTTCCATACTTAAAGGTTCCTGATTTTCCATGATTGAATTTGTTGAATCTGAATCACTAGAGGATTCTGATTTAATGGTTTATTCCTCAACAATCTCTGTTTGAATGGTTGGTGGTTCCGGATGAAAGATTAATGGTTCAGGATCTCTGAATTGTCCCTGAATATCCTCCGGATTCTCAATTGTGAGGTCGGGTTCAAAAAATGTATTATCGAAAATTTGAATTGGAGTACTTGGTCGACTGGATGACGCTTCTAAAGAAAAATCAACGGCGACAATATTAGCTAGATGTCTTGATCGAGTTACAGGTGGTGAACGTATAAAAGGTGGTGAACGTTTTGCTCGGTGCATTCACTGAATATCCTATTAGTTATAAAAATAAAAATTATATAAGTTATCAAATTAATAGACTTTTCTGATTTTGCCCACGTTTCGAATAGCCAATAGATGCAGCAGGTAGCCAGAACCCTTTAAATCGGAAGCCCACAACTCGCCACTAACAAATCCAACTATTATTACGAACCAGAAAATTTTGGATGTCTATTAATTTAACCACTTAAAATAATTTTTCGTCGAAATTTAAAGAAATTTTAGAGAAGAAATAGAAATTTCTATATCCTAAAAACTAGAGCGTCGAGAAATAAGAAAGAAAAAGAGTGCGTCGAAAAACGTCGAAAAATAAAAGGTCAAAAAATAATAAAAAGAACGTAGCGCGTCGAAACTTAAAAGTCTAAAAACTAAGAATTAAAAGTTGCGTCTAAAGGTATTAAAGCTTAAAAGGAATTCTATATCCAAAACGGCAATAACTTAAAAAGTACTAAAATTTTAAAACGGCGTCGCAAAATTCTAAAGCACCTATATCTTAGTCTAAAGAAAAAGCACTTAAGGGATTTTAAAAGCCTAAAAATCTAGAAATAAAAATAACTATGGCAAAAACTATATTTAAAACTAATTACGAACGAAAAACATATAAATTATGAATTAACGATAAAAATATATAAATATAAAAAGAAACTTAAAGTTATAAAAATACAATTTTTATAAAAATATTATTTTTATATTCTTTATTTTATAAAAATAATAAGTTTATATATTTAATAAAACTAATTTTAACTTAAAATACAAATTAATTAAAAACTAAAACTAAATTATTATAATAATTAACCCTAATTAGGGTTTAATAATAATAATAATAATTAATACACCGTAATTAATGCAGTACCAGGTTCAGTTGGACGTGTCAGGATCTCTCATGCGATCGCATGAGGTTTCTTTATTAATTCCATGTGATCGCATGAATTAGGAAACTGGGCCAGATTATTTGGGCTGCTACAGTGTAGCCCGTTTACAATTTTAATTATATATTTTTTTCTGTTTTATATTTATATAAAGTATTTATATAAAATAAATAAAAACTTAAATTTAAAAACTAAAATAGAAATAAAAATACTTTATAATTTTATATATTTTGAACAACTCTTAAAAATATATATATTTTGTTATTCTTTTTATATTTTTGTATTTTTAATATTTAAAACGTATTTTTACAAAAAGAAATTAAAACTTAATAAAAATCCTTTATATATATATATATATATATATATATATATATATAGCGTTTCGCTTCCGAAGTTTAAGTAGTCCCCGGCAGCGGCGCCAAAAATACTTGATGTATGCGAGGTGTAGTACGAAATAGTTATATTTTTATTAGGAAATACTATTAAATACGATACAATTTTACACAAGTTATTTATTTATTTATAGAGTGGATATACCTAAACCTTGCTACAACACTTATAGGCAGTGTACCTAATCGTACAGTAGTGTAGTTTTTAGTAAGTCCGGTTCGTTCCACAGGGATCTAGCCAAGTTTAAAGCTATATTTTTAAAAACTATATTTGTATAAATATATATATATATATATATATATATATATATATATATATATATATATATATATATATATATATATATATATATATAAGTAGTATTATTATTATTAAAGGGGGTTTTTACTGTTTAATGACCGGTTTGTCGATTTTAAAACTTTAGTCGCAGTTAAAACCTAATGTAAAATATTAAAAATAAATATAACTTAATTTAAAGCGTAAAGTAAATAACAATAAATTAAAGTGCGATAAATAAAATGACGATAAAATTGCGATAATTAAAAAGTACGATAATTAAAAGTGCAATAAATAAAATGACAGTAAATAAAAGTGCGATAAAAATATGAAATAAAGGAATTATGCTTATTTAAACTTCCATAATCATGATGTTTGACGTGTTGATTTTAGTTTATTATCATGGGTTAATTGTTCTTTGTCCTGAATTATTCAATATGTCCATATGATTTTTATCCATAACAGTCCATCAGTCATAAATATAAAGTGCGAGTGTCCTCGTCAAATTATCCTTATATCCGAAGTCAAATATTCCAACTAATTGGGGACTTAAACTATAATTACACCAATTTTCCTTGTATGTAATTCACCCCTGTTTTAATAAGTCCATTAACTATTAATCCATTCCCGTGTCCGGTTAAATGAACGATTATTAGTACTTATAAATATCCTGCCCATCGTGTCGATCGAATGTATATGGTTATTTATAGGTACGTCCAATTGTAAATCTTTATAATAAATTAACGAACTATCATTCAATTAAACAAATATAAAGCCCATTAATAGCCCATAGTCTAATTTCCACAAGTGTCGTTCTTTTGTCCAAACCCCAATTATGGCACAAAGCCCAATTACCCAATTTTAATATTTAGCCCCACATCATGATTACTTCGGATTAAATAAGCATAATAATAACTTAGCTATGAGATATTAATTTAAAAAGGTTGAACATAACTTACAATGATTAATAATAGCGTAGCATTACACGGACAGAATTTCGACTTACACACTTACAACATTCGCTAACATACCCTTATTATTATTAATCTTAAATTAAAATTATAATATATATATATATATATATATATATATATATATATATATATATATATATATATATATATATATATATATATATATATATATATATATATATATATATATATATATATATCGTAAGAGTGATAGAGAGAAAAAGGTGTGAATTTTTCAGCCAAAACACGCGAACTTTATAGGACCTGAGCTGATACTGTTCACCATGCGATCGCATGATTTTTGGTCTTCTTGGACATGCGATCGCATGGCCTTCTTTTACAGCTTACATGCTTTTGTTTTTTATTTGCCGACGATTTTATTAAATAATATAATATATATATAATTTTAAGAATTAATTATATATTATATTATATTCATGTTCATAGTTGACTTGTAATTTTTAGTCCGTTGCGTCGAGCGTTGAGAGTTGACTCTGGTCCCTGTTCCGGATTTTCGAACGTCCTTGCGTACTATTTAATATCTTGTACTTTGTGTTTTGCGTCTTGTACTCTTGTAATTTTGAGGCGTTTCTCATCAATAATTTGACCCACTTTGATTGTACTTTGTACTTTTTAGCTTTTTAGTCGTTTGCGTCTTTAAATCATTGAATCTGTCTTTTGTCTTCACCTTTTATTATTTAAACGAATATCACTTGTAAATAGAATAATTGCAACTAAAAGCTTGTCTTTCTTGAGGGATAATGCTATGAAATATATGTTCGTTTTTAGCATTATCAATACTCATCCGTATCTTATAACGAGAATTGCCATACCAATGACCAGGAATTAGCAATCAGTATTTTGAATCTCGCAACGTTTCTACATCAACAGTTATATGTATACATATAACATATATCTCTTAGAATTATGATCTTCCACTCTGAAATTCTGAAAAGTACCCAGTCTACGAATCAGTTCTCGAAATTTTGAAAAATGTTGATAAAGCAGCAAAAAAAATTGTAAACGACGTTAACAGCCAAAAGTTTGAGGATAAAGAATGAAGTGTTAGAAACACTCAATGGAAAATTTGTACTGGAAAACGAATTGAGCAAACCATGAAGGAGGCTGTGGACAAATCACAAAGACTAAACCTGCCTTCAAAGAATCCAAATGATTCAGTACCGTTGAAGTCATTAACGAATACCTTGCTCCTGACTCTTCACTGTTACGGGCAAATCTTCATCATCATCCTTGATGTTAGAAATTCTAAGATATCATCATATCTTTCATTATAAATATCCTCGATATTTCTGAAGATATTTTTATAAATATTCTTATCTGAAATCATTTATCTCTTCGCGATATCAGTATTACATCAGAAAGGAAACTGTTTTAATTCTAAATTCTGAAAATTCGAACTTAAAATATGAATGTTTTTGAAGTAGTGTTGGAAATTGATGCATGAGTTAGTATAATATAATGACACTTGATCAACGTGATTATATTACAGTAAGTCATGCTGAGTTTCTAATGAAACTTGATGATTCACAGACTATAACATCATCATGTACCATGTTACACGACTCTTACATTCTATCTAATATATAAACATATCAAGAATATAATTTCTTGATAGTTCTATCTTTTCTTTTGAATTCTGCTAATTTAACCAATCAAGATCGTGCTATTACAATTTCCCTCTTAGAACGTTAGTCATGTTCATTCGAAACTTCATACCTACAACTTCTGGACCATTATTCGCTTGACTTAAAGTCGAGAATAGAAAACAAAAGGATGGAACTCCAAAATATAAAGGAAACGAAGGGAGTAGATTTATAGTGAAATATTCGACAGAGAAATCAAAACAGATTATCGCATTTAACCAAAGAAGATCTTAATTTCCTTAATTACTGAATAATCAAATCTTATTACGAAGATTTTCTCTAAATCCTTGAATTCTAGAAATCAACCGTGACTACATCACCGGTTAAGACGAACCTGCATTTACTCATTTCATTCTTTTGTAATAGCTTCACTAGTACTCTTCGAGAAATCGAATTATCTTATCCATATTACTCAACAGTAATAAAATTCTATTTATCAGCTCATATTCGTCAAGAAAACATTCTTATTGTTAGCCATGACGATCTCGATCAAATTTCGGGGATGAAATTTCTTTAACGGGTAGGTACTATGACTACCCGGAAATTTCCGACCAAATTTAAACTTAATCTTTATATTATTTCGACATGATAAACAAAGTCTATAATGCTGAGTCTCGAAAATTTTGGAACTATGTTCATGTATTCAATTACCTTCGACCAGTTTCGACGATTCACGAACCATTAATTGTAAATAGATATGTGTGTATGTCTGTATATATATATATATATATATATATATATATATATATATATATATATATATATATATATATATATATATATATATATAAATGGTAATTGAAAATATAATTTGAAATATTATATGTTATTGCTATTAAAATTTAATTATGTAAAATAAAATAAAAATAGGATATTATAATAATTATTATTTAAAATATATCTATCTATATCTATATATATATATATATATATAACTAAAGTATATTAAAAATAAATATTAAATGATTGTAATACTCATTTGATGTCCCGATTGATATTAAGCAAGTTAAAATCAAACTTATATGATTTTAAAATAAACGGTGATCCGAAAATGAGTTCTATAAATTATAGACTTATTAAAAATGTATTTAGGAGCTGTTTGTTAAATTTTAGAACTTTTTATATTTTACCCATAAATGAGTGTGACAGTTGATGTAATTTTTATTTATTAAATTAATGACTGAATTTTATACCATAATGACCAAAATAAATAAATATAGTTAATCTAAAAATTTGGGATTTTTCTGAAGACTTTTATCCGCCACTGATTTCAAATAGTGTACCATGCACAGTCCGTGAAAACTGTCGGTAGGAACAATCCAAATGATAGGCGGCTTAACTGTTTTCATTTCATTTTGTTAATATATTATAATTTATTATTATATTATATTTATTAATTTTGAGTGGACTATGTTCATATAGATATATCTATATATATATATTCTCTGTATGTTTCAATACAATACACACCATGATCACGAATCCACCTTCTCATGTAATTGGTACTTTCTGTTTTCTAATTCAATTTGATTAAACCCATCAACACAAGAAAGCCCATGTTCAACCATGACCATCACCACCACCATAATCTGCAAGCTGCTCAATCTACTTTCTTGCTGATTATATCGAGAACACTCACAATCCATCACTACATAGAACCACCCAATCTAATCGTAGGCTGCTGTATCTATCACCGTTATCCACCACGAAACACCAATAAGTTATTATGTTACTCCTTGTCTCGATCACCAACAATTAATCACTTCTATCATTAATTTTTGCTACTGTTCCGGTTATTATTGCAGTGATTCAAATACCCAGAACACTATCACCGGTCGAGTGTTATCAAGAACAACTACCCCTCAAACCACCTTTGACTCTCTACTGCTACCTTTTCCTAAAATATAACTCGAACACCATTAAATACTACATCTATTGAAGCTTCATGAATGATGTTCGCTACTGCTACAAACTATCTGTTTTTGCTGCTTGTTTGCCGTAAACCAACCACCTCTCTCTCATCTCTCTCTCCTATTCTTAATCTTAAACCGCGATTTTTCTTTCGTTGTTGTTGTAGCTACAGCTGCTGTTACAACTGTATTTGTTCTCTTCTATTCAAACCAAACAACAAATCACCACTTGCATCTAACTCCAACCACCACTCCATCACCCATCTCTTTATATCTCTCTTTCTCTCTCACGGCCCAGGTGTTGCTATTTTCTTCTGTACAGTCCCTAAAACACAAACCCTTTTATTTTTATTTTTACCGACTACTGGTGGTTCGTGAGTGTCTTGTTCATCGAGACCCTAATACAATTTGGGCCAACTAATCTACTTTGGTATCGGGCTATTCTTGGGCCATTTATTGCTACTTAGGCTTTTGAGGAAAATTGGGCTATTACTTGCAAGTTCATCATTTTCTGTTTTTTAGTTCTTGTTCGATGTCAACACAAAAACACATCCGCCTACAATGATGATGATAGAAGTCGGTGATGGATTTATAATGATAACAAAAATGTTGATGATGATGTAGATGGTGATACTAAGATGAAGATGATTATGATGAAAATAATAAATAGTTTTCGTACATAATAAATAAATAATTGAACGTGATAAAACAGAAACAAATTAATGGTTCAATGGTTGGGTGTGTGTTCGTTAAGCGAGAGGTTGCGGGTTCGAGCCCGGGCAAAGGCGTTTATTTATTTTTGAGCTCGTTACTCTAAGGTAGTAATTTCATTAACTATTATTATTATTATTATTATTATTATTATTATTATTATTATTATTATTATTATTATTATTATTATTATTATTATTATTATTGTTATTATTATACTAATTATTATTATTACAAATATTAATAATACGATTATTATTATCATTAATATAATTATAACTATCATCATTATTATTACTAGTATTATCATTAAATAATCATTAGTATTACCATTATTATTAATATTATGATATAAAAACTCGATATGATGATGAAAATTAAATCTGATATGTTAAATAACAAAATTATAGTTAATATAAGATTAAGTTTATGAATATAATGAAAAATTGATATATTAATAAGATTACGAAAATTTAGGTTATTATATGCGATCATTAAAAATTATAGAATAATAAAGTAATGAAAATGATGATATTATGTTTATAAAAATAAATTTTGAGAAATGATAATCATATGTACTATTAATTTGAATTTTATTAAAATCATTATTTTTATTAAAAATATCATTATTAGTAAAAATATCATTTTTATTATCATTATTTTATTATTACTATTACTAGGGTTATAAATATAAGATTTTGGATATAAATTTTATTATGAAAACGATTAAGTTAAAATTAAAACGAATTATTAACTTTATTACTATTACCACTATTATTATTATAAAATTTATTATTTTCGATATAATTATTAAATCTAATGATTATTAGTATTATTATCAATAATTTAGTATTTTAATGATATCCAAATAAAAATATATTTTTACATATATCATAATTATATTTAAATTACTATTTTAATATATATATATATATATATATATATATATATATATATATATATATATATATAACAATTGAAATAACAAATATACTACTATATTAAATAAGTAATATAGCATATAATTAATATATATAAACTGGTTTAATTTCTATTACATGTTCAGTATATGTTTTAATACATATAATTGATATAGGTTCGTGAATCCGAGACCAACCCTGCACTTATTCAGTGTCGTCATACGCATAATTGCTACGAAATATAGTATAGTGAGTTTCATTACTCCCTTTATATATATATTTTTGGGACTGAGAATACATGCGCTGATTTTATTAATGTTTTACGAAATAGACACAAGTGATCAAAAACTACATTCTATGGCTGGATTATGAATATTGAATATCACCCCTTTTTAGCTTGGTAACCTAATAATTAGCAAACGGGTATGGCCCCTAATTGACGCGAATCCTAAAGATAAATCTATGGACCTCGACAAGTCCCATCCGGGGTACGGATGCTTTAGTACTTCGAGATTATTATTATTATTATACAGACCAGAGGTTCTGTTTGGGGATATTCTATGCATTAAAGTTAAGTTGGTTATCAAGCGTTCACCATATGAATGATTTTTAATTCGCGGGTTACGCGTATTATTTTGTACTCGGGTTACGTGTACAATTAAATATATATGAAATCTTGTGGTCTATTAAAAAGATGAAAATGAATGATTATGATAAACTAATGAACTCACCAACCTTTTGGTTGACACTTTAAAGCATGTTTATTCTCAGGTATTAAGGAAATCTTCCGCTGTGCATTTGCTCATTTTAAAGATATTACTTGGAGTCATTCATGACATATTTCAAAAGACGTTGCATTCGAGTCATTGAGTTCATCAAGATTATTGTTAAGTCAATTATAGTTGGATATATTATGAAATGGTATGCATGCCGTCAACTTTCGATGTAAAGAAAGTGTGTCTTTTAAAAACGAATGCAATGTTTGTAAAATGTATCATATAGATTTCAAATACCTCGCGATGTTATCATATGTTATTGTATTCGTCCTTATGGACTAGGACGGGTCGCTTCAGCATCGAGGAGATTAATAATCTCTTTTTTCACTACATCTTGCATGTGAGGGTTCAACCTCCTTTGACATAACATCACCGGTTTGGAGTTATCCTCCATTGGGATTTTGTGGGTGCAATAGGAGGGACTAATACCCTTGATGTCGTGAATTTTCCACGCAATGGCCAGTTTATGGGCCTTTATCATGGTTACAAGCTCAGTTTTCTGACCTGCATTAAGAGAAGAAGAAATAATTACCGGGAGCTTAGATTCCTCCTGCAAATAAGCGTAATCCAAATGATCTGGAAGTGGCTTCAATTCTAACTCGGGAGGTTCTTCAATTGAAGACTTTCTCCGATAATCAGCATCATGATTGAGTTCTTTGAACTCCTCCTCAGTCGGCTCATAGCCGTTTTCCATCAAGGCTGTCAAAATATCCACCTCCTCAACCTACAACTCTTCATCAATTTCAACCAATGAGCATTCTCCTGAACCCTGTAACTCTGGGAATTCCTGCAAAAACTCAGACTGGACATCTACAGTGTTAAAAAATAATATGTATCATCAGTGTAGGCAGGGTATTTTAAAGCATGGTCAATTGAGAATGTTGCACTCAAGTCATCTATCCTAAGGGTCAACTTTTGACCATAAACATCGATGATACATCTAGCAGTATTCAAAAATGGCCGACCCAAAATAAGTGAAATCCTTTCATCCACTTCCATATCCAACACCACAAAATCGGCCGGGAAAACCAACGACCCAGTCTTAACTAGCATATTCTCTATGATTCCATGAGGGAATTTAAGAGAGCGATCCGCTAGCTGAATAGCCATATGCGTGGGTTTTAACTCCCCGGGGTCTAGCTTTAAATAAATAGAATAAGGCATTAACTTTATGTTAGCCCCCAAATCCGCTAACGCCATCACACAGTCTAAATTACCAAGTAAACAAGGAATGGTGAAACTCCCAGGATCCTCAAGCTTCTTGGGAAGCTTATTTGCAACTACCGCTGAGCATGCAGCATTCAACCTGACTGAAGACACGTTCTCCAGCTTCTTCCTGTTAGTTAGCAAATCTTTAAGAAACCTTGCATACTTTGGCATACCTGCAATCACATCAATAAAAGGCATAGTTATGTTAACTTTTTTAGTCAAGTCCATGAACTTGGACTTTTCTGCCTCTAGCTTCTCCATTCTTTGCTTCCTCAGGAATGGGAGCGGTGGTTGATACTCTTTAACTATCGATTTAGCAGCAACGGTTTCTGGTACCCTTACTACTTTCTCAATCACCTGTTCCGGCTCCTTTTCCCCCTCTGGTTCACTAACAACAACTGGCTCACTATCCTTAACCAATGGAACCCACAAATCATACTCATCGGGCTTCCTCGGTGGATCATATGCTAAACCACTTCGGGTGGTGATAGCATTAACGTGCCCATTCTTCGGGTTAGTATCTGTTTTACTCGGTAACTCCCCCAGTTTCCTTTCATTACTCTGATTAGCAAGCTAACCAATTTGTTTCTCTAAATTCTGAATAGCTGCTTGTTGATTTCGAAACATTTGATCATTCTTCTCATTGTTTTGGGTAACAGTGGTAACAAGCTGAGTTTGAGATATCACAAGCTTTTCGATCATAGCTTCAAGATTAGACTTTTTCTCTTCAGCTCGGGGTTTTTAAAAGTACCCAGGAGCTTGCTGTTGAAATCCTCCACTAGATCCCGGCTGGAACCTCGAACCCTGATTACCTTGAGGATTATAAGAATTGTTGAAATTCCTGTTAAATTGGGCTTGCCCTTGAAACTGATTGTTGTTCTGTTGACTAATATAGGCGATCTCTTCTTTCTGATTCATAGTCAAACCGCATCACAATCCTTACCCAAATGGAAACCACCACAGAATTCACAACCAACCATCATCCCGTGGATGTCTTTATCAACCTTCTCTAAGTGTCTTCCAAACTTATCTAACTTCGCATTAATAGAAGCAAAATCATCGTAAGCACCTGCGACTACAACGGAAGAAGAAAAATGACCCAATTCATTATCCTCATGCCACTCATGGGAATACTCAGCTTGCTTCTGAATTATCTCATATGCCTCTTCTTCGATTTTGTTCATGAGACTACCTCCTGCTGCTTGATCAATGGTAATACGAGTACTGATGGTACATCTCTTATAAAAGGTTTGTACCTTAGCAAAAGTATCTACCCCTTGTTGAGGACAAGATCGCAACAATCGACTGAAGTGATTCCAAGAATCATAAAGGGTTTCGTTAGGCTTTTGATGAAACTGAGAAATTTCTTGCTGAAGTCTAGTAGCTTTAGATGCAGGAAAGTATTTGCTCAAGAACTTTTCCTGCAAAGTATTCCAATCCTCGATCGTGCCTTCAGGTAAACTGTCTAACCAAAATCTAGCCTCCCCATCAAGGACCATGGGAAAAGTTTCAAATAAATGACATGATCTTGGACATTAATGAACTTGAACAACCCACAAATCTGTAGAAAAATGCGAATATGCTCATGAGCATCCTCTTGTGGTTCCCCTCCAAACTGACATTTCATCGCAATCATACTGAGAATTGGGCCTTTGATCTCAAAATGATTCCGAACTTCTGGAACTCTGATAGCGTTACCCCCGCCTACTCGGGAGGCCTTCATCTTTTCTGCCATACTCTGACCTTGTTGAGCCATTTGATTAACAACTGGAACCTCAGGTATAACAGGAATCTCAGGTCCAATTGGAGTATTAACTTCCACTTGTGGTGGTTGAACAAATGGTGAATTCTGAGATTCAAAAACAACCGAATCGATATAACTCTCCAAATTAATCACAGGGGCGCTAGTTGATGGTGCAGTGGGAATATCAGTTTTTGAATCCAGTGTGTCAGAATCAGATGACTCTCCCGTATCACTACTCAAAATACTCTTTCTGGTTCTGAATAAGGTGAAAATAACTCTGCGTTTGATGAACGAGTATCTGGCATAAACTACCTGTAACTGCAAAATCACAACTAATGACTGATTAAACGCACCGATTCAAGCAAGATTAAACGAAAAATAATAATAAACTACAAATAAAACTAAACTAAGAACAATTAGATAACAATCTTAATTTTCGACACAACTCTCCCCGGCAGCGGCGCCAAAAACTTGATGTGTAAAATCGCGTCTATAATTTATAATGGGAAATACCGGTTTAAAGATTACTACACACTAACGGGCAGTGTACCCAATTGTGCAATAGTATAAAGTTGGTAAATCCGTGATCGTTCCAAGGACAGTTAAAACGTGAGAATTAAGATTGCAACTAATGAAAATAAACTAAGTTAATCTATTAAAATTGGAAATTATGAAATAATGGTTTTTGGTGGCTATTTAACGATTAGCCAAATCAAGAATGATTTTATCTAAAAACAGGAAAGAACAATATTTTTGGTATTTTAAGATTTAAGCTTTAAAGCAAATAAATAGAAATAAGATAGTTGTAATCAATAAAAGAACAAATGTGCTTCTAGACCTTTTATACCTAGTATTGGATGCATTTAGATTAAGTCCCAGTTTTAATCTAACATATGTGAATTACCTAGTCGGTTCACCTGGAATTCCCCAGCGCAAACACTCCAATTAAGATTACACGACACGGAATTTCCCGTAGCCTAAGACCTCCTAATTGTGACCAAATATCTCAACTGAGATGAAGACTCGAATTACAACCACACCAACTCTCGTTGTGTATGGTTTACCCCCATTTCGTCTAGCCTTTTGAATTCAATTTACTCTCGTCTCCGAGTAAGCAAACAACCAATTAAGACAAACCAATTGTAAATTTATGTATTAAATTAATGAACTCTCGTCCTATCAAACAAATACACAACCAATTGAATCGAAAAGTCTAGCTTCAATAAGAATCGATATTTAATTCAAACATCAAATCATCATATATTAAAATCAATAACTGATGAGTAGCATCCAATACATAGGTTTAGTAGTCTAGACAAACATTAAAATAACTAGCCAAATCATGGCAACAATAGAAATCAAACTAATAATCAATAGAGAAAACATTGTTTGGTAAATAAGAATCAACCTAACACAATGAATCTTGATTAGTGCTTGGATTGATCCTTGAAAACGGAATGATTGGAGCATTAGAGTAATCTTGGAATTCCCCAAAAGTGCCCAAAAATCGCCCCAAGTGCTAAGAAAATCGGCTGCCAAAAATATATATCAATTAGGGTTGAAATTTAGCTTTTATACCCGAAAAGGTCACCAGGTCGTGCCACGGCGTGACGCTCAGAAAAGCGGCGCGGCGCTCCGTAACAAAGGAAAAGTCTTTTTTCTTTTTATTTTTCTCTCGGCTTGGAAATGCTATTATACGGAGTGGAGCGCCGACCATTGGAGCGGAGCGCCGATTTGTTGAGCGGGGCGCCAAATATTGGAGCGGAGCGCCGATTTGCTGTCACTTTGATTTTCACTTTCCTTTCAACTTGAACGCACCAAAACTCGAATAATACCCAAATGAATCATAAATTACTCGGCAATTCAAGCACATAGAACATCATGGTGTCAAATGTACCTCGAAAAACCTTCAAATGCGTAATAATTAACTTGTAACAACCTAACCCATTATCCAACCGTAAACAGCAAACAAAAAAAAAAAATATATATATATATATATATATATATATATATATATATATATATATATATATATATATATATATATATATATATATATATATATATATATATATATACAGAGGGGTGCGTGGCGTGCAGCACCCCTTGTGTGCGGCGCGCACAAGCTGCTTCAGCTTCTGTCCGGTTTTTGCATTTTTCGTTTAATGATCTCCCACTTCCTGACATATTTAGACGAAACGCTTTTCACAACACATCAATATAAGTAAAACTAACACGTTTCAATAATAAAACTAGTTTTACGACACCGGGCCCACATATGGCCGTATTACGAGTTTCGTACAAAATATAAGTTTCGACAAAATTAGTTTAAATTCCAAACGACACTAGAGCATGATGTTTGGGGGTTAAACTACCCAAATCTCGGTCAAACTTCAAAAAGCTATATGTCCAAAAGCTTCTCCTAACATAACGAAGCGGGATCACTAATCCAAACAAACGCCCTTACCCTTGTCCACGCCGGAGCCTATAAAAAGGTAAACAACGAGAGGGTAAGCAAAATGCTTAATGAATGCAATAATTATACACATACATATATAATATACCTACTTGCAAACACTCACACAAATACCTCATACACGCTAGCATTTTAAATTAGCATATCATCTCAAAGTACAATGCTAAATTCATGATATCACGAGCTAGCACAAACAATAGCATATAACACGAACGATATAATATGTTATACTACAACACATATCCATGGTTAACCAATCGTACAAGGAATGGTACTCGAATTTTCCATCGGTGTTCATAACAACCATTAGGGCACTTAACACGTCGTACACTAATCCCACGGGTGGCATCTTAACACGTCAATGCTTCACCCCGGGTGGCGTCTTAACATATCGACACTTCACCCGTGATAATTCTTGGAGTGGCATCTTAACATATCGATACTTCACTCCGAGTGGTGTCTTAACACGTCGACACTTCACTCTTCATATTGCTTGGGGTGGCATCTTAACACGTCGATACTTCACCCCGGATGGCGTCTTAACACGTTGACACTTCATCCGTTACTTTCTTGGAGTGGCATCTTAGCACATCGATACTTCACTCCGTGTGGCATCTTAACACATCGACACTTCACCCCGGGTGGCGTCTTAACACATCGACACTTCACCTGTCATATTACTTTGAGTGATGTCTTAGCACATCGACAGTTAACTCGTCACGTGAAATGCGGTGTCTTAGCACATCGACACTTCACATCTCACACTATAACAAATAAATACAATATACGTATGCATATAATTATTTCACTCACCTTAACGATTCGGTGACAGTTTTATACTTCCGCAAGCTTCAAAGAAAAGTACCTAATACAATAAGTACTCAATCAACACACAACCTAGTTGGACTATACACCAACAATTCACTCATGTGCATTTAATGACTTAAATGCATTAAATGCCCCATTACACTAAAACCGTCCATTTAAGCTCAAGACCATCATAAATCACTAAAAGCTAGTAATTAAGGTCCAACAACACTAACTAATATACAAATAGGGTATTTTATACCCATTTTTCCCAACTAGGTCAATTATTACCCATTTAACCATATTAAAGTCAACACACCCATTTCGGGTCATCCACTAACCCAATTAACACCCATTTGCTTAATAACTAGGTGTGCTAGTAATTAACTAACCTTTTAAGACTCATAACCACCAATTTACACTTTGAAACCCTAGGTTAGTTACTATTGAGTCCTCATGACTCAATCTTATCCAAGAACACCCAAAATTACCAAATATGGGTTTTATGTTCATCACTAACCCAAACCCTAACCCTTAAACAAATTAATATAAGGAAATCAAGATTAGAGCATACCACCACAATTACAACGTAGCTAGTGATTAGATGAACAACTTTAAAACACGCGATTTGGCCCGAAATCAACTTCTTCCTTCTCGATTCGAGCTTTCTCTCTCTCAAAGTGTTTTCACTCTAGAACTTGATTTGGAAGAGATGATGTGGTTGGTGATAAAGTTAATTGTGTTTCAACCACCACCAATCTGGCCTTTACAGCCCCAAACTCGTCCTCAGGTGAAAATACGACAATACCCTTCATTTAGCTTTTATTTAAAAAGCTGAAATCTGTGCACAGGGCTAGTGCGCGGCGCGCACACTTAACTCTGTGCGGCGCGCACCATGGTTTGGGCAGCTTCTGACTTCTTTTTAATTGCACAATGATACCCACACTCTATGCACCATATTTACACTGCTGTACAATAGATAATCGGGTCTTACAACTCTCCCTCACTTAGATTGGATCACATCATCGTAATAAAGGTTATGGTTATTTGATAATACGGTATATTTTAGATTATCATTATTTGATAATCTACGTAATGCTTTTTAAACCTTTATAGATAAAATAAAGGTTATGGTTGTTTTAAAAATGAATGCAGTCTTTGAAAAATGTCTCATATAGAGATCAAAACCTCGCGACGAAATCAATTAATATGGAACGTTTATAATCAATATGAATGGGACATTTTAGTTGGTATCCGGGCGTTGGTCTTAGAGAACCAGAAATTTGCATTAGTGTGTCTTATCGAGTTTGTTAGGATACATTAGTGAGTCTGGACTTCGACCATGTTTTCTTTAAAAACGATTGCTTAACACTTTTGTTGGAAACTATATATTATTAACATGTAAATATTATGTGATATATTAATCTCTTAACGTGTTTGATATTGTGTGATAGATGTCTACCTCTAGTACAAATCCCATTGATTCACCTAATAATAATGAAGAGTCGAATATATTTTGGGAAGATTCACAAATTCCCGAAGAGGAACCGGAAGAGGAGGAACCGGAAGAGGAGGAACTGAAAGAAGAGGAACCAGAAGAGGATGAATCAAAAGAGGAGGAACCAGAAGAAGAAGAGATTCCGGAGGAAGAAATATTGATACCTATAGTAAATCGATTAAATAAAATAAAATCCTCAACCAACAGACCAAAGTTAATAATGGTCAATGGTGTTTCCGCCGAGGAAGCAAAATATTGGGAAGATTACCAATTTTCTGATGAATTGGATCCCGATGAGGATTCCGATGATGTTATAGAAATTACCTCGACCCAATTTAATAAAGTGAAAGAAAATAATAAGGGAAAAGGTATAAAAATAGAGAAACCCGATTCCAACCCCAATGAACTTTATATGTATCGACAACATCCGTATTTCCTAAAATGTAACAATGACCCGGGAACCTCTAAACCACCAGGTTTTTCTAAACCAATGTGGAAAATGACGACTCGTATTAGAGGAACATCATATATCCCTAGAAGATTAGGAAAAAGAACCAAGTCCGAAGAAGAAGAAACCAGTGATTCAGATTAGAGGGGTGTGAGCATGTTGTGTAATAAATGTATTGTAGTGTGTTTGTACTTTTATGTTCTATGTAAAAATTGCTTGTATTTTTTGTTATTACGAATCTAATCCTTGTCTATTTTACAGTATAAAAACAAAATGGACGTTAAGTGTAGTGACCCGAACTTTTTCATGTTTATATATATT
Source organism: Rutidosis leptorrhynchoides (assembly GCF_046630445.1). Classification (NCBI taxonomy): domain Eukaryota; kingdom Viridiplantae; phylum Streptophyta; class Magnoliopsida; order Asterales; family Asteraceae; genus Rutidosis; species Rutidosis leptorrhynchoides. The sequence continues at coordinate 127,943,621 of NC_092334.1, forward strand.
AATTGAGATTGATATTTACATGATTAAATGTTTCCAACATGTTAAGCAATCAAACTTGTTAAGACTTGATTAATTGAAATATGTTTCATATAGACAATTGACCACCCAAGTTGACCGGTGATTCACGAACGTTAAAACTTGTAAAAACTATATGATGACATATATATGGATATATATATATATAGTTAACATGATACTATGATAAGTAAACATATCATTAAGTATATTAACAATGAACTACATATGTAAAAACAAGACTACTAACTTAATGATTTTTAAACGAGACATATATGTAACGATTATCGTTGTAAAGACATTTAATGTATATATATCATATTAAGAGATATTCATACATGATAATATCATGATAATATAATAATTTAAAATCTCATTTGATATTATAAACATTGGGTTAACAACATTTAACAAGACCGTTAACCTAAAGGTTTAAAAACAACACTTACATGTAACGACTAACGATGACTTAACTACTCAGTTAAAATGTATATACATGTAGTGTTTTAATATGTATTTATACACTTTTGAAAGACTTCAATACACTTATCAAAATACTTCTAATTAACAAAAATGCTTACAATTACATCCCCGTTCAGTTTCATCAACAATTCTACTCGTATGCACCCGTATTCGTACTCGTACAATACACAGCTTTTAGATGTATGTACTATTGGTATATACACTCCAATGATCAGCTCTTAGCAGCCCATGTGAGTCACCTAACACATGTGGGAACCATCATTTGGCAACTAGCATGAAATATCTCATAAAATTACAAAAATATGAGTAATCATTCATGACTTATTTACATGAAAACAAAATTACATATCCTTTATATCTAATCCATACACCAACGACCAAAAACACCTACAAACACTTTCATTCTTCAATTTTCTTCATCTAATTGATCTCTCTCAAGTTCTATCTTCAAGTTCTAAGTGTTCTTCATATATTCTACAAGTTCTAGTTACATAAAATCAAGAATACTTTCAAGTTTGCTAGCTCACTTTCAATCTTGTAAGGTGATCATCCAACCTCAAGAAATCTTTGTTTCTTACAGTAGGTTATCATTCTAATACAAGGTAATAATCATATTCAAACTTTGGTTCAATTTCTATAACTATAACAATCTTATTTCAAGTGATGATCTTACTTGAACTTGTTTTCGTGTCATGATTCTGCTTCAAGAACTTCGAGCCATCCAAGGATCCGTTGAAGCTAGATCCATTTTTCTCTTTTCCAGTAGGTTTATCCAAGGAAATTAAGGTAGTAATGATGTTCATAACATCATTCGATTCATACGTATAAAGCTATCTTATTCGAAGGTTTAAACTTGTAATCACTAGAACATAGTTTAGTTAATTCTAAACTTGTTCGCAAACAAAAGTTAATCCTTATAACTTGACTTTTAAAATCAACTAAACACATGTTCTATATCTATATGATATGCTAACTTAATGATTTAAAACCTGGAAACACGAAAAACACCGTAAAACCGAATTTACGCCGTCGTAGTAACACCGCGGGCTGTTTTGGGTTAGTTAACTAAAAACTATGATAAACTTTGATTTAAAAGTTGTTATTCTGAGAAAATTATTTTTATTATGAACATGAAACTATATCCAAAAATTATGGTTAAACTCAAAGTGGAAGTATGTTTTCTAAAATGGTCATCTAGACGTCGTTCTTTCGACTGAAATGACTACCTTTACAAAAACGACTTGTAACTTATTTTTCCAACTATAAACCTATACTTTTTCTGTTTAGATTCATAAAATAGAGTTCAATATGAAACCATAGCAATTTGATTCACTCAAAATGGATTTAAAATGAAGAAGTTATGGGTAAAACAAGATTGGATAATTTTTCTCATTTTAGCTACGTGAAAATTGGTAACAAATCTATTCCAACCATAACTTAATCAACTTGTATTGTATATTATGTAATCTTGAGATACCATAGACACGTATACAATGTTTCGACCTATCATGTCGACACATCTATATATATTTCGGAACAACCATAGACACTCTATATGTGAATGTTGGAGTTAGCTATACAGGGTTGAGGTTGATTCCAAAATATATATAGTTTGAGTTGTGATCAATACTGAGATACGTATACACTGGGTCATGGATTGATTCAAGATAATATTTATCGATTTATTTCTGTACATCTAACTGTGGACAACTAGTTGTAGGTTACTAACGAGGACAGCTGACTTAAGAAACTTAAAACATCAAAATATATTAAAAGTGTTGTAAATATATTTTGAACATACTTTGATATATATGTATATAATGTTATAGGTTCGTGAATCAACCAGTGGCCAAGTCTTACTTCCCGACGAAGTAAAAATCTGTAAAAGTGAGTTATAGTCCCACTTTTAAAATCTAATATTTTTGGGATGAGAATACATGCAGGTTTTATAAATGATTTACAAAATAGACACAAGTACGTGAAACTACATTCTATGGTTGAATTATCGAAATCGAATATGCCCCTTTTTATTAAGTCTGGTAATCTAAGAATTAGGGAACAGACACCCTAATTGACGCGAATCCTAAAGATAGATCTATTGGGCCTAACAAACCCCATCCAAAGTACCGAATGCTTTAGTACTTCAAAATTTATATCATATCCGAAGGGTGTCCCAGAATGATGGGGATATTCTTATATATGCATCTTGTTAATGTCGGTTACCAGGTGTTCACCATATGAATGATTTTTATCTCTATGTATGGGATGTGTATTGAAATATGAAATCTTGTGGTCTATTATTATGATTTGATATATATAGGTTAAACCTATAACTCACCAACATTTTTGTTGACGTTTTAAGCATGTTTATTCTCAGGTGATTATTAAGAGCTTCCGCTGTCGCATACTTAAATAAGGACGAGATTTGGAGTCCATGCTTGTATGATATTGTGTAAAAACTGCATTCAAGAAACTTATTTTATTGTAACATATTTGTATTGTAAACCATTATGTAATGGCCGTGTGTAAACAGGTTATTTTAGATTATCATTATTTGATAATCTACGTAAAGCTTTTTAAACCTTTATTGATGAAATAAAGGTTATGGTTTGTTTTAAAATGAACGCAGTCTTTGAAAAACGTCTCATATAGAGGTCAAAACCTCGCAACGAAATCAATTAATATGGAACGTTTTTAATCAATAAGAACGGGACATTTCAGTTGGTATCCGAGCGTTGGTCTTAGAGAACCAGAATTTTGCATTAGTGTGTCTTATCAAGTTTGTTAGGATGCATTAGTGAGTCTGGACTTCGACCGTGTTTACTTGAAAAATGATTGCTTAACAAATTTTGTTGGAAACTATATATTTTTAACATGTGAATATTATGTGATATATTAATCTCTTAACGCGTTTGATATTATGTGATAGATGTCTACCTCTAGAACAAGTCCCATTGACTCACCTAATAATAATGAAGAGTCAAATGTAAATTGGAATGATTCGTGGACTGATTCACAAGTTCCCGAAGAGGAACCGGAAGAAGAGTCGGAACCGGAAGAAGAGTCGGAACCGGAAGAAGAATCGGAACCGGAAGAAGAAATAGAACCGGTGGGGGAAATAATAAAACGGTTAAGTAAAAGAAAATCCTCAACCAACCGACCAAGGTTAATTATGGTCAATGGTATTTCCGCCAAGGAAGCAAAATATTAGGAGGATTACCAATTCTCCGATGAATCAGATTCCAACGAGAATTCCGATGAGGTTATAGAAATTACCCCAACCGAATTTAAAAAGGCAAAAGAAAATAATAAGGGAAAGGGCATAAAAATAGAGAAATCTAATTCCAACCCCGATGAACTTTATATGTATCGTCAACCCCCGAAGTCCTTAAGTTGTAACAATGACCCGGGAACCTCTAAACCACCAGGTTTTTCTAAACCAATGTGGATAACGACGGCTCGTATTAGGGGAACATCATATATCCCTAGAAACTTGGCAAAATGAACCAAAACCAAAGAAGAAGAAACAAGCGAGTCGGAATGAGATAGTTGTATTCGTGTGGTGTAATATATGTAATATAGTGTGCATATGCTTTATGATATATGTAAAAATTGCTTGTATTAATAAGTATTTTTTTTTTATGAATCTAACTCTTGTCTATTTTACAGTATAAAAACACAAAATGGATAGACAACCCAATATTTTAAGAGACCTACCCGGAGACATGATTGATGAAATCTTGTCTAGAGTCGGTCAGAATTCTTCGGCACAACTATTTAAGGCGAGATCAGTTTGTAAGACATTCGAAGAACGTTCCAAGAATGCCTTGGTTTATAAAAGGCTTTCGTTCGAAAGATGGGGGATATCACATTGGGAAATCCATAAGTTACGATGTGTTTACTTTGACGCATATATTGCGGGGAACCCAAATGCTATTTTACGCAATGGGTTAAGAAATTATTTTGACTCAATATATCCGAATATTGGACTTCGCGATTTAGAAAAAGTGGCTAACATGCAACATAAAGAAGCATGTTATGCTTACGGATTAGTAATGTTCGCTTCTCACCAAAGTGAGAACAAGAACATCGGGCTACAACTATTAAACAAAACGTTCCCACAAGTGACGGAGTCGGTAATTGGGGTAAGAAATGGGGTTTTTAGATTGTTACGGGACTGTTGGACATTATGTAACCCTCATCCCTTTGACGACGTTACAACACGCTGTCTTATCAACGGCCATAACGGTTATGTTCCACAAGACCAAGGATGGGAAGTAATCCTAGTAAAACCAGAATGCATGACTTGTTTCTGGACGTATGAATTACGTGTCTTTATTGCCTTTGCTGAACGACTTGTGTACTAGCTAGAATTATCTTCACATCCATCTTGTATCAAATTTATTGTGTGCTATATTTCATGCTATATGTAAAATAAGCGGTATTATAAGTTTGTAAAATATTGTGTAAAAGTTTGAACGCGAAATATTATTATAATCAGTTTTTCATATAGAATTGTAGTAGTTGAATTGTATATTAGCTACTAAGTATGAACTTAACGGGTAGGTACTACCCGAATTTAAACTTATAAAACGCTAATATGAAGAAAAAGCTTTTATAAATGAGTTCATATTATGCTACGAAATACTATTAACTACTCTTAATATTCTGTATGATTAACTTGTTCCATTTGACTATTTTGAAGGAAATGGCACCGACTACTCGACACACCGTGAATATGAATGAAGAGGAATTCCGTACTTTTCTAGCTTCAAACATAGCCGCAGTACAGGCTGCGCTACATACCAACAATAACCTTGGATCTAGCAGTACAGGAAATCGTGTAGGATGCACCTACAAAGAATTCACTGCCTGCAAACCTTTGGAATTTGATGGAACCGAAGGACCGATCGGATTGAAACGGTGGACCGAGAAGGTCGAATCGGTGTTTGCCATAAGTAAGTGTACTGAAGAGGACAAAGTGAAGTACGCTACGCATACCTTCACAGGTTCTGCGTTAACATGGTGGAATACCTATCTAGAGCAAGTGGGATAAGACGATGCGTACGCACTACCGTGGTCAGCATTCAAGCACTTGATGAACGAGAAGTACCGTCCCAGAACCGAGGTCAATAAGCTCAAGACAGAACTTAGAGGGTTACGAACCCAAGGATTTGATATTACCACGTACGAAAGACGATTCACAGAATTGTGCCTATTGTGTCCGGGAGCATTCGAAGATGAGGAAGAGAAGATCGACGCGTTTGTGAAAGGATTACCAGAAAGAATCCAAGAAGATATAAGTTCACACGAGCCCGCCTCCATACAACAGGCATGTAGAATGGCTCACAAACTAGTGAACCAGATTGAAGAAAGAATTAAAGAACAGACTACTGAAGAGGCCAATGTAAAGCAAGTCAAAAGAAAGTGGGAGGAAAATGGTGATAAGAATCACCAATACAACAACAACAGCAATTACAACAGTAATCGCAACAATTATCCCAACAATCGCAACATCAATCGCAACTACAACAAACGGCCCAACAACAACAACAACAACAACAGCAACTACAACAATCATCCCAATAAAAATAATAACCGCACAACAACACAATCAGAAGCAGCTATGCCAAAGGTGTGAAAAGTATCACTCGGGGTTCTGCACCAAATTTTGCAACAAGTGTAAAAGAAATGGTCATAGCGCGGCGAAGTGTGAGGTCTACGGACCAGGGGTTAATAGAACGAAAGGAACAAATGGTGTTGGAACGAGTAATGGCAGAGCAAGTAGTGTCGGAGCAAGTTATGCCAATGTAGTTTATTATAAATGTGGAAAACCGGGCCACATTATTAGAAATTGCCCGAACCAGGAGAACACGAATGGACAAGGCCGCAGAAGAGTTTTCAATATTAATGCGGCAGAGGCACAGGAAGACCCGGAGCTTGTTACGGGTACGTTTCTTATTGACAATAAATCTGCTTACGTTTTATTTGATTCGGGTGCGGATAGAAGCTATATGAGTAGAGATTTTTGTGCTAAATTAAGTTGTCCATTGACGCCTTTGGATAGTAAATTTTTACTCGAATTAGCAAATGGTAAATTAATTTCAGCAGATAATATATGTCGGAATCGAGAAATTAAACTGGTTAGCGAAACATTTAAGATTGATTTGATACCAGTAGAGTTAGGGAGTTTTGATGTGATAATCGGTATGGACTGGTTGAAAGAAGTGAAAGCAGAGATCGTTTGTTACAAAAATGCAATTCGCATTATACGAGAAAAAGGAAAACCCTTAATGGTGTACGGAGAAAAGGGCAACACGAAGCTACATCTTATTAGTAATTTGAAGGCACAAAAACTAATAAGAAAAGGTTGCTATGCTGTTCTAGCACACGTCGAGAAAGTACAAACTGAAGAAAAGAGCATCAATGATGTTCCCATTGCAAAAGAATTTCCCGATGTATTTCCGAAAGAATTACCGGGATTACCCCCACATCGATCCGTTGAATTTCAAATAGATCTTGTACCAGGAGCTGCACCAATAGCTCGTGCTCCTTACAGACTCGCACCCAGCGAGATGAAAGAACTGCAAAGCTAATTACAAGAACTTTTAGAGCGTGGTTTCATTCGACCAAGCACATCACCGTGGGGAGCTCCTGTTTTGTTTGTCAAGAAGAAAGATGGTACATTCAGGTTGTGTATCGACTACCGAGAGTTGAACAAACTTACCATCAAGAACCGCTACCCACTACCGAGAATCGACGACTTATTTGATCAACTACAAGGCTCGTCTGTTTATTCAAAGATTGACTTACGTTCCGGGTATCATCAAATGCGGGTGAAAGAAGATGATATTCCAAAGACTACTTTCAGAACACGTTACGGTCATTACGAGTTTATGGTCATGCCGTTTGGTTTAACTAATGCACCAGCTGTGTTCATGGACCTTATGAACCGAGTGTGTGGACCATACCTTGACAAGTTTGTCATTGTTTTCATTGATGACATACTTATTTACTCAAAGAATGACCAAGAACACGGTGAACATTTAAGAAAGGTGTTAGAAGTATTGAGGAAGGAAGAATTGTACGCTAAGTTTTCAAAGTGTGCATTTTGGTTGGAAGAAGTTCAATTCCTCGGTCACATAGTGAATAAAGAAGGTATTAAGGTGGATTCGGCAAAGATAGAAACTGTTGAAAAGTGGGAAACCCCGAAAACTCCGAAACACATACGCCAGTTTTTTAGGACTAGCTGGTTACTACAGAAGGTTCATCCAAGACTTTTCCAGAATAGCAAAACCCTTGACTGCATTAACGCATAAAGGGAATAAATTTGAATGGAATGATGAACAAGAGAAAGCGTTTCAGTTATTGAAGAAAAAGCTAACTACGGCACCTATATTGTCATAGCCTGAAGGGAATGATGATTTTGTGATTTATTGTGACGCATCAAAGTAAGGCCTCGGTTGTGTATTAATGCAACGAACGAAGGTGATTGCTTATGCGTCTAGACAATTGAAGATTCACGAACAAAATTATACAACGCATGATTTGGAATTAGGCGCGGTTGTTTTTGCATTAAAGACTTGGAGGCACTACTTATATGGGGTCAAAAGTATTATATATACCGACCACAAAAGTCTTCAACACATATTTAATCAGAAACAACTGAATATGAGGCAGTGTAGGTGGATTGAATTATTGAATGATTACGACTTTGAGATTCGTTACCACCCGGGGAAGGCAAATGTGGTAGCCGATGCCTTGAGCAGGAAGGACAGAGAACCCATTCGAGTAAAATCTATGAATATAATGATTCATAATAACCTTACTACTCAAATAAAGGAGGCGCAACAAGGAGTTTTAAAAGAGGGAAATTTAAAGGATGAAATACCCAAAGGATCGGAGAAGCATCTTAATATTCGGGAAGACGGAACCCGGTATAGGGCTGAAAGGATTTGGGTACCAAAATTTGGAGATATGAGAGAAATGGTACTTAGAGAAGCTCATAAAACCAGATACTCAATACATCCTGGAACGGGGAAGATGTACAAGGATCTCAAGAAACATTTTTGGTGGCCGGGTATGAAAGCCGATGTTGCTAAATACGTAGGAGAATGTTTGACGTGTTCTAAGGTCAAAGCTGAGCATCAGAAACCATCAGGTCTACTTCAACAACCCGAAATCCCAGAATGGAAATGGGAAAACATTATCATGGATTTCATCACTAAATTGCCAAGGACTGCAAGTGGTTTTGATACTATTTGGGTAATAGTTGATCATCTCACCAAATCAGCACATTTCCTACCAATAAGAGAAGATGACAAGATGGAGAAGTTAGCACGACTGTATTTGAAGGAAGTCGTCTCCAGACATGGAATACCAATCTCTATTATCTCTGATAGGGATGGCAGATTTATTTCAAGATTCTGGCAGACATTACAGCAAGCATTAGGAACTCGTCTAGACATGAGTACTGCCTATCATCCACAAACTGATGGGCAGAGCGAAAGGACGATACAAACGCTTGAAGACATGCTACGAGCATGTGTTATTGATTTCGGAAACAGTTGGGATCGACATCTACCGTTAGCAGAATTTTCCTACAACAACAGCTACCATTCAAGCATTGAGATGGCGCCGTTTGAAGCACTTTATGGTAGAAAGTGCAGGTCTCCGATTTGTTGGAGTGAAGTGGGGGATAGACAGATTACGGGTCCGGAGATTATACAAGAAACTACCGAGAAGATCATCCAAATTCAACAACGGTTGAAAACCGCCCAAAGTCGACAAAAGAGCTACGCTGACATTAAAAGAAAAGATATAGAATTTGAAATTGGAGAGATGGTCATGCTTAAAGTTGCACCTTGGAAAGGCGTTGTTCGATTTGGTAAACGAGGAAAATTAAATCCAAGGTATATTGGACCATTCAAGATTATTGATCGTGTCGAACCAGTAGCTTACCGACTTGAGTTACCTCAACAACTCGCAGCTGTACATAACACTTTCCACGTCTCGAATTTGAAGAAATGTTTTGCTAAAGAAGATCTCACTATTCCGTTAGATGAAATCTAAATCAACGAAAAACTTCAATTCATCGAAGAACCCGTCGAAATAATGGATCGTGAGGTTAAAAGACTTAAGCAAAACAAGATACCAATTGTTAAGGTTCGATGGAATGCTTGTAGAGGACCCGAGTTCACCTGGGAGCATGAAGATTAGATGAAGAAGAAATACCCGCATCTATTTCCAGAAGATTCGTCAACACCTTCAACAGCTTAAAATTTCGGGATGAAATTTATTTAACGGGTAGGTACTGTAGTGACCCGAACTTTTTCATGTTTATATATATTAATTGAGATTGATATTTACATGATTAAATGTTTCCAACATGTTAAGCAATCAAACTTGTTAAGACTTGATTAATTGAAATATGTTTCATATAGACAATTGACCACCCAAGTTGACCGGTGATTCACGAACGTTAAAACTTGTAAAAACTATATGATGACATATATATGGATATATATATAGTTAACATGATACTATGATAAGTAAACATATCATTAAGTATATTAACAATGAACTACATATGTAAAAACAAGACTACTAACTTAATGATTTTTAAACGAGACATATATGTAACGATTATCGTTGTAAAGACATTTAATGTATATATATCATATTAAGAGATATTCATACATGATAATATCATGATAATATAATAATTTAAAATCTCATTTGATATTATAAACATTGGGTTAACAACATTTAACAAGACCGTTAACCTAAAGGTTTAAAAACAACACTTACATGTAACGACTAACGATGACTTAACGACTCAGTTAAAATGTATATACATGTAGTGTTTTAATATGTATTTATACACTTTTTAAAGACTTCAATACACTTATCAAAATACTTCTACTTAACAAAAATGCTTACAATTACATCCTCGTTCAGTTTCATCAACAATTCTACTCGTATGCACCCGTATTCGTACTCGTACAATACACAGCTTTTAGATGTATGTACTATTGGTATATACACTCCAATGATCAGCTCTTAGCAGCCCATGTGAGTCACCTAACACATGTGGGAACCATCATTTGGCAACTAGCATGAAATATCTCATAAAATTACAAAAATATGAGTAATCATTCATGACTTATTTACATGAAAACAAAATTACATATCCTTTATATCTAATCCATACACCAACGACCAAAAACACCTACAAACACTTTCATTCTTCAATTTTCTTCATCTAATTGATCTCTCTCAAGTTCTATCTTCAAGTTCTAAGTGTTCTTCATATATTCTACAAGTTCTAGTTACATAAAATCAAGAATACTTTCAAGTTTGCTAGCTCACTTTCAATCTTGTAAGGTGATCATCCAACCTCAAGAAATCTTTGTTTCTTACAGTAGGTTATCATTCTAATACAAGGTAATAATCATATTCAAACTTTGGTTCAATTTCTATAACTATAACAATCTTATTTCAAGTGATGATCTTACTTGAACTTGTTTTCGTGTCATGATTCTGCTTCAAGAACTTCGAGCCATCCAAGGATCCGTTGAAGCTAGATCCATTTTTCTCTTTTCCAGTAGGTTTATCCAAGGAAATTAAGGTAGTAATGATGTTCATAACATCATTCGATTCATACGTATAAAGCTATCTTATTCGAAGGTTTAAACTTGTAATCACTAGAACATAGTTTAGTTAATTCTAAACTTGTTCGCAAACAAAAGTTAATCCTTCTAACTTGACTTTTAAAATCAACTAAACACATGTTCTATATCTATATGATATGCTAACTTAATGATTTAAAACCTGGAAACACGAAAAACACCGTAAAACCGGATTTACGCCGTCGTAGTAACACCGCGGGCTGTTTTGGGTTAGTTAACTAAAAACTATGATAAACTTTGATTTAAAAGTTATTATTCTGAGAAAATTATTTTTATTATGAACATGAAACTATATCCAAAAATTATGGTTAAACTCAAAGTGGAAGTATGTTTTCTAAAATGGTCATCTAGACGTCGTTCTTTCGACTGAAATGACTACCTTTACAAAAACGACTTGTAACTTATTTTTCCGACTATAAACCTATACTTTTTCTGTTTATATTCATAAAATAGAGTTCAATATGAAACCATAGCAATTTGATTCACTCAAAACGGATTTAAAATGAAGAAGTTATGGGTAAAACAAGATTGGATAATTTTTCTCATTTTAGCTACGTGAAAATTGGTAATAAATCTATTCCAACCATAACTTAATCAACTTGTATTGTATATTATGTAATCTTGAGATACCATAGACACGTATACAATGTTTCGACCTATCATGTCGACACATCTATATATATTTCGGAACAACCATAGACACTCTATATGTGAATGTTGGAGTTAGCTATACAGGGTTGAGGTTGATTCCAAAATATATATAGTTTGAGTTGTGATCAATACTGAGATACGTATACACTGGGTCGTGGATTGATTCAAGATAATATTTATCGATTTATTTCTGTACATCTAACTGTGGACAACTAGTTGTAGGTTACTAACGAGGACAGCTGACTTAAGAAACTTAAAACATCAAAATATATTAAAAGTGTTGTAAATATATTTTGAACATACTTTGATATATATGTATATAATGTTATAGGTTCGTGAATCAACCAGTGGCCAAGTCTTACTTCCCGACGAAGTAAAAATCTGTAAAAGTGAGTTATAGTCCCACTTTTAAAATCTAATATTTTTGGGATGAGAATACATGCAGGTTTTATAAATGATTTACAAAATAGACACAAGTACGTGAAACTACATTCTATGGTTGAATTATCGAAATCGAATATGCCCCTTTTTATTAAGTCTGGTAATCTAAGAATTAGGGAACAGACACCCTAATTGACGCGAATCCTAAAGATAGATCTATTGGGCCTAACAAACCCCATCCAAAGTACCGGATGCTTTAGTACTTTGAAATTTATATCATATCCGAAGGGTGTCCCGGAATGATGGGGATATTCTTATATATGCATCTTGTTAATGTCGGTTACCAGGTGTTCACCATATGAATGATTTTTATCTCTATGTATGGGATGTGTATTGAAATATGAAATCTTGTGGTCTATTATTATGATTTGATATATATAGGTTAAACCTATAACTCACCAACATTTTTGTTGACGTTTTAAGCATGTTTATTCTCAGGTGATTATTAAGAGCTTCCGCTGTCGCATACTTAAATAAGGACGAGATTTGAAGTCCATGCTTGTATGATATTGTGTAAAAACTGCATTCAAGAAACTTATTTTGTTGTAACATATTTGTATTGTAAACCATTATGTAATGGCCGTGTGTAAACAGGTTATTTTAGATTATCATTATTTGATAATCTACGTAAAGCTTTTTAAACCTTTATTGATGAAATAAAGGTTATGGTTTGTTTTAAAATGAATGCAGTCTTTGAAAAACGTCTCATATAGAGGTCAAAACCTCGCAACGAAATCAATTAATATGGAACGTTTTTAATCAATAAGAACGGGACATTTCATTAAGGGTAGACAACCGAATATTTTAGAAGACCTACCAGAGGATATGATTGAGGAAATCTTGACTAGAGTCGGTCAGAATTCATCAGCACATTTAGTTATGGCGAAATTAACTTGTCAAACATTTGAAAGACTTTCCAGAAATGCCTTAGTTTATAAAAGGCTTTCCTTTGATAGGTGGGGTATATCACATTAGGGAGACTTTAAGTTACGCCATGTTTTCTTTAAAGCGTTAAATGCGGGGAACCCAAATGTAATTTTACGCTACGGGTTAAGAACCTATTTTGACTCAACATATCCCAACATAGGATTTCGTGAATTAGAAAGAGCTTCTAACATGCAACATAAAGAAGCATGTTATGCTTACGGGTTAGTGATGTTCGCTTCTTACCAAAGTGAGAAAAAGAACATCGGATTGCAGCTTTTAAATAAAACTTTCCCACAAGTGACGGATTCAGTAGTTGGGGTGAGAAACAAGGTTTTTAGATTATTACGGGGCTGTTGGACATTACGAAACCCTCTTCCTTTTGACGACATTACAACATTTTGCCTAGCCAATGGTCATAACGGTTATTTTCCACAAGACCAAGGATGGGAAGTCATCTTAGTAAAACCAGAATGCATGACTTGTTTCTGGACTTATGAATTATGTGTCTTTATTTCCTTTGCTGAACAACTTGCGTATTAACTAGATTTATCTTCAAAACTGTCCTATATCATAGTGTACTATATTTCATGTTATATGTAATATAGCGAAGTTGTAAGTTTGAAGAATATTTGTATGTGATATATTATTATAATCAGTTTTTCATATGGAATTGTAGTAGTTGAATTGTATATTAGCTACTAAGTATGAACTTAACGGGTAGGTAGTACCCGAATTTAAACTTATAAAACGCTAATATGAAGAAAAAGCTTTTATAAATGAGTTCTTATTATGCTACGAGATAAATGAATTTACCGACAATCATCGTCGTTACGCCTTTCAATCGTAGACTACTCAGGAATCATCCCGACATTTTCCGAAAGTCTCCCATAACTACCATAGGGAAAACTCGCTATTTGACTCACGTCACCAACTACTTTCCCAATTCATTCCAAAGTCCAACTTGGGACTTTTCGAAGACCAACAAAGTCTTCCTTGTAGTGACTCGAACTTTTTCATGTTTATATATATATTAAATGAAATTGTTATTTACATGATTAAGTGTTTCCAACATGTTAAGCAATCAAACTTGTTAAGACTTGATTAATTGAAATAGGTTTCATATAGACATTTGACCACCCAAGTAGACTAGTGATTCACGAACGTTAAAACTTGTAAAAATTATATGATGACATATATATGGTTATATATATAGTTAACATGATTTTATGATAAGTAATTATCTCATTAGATATTTTAACAATGAGTTATATACATAAAAATGAGACTATTAAATTAAGAAACTCGAAAACGATATATATATAACGATTATCATTATAACAACGTCTTACTAAGTACATATGAATCATATTAAGATATTGATACACTTGGTTAATTATGTTAAATGATAAGTAAATATATCATTAAGTGTATTAACAATGAACTACATATGTAGAAATAAGACTACTAACTTAATGATTTCGAAACGAGACATATATGTAACGATTATCGTTGTAACGACATTTAACTGTATATATATCATACCAAGATATATTAATATATCATAATATCATGATAATGTAACAATTTAACATCTCTTTAGATATAATAAACAATGGGTTAATAACATTTAACAAGACCGTTAACCTAAAGGTTTCAAAACAACATATACATATAACGACTAACGATGACTTAACGACTCAGTTAAAATGTATTTACATGTAGTGTTTTAATATGTATTAATACACTTTTGAAAGAATTCAATACACTTATCAAAATACTTCTACTTAACAAAAATGCTTACAATTACATCCTCGTTCAGTTTCATCAACAATTCTACTCGTATGCACCCGTATTCGTACTCGTACAATACACAGCTTTTAGATGTATGTACTATTGGCATATACACTCCAATGATCAGCTCTTAGCAGTCCATGTGAGTCACCTAACACATGTGGGAACCATCATTTGGAAACTAGCATGAAATATCTCATAAAATTACAAAAATATGAGTAATCATTCATGACTTATTTACATGTAAACAAAATTACACATCCTTTATATATAATCCATATACCAACGACCAAAAACACCTACAAACACTTTCATTCTTCATTTTTCTTCATCTAATTGATCTCTCTCAAGTTCTATCTTCAAGTTCTAAGTGTTCTTCATAAATTCTATAAGTTCTAGTTTCATAAAATCAAGAATACTTCCAAGTTTGCTAGCTTACTTCCAATCTTGTAAACTGATCATCCAACCTCAAGAAATCTTTCTTATTTACAGTAAGATATATTTCTAATACAAGGTAATACTCATATTCAAACTTTGATTCAATTTCTATAACTATAACAATCTAATTTCGAGTGGAAATCTTACTTGAACTTGTTTTCGTGTCATGATTCTGCTTCAAGAACTTTCAAGCCATCCAAGGATACTTTGAAGCTAGATCTATTTTTCTCATTTATAGTAGGTTTATCCACAAAACTTGAGGTAGTAATGATGTTCATAACATCATTCGATTCATATATATAAGACTACCTTATTCGAAAGTTTAAACTTGAAATCACTAGAACATAGTTTAGTTAATTCTAAACTTGTTTGCAAACAAAAGTTAATCCTTCCAACTTGACTTTTAAAATCAACTAAACATATGTTCTATATCTATATGATATGCTAACTTAATGATTTAAAACCTGAAAACACGAAAAACACCGTAAATCCGGATATACGCCGTCGTAGTAACACCGCGGGCTGTTTTGGGTTAGTTAATTAAAAACTATGTTAAACTATGATTTAAAAGTTGTTCTTCTGGGAAAATTATTTTTCTTATAAACATGAAACTATATCCAAAAATCATGGTTAAACTCAAAGTGGAAGTATGTTTTCTAAAATGGTCATCTAGACGTCGTTTTTTCGACTGAAATGACTACCTTTACAAAAATGACTTGTAACTTATATTTCTGACTATAAACCTATACTTTTTCTGTTTAGATTCATAAAATATAGTTCAATATGAAACCATAGCAATTTAATTCACTCAAAACGGATTTAAAACGAAGAAGTTATGGGTAAAACAAGATTGGATATTTTTTTATTGTTGTAGCTACGGGAAATATTGTAACAAATCTATATTAATCATATCCTAGCTAACTTATATTGTATTATACATTTATTCTAATATATTATGTAATCTTGGGATACCATAGACACGTATGCAAATGTTTTGACATATCATATCGACCCATGTATATATATTATTTGGAACAACCATAGACACTCTATATGCAGTAATGTTGGAGTTAGCTATACAGGGTTGAGGTTGATTCTAAAAATATGTATACTTTGAGTTGTGATCTAGCCTGAGACGTGTATACACTGGGTCGTGGATTGATTCAAGATAATATATATCGATTTATTTCTGTACATCTAACTGTGGACAACTAGTTGTAGGTTACTAACGAGGACAGCTGACTTAATAAACTTAAAACAGTAAAACGTATTAAAATCTTGTAAATATATTTTGAACATACTTTGATATATATGTACATATTTGTTATAGGTTCGTGAATCGACCAGTGGCCAAGTCTTACTTCCCGACGAAGTAAAAATCTGTGAAAGTGAGTTATAGTCCCACTTTTAAAATCTAATATTTTGGGATGAGAATACATGCAGTTTTATAAATGCTTTACGAAATAGACACAAGTAAATGAAACTACATTATATGGGTGAATGATTGAAGCCGAATATGCCCCTTTTTCTTGGTAACCTAAGAATTAGTAAACCGATCTACTAATTAACGCGAATCCTAAAGATAGATCTATTGGGCCTAACGAAACCCATCCAAAGTACCGGATGCTTTAGTACTTCGAATTCGTTTTTATCATGTCCGAAGGATTTCCCGGAATGATAGGGGATATTCTTATATGCATCTTGTTAATGTCGGTTACCAGGTGTTCACCATATGAATGATTTGTATCTCTATGTATGGGATGTATATTGAAATATGAAATCTTGTGGTCTATTATTATGATTTGATAATATATAGGTTAAACCTATAACTCACCAACATTTTTGTTGACGTTTTAAGCATGTTTATTCTCAGGTGATTATTAAGAGCTTCCGCTGTTGCATACTAAAATAAGGACAAGATTTGGAGTCCATACTTGTATGATATTATGTAAGAACTGCATTCAAGAAACTTATTTTTGATGTAATATATTTCTATTGTAAACCATTATGTAATGGTCGAGTGTAAACGGTATATTTTAGATTATCATTATTTGATAATCTACGTAATGCTTTTTAAACCTTTATAGATAAAATAAAGGTTATGGTTGTTTTAAAAATGAATGCAGTCTTTGAAAAACGTCTCATATAGAGGTCAAAACCTCGCGACGAAATCAATTAATATGGAACGTTTATAATCAATATGAACGGGACATTTCATTCCTTTCCTAAATAAGCGACTCCCGTTCACTTATCACGTCTACTAGATAGGGATTTGTTTCCGCATTCTCCGGTACTTAACTCCCCCATTTTGGGTTTTAACCCCATACTTTCACCGTCTATATGATAACGTCCCGCGGAATTTCGACATTCCACGACGCACATTACCTCCTCCGACGTTGGTCATTCTCAATAGTTTTTCCAAGGACTCATTGTAAGGTATTCGAACCTCGATATCTCAAATCAATTAAGGGCTAACGCTCACTAAACACCGCAATAAACCGCAATCGTATCTTCGGATTTCTCACGGCTCCCCACATACAAGGTAATCGCACCATCGGAGTCAAAAGTTACACTAGCAGGTATAAGGAGGCACCTGACGTTGTGTTATCCAACTCCAATTACTAACACCGAGTCATCAAGAGCTCGACCTTTACGGGGTCTACTCCCGGTGTCAATTAAGCAACAACGTTCACTGTCACCCATTGGCTTCAATTAAGCAACAACCTAACACCAACATAACTCGTACTTCGTATATAAGGAATGCCGCTACCCGCAGGGTAGATTTTTCCAACCAGTGGGTTTACTCGACCCGTTGTTCCCGAAATTGTCCGACCGACAATACACCTATGCTTCTCCTCTGGAAAAAGTGAACAATGTTATCGTAACAATCGTGTTACTCACATCTTCGCCATCAAACACTATCTTTGTCTTGTTAGACCATCAAATCCGTGTCCGCATCTCGTTAAGGGGATGAAATTTACCAATCTAGGATCTTACGATTCGTACGTCACATCTCTCTGTTCCGTTCGTCCAATGCTACCAGTCTCACAACTAAATGACATCACTCATAACCGGCCTATGAACCTTACAGTTCTTCAACTTCCGACACCACAACGAGCACGCGTTATCCACCAAACACTAAAGCCCATTTTTATAGGTTGGTTAAACCAAACCCTTTCACTCAATGTTAAGAATTGCTTAGAGAGATTAAGTCTTACGCCCTTCGTCTGTAAATCCAAATGTCAACGTAGGGTAATTCCATTAGGAATAATACCAAATAATAATACTACGTATTTACACAATTCATTTGAACCAGGTTAACTCTCACGAGTCAATGACTCAAGCATCACCCCGGTGCACCGCTATCGAAACAACTAACAAATCAAATCGTCAACGAGTTCACTAACCCTGTACCCTTATGGGTGCTACAAACATACACATTCACTCGAGACTAATTAGATCTCGAGACGAGATTTAAGTCTCTAACACATACCCGAATCCATCGGCACACAATAAATAATCCTGAGGCATATTTGTATCGAAACGAAAGTACCTGAAGCAGCATCGTTGGACTTCTGTGCTTCACTACCCATCAAGTATTCACGCTTTAACCTCTTAACCTGATCGATAAACGATTCAGGACACTCCAACTTTCGGTGTCCCTCCTTCTGGCAAATAAAGCACCTGATCGTGTTTAAAGGTTTACCCATACAATCCTGTGCCAAATGACCTCGTTGTAGACAATTATAACACGTAGGCACGAAACCTCCCATTTTTCTAGTCTGTTTAGCAACCCAATCGGGACACTCTGACTTCCGATGCCCTTCACTTCGACAATAAAAACATGCAGTCTTGTCCGACGAACACTCACGAGACTTATGTCCCTCTTGCCCACAATTGTAACATTTAGACCTACCGGAGCCCGACACTCCCTTCCTCATGCTTCCCGCGCTCTCCATTACACCTTTACTTCGATCATTAAACAACTCGGGACACTCCGACTTGTGGTGTCTATCTTTCTGACACTTAAAGCATGTGTCATTGTTTGAAGGCGCATTTATGCAATTACGCGACAAATGACCCCGTTGTGCACAATTATAGCACGTAGGTACGTAAACTCTCTTAATCCTCTTTTTCACGTTTCTGACGCCTTCAGGCGCGCTTCTCGTCCTCTTACCAGGAGCACTTGACTCTAACCTTGCAAGTACTTCTTCATCACCACTACCTCGAGGTTCAGAAAACCTCTTCTCAAACTCTTCCCTCACGATCTTAGTCACTTGGTCTCGGACCATTTCGGTTACTCGTCCTTCAATTGACTCTTTGACTACTTGTCTAACTTCGTTGGCCAAACCTGAGACATAATGTCCGAGCACGGCCTCAACCCTCACCGTTAACTCATCCTTCCTTTCATGAGTAGGCGCGTCCGTTCCGATTCCATCTTCCGTCTTCATTCTAAAAAAATGCATATAGATTAAACAACGAAACGAAAAGGAAATGACACATATATATATATATATATATATATATATATATATATATATATATATATATATATATATATATATATATATATATATATATATATATATACCTTACCGCCCCATCTTGCTCAACAATCATCGTACATCGCTTGTTTGACACTACTTGAACCCGTAACAATGGTAGCTAATCATTGTTACGCGAGCACGTCGCATTAACTTGCTAGTACAACGTCTATCTCGCTTGATGATTGCAAACACAACATAAAACAATTAGCGCATAGTTAGTTCACCTAAACCTAGGCACTAACCAATCCCCGGTCCGACCCGTCTCCTACAAGTCCCGCATAAAACGCATACACAATAAAATCTAAGTCTAGGCACCTATCTCAAGTCGCCTAAATCCCTTAGACCATGCTCTGATACCACTTGTAACAACCCAACCCATTATCCAACCGTAAACATCAAACAAAAAAAAATTATACAGATGGCACACCCCTTGTGCGTGGCGCGCACAAGCTGCTTCAGCTTCTGTCCGGTTTTTGCATTTTTCGTTTAATGATCTCCCACTTCCCGACATATTTAGACGAAACGCTTTTCACAACACATCAATATAAGTAAAACTAACACGTTTCAATAATAAAACTAGTTTTACGACACCGGGCCCACATAGGGCCGTATTACGAGTTTCATACAAAATATAAGTTTCGACCAAATTAGTTTAAATTCCAAACGACACTAGACCATGATGTTTGGGGGTTAAACTACCCAAATCTCGGTCAAACTTCAAAAAGCTATACGTCCAAAAGCTTCTCCTAACATAACGAAGCGGGATCACTAATCCAAACGAATGCCCTTACCCTTGTCCACGTCGGAGCCTATAAAAAGGTAAACAACGAGAGGGTAAGCAAAATGCTTAGTGAATGCAATAATTATACACATACATATATAATATACCTACTTGCAAACACTCACACAAATACCTCATACACGCTAGCATTTTAAATTAGCATACCATCTCAAAGTACAATGCTAAATCCACGATATCAAGAGCTAGCACAAACAATAGCATATAAAAACGAACGATATAATATGCTATACTACAACACATATCCATGGTTAACCAATCGTACAAGGAATGGTACTCGAATTTCCCATCGGTGTTCATAACAACCATTAGGGTACTTAACACGTCGTACACTAATCCTACGGGTGGCATCTTAACACGTCGATGCTTCACCCCGGGTGGCGTCTTAACACATCGATACTTCACCCGTGATAATTCTTGGAGTGGCATCTTAAAACATCGATACTTCACTCCGAGTGGTGTCTTAACACATTGACACTTCACTCTTCATATTGCTTGGGGTGGCATCTTAACACGTCGATACTTCACCCCGGATGGCGTCTTAACACATCGACACTTCATCCGTTACTTTCTTGGAGTGGCATCTTAGCACATCGATACTACACTCCGGGTGGCGTCTTAACACATCGACACTTCACCCCGGGTGGCGTCTTAACACATCGACACTTCACCCGTCATATTACTTTGAGTGGTGTCTTAGCACATCGACACTTCACTCGTCACGTGAAATGTGGTGTCTTAGCACATCGACACTTCACATCTCACGCTACAACAAACAAATACATTATATACCTACGCATATAATTATTCCACTCACCTTAACGATTCGGTGATGGTTTTATACTTCCGCAAGCTTCAAAGCAAAGTACCTAATACAATAAGTTCTCAATCAACACACAAACTAGTTGGACTATACACCAACAATTCACTCATGTGCATTTAATGACTTAAATGCATTAAATGCCCCATTACACCAAAACCATCCATTTAAGGTCAAGACCATCATAAATCACTAAAAGCTAGTGATTAAGGTCCAACAACACTAACTAATACACAAATAGGGTATTTCATACCCATCTTTCCCAACTTGGGCAATTATTACCCATTTGACCATGTTAAAGTCAACACACCCATTTCGGGTCATCTACTAACCCAATTAACACCCATTTGCTTAATAACTAGGTATGCTAGTAATTAACTAACCTTTTAAGACTCATAACCACCAATTTACACTTTGAAACCCTAGGTTAGTTACTATTAAGTCCTCATGACTCAATCTTACCCAAGAACACCTAAAATCACCAAATATAGAGCATACCACCACAATCACAACGTAGCTAGTGATTAGATGAACAACTTTAAAACACGCGATTTGGCCCGAAATCAACTTCTTCCTTCTCGATTCGAGCTTTCTCTCTCTCAAAGTGTTTCTCACTCTAGAACTTGATTTGGAAGAGATGATGTGGTTGGTGATAAAGTTAAGTGTGTTTCAACCACCACCAATTTGGCCTTTACAGCCCCAAACTCGTCCTCAGGTGAAAAGATGACAATACCCTTCATTTAGCTTTTATTTAAGAAGCTAAAATTTGTGCACAGGGCTAGTGCACGGCGAGCACACTTAACCCTGCGCGGCGCGCACCATGGTCTGGGCAGCTTCTGACTTCTGTTTAACTGCACAATGATACCCACACTCTATGCACCATATTTACACTGCTGTACAATAGATAATCGGGTCTTACATAACTTCTCGGCTCCAAAACCATAATCCACATAATAATCACGAATATTAACTAAAACCGTTTCCAAATGGACTAAAAATGACGTATATTACCATGATAAATATATGAGAAATGTGCAATATCAAATCACCCCACACTAAAGTCTTGCTTGTCCTCAAGCAAATTCAACTCGAAAATAATCTTCTACTAAATGATAACGTCTTCATAAGTGTAAGTAGAACCAACGAACATGAACCAAATGAGCAACTAGCGTGGGTACGGTTTTAAGAAAAACAAGTCAACCATGTGACTTCCACTTGTAATCCTAAATTCTCTAACATCCCCAAATAAAGAATCGGCACGAAATAATAACTCGAACAAAGTGCATCAAATATGTAATCCAAATAAATGTAGAGAATCTCGAACCTGATAATGTCTTCAAATATATGAAACGGAGATACAAGTGGAAGTCATGAGCCGAGAAAGTGAAATACTCGAACCAAAGAACCATATGAACCATACGGGCTACCCCGCGATTGGTCAAGCCAATGACTCCCACAGTACCTAACATCGCAAGATGTCGGTAAGAAAATAATGTGCTTAAGAGGATACACATTACGTCGCATATCATTGATAATCATGAGGTGATCATCTAATCCGTTAAGTCAATCTTAAAGATTGAAGCTCATCAATCTTAAAAGCTGATTAATCTTTAAGGAGATTATCCTTCCGGGGATCTGATAAATCACTGACATTTTGTGTATACATGGTGCCCCCCCCCCCCCGCGTCGTTTTACGAGACAGATCTCCCTCATTGAGATAAGTCTGACCACTAGCTCCCTATTTGATGCTGAGGCCTATTGGATTTCCAGCTGATCTTAGAGAAGACTTTTCAAGACTTTTCGTCAACCTACATCTGGTCTGGACTAAACATGTATACATATAGATACTTTCCTAGGTATATATACCTAGGTACAGATACAGCCATACATATACACTTAGATATATACATACATACATACATACATATATAGATATAAACATAAACACAGGACCCTGTATATATATCCTAGATAAAAACACATAGATACCGATATGCAATATACAGCTATACAGGCAAAACAGATACCATGTAGAGGGAAATAAATACATATATATATATATATATATATATATATATATATATATATATATATATATATATATATATATATATATATATATATATATATATATATATATATATCTAACTACATATAAATCTATAAGCATATGTCCTATTGTGACGATCGCTCCAAATCCATATGGACGAACACGTCATTCATCGATTTCATTGCGAGGTATTTGACCTCTATATGATACGTTTTATAAACATTAAATTCTTTTGAAAAGGCACACCATAAATGAATATTTAAATCAGAGGTTTTCGACATCTGATGATTTCTACATATAGACAATCACCGTAAATAATAGTTTACAATAGTACTTTCGTTGACAATGCAGTTAAAATAAGATACATGGTGATGATTTGGTGAATGCAACGTTTCCTTGAAAATATGTCATGTAAGACTCCATGCACATAGCTTGTCTAATATATAAGCAAACAGCGGAAGGCTTCTAGGGAACCTGAGAATAAAACATGCTAAAAAGTGTCAACACAAAGGTTGGTGAGTTCATAGTTTTAATGTTTCGTATAGTCTGTATATAAAAGTGGATCACAAGATTTCAGTTGTTTCATCCAGAAATGTTTATCAATAGATTCTACATAACAGAGCACCCTGGTAACTAAGCTTTAACGTTATAATGATAAATACCCCATTCGTTTTAATACATGCAAACCAACGTGTCCTAAACTCAAATAACACACGTCCGTTAAAAGGCTAGCGTTCTAGCTCGGACGGGGATGTCAAGCCCTATGGATCCATATACTGTTATTCGTGCCCACCAGTCCATATCCTATGTACTGGCAGCTACTAGTTACCAAAGCTAAGGGATTTTCGGTTTAAACTCAGTGTAGAATTAAGTATGTACTTGTATCAATTGCGTTTAAATTAAATCGCATGTATTCTCAGCCCAAAAATGTATTGCAAAAGCAATTAAAAAGGGGTCATATGAAACTCACCTTAGCAGCATATAAAGTCGTTCACCAAAATGTGACTGAAACTCGGATTACCAAATAACCGTAGATCTCAACCTAGAGAACTTATGTTGGTCAATAAATGTCTATCAAGCTAGGTCTGGTCATAGTGTATCACAATCCTAATGCTCAAGATTGACATACAAAAGTTATCCGAAGTCATTTCAAAAAGTCAATTTTGACAATAGTTCAACAAAACGAGACATACCTTATATAAGGAGTTATTTACTCGGTTGGTAATATTCAAAAATCCATTTTATCAATCTCGTAAACAAGTTATTTAAATCTTAATTGTGGATTCAAAAGCAATTTCAATTAACGTTAATCATAATTCAGTTGATCATATCTTTTAATCCGTTCATCGAAACTATTCGATATCTAAATGAAAAGTCATTGATTTTTCGCCAGCTTTCCAAAAACATGCATATCATATACCTTTTACCAGTAATATATGTATTTAATTCGTGATTCATCATAAACTGTTTAATGACGAAATTTAGCATACAAGCATATATAAATATATATACTCGAGCACTAGACATGGATACACAATTAATATATAAAAGATAAAATATGAGTGCTTACGTATCAATATTGAGATTCAATATTGTAGGAAAGTACGTAGACGCAACGGAGATGATAAACACTAGGTTTGATTTACAAATATACCCCCGAACATTATCCATAACCTCCTTGGCAATAACCCATAATTTCCTTAGCTCTATCCCGCTTGAAAACCATTTTGAAAGTGACACACTCATAACCTCATCGTAGTATTTTATGTATAATACTACTAATAAAAATAATAAGATTAATAATAATAATATTAATCTTAATAATTATAATAATAATAATAATAATAATAATAATAATAATAATAATAATAATAATAATAATAATAATAATAATAATAATAATAATAATAATAATAATAATAATAATAATAATAAACGAAGTATAGATAAATATATGTGTGTAATTGAACTGAAATCGTGCAATTTATAGAACCTTTTCTGAAAAAGCACCCCATGCGATCGCATGGGATTTATGCTTCAAGGCCATACGATCGCATGGCCCTCTGATCCAGCTCACAAACTTTTGTTTTCTTGTTTGTCGACATATTTATTTATTAATATATAATATATATAATTTATATTAATTAATTATATATTATATTATATTCTCGTGCATAGTTGACTTGTAATTTTCGTTCTGATGACTCGTACGTTGTCACCCGACTTATGTCCCGGTTCCGGTTTCTCGAACGCATTTTCGTACGTTTAGAAAACTCGCAATTTACGTTTTGTGACTCGTACCTTTGTCAAAATATAGTCTTAAATTATCAATAAACTATACCATTCAAAGTGTATCTTAAACTTTCGAGTGTTTTGGTCATTTACTTCTATAAATCATTGTTTCGCTATTTGTTAATATATATATAATAACAAATCGTTTTATGACCAAGTTAATATATATTCAACATTCATAAACACGTTTTAAATATACGTCGCAAGTTATTCATATAATTAATATTCCAACTTATCATATATATTCAAATAAATATTTAAACCAATAAGTTTAATGTACGGTATCAAACAATTAATACATTGTTACGTTTTCAAGTTATAGTATATATATATATATATATATATATATATATATATATATATATATATATATATATATATATATATATATATATATATATATATATATGTATCTATATACATATAATTGTTCGCAAATCGTCAAGAACAACCGAAAGGTATTTGAATATATGAAAGTAGTTCAAAAATTTTGAGATTTAGTTTTACCGACTTTGCTTATCGTGTCGAAAATGTTAATCATACAAAGATTAAGTTTAAATTTGGTCAGAAATTTTCGGGTCATCACAGTACCTACCCGTTAAAGAAATTTTGTCCCGAAATTTGAGTGAGGTCATCATGACTAACAATAAAAATGTTTTCATGAGGTATATGTGTTGATAAATAGAGTTTTATCACCGTTGAATAATATGAATAAAACAATCCGATTATTCGAAGCGTATGAGAGAAGTTATCGTAAAAGAGTGAAATGAAAGAATAGAGATTCGTCTTAACTTTTGACGTAGTTATGATTGATTTTCGGAATTTAAGGAATAGAAAATCTTCATAATCTAAATAAGATTTGATTCTTCGAAATTTAAGGAAATTAAGATTTCCTTTAAATGCGTAATCTGCCTCGATTGCTATACCTGATATTTTGCTATAAATTAACCACTTCTGTTTCATTATTTTCACCACTCCTATAATCTTCTTCCTCATTTCATACTTCCAAAAAATTGTGAAATGCTTCATCCAGTTCTGATTCTTGTTATACTCCTAACTTTTATATCTGTCATTCTTCTTTTTCATCTACCACCAGAGGAAGTTATTTTCTTCTACTATTACCTTGGAGTTATATTGTTTTTCGTTCTCCCGTGTCTTTATATTGCTATACGCATTGATATACACGGTTTGTAATTTCGGGGTTATTTTCGGGCTTTATATTTTCCATTATATTTCGGAGCTTCATGCTTTCGTTTTCTCTTCTCGACTTTAAGTCAAGCGAATAATGGTCTAGAATTCGTAGGTATGAATTTCGGAATGAACATAATTAATATTCTAAGAAAGAAACAGTAATGGCACAATCTGACTTGTCAAATTACCAGAATACCTCGAAAAAGACCGAATCATCAAGAAAAATATTTTCTTGATATGTTTAGAGGTTAAATAGAATGAAAGAGTTATGTAACATGGTTCATGATGAGGGTGGGATCTGTGAACCTTTATCACGTTCCATTAGAAACTCAGCATGACTTACTGTAATATAATCACGTTGATCAAGTGTCATTATATTATACTAACTCATGCTTCAATTCCCAACACTACTTCAAAAACATCCATTTTTCGAAATTTTCAGAAATTAGAAACTAAAATAGTTTCTTTTATGATGTAACACAGATAGCGTGAAGAGATAAATAATTTCGGATGATAATAGTTATGAAGATATCTTCAGAAATATCGAAGATATTTATAATGAAAGATATGATAATATCTTAGAATTTATAATATCGAAGGATGATGAAGAAGATTTGTTCGTAACAGATTTTGAGTCAGGAGCAAGGTATTCGTTAATGACTTCAGCAGATACTAAATCATTTGTATTCTTTGAAGGCAGGTTTAGTCTTTGTGATTTGTCCATAGCCTCCTTCATGGTCTGCTCAATCCGTTTTCCAGTTCCAAACCTTCTCTTTTTCTCAGCTTTACCACCATACTATTCTTTATCATCAAACTTTTGACTGTTAAGGTCGTTTACAGTTTTTGCTGCTTCATCAGCATTTTTCCAAAATTCGGAGAACTAGTTTTGCAGTTTGGGTGTTTTTCAGAAACTTCACCTTCGAAGTAAATAAGTCTAGGAGATA
This sequence comes from Rutidosis leptorrhynchoides, assembly GCF_046630445.1. Taxonomy (NCBI): domain Eukaryota; kingdom Viridiplantae; phylum Streptophyta; class Magnoliopsida; order Asterales; family Asteraceae; genus Rutidosis; species Rutidosis leptorrhynchoides. The sequence goes on from NC_092334.1 coordinate 127,971,701, forward strand.
GACATTATATGTATATATATAACTGTTGGCGTAGAATTACTGCGAAATTCGAAATACTGATTGCTAATTCCCGGTAGTTGGTATGGCAATTACCGTTACAAGATGTGGATGAGTACATGATAGGGTTTCAATGAACAATTATAATAGTTTTTCGGAGATACTTTAAGTCACAGATTAATGAATTTGCTGGTACATTTACTGTTAATGTGGTGGAACATGAAAGGTTCTCCAGTAACAAAAAAAATGTATATGCCAAATTACAAGTCTGAAAGGTCGTCGTTGACTGGTTGAACGGTTGATAATAATAGATACTTTGAAAAGAAATTGCAAGGTTATTTTCGGTAAAAACAATGCTAATGGATCTTGCACATATTTGAACTCAAAGTATAGCTTTGAAAGATGTAGAGATCTAAGAATGATGTCACCGGTTCAGAGTTATGACTTGGATTCTGATCCGTCAATATCAGAATATGTAATTGAATTTGTATGAAAATGATTGTATATCGTTGTGAGTATTGTTAATAATTTTGAATCAAAGTTGAAGAATGTACAGTGTAACATATTAATTGAAAACTTAAATATTTCCCGGGTATTACCTACCCGTTTAAAAAAAAATTCACAATTAATACTTTGTACAAAGAATTTTCGTTACAGTCTTTATGAAAATATCTGTATTTATATTTTCTTCAGATGTAATACAGATTTAATGAGTTAATATCATATTAAGCTCATTTGATTTTTGGCTTGAATTAGAAATGAATAATCTCCAAAACATTAGAGATTACCTAATCTTCACGGAGTATTTCACTAATGAAATCAATTCTTCATTATTTATTCTTATTGATATTCCTCGGTGAAGGATGTTGATGCTCGTGGAATTTTTGTGAACCTTACAAGGCACAGATGATGTTTTCTAGAAAGTTTTGAGTACATCGAAAATGAAAAATGTAAAATCAATTATGTAATTGAATAATACACTTGGTTTATTAGGAAATGGAATTCATTGAGTTGAAACAGAGATTGTAGTTAATGATTGTTAAGTCATTAACGAAGGATGTATAGCATATTAGTAACATGAACTAACCGAGTAGTACCTACAAGTTATGATTCACATGTAATAGCTTAGTACGAAAAGATTTATTTTGTTTTCAAATTTCACATATATATATATATATATAAAAAATATACATATAATTTCTTCAGGGAAAATGAGTTAATACTTCATAACTCGTTGATATAATATACGCGTTGTTGATTTGTGATGATGTTGGTGATTATGAAATTGGCGGAACTTGTAGTGCTACAGGTTTTGCCGGTGTTGGTGATACTGACGATACTGTTGATGCTGCTGGTAAAACAAGTCTAGCTTGTAAATCGTGCACCATTCCGGTCAGGGTTTCTACTCTTCCTTCTATCATTTCGGTCCACTCATCTGATTTACGGTTACGGCTGGAATAGATTATCTCTAAGACTTTTCTAGATTACATAATCGCCGCAGAATATTTCTCTAATGAAGTTATGAATCAATACTTCATCGGTTATTGTTGTTGGTACTCCTTGCTATCTATGGTGCGTATGACATTGATGTTCGAGGTACATGTTGTGATGTTGAGGCTTGCGGTGTGGATGTTGTTGGTGGTGGTAATGGTACTGTTGGTGTTGTTGTCGGTGGAACTGTTGATGCCGGTGATTCTGCTGGTGCTTGTAACCTTTGCACCATATTCTCCAAAGTCACTACCCGAGGACGAAGCTTGTTGACTTCTTCTACTACACCGGGATGATTGACGGTTCGGACGAGCGGATGAATAAAATCCAGAATTTGAAAGAGTATATGATCATGATGAGATATTCTGGAGATGAGAGAGAAAATGGTATTACGAACAGGTTCGCCGGTAAGTGCTTCAGGTTCTTCGCCAAGAGGGCAATGTGGTGGATGGAAGGGATCGCCTTCTTCTTGTCTCTAATAATTAAGTAGGCTACGAACCCATCCCCAATTCATCCAGAATAGATGATGGCTAATTGGTTTATCCATTCCGGTTACACTGTCTTCGGAATTCAGGTGAATATCCATATCGGAATGGCTGTCAGAGTTTAAGGAATTTGAACTAGATACGGGATCCATCTTGTATAATTAGGGAGATGATTTTTGATATGAATTAGATTATAGAATTTAGTTTGGTATTCTTCAATACATAATTTACATATGTATATATAATACCAAATTCCATAAATCACGAAGAAATTTTTAGAAGATGTCAGGAAAAGTTTACAGTAACAGATACGCTAAGATATGAATTTTGTCTATACACTATTCATGCAATCAATGTAGTAAAACGTTTCTAGACTTACGAATGATAAGCATGTAATTTTCGACAAGAAATGATAAGCAAAACTTTTGACATGCAGACACAGTCGAAGTCCAGACTTACGAATGTATCCTAACAACTATCAGTTAGACACACTAATGCAAGACCTGGTTTGCTAGGACCAACGCTCTGATACCAACTGTGACGATCGCTCCAAATCCATATGGACGAACACGTCATTCATCGATTTCATTGCGAGGTATTTGACCTCTATATGATACGTTTTATAAACATTTAAATTCTTTTGAAAAGGCACACCATAAATGAATATTTAAATCAGAGGTTTTCGACATCTAATGATTTCTACATATAGACAATCACCGTAAATAATAGTTTACAATAGTACTTTCGTTGACACTGTAGTTAAAATAAGATACATGGTGATGATTTGGTGAATGCAACGTTTCCTTGAAAATATGTCATGTAAGACTCCATGCACATAGCTTGTCTAATATATAAGCAAACAGCGGAAGGCTTCTAGGGAACCTGAGAATAAAACATGCTAAAAAGTGTCAACACAAAGGTTGGTGAGTTCATAGTTTTAATGTTTCGTATAGTCTGTATATAAAAGTGGATCACAAGATTTCAGTTGTTTCATCCAGAAACGTTTATCAATAGATTCTACATAACAGAGCACCCTGGTAACTAAGCTTTAACGTTATAATGATAAATACCCCATTCGTTTTAATACACGCAAACCAACGTGTCCTAAACTCAAATAACACACGTCCGTTAAAAGGCTAGCGTTCTAGCTCGGATGGGGATGTCAAGCCCTATGGATCCATATACTGTTATTCGTGCCCACCAGTCCATATCCTATGTACTGGCAGCTACTAGTTACCAACGCTAAGGGATTTTCGGTTTAAACTCAGTGTAGAATTAAGTATGTACTTGTATCAATTGCGTTTAAATTAAAGCGCATGTATTCTCAGCCAAAAAATGTATTGCAAAAGCAATTAAAAAGGGATCATATGAAACTCACCTTAGCAGCATATAAAGTCGTTCACCAAAATGTGACTGAAACTCGAATTACCAAATAACCGTAGATCTCAACCTAGAGAACTTATGTTGGTCAATAAATGTCTATCAAGCTAGGTCTGGTCATAGTGTATCACAATCCTAATGCTCAAGATTGACATACAAAAGTTATCCAAAGTCATTTCAAAAAGTCAATTTTGACAATATTTCAACAAAACGAGACATACCTTATATAAGGAGTTATTTACTCGGTTGGTAATATTCAAAAATCCATTTTATCAATCTCGTAAACAAGTTATTTAAATCTTAATTGTGGATTCAAAAGCAATTTCAATTAACGTTAATCATAATTCAGTTGATCATATCTTTTAATCCGTTCATCGAAACTATTCGATATCTAAATGAAAAGTCATTGATTTTTCGCCAGCTTTCCAAAAACATGCATATCATATACCTTTTACCAGTAATATATGTATTTAATTCGTGATTCATCATAAACTGTTTAACGACGAAATTTAGCATACAAGCATATATAAATATATATACTCGAGCACTAGACATGGATACACAATTAATATATAAAAAATAAAATATGAGTGCTTACGTATCAATATTGAGATTCAATATTGTAGGAAAGTACGTAGACGCAACGGAGATGATAAACACTAGGTTTGATTTACAAATATACCCCCGAACATTATCCATAACCTCCTTGGCAATAACCCATAATTTCCTTAGCTCTATCCCGCTTGAAAACCATTTTGAAAGTGACACACTCATAACCTCATTGTAGTATTTTATGTATAATATTACTAATAAAAATAATAAGATTAATAATAATAATATTAATCTTAATAATTATAATAATAATAATAATAATAATAATAATAATAATAATAATAATAATAATAATAATAATAATAATAATAATAATAATAATAATAATAATAATAATAATAATAATAATAATAAACGAAGTATAGATAAATATATGTGTGTAATTGAACTGAAATCGTGCAATTTATTGAACCTTTTCTGAAAAAGCACCCCATGCGATCGCATGGGATTTGTGCTTCAAGGCCATACGATCGCATGACCCTCTGATCCAGCTCACAAACTTTTGTTTTCTTGTTTGTCGACATATTTATTTATTAATATATAATATATATAATTTATATTAATTAATTATATATTATATTATATTCTCGTGCATAGTTGACTTGTAATTTTCGTTCCGATGACTCGTACGTTGTCACCCGACTTATGTCCCGGTTCCGGTTTCTCGAACGCATTTTCGTACGTTTAGAAAACTAGCAATTTACGTTTTGTGACTCGTACCTTTGTCAAAATATAGTCTTAAATTATCAATAAACTATATCATTCAAAGTGTATCTTAAACTTTCGAGTGTTTTGGTCATTTACTTCTATAAATCATTGTTTAGCTATTTGTTAATATATATATAATAACAAATCGTTTTATGACCAAGTTAATATATATTCAACATTCATAAACACGTTTTAAATATACGTCGCAAGTTATTCATATAATTAATATTCCAACTTATCATATATATTCAAATAAATATTTAAACCAATAAGTTTAATGTACGGTATCAAACAATTAATACATTGTTACGTTTTCAAGTTATAGTATATATATATATATATATATATATATATATATATATATATATATATATATATATATATATATACATATAATTGTTCGCAAATCGTCAAGAACAACCGAAAGGTATTTGAATATATGAAAGTAGTTCAAAAATTTTGAGATTTAGTTTTACCGACTTTGCTTATCGTGTCGGAAATGTTAATCATACAAAGATTAAGTTTAAATTTGGTCAGAAATTTTCGGGTCATCACACCTATGTGTCATCCAACCCATGAATTAAGGGACACTTAGGTGAAATGCCCCGTTCATATAAATTATAAATGTTTCATATTAATTGGTTTCTTTGCGAGGTTTTGACCTCTATATGAGACGTTTTTCAAATCTTGCATTCGTTTTTAAAAACAACCATAACCTTTATTATTGAATAAAGGTCTTAATGACATAATTTAGATTGTCTATCAAAGACAATCTCCTCAAATAAATAAGTTTTTACACAACCCATTACAATATGATCAAATATATTACAACAAATACTCCGAATGCAAGTTTAAACAATATAAACAATTATGCCGACTCCAAATCTTGACCTTGGGTGGGCATACGACAGCGGAAGTGTTTTTAATATTCACCTGAGAATAAACATGCTTAAAACGTCAACAAAAAAATGTTGGTGAGTCATAGGTTTAATTTCTATATAATAATCATAACATTTAATAAGCCACAAGATTTCATTTAATCAAATGCGCAGGATCATTACAACTACAAAAATCATTCATACGATGAGTCGCCTGGTAACCGACCTTAACATAGAGCGCTTAAGATATCTGGCATCATACATTCCACTATTTAAATGTATGACAAGAACCCTCCGAAGTACTAAAGCATTTCCACTATTCGAAAATGGGGGTGGTTGGTGCCCGTAGATCTACCTTTAGGATTCGCGTCAATTAGTGTTTTTCACTAATTCTTAGGTTACCAAGCATAATAATAATAAGTACAGATATCCGGTATAACAAAACAGTCGTAGAATGTAGTTTCATGAACTTGTGCTTATTTTGTAAAACATTTATAAATTTGCATGTATTCTCATCCCAAATAATTTAGATAGTAAAAATGGGACTATAACTCACTTTCACAGATTACTAATTCGTCGAGAATTAGACTTTGCCACGTGTTGATTTATGAACCTATAACAATATATACATATATTAAAATATGATCGAAATATATTCACAATTTTTTTTTATTACGTGTTGATGATTTTTAGTTGTCCAGTTAGCAGTCCAATGTTAGTAGTCCATAATTTGTCGTACATGAATAACTTAATATATATCTTGAATCAATCCACGACCCAGTGTATACATATCTCACTATTGATCACAACTCAAACTATATATATATATATTTTGGAATCAACCTCAACCCTGTATAGCTAACTCCAACATTTGCATATAGAGTATCTATGGTTGTTCCGCAATATATATATAGATGGGTCGACATGATAGGTCGAAATATTGTATACGTGTCTATGGTATCTTAAGATTACATAATATACAATATAAGTTGATTAAGTTATGGTTGGAATAGATTTCTTACAAATATTAACGTAGCTAAAATGAGTAGTTTTTACCAATTTTGTTTTACCCGTCATTTCTTCGTTTCAAATCCGTTTTGAGTGATTTAAGCAGCTACGGTTTCATATTGAACTTAACTTTATGAAACTAAACAGAAAAAGTATAGGTTTATAGTCGGAAATATAAGTTACAAGTCGTTTTTGAAAGAGGTAGTCATTTCCGTCGAAAGAACGACATCTTGATGACTATTTTGAAAAACATACATTCACTTTGAGTTTAACCATGATTTTTGGATATAGTTTCATATTCATAAGAAAAATCATTTTCCCAGAAGTATAGCTTTTAAATCAAAGTTTTTCATAGTTTTTAATTATCCAAACCAAAACAGCCCCCGGTTGTACTACGACGGCGTATATCCGGTGTTACGGTGTTCTTCGTGTTTACAGGTTTTAAAACATTATGTTAGCATATCATATAGATATAGAACATGTTTTTAATTGATTTTAAAATTTAAGTTAGAAAGATTAACTATGTTTGCGAAAAAGTTTAGAATTAACTAAACTATGTTCTAATGATTACAAGTTTAGCTCTTTGAATAAGATAGTTTTATATGGATCAGTCGAATGATGTTATGAACATCATTACTACCTCAAGTTTTCTGGATAAACCTACTAGAAATGAGAAAAATAGATCTAGCTTCAAAGGATCCTTGAATGGCTTGAAAGTTCTTGAAGTAGAATCATGACACAAAAACAAGTTCAAGTAAGATTTTCACTTGAAATAAGATTGTTATAGTTATAGAAATTGAATCAAAGTTTGAATATGAATATTACCTTGAATAAGAAAGATAACCTACTGTAAATAACAAAGGTTTCTTGATCTTAGATGATGAGTTGGAATGGATTAGAAAGCTTGGAAGTAGTCATGAAGACTTGATATGATTCTTGAAGTGTTCTTGAAAGATGGTTGTTTTTATGATGATTAAAGCTTGTAATTGAAGCTAAAACATGGTGAAAATGCTTGGAGATGATCAAGTATGATGTTAGGAGTATTTTGAGAGAGAAATTGGAGTGTAAGTATGAGAAAATGGAGTGAAGAAATGGTGTGCATTCATGAATACGTTTTTTTACATTTTATAAAGAAAAAAAGATACTTAAGTTTGTTTTCTTGCTAAATAATTCATGCAAGTTGACAAATGATAGTTCCCACATGATCCTTAATCATTTAAGGCTGCTAAGGAGTAGATTTTTATTAGTATAGATGAATAGTAAATACATCTAGAAGCTGCGTATTATACGAGTACAATACCATAAATGTACGAGTAGAATTTTTGATGAAAATGAATGAGAATGTAATTGTAAGCATTTTTGTTAACTAGAAGTACTTTGATATGTGACTTGAAGTCTTTCAAAAGTGTATAAATACATCATAATACATTACATGTATATATATTTAACTGAGTCGTTAAGTCATCGTTAGTCGTTACATGTAAGTGTTGTTTCGAAACCTTTAGGTTAACGATCTTGTTAAATATAATTGACCCATTGTTATTACACTTAAATGAGATGTTAAATTGTTATGTTAACATGTTAACATGGTGTATTATCATATCTAATATCATATATATATATATATATATATATATATATATATATATATATATATATATATATATATATATATATATATGTGTGTGTGTGTGTGTGTGTGTGTGTGTGTGTGTGTGAAATACTATTACAACAATAATCGTTACATATATGTATATTGTTTCGAAGTCTTTAAGTTAGTAGTCTCATCTTATATATATAACTCATTGTTATTATACTTAATGAGATACTTAAATATCATTTAATCAAATCATAAATATATATATCCAAATATATATTCCTTTAATTAATTATTACGATATATGACGTTCGTGAATCGTCAGACAGACTGGGTGTCCAAACGTTTGTATAAAATTCATTCCAAATAACCAAGTCTTAATAAGTTTGATTGCTTAATATGTTGGAAACATTTAATTATGTAAATATTAATCTTATATATATTAGCGGAAAAATCCGGGTCGTTACATTATACACCCGTTAAATTAAATTTCGTCCCGAAATTTGGAATAGTACCTAGTTAACGTGCGATATCGGTAAACAGATGTGGATAATTCTGCTTCATTTGGTCTTCTTGTTCCCAAGTGAATTCAGGTCCTCTACGAGCATTCCACCGAACCTTAACGATTGGTATCTTACTTTGTTTGAGTCGTTTGACCTCATGATCCATAAATTCGACGGGTTCTTCGACGAAATTTAGTTTCTCGTCAATTTTAATCTCTTCTAAAGGAATAATGAGATCTTCGGTAGCTAGGCATTTCTTCAGGTTTGAAACATGAAAGGTGCTATGAATCTTTTCTAATTGTGGAGGTAGCTCAAGTCGATAGGCCACTGGCCCAATACGTTTTTCAATCTTGAATGGCCCAATGTATCTTGGGCTCAATTTCCCTCGCTTTCCAAAACGAATAACTCCTTTCCAAGGTGATACCTTAAGCATAACCATATCACCCTCCTCAAACTCTAAAGGTTTCCTTCTAACATTCGCGTAGCTCTTTTGCCGACTACGGGCTGTTTTCAATCATTGCTGAATCTGAATGACCTTGTCGGTAGTTTCCTGGATAATTTCTGAACCTGTAATATGTTTTTCCCCCACATCACTCCAAAAAATCGGAGACCTGCACTTCCTCCCATAAAGTACCTCGAATGGTGCCGCCTCAATACTAGAATGGTAGCTGTTGTTGCAGGAAAACTCAGCTAACGGTAGATTTCGATCCCAACTGCTTCCAAAATCAATAACACATGCTCGTAGCATGTCTTCGAGTGTCTGAATCGTCCTTTCACTCTGCCCATCAGTTTGTGAATGATAGGCAGTACTTAAATCTAGACGAGTTCCCAACGCTTCGTGTAATGCCTGCCAGAATCTGGAAGTAAATCTGCTATCACGATCAGAGATAATAGAGATTGGTATACCATGTCTAGAAATAACTTCTTTCAGGTATAATCGTGCTAATTTCTCTATACCATCCTCTTTTTTTATTGGCAGAAAGTGTGCTGACTTAGTAAGACGATCGACTATTACCCAAATCATATCATAACCACCTGCGGTTCTTGGTAACTTAGCAATGAAATCCATGGTAATGTTTTCCCATTTCCATTCTGGGATTTCAGGTTGTTGGAGTAGACCCGATGGTTTCTGATGCTCAGCTTTGACTTTAGAACAAGTCAAACATGCTCCTACATATGTGGCTATATCGGCCTTCATTCCTGGCCACCAAAAGTTTCTCTTGAGGTCTTGGTACATTTTCCCCACTCCGGGATGTATTGAATATCTGGTTTTATGTACTTCATCTAGTACCACTTTCCTCAAATCCCCATTCTTTGGTACCCAAATTCTTTCAGCTAAATACCTGGTTTCGTCTTTCTGAATATTAAGCTATTTTTCTAATCCTTTGGGTATTTTCCTTCCAAAAATTCCTTCCTTCAAAACCTCCTGTTGTGCCTCTTTTATTCGAGTAGTAAGATTAGTATGAATAATCATGTTTATAGCTTTTACTCGAATAGGTTCTCTTTCCTTTCGACTCAAGGCATCGGCTACCACATTTGCTTTCCCCGGGTGGTAACGGATTTCACAATCATAATCATTTAGCAGCTCAACCCATCTACGCTGCCTCATGTTTAGTTGCTTTTGATTTAAAATATATTGGAGACTCTTGTGGTCGGTGTATACGATAAACTTGACCCCATATAGATAATGCCTCCACATCTTTAATGCAAAAACAACGGCGCCCAATTCCAGATCGTGTGTGGTGTAGTTTTGTTCATGAATTTTGAGTTGTCGAGAAGCATATGCAATCACCTTCTTCCATTGCATAAGAACACACCCAAAACCCATTCTTGATGCGTCGCAGTAGATAACGAAATCTTCCATTCCGTCAGGTAACGATAAAATAGGTGACGTAGTCAACTTCTTTTTCAATAATTGGAAGGCACCCTCTTGTTCGGAAGTCCATTCATACTTCTTCCCCTTATGTGTCAAGGCAGTTAAAGGTTTGGCTATTCGGGAGAAATCTTGAATAAATCTCCTATAATAACCATCTAAACCTAAAAATTGACGTATTTACGTTGTAGTTTTCGGGGTTTCTCAATTTTTGATGGATTCAATCTTGGCGAGATCAACTTTGATTCCATTACTACTGACTACGTGACCAAGAAATTGTACTTCATTTAACCAAAAAGCACATTTAGAGAACTTAGCATAAAGTTGCTCTTTTCTTAACAACTCTAACACAAGTCTCAAGTGTTGTTCGTGTTCTTGGTTATTCTTCGAATAAATAAGGATGTCATCAATAAAGACAATAACAAACTTATCTAAATATGGACTACATACTCGGTGCATGTGGTCCATGAAAACTGCGGGTGCATTGGTTAGACCGAATGGCATAACCATGAATTCGTAATGGCCATAACGAGTTCTGAAGGCTGTTTTTAGTATATCGGCTTCTTTAACCCTCAGTTGATGATAACCCGACCTTAAGTCGATTTTGGAGTATACGCTCGAAACTTGGAGTTGATCAAATAGGTCGTCGATTCGGGGTAAAGGGTATCGGTTTTTGATGGTTACTTTGTTCAGCTCACGGTAATCGATACACATGCGAAAAGACCCATCTTTCTTTTTAACGAACAAAATTGGAGCTCCCCATGGTGACGTACTCGGTCGGATAAAACCACGTTCTAATAATTCTTGTAGCTGAATTTGTAATTCTTTCATTTCGGTGGGCGCAAGTCTATATGGAGCACGAGCTATTGGTGCGGCTCCTGGTACAAGATCTATTTGAAATTCAACGGATCGGTGTGGAGGTAGTCCCGGTAATTCGTCCGAAAACACCTCAGGAAATTCTCTTGCAACAGGAACGTCATCGATTTTCTTTTATTCTTTTTCAACCTTCTCGACGTGTGCTAGTATGGCATAGCAACCTTTTCTTATTAGTTTGCGCGCCTTCAAACTACTAATAAGATTTAATTTGGCATTACCCTTTTCTCCGTACACCATTAAGGGTAACCCGTTTTCTCTCGAAATGCGAATCGCCTTCTCATGACAAACAACTTCGGCTTTCACCTTGGACATCCAGTCCATTCCAATAATTACATTGAAGCTTCCCAATTCCACCGGTATCAAATCAATTGCAAACGTTTCGCTAACTAAACTAATTTTTCTATTTCGGAAATTTTATCAACCTTAATTAGTTTACCGTTTGCTACTTCAACTATACACTTTTTATCCAAAGGCGTTAACGGACAATTTAATTTGGCACAAAATTCTCTACTCATGTAACTTCTATCGGCACCCGAATCAAATAAAACATAAGCAGGTGTATTGTTGATAAGAAACGTACCCGTAACAAGCTCCGGGTCTTCCTGTGCTTTCTCCCCATTAAAGTTGAAGGCTCTCCCACGGCCTTGCCTATTTCCATTCCTGCACTGGTTTATGGTATGGCCCGGTTTTCCACATCCATAGCAAACAACGCCGTTATTATTTGTTCTGGCATTATTTACTCCTTTGTTTCTATTTGGTCCGTAGACTTCACACTTTGTCGTAATATGGCCATTCCTATTACACTTGGTACATAATTCTCTACAAAACCATTCCGGATGAAACGTATCACACCTGGGGCATATAGTTCTTTGCCTTTTGTTGTCGTTGTTGTTGTTGTTGTTGTTGTTGTTGTTGTTAGGGTTATTGTTGTTGAGTCATTTGTTGTTGTTATTTTTGTGATTGGGATTGTTGTTGTTGTTATTATTATTGGGATGGTTGTTGCGGTTATTGTTACGGTTATTGTTGCGATTATTGTTGTTGTTGGGGTGCTTGCGATTGTTGTTGTAGTTGTTGTTTTGATTGTTGTTGTTGTACTGGTGACCCTGATCACTGCTTTCCTCCCACTTTCTTTTTCCCTGTTTCATTATGGCCTTCTCGGCCGCTTCTTTCTTTATCCTTCCTGTAATTTGGCCTATCAATTTGTGGGCTATACGGCTCGCTTTCTGCATTGTTGCAGGATTGTTAGCACCTACATGCTCTTGGATTCGTTCCGGTAACCCTTTTATGAATGCTTCAATTTTTGCTTCTTCGTCCTCAAATGCTCCAGCACACATTAAAGCCAGTTCATTGTAACGTCGCTCGTAGGTAGTGACATCTAACGCTTGGGTTGTCAGTGCTTTAAGCTCTGTCTTGAGCTTGTTGATTTCAGTTCTGGGACGATACTCTTCCGTCATCATGTGCTTGAAAGCGGACCATGGAAGTGCGTAGGCGGTATTATGTCCTACGTAATCCATGTAGGTATTCCACCATGTCAAAGCAGTACCCCTGAAAGTATGTGTGGCATATTTAACTTTATCCTCTTCTGCGCAGTTGCTGATTGCGACCCTTCTCTGTCCACCGCTTTAGTCCAACGGGTCCTTCAGTTCCTTCAAACTCATTGGGTTTGCAGGCCATAAAAGCTTTGTAGGAACATCCTACCCGGTTGCCATTGTCTCCTCCACTGCTGGAACCCGATTGGTTATTGTTGTTCATTACATTCACCACTGCAGCCATATTTGCAGCGAAAGCTTGAAGTTCTTCTGTGTTCAATTGTTGTTGTCTAGTAGCTGGAGGAGCCATTTCCTTCAAAAATAGCCGACTGAGTTAATCATATAGAATTTTAGAAGTAGCCAAAAAGTATTTTGCAGCTTGATATGAACTTATTATTATAAAAGCTTTTTCTTCATATTAGCGTTTTATAACTAAAATAATGTTCATACTTAGCAGCTAACACACAAATTAACTACTAAAATTCTAATATGAAAAACTATGGTAAATTATTACGTTACTACGTAATAATAAGTTGTAATAATAATAATAAACCTTCCATGCTTATTCTTATTATTATACAATCATAAGGAAAATTACATTGAGGATTTTCTTACAAACTTAAACACACAATATAATACATATTATACAATGCATGGAATACAGGATAGCTGCCGATGGTTCAAGAACGGCGAGATTTCTTAGATGTTGACATTGTTTCTTTCTCGGCCAAACGTTCGGATTTTCGTTTGGATAGTTCTTTTTCCAATTCCTCCCAATTGGTTCTTTCGGCTAATTGTTTGGGGGCAAAACCAACAGTCGTTATACGAGCGGTCATTTTATAAACTGGTCTCTTAGGTGGTTCAGATGGATGATCACAAACATTTTGGGTCATAATAGGTTCATCCGGTTTGGGATCGGGTATAACAGCCAAAGATTTTCCCAAATCACGTTGTGGTTCGGTAATTTCCACAACTTCTTCAGGATCCTCTTCTTCGGGTTCCTCTTCGGGATTTTCTTCTGGATCCACTTCTGGAACCTCTACTGGCAATTGTGAATCTTCCCAATTTTCCCAACAATTTTCCACTTTAATCGTAGCACCAAAAGTTAACTTTTCCGTTGGTTCATAAGTCGTACGCTTTGACTCAGCCTCCGAATCACTTGATAAGTAAATGAAATCTGAATCACTAGAGATGCTTATATGATCGGATGAAGTCATCTATCACATAATAGCAGGCATGTTAAGAGAATGATATATCTTATAATATTTATATGTTAATAATCTTATGTTTCCAACAATTATATTAAGCAATCATTTTTAAAATAATTACGGTCGAAGTCCAGACAACTAATGCATCAAAAATCAGTTAGACATACTAATGAAAAATTTTCTGATTCTCTAAGACCAACGCTCGGATACCAACTGAAATGCCCCGTTCATATAAATTATAAACGTTTCTTATTAATTGGTTTCTTTGCGAGGTTTTGACCTCTATATGAGACGTTTTTCAAATCTTGCATTCGTTTTTAAAAATAATCATAACCTTTATTATTGAATAAAGGTCTTAATGACATAATTTAGATTGTCTATCAAAGACAATCTCCTCAAATAAATAAGTTTTTACACAACCCATTACAATATGATCAAATATATTACAACAAATACTCCGAATGCAAGTTTAAACAATATAAACAATTATGCCGACTCCAAATCTTGACCTTGGATTGGCATACGACAGCGGAAGCATTTTTAATATTCACCTGAGAATAAACATGCTTAAAACGTCAACAAAAAAATGTTGGTGAGTCATAGGTTTAATTTCTATATAATAATCATAACATTTAATAAGCCACAAGATTTTATTTAATCAAATGCGCAGGATCATTACAACTGCAAAAATCATTCATATGATGAGTCGCCTGGTAACCAACCTTAACATAGAGAGCTTAAGATATCTGGCATCATACATTCCACTATTCAAATGTATGACAAGAACCCTTCGAAGTACTAAAGCATTTTCACTATTCGAAAATGGGGGTGGTTGGTGCCCGTAGATCTACCTTTAAGATTCGCGTCAATTAGTGTTTTTCACTAATTCTTAAGTTACCAAGCATAATAATAATAAGTACAGATATCCGGTATAACAAAACAGTCGTAGAATGTAGTTTCATGAACTTGTGCTTATTTTGTAAAACATTTATAAATTTGCATGTATTCTCATCCCAAAATAATTTAGATAGTAAAAATGGGACTATAACTCACTTTCACAGATTACTAATTCGTCGAGAATTAGACTTGGCCACGGGTTGATTTATGAACCTATAACAATATATACATATATTAAAATATGATCGAAATATATTCACAATATTTTCTTTATTACGTGTTGATGATTTTTAGTTGTCCAGATAGCATTCCAATGTTAGTAGTCCATAATTTGTCGTACATGAATAACTTAATATATATCTTGAATCAATCCACGACCCAGTGTATACATTTCTCAATATTGATCACAACTCAAACTATATATATATTTTGGAATCAACCTCAACTCTGTATAGCTAACTCCAACATTTGCGTATAGAGTGTCTATGGTTGTTCCGCAATATATATATATGTATATATATATATATATATATATATATATATATATATATATATATGGGTCTACATGATAGGTCGAAACATTGTATACATGTCTATGGTATCTCAAGATTACATAATATACAATATAAGTTGATTAAGTTATGGTTGGAATAGATTTCTTACAAATTTTCACGTAGCTAAAATGAGTAGTTTTTACCAATTTTGTTTTACCCGTCATTTCTTCGTTTCAAATACGTTTTGAGTGATTTAAGCGGCTACGGTTTCATATTGAACTTAACTTTATGAAACTAAACAGAAAAAGTATAGGTTTATAGTCGAAAATATAAGTTACAAGTCGTTTTTTAAAGAGGTAGTCATTTTCGTCGAAAGAACGACATCTTGATGACTATTTTGAAAAACATACTTTCACTTTGAGTTTAACCATGATTTTTGGATATAGTTTCATATTCATAAGAAAAATAATTTTCCCAGAAGTATAGCTTTTAAATCAAAGTTTTTCATAGTTTTTAATTATCCGAACCAAAACAGCCCCCGGTTGTACTGCGACGACGTATATCCGGTTTTACGGTGTTCTTCGTGTTTACAGGTTTTAAATCATTAAGTTAGCATATCATATAGATATAGAACATGTGTTTAATTTATTTTAAAAGTTAAGTTAGAAGGATTAACTTTGTTTGCGAACAAGTTTAGAATTAACTAAACTATGTTCTAGTGATTACAAGTTTAGCTCTTCGAATAAGATAGTTTTATATGGATGAATCGAATGATGTTATGAACATCATTACTACCTCAAGTTTTCTGGATAAACCTACTGGAAATGTGAAAAATAGATCCAGCTTCAAAGGATCCTTGGATGGCTTGAAATTTCTTGAAGTAGAATCATGACACGAAAACAAGTTCAAGTAAGATTTCCACTTGAAATAAGATTGTTATAGTTATAGAAATTGAATCAAAGTTTGAATATGAATATTACCTTGAATAAGAAAGATAACCTACTATAAATAACAAAGGTTTCTTGATCTTAGATGATGAGTTGGAATGGATTAGAAAGCTTGGAAGTAGTCATGAAGACTTGATATGATTCTTGAAGTGTTCTTGAAAGATGGTTGTTTTTATGATGATTAAAGCTTGTAATTGAAGCTAAAAGATGGTGAAAATGCTTGGAAATGATCAAGTATGATGTTAGGAGTATTTTGAGAGAGAAATTGGAGTGTAAGTATGAGAAAATGGAGTGAAGAAATGGTGTGCATTCATGAATACGTTTTTTTACATTTTTTAAAGAAAAAAAGATACTTAAGTTTGTTTTCTTGCTAAATAATTCATGAAAGTTGACAAATGATGGTTCCCACATGATTCTTAATCATTTAAGGCTGCTAAGGAGTAGATTTTTATTAGTATAGATGAATAGTAAATACATCTAGAAGCTGCGTATTATACGAGTACAATACCATACATGTACGAGTAGAATTTTTGATGAAAATGAATGAGAATGTAATTGTAAGCATTTTTGTTAACTAGAAGTACTTTGATATGTGTCTTGAAGTCTTTCAAAAGTGTATAAATACATCATAATACATTACATGTATATATATTTAACTGAGTCGTTAAGTCATCGTTAGTCGTTACATGAAAGTGTTGTTTCGAAACCTTTAGGTTAACGATCTTGTTAAATATAATTGACCCATTGTTATTACACTTAAATGAGATGTTAAATTGTTATGTTAACATGTTAACATGGTGTATTATCATATCTAATATCATATATATATATATATATATATATATATGTGTGTGTGTGTGTGTGTGTGTGTGTGTGTGTGTGTGTGTGTGTGTGTGTGTGTGTGCGAGCGAAATACTATTACAACGATAATCGTTACATATATGTATATTGTTTCGAAGTCTTTAAGTTAGTAGTCTCATCTTATATATATAACTCATTGTTATTATACTTAATGAGATACTTAAATATCATTTAATCAAATCATAAATATATATATCCAAATATATATTCCTTTAATTAATTATTACGATATATGACGTTCGTGAATCGTCAGACAGACTGGGTGTCCAAACGTTTGTATAAAATTCATTCCAAATAACCAAGTCTTAATGAGTTTGATTGCTTAACATGTTGGAAACATTTAATTATGTAAATATTAATCTTATATATATTAGCGGAAAAATCCGGGTCATTACATTAGGAGAGAGGTTTATCTCACAAAAAACCTATACATACACAACATTTGTTCCTATTTTTTTACCTCACACCATACCTATACATATAGATAGATACACCACATCACCATCCTATGTGGCCCAAGTTTTTGAAATCAGATTCAAATTTGATTTTTTAATCCCCTTCCCAAGACTTACTTTTTGCAGGGCACCATGTGCAAAAAACATCTTTTAAGCTTAACACATTTATCAAAACTTTTTTAAAATTTAAAATTTGAAATGAAAGTAATTCTCTCTCCGTTTGTTTTAATCGTCTGAAACCATCTTCATCTTTGTAACTTTTAGGGTTTTGTTTCCCTATTTTTTGGTAACCATCGACGGTGTATAACTCAAAATTTAGGCTACCACTTTTACAAATTGGGGGAAAATAACTGCATACTCTATGAGAGCTGGCGAAACAAACCCCGTACCACCTCCAACATTTCAATCGATCTAGCAAGCAGTAAGAGTATATTTGATGTGTACGAGGTGTAGTACGAAATACTATAATTTTAACTACGAAATATGATACAAGTTTTAATTAATTTACGGATGGGATATACCTAAACCTTGCTACAACACTATAGGCAGTGTACCTAATCGTAGAGTAGTGTAGTTTTTAGTAAGTCCGGTTCGTTCCACGGGGAGACGGCTTATTGCGTACACTATATTTTTAAACAATTATATTTGTATAAATATATATATATATATATATATATATATATATATATATATATATATATATATATATATATATATATATATATATATATATATATATATATATATATATTAGTAATATAGTAGTATTATTATTATTATAAAAGGGGGGTTTTACCGTTTAATGACCGGTTTATCGATTTTAAATAAAGCGTAAAGATAAATGACGATAATATAAATGACAGAATTTAAATTGCGATCAAGTAAATTGCAGTAATTAAAATGACAGTAAATAAAGGTACGATGAAATATGAAATAAAAGTATTATGCTTATTTAAACTTCCGTAATCATGATGTTTGACGTTTTGATTTTAATTTATTTATCTGGGTTAATTGTCCTTTATCCTAGATTTATTTGATACCTATCTGGTTTTTGTCCATAATAGTCCATCGGTCATAATTATAAAATGCTCGTCAAATTAACCTTATTCTCGAAGTCAAATATTCCAACTAATTAGGGATTCGCACTGTAACAAGGTTTTAATATTTTGTTTAATGATTACACCAGGTTATCGACTGCGTATAATCCAAGGTTTTAATACTTTGTTAACAATTACACCAATTACCCTTGTATGTAATCCACCCCTGTTTTAATAAGATATGAACATTAATTTACCCACTTGATCAGTTTGAATAATCAATTACCCAACCCGAATAATTAATTAAATGATCGTAAAATATGTCGTATAAATGTCACTAAATAGGACATGCATAATCATTTAATAATTATTAGATTAACTAATTTGAAGATAGGTTCGACAGATTCCAATGAGTTATCATTTGATTAGACAATACCCCCCATCTATTAATAGTTCATAGTCCAATGTCCGCAAGTGTCGGTCTTTTGTCCAAACCCGAATTATGGTACAAAATCCAATAACCTCATCTTAATATTTAGCCCAACATCACAATTACTTCGGCTCAAATAATCATAATAATAACTTAGTTACGATACATTAATTTAAAAAGGAAGAACATAGCTTACAATGATTATTTATCGCGTAGCGTTACACGGACAGAACTCCGATTTTAAAACCCGTAAAATAACCTTTACATTACCCAAATTATTATTAAACTTAAATTAAAAGTAAAATTATATATATATATATATATATATATATATATATATATATATATATATATATATATATATATATATATATATATATATATATATATATATATATATTACATATAGAGAAAGAAGTATGAAAGAGTGTGTGTAAACTCGTCCGAAAAATGTTGCAATTTATAGACTTGGCCAGCATTTCATGCCCAAATGATCGCATGCTCTTTCTTCCTCCTGGCCATACGATCGCATGGCCAGCCTGTCCCTGATATTTTGCTTAATCGAAACGTGGGCTGCTCGATTTTAATAATATATAATATAATATATATAATTTTATATATATATATATATATATATATATATATATATATATATATATAATATTCTTGTGCATAGTTGACTCGTAATTTTAGCTCCGATGTCTCGCTCGTTTACGCCCGGTCTATGTCTCAGTTCCGGATTTTCGAACGTCCTTTCGTACGCGTAGATATCTTGCACTTTGCGTTTCGCGACTTGTACTCTTATAAATTTTAGACGTTATTTATAAATTGAACCACTTGGATTGTATCTTGTACATTTGAGCTTTTTGGTCATTTGCGTCTTCAAATCATCATTTTCTTCTTTTGTCTTCGCACTTATTTATTTAAACGATTATTACATAAAAATAGAACAATAGTAGCTAAAAGGTTTACATATTGGAAGGATATTGCGCCTAAATATATGTTCATTTGGAGCACTATCAAATATCCCCACACTTGAGCGTTGCTTGTCCTCAAGCAATACAGAACTTGAAATAAAATCACACTTCACTCGAATCACTTTTTTATTCTTACACTTTATACATCTGTGATTTTGATACGGCGGTATAAACAATGATAGTAACAATAGAACCATGGTTAAAGGTGGGTGTGCCATCCACAGTTGCCTCGAGTTTAGGTCAACGACACTTGCAATTAAATAGCCGATTTACTTTCGGTTTCCAAAGCAAAGTGCACATTTGAAAGGCGGTTTAAAGTCCCACATGACTATGAAAATTTAGATCCTTAAGGAAATTGGATCTTTATGAAAATATTTGATCTTTTGAAAATTCATTCTAGCTTTTACCCTAGATAAGTTTTCCGGAATAACCCTTCACCGATGTTGCAAAATATTTTTGTGGGTTTTGTGGGTTTCAGATTTGAAAATTTTAGTTCAAAACTTGCGGTTTTGTGTCACCCACTTTCTAAACTTGTATTAGGAAAGCAACACGTCCAGTATACTTGCCCCGTATATTACCTTTCGGCAAACTACCGTCCGGTTGTAAAGGAAAGTGTTGAACAAGCAACTGTTAAGGCAATGTCTAATGACATGCAAATGTTCATGGTCTACAACGTGTCGGATGCAATTACTATCCTTTGTAGGAGCAATAGCAAAGATCACCTTATAGTTTTTCTGTCTGACACAAGGTCCTGTCTTCGACCATGCTATGCAACCACCGTTCTTACGGTTGACACCCGATTTAGTTCAGGTGACCTAATGAATTTTAGTGAATTCTTAGGATTTTATTTTCAATGGTAATGAACGCATTGAAAATAGGTTTTTAGAAAATAAAGCGGTTTTAATTTTGATCATAATATTTTCTCGTTCAAGCTCGAGTTCAGATATAATCGAATTCCATGAGTTTGTAATTTTCAATCTTTAAAGTCAATCTCAAGGATTGAGTAATATCAGGCTTAAAAGCTGATTTTTAATCTTTAAGGAGATTATCCTTTCTGGGGGTCTGATTCATTAGTCTTATCAAGCTAATTTGCACGGCGCCCTCCCCATTTTATGAGACAGATCCTCACATGGTTAGGATAAGTCTGACCACTTGGCGACCCTATTTGATGCTGAGGTCCGTGGATTTCCTGCTGATTTTAGAGATGACTTTTCTAGATTTTTCGTCAATCTACAGCTGGTCTGGATGACAACTTCCCGACCTAAATCAAGAAGAGCGTGTCTTTTCGGAAGACTTTACTTCCTTTTAATGATGGAATTGATTCATCGTGTAGATCCATCTATTCTTTAAAAGGTATTACAATAAATCGGGTAAAACTGATTAGTTTAGTCCAAAGCAAAAGTACCTGCAATAATCTGTACCAAATATGTGATATGTGTTTTAAAGAACTTGGTAAATTCTTCCCACACTTAGCTTTTATTTATTCTTTTCTTTGCCTTTTTATTCTCTTTTATTCCATTCTAAATAAATTCAAGCGTTTTGGGTTGTTTCTCCATTTATGTTCTCTCCGAGGTAACAATAATTTCGGCATTAACACCTAGTTTTATCGTTCATAAATATGTATAAACATGATTTTGAATTCATTTAGTTGAAATTTTTTCAAATTTTCACAAAATTTGGCAATTAAACTAAGTGTAAATCCGAGAGAATTTATAACCCTTCCCCGCACTTGAGATCATGCAATGCCCTCATTTGCATGAAATCAGACTATAATTATAAATTCATGAGGGTGATTAGTGTAGAAAAGTGATTAAAAATACCGAGTTTGCAAACATATTATTTTATATCACATTTGATATTTTGCGTCTTGTCGTCAAAATTAGTAGCATTTACTGAACTTTAATGTCAGTCTTTGAAAGTGCGCTGTTTTACCCTATTTTGTACATAAGATAAACTAATATATATATATATATATATTATAAAACCTTTATTTATTAAACAATTTAAATGAATAATTTTTTAAAATTTTGTTTTTTTTTTACTTTAGGTAGTTTCGGTATGTTTACCTAGTCCGTCCCTCGACAAAATTTAAAATTTGTCGTTTTTAAAGCGATTGTTTTAAAAGCAAAGATTTTTGGGTTTTTTAATTTTTTTTGGTATACTTTAGATCAATAAAATTAAAAATAATGATAACAAAATTTTTTGCCCCGCCCTCGGGTAAAGCAATTTCGATTCTATGATCTAGTCTTTAGCTTACGATGAATTTTAGAAATCATTTTTTTAAACTTAATGAAATAAAGTAATTTTTGTTTTTAAATTCACACAAAACTTAAATTTAAAAATGCATATTAATTTCATACAAAACCAACAAAACAAAAATTCAGATTGGGGGGAGAAAACTAGTTCTTTAGTGTCTGCTAGTGGAAAAGACCAATCGGATTCCATTCTCGGAACTACACGAGAACAGAACAACTAACTCTAGACATCATTTTCTTTTTAGAACATTTGAATCTCTCCACACTTAGGTAGATGTGGTGTCGAAATTGTGATTAACTTCATTGTCAATTTCTTTTGGACCATAATCAACTTGCATATCTGTGACTTTTGCTTTAAGCCATTGGTCGAATTCCTGTGTAATATGCACAAATTCAACTAGTTTCGCCTTTTCTTTAGGCGATAGATTGGATACAAACCGGTTACATAACTTAAAGTTTCCCTTGGTTCTAGCATCGCGAATCCGTTTAATAAGTTTCTTCATTGAACTGTTAATAACGGGGTCATTTAATTTCGTTTCAACAAGGGGGTTCTTTGTTATCAGGTCATCATTAGGTTTTACTTCATCTTCCCCACACTTAGGCATTTTATTATTGTTAAGCACTACCGTTGGAGTTGGTAAAACAATATGGTTCTTACCAATAGTTTTTGTTGGTTCAACGTTTTTGGTTGGTGGAGATTTAGACTTTCGAATCATAAAGGTGACCAATTTGTCACCATCACTAAGTGTCATTCTACCCTCTCTTACATCAAATAATGCCCCGGTGGACGCTAAGAATGGTCGACCTAAAATTAGAGGAATGTTTGAGTCCTATTCTATGTCAATGACAATAAATTCGACTAGAAAAGTTAAATTACCTACTTGAACGGGTAGGTTGTCAGCAATTCCAACTGGGTGCTTAATGGTTTGATCAAAGAGTCTAACACTCATTTTCGTTGGACTTAACTCACCTACTCCTAATCTCTTATATAATGAAAGAGGCATAACACTCACACTCGCACCTAAATCTGCTAGTGCATAGACAAGGAACATAAATTCACCCGGATCACCCATCCTGGGTGGAGGTTTTGGTGGAACTGTCTTCACCGGGTTTACTTCTACTGTTTTTGTTTCTTGCACTTTCTTATTCTTCTTCTTCTTTCCAAAGGTATCACAAACTTTATTACCTATTACTTGCTCATACTCAACTCCTTTTCTTGGAAACGGGATGGGTGGTCTGTATGGTGTCACCACTGGCATTACATACTCGGGTGGTGGTGGTGTAACTTCTTCATTGTTACTTACATCTAAAACCTTCCCACCTTCTAGTGCTGGTTTTTCAGAATTCGTTGATACCATATTAATATTCTCATTACGAGGATTTACTTCAGTATTACTCGGTAGCTTTCCTTGTCCCCTCTCACTCATCATGCTAGCAAGAGTACCTACGTGTTTTTCTAGATTCAAAATGAAAGCTTGTTGAGTTCTTAATGACTGATCAAACCTCTCATTTGTTTAGGTTTGAGATGTAATAAATTGTGTTTGAGATTTCATTAGCTTTGGCATCATTTCTTCCAGATTTGGCTTTTTCTCTTCGGTTTGTTGTGGTGGTTTATACAAGCTAGGTCTTTGTTGATTGAAAGTATTATTTTGAGTTGGTTGGTTATTCAGACCTTGTTGGTTGTACGAGTTATTGTTGGGTCCATTTGGATTGTAAAGAATGTTTTGATTTCGATTAAAGTTCGGCCTTGGTGGTTGATAATTAATTTGATAATTATTTCCCGGCCTTTGGTTCATGTAGGAAACATTCTCACGTTGTTCCATCGTTTGCTCAATGTGACAATCTTTTGTTAAGTGTGGTGCACCGCATTGTTCACAACTGATTCGTATTGCGTGAATATCTTTACTCATCTTTTCCATTCATCTCTCGAAAGCATCTATTTTTGCGGAAACGGAATCAAAGTCATGGCTAGAATCGGCTCTAGCCGCTTTAGATGAACGAAAGATATCTTTTTCCTGATGCCACTCATGTGAGTGGGAGGCTGTGTTATCAATGATTTTGTGAGCTTCGGTAGCGGTTTTATTCATAATGGAACCACCAGCTGCTGTGTCGATGACTTTCATGTAGCAATGTCAACACCTTGGTAGAATATTTGTACTATTTGATAAGTGTCTAAACCTGCTGAGGACATCCTCTCATCAACTTTCCGAATCTTGTCCACGCCTCATATAGTGTTTCATTTGGCTTTTGCGCGAACGTAACAATTTCTCCTTAAAGTCTCACGGCTTTAGATGCCGGAAAGAATCTTTTGAGAAATTTTTCAACTAAGACATCCCATGTATAAATCGCTCCTTCAAGTAACGATTCTAACCAATCTTTGGCTTCTCCCTTTAAAGTCCAGGGAAACAACATGAGATAGATCTGTTCATCCTCAACTTCTCAGATTTTAAATAGAGTACATATCCTATTAAAGGTCCGAAGATGTTCGTTTGGATCTTCTTTTGGCGTACCACTATATTGGCATTGATTAGTTACCATGTGTAGGATTTTTCCCTTAATTTCATAATCTGGCGCATTAATGTCTGGTCGCGTAATGGCATGTCCTTGGTCAGTGCGTGTAGCTCTCATTCGATCTTCCATACTTAGAGGTTCCGCTATTTCCATATTTGAAATTGTTGAATCCGATTTACTAGAAGATTCTGATTTAACGGTTTGTGGTTCAGGAGGAATGATTAGTGGTTCTGGATCTTGGAATTGTCCTTGAATATCCTCCGGGTTCTCAATTGTGAAGTCGGGTTCAAAAAATAGATTATCGGAAATTTGAATTGGAGTACTTGGTCGACTAGATGATGATTCTAAAGAAAAATCAACGGTGACAATATTGGTTCGATGTCTTGATCGAGTTACAGGTGGTGAACGTTTTGCTCGGTGCATTCACTGAATATCTTATTAGTTATAAAGATAAAAATTATATAACTTATCAAATTAATAGACTTTTCTGATTTTGCCCACGTTTCGAATAGCCAATAGATGCAGCAGGTAGCCAGGACCCTTTAAATCGGAAGCCCACAACTCGCCACTAACAAATCCAACTATTACTACGAACCAGAAAATTTTGGATGTCTATCAATTTAACCGCTTAAAATAATTTTTCGTCAAATTTTTTTTTGGAGAAGATATAAATCTATGTCCTAAAAACTAGAGCGTAGAAATGAGAAAGAAAAAGAAGCGCGTCGAAAAACGTCAAAAAATAAAAATAACAAAGAAAAACGTCGAAACTTAAAAGTCTAAAAACTAAAAATTAAAAATTGCGTCTAAAGGTATTAAAGCTTAAAGGAATTCTATATCCAAAACGGCAATAACTTAATTTAGGTACTAAAATATATAAACTGCGTCGCAAAATTCTAAAGCGCCTAAATCTTAATTCTAAAGAAAAAGCACTTAAGGGATTTTACGGCAAAACCTAAAAATCTAGACGTATAAAAATAACTACGGTAAAACTAAACTTAAAACTAAATACGAACGACAAATAAAAAAATTACGAAGTTAAACGAATAAAAAGATACAAAATATTATAAAAATGATAAAAATAAAATTTTATATACAAATATTATATTTATATTATTATTTTATAAAAATATTAATTTATATAATTAATAATAATAATAAAACTTAATAATAAAAATTATATATTAAAACTAAAATTATAAACTAATTAATTAATTAAAACCCTAATTATAATTATAATTAAAATAATAAACCCTAACGTAATTAATGCTTTAAGGATTCTGACCAGTCAAATCAATCCATGCGATCGTATGGATTTCGTTCTTTTGGATCATGCGATCGCATGATAGGGTTGTCCAGGAAGTCTTTGGGCTTTTATCTGGCTTCGGCCCAGATTTTATTTTAATTATATTTATTTTATTTTTTTCAATTTTCAAAATATTACAAAATATTTATACAATTTAAAATAAACTTATATTTTAAATCTAAAAATAAAAGTACTTGTTAATATTATATATAAAATCTTTAAAATAGATATATATTTTTTTTTCTTTTTATAATTTTTAACACTTATTATAAATACAAAATATTTTACGAAATAAGAAATAATATATTTTTACAAAAATATAGTTTTACTAAAATATAGCGTAAAAATATAGCGTTTCGTCAATCCCCGGCAGCGGCACCAAAAACTTGATGTGTACGAGGTGTAGTACGAAATACTATAATTTTTACTACGAAATATGATACAAGTTTTAATTAATTTACGGATGGGATATACCTAAACCTTGCTACAACACTATAGGCAGTGTACCTAATCGTAGAGTAGTGTAGTTTTTAGTAAGTCCGGTTCGTTCCACAGGGAGACGGCTTATTGCGTACACTATATTTTTAAAATATTATATTTGTATATATATATATATATATATATATATATATATATATATATATATATATATATATATATATATATATATATATATATATATATATATATATATATATATATATATTAGTAATATAGTAGTATTATTATTATTATAAAAGGGGGGTTTTACAGTTTAATGATCGGTTTATCGATTTTAAATAAAGCGTAAAGATAAATGACGATAATATAAATGACAGAATTTAAATTGCGATAAAGTAAATTGCAGTAATTAAAATGACAGTAAATAAAGGTATGATGAAATATGAAATAAAAGTATTATGCTTATTTAAACTTCCGTAATCATGATATTTGACGTTTTGATTTTAATTTATTTATCTGGGTTAATTGTCCTTTGTCCTGGATTTATTTGATACCTATCTGGTTTTTGTCCATAATAGTTCATCGGTCATAATTATAAAATGCTCGTCAAAATAACCTTATTTCCAAAGTCAAATATTCCAACTAATTAGGGATTCGAACTGTAACAAGGTTTTAATACTTTATTTAATGATTACACCAGGTTATCGACTGCGTATAATCAAAGGTTTTAATACTTTGTTAACAATTACACTAATTACCCTTGTATGTAATCCACCCCTGTTTTAATAAGATATGAACATTAATTTACCCACTTGATCAGTTTGAATAATCAATTACCCAACCCGAATAATTAATTAAATGATCGTAAAAGATGTCATATAAACGTCACTAAATAGGACATGCATAATCATTTAATAATTATTAGATTAACTAATTTGAAGATAGGTTCGACAGATTCCAATGAGTTATTATTTGATTAGACAATACCCCACATCTATTAATAGTTCATAGTCCAATGTCCGCAAGTGTCGGTCTTTTGTCCAAACCCTAATTATGGTACAAAATTCAATAACCCCATCTTAATATTTAGCCCAACATCACAATTACTTTGCTCAAATAAGCATAATAATAACTTAGTTACGAGACATTAATTTAAAAAGGAAGAACATAGCTTATAGTGATTATTTATCGCGTAGCGTTACACGAACAGAACTCCGACTTTAAAACCCGTAAAATAACCTTTACATTACCCAAATTATTATTAAACTTAAATTAAAATTATAATTATAAGTATATATATATTACATATAGAGAAAGAAGTATGAAAGAGTGTGTGTAAACTCGTCCGAAAAATGTTGCAATTTATAGACTTGGCCAGCATTTCATGCCCATGCGATCGCATGCTCTTTCTTCCTCCTGGCCATGCGATCGCATGGCCAACCTGTCCCTGATATTTTGCTTAATCAAAACGTGGGCTGCTCGATTTTAATAATATATAATATAATATATATAATTTTATATAATTATATATATATTATATTATATTCTTGTGCATAGTTGACTCGTAATTTTAGCTCCGATGTTTCGCTCGTTTACGCCCGGTCTATGTCTCGGTTCTGGATTTTCGAACGTCCTTTCGTACGCGTAGATATCTTGTACTTTACGTTCGCGACTTGTACTCTTGCAAATTTTAGAGGTTATTTAAAAATTGAACCACTTGAATTGTATCTTGTACATTTGAGCTTTGTGGTCATTTGCATCTTCAAATCGTCATTTTCTTCTTTTGTCTTTGCACTTATTTATTTAAACGATTATTACATAAAAATAGAACAATAGTAGCTAAAAGGTTTACATATTGAAAGGATATTGCGCCTAAATATATGTTCATTTGGAGCACTATCAATATTCATTTATCTAAAGGGGATGATTCTCACACACACTTCTTTGATCTTCACACATCAATTTAAAGAAATGGAGTATTATTAGAAGAGTAAAAGGTTAAAATAGGTGTGTGAGGATCAAAAAAGGGTGTGTTAGAATCATAATCTCAAGTCCGATAATTTATATTTATATTTATATTTATAATATATAGGATATTTATTTGCTGTTTCAATTAGACTTCTACAAACTCTTAATTAGGGTTCTTCAAATCTCACCTGTGCTTTTTCTAAAACATGGTTCATCTATGAAGATGTAATATACGTTCTATGAAGATGTGTAATCGATACTCAGTAAGAGTATATTAATCGAATTGCATTGAGCAGATCTATAATTGAATCACACAAAATGGGGGATAAATATAATCGGTCAAACGAATTTTAAAGGAAGTCAAAGCGATGCAATCCAATTCTTCCGATGATTTCATGAGCCTTCCTCTTGAGGTATACTAATTCTATTTTTTTTTACCTTCATTCAAATTATTGTATTGGATGTTGATTGTATTAGCTCACAGTGTGTGATTTGGTTAATTACTTGGAGTAATTTTAAAATTTTCAAAATTTGTATGATAATTATCACAGTTTTAGCCATTTTTCCAAAATTAAGCTTCTTTTAACCTTAATTTTGACTCTAATTGCTATTATCATAGAGAATGATGGCTGACTTATTAAGTTATGTGAACTATATGTATATTTATTAACACTTATAGCTTAAGGCTAAAAAACTTATGCCAATATCTCATTTGAAGCTTGTGTTTGTGAACCTTTTTTTTGTTGATTATGTTAAATTATTAGAAATCAGGGTTATCAAAACAAAATACTGGAAGTCCTCCAGTAAACAGAAGTTTTATTTTAAATGCGTTCTGCTGTAAGTTTTATTTTACTTGATTAAATTATGAAATCAAGAAAGGTAATAAATTGTTTCTGATTATGAATGTTTGTTAATGGTGCAGATATGTGATATGGTTGCAAATGCAAGATATTTGAATGTTACACTTATAGTTCCTGAGCTGGATAAAACTTCATTCTGGGCTGATCTAAGGTATTACTGAGCTTTGTACATTTCTTATGTATCTTGATTTATGTAATATGATTTTAATTATTGTGGTTATTGAATTGCAGTGAGTTTGAGGATATTTTTGATGTTGATTATTTCATTACATCGTTTAGTCATTATCTTCTTTTTGTTAGGTTTCTTTTTTGTAAATTTACAATAAAAAATAATGGAATTTTTTTTGTTCGTCAGGTTACAAAAAATAAAGCTTTTTGATCTTATAAATGTGGGCATACGATTAATTCAAATTAAATATGTTTGTTATTGTATTTCAGGTTACAAAAATAAAGCTTTTTGATCTTAAGTTGAAATCTGGTTTCGTTTTACAAGGCTGGATACATATCACAGGTGGATATAATAAAGTGGACTTGGCGATAATGGTTAGAGGTATGTTCATGATAGTTTCATGTTTCATTTGTGTTAAATATGCTTATGATTATGTTGTCTCTACTTAGTTTTGAATCATATTATAAGTAATCAAAACTGATCTTTGTTAAATAATGCAGATAGTCACAACTTTTGGACAGCCTTCCACTTCCAAATGTAAACGTGCATATAATCTTATCTTTTCGTTATCGTTTTTGCAGGTACCATCTCTGGACAGCCTTCCACTCATCTCTTTCTTATATAGTATATGAAGACTACCAGTCACCAAGGTCACGGAGTTAAAAGATCGGTTAGTTTAAGCAAGACTGATTACTTGGCCTAATATTTTGCTACTTTTTTAGTCTTATATTATTAGTTCATATTCACATGTACAAACTTTTATAGGATTTAAGAATTTGGGTCAGGTTCTATAGATGGATATTTATCCACAAGTTTCACCGTACATGATCAACCCACTGATTAGTTAATGGGTCAACATCACCACCATGTCTAAAAGGTACTAACTGCATTATCAAGTTTGAGATACCAGTGATCATACTTACACAGTAATGAACTCGATAATATATATTGTGGGTCCTTATATCATTCGTCCATTTTTTTCTATCTAAATATTTATTATTGGTTCATGTTTTGCACTTCTTTGTTCCGTCCTGTTTTTTCTTCTATGTTTTTATATATCAATTATTTATCCTAATAAACTTTCAGAGGCCATTTTGGAAGTAATCGTTCAATTTGTGAACTATCTGTTATCCATATGTTTGGTTTATATAGTTCCGATGTGTTTTATGTTTCAAAATCATATACTGCACAAAATATTTATTTAACTTACTTACTGTCATGTCTTTATTACATTCTTGGTGTTGAAGTATTGAATTGTTAGTTTCCTTTTTAGCTGCTCATTTTGGTATTTAATTGTGTAGGAGTATCGATTTTTTTATCTAAATTATGTCTTACCTTTTCCTTTAGGCCCGCGAATACCTAGCCAATTTCTGAAGTTTTAGATGTATCCTAAGAAGACGCCTTTATGCAATAGGATAATCCTTCAGGTATGGTTCTATACTTAACCTTGCAATGTTCTCCTTGGACTCTTAATGAGTAATGTGATATAATGCATAATCTTGAAGTGATAAAACGGGTCAGTAGACGGCCAAGGAAACAAGTTAACAACTTAAAACGGATAATAAGTTGCTACAGGTCGAAATGGGCAGCGAAGCATTAAGCAAAACGGCTAACACCATTTGAGCTGCTACGTTACGAATTTTTGTTGACCATGAATTATTAATAATCCGATGACAAAAATTATATGGTGTAATTTAATTGTAAAAATTTCAGTTTTAGGTTTACTTATCTTTCAATAGCCTGTTTTTGGACAAGTTATTGATGTATCTTATTTCTTTGCAGTGTAACCAACAACACTATATATAAAGCGAGTTTACTTAATGTGATAAAAAGATTCAGGCATAAGGAACCTTATTTTTTTGTATTGAAATACTAGAAAAAACATGTATTACCAATAGTGCTGTGATTAATCGATCTATAATAACTAGAGCCAACTTCACCTTATTTTTTTGTATTGAAATACTAGAAAAAACATGTATTACCAATAGTGCTATGATTGTAAGCATTGAAATCGATCTATAATAACTAGAGCCAACTTCACCATACAATGTATAACATTTGGTGATTAAAAAAAATTATATCATTTGTTGATGCGTTACATCTAGACGTGTTGAAAAACACGTCTAATTAGCCTTTTTAACACGTCTAATTGATCATTTTTGTAGTAGTGTACGTAAGTCATCAAACCATTGTTCGGTGTTTGGGGCCATAAAAAATATGTTTTAAATACAATTGCACAGTGTTTTACACATTTGAATGTTTTAAATATAAAATATGTTTTTAGATTTTTATTGGCTCCTATGATGTAAGTTTTCTAATGTGAACCATTACAGCACAATGATTTATATTAGAATTTTTTTGTTTTTGTTAAATTTGCATATTTATCAACTCAATGACTACGAGCTCTTAAACTCAAAAAGAATATTTGAATTTTGTCAATAGCACGAGCTCTTAAATAATTCTTATATTTTTTATATTTTTAGTATCACTATTTACATACCAATATGAACTGCAAATCTCTTTTATTGCACAGTTTTTTACACACATATGCAATGCACGGGCTCAGAGAAATATTTTATACAAAGAAGTCTTGAAAACAACAACAATTGTTGCTCCAATTAATGAAGTAGCTATAATCATTAATCATAGAATAATCGAACAATTTACAAAAAATATTTGTTCGACAAATTTAAATAAATTTATTTGGTGATTAAAAAAAAATTATATCATTTGTTGATACTAATTTAATAAAAAAATATTTATAATCATTTATATTATATCCACCGTGCATCGCACGGGCTCAAAAAATCTAGTATATATATATATATATATATATATATATATATATATATATATATATATATATATATATATATATATATATATATATATATATATATATATATATATATATATATATATAATATGTAGTGTAGCAAAATATGATATAGTTATAGTTATATATATGGTTGTAAAATAAATATATACTACCCTTAAAAAAAAAAAAAAAAAAAAAGTTGTAGCGCCAATATTCTAGTTCTAATATGCCTAAAAAGGAGTCTTACTCAATTACACTAATTCTAGTCCTCCACAGGTTTCTATCAGAAGTCATGTCATCCGTCAGTAGAAGCTCTTTCATGTCAATCTTCAATCTATCCTCCAACCTACGTCTGGGTCTACCCCTTCTCCTTACGCCCCCAACAACGAGGGTCTCAACTCTCCTAACCGGGGCTAAAAGTGGGCGCCTCATCACATGCCCAAACCATCTAAGTCGTCCTTTCCTCAGCTTGTTGGTTATGTTCCCAACTTCCAAGTTCTCCCTAAAAACTCCATTTAGTATCATATCTAGCATGGTCTTGCCACACGTCCACCTAAGACCCTCATTTTTGCCACTTCCAACCTCCTTTCTTGAGTCATTTCACTAGTATATATATATATATATATATATATATATATATATATATATATATATATATATATATATATATATATATATATATATATATAGTTGTTGCTATAGTCTTTTTAACTCATGAGGTTTTTTCTGTTATCTTGACTAAATAACTGTGAACTAAAACCATTTTTTGATACAATTGTTGAATAGAAATTACTCGTAAAATTGATATATTTAAGAAGAGGATATTATCAGTATTTTGTGCATGTGGTGTAGTGGATTGACGCATTGTTTTAACAGGGGAGATGCGAGTTCGAATATTTGCACACAAAATTAATTCTCAAGTTCATCCCCCACATTACGTGAGATGCCTGAGTTGAGGTCACCAATTTTAAATCTCTTTGTGAGAGAAGATGTCTCATGTCTCATTAAAATAAGTCTCGTTGGGAGGTTTTACCGGATCCGTTCACGGACCTCTATCCGGACACTGACCCGTATGGATATGTTTCCGGGTATAGTCGATTGGGTTCGAGTTTCTGCCTGAACGTGTGTGTTACGTGCAAATGATGAGGATCGTTGAAATAAATGATCCGCTAATACAAAAATTGTTATTAAAAAAAAAATAAATTTTCGTGTAAACGAAAGTAAGCAACAAAGACCAATATTAAGTGTAGCCAACTGAGCTCAATATTTAAGCTGTATGTAAACAATCACGAGGCCCAGTAATTATACATTAATTCAAAAAAGTCCAATAAAATCCTAATAGAGGCCCGAAGTCCGGTAATTATTAATTGGACGAACACTTCGGTCCATTTTAGTATAAGAAAACCATTAAGTGCCTTCATGGAAGTAAGCTTTAACAAATGGTTAAACACCAAAATCTAGTTTAATACATGAGTTTCCTTATTTTTTATGACCCACGACATCATCCTATTGTGGATTGTCGTAGAGATCTTGTTAAGTATCATATCATTTTGAAATGGCAATAGCCACCCGATTTAGTGAATATTCATTTGATCCACGTGCTTGGTGATCGATATGAATATGGAATTGATATTGAAATAAGACAACAGCTACATTTTGTGTCAATTTTTTTGTTATGAAGTTATTTTTTCCATATATATGAAAAGAGATTTGAGTATGGGCAGGGTAAAATGAAAAGGTGTAATCATACCTGTCTAAATTTTGGGAGAAAAAATACCCGTTCCAAAAAGCTCTCAAGTTTAATCGACTCGAAGACTTTGCGTGCAGGCTTTTCCAAAAAAGAGTTGAAGTGTTCGTGTTGTGATTTAGCGCACTTTCAAGACCCGAGAAATTAATAGAACAATTAAGCAATAAATAAAGACACAAGATTTTACGTGGTTCGGCGTGAGGCCTAGTCCACGGGCGGAAGCAGGGAATGATTTTATTAGCAAATATGACAAACTCGAGGTTACAATGTATCACTCAATCTAGGATCTAAAAATGCTAACAAAGTATTTAGACCGCTCACTAGATTATAACACTTTCCTTTTAACTCACTCGTATAGAATTTTGATTAACAATTCTATACCTCACTCTTTTCTCTATACAACTTTTTCAAGAGTTAATTAAACTCTTTCAAGTATGGGATGATCCTCAAATGAAATCCATGCACTTCCTTTTATAGTTGAACTTTGTATGTTAAGAAGAAGACTTCAAATTGACTACTCTTTCCATTTATCAAGTTGTAAACAAGTTGTTGACAAGTTGTAAACAAGTTGTAATTTCTAGTGCATCCTCCTTTCTTTGACTTGTAATACCAATATGTATACAATTTGAATTTGACATCTCAAAAACAACTCATAACATAGTTGACCTTCTAGAGTTTGTAAGATAAAAGTTGTCATGTATGTATCCAGGCTTCATTCTAATGTGAAAGCAAGTTGGAATTGAGTCAACAAATAAAATTGTAGGGTTGACCAAGCTAGCATCCAACAAATCTCCACCTTGACGAACATTCCATGCCTTTGCTATCCTCTCTCAGTCTCTGCTTCCTTCCAGCCCCTGAGGGCTCATCACTTTTGAATACCGCGAATGCCAACCAAGTCCAAACAATGTTTGAACTTGATTGTAGTAACTACATTCGTCAACATATCTGCTGGATTATCTGATGTACGAATCTTTCTCACAATTATAACCCCTTCAGATATTACCTCGCGAATAAAGTGATACCGTATATCTATGTGCTTGGTTCTTTCATGATACATTTGATTTTTAGTCAAATGTATCGCACTCCGACTATTGTTGACACCTATGTCCTTATGAAGTAAGGCTTAGTGTGTCAGCACAAATACTAGAAGTATCTAGCTAAAAGTGGGGGAATGTTGCCGATTGATGTTTACTCTCGGGAAATAATCTCTGCAGACCCGGATCACAGATATAAAAATCTTTGGGGTGGCTTAATCAATCTTTGTCCGCTGAGCGTTGAGCTACTAGCTGGATGACTTATAGTGAGAGAAAATACTATGTGAGAGAGAAAAGTGAAATCTCTGGTCACAAATTATCAGAGTGTCTGAATGTGTAAAATGACGACCCAAGGGGTCTATTTATAGTGATAGATCCACCGGAGTACTCGGGGACACGTGTCAGATGATGATGCATTCTGTTATTCGTGATCCGATATTTACGTTGGATGTGACGCTCTCCGGTCAGGGCTTAAGCGCTAGGCGGCCTTCAGGGCTTACGCATGACGGAGGCAGTCTGCACAGCGGAGAACGCTGGACGGACAGTTTCACAAAACTGTTGTTCCCAGTGTTCTTGATGCTAATTTCATGCAAATATTATGCCTTTATGCGTGTATCCGATAGGATACACCTTTAAGTCTCCCCAGTTTAATGACTGAAACTTTAGCAAAAAGTTAAAGTTATTAAAATTAAAATTTGAATTTTGAAATAGGTCGATTCTTGGGTTTTCCGGGAGCAATAGGCGCGTTTATCGAATCCATTCTGACCATACACGTGTGTGGTTGAAAATAAAACCCCCAAAATTACCATAAGTCACAGCTGTCATATCCTTCTTCCTTTTTAACTGCCAAACAACCCTAATCGAACTTTCACTTTTACAGCTTTTTCTTACCAATCTTCATCTTTTACCATTAATATCTTCTTCACTTCCTGTTTCATTAAAACCTCAATGGCGACCATAAAACACGTTACAACTACTCGGAGTTTAGTGAATGACAAATACTTGGCACTGCTATTGCAACGTTTTCCAAGATTAGCTGGTGCTGAGCCAATAATTCCCTCAATTAATGCTAGAGCTTGTTCGCCACCTCCTGGAAAGGTTGCTGTCTATGGTTATTCATTTTTCAATTATTGTTTACGACTGCCCTTTACACCATTTTTCTTAGAAGTTTGTCAGTTTTACGGAGTTGCCATTGGCCAATTCGAACCAACATCTATTCGAAAAATTCTCATATTTGAGATGTACTGTCATGCGAGTAAAATAGTGCCATCTGTTCGAATATTTTGCTCTTTGGTGCGTATATCTTTTTACGAAAAAGGTTGGTTTACAATCAGCAAAGTCGATGAATTTTTGAGACCTGCACTTGATCATCCCTGTCATGATTGGCACGCTTCTTTTATCTTCATAAATGAAGATGCAATTGCTAACAAGTACTCATCTGTGCGATTTTGGCGTAAATACGTTCATCCCGTATCAATTACATTTCCGAGATTAAATAGCAAAGAGAACGCTTTGCTTAAAAAACTGAAAGCTGAACAAATCAACAATGTCAAATATGGGGAACATATGCTATCATTGACATCCGTAAGCGAAGATTGGGATATCACGCAAGGTTATGCTTGTGTTCTTCTTGGGAGAAAGAGTAAGAGTTTATTTTTGCCATGTATACTAATAACATGCTTCTTTCTGTTTATCCAACTAACCACTGTGACTATTTTAAATTTTGCAGAAATTAGTCCGCTTACCGCCATGCGCTCTTCGTCTTATTCGCAACTTAAATTTACCACACAGAAAATTATTGATGATACTCCCATTCGTGGAGAGGATGCTGTAAGGGAGGAGGAAGAAAAAGAAGAAGAAGAAGAAATAGACATATGTATGAACCGAATTGCTTCTAGAGAACGCTGTGCCTCGGGTAATGAGAATGATAACATTGAATTATGTGAAATACTAAACCAAAACCTGAATTTGTTTTCTTTTAGACCCAGTACTGGTAGATTTTATAATCCAAACCCTGCTTTATACGTTATGCCACCTTTGAAGTCTTGTGAGTCTTATTGGAACTCTTTTATAAGTAACAATTTCCCTTTATCTCCAACAGATACTGTACCACACCAAGATAATATACTAGCAACTCTTTCGCCTAACGCCAAGAGAAGAAGAACTGGTCAAAATGTACCGTCATCCGTTCAACAAGAAGCTGGCACTAGTTCTTCTCATAAACAAATTATTCTTCCCAATCTTGACACGGATGTTCTTTCTTCCTTTCTAAAAGGACCACCACATTCTTATGAGGGTTTCATGAGTTACTTGAATGCCATGGTATGTCCGTCACTATCCCAGTTTTTCAATAACCTATCTGGTACAGATGCTAAGAAGGTTAAAGCGCAAAGTATTATCCTCAACATTGCTTCTGGGTTGAATGACCTTCAACGATTATCCGAATTTGAGAACAATGAAATTATCACGAGTGAGAAACTTTCCGCTGAAAAGGAGAAAATAACTCAACTGGAACAAGTGGCTACATCCTTAAAGAAGGATTATGATACGATGAAGAGGAATTTTTTGAACTGCAGCACTCAGAGGGGAGAATTTAATAAACAAGTGAAGGAACTATCACTCAGAGAAAAAGAACACTTGAGCAGGATTGAAGAACTAGTAAAGGAGAATAATGTTCTGAAAGAACAGCTTAAAGCTAAAGAAGAGAATGAAAAACGTGTGATTGCTGGGATTCCTGCTCTTGTGAACCGTATTTTTAACTGTCAAGCGTTATCTCACAGGATTCGTGAGTTTACCCGCCTTGCTAAATCTGCTGAACGGTTGAGTTTTTTCAATTTTATGAAGAGAAAGCTACCAGAACTTCCAAATCAAATGCCTGAAGTAATTACATCAAAGATCAATAAAAATGCTGTCATAGAAGCTAACGCAGCCGGTGCTTTAATAGAAAATATGAAATTTTCTGATCTTGAAATTCTGTGTAAAAATCCAGATGTAACCATTGATGATGTATTAAATTATACCCCTCAAAATGAATGAAATATTATGCTTTCATGTATATATGCCTTGCATAACTTTTAATATTGTATTTGCTGTAATTGCTATGAAGATGCCTTAGTTTATTAACACATTCTGAGTTAAAAATGTACAAGATATTGATATTTTACTTTGCAACCACTATGCCTTCTAATATTGAAATCATATTTTTCGATATACGCTTTCCGTCATGAAACTTATGAGGAAAAGTTGCGAATTATCTTTGCCTTCAAATAGTTTGTAGGACTCCATAGTCCATTATCCGTTTTGCTTTGTATTTTTGCGTATAAGTTTTGTGTCATGACATTTGTAAATTCGCTTTAACGCTTCGATGCTTTAGTGAGTTCTACATGTCTCACTATCGATACAACCATTTTGAGTATGATTGCACTTCTACCACCGAAAGGTTATCTTTCTTCTGCGGGTAGGGATGACACACAGCTATGTTGAAATGTCCCATTCTTATTGATTAAAAACGTTCCATATTAATTGATTTCGTTGCGAGGTTTTGACCTCTATATGAGACGTTTTTCAAAGACTGCATTCATTTTTAAACAAACCATAACCTTTATTTCATCAATAAAGGTTTAAAATGCTTTACGTAGATTATCAAATAATGATAATCTAAAATATCCTGTTTACACACGACCATTACATAATGGTTTACAATACAAATATGTTACAACAAAATAAGTTTCTTGAATGCAGTTTTTACACAATATCATACAAGCATGGACTCCAAATCTTGTCCTTATTTAAGTATGTGACAGCGGAAGCTCTTAATAATCACCTGAGAATAAACATGCTTAAAACGTCAACAAAAATGTTGGTGAGTTATAGGTTTAACCTATATATATCAAATCGTAACAATAGACCACAAGATTTCATATTTCAATACACATCCCATACATAGAGATAAAAATCATTCATATGGTGAACACCTGGTAACCGACAATAACAAGATGCATATATAAGAATATCCCCATCATTCCGGGACACCCTTCGGATATGATATAAATTTCGAAGTACTAAAGCATCCGGTACTTTGGATGGGGTTTGTTAGGCCCAATAGATCTATCTTTAGGATTCGCGTCAATTAGGGTGTCTGTTCCCTAATTCTTAGATTACCAGACTTAATAAAAAGGGGCATATTCGATTTCGATAATTCAACCATAGAATGTAGTTTCACGTACTTGTGTCTATTTTGTAAATCATTTATAAAACCTGCATGTATTCTCATCCCCAAAAATATTAGATTTTAAAAGTGGGACTATAACTCACTTTCACAGATTTTTACTTCGTCGGGAAGTAAGACTTGGCCACTGGTTGATTCACGAACCTATAACAATATATACATATATATCAAAGTATGTTCAAAATATATTTACAACACTTTTAATATATTTTGATGTTTTAAGTTTATTAAGTCAGCTGTCCTCGTTAGTAACCTACAACTAGTTGTCCACAATTAGATGTACAGAAATAAATCGATAAATATTATCTTGAATCAATCCACGACCCAGTGTATACGTATCTCAGTATTGATCACAACTCAAACTATATATATTTTGGAATCAACCTCAACCCTGTATAGCTAACTCCAACATTCACATATAGAGTGTCTATGGTTGTTCCGAAATATATATAGATGTGTCGACATGATAGGTCGAAACATTGTATACGTGTCTATGGTATCTCAAGATTACATAATATATAATACAAGTTGATTAAGTTATGGTTGGAATAGATTTGTTACCAATTTTCACGTAGCTAAAATGAGAAAAATTATCCAACCTTGTTTTACCCATAACTTCTTCATTTTAAATCCGTTTTGAGTGAATCAAATTGCTATGGTTTCATATTGAACTCTATTTTATGAATCTAAACAAAAAAAATATAGGTTTCTAGTCGGAAAAATAAGTTACAAGTCGTTTTTGTAAAGGTAGTCATTTCAGTCGAAAGAACGACGTCTAGATGACCATTTTAGAAAACATACTTCCACTTTGAGTTTAACCATAATTTTTGGATATAGTTTCATGTTCATAATAAAAATCATTTTCTCAGAATAACAACTTTTAAATCAAAGTTTATCATAGTTTTTAATTAACTAACCCAAAACAGCCCGCGGTGTTACTACGACGGCGTAAATCCGGTTTTACGGTGTTTTTCGTGTTTCCAGGTTTTAAATCATTAAGTTAGCATATCATATAGATATAGAACATGTGTTTAGTTGATTTTAAAAGTCAAGTTAGAAGGATTAACTTTTGTTTGCGAACAAGTTTAGAATTAACTAAACTATGTTCTAGTGATTACAAGTTTAAACCTTCGAATAAGATAGCTTTATATGTATGAATCGAATGATGTTATGAACATCATTACTACCTTAAGTTCCTTGGATGAACCTACTGGAAAAGAGAAAAATGGATCTAGCTTCAATGGATCCTTGGATGGCTCAAAGTTCTTGAAGCAAAATCATGACACGAAAACAAGTTCAAGTAAGATCATCACTTGAAATAAGATTGTTATAGTTATAGAAATTGAACCAAAGTTTGAATATGATTATTACCTTGTATTAGAATGATAACCTACTATAAGAAACAAAGATTTCTTGAGGTTGGATGATCACCTTACAAGATTGGAAGTGAGCTAGCAAACTTGAAAGTATTCTTGATTTTATGAAACTAGAACTTTTGGAATTTATGAAGAACACTTAGAACTTGAAGATATAACTTGAGAGAGTTCAATTAGATGAAGAAAATTGAAGAATTAAAGTGTTTGTAGGTGTTTTTGGTCGTTGGTGTATGGATTAGATATAAAGGATATGTAATTTTGTTTTCATGTAAATAAGTCATGAATGATTACTCATATTTTTGTAATCTTATGAGATATTTCATGCTAGTTGTCAAATGATGGTTCCCACATGTGTTAGGTGACTCACATGGGCTGCTAATAGCTGATCATTGGAGTGTATATACCAATAGTACATACATCTAAAAGCTGTGTATTGTACGAGTACGAATACGGGTGCATACGAGTAGAATT
The DNA here is from genome assembly GCF_046630445.1 of Rutidosis leptorrhynchoides. Lineage (NCBI taxonomy): Eukaryota > Viridiplantae > Streptophyta > Magnoliopsida > Asterales > Asteraceae > Rutidosis > Rutidosis leptorrhynchoides. The sequence continues at coordinate 128,013,122 of NC_092334.1, forward strand.
GTTGATGAAACTGAACGAGAATGTAATTGTAAGCATTTTTGTTAAGTAGAAGTATTTTGATAAGTGTATTGAAGTCTTTCAAAAGTGTATAAATACATATTAAAACACTACATGTATATACATTTTAACTGAGTCGGTAAGTCATCGTTAGTCGTTACATGTAAGTGTTGTTTTGAAACCTTTAGGTTAACGATCTTGTTAAATGTTGTTAACCCAATGTTTATAATAACAAAAGAGATTTTAAATTATTATATTATCATGATATTATGATGTACGAATATCTCTTAATATGATATATATACATTAAATGTCGTTACAACGATAAACGTTACATATATGTCTCGTTTCAAAATCATTAAGTTAGTAGTCTTGTTTTTACATATGTAGTTCATTGTTAATATAATTAATGATATGTTTACTTATCATAATATCATGTTAACTATATATATAACCATATATATGTCATCATATAGTTTTTTTTTTTTACAAGTTTTAACGTTCGTGAATCACCGGTCAACTTGGGTGGTCAATTGTCTATATGAAACCTATTTCAATTAATCAAGTCTTAACAAGTTTGATTGCTTAACATGTTGGAAACATTTAATCATGTAAACATCAATCTCAATTAATATATATAAACATGGAAAAGTTCGGGTCACTACAGTACCTACCCGTTAAATAAATTTCGTCCCGAAATTTTAAGCTGTTGAAGGTGTTGACGAATCTTCTGGAAATAGATGCGGGTATTTCTTCTTCATCTGATCTTCACGCTCCCAGGTGAACTCGGGTCCTCTACGAGCATTCCATCGAACCTTAACAATTGGTATCTTGTTTTGCTTAAGTCTTTTAACCTCACGATCCATTATTTCGACGGGTTCTTCGATGAATTGGAGTTTTTCGTTGATTTGGATTTCATCTAACGGAATAGTGAGATCCTCTTTAGCAAAACATTTCTTCAAATTCGAGACGTGGAAAGTGTTATGTACAGCCGCGAGTTGTTGAGGTAACTCAAGTCGGTAAGCTACTGGTCCGACACGATCAATAATCTTGAATGGTCCAATATACCTTGGATTTAATTTCCCTCGTTTACCAAATCGAACAACGCCTTTCCAAGGTGAAACTTTAAGCATGACCATCTCTCCAATTTCAAATTCTATATCTTTTCTTTTAATGTCAGCGTAGCTCTTTTGTCGACTTTGGGCGGTTTTCAACCGTTGTTGAATTTGGATGATCTTCTCGGTAGTTTCTTGTATAATCTCCGGACCCGTAATCTGTCTATCCCCCACCTCACTCCAACAAATCGGAGACCTGCACTTTCTACCATAAAGTGCTTCAAACGGCGCCATCTCAATGCTTGAATGGTAGCTGTTGTTGTAGGAAAATTCTACTAACGGTAGATGTCGATCCCAACTGTTTCCGAAATCAATAACACATGCTCGTAGCATGTCTTCAAGCGTTTGTATCGTCCTTTCGCTCTGCCCATCAGTTTGTGGATGATAGGCAGTACTCATGTCTAGACGAGTTCCTAATGCTTGCTGTAATGTCTGCCAGAATCTTGAAATAAATCTGCCATCCCTATCAGAGATAATAGAGATTGGTATTCCATGTCTGGAGACGACTTCCTTCAAATACAGTCGTGCTAATTTCTCCATCTTGTCATCTTCTCTTATTGGTAGGAAGTGTGCTGATTTGGTGAGACGATCAACTATTACCCAAATAGTATCAAAACCACTTGCAGTCCTTGGCAATTTAGTGATGAAATCCATGGTAATGTTTTCCCATTTCCATTCCGGGATTTTGGGTTGTTGAAGTAGACCTGATGGTTTCTGATGCTCAGCTTTGACCTTAGAACACGTCAAACATTCTCCTACGTATTTAGCAACATCGGCTTTCATACCCGGCCACCAAAAATGTTTCTTGAGATCCTTGTACATCTTCCCCGTTCCAGGATGTATTGAGTATCTGGTTTTATGAGCTTCTCTAAGTATCATTTCTCTCATATCTCCAAATTTTGGTACCCAAATCCTTTCAGCCCTATACCGGGTTCCGTCTTCCCGAATATTAAGATGCTTCTCCGATCCTTTGGGTATTTCATCCTTTAAATTTCCCTCTTTTAAAACTCCTTGTTGCGCCTCCTTTATTTGAGTAGTAATGTTATTATGAATCATTATATTCATAGATTTTACTCGAATGGGTTCTCTATCCTTCCTGCTCAAGGCATCGGCTACCACATTTGCCTTCCCCGGGTGGTAACGAATCTCAAAATCGTAATCATTCAATAATTCAATCCACCTACGCTGCCTCATATTCAGTTGTTTCTGATTAAATATATGTTGAAGACTTTTGTGGTCGGTATATATAATACTTTTGACCCCATATAAATAGTGCCTCCAAGTCTTTAATGCAAAAACAACCGCGCCTAATTCCAAATCATGCGTCGTATAATTTTGTTCGTGAATCTTCAATTGTCTAGACGCATAAGCAATCACCTTCGTTCGTTGCATTAATACACAACCGAGACCTTGCTTTGATGCGTCACAATAAATCACAAAATCATCATTCCCTTCAGGCAATGACAATATAGGTGCCGTAATTAGCTTTTTCTTCAATAACTGAAACGCTTTCTCTTGTTCATCATTCCATTCAAATTTCTTCCCTTTATGCGTTAATGCAGTCAAGGGTTTTGCTATTCTGGAAAAGTCTTGGATGAACCTTCTGTAGTAACCAGCTAGTCCTAAAAACTGGCGTATGTGTTTCGGAGTTTTCGGGGTTTCCCACTTTTCAACAGTTTCTATCTTTGCCGGATCCACCTTAATACCTTCTTTGTTCACTATGTGACCGAGGAATTGAACTTCTTCCAACCAAAATGCACACTTTGAAAACTTAGCGTACAATTCTTCCTTCCTCAATACTTCTAACACCTTTCTCAAATGTTCACCGTGTTCTTGGTCATTCTTTGAGTAAATAAGTATGTCATCAATGAAAACAATGACAAACTTGTCAAGGTATGGTCCACACACTCGGTTCATAAGGTCCATGAACACAGCTGGTGCATTAGTTAAACCAAACGGCATGACCATAAACTCGTAATGACCGTAACGTGTTCTGAAAGCAGTCTTTGGAATATCATCTTCTTTCACCCGCATTTGATGATACCCGGAACGTAAGTCAATCTTTGAATAAACAGACGAGCCTTGTAGTTGATCAAATAAGTCATCGATTCTCGGTAGTGGGTAGCGGTTCTTGATGGTAAGTTTGTTCAACTCTCGGTAGTCGATACACAACCTGAATGTACCATCTTTCTTCTTGACAAACAAAACAGGAGCTCCCCACGGTGATGTGCTTGGTCGAATGAAACCACGCTCTAAAAGTTCTTGTAATTGGCTTTGCAGTTCTTTCATCTCGCTGGGTGCGAGTCTGTAAGGAGCACGAGCTATTGGTGCAGCTCCTGGTACAAGATCTATTTGAAATTCAACGGATCGATGTGGGGGTAATCCCGGTAATTCTTTCGGAAATACATCGGGAAATTCTTTTGCAATGGGAATATCATTGATGCTCTTTTCTTCAGTTTGTACTTTCTCGACGTGTGCTAGAACAGCATAGCAACCTTTTCTTATTAGTTTTTGTGCCTTCAAATTACTAATAAGATGTAGCTTCGTGTTGCCCTTTTCTCCGTACACCATTAAGGGTTTTCCTTTTTCTCGTATAATGCGAATTGCATTTTTGTAACAAACGATCTCCGCTTTCACTTCTTTCAACCAGTCCATACCGATTATCACATCAAAACTCCCTAACTCTACTGGTATCAAATCAATCTTAAATGTTTCACTAACCAGTTTAATTTCTCGATTCCGACATATATTATCTGCTGAAATTAATTTACCATTTGCTAATTCAAGTAAAAATTTACTATCCAAAGGCGTCAATGGACAACTTAATTTAGCACAAAAATCTCTACTCATATAGCTTCTATCCGCACCCGAATCAAATAAAACGTAAGCAGATTTATTGTCAATAAGAAACGTACCCGTAACAAGCTCCGGGTCTTCCTGTGCCTCTACCGCATTAATATTGAAAACTCTTCCACGGCCTTGTCCATTCGTGTTCTCCTGGTTCGGGCAATTTCTAATAATGTGGCCTGGTTTTCCACATTTATAACAAACTACATTGGCATAACTTGCTCCGACACTACTTGCTCCGCCATTACTCGTTCCGACACCATTTGTTCCTTTCGTTCTATTAACCCCTGGTCCGTAGACCTCACACTTTGCCGCGCTATGACCATTTCTTTTACACTTGTTGCAAAATTTGGTGCAGAACCCCGAGTGATTCTTTTCACACCTTTGGCATAGTTGCTTCTGATTGTTGTTGTTGTTGCGGTTATTATTGTTGTTGGGATGATTGTTGTAGTTGCTGTTGTTGTTGTTGTTGTTGTTGTTGGGCCGTTTGTTGTAGTTGCGATTGATGTTGCGATTGTTGGGATAATTGTTGCGATTATTGTTGTAATTGCTGTTGTTGTTGTATTGGTGATTCTTATCACCGTTTTCCTCCCACTTTCTTTTGACTTGCTTCACATTGGCCTCTTCACTAGTTTGTGAGCCATTCTACATGCCTGTTGTATGGAGGCGGGCTCGTGTGAACTTATATCTTCTTGGATTCTTTCCGGTAATCCTTTCACAAACGCGTCGATCTTCTCTTCCTCATCTTCGAATGCTCCCGGACACAATAGGCACAATTCTGTGAATCGTCTTTCGTACGTGGTAATCTCAAATCCTTGGGTTCGTAACCCTCTAAGTTCTGTCTTGAGCTTATTGACCTCGGTTCTGGGACGGTACTTCTCGTTCATCAAGTGCTTGAATGCTGACCACGGTAGTGCGTACGCATCATCTTGTCCCACTTGCTCTAGATAGGTATTCCACCATGTTAACGCAGAACCTGTGAAGGTATGCGTAGCGTACTTCACTTTGTCCTCTTCAGTACACTTACTTATGGCAAACACCGATTCAACCTTCTCGGTCCACCGTTTCAATCCGATCGGTCCTTCGGTTCCATCAAATTCCAAAGGTTTGCAGGCAGTGAATTCTTTGTAGGTGCATCCTACACGATTTCCTGTACTGCTAGATCCAAGGTTATTGTTGGTATGTAGCGCAGCCTGTACTGCGGCTATGTTTGAAGCTAGAAAAGTACGGAATTCCTCTTCATTCATATTCACGGTGTGTCGAGTAGTCGGTGCCATTTCCTTCAAAATAGTTAAATGGAACAAGTTAATCATACAGAATATTAAGAGTAGTTAATAGTATTTCGTAGCATAATATGAACTCATTTATAAAAGCTTTTTCTTCATATTAGCGTTTTATAAGTTTAAATTCGGGTAGTACCTACCCGTTAAGTTCATACTTAGTAGCTAATATACAATTCAACTACTACAATTCTATATGAAAAACTGATTATAATAATATTTCGCGTTCAAACTTTTATACAATATTTTACAAACTTACAATACCGCTTATTTTACATAAAGCATGAAATATAGCACACAATAACTTTGATACAAGATAGTTGTGAAGACAATTCTAGCTAGTACACAAGTCGTTCAGCAAAGGCAATAAAGACACGTAATTCATACGTCCAGAAACAAGTCATGCATTCTGGTTTTACTAGGACTACTTCCCATCCTTGGTCTTGTGCAACATAACCGTTATGGCCGTTGATAAGACAGCGTGTTGTAACGTCATCAAAGGGACGAGGGTTACGTAATGTCCAACAGTCCCGTAATAATCTAAAAACCTCATTTCTTACCCCAATTACCGACTCCGTCACTTGTGGAAACGTTTTGTTTAATAGTTGTAGCCCGATGTTCTTGTTCTCACTTTGGTGAGAAGCGAACATTACTAATCCGTAAGCATAACATGCTTCTTTATGTTGCATGTTAGCCGCTTTTTCTAAATCACGAAGTCCAATATTCGGATATATTGAGTCAAAATAATTTCTTAACCCGTTGCGTAAAATAGCATTTGGGTTCCCCGCAATATATGCGTCAAAGTAAACACATCGTAACTTATGGGTTTCCCAATGTGATATCCCCCATCTTTCAAACGAAAGTCTCTTATAAACCAAGACATTCTTGGAACGTTCTTCGAATGTCTTACAAACTGATCTCGCCTTAAATAGTTGTGCCGAAGAATTCTGGCCGACTCTAGACAAGATTTCATCAATCATGTCTCCGGGTAGGTCTCTTAAAATATTGGGTTGTCTATCCATTTTGTGTTTTTAAACTGTAAAATAGACAAGAGTTAGATTCATAAAAAAAATACTTATTAATACAAGCAATTTTTACATATATCATAAATCATAAGAACACTATATTCCATATATTACACCACACGAATACAACTATCTTATTCCGACTCGCTCGTTTCTTCTTCTTCGGTTTTGGTTCGTTTTGCCAAGTTTCTAGGGATATATGATGTTCCCCTAATACGAGCCGTCGTTGTCCACATTGGTTTAGAAAAACCTGGTGGTTTAGAGGTTCCCGGGTCATTGTTACAACTTAAGGACTTCGGGGGTTGACGATACATATAAAGTTCATCGGGGTTGGAATTAGATTTCTCTATTTTTATGCCCTTTCCCTTATTATTTTCTTTTGCCTTTTTAAATTCAGTTGGGGCAATTTCTATAACATCATCGGAATTCTCATCGGAATCCGATTCATCGGAGAATTGGTAATCCTCCCAATATTTTGCTTCCTTGGCGGAAACACCATTGACCATAATTAACTTTGGTCGGTTGGTTGAGGATTTTCTTTTACTTAACCGTTTTATTATTTCCCCCACCGGTTCTATTTCTTCATCCGGTTCCGATTCTTCTTCCGGTTCCGATTCTTCTTCCAGTTCCGACTCTTCTTCCGGTTCCTCTTCGGGAACTTGTGAATCAGTCCACAAATCATTCCAATTTACATTTGACTCTTCATTATTATTAGGTGAATCAATGGGACTTGTTCTAGAGGTAGACATCTATCACATAATATCAAACACGTTAAGAGATTAATATATCACATAATATTCATATGTTAAAAATATATAGTTTCCAACAAAAATGTTAAGCAATCATTTTTAAAGAAAACACGGTCGAAGTCCAGACTCACTAATGCATCCTAACAAACTCGATAAGACACACTAATGCAAATTTTCTGGTTCTCTAAGACCAACGCTCTGATACCAACTGAAATACAGTTGGGGACAACCACCGTCCCACCCAGTGCCTTCCCAGCTAACCGCCTGGTGACCACTGAGTGTACCTCAGACACTGATTTTAGGGCCTGCCTCTCGGCTACTGCCAACCCTCGTAAAGGATCGCAAGGAGTAAGAGCCAATGCTTCGTCACAGGTAACACTGTGAGAACCTCCTTTACGACTAACCCGCCACACATGGACGGCGTTATACCAGCTCTGATACCAACTGAAATGTCCCATTCTTATTGATTAAAAACGTTCCATATTAATTGATTTCGTTGCGAGGTTTTGACCTCTATATGAGACGTTTTTCAAAGACTGCATTCATTTTTAAACAAACCATAACCTTTATTTCATCAATAAAGGTTTAAAATGCTTTACGTAGATTATCAAATAATGATAATCTAAAATATCCTGTTTACACACGACCATTACATAATGGTTTACAATACAAATATGTTACAACAAAATAAGTTTCTTGAATGCAGTTTTTACACAATATCATACAAGCATGGACTCCAAATCTTGTCCTTATTTAAGTATGTGACAGCGGAAGCTCTTAATAATCACCTGAGAATAAACATGCTTAAAACGTCAACAAAAATGTTGGTGAGTTATAGGTTTAACCTATATATATCAAATCGTAACAATAGACCACAAGATTTCATATTTCAATACACATCCCATACATAGAGATAAAAATCATTCATATGGTGAACACCTGGTAACCGACAATAACAAGATGCATATATAAGAATATCCCCATCATTCCGGGACACCCTTCGGATATGATATAAATTTCGAAGTACTAAAGCATCCGGTACTTTGGATGGGGTTTGTTAGGCCCAATAGATCTATCTTTAGGATTCGCGTCAATTAGGGTGTCTGTTCCCTAATTCTTAGATTACCAGACTTAATAAAAAGGGGCATATTCGATTTCGATAATTCAACCATAGAATGTAGTTTCACGTACTTGTGTCTATTTTGTAAATCATTTATAAAACCTGCATGTATTCTCATCCCCAAAAATATTAGATTTTAAAAGTGGGACTATAACTCACTTTCACAGATTTTTACTTCGTCGGGAAGTAAGACTTGGCCACTGGTTGATTCACGAACCTATAACAATATATACATATATATCAAAGTATGTTCAAAATATATTTACAACACTTTTAATATATTTTGATGTTTTAAGTTTATTAAGTCAGCTGTCCTCGTTAGTAACCTACAACTAGTTGTCCACAATTAGATGTACAGAAATAAATCGATAAATATTATCTTGAATCAATCCACGACCCAGTGTATACGTATCTCAGTATTGATCACAACTCAAACTATATATATTTTGGAATCAACCTCAACCCTGTATAGCTAACTCCAACATTCACATATAGAGTGTCTATGGTTGTTCCGAAATATATATAGATGTGTCGACATGATAGGTCGAAACATTGTATACGTGTCTATGGTATCTCAAGATTACATAATATATAATACAAGTTGATTAAGTTATGGTTGGAATAGATTTGTTACCAATTTTCACGTAGCTAAAATGAGAAAAATTATCCAACCTTGTTTTACCCATAACTTCTTCATTTTAAATCCGTTTTGAGTGAATCAAATTGCTATGGTTTCATATTGAACTCTATTTTATGAATCTAAACAAAAAAAATATAGGTTTCTAGTCGGAAAAATAAGTTACAAGTCGTTTTTGTAAAGGTAGTCATTTCAGTCGAAAGAACGACGTCTAGATGACCATTTTAGAAAACATACTTCCACTTTGAGTTTAACCATAATTTTTGGATATAGTTTCATGTTCATAATAAAAATCATTTTCTCAGAATAACAACTTTTAAATCAAAGTTTATCATAGTTTTTAATTAACTAACCCAAAACAGCCCGCGGTGTTACTACGACGGCGTAAATCCGGTTTTACGGTGTTTTTCGTGTTTCCAGGTTTTAAATCATTAAGTTAGCATATCATATAGATATAGAACATGTGTTTAGTTGATTTTAAAAGTCAAGTTAGAAGGATTAACTTTTGTTTGCGAACAAGTTTAGAATTAACTAAACTATGTTCTAGTGATTACAAGTTTAAAACTTCGAATAAGATAGCTTTATATGTATGAATCGAATGATGTTATGAACATCATTACTACCTTAAGTTCCTTGGATGAACCTACTAGAAAAGAGAAAAATGGATCTAGCTTCAATGGATCCTTGGATGGCTCAAAGTTCTTGAAGCAAAATCATGACACGAAAACAAGTTCAAGTAAGATCATCACTTGAAATAAGATTGTTATAGTTATAGAAATTGAACCAAAGTTTGAATATGATTATTACCTTGTATTAGAATGATAACCTACTATAAGAAACAAAGATTTCTTGAGGTTGGATGATCACCTTACAAGATTGGAAGTGAGCTAGCAAACTTGAAAGTATTCTTGATTTTATGAAACTAGAACTTTTGGAATTTATGAAGAACACTTAGAACTTGAAGATAGAACTTGAGAGAGTTCAATTAGATGAAGAAAATTGAAGAATGAAAGTGTTTGTAGGTGTTTTTGGTCGTTGGTGTATGGATTAGATATAAAGGATATGTAATTTTGTTTTCATGTAAATAAGTCATGAATGATTACTCATATTTTTGTAATCTTATGAGATATTTCATGCTAGTTGCCAAATGATGGTTCCCACATGTGTTAGGTGACTCACATGGGCTGCTAATAGCTGATCATTGGAGTGTATATACCAATAGTACATACATCTAAAAGCTGTGTATTGTACGAGTACGAATACGGGTGCATACGAGTAGAATTGTTGATGAAACTGAACGAGAATGTAATTGTAAGCATTTTTGTTAAGTAGAAGTATTTTGATAAGTGTATTGAAGTCTTTCAAAAGTGTATAAATACATATTAAAACACTACATGTATATACATTTTAACTGAGTCGGTAAGTCATCGTTAGTCGTTACATGTAAGTGTTGTTTTGAAACCTTTAGGTTAACGATCTTGTTAAATGTTGTTAACCCAATGTTTATAATAACAAAAGAGATTTTAAATTATTATATTATCATGATATTATGATGTACGAATATCTCTTAATATGATATATATACATTAAATGTCGTTACAACGATAAACGTTACATATATGTCTCGTTTCAAAATCATTAAGTTAGTAGTCTTGTTTTTACATATGTAGTTCATTGTTAATATAATTAATGATATGTTTACTTATCATAATATCATGTTAACTATATATATAACCATATATATGTCATCATATAGTTTTTTTTTTTTACAAGTTTTAACGTTCGTGAATCACCGGTCAACTTGGGTGGTCAATTGTCTATATGAAACCTATTTCAATTAATCAAGTCTTAACAAGTTTGATTGCTTAACATGTTGGAAACATTTAATCATGTAAACATCAATCTCAATTAATATATATAAACATGGAAAAGTTCGGGTCACTACATATGTGACACCTGGGCTAAAAAATCCTTGGCCGGATAAAATTTATGAAAGATATTTCCATAAGAATAATTGCTGTTATTCATATTCAAAAAGAAATTTTTACATTCATGAATATATCTCATGCATTTGACAGGTGATCAAGCTGTCCATGCATATAGTACTACGCATAATTTTTTTTTAAATTCATTGCATTCCAAGCTCTTTCATATTGCTCGCCGGATGGAGCAGCAAGCATGTATGACCCATTCTGATTTACTTTTGTGACTTTATAAGGTCCTTCCTATTTTGGTGCCAGTTTTCCAAATTTAATTTGCCTGCTTGCTTCATTATCTCGTAACACCAAATCACCAACTTCAAATTGTGTATGCTTCACTTTTTTGTTGTAATATTTTGCCATCTTATGTTTGTGATCTGCTTGCCGGATGGCGGCCATCAATCTTCTTTCCTCCAACAAATTAAGATTTTCCCTCAATGCTTCAGAATTGGCTTCAATATCAAATGCCATAATGCGTTGTGTTGGAACACATATTTCGGCTGGTATCACTGCTTCTGTACCATATACTAAACTGAATGGTGTTTCTCCCGTGCTCCGCTTTGGAGTTGTCCGGTGTACCCACAGTACATTTGGCAGTTCGTCTACCCAACCGATTTTACTTAATCCCAGACGTGCCTTAATGCCAGCAACAATTTCTTTGTTAGTAACCTCTACTTGCCCATTCGCTTGAGAATGAGCAACAGATGTAAAGTTTTGCTTTATCCCTAACTCTTCACACCAACTTCGAAATGGGTTCTCTGCAAATTGCTTGCCATTGTCACTGACTATTTCATTTGGAACCCCATAACGGCACACGATATCATGCCAGACAAACTTTTTGACATTGTCTCCTGTAATCTTCGCTAAAGCCTTTGCTTCAACCCATTTTATGAAAACATCAATTGCTACCACCAAGAACTTAGCATTACCAGTACTTCTATTGAATGGTCCCACAATATCAATTGCCCATTTGCAGAACGGCCAAGCGGATGACACTGGTATCAAGTCATACTTCGAAAGACGCTGAACGGTCTCATGCCTCTGACAATTCTCACATGTTTTTATTATCTCCGCAACATCTAGATAGAGAGAAGGCCAAAAATATCCTTGTCGCATAATCCGTGATGCTACAGTACGGAAGCCAGAGTGTTGAGAACAAACTCCTTCATGCATTTCCTTGACTACTTTCAATGCTTCATCATCGGTTAAACACCTTAACAATGGACCATTGTAAGACTTTCGATAAAGAGTACCATTAACTACTTCATACATTGGCGCCGTTACTTTTATCCTTCTGGCTTCCGTCTTGTCAATGGGTAGTCCTCCGTCGCATAAATACCTCAAATATGGAGTCATCCAAGTTTCCTTAGCATTTTCAACTATTGCCATGATTGGTTTTTCATATATTGATTTTTCCTTAAGTTCCTCAACTAACACTCGCTTGTACAAATGATCAAAGGTTAAAGTAGCTAACTTGCTTAAGACGTCAGCTTTCTTGTTCTTATTTCGAGGAATTTGCACAACTTCAAGGTTATCAAATTTCTTTGAAATTGCTTCTACCAACTTTACATATTGCCTCATTGATGTATCTCTTGCATCAAACGTTTCATTAACTTGCTGAGCCACAATTTAAGAATCAACATATGCCCTTAGGTTTGTTATGCCCATTTCTACTGCTATGCGCAAGCCGGAGAGTAATGCCTCATACTCTGCTTCATTGTTGGACTCATAAAAACAAAATTTCAATGCATAAATATACTCTTCCCCATCTGGACTTGTTAGAACCAGTCCTGCACCTGTTCCTTCTTCACTTGAGGCCCCATCAGTGTGCAATTCCCAAACATGTTATTGTGGTGCCATTTTATTATCATATTCCACTTTTTCATTTGTTTCCAGAAGAAAATCTGCATATATTTGTCCTTCACCGCATTTCTGGGAGCAAAATTAATTTCATATTCGCCCAACTCGATGGCCCATTTCGCTAGTCGGCCAGATGACTCTGGACGCCGGAGTATTTGCTTCAACGGTTGATCTGTTAACACCAAAATAGGATGACCTTGAAAATACCTTCGTAAACGTCGTGCAGTATGCACAAGGGCATAAACCATGCGATGAATTGGTGGATAATTTGTTTCACTGAGTTGTAATACTTTGCTCACAAAATATATAGGCATTTGTACGCCATTCCGTTCTGCAATTAAGACAGAACTAATTGCTTCTTTTGAGACATCTAAATACAAAATCAAAGTTTCTCCTTCTATTGGCGCTGTTAATGTAGGTAATGTTTTCAACAATTGCTTGACTTCTTGGAATGCACCTTCGGCTTCCGCCGTCCAAACAAAATCTTTTTTATTTAGACAACTTTTTAACACCTTCATGAATGGAAGCGACTTTTCAGCTGCTTTGGATAAAAACCTTGTTAATGCTGCTAAACATCCATTTAACCTTTGAACGTCTTTTTTGCTGGCCGGCTACGTCATTTCTTCAATTGCTTGAATTTTCTTAGGATTAGCTTTGATACCTCGTTCTGTAACAATATGACCTAAAAATTTTCCTTCTTCTACGCCAAATGTACACTTCTTAGGATTTAACTTCATATTGATTTTTCGCAAAGATGCAAAAGTTTCTTATATATCTCGCAACATTTTTTCTTCAGTATGACTTTTTATAACGATATCGTCCACATAAGCCTCCACGTTTCGCCCAATTTGATCCTTAAATTCCATATCAATAAGTCTTTGATATGTTGCTCCTGCGTTCTTCAAACCAAAAGGCATTTTCTTGTAACAAAATATGCATTCCGTCGTGTGAAAAGCCGTTTTGTCTTCATCCTTTAAGGCCATATGTATTTGATGATACCCCTTAGCTGCATCTAAAAAACATTTAAATCGATATCCTGCCAATGATTTAACCTTCCAATCGATTTCAGATAAGGGATAATTATCTTTGGGGCATGCTTTATTGATATCTGTGAAATCTACACACATCCGCCATGAGTTGTCCGGCTTCCTTACCATGACTGGATTTGCCACCCACGTCTGATATTTGACCTCGCAAGATTTCAGCATCCACCAAACTTCGTACCTCATCACGGAGGAATTTGCTTCTTTCTGGCGCCATGCCTTGCTTCTTTTGACAAACAGGATGTATATTAGGTGAAATGTCCCGTTCATATTGATTATAAATGTTTCATATTAATTGATTTCGTTGCGAGGTTTTGACCTCTATATGAGACGTTTTTCCAAAGACTGCATTCGATTTTTAAAAACAAACCATAACCTTTATTTTATCGATAAAGGTTTAAAAACATTACGAAGATTATCAAATAATGATAATCTAAAATATAGCGTTTTCAAACGACCATTACATAATGGTTTACAATAATATTACACAATAACTTAAGTCTTCGAATGCAGTTTTTAAACAATATTATACAAGCATGCAGACTCCAATCCCGTCTTTATTTAGCATGCAACAGCGAAAGCTCTTAATAATCACCAGAGAATAAACATGCTTAAAACGTCAACAAAAATGTTGGTGAGTTATAGGTTTAACCTATATATTTATCAAATCGTAATAATAGACCACAAGATTTCATTTATTCAATAATCTTACACTCGCAAGTGTATAAAAATCATTCATATGATGAACACCTGGTAACCGACATTAACTTTAATGCATATAGAATATTCCCCGTATACTCTCAAGTATGTCATAAATTGGCAATCGCAATCACCATATAAATCGAAGTGCTAAAGCCATTCATAACTTGAATGGGGGTTGTTAGGCTCAATAGATCTATCTTTAGGATTCGCGTCAATTAGGGGCCATTTCCCTAATTCTTAGGCTACCAGACTTAAAGGGGCAATATTCGGTTTAATAATCCAACTATAGAATGTAGTTTCGCGTACTTGTGTCTATTTTGTAAAACATTTATAAAGCTGCATGTATTCTCATCCCAAAAATATTAGATTTTAAAAGTGAGACTATAACTCACTTTCACAGATTATCCCTTCGTCGGAAAATAACACTTGGCCACTGGTCGATTCACGAACCTATAACGAATATATACATATATATCAAAGTATGATCGAAATATATTCACAACATTTTTTATTACGTTTTAACGATTTAAGTTTGTTAAGTTAGCAGTTCAACGTTAGTAATCTACAACTAGTTGTCCACAGTTAGATGTACAGAAATAAATCAGTATAAATTATCTCGAATCAATCCATGACCCAGTGTATACAAGTCTCAAGCTAGATCACAACTCAAAGTATATATATTATTTTGGAATCAACCTCAACCCTGTATAGCTAACTCAAGCATTACTGCATATAGAGTGTATATGGTTGTTCCCAAATAATATATATAGATGGGTCGATATGATATGTCAAAACATTGTATACGTGTCTATGGTATCCCAAGATTACATAATATATGTTAGAATACATGTATAATACAATATAAGTTAGTTAAGTTATGATTTGTATAGATTTGTTACAAATTTCACGTAGCTACAACAAGCAAAATTATCCAATCTTGTTTTACCCATAACTTCTTCGTTTTAAATTCGTTTTGAGTGATTCAAGTTGCAATGGTTTCATAATGAACTGAAATTTATGAAACTAAACAGAAAAAGTATAAGTTTATTGTTGAAAATATAGGTTACAAGTCAATATTGTAAGAGATGGTCATTTCAGTCGAAAGAACGATGTCTTGATGACCATTTTGAAAAACATACTTCCACTTTGAGTTTAACCATGATTTTTGGATATAGTTTCATGTTCATAAGAAAAATCATTTTTCCAGAAGAACAGCTTTTAAATCAAAGTTTATCATAGTTTTTAATTAACTAACCCAAAACAGCCCCCGGTTTCACTACAACGGCGTATGTCCGGTTTTACGGTGTTCTTCGTGTTTTTAGGTTTTAAATCATTAAGTTAGCATATCATATAGATATAGAACATGTGTTTAGTTGATTTTAAAAGTCAAGTTAGAAGGATTAACATTGTTTGCAAACAAGTTTAGAATTAACTAAACTATGTTCTAGTTATTACAAGTTTAAATCTTCGAATAAGATAGTTATATATATATATATATATATATATATATATATATATATATATATATATATATATATATATATATATATATATATATATATGAATCGAATGATGTTATGAACATCATTACTACCTCAAGTTTAGTAGGTAAACCTACTGGAAGTGACAAGAAATGATTTAGCTTCAAAGGATCTTGGATGACTTGAAAGTTCTTCAAGTAGAATCATGACACGAAAACAAATTCAAGTAAGATTCCTACTCGAATTAAGATTGTTATAGTTATAGAAGTTGAATCAAAGTTTGAATATGAGTATTACCTTGAATTAGAATAATAACCTACTGTAAATAACAGAGGTTTCTTGATCTTAGATGATTACTTGGAATGGGTTAGAAAGCTTGGAAGTAGACTTGCAAACTTGAAAGTGTTCTTGAAGTTTACTTGAGTAGTTATTTTGAAAGTGGATCTAGGTTAGGATTTATGAACTAGATTGAGCTAGATTTTGTTGAAGATGATGAAGAACACTTAGAACACCAAGAGAGAACTTGAGAGAGATAAGTTTGATGCATGAAAGTTGAAAAATGAAAGTGTTATGGTTGGTGAAGAAAAACGTGATCCTACCCTTCAATATAAGGTTCCATTAGTTTGTATTTTTGTTAGATATTTCATGCTAGATGCCAAATGATGGTTCCCACATGTTTAGGTGACTCATTAAGGCTGCTAAGAGCTGATCATTGAAGTGTATATACCAATAGTTTATACATTTAGAAGTTGTGTATTGTACGAGTACGAATACAGATTTAATACGAGTAAATAGTGTTACTGTAGTAAATAGTGTTTACTGTAGCAAATAGTATTTTAATGTAGCAAATAGTATTTTACTGTAGCAAATAGTATTTTTACTGTAGTGAATAGTAGTTTACTGTAGCAAAGCAAAACTTTACTGTAGCAAATAGTGTTTTACTGTAGCAAATAGTGTTTTAATGTAGCAAATAGTATTTTACTGTAGCAAATAGTGTTTTAGTTGTACATCTTTGATTTAATTGTATTTCTTCTTATATATATATATATATATATATATATATATATATATAAAATAAAAACTTACATCATAAAAAAATAAAACGATTATATAATTATCACAAGTTATGACGTTCATGAATCATCAGGCAAACGGGGTGGTCAATTTTCTACATAAACTCATTTCAATTAATCAAGTCTTAACAAGTTTGATTGCTTAACATGTTGGAAACATTTAATCCTGCAAATATAGTTTTCATTTAATATATAATCATGAAAAAGTTAGGGTCACTACAGTACCTACTGTAGTGACCCGAACTTTTCCATGTTTATATATATTAATTGAGATTGATGTTTACATGATTAAATGTTTCCAACATGTTAAGCAATCAAACTTGTTAAGACTTGATTAATTGAAATAGGTTTCATATAGACAATTGACCACCCAAGTTGACCGGTGATTCACGAACGTTAAAACTTGTAAAAAAAACTATATGATGACATATATATGGTTATATATATAGTTAACATGATATTATGATAAGTAAACATATCATTAATTATATTAACAATGAACTACATATGTAAAAACAAGACTACTAACTTAATGATTTTGAAACGAGACATATATGTAACGTTTATCGTTGTAACGACATTTAATGTATATATATCATATTAAGAGATATTCGTACATCATAATATCATGATAATATAATAATTTAAAATCTCTTTTGTTATTATAAACATTGGGTTAACAACATTTAACAAGATCGTTAACCTAAAGGTTTCAAAACAACACTTACATGTAACGACTAACGATGACTTAACGACTCAGTTAAAATGTATATACATGTAGTGTTTTAATATGTATTTATACACTTTTGAAAGACTTCAATACACTTATCAAAATACTTCTACTTAACAAAAATGCTTACAATTACATTCTCGTTCAGTTTCATCAACAATTCTACTCGTATGCACCCGTATTCGTACTCGTACAATACACAGCTTTTAGATGTATGTACTATTGGTATATACACTCCAATGATCAGATCTTAGCAGCCCATGTGAGTCACCTAACACATGTGGGAACCATCATTTGGCAACTAGCATGAAATATCTCATAAGATTACAAAAATATGAGTAATCATTCATGACTTATTTACATGAAAACAAAATTACATATCCTTTATATCTAATCCATACACCAACGACCAAAAACACCTACAAACACTTTCATTCTTCAATTTTCTTCATCTAATTGAACTCTCTCAAGTTCTATCTTCAAGTTCTAAGTGTTCTTCATAAATTCCAAAAGTTCTAGTTTCATAAAATCAAGAATACTTTCAAGTTTGCTAGCTCACTTCCAATCTTGTAAGGTGATCATCCAACCTCAAGAAATCTTTGTTTCTTACAGTAGGTTATCATTCTAATACAAGGTAATAATCATATCCAAACTTTGGTTCAATTTCTATAACTATAACAATCTTATTTCAAGTGATGATCTTACTTGAACTTGTTTTCGTGTCATGATTTTGCTTCAAGAACTTTGAGCCATCCAAGGATCCATTGAAGCTAGATCCATTTTTCTCTTTTCCAGTAGGTTCATCCAAGGAACTTAAGGTAGTAATGATGTTCATAACATCATTCGATTCATACATATAAAGCTATCTTATTCGAAGGTTTAAACTTGTAATCACTAGAACATAGTTTAGTTAATTCTAAACTTGTTCGCAAACAAAAGTTAATCCTTCTAACTTGACTTTTAAAATCAACTAAACACATGTTCTATATCTATATGATATGCTAACTTAATGATTTAAAACCTGGAAACACGAAAAACACCGTAAAACCGGATTTACGCCGTCGTAGTAACACCGCGGGCTGTTTTGGGTTAGTTAATTAAAAACTATGATAAACTTTGATTTAAAAGTTGTTATTCTGAGAAAATGATTTTTATTATGAACATGAAACTATATCCAAAAATTATGATTAAACTCAAAGTGGAAGTATGTTTTCTAAAATGGTCATCTAGACGTCGTTCTTTCGACTGAAATGACTACCTTTACAAAAACGACTTGTAACTTATTTTTCCGACTAGAAACCTATACTTTTTTTGTTTAGATTCATAAAATAGAGTTCAATATGAAACCATAGCAATTTGATTCACTCAAAACGGATTTAAAATGAAGAAGTTATGGGTAAAACAAGATTGGATAATTTTTCTCATTTTAGCTACGTGAAAATTGGTAACAAATCTATTCCAACCATAACTTAATCAACTTGTATTATATATTATGTAATCTTGAGATACCATAGACACGTATACAATGTTTCGACCTATCATGTCGACACATCTATATATATTTCGGAACAACCATAGACACTCTATATGTGAATGTTGGAGTTAGCTATACAGGGTTGAGGTTGATTCCAAAATATATATAGTTTGAGTTGTGATCAATACTGAGATACGTATACACTGGGTCGTGGATTGATTCAAGATAATATTTATCGATTTATTTCTGTACATCTAACTGTGGACAACTAGTTATAGGTTACTAACGAGGACAGCTGACTTAATAAACTTAAAACATCAAAATATATTAAAAGTGTTGTAAATATATTTTAAACATATTTTGATATATATGTATATATTGTTATAGGTTCGTGAATCAACCAGTGGCCAAGTCTTACTTCCCGACGAAGTAAAAATCTGTGAAAGTGAGTTATAGTCCCACTTTTAAAATCTAATATTTTTGGGATGAGAATACATGCAGGTTTTATAAATGATTTACAAAATAGACACAAGTACGTGAAACTACATTCTATGGTTGAATTATCGAAATCGAATATGCCCCTTTTTATTAAGTCTGGTAATCTAAGAATTAGGGAACAGACACCCTAATTGACGCGAATCCTAAAGATAGATCTATTGGGCCTAACAAACCCCATCCAAAGTACCGGATGCTTTAGTACTTCGAAATTTATATCATATCCGAAGGGTGTCCCGGAATGATGGGGATATTCTTATATATGCATCTTGTTAATGTCGGTTACCAGGTGTTCACCATATGAATGATTTTTATCTCTATGTATGGGATGTGTATTGAAATATGAAATCTTGTGGTCTATTGTTACGATTTGATATATATAGGTTAAACCTATAACTCACCAACATTTTTGTTGACGTTTAAAGCATGTTTATTCTCAGGTGAATATTAAGAGCTTCCGCTGTTGCATACTAAAATAAGGACAAGATTTGGAGTCCATGCTTGTATGATATTGTGTAAAAACTGCATTCAAGAAACTTATTTTGTTGTAACATATTTGTATTGTAAACCATTATGTAATGGTCGTGTGTAAACAGGATATTTTAGATTATCATTATTTGATAATCTACGTAAAGCTTTTTAAACCTTTATTGATGAAATAAAGGTTATGGTTTGTTTTAAAATGAATGCAGTCTTTGAAAAACGTCTCATATAGAGGTCAAAACCTCGCAACGAAATCAATTAATATGGAACGTTTTTAATCAATAAGAACGGGACATTTCAGTTGGTATCCGAGCGTTGGTCTTAGAGAACCGGAAAATTTGCATTAGTGTGTCTTATCGAGTTTGTTAGGATGCATTAGTGAGTCTGGACTTCGACCGTGTTTTCTTTAAAAATGATTGCTTAACATTTTTGTTGGAAACTATATATTTTTAACATATGAATATTATGTGATATATTAATCTCTTAACGTGTTTGATATTATGTGATAGATGTCTACCTCTAGAACAAGTCCCATTGACTCACCTAATAATAATGAAGAGTCAAATGTAAATTGGAATGATTTGTGGACTGATTCACAAGTTCCCGAAGAGGAACCGGAAGAAGAGTCGGAACCGGAAGAAGAATCGGAACCGGAAGAAGAATCGGAACCGGATGAAGAAATAGAACCGGTGGGGGAAGTAATAAAACGGTTAAGTAAAAGAAAATCCTCAACCAACCGACCAAAGTTAATTATGGTCAATGGTGTTTCCGCCAAGGAAGCAAAATATTGGGAGGATTACCAATTCTCTGATGAATCGGATTCCGACGAGAATTCCGATGATGTTATAGAAATTACCCCAACTGAATTTAAAAAGGCAAAAGAAAATAATAAGGGAAAGGGCATAAAAATAGAGAAATCTAATTCCAACCCCGATGAACTTTATATGTATCGTCAACCCCCGAAGTCCTTAAGTTGTAACAATGACCCGGGAACCTCTAAACCACCAGGTTTTTCTAAACCAATGTGGACAACGACGGCTCGTATTAGGGGAACATCATATATCCCTAGAAACTTGGCAAAACGAACCAAAACCGAAGAAGAAGAAACGAGCGAGTCGGAATAAGATAGTTGTATTCGTGTGGTGTAATATATGGAATATAGTGTTCTTATGCTTTATGATATATGTAAAAATTGCTTGTATTAATAAGTATTTTTTTTATGAATCTAACTCTTGTCTATTTTACAGTTTAAAAACACAAAATGGATAGACAACCCAATATTTTAAGAGACCTACCCGGAGACATGATTGATGAAATCTTGTCTAGAGTCGGCCAGAATTCTTCGGCACAACTATTTAAGGCGAGATCAGTTTGTAAGACATTCGAAGAACGTTCCAAGAATGTCTTGGTTTATAAGAGACTTTCGTTTGAAAGATGGGGGATATCACATTGGGAAACCCATAAGTTACGATGTGTTTACTTTGACGCATATATTGCGGGGAACCCAAATGCTATTTTACGCAACGGGTTAAGAAATTATTTTGACTCAATATATCCGAATATTGGACTTCGTGATTTAGAAAAAGCGGCTAACATGCAACATAAAGAAGCATGTTATGCTTACGAATTAGTAATGTTCGCTTCTCACCAAAGTGAGAACAAGAACATCGGGCTACAACTATTAAACAAAACGTTTCCACAAGTGACGGAGTCGGTAATTGGGGTAAGAAATGAGGTTTTTAGATTATTACGGGACTGTTGGACATTACGTAACCCTCGTCCCTTTGATGACGTTACAACACGCTGTCTTATCAACGGCCATAACGGTTATGTTGCACAAGACCAAGGATGGGAAGTAGTCCTAGTAAAACCAGAATGCATGACTTGTTTCTGGACGTATGAATTACGTGTCTTTATTGCCTTTGCTGAACGACTTGTGTACTAGCTAGAATTGTCTTCACAACTATCTTGTATCAAAGTTATTGTGTGCTATATTTCATGCTTTATGTAAAATAAGCGGTATTGTAAGTTTGTAAAATATTGTATAAAAGTTTGAACGCGAAATATTATTATAATCAGTTTTTCATATAGAATTGTAGTAGTTGAATTGTATATTAGCTACTAAGTATGAACTTAACGGGTAGGTACTACCCGAATTTAAACTTATAAAACGCTAATATGAAGAAAAAGCTTTTATAAATGAGTTCATATTATGCTACGAAATACTATTAACTACTCTTAATATTCTGTATGATTAACTTGTTCCATTTAACTATTTTGAAGGAAATGGCACCGACTACTCGACACACCGTGAATATGAATGAAGAGGAATTCCGTACTTTTCTAGCTTCAAACATAGCCGCAGTACAGGCTGCGCTACATACCAACAATAACCTTGGATCTAGCAGTACAGGAAATCGTGTAGGATGCACCTACAAAGAATTCACTGCCTGCAAACCTTTGGAATTTGATGGAACCGAAGGACCGATCGGATTGAAACGGTGGACCGAGAAGGTTGAATCGGTGTTTGCCATAAGTAAGTGTACTGAAGAGGACAAAGTGAAGTACGCTACGCATACCTTCACAGGTTCTGCGTTAACATGGTGGAATACCTATCTAGAGCACGTGGGACAAGACGATGCGTACGCACTACCGTGGTCAGCATTCAAGCACTTGATGAACGAGAAGTACCGTCCCAGAACCGAGGTCAATAAGCTCAAGACAGAACTTAGAGGGTTACGAACCCAAGGATTTGATATTACCACGTACGAAAGACGATTCACAGAATTGTGCCTATTGTGTCCGGGAGCATTCGAAGATGAGGAAGAGAAGATCGACGCGTTTGTGAAAGGATTACCGGAAAGAATCCAAGAAGATATAAGTTCACACGAGCCCGCCTCCATACAACAGGCATGTAGAATGGCTCACAAACTAGTGAACCAGATTGAAGAAAGAATTAAAGAACAGACTGCTGAAGAGGCCAATGTGAAGCAAGTCAAAAGAAAGTGGGAGGAAAACGGTGATAAGAATCACCAATACAACAACAACAGCAATTACAACAATAATCGCAACAATTATCCCAACAATCGCAACATCAATCGCAACTACAACAAACGGCCCAACAACAACAACAACAACAACAACAGCAACTACAACAATCATCCCAACAACAATAATAACCGCAACAACAACAACAATCAGAAGCAACTATGCCAAAGGTGTGAAAAGAATCACTCGGGGTTCTGCACCAAATTTTGCAACAAGTGTAAAAGAAATGGTCATAGCGTGGCGAAGTGTGAGGTCTACGGACCAGGGGTTAATAGAACGAAAGGAACAAATGGTGTCGGAACGAGTAATGGCGGAGCAAGTAGTGTCGGAGCAAGTTATGCCAATGTAGTTTGTTATAAATGTGGAAAACCAGGCCACATTATTAGAAATTGCCCGAACCAGGAGAACACGAATGGACAAGGCCGTGGAAGAGTTTTCAATATTAATGCGGTAGAGGCACAGGAAGACCCGGAGCTTGTTACGGGTACGTTTCTTATTGACAATAAATCTGCTTACGTTTTATTTGATTCGGGTGCGGATAGAAGCTATATGAGTAGAGATTTTTGTGCTAAATTAAGTTGTCCATTGACGCCTTTGGATAGTAAATTTTTACTCGAATTAGCAAATGGTAAATTAATTTCAGCAGATAATATATGTCGGAATCGAGAAATTAAACTGGTTAGCGAAACATTTAAGATTGATTTGATACCAGTAGAGTTAGGGAGTTTTGATGTGATAATCGGTATGGACTGGTTGAAAGAAGTGAAAGCAGAGATCGTTTGTTACAAAAATGCAATTCGCATTATACGAGAAAAAGGAAAACCCTTAATGGTGTACGGAGAAAAGGGCAACACGAACCTACATCTTATTAGTAATTTGAAGGCACAAAAACTAATAAGAAAAGGTTGCTATGCTGTTCTAGCACACGTCGAGAAAGTACAAACTGAAGAAAAGAGCATCAATGATGTTCCCATTGCAAAAGAATTTCCCGATGTATTTCCGAAAGAATTACCGGGATTACCCCCACATCGATCCGTTGAATTTCAAATAGATCTTGTACCAGGAGCTGCACCAATAGCTCGTGCTCCTTACAGACTCGCACCCAGCGAGATGAAAGAACTGCAAAGCCAATTACAAGAACTTTTAGAGCGTGGTTTCATTCGACCAAGCACATCACCGTGGGGAGCTCCTGTTTTGTTTGTCAAGAAGAAAGATGGTACATTCAGGTTGTGTATCGACTACCGAGAGTTGAACAAACTTACCATCAAGAACCGCTACCCACTACCGAGAATCGACGACTTATTTGATCAACTACAAGGCTCGTCTGTTTATTCAAAGATTGACTTACGTTCCGGGTATCATCAAATGCGGGTGAAAGAAGATGATATTCCAAAGACTGCTTTCAGAACACGTTACGGTCATTACGAGTTTATGGTCATGCCGTTTGGTTTAACTAATGCACCAGCTGTGTTCATGGACCTTATGAACCGAGTGTGTGGACCATACCTTGACAAGTTTGTCATTGTTTTCATAGATGACATACTTATTTACTCAAAGAATGACCAAGAACACGGTGAACATTTGAGAAAGGTATTAGAAGTATTGAGGAAGGAAGAATTGTACGCTAAGTTTTCAAAGTGTGCATTTTGGTTGGAAGAAGTTCAATTCCTCGGTCACATAGTGAACAAAGAAGGTATTAAGGTGGATCCGGCAAAGATAGAAACTGTTGAAAAGTGGGAAACCCCGAAAACTCCGAAACACATACGCCAGTTTTTAGGACTAGCTGGTTACTACAGAAGGTTCATCCAAGACTTTTCCAGAATAGCAAAACCCTTGACTGCATTAACGCATAAAGGGAAGAAATTTGAATGGAATGATGAACAAGAGAAAGCGTTTCAGTTATTGAAGAAAAAGCTAACTACGGCACCTATATTGTCATTGCCTGAAGGGAATGATGATTTTGTGATTTATTGTGACGCATCAAAGCAAGGTCTCGGTTGTGTATTAATGCAACGAACGAAGGTGATTGCTTATGCGTCTAGACAATTGAAGATTCACGAACAAAATTATACGACGCATGATTTGGAATTAGGCGCGGTTGTTTTTGCATTAAAGACTTGGAGGCACTACTTATATGGGGTCAAAAGTATTATATATACCGACCACAAAAGTCTTCAACACATATTTAATCAGAAACAACTGAATATGAGGCAGCGTAGGTGGATTGAATTATTGAATGATTACGATTTTGAGATTCGTTACCACCCGGGGAAGGCAAATGTGGTAGCCGATGCCTTGAGCAGGAAGGATAGAGAACCCATTCGAGTAAAATCTATGAATATAATGATTCATAATAACATTACTACTCAAATAAAGGAGGCGCAACAAGGAGTTTTAAAAGAGGGAAATTTAAAGGATGAAATACCCAAAGGATCGGAGAAGCATCTTAATATTCGGGAAGACGGAACCCGGTATAGGGCTGAAAGGATTTGGGTACCAAAATTTGGAGATATGAGAGAAATGGTACTTAGAGAAGCCCATAAAACCAGATACTCAATACATCCTGGAACGGGGAAGATGTACAAGGATCTCAAGAAACATTTTTGGTGGCCGGGTATGAAAGCCGATGTTGCTAAATACGTAGGAGAATGTTTGACGTGTTCTAAGGTCAAAGCTGAGCATCAGAAACCATCAGGTCTACTTCAACAACCCGAAATCCCGGAATGGAAATGGGAAAACATTACCATGGATTTCATCACTAAATTGCCAAGGACTGCAAGTGGTTTTGATACTATTTGGGTAATAGTTGATCGTCTCACCAAATCAGCACACTTCCTACCAATAAGAGAAGATGACAAGATGGAGAAGTTAGCACGACTGTATTTGAAGGAAGTCGTCTCCAGACATGGAATACCAATCTCTATTATCTCTGATAGGGATGGCAGATTTATTTCAAGATTCTGGCAGACATTACAGCAAGCATTAGGAACTCGTCTAGACATGAGTACTGCCTATCATCCACAAACTGATGGGCAGAGCGAAAGGACGATACAAACGCTTGAAGACATGCTACGAGCATGTGTTATTGATTTCGGAAACAGTTGGGATCGACATCTACCGTTAGCAGAATTTTCCTACAACAACAGCTACCATTCAAGCATTGAGATGGCGCCGTTTGAAGCACTTTATGGTAGAAAGTGTAGGTCTCCGATTTGTTGGAGTGAGGTGGGGGATAGACAGATTACGGGTCCGGAGATTATACAAGAAACTACCGAGAAGATCATCCAAATTCAACAACGGTTGAAAACCGCCCAAAGTCGACAAAAGAGCTACGCTGACATTAAAAGAAAAGATATAGAATTTGAAATTGGAGAGATGGTCATGCTTAAAGTTTCACCTTGGAAAGGCGTTGTTCGATTTGGTAAACGAGGGAAATTAAATCCAAGGTATATTGGACCATTCAAGATTATTGATCGTGTCGGACCAGTAGCTTACCGACTTGAGTTACCTCAACAACTCGCGGCTGTACATAACACTTTCCACGTCTCGAATTTGAAGAAATGTTTTGCTAAAGAAGATCTCACTATTCCGTTAGATGAAATCCAAATCAACAAAAAACTCCAATTCATCGAAGAACCCGTCGAAATAATGGATCGTGAGGTTAAAAGACTTAAGCAAAACAAGATACCAATTGTTAAGGTTCGATGGAATGCTCGTAGAGGACCCGAGTTCACCTGGGAGCGTGAAGATCAGATGAAGAAGAAATACCCGCATCTATTTCCAGAAGATTCGTCAACACCTTCAACAGCTTAAAATTTCGGGACGAAATTTATTTAACGGGTAGGTACTGTAGTGACCCGAACTTTTCCATGTTTATATATATTAATTGAGATTGATGTTTACATGATTAAATGTTTCCAACATGTTAAGCAATCAAACTTGTTAAGACTTGATTAATTGAAATAGGTTTCATATAGACAATTGACCACCCAAGTTGACCGGTGATTCACGAACGTTAAAACTTGTAAAAAAAACTATATGATGACATATATATGGTTATATATATAGTTAACATGATATTATGATAAGTAAACATATCATTAATTATATTAACAATGAACTACATATGTAAAAACAAGACTACTAACTTAATGATTTTGAAACGAGACATATATGTAACGTTTATCGTTGTAACGACATTTAATGTATATATATCATATTAAGAGATATTCGTACATCATAATATCATGATAATATAATAATTTAAAATCTCTTTTGTTATTATAAACATTGGGTTAACAACATTTAACAAGATCGTTAACCTAAAGGTTTCAAAACAACACTTACATGTAACGACTAACGATGACTTAACGACTCAGTTAAAATGTATATACATGTAGTGTTTTAATATGTATTTATACACTTTTGAAAGACTTCAATACACTTATCAAAATACTTCTACTTAACAAAAATGCTTACAATTACATTCTCGTTCAGTTTCATCAACAATTCTACTCGTATGCACCCGTATTCGTACTCGTACAATACACAGCTTTTAGATGTATGTACTATTGGTATATACACTCCAATGATCAGCTCTTAGCAGCCCATGTGAGTCACCTAACACATGTGGGAACCATCATTTGGCAACTAGCATGAAATATCTCATAAGATTACAAAAATATGAGTAATCATTCATGACTTATTTACATGAAAACAAAATTACATATCCTTTATATCTAATCCATACACCAACGACCAAAAACACCTACAAACACTTTCATTCTTCAATTTTCTTCATCTAATTGAACTCTCTCAAGTTCTATCTTCAAGTTCTAAGTGTTCTTCATAAATTCCAAAAGTTCTAGTTTCATAAAATCAAGAATACTTTCAAGTTTGCTAGCTCACTTCCAATCTTGTAAGGTGATCATCCAACCTCAAGAAATCTTTGTTTCTTACAGTAGGTTATCATTCTAATACAAGGTAATAATCATATCCAAACTTTGGTTCAATTTCTATAACTATAACAATCTTATTTCAAGTGATGATCTTACTTGAACTTGTTTTCGTGTCATGATTTTGCTTCAAGAACTTTGAGCCATCCAAGGATCCATTGAAGCTAGATCCATTTTTCTCTTTTCCAGTAGGTTCATCCAAGGAACTTAAGGTAGTAATGATGTTCATAACATCATTCGATTCATACATATAAAGCTATCTTATTCGAAGGTTTAAACTTGTAATCACTAGAACATAGTTTAGTTAATTCTAAACTTGTTCGCAAACAAAAGTTAATCCTTCTAACTTGACTTTTAAAATCAACTAAACACATGTTCTATATCTATATGATATGCTAACTTAATGATTTAAAACCTGGAAACACGAAAAACACCGTAAAACCGGATTTACGCCGTCGTAGTAACACCGCGGGCTGTTTTGGGTTAGTTAATTAAAAACTATGATAAACTTTGATTTAAAAGTTGTTATTCTGAGAAAATGATTTTTATTATGAACATGAAACTATATCCAAAAATTATGATTAAACTCAAAGTGGAAGTATGTTTTCTAAAATGGTCATCTAGACGTCGTTCTTTCGACTGAAATGACTACCTTTACAAAAATGACTTGTAACTTATTTTTCCGACTAGAAACCTATACTTATTTTGTTTAGATTCATAAAATAGAGTTCAATATGAAACCATAGCAATTTGATTCACTCAAAACGGATTTAAAATGAAGAAGTTATGGGTAAAACAAGATTGGATAATTTTTCTCATTTTAGCTACGTGAAAATTGGTAACAAATCTATTCCAACCATAACTTAATCAACTTGTATTATATATTATGTAATCTTGAGATACCATAGACACGTATACAATGTTTCGACCTATCATGTCGACACATCTATATATATTTCGGAACAACCATAGACACTCTATATGTGAATGTTGGAGTTAGCTATACAGGGTTGAGGTTGATTCCAAAATATATATAGTTTGAGTTGTGATCAATACTGAGATACGTATACACTGGGTCGTGGATTGATTCAAGATAATATTTATCGATTTATTTCTGTACATCTAACTGTGGACAACTAGTTATAGGTTACTAACGAGGACAGCTGACTTAATAAACTTAAAACATCAAAATATATTAAAAGTGTTGTAAATATATTTTAAACATATTTTGATATATATGTATATATTGTTATAGGTTCGTGAATCAACCAGTGGCCAAGTCTTACTTCCCGACGAAGTAAAAATCTGTGAAAGTGAGTTATAGTCCCACTTTTAAAATCTAATATTTTTGGGATGAGAATACATGCAGGTTTTATAAATGATTTACAAAATAGACACAAGTACGTGAAACTACATTCTATGGTTGAATTATCGAAATCGAATATGCCCCTTTTTATTAAGTCTGGTAATCTAAGAATTAGGGAACAGACACCCTAATTGACGCGAATCCTAAAGATAGATCTATTGGGCCTAACAAACCCCATCCAAAGTACCGGATGCTTTAGTACTTCGAAATTTATATCATATCCGAAGGGTGTCCCGGAATGATGGGGATATTCTTATATATGCATCTTGTTAATGTCGGTTACCAGGTGTTCACCATATGAATGATTTTTATCTCTATGTATGGGATGTGTATTGAAATATGAAATCTTGTGGTCTATTGTTACGATTTGATATATATAGGTTAAACCTATAACTCACCAACATTTTTGTTGACGTTTAAAGCATGTTTATTCTCAGGTGAATATTAAGAGCTTCCGCTGTTGCATACTAAAATAAGGACAAGATTTGGAGTCCATGCTTGTATGATATTGTGTAAAAACTGCATTCAAGAAACTTATTTTGTTGTAACATATTTGTATTGTAAACCATTATGTAATGGTCGTGTGTAAACAGGATATTTTAGATTATCATTATTTGATAATCTACGTAAAGCTTTTTAAACCTTTATTGATGAAATAAAGGTTATGGTTTGTTTTAAAATGAATGCAGTCTTTGAAAAACGTCTCATATAGAGGTCAAAACCTCGCAACGAAATCAATTAATATGGAACGTTTTTAATCAATAAGAACGGGACATTTCACCTACCCGTTAAATAAATTTCGTCCCAAAATTTTAAACAGTTGAAGGTGTTGACACATCTTCTGGAAATAGGTGCGGGTATTTCAGCTTCATCTGATCTTCACGCTCCCAGGTGAACTCGGGTCCTCTACGAGCATTCCATCGAACCTTAACAATTGGTATCTTGTTTTGCTTAAGTCTTTTAACCTCACGATCCATTATTTCGACGGGTTCTTCAATGAATTGTAGTTTTTCGTTAATTGTAATCTCAGCTAATGGAATGGTGAGATCTTCTTTAGCAAATCATTTCTTCAAATTCGAGACGTGGAAGGTGTTATGTACACCCGCGAGTTGTTGTGGTAACTCAAGTCGGTAAGCTACTGGTCCGACACGATCATTAATCTTGAATGGTCCAATGTACCTTAGATTTAGTTTCCCCCGTTTACCAAATTGAACAACGCCTTTCCAAGGTGAAACCTTAAGCATGACCATCTCTCCAACTTCAAATTCTATATCTTTTCTTTTAATGTCCGCGTAGCTCTTTTGTCGGCCCTGGGCGATTTTCAATCGTTGTTGAATTTGAATGATTTTCTTGGTAGTTTCTTAGATTATCTCTGGATCCGTAATTTGTCTATCCCCAACTTCACTCCAACAGATCGGAGACCTGCACTTTCTACCATAAAGTGCCTCAAACGGTGCCATCTCGATACTCGAGTGGTAACTGTTGTTGTAGGAAAATTCTGCTAACGGTAGATGTCGATCCCAACTGTTTCCAAAATCAATAACACATGCTCATAGCATGTCTTCAAGGGTCTGAATTGTCCTTTCACTTTGCCCATCAGTTTGTGGATGATAGGCAGTACTCATGTCTAGATGAGTCCCCAATGCTTGTTGTAACGTTTGCCAAAACCTTGAGACAAATCTGCCATCCCTATCAGAGATAATAGAGATTGGTATTCCATGTCTGGAGACAACTTCCTTCAAGTATAGTCGTGCTAACTTCTCCATTTTATCATCTTCTCTCATTGGCAGAAAGTGTGCTGACTTGGTGAGACGATCGACTATTACCCAAATAGTATCATAACCACTTGCAGTCCTTGGCAATTTAGTAATGAAATCCATGGTAATGTTTTCCCATTTTCATTACGGGATTTCAGGTTGTTGAAGTAGACCTGATGGTTTCTGATGTTCAGCTTTGACCTTAGAACACGTCAAACATTCTCCTACGTATTTAGCAGTATCGGCTTTCATACCCGGCCACCAAAAGTGTTTCTTGAGATCTTTGTACATCTTCCCCGCTCCGGGATGTATTGAATATCTAGTTTTATGTGCTTCCTTAAGTACCATTTCTCTCATATCTCCAAACTTTGGTACCCAAATTCTTTCAGCCCTATATCGGGTTCCGTCTTCCCGAATATTAAGATGTTTTTTCCGATCCTTTGGGTATTTCATTCGTCAAATTTTATTCTTTTAAAACTCCCTGCTGCGCCTCCTTTATTTGAGTAGTAAGATTAGTACGAATAATTATATCATATCTTTTACCCGCATAGGTTCTCTGTCCTTTCTACTCAAAGCGTCGGCTACCACATTCGCCTTTCCCGGGTAGTATCGAATCTCAAAGTCGTAATCGTTCAACAGTTCAATCCATCTACGCTGCCTCATGTTCAGCTGTTTCTTATCAAATATATGTTGGAGACTTTTGTAGTCGGTATATATGATACTTTTGACCCTATATAAGTAGTGTCTCAAAGTCTTTAATGCAAAAACAACCACGCCTAATTCCAAATCATGTGTCGTATAATTCTGCTCGTGAATCTTCAATTGTCTAGACGCATAAGCAATTACCTTCGTTCGTTGCATTAATACACAACCGAGGCCTTGCTTTGAGGAGTCACAATATATCACAAAATCATCATTCCCTTCATGCAATGACAATATAGGTACCGTAGTTAACTTTTTCTTCAACAATTGAAATGCTTTCTCCTGCTCATCCTTCCATTCAAATTTCTTTCCTTTATGCGTTAATGCAGTCAAGGGTTTTGATATTTTGGAAAAATCTTGAATGAATCTTCTGTAGTTACCAGCCAATCCTAAAAATTGGCGTATATGCTTCAAAGTTTTCGAGGTTTCCCACTTTTTAACGGTTTCAATCTTTGCCAGATCCACCTGAATACCTTCTTTGTTCACTATGTGACCGAGTAATTGAACTTCTTCCAACTAAAATGCACACTTTGAAAACTTAGCGTACAGTTTTTCTTTCCTCAATAACTCTAGCACTTTTCTTAAATGTTCTTCGTGCTCTTGATCATTCTTTGAGTAAATAAGTATGTCATCGATGAAAACAATGACAACCTTGTCAAGGTATGGTCCACACACTCGATTCATGAGGTCCATGAACACAGCTGGTGCGTTAGTCAACCCAAACGGCATAACCATAAACTCGTAATGACCGTAACGCGTTCTGAAAGCAGTCTTCGGAATATCATCCTCCTTCACCCGCATTTGATGATACCCAGAACGTAAATCTATCTTCGAATAAACTGACGAGCCTTGTAGTTGATCAAATAAGTCGTCGATTCTCGATAGTGGGTAACGGTTCTTGATGGTAAGTTTGTTCAACTCTCGGTAGTCGATACACAACCTGAATGTACCATCCTTCTTTTTGACAAACAAAACAGGAGCTACCCATGGTGATGTACTTGGTCGTATGAAACCACGCTCTAATAGTTCTTGTAGTTGGCTTTGAAGTTCCTTCATTTCACTGGGTGCGAGTCTTTATGGAGCACGAGCTATTGGTGCAGCTCCTGGTACAAGATCTATTTGAAATTCAACGGATCGGTGTGGAGGTAGTCCTGGTAATTCTTTCGGAAATACATCAGGAAATTCTTTTGCGACGGGAACATCATTGATGTTCTTTTCTTCAGTTTGTACTTTCTCGATATGTGCTAGAACAGCATAGCAACATTTTCTTATTAGTGTTTGCGCCTTCAAATTACTAATAAGATTTAGCTTCGCGTTGCTCTTTTCTCCGTACACCATTAAGGGTTTTCCTTTTTCTCGCATAATACGAATCGCATTTTTGTAACAAACGATTTCTGCTTTCACCTCTTATAACCAGTCCATGCCAATTATCATATCAAAACTCCCTAACTCTACTGGTATCAAGTCAATCTTAAACGTTCTGCTTATATTAATGGTGTCTTCTGTATTTACACACAAGGTTGCAAAAAATTGCTTTTCGGGGATTAATCGGTTGGGACTTTGAAAGGATTGATCGGGTACGGTGAGTGGGATATTTATAAATACTAATAATTGTTCATTTGACCGGACACAGGGATGGATTAATAGTCAATGGACTCATTAAAATAGGGGTGGATTACATACAAGGGTCCGACATATATTATCTGCTGTAATTAATTTACCGTTTGCTAATTCGAGTAAAAATTTATTATCCAAAGGCGTCAATGGACAACTTAATTTAGCACAAAAATCTTTACTCATATAGCTTCTATCTGCACCCGAATCAAATAAAACATAAGCAGATTTATTGTCAATAAGAAACGTACCCGTAACAAGCTCCGGGTCTTCCTGCGCTTCTGCCGTATTAATATTGAAAACTCTTCTGCGGCCCTGTCCATTAGTATTCCCCTGATTTTGGCATTCGTTTCTGATATGAGCCGGCTTCCCACATCCATAACAAATAATGGCGGTATTATTTATTCCGACATTATTTGTTCCTTTATTCTTGTTAGCCTTTGGTCCGTAAACTTCACACTTCGTTGTACCATGACCCTTTCTATTACACTTAGTACACGATGTCATACAACTCCCAGTCGGATGGTATCCTTCACACCTCTGGCATGGTTTCTGCCTCTGGTTGTTATTGTTGGGATTGTTGTTGTTGCGGTTGTTGTTATTGTTAGAACGGTTGTTGTAGTTGTTGTAGTTGTTGTAGTTGTTGTTGGGATGGTTATTACTGTTGTGGTTAAAGTTGCGGTTGTGGTGGTAGTTATTGCGTTTATAATTGCGATTATTGTTGTTGTTGTTGTATTGGTGACTCTTGTAACTGTTTTCTTCCCACTTACTCTTGACTTATTTCGTGTTGGCTTCTTCGGCTGCCTGCTCTTTAATTCTTCCCTCAATCTGATTTTTGAGTTTATGAGCCATTCGACTTGCCTTTTGTATGGAGGCGGGTTTGTGTGAACTCACATCTTCTTGAATTCTTTCTGGTAACTCTTTTACAAATGCGTCGATCTTCTCTTCTTCATCTTCAAATGCTCTCGAACACAATAGGCACAACTCTGTGAATCGTCGTTCGTACGTGGTAATATCAAACCCTTGTGTTCGTAACCCTCTAAGCTCTACCTTGAGCTTATTGACCTCGTTTCTGGGACGGTACTGCTCGTTCATTAAGTGTTTGAATGCTGACTACGGTAGTGCGTAAGCAGCATTTTGTCCCACCTGCTCGAGATAGGTGTTCCACCATGTTAACGCAGTACCTGTGAAGGTATGCATAGCGTACTTTATTTTATCTTCTTCAGTGCACTTACTTATGGCAAACACCGATTCAGCCTTCTCGGTCCACCATTTTAATTCGATTGGACCCTCGGTTCCATCGAATTCCAGAGGTTTACAAGCAGTGAATTCTTTGTAGGAGCATCCTACACGATTTCTTGTGGAATTAGTTCCACTGCTAGAACCAGATTTATTGTTGTTATTTTGCATTGCGGCCTGCACTGCGGCTATATTCGCAGCAAGGAAAACACGGAAGTCTTCCTCACTCATGTTCAAGTTCTGACGAGTTTTCGGTGCCATTTCCTTCAAAAATAGCCAAAAGAATTGAGTTAATCATATAGAATATTAAGAGTAGTCAATAGTATTCGTAGCATAATATGAACTTATTTATAAAAGCTTTTTCTTCATATTAGCGTTTTATAAGTTTTAATTCGGGTAGTACCTACCGTTAAGTTCATACTTAATAGCTAATATACAATTTAACTACTACAACTCTATATGAAAAACTGATTACAATAATATTTCGCGTTCAAACTTTTATACAATATTTTACAAGCTTACAATACCGCTATTTTACATATAGCATAAAATATAGCACACAATAACTTTGATACAAAGCAGTTGTGAAGACAATTTCTAGTTTAACGCAAGTCGTTCAGTAAAGGCAATAAAGATACGTAATTCGTAAGTCCAGAAACAAGTCATGTATTCGGGTTTTACTAATACTATTTCCCATCCTTGGTCTTGTGGAAAGTAACCGTTGTGACCGTTGACTAGGCAGCATGCTGTAACGTCGTCAAAAGGACGGGGGTTACGTAATGCCCAACAGCCCCGTAACAATCTAAAAACTTTATTTCTCACTCCAACTACTGAATCCGTCACTTGTGGGAATGTTTTATTTAAAAGTTGCAACCCGATGTTCTTTTTCTCAATTTGGTGAGAAGCGAACATCACTAACCCATAAACATAACATGCTTCTTTATGTTGCATGTTTGAAGCTCTTTCTAAAGAATGAAGTCCTATGTTGGGATATGTGGAGTCAAAATAGGCTCTCAACACGTAGCGGAAAGTTGCAGTAGGGTTTCTCGCACTTATGCCTTAAAGAAAACACGGTGTAACTTAGGTTCTCCCCAATGTGATATACACCATCTATTAAAGGAAAGTCTTTTATAAACCAAGGCATGCCTGAAATGTCTTTCAAATGTCCTACAAACTAATTTCGCCATAAATAATTGTGCCGATGAATTTGGACTGACTTTAGATAAGATTTCATCAATCATATCCCCTAGTAAGTCTTCTAAAATATTTGGTTGTCTATCCTTAACGTCCATTGTGTGTTTTTATACTGTAAAATAGACGAGGATTAGATTCATAAAAGATAATTAACACACAATACAAGCAATTTTTACATATAACATAAAAGTACAAGCATACTATAATACATATATTACACAACATGATTACAACTCTTTATTCCGACTCACTTGTTTCTTCCTCCTCGGACTTCGTTCGTTTCGCTAATTTTCTAGGGATATATGGTGCTCCTCTAATACGAGCCATCGTTTTCACAAATGGTTTAGAAAAACCTGGTGGCTTATATGTTCCCGGGTTATAGTGAAAGTTTAAGAAATACGGGTGTTTACGGTACACCCCATCAGGGTACTTCATGTTAACATAAAGTTCATCGGTTTTGGACTCGGGTTTTTCTATTTTGATGCCTTTTCCTTATTGTTTTCTTTTGCTTTTTCAAATTGGGTCGAGGTAATTTCTATAACATCATCGGAATTCTCGTCGGGATCCGATTCATCAGAAAATTGGTAATTTTCCCAATATTTTGCTTCCTCGGCGGAAACACCATTCACCATTTTTAACTTTGGTCCATTGGTTGAGGATTTTCTTTTATTTAACCGTTTTTCTGTAGTTATTAATATTTCTTCCTCCGGAACCTCTTCTTCTTCCGGTTCCTATTCTTTCGGTTCCTCCTCGGGAATTTGTGAATCTTTCCAAAATACATTCGACTCTTCATTATTATTAGGTGAGTCGATGGGATTTGTACTAGAGGTAGACATCTATCACACAATATCAAACACGTTAAGAGATTAATATAGCACATAATATTTACATGTAAAAATATATAGTTTCCAACAAAAGTGTTAAGTAATCGTTTTTAAAGTAAACACGGTCGAAGTCCAGACTCACTAATGCATCCTAACAAACTCGGTTAGACACACTAATACAAATTTCTGGTTCTCTAAGACCAACGCTCTGATACCAACTGAAATGTCTCGTTCATGGTGATTATAAACGTTTCATATTAATTGATTTCATTGCGAGGTTTTGACCTCTATATGAGACGTTTTTCCAAAGATTGCATTCGATTTTTAAAAACAAACCATAACCTTTATTTTATCGATAAAGGTTTAAAAACATTACGAAGATTATCAAATAATGATAATCTAAAATATAGCGTTTTCACACGACCATTACATAATGGTTTACAATAATATTACACAACAACTTAAGTCTTCGAATGCAGTTTTTAAACAATATTATACAAGCATGCAGACTCCAATCCTGTCTTTATTTAGCATGCAACAGCGAAAGCTCTTAATAATCACCTGAGAATAAACATGCTTAAAACGTCAACAAAAATGTTGGTGAGTTATATGTTTAACCTATATATTTATCAAATCGTAATAATAGACCACAATATTTCATTTATTCAATAATCTTACACTCGCAAGTGTATAAAAATCATTCATATGATGAACACCTGGTAACCAACATTAACTTTAATGCATATAGAATATTCCCCGCATACTCGCAAGTATGTCATAAATTGGCAATCTCAATCACCATATAAATCGAAGTACTAAAGCCATTCATAACTTGAATGGGGGTTGTTAGGCCCAATAGATCTATCTTTAGGATTCGCGTCAATTAGGGGCAATTTCCCTAATTCTTAGGCTACCAGACTTGAAGGGGCAATATTCGATTTAATAATCCAACCATAGAATGTAGTTTCGCGTACTTGTGTCTATTTTGTAAAACATTTATAAAGCTGCATGTATTCTCATCCCAAAAATATTATATTTTAAAAGTGGGACTATAACTCACTTTCACAGATTATCCCTTCGTCAGAAAATAACACTTGGCCACTGGTCGATTCATGAACCTATAATGAATATATACATATATATCAAAGTATGATTGAAATATATTCAAAACATTTTTTATTACGTTATAACGATTTAAGTTTGTTCAGTTAGCAGTCCAACGTTAGTAATCTACAACTAGTTGTCCACAGTTAGATGTACAGAAATAAATCAGTATAAATTATCTCGAATCAATACACGACCCAGTGTATACAAGTCTCAGGCTAGATCACAACTCAAAGTATATATATTATTTTGGAATCAACCTCAACCCTGTATAGCTAACTCAAGCATTACTGCATATAGAGTGTCTATGATTGTTCCCAAATAATATATATAGATGGGTCGATATGATATGTTAAAACATTGTATACGTGTCTATGGTATCCCAAGATTACATAATATATGCTAGAATACATGTATAATAAAATATAAGTTAGTTAAGTTATGATTTGTATAGATTTGTTACAAATTTCACGTAGCTACAACAAGCAAAATTATCCAATCTTGTTTTACCCATAACTTCTTCGTTTTAAATCCGTTTTGAGTGATTCAAGTTGCTATGGTTTCATAATGAACTGAAATTTATGAAACCAAACAGAAAAAGTATAAGTTTATAGTTAGAAATACAGGTTACAAGTCAATATTGTAAGAGGTAGTCATTTCAGTCGAAAGAACGACGTCTTGATGACCATTTTGAAAAACATACTTCCACTTTGAGTTTAACCATGATTTTTGGATATAGTTTCATGATCATAAGAAAAATCATTTTCCCGGAAGAACAGCTTTTAAATCAAAGATTATCGTAGTTTTTAATTAACTAACCCAAAACAGCCCCCGGTTTCACTACAACGGCGTATGTCCGGTTTTACGATGTTCTTCGTGTTTCCATGTTTTAAATCATTAAGTTAGCATATCATATAGATATAGAACATGTGTTTAGTTGATTTTAAAAGTCAAGTTAGAAGGATTAACTTTGTTTGCGAGCAAGTTTAGAATTAACTAAACTATGTTCTAGTTATTACAAGTTTAAATCTTCGAATAAGATAGTTATATATATATTAATCGAATGATGTTATGAACATCATTACTATCTCAAGTTTAGTAGGTAAACCTACTGGAAGTGAAAAGAAATGATTTAGCTTCAAAGGATCTTGGATGGCTTGAAAGTTCTTGAAGTAGAATCATGACACGAA
Organism: Rutidosis leptorrhynchoides; assembly: GCF_046630445.1. Taxonomy (NCBI): domain Eukaryota; kingdom Viridiplantae; phylum Streptophyta; class Magnoliopsida; order Asterales; family Asteraceae; genus Rutidosis; species Rutidosis leptorrhynchoides. Next base: position 128,052,205 of record NC_092334.1, read on the forward strand.
AACAAATTCAAGTAAGATTCCTACTCGAATTAAGATTGTTATAGTTATAGAAATTGAATCAAAGTTTGAATATGAGTATTACCTTGAATTAGAATGATAACCTACTGTAAATAATAGAGGTTTCTTGATCTTAGATGATTACTTGGAATGGATTAGAAAGCTTGAAAGTAGACTTGCAAACTTGAAAGTGTTCTTGAAGTTTACTTGAGTAGTTGTTTTGAAAGTTGATCTAGGTTAGGATTTATGAACTAGATTGAGCTAGATTTTGTTGAAGATGATGAAGAACACTTAGAATACCAAGAGAGAACTTGAGAGAGATAAGTTTGATGCATGAAAGTTGAAAAATGAAAGTGTTATGGTTGGTGAAGAAAAACGTGATCCTACCCTTGAATATAAGGTTCAATTAGTTTGTATTTTTGTTAGATATTTCATGCTAGTTGCCAAATGATGATTCCCACATATTTAGGTGACTCATTAAGGCTGCTAAGAGCTGATCATTGAAGTGTATATACCAATAGTATATACAATTAGAAGTTGTGTATTGTACGAGTACGAATACGATTGAATACGAGTAAATAGTGTACTGTAGCAAATAGTATTTTATTACAGCAAAGCGAAAATTTACTGTAGTAAATAGTATTTTACTGTAGCAAATAGTATTTTACTGTAGCTAATAGTGTTTTACTGTAGCAAATAGTGTTTTAGTTGTACATCTTTGATTTAGCTGTATTTCTTCTTATATATATATATATATATATATATATATATATATATATATATATATACACATATATATATACATATATATATATACGTATATATAAAATAAAAACTTACATCATAAAAAAAAATAAAACGATTATATAATTATCACAAGTTATGACGTTCGTGAATCATCAGGAAAATGGGGTGGTCAATTGTCTACATAAACTCATGTCAATTAATCAAGTCTTAACAAGTTTGATTGCTTAACATGTTGAAAACATTTAATCATGTAAATATAGTTTTCATTTAATATATAATCATGAAAAAGTTAGGGTCACTACATTAGGATTCACATTTAACCTATGTTCTGTAACTTCCCTTGGAACACCAGTTATATCTGACGGTTGCCATGCAAAGATGTCTAAATTCATTGCCAAAATGTTGTATAATCTTTCTTTACATTCCATAGATAACGTGTGCCCAATTATGATCTTTTGATCTAGAAATTGTGGATTTGGCGAGATTGACCCATCATCATGTATTATTGGCTTAATCGTTGTTTTTGTTACTTGAGAACACTCAATTAATTTCTTCCATTCTGCGTATAGCATTGCTATTTCGCCAGGCGTTGGAGATTTCATCATGCCTTGCACGGTTGACGTCACAGCCCCAAACGTCATTAAGGCAGTTCTTCCCAAAATTATATTGTATTATGAATTTGCTTTTACCACCACAAACTCTATGTTAGCCGTGCGTTTAAGGGGTGGCTTGCCCAAAACTACTTCAAGAAGAATACTTCCTTCAGACCAAGACGGTTCACTTGTAAAACTTGCTAATGGCACATACGTTTTCTTCATTGTTTCTTGTACATGTTTAGGAAGCTGTATGAAGCAATGTTCATACATAATGTCTGCTCCAGCTCCTGTGTCAGTATAAACGTTGCCTATTATGCAATTAGCAAGTCGCGCTTCTATAACCACTGGACTATCGGATGGATTTGTGTTAAACATAGAAGGAAATGATATTAATTGTTCTTTCCAATCTTCTAACACCTCTGCCTTCCTCCGTTGTCCAGCTTTCCATGGATGTATTATGCCTACACCTATGGGTACCAATTCTTTATCCTCGCTTTCATCATCAGTATCAGTGAGGTGATTCGTTTTGATAACAGATGGCGCCATTATTGACACCTATGTCCTTATGAAGTAAGGCTTAGTGTGTCAGCACAAATACAAGAAGTATCTAGCTAAAAGTGGGGGAATGTTGCCGATTGATGTTTACCCTCGGGAAATAATCCATGCAGACCCGGATCACAGATATAGAAATCTGTGGGGTGGCTTAATCAATCTTTGTCCGTTGAGCGTTAAGCTACTAGCCGGATGACTTCTAGTGAGAGAAAATACTATGTGAGAGATAAAAGTGAAATCTCTGGTCACAAATTATCAGAGTGTCTGAATGTGTAAAATGACGACCCAAGGGGTCTATTTATAGTGATAGATTCACCAGAGTACTCGAGGACACGTGTCAGATGATGCTGCATTCTGTTATTCGTGATCCGATATTTACGCTTTATGTGACACTCTCCGGTCAGGGCTTAAGCGCTAGGCGGCCTTCAGGGCTTACGCATGACGGAGGCAGTCTGCACAGCGGAGAACGCTGGACGGACAGTTTCACAAAACTGTTGTTCCCAGTGTTCTTGATGCTAATTTCATGCAAATATTATGCCTTTATGCGTGTATTCGATAGGATACACCGTTAACTATCATAATGAGCAATAGTCTGATATTTTCGTATACCAAGATCATTAACCAAACCCCTCAGCCACTTTGCTTCTTTCACTCCCTCTGTCATAGCCATGTATTCTGCTTCAGTTGTGGACAAAGTAACAGTCGATTGTAATGTTGCTTTCAAACTAATAGCACATCTTCCGAGTGTAAAAACATACCCGGTCTGAGACCTTCTCCGATCCAAATCACCAGCATAGTCTGAATCAACGTATCCGGTAAAATTAGTATTACCACCACTATCAAATACTAAGCCAATTTCGGTTGTCCCTTTGAGGTACCGAAGAATCCATTGCACCGCTTGCCAATGAACTTTCCCTGGACAATCCATATATCTGCTCACCACGCTTACCACCTGTGCAATATCCGGTCTAGTACATACCATAGCATACATGATGCTACCCACAACACTAGCATATGGAACATGTGACATATGCTCCACCTCCTCCTCAGTTTCCGGTGACAACGCTGATGAAAGTTTGAAATGTGCAGCAAGTGGAGTACTAACCGGTTTGGAGTTATCCATACCAAAACGCTGAAGAACCTTCTCAATGTATTTCTTTTGTGACAAATATAATTTTCCTTCACGTCTATCTCTAATAATCTCCATTCCCAATATCTTCTTAGCTGCACTTAAATCTTTCATCTCAAACTCACTTTTGAGTTGAGATTTTAACTGATCGATCTCTGACATGTTTTTTGAAGCAATCAACATATCATCCACATATAATAGCAAATAAACATACGAGCCATCAGGAAGCTTCTTGTGATATACACAACTATCATAATCACTCCGTGAGTAAGATTTACTAGTTATGAATACGTCAAACCGCTTATACCATTGTCGAGGTGATTGCTTCAAGCCATTTAATGACTTTTTCAACAAACATGCATAATCTTCCTTTCCTTAGACAACAAATCCTTCTGGCTGGCGCATAGAGATCCGTTCCTCCAACTCACCATGTAAGAATGCCGTCTTGACATCTAGTTGTTGCAACTCCATATCAAGTAAAGCAACCATGGCAAGTAACACGCGGATAGAGGTATGCTTTACGACCGGTGAGAAAACTTTATTAAAGTCAACTCCCTATCTCTGATTAAAGCCTTTTGCTACAAGGCGTGCTTTGAACCTTTCATCTTCTACACCCGGAATTCCATCCTTCTTTTTGAAGATCCATTTGCATCCAACAATTTTCTGACCTTTTGGCGGTTTCACCAGCTCCCACGTATGATTCTTACAAAGAGACTCCATCTCTTCATTCATAGCTACAGACTACTTTGCATATTCCGAACAACCAATAGATTCACGATATGTAGCAGGTTCTTGGACCTCTATATCTTCTGCCATGCTCAGGGCATAAGCTACTAAATCTTCATGCCCAAACCGTTGTGGTAGTCTTATAGCTCGTCGTTCTCTATCTCTTGCTAGATTATAATTCTGTAGATCATGTTGCTCATCTGACTAATCTTCTGGTGTTATATGATCAACACCAAAGTCATGTACATCTTCTACAGTGGGCTCGACATGAGTTTCTTATACTACTCCTTGTGAAACATCTATTTCTTGCTCCACCTGCTCCTCAACTTCACGATCTTTTCCAGCAACTACTTGTTCTTCCTCTGTCTTTTTCAACATAGCAGACTCGTCAAATGTCACATCCCTGCTGATAAGAAATCGGGATGATTTACCATCAGGGCACCACAATCTATAACCCTTCACCACATCTGCATACCCTAGAAATATGCATCTCTTAGCCCTCGGCTCAAGTTTACCATCTTTCACATGAGCATAAGCAGGACAACCAAAAATCTTCAAATCACTATAACTTGCAGGGGAACCTGACCATTTCTTTAAAGGAGTTTGACAATCAATTGTCGTTGATGGAGATCGATTTACCAAATAACAAACTGTGTTGACAGCTTCAGCCCAAAATATATTTGGTAGATTTGCATTTGAGAGCATACACCTCGCTCGCTCAATGAGCGTTCTATTCATCCGTTCGGTAACACCATTCTGTTGTGGTGTAAACCGCACTGTGTGGTGTCTCACAATTCCTTCGTTCTTGCAGAACTCATTGAATTCGCCTTTGCAGAATTCTAGCCCATTGTCAGTTCTCAAGCGCTTGATGAACTTTCCAGTCTGCTTCTCTATCATCATCTTCCATTGCTTGAAATTGACAAAGACTTCATCCTTACATTTAAGGATATAAACCCACACTCTTCTCGAATAGTCATCAATAAAGGTTAACATGTATCTTTTCACCACCTTTTGAAGGAACAGTAGATGGACCCAAAGATCTGAATGGATATAATCCGAAGTACATTTCGTCCTGTGAACGGCTGTGCCAAACTTTATTCAGCTCTGTTATCTTTAGCCGATGAAGAAACTCCAGCTGCACCAGTAACCGTGCTACCCTTTAAGAGGTAAAGGCCATTACACCTTTCACCTTTCATCATAATAAGTGCACATTTTGAGACTATTAATACTCTACCTCGAGCTCGATAATTCCAGCCGATGGAGTCCAACGTACCCAAGGAAATAAGATTCTTTCGCAATTCTGGAACATGCCTGACATCTGTCAAAGTCCTCACTGTGCCATCATACATCTTGATTTGGACCGTTCCTATTCCAACAACCTTACAAGCCACATCATTTCCCATAAGGACTTTACCACCATTTATTTCTCGATAGGTGGTAAACCAATCCCTAATAAGACACATGTGATAAGAACAACCTGAGTCAAGAATCCACTCGTCACTTGAGCGGCCATCGGTAACACTAAGAACATTTATGTGACAACCCGGAAATTTCCGACCAAATTTAAACTTTAATCTGTATATATTCCCGACACGATAAGCAAAGTTTGTAAGTTGAATCTCAAGAATTTTAAACTGTGTTCATACACTCATTTAACCTCGACCAAATTCCAAAGATTCACGAACCATTATATGAACGAACATGATTATATATGTATATGTGTATATATTATAACTTGAAAACATTAACAAAGTATTAGACGTATAATACTTTGTATAAACGTATTTGTTTCAAAATATATTCTAATAGTTATCAATTGAAATGTCCCGTCCTAATCCATCCGGACAAAGTCCATATCGATTATAAATGATTCATAATAGTTGATTACATCGCGAGGTACTTGACCTCTAAATGATACATTTTACAAACATTGCATTCGTTTTTAAAAGACAAACTTTCATTTCATTGAAAGTTGACAGGTATGCATACAATTTCATAATATATCCAAACTATAAATGACTTGATAATAATCTTGATGAACTCAATGACTCGAATGCAACGTCTTTTGAAATATGCCATGAATGACTCCAAGTAATATCCTTAAAATGAGCTAATTCATAGCGAAAGATTTCTTTCAAACCTGAGAATAAACATGCTTTCAAGTGTCAACCAAAAGGTTGGTGAGTTCATAGGTTTATCTTAAAACAATAAAATTCATCATTTTGATAGACCACAAATTTAAATCCTGCATAGTACAAATGGGCCCGAATCTTATACCCACCTGTAATGTACATGCGATATCTTTTAAATACAGTACACCTTTCTCGTGTACGCAATCCATTTTCATAAATCTTAGTAACCGTACACATATCTTGTGCACAAAAACTAATACACATAACATGTGTATCAAAATCATTCTCTCGATACATAGCATTCACATCAATTGGTGGCAATTATCATGTCCACATAATTCAATGGTGGCAATTATCATGTCCACATAATTCAATGGTGGCAATTATCATGTCCACTTAATTCAATGGTGGCAATTATCATGTCCACATAATTCTATAATAATCCGCAGAACTTCTATCTGCATTATAATTCATTCGAGGAATGTTTTGCTTGTGTCTATCTCGTCAAACATTTATAAAAGCATTTCATGTATTCGCAGTTCAAAATATATTTCAAAAGCATTTAATAAAGCAGTTGTAAAAACAGCGCATGTATTCTCAGTCCCAAAAAATATAAAGAGTAAAAGGGAGCAAATGAACTCAGGCATATAAATATTGTAAAATAGTTATTAAAACATTTCATGTATTCTCGGCCCAAAAATGTAATGAGTAAAAGGGATCATATGAAACTCACCATACAGTATTTTGTAGTAAAAATACATATAACATCATTGAACAAGTGTAAGGTTGGCCTTGGATTCACGAACCTATATCATTTGTATATTTATTAATATACATAATTGTAATCGAACAATTATATATGTCTTTATTCTTAGTGATATAATTTTTATATTAATAGCCTATATATATCTTTTTATATATGTATATTTTAAGTACATAACCATATTTATATAGTTAAGTTTTATATTAAATATGTATGTATATATATATATATATATTTATTTATATATATATATATATATATATATATATATATATATATATATATTTATTTATATTTATATATTTATATTTATTTTAAAAATATCTTTTGTTTGTTAACTTAACGATAATACTAATAACAATAGTACTAACAGTAATAATGATAGTAATATTACTAATAATGATATAATAATAATAATAATAATAATAATAATAATAATAATAATAATAATAATAATAATAATAATAATAATAATAATAATAATAATAATAATAATAATAATAATAAAATAATGCCAATTTTGATAAACTCATGATATTTCTTAATAATGGTAGTAATAACAATTTCAATCGTAAATTGGTAAGTTTGATAAAAATGTTAATTTCAACCGTAATACTAATTTTAAATAAAATTGTAACTTTAAAAATAATGATACATTTAGTAATAATGATAACAATAATAATATCTATAATACTAATACTTTTAATAATAATGATAATAATACTAGTAATAAAAGTAATGATGATAATAATAATACTAATAATAATAATGATGATACTTAATAACGATACTATTAATAACAACAATCATAATAACAACAATAATTTTTAATAATAATAATAATAATAACAATAATAATATAAATAATGATTTTTAAAATAAAGAACTACCTTATAAACTCTCTTTAAAAAGAAATGCACCAAGACGCACCAAGCGGGACTCGAACCCAAGACCTCTCGAAACACGAAACCATCACTTAACCGTTGGGCTATCGCCCTTTTTCTGATTTAATACAGAATGCAAAATAATATAACCCGTATTTATTTTCTTGTTATATTCCCTTTTCTTCTCCAATTTGAAAATCGATTAGTGATCAATTCCTACTAACAACGAACTAGTTAATTAGTTTTAGGACCTAAAGTATATACAGAAACGTTATCTGATTAATCAAAAACAGAAGTAAAATAAAATAACAAGCTGGAAACAGTTCGTTTATGAATACGTATGAACTCAATCTTAATCTCAAATTTTTAAAACGTTTTAGACAATGATTCCTGAATGAAAAAGGTTTTAAATCCTTATTAGAAAATTTCTGAATCATTAGTTTAATGTATAACATCAAAACAAAAGCGAATTTCTTGATGAACACATAATTTGACTTTTGAGTTTGAAGGTTTGACTCGAAAAATTAGAGATTGTTATGAGGAATTGGATTCTGAGATTTTACAGAAAGTTTAGATAGGAGGTTCCTAACAACTATGTATTTCTACTTTTTGAAATTCGTAACAAAATCAAATTGTTTGAAAATATAAGCAAGAACAGGGTGTATCGACTATTTTTCTGTTTGATTACGGAATTGCTGTGATAATGGGAAGTGTATCAGTAAAAGAACGAATTTGATACTTGTAATTGATCCTAATTAGTTTGTACTGAGATTGGATTGAGACGTGTAACAGCCTATAGACAGAATCATTTTAATAATAAAAAAATTGAATAAAATCAATTAAAAAGGATCGTGACACTAACTGCTTTGGGAGTATCTGTGGTTTGGGATTCGATTTGGTAAACGTAAAAACAAATCTTGATACAGTTGGATAGCTATATGTAACAAACTCTTAACTTTCTAATTCCTTTTAAGATTATAAATAATAAATAATAAATAATAAATAATAATAATAATAATAATAATAATAATAATAATAATAATAATAATAATAATAATAATAATTAATATTACTGATTTTCTAATATAAATGGCTGTATATATCGCATATATTTATCTGTATATATCCATCTGTTTTTATATACTTGTATTAGTATGTCTCTTATATTTATTTATTTTATAGATTATAATAAATCTTAATATTAAATATAACCATAATAATAATACACTTAATAATACAATTTTCATTATTATAATAGTAAGAATAATATTACTAATAGTAATGATAGTTATAAATTTATATCGATAATATTATTAATAATAATAATAATAATACTAATTATAATCATACCAATATTAATAATGAATATTAGAATAATAGTAATTAGTAATAATAATAATAATAATATAACAATTTATATATTAATTTCATATTTATATGATATATATTTATTACCAATACTAATATTGATATTATTATTTAATGTAATAATAATATTGCTAATACAACTATACTTTAAACTTAAAATAACATATTTTTAACACTTATCATTTATACATTTTAATATATTATTATATCCATATAGTTACTAATTATGAATAGAATTCATTTATATATATATATACTACTATATATACAATTATGTTAAGTATTAAGTAGATAATTATATTAATTATATATATTGAAACAATTAATATCTGAGTATAATATTTAATTACTTTGTTATTATTGATAGATTATGTATATTCAATCTACTCCCTATATTCAAATAATAAGTTTTAGTTATTTTTAATTATCGTTCATAATAACTAAATCACATACTAGTACATTAATATATTTAGTTTTTTATATATAATTATTTACATACCTGATTATTTATACATATATTTCTGTTTACAATTAAAGATTCGTGAATCGTCGGAAATAGTCACAGGGTAAATGATTATATGAACATAGTTCCAAAATTTTCGAGACTCAACATTACAGAATTTGTTATCGTGTCGGAAACATTTAAAGATTAAGTTTAAATTTGGTCGGAAATTCCCGGGTCATCACAGTACCTACCCGTTAAAGAAATTTCGTCCCGAAATTTGAGTGAGGTGGTCATGGCTAACAATAAAAATGTTTTCATGACGAGTATGAGCTGATAAATAAAGTTATCATTATCGAATAATACAGATAAAATAATTCGATTATTCGAAGAGCACGAATGAAGCTATCACAAAAGATTGAAATGAGTAAATACAGATTTGTATTAATCGGTGACGTAGTCATGATTGATTTCCGGAATTCAAGGGATTCAAAAGAAAATCTTGGAAATCTATAAAATCTGAATTCTTCGGCGACTAAGACAAGTAAGATTTCTATAATTAAATACGGTGATCTGTCTCGATTTCTTTGTCTGGTATTTCCTCTATAAATGAACTTCTTCCGTTTCATTATTTTCACCATTCCAATACTTTCTTTCTTAGTTCGTACATCCAAAGGACTGTGAATATGCCTAATCCAGTTCTAATCCTTGTTATTTCCTAATTGTCATTTCTGTCATCCTTCTTTTCACTCTTGCACCAGAAGAATCTATTTACTCCTACTATTACCTTGGGGTAATACTATTCTTAATTATATCATGTCTTTATATTGTTATTCGTATTAATATCCACGGTTTGTAACCTCCGTGTTGTTATTGGGCTTTATAGTTTCTCTTATATTTTGGAGCTTTGTCCCTTCGTTTCTTCTTCTTGCGATTAAACACCGCTTGTAATGGTTCAGAATTCGCAAATATAAACTTTGGAATGAACATTGTTAATGTTCTAAGAAGGAAATCGTAATGGCACGATTTGATTTGTCAAATTACCAGAATCACTGAGAATAGAACTATCAAGAATATATTTTCTTGATATGTTCGGAGGTGAAGTAGAATGAATGAGTCGTGTAACATGGCACATGATGACGTTATGATCTGTGAATCATCACGTTCCATTAGAAGCTCAGCATGACTTACTGTAATATAATCACGTTGATCAAGTATCATTATATTATACTAACTCATGCATCAATTCTCAACACAACTTCAAAAACATTCATAATTTAAACTCGAATTTAAAAAAAAAAAATTTAGAAACTAAAGTAGTTTCCTTTATGATGTAATATAGATAGCACGAAGAGATAAATAATTTTGGACGAGAATATTTATGAAAATATCTTCAGAAATATCGAAGATATTTATGATGATATTTTGGAATTTCTAAGTTCGATGGTTGATGAGGAAGATTTTTCCGCAAGATTTTAACATGAGTACGGAGCAAGATATTCATTGAAGGTTTCATCGGATCCAGAATTACCTGGATTCTTTGAATATATGGTATGGTCCTTGTATTTGTCCTTGGTCTCCTTCGTGGTTAGCTCAATCCGTTTTCCAGTTCCAACTTTTCTGAGCTTTTCCAACATACTATTATTTATCATCAAACTTTCGATGATTAAGGTCGTTTACAGTTGTCTATGGATTTGTGACTGAGTGCTTTTCAGAATTTCAGAATGAGAGATCATAATTCTAAGAGATAAATGTCATACATATAACTGTTGATGTAGATATTCTGTGAGTTTTCAAAGTACCGATTGCTGATTCCCGGTAATTGTTATGGCAGTTCTCATTACAAGATACGGATAAGTACATGACGAGACTTCCATAGATAAATATAGTGATTTGTCGGAGGGATTTAAACTAAGGAGCGACAAGGTTGCTGGTACATTTGCTGGTAATGTGGTGGAATATAAAAGAATTCTCCGGTATCAAAAGGGTAATTGTATATATCAGGATTATAGTAAGGCTACTTCGAATGAAAAGTCGAAGTTGACTTGATGGAGCTGTGACAAAATTGGCTACTTTGAAAAGGGATCGCAAAGTTATTTTTTCTAATAAATGCCAAAGGATCTGACGCGGCTACGTGTTAAACTTTTACTCAGTTGCCGAGAGTTTATCAGGTGCATAACTATATGCATAAATCTTTCCTTCCGTAGATGAAGTGCGGTTGATTCATCCTATCGATTGAGGTGTTTTCAAGAATCATGAAAGGTTTGAACGCAGATTGTAATCGTCAAGATACAAATGAGGTTTAAGATGAAATCAAGTGGCAAACTTGAAGAATTGTTTAGTTTCATATGTTATAATCAATATTTTAATTCATTTTAATTGTCCAAAGTGGGTAGTCCACAGTTAGCAATCCACAGTTACTAATTCAATAATTCATATACAGTTTATAATATTCGAATTAATTAATACGTATCGTGACCCGTGTACATGTCTCAAACTCGATCACAACTCAAAGTATATATATTATTATAGAATCAACCTCAATCCTGTATAGAGAACTCGATCATTACTGCATATAGAGTGTCTATGGTTATTCCAAATAATATATATATATATATATATATATATATATATATATATATATATATATATATATATATATATATATATATATATATATATATATGTGCATCGATATGATATGTCAAAACCTTGTATACGTGTCCCGATATTTAAAGTGCGTAAAAATAAATAATAGAAATTAAATGACGATAAATAAAGTGCGTAAAGTAAATAACAGAAATTAAATGACGATAAATAAAATTGCGAGAATGTAAATTGCGATAATTAAATTACGATAAATAAAATGTAATCAGTTAGCTAGGAACAATTAGCTAGGAACGGTTAGCGTGGATTCTTAACAAAATTTTCTCATGGTTAATTTGTTTGTTTCTAACAAATTTTTATTTTTGTCCAATGTTTTCTTCATTATGCCACTTGTTAGTTTCTGATAGATCAAAATCCAAATATGAAATTGAATGAAAAGGGTTACTCTGCGGTGAATAGATATGTATATCGGTGGTTGTAAATAGGATATTAAATGACCGTTGAATCAGATTCGAAGAGTGTACAGTGTAACTTATTAATGTGAAATCTAAATATTCCTCGGGTATTACCTACCCGTTAAAATATTTTCACCATTAACAGTTTGTACAAAAGAATTTTTAATTACAATCTTTATGAAAACATCCTTAAATATATATTTTCTTCAGATGTAATTATTAATGAGTTAATATAGTATTAATCTCATTTGATTTACCGTTAGAACTAAGATACATAATCTATAAAACATTAGAGATTACATAATCGCCATGTCGAACGACGATAAAATAGATAGAACGATACGTAGAACGACGATTATGCTCGTGGTACAGAATGTGATATTGAGGCAAGGATTGTTGATGATACAGGTGCTGTTACTGATGGTACTATTGGTGTCAGTGATGTTGCTGAAGCTGGTAAGTTTTGCACCATGTTCTCCAAATTGATTACTCGAGCGCGAAGCTCGTTGACTTCTTCCATTACTCTGGGATGATTGTCGGTCGGAACGAGGGGATGAATAAGGTTTAGAATCTGAGTTATGATATAGTCGTGGCGAGATATTCAGGAAATGAGGGTGAAAATGGTGTTACGAACAGGTTCGCCGGTAAGTGCTTCAGGTTCTTCGCCAAAAAGTGAATTCGGTTAGTGGAAGGGATCGCCTTCTGCGCGTCTCCATTGATTAAGTCGACTACGAATCTATCAGATGAATTGGGGATGAATGATTGGTTGATTCATTCTGGTGACGTTGCTTCCGGAGCTTAGATGACTATCCATTCAGAATAACTGTCGGGATAACTATCGGAATAGCTGTCGGAATTCGAGGGACTCGAACTAGTTGAAGGATTCATCTCGTACGATCAGATGAAGGATTTTCGAAAAGAAATAGATTATAGGATGTAGATTAGTATCCTGCAATACATAATTTACATATGCATATATAATACTAAAATCTCATAAGTTACGGAGGAATCTACGGAAGCTGTCAGGCAAAGATAACAATAACAGATACGCTAAGATATGAATTAGCAGATATGCTAAGATATGAATTCTGTCTATACACTATTCATGCAGTCAATGCAATAAGATGTGTCTGGACTAAGAATAATAAGCAGGTAATTTACTAAGGATGATAAGCAAATGATTTCCGACAAAAATGATAAGCAAAACTTTTGACATGCAGACACGGTCGAAGTCCAGACTCACTAATGCATCCTAACGACTTATCAGTTAGACACACTAATGCAGACCAGGTTCACTAAGACCACCGCTCTGATACCAACTGAAATGCCCCGTCCTAATCCATCCGGACGAAGTCCATATCGATTATAAATGATTCATAATAGTTGATTACATCGCGAGGTACTTGACCTCTAAATGATACATTTTACAAATATTGCATTCGTTTTTAAAAGACAAACTTTCATTTCATTGAAAGTTGACAGGTATGCATACCATTTCATAATATATCCAAACTATAAATGACTTGATAATAATCTTGATGAACTCAATGACTCGAATGCAACGTCTTTTGAAATATGCCATGAATGACTCCAAGTAATATCCTTAAAATGAGCTAATGCATAGTAAAAGATTTCTTTCAAACCTGAGAATAAACATGCTTTCAAGTGTCAACCAAAAGGTTGGTGAGTTCATAGGTTTATCTTAAAACAATAAAATTCATCATTTTGATAGACCACAAATTTAAATCCTGCATGGTACAAATGGGCCCGAATCCTATACCCACCTTTAATGTACATGCGATATCTTTTAAATACAGTACACCTTTCTCGTGTACGCAATCCATTTTCATAAATCTTAGTAACCGTACACATATCTTGTGCACAAAAACTAATACACATAACATGTGTATCAAAATCATTCTCTCGATACATAGCATTCACATCAATTGGTGGCAATTATCATGTCCACATAATTCAATGGTGGCAATTATCATGTCCACATAATTCAATGGTGGCAATTATCATGTCCACTTAATTCAATGGTGGCAATTATCATGTCCACATAATTCAATAATAATCCGCAAAACTTCTGTCTGCATTATAATTCATTCGAGGAATGTTTTGCTTGTGTCTATCTCGTCAAACATTTATAAAAGCATTTCATGTATTCGCAGTTCAAAATATATTTCAAAAGCATTTAATAAAGCAGTTGTAAAAACAGCGCATGTATTCTCAGTCCCAAAAAATGTAAAGAGTAAAAGGGAGCAAATGAACTCACGCATATAGATATTGTAAAACAGTTATTAAAAAATTACATGTATTCTTAGTCCAAAAATTTAATGAGTAAAAGGGATCATATGAAACTCACCATACAGTATTTTGTAGTAAAAATACATATAAGATCATTGAACAAGTGTAAGGTTGGCCTTGGATTCACGAACCTATATCATTTGTATATTTATTAATATACATAATTGTAATTGAACAATTATATATGTATTTATTATTAGATATATAATTTTTATATTAATAGCCTATATATGTCTTTTTATATATGTATATTTTAAGTACATAACCATATTTATATAGTTAAGTTTTGTATTAAATATGTATGTATATATATATATATATATATATATATATATATATATATATATATATATATTTATATATTTATATTTATTTTAAAAATATCTTTTGTTTGTTAACTTAACGATAATACTAATAACAATAGTACTAACAGTAATAATGATAGTAATATTACTAATAATGATATAATAATAATAATGATAAAATAATGCCAATTTTGATAAACTCATGATATTTCTTAATAATGGTAGTAATAACAATTTCAATCGTAAATTGGTAAGTTTGATAAAAATGTTAATTTCAACCGTAATACTAATTTTAAATAAAATTGTAACTTTAAAAATAATGATACATTTAGTAATAATGATAACAATAATAATATCTATAATACTAATACTTTTAATAATAATGATAATAATACTAGTAATAAAAGTAATGATGATAATAATAATACTAATAATAATAATGATGATACTTAATAATGATATATTAATAACAACAATCACAATAACAACAATAATTTTTAATAATAATAATAATAATAATAATAACAATAATAATATAAATAATGATTTTTAAAATAAAGAACTACCTTATAAACTCTCTTTAAAAGAAATGCACCAAGACACACCAAGCGGGACACGAACCCAAGACCTCTCGAAACATGAAACCATCACTTAACCGTTGGGCTATCGCCCTTTTTCTGATTTAATACAGAATTCAAAATAATATAACCCGTATTTATTTTCCTGTTATATTCCCTTTTCTTCTCCAATTTGAAAATCGATTAGTGATCAATTCCTACTAACAACGAACTAGTTAATTAGTTTTAGGACCTAAAGTATATACAGAAATGTTATCTGATTAATCAAAAACAGAAGTAAAATAAAATAACAAGCTGGAAACAGTTCGTTTATGAATACGTATGAACTCAATCTTAATCTCAAATTTTTAAAACGTTTTAGACAATGATTCCTGAATGAAAAAGTTTTTAAATCCTTATTAGAAACTTTCTGAATCATTAGTTTAATGTATAACATCAAAACAAAAGCGAATTTCTTGATGAACACATAATTTGACTTTTGAGTTTGAAGGTTTGACTCGAAAAATTAGAGATTGTTATGAGGAATTGGATTCTGAGATTTTACAGAAAGTTTAGATAGGAGGTTCCTAACAACTCTGTATTTCTACTTTTTGAAATTCGTAACAAAATCGAATTGTTTGAAAATATAAGCAAGAACAGGGTGTATCGACTATTTTTCTGTTTGATTATGGAATTGCTGTGATAATGGGAAGTGCATCAGTAAAAGAATGAATTTGATACTTGTAATTGATCCTAATTAGTTCGTACTGAGATTGGATTGAGACGTGTAACAGCCTATAGACAGAATCATTTTAATAATAAAAAAATTGAATAAAATCAATTAAAAAGGATCGTGACACTAACTGCTTTCGGAGTATCTGTGATTTGGGAATCGATTTGGTAAACGTAAAAATAAATCTTGATACATTTGGATAGCTATATGTAACAAACTCTTAACTTTCTAATTCCTTTTAAGATTATAAATAATAAATAATAAATAATAATAATAATAATAATAATAATAATAATAATAATAATAATAATAATTAATATTACTGATTTTCTAATATAAATGGCTGTATATATTGCATATATTTATCTGTATATATCCATCTATTTTTATATACTTGTATTAGTATGCCTCTTATATTTATTTATTTTATAGATTATAATAAATCTTAATATTAAATATAACCATAATAATAATACACTTAATAATACAATTTTCATTATTATAATAGTAAGAATAATATTACTAATAGTAATGATAGTTATAAATTTATATCGATAATATTATTAATAATAATAATAATACTAATTATAATCATACCAATATTAATAATGAATATTAGAATATTAGTAATTAGTAATAATAATAATAATATAATAATTTATATATTAATTTCATATTTATATGATATATATTTATTACCAATACTAATATTGATATTATTATTTAATGTAATAATAATATTGCTAATACAACTATACTTTAAACTTAAAATAACATATTTTGAACACTTCTCATTTATACATTTTAATATATTATTATATCCATATAATTACTAATTATGAATAGAATTCATTTATATATATATATATATACTACTATATATACAATTATGTTAAGTATTAAGTAGATAATTATATTAATTATATATATTGAAACAATTAATATCTGAGTATAATATTTAATTACTTTGTTATTATTGATAGATTATGTATATTCAATCTACTCCCTATATTCAAATAATAATTTTTAGTCATTTTTAATTATCGTTCATAATAACTAAATCACATACTAGTATATTAATATATTTAGTTTATTATATATAATTATTTACATACCTGATTATTTATACATATATTTCTGTTTACAATTAAAGATTCATGTATCGTCGGAAATAGTCACAGGGTAAATGATTATATGAACATAGTTCCAAAATTTTCGAGACTCAACATTACAAACTTTGCTTATCGTGTCGGAAACATATAAAGATTAAGTTTAAATTTGGTCAGAAATTCCCGGGTCATCACATCAATGGAATTAAAAGATGATATCAAATGATTGAATTATTAGATACATTGAATTATAATTACGAGTCTCTGTTAAGAGGTCCACTATGATTTGAGAAATCTATTCTTTTTAAGTTATTCAGAATAATTGGTAAAGTGATTTATTAGAAGGAACAAAAGTGTCAATTAATGGGAACTAGATAAGAGTTAGTGGAGATTCCCGTTTGATTTTTCAATTTATGCTTTACAATAATTGTCTCGTGACTTTTGATAAGATAAACTATTAAACTTATATATTAATTAACGTGGAAGTAAGATTGTACAATATATATAACTTAGAAGATGGATATCGACAAGTTAAGTAAATTAACGTTTTACATTAAAATGATTTTATACGTTTACCTAACCTTTAGACTTTATATCACGTTGCACCAACAACCATTAAAAACTTGAAACCTATGAAAAGTATATTTAATCTTACTTCTCTAAAATGTTTTACGATATAACAACTTCTACTAATATAACCTTTTTAGCAAAATGATTCTTTAATATACTTAGTTTTGGAAAACAAAGTTTTCATATTTATTTAATATTGTTTCAAACGTACAAAAACAATTTTTAAAGAACTTTATTACTGAAACGTCTTATAAGATAAATTGTTTACAGGTTTTAAGGAACTAATTAAAGCCTGTATTATAAATTATATATATATATATATATATATATATATATATATATATATATATATATATATATATATATATATATATATATATATATATATATATATATATATATATATATATATATATATATATATATATATATATATATAGTTTCAAAAACGTAAAACGTGATATGACATGATATTTCTGTTACTGAAACGTTTTGAACTTTGAAATATAATTAGATAGATATTTCAATTATATATGAGATATACAAAATTATATTTTAAGTAAGAATATATATATATTTTGCAAACGCGTTAATGTATAATTTAAAACGTTTCGATATTATTAAACGTATTTTAATAATCAAACGAGACTTTGATTTATAGAAGCAAATAACCACAACACTCAAATGCATAAGTTACACTTTGTGTAATATTTTTTTCTTAATGATTTAAGACAATATTTTGATAAGAGTACACGTCGCGTAACGTAAAAAGCTAGTTTTCTAAACGTACAAAAGTGCGTTCGTTAAACCGAAAGTGGTACATGAGTTTAGTGACAACGTACATGTCATTTGAGTAAAAATTACATTTTTACCATGAACGTAAATATAATATAATATATAAGTAATTATATAAATTAAATATATTATCAATATAATAATATTTAAGAGTGTCGGCAAGGAAATTTGATGGATACCAGCTGCCAACATCAGTCATGCGATCGCATGACATTGAACCACAAACCCCATGCGATCGCATAGGGTGTGGTTGGGTGAGATGTCCTATAAAACGCACGACTAGTTTCAGTTTTCATTCATATATCCTATATATCTCTCTCGTAGTATATATATATATATATATATTTATATATTTATATTTATATTTATATTTATATTTATATTTATATTTATATTATTGTTATTATTATTATTATTATTAATATTAAGATTATTAATCTTATTATTATTATTATTATTATTATTAGTATTAGGAGTGATATTATTAGTATTATTACATAAAATACTACGACGAGGTCATGAACGAGTAATTTCAAAACTGGTGTTCGAGTAGGATAGGGTTAAGGAAATTATGGGTTATAGCTATGGAGGTGATGGGTAATGTTCATGGGTATGCTCGTGAGGTCAATCTAGTGTTTATCATCTCCGTTGCGTCTACGTACATTTCTTGCAATATTGAATCTCAATATTGATACGTGAGTACTCATAATTTAACTTTTACATACTAATAGTGTATCCCTGACTAGTGCTCGAGTATATAGGATTATGCATGTTTGTAATTTTGATATTACCATTAGTTAGGTTATGTTGAATCCTGAATTAGTTACATATGCGGTTGAGATAAGGTATAAGATATGCATGTCGTTGGAAAGCTAGCGAAAAATTAAGAACTTTTCATTTAGATATCGAATGGTTTCGATGAATGGATTTGAAGTTATAGTCAATTGAATTTTTGTATTATTATTAAAAATGATAATTATAATTATTATCATCGTTATTATCGCCGTTCTAGTTTTATCTAATTATTATTATTATCATTATTATTATGATTATTATTATTATCATTATCCATAAAATGTATTATCATTAAAAATTGTTATTTTATTATTATTAGTATCGTTATTATCGTTAAAGTTATAAATAGTATTATTATTATTATTATCATTAAAATAGTTATTAGTATTAATATTATCATAATATTTATTATTATTAGTATTTAAAACTAATATAAGTAACACTTAATTATTATGATTACTATTATTATCATTAAAATGAATGCGATATAAAAGATGAAAAAAAACTATTAAATGAATCGATTAGGAAATAATGAGTATGAGTATCATGATGAAATTAAAATATTGTAAGATATTGAATTAGATAAAACTATCGTTCTTAGTATTTTTGTCATTACTATTATTAAATGTATCGTTAGTATTGAAACTATCATTTTAACAAAAATTATCATTTTAAATGGAATGTCTTTGTTATTATAAAATATCATTATTATTATCATTTTAAATAAAATTATTATTTTAAAGTTAATATTAAAAGGTATCGTAAATATTAAAGTTATTATAATTAGAATTATCATTTTATCATAATATCAATTTGAGTAAATATAAATATTGATATTTTTATTAATAGAATAATAATAATTATTATTACAAAATAATACAACTTTTACTTATTATTATTATCAATGTTATTTTATCAAATAAATATGTAATACAAATAATATAATTACATTAATAAGATCTATCATAATATTTTATGAACTTTATAAATTTTATTACTTAAGATATATAAAAGTATATTTTTTATATATAAAGTTTTATTTATTAATAAATGAATTATATTATTTACTTTATTAA
Organism: Rutidosis leptorrhynchoides; assembly: GCF_046630445.1. NCBI lineage: Eukaryota > Viridiplantae > Streptophyta > Magnoliopsida > Asterales > Asteraceae > Rutidosis > Rutidosis leptorrhynchoides. Next base: position 128,072,853 of record NC_092334.1, read on the forward strand.
ATCTTTTAAAAATATTTAAAAATATAAAACGACGATATTTAAACTATATAATAATCATATATAAATTTTGGAAATCATTTTAAGTCAAATTAACTTTTGTCGACTTTTGCATACTAGACTCGAGCATTAGGATTGTGGTACACTATGACTTAACCTAAATTGTTAGACGAATATTGACCAACATATAAATATACATAATTAATTTAGGTTCATGAATCCGAGGTCAACCTTACACTTGTTCAATGACGTTATATGTATTTTTACTATGAAATACAGTATGGTGAGTTTCATTACTGAGAATACATGCGCTGCTTTTGCAATATATATTTTTAGGACTGAGAATACATGCGCTGCTTTTATAACTGTTTTACGAAATAGACACAAGTAAATAAAACTACATTCTATGGCTGGATTATTAAACCGAATATGCCCCTTTTTAGTCTGGTAATCTAAGAATTAGGGAACAGACACCCTAATTGACGTGAATCCTAAAGATAGATCTATTGGGCCCAACAAGCCCCATCCAAAGTACAAGATGCTTTAGTACTTCGAATTTATCATGTCCGAAGAGAGTCCCGGAATGATGGGGATAATCTATATGCATCTTGTTAAGGTCGATTACCAGGTGTTCACCATATGAATGATTTTTGTCTCTATGCATGGGACGTATATTTATGAGATCTGGAAATGAAATTCTTGAGGTCTATTAAAATAATGGAAATGAATGATTATGATAAACTAATGAACTCACCAACCTTTTGGTTGACACTTTGATGTGTTGCTAGTAGGGTACGAAATACTATTATATTTTACTACAAAATACGACGAAATATTACACAAGTTTTATTAATTTAACGAATGGGTATACATAAACCTTGCTACAACACTATAGGCAGTGTACATAATCGTAGAGTAGTGTAGTTTTTAGTAAGTCCGGTTTGTTCCACAGGGAGCTGGTGATTACGTACTATATTTTTAAGCGACTATATTTATATAAAATATATAATTATATATAGTAATATTATTACTATAAAAAGGGGGTTTTTACCGTTTAATGACTGGTTTGTCGATTTTATATTTTAAACGTAAAGATAAATGACGATAATTAAAGTGCGTAAAATAAATAACAATATTTAAATGACGTTAAATAAAATTGCGAGTAAATAAAATGAAAGTAAATAAAATAACAGTAAATAAAAATACGATGAGATATAAAATAGAACAATTATGCTTATTTAAACTTCTGTAACCATGATGTTTGACGTTTTGATTTTAATTTATTACTTTGGGTTAATTGTCCTTTGTCCTGGATTTATTTGAAACCTATCTGGTTTTTGTCCATAATAGTTCATCGGTCATAATTATAAAATGCTCGTCAAATTAACCTTATTCCCGAAGTCCAATATTCCAACTAATTAGGGATTCGAACTGTAACAAGGTTTTAATACTTTGTTTAATGATTACACCAGGTTATCGACTGTGTGTAATCCAAAGTTTTAATACTTTGTTAACAATTACACCAATTACCCTTGAATGTAATCCACCCCTATTTTAATTATTCCATGATTATTAATTTTCCCACTTGATCAGAATGAATAATCAATTACCTAACCCAATTGATTAATTAAATGATTGTTAAAGATGTCGTATAAACGTCACTAAATAGGATATGCATAATCATTTAATAATTATTAGATTAATTAATTTGAAGATAGGTTCGACCGGCTCCAAAGAATTGTCATTCAATTAGACAATATCCCCCATCTATTAATGGTCCATGGTCCAATTAAAACAAGTGTCGGTCTTTTGTCCATACCCTAATTATGGTACAAAATTTAATAACCCAATCTTAATATTTAGTCTAACATCACGATTACTTCGGCTCAAATAAGCATAATAATAACTTAGTTACGAGACATTAATTTAAAAAGGAAAAACATAGCTTACAGTGATTATTTATCGCATAGCGTTACCCGGACAGAGTTCCGACTTAAAACCCGTAAAACATTTCTTACAATAACCCAATTATTATTAAACTTAAATTAAAATTAAAACTATAAATATATATATTTATGTTACAGAGTAAGAAAGAAAATATGGTGCCTAAAACTCTCGAGCAAACTGTCTTTTTATAGAATGTTGGCCTGCTACAGTAACCCATGCGATCGCATGGGTTTTATGCCTATATCCCATGCGATCGCATGGCCGCCAGATCCAGCTCACATATTTTTGTCTTTTAATTTGCCGACGGTTTTAATAAATATATATAATATATATATAATTTTAAGAATTATTTATATATTATATTATATTTATGTGCATAGTTGACTTGTAATTTTAGGTCCGTTGCGTCGCGCGTTGATAGTTGGCTCAGGTCCCGGTTCTGGATTTTCGAACGTCCTTTCGTATAATTTAATATCTTGTACTTTGCGTTCCGCAACTTGTACTTTTGTAATTTTGAGACGTTTCTTATCAATAAATTGAACCACTTGGATTGTATCTTGTACATTTAAGCTTTTTGGACGTTTGCGTCTTCAAATCTTCATTTTCACCTTTTGTCTTCGCACTTATTTATTTAAACGAATATTACTTGAAAATAGAACAATTGCAACTGAAAACTTTACATATTGGAAGGATATTGCACCTAAATATATGTTCATTTGGAGCACTATCAAATATCTCCACACTTGAACGTTGCTTGTCCTCAAGCAATACAGAACTTGAAATTAAATCACACGAATCACTTCTTTATTCTTCACACTTTATACATCAGTGATTTTGATATGGCGGTATGAACAATGATAGTAACAGTAGAACCATGGTTAAAGGTGGGTGTGCCATCCACAGTTGCCTCGGGTTTAGGTCAACGACACTTGCAATCAAATAGCCGATTTACTTTCGGTTTCCAAAGCAAAGTGCACATTTGAAACGCGGTTTACACTCCCACATGACTATAAAAATGTAGATCCTTAAGAAAATTGGATCTTTTTGAAAACATTTGATCTTTTGAAAATTCAATCTAGCTTTTACCCTAAATAAGTTTTCTGGAATAACCCTTCACCGGTGTTTACAAAATGTTTTTGTGGATTTTCTGGGTTTCAGATTTTAAAATTTTAGTTCAAAACTTGCGATTTTGTGTCACCCACTTGCTAACCTTGTATTAGGAAAACAACACGTCCAGTATACTTGTTCCGTATATTACCTTTCGATAAACTACCATCCGGTTGTAAAGGAAAGCGTTGAACAAGCAATTGTTAAGGCAATGTCTCGTGACATGCAGATAATTATGGTCAAAAATGTGTCGGATGCAATTACTATTCTTTGTAGGAGCAATAGTAAAGATCACCCTATAGTTTTTTGGTCTGGCACAAGGTCCTGTCTTCAACCATGCTATGCAACCACTGTTCTTACGGCTGACACTCGATTTTGGTTCAGGTGACCTAATGAATTCCAGGTGAATTCCTAGGATTTTACGTTCAATGGTAATGAATGTATTAAAAATGGGTTTTTAGAAAACAAATCGGTTTGTATTTTGATCAAAATATTTTCTCGTTCAAGCTCGAGTTTAGATATCATTGAATTCCATGAGTTTGTAATTCTCAATCTTTAAGGTCAATCTCAAGGATTGAGTAATATCAGGCTTAAAAGCTGATTTTTAATCTTTAAGGAGATTATCCTTTCTGGGGGCCTGATTCATTAGTCTTATCAAGCTAATTTGCACGGCGCCCTCCCTATTTTACGAGACAGATCCTCTCATGGTTAGGATAAGTCTGACCACTTGGCGACCCTGTTTGATGCTGAGGTCCGTGGATTTCCTGCTAATTTTAGAGATGACTTTTCTAGATTTTTCGTCAACCTACAGCTGGTCTGGACGACAACTTCTTGACCTAAATCAAGAAGCGCGTGTCTTTTTCGGAAGACTTTACTTCCTTTTAATGATGGAATTGATTCATCGTGTAGATCCATCTTTCTTTCAATAAACCGGGTAAAACAGTTAATTTAGTCCAAAACAAAAGTACCTGCAATAATCTTGTACAAAAATATGTGATATATGTTTTAAAGAACTTTGGTGAATTTTTCCCACACTTAGCTTTTATTTATTTTTTTCTTTGCCTTTTTATTCTCCTTTATTCCTTTTTAAATGAATTCTAGCATTTTGGGTTGTTTCTCAATTTATGTCCTTTCCGAGGTAACAATAATTTCGGCATTAACACCTAGTTTTATCGTTCATAAATATGTATAAACATGATTGTGAGTTCATTTAGCTGAAAATTTTTCAAATTTTCACAAAATTTGGCAATTAAACCAAGTGTAAACCCGAGAGAATTTATAACCCTTCCCCACACTTGAGATCTTGCAATGCCCTCATTTGCAAGAAATCAGTAAAAATTTAAATTCATGAGGGTGATTAGCGTAGAAAAATGATTAAAAATACCGAGTTTGCAAACATATTGTTGTTATATCACATTTGATATTTTGCGTCTTGTCGTCAAAATTAGTACATTTTGCTGAACTTAATGACAGTCTTTGAAAATGCGCTGTTTTACCCTGTTTTGCACATAAGATAAACTACAAACATATATATATATATATATATATATATATATATATATATATATATATATATATATATATATATATATATATATATATATATATATTTTAAATCTTTATTTATTAAAATAATTTAAATGAATAATTTTTTAAAATTTTGTTTCATTTTACTTTAGGTAGTTTCGGTATGTTTACCTATTCCGTCTCTCAACAAAATTTAAAATTTGTCGTTTTGAAGCGATTTTTTTTAAAAGCAAAGATTTTTGGGTTTTTTAATTTTTTTGGCATACTTTAAATTAATAAGATTAAAAATAATGATAATAAAATTTCTCGTCCCTCCCTTGGGTAAAGCAATTTCGGTTCAACGGCCTAATCTTCAACTCACGACGAATTTTAGAAATAATTTTTTAAACTTAATGAAATAAAGTAAATTTTATTTTTTAAATTCACACAAAACTTAAATTTAAAAAGCATATTAATTTCATACAAAACCTATAAAACAAAAAAAAAAAATTCAGAATGGAGGGAGAAAACTAGTTCTTTAGTGTCTGCTAGTGGAAAAGACCAATCGGATTCCATTCTCGGAACTACATGAGAACAGAACAACTAACTCCAGATAGCATTTTCTTTTTAGAACATTTGAATCTCCCCACACTTAGGTAGCTGTGGTGTCGAAATTGTGATTAACTTCATCGTCAATTTCTCTTGGACCATAATCAAGTTGCATATCTGTGACTTTTTCTTTAAGCCAGTGACCGGCTTCTTCCGTAATATCCACAAATTCAACTAGTTTCGCCTTTTCTTTAGGCGACAGATTGGATACTAACCGGTTACATAACTTAAAGTTCCCCTTACTTCTAGCATCATAAACCCGTTTAAAAAGTTTCTTCATTGAACTGTTAATAACGGGGTCATTTAATTTCGTATCAACTATGGGGTTCTTTGTTATCAGGTCATCATTAGGTGTTGCTTCATTTCCCCCACACTTAGGCGTTTTATTATTATTAAGCACTACCGTTGGAGTTGGTAAAACAACATGGTTCTTACCAATCGTTTTTGCTGGTTCAACGGTTTTGGTTGGTGGAGATTTAGACTTTCGAATCATAAAGGTGATCGATTTCTCATCATTACTAAGTGTCATTCTACCATTTCTTACATCAAATAATGCCCCGGTGGACGCTAAGAATGGTCGACCTAAAATTAGAGGAATGTTTGGGTCCTCTTCTATGTCAATGACAATGAATTCGACTAGAAAGGTTAAATTACCTACTTGAACGGGTAGGTTGTCAGCAATTCCAACTGGGTGCTTAATGGTTTGATCAAGGAGTCGAACACTCATATCCGTTGGAGTTAACTTACCTACTCCTAATCTCTTATATAATGAAAGAGGCATAACACTCACACTCGCACCTAAATCTGCTAGTGCATCATACATGACACAATCGCTAAGTAGACAAGGAACAATAAATTCACCCAGATCACCTACCCTAGGTGGAGGTTTTGGTGGAACTGTCTTCACCGGGTTTATTTTTACGGTTTTTGTTTATTGCACTTTCTTCTTCTTCTTCTTCTTCTTCTTTCCAGAGGTATCACAAACTTTATTACCTATTACTTGCTCATACTCAACTCCTTTTCTTGGAAACGGGATGGGTGGTCTGTATGGTGCCACCACTGGCTTTACATAATCAGGTGGCGGTAGTGGTGTAACTTCTTCATTGTTACTCACATCTAAAACCTTTCCATCTTCCGATGCTGGTTTTTCAGAATTTGTTGACACCATGTTAACATTCTCATTCCGAGGATTTACTTCAGTATTACTTGGTAGCTTTCCTTGTTCCCTTTCACTCATCAATCTAGCAAGAGTACCTACTTGTTTTTCTAGATTCAAAATGGAAGCTTTTTAAGTTCTAAATGACTGATCAAACCTCTCATTCATTTGGGTTTGAGTTTCAATAAATTGTGTTTGAGATTCAACTAGCTTAAATACCACTTCTTCCAGATTTGACTTTTTCTATTCGGTTTATTGTGGTGGTTTATACAAGCTGGGTCTTTGTTGATTGAAAGTGTTGTTTTGAGTTGGTTGGTTATTCGGACCTTTTTGGTTATACGAGTTATTGTTGGGTCCATTTGGATTGTAAAGAATGTTTTGATTTCGATTGAAGTTTAGCCTTGGCGGTTGATAATTATTTTGATAATTATTTTCCGGCCTTTGGTTCATGTAGGAAACATTCTCACGTTGTTCCATCGTTTGCTCAATGTTACAATCTTTCGTTAAGTGTGGTCCACCGCATTACTCACAACTGATTCGTATTGCGTGAATATCTTTATTCATCTTTTCCATTCGTCTCTCGAAAGCATCTATTTTTGCGGAAACAGAATCAAAGTTATGGCTAGAATCGGCTCTAGCCGCTTTAGATGAATGAAAAATGTCTTTTTCCTGATGCCACTCATGAGAGTGGGATGCTGTGTTATCAATGATCTTGTGAGCTTCGGTTGCAGTTTTTTTGATAATGGAACCACCAGCTGCTGTGTCGATCTCTTTTCGTGTGGCGATGTCTACGCCTTTATAAAAGATTTGTACTATTTGAAAAGTATCTAAACCGTGTTGAGGACATCCTCTCAACATCCTTCCGAATCTTGTCCATGCCTCATATAACGTTTCATTTGCCTTTTGCACGAACGTAGCAATTACTCCTTGAAGTCTCATGGATTTAGATGCCGGAAAGAATCTTTGAAGAAATTTCTCAACTAAAACATTCCATGTGTGAATCGTTCCTTCTGGTAACGATTCTAACCAATCTTTGGCTTCTCCCTTTAAAGTCCAGGGGAACAACATAAGATAAATAGTTTTATCCTCAACTTCTCGGATTTTAAATAGTTTACAAATCCTATTAAAAGTTTGAAGATGTTCGTTTGGATCTTCTTTTGTTGTACCACCAAATTGGCACTGATTGGTGATCATGTGTAGGATTTGTCCTTTGATTTCAAAATCTGACGCTCTAACATCTGGCTGATTAATGGCGTGACCTTGGCCCATGCGTATGGCTCTCATTCGGTCTTCCATACTTTGAGGTTTCGTTATTTCCATATTTGAATTTGTTGAATCCGAATCACTAGAAGATTCTGATTTAATGGTTTGTGATTCGGGAGGAATTATTAGTGGTTCGGGATCTTGGAATTGTCCTTGAATATCCTCCGGGTTCTCAATTGTGAAATCAGGTTCAAAAAATAGATTATCGGAATTTTGATTTGGAGTACTTGTTCGACCAGGTGATGATTCTAAAGAAAAATCAACGGCGAGAATATTGGCTAAATGTCTTGATCGAGTTACAGGTGGTGAACGTATGAAAGGTAGTGAACGTTTTGCTCGGTGCATTCACTGAATATCCTATTAGTTATAAAAGATAAAAATTATATAAGTTATCAAATTAATAGACTTTTCTGATTTTGCCCACGTTTCGAATAGCCAATAGATGCAGCAGGTAGCCAGGACCATTTAAATCGGAAGCTCACAACTCGCCACTAACAAATCCAACTATTACTACGAACCAGAAAATTTTGGATGTCTATCAATTTAACCGCTTAAAATAATTTTTCTCTTTGAATTTTTAGAGAAGAAATAGAAAATTCTATGTCTTAAAAACTAGAGCGTCGAGAAATAAGAAAGAAAAAGAGTGCGTCGGAAAACGTCGAAAAATAAAAGGTCAAAAAATAAAAGAATGTAAAGCGTCGAAACTTAAAAGGTATTAAATACTAAATCTAAAAAGTTGCGCCTAAAGGTATTAAAGCTTAAAAGGAAATCTATATCCAAAACGGCAATAACTTAAAAGGCACTAAAATAAATAAACGGCGTCGCAAAATTCTAAAGCGCCTAAATCTTAATCTAAAGAAAAAGCACTTAAGAGATTTTACGGAAAAGTCTTAAAATCTAGAAATAAAAATTAACTACGGCAAAATACTAATCTTAAAACTAATTACGAATGAAAAATTATAAAATTACGAATTAAATATTTAAAATATACAAATTATAAAAAGAAACAAAAAAATGATAAAATCACTTATTTTTATAAAAATATTATTTTTATATTATTATTTTATAAAAGTATTAATTTATTATATTAATAAAACTAAATAAAACTAAATATTACAAATTAAATACAACTAAAACTAAATATTATTAAATTAAAAACCCTAATTATAATTAATTAATAATTATTATTATTTAAATGTAACCCTAATTCGTACAGCTAAGGTTTCAGACCTGTCAGACAGGCTTATGCGATCGCATGGGGATATAGTTATGATATCATGCGGTCGCATGAACAAGGAGTCCAGCAATATTTTGGGCTTTTAATCGGCTCGGCCCAAATTTCTATTTATTAATTATTTGATTTCAGTTTTCTCTCTCTTTTTTTTTATGAAATAAGAAATAATATATTTTTACAAAAATAATATATTTTTACAAAAATATAGTTTTACTAAAATATAGCGTAAAAATATAGCGTTTCGTCGAGTCCCCGGCAGCGGCGCCAAAGACTTGATGTGTTGCGAGTAGGATACGAAATACTATTATATTTTACTACAAAATACGACGAAATATTACACAAGTTTTATTAATTTAACGGATGGATATACATAAACCTTGCTACAACACTATAGGCAGTGTACCTAATCGTAGAGTAGTGTAGTTTTTAGTAAGTCCGGTTTGTTCCACAGGGAGCTGGTGATTACGTACTATATTTTTAAGCGACTATATTTATATAAAATATATAATTATATATAGTAATATTATTATTATAAAAAGGGGGGGTTTTACCGTTTAATGACTGGTTTGTCGATTTTATATTTTAACCGTAAAGATAAATGACGATAATTAAAGTGCGTAAAATAAATAACAATATTTAAATGACGTTAAATAAAATTGCGAGTAAATAAAATGACAGTAAATAAATAACAGTAAATAAAAATACGATGAGATATAAAATAGAACAATTATGCTTATTTAAACTTCCGTAACCATGATGTTTGACGTTTTGATTTTAATTTATTACTTTGGGTTAATTGTCCTTTGTCCTGGATTTATTTGAAACCTATCTGGTTTTTGTCCATAATAGTTCATCGGTCATAATTATAAAATGCTCGTCAAATTAACCTTATTCCCGAAGTCAAATATTCCAACTAATTAGGGATTCAAACTGTAACAAGGTTTTAATACTTTTTTTTAATGATTACACCAGGTTATCGACTGTGTGTAATCCAAGGTTTTAATACTTTGTTAACAATTACACCAATTACCCTTGAATGTAATCCACCCCTGTTTTAATTATTCCATGATTATTAATTTTCCCACTTGATCAGAATGAATAATCAATTACCTAACCCAATTGATTAATTAAATGATTGTTAAAGATGTCGTATAAACATCACTAAATAGGACATGCATAATCATTTAATAATTATTAGATTAATTAATTTGAAGATAGGTTCGACAGGCTCCAAAGAATTGTCATTCAATTAGACAATATCCCCCATCTATTAATGGTCCATGGTCCAATTAAAACAAGTGTCGGTCTTTTGTCCATACCCTAATTATGGTACAAAATTTAATAACCCAATCTTAATATTTAGTCTAACATCATGATTGCTTCGGCTCAAATAAGCATAATAATAACTTAGTTACGAGACATTAATTTAAAAAAGAAAAACATACCTTACAGTGATTATTTATCGCGTAGCGTTACCCGGACAGAGTTCCGACTTAAAACTCGTAAAACATTTCTTACAATAACCCAATTATTATTAAACTTAAATTAAAATTAAAACTATAAATATATATATTTATGTTACAGAGTAAGAAAGAAAATATGGTGCCTAAAACTCTCGAGCAAACTGTCTTTTTATAGAATGTTGGCCTGCTACAGTAACCCATGCGATCGCATGGGTTTTATGCCTATTTCCCATGCGATCGCATGGCCGCCAGATCCAACTCACATATTTTTGTCTTTTAATTTGCCGACGGTTTTAATAAATATATATAATATATATATATAATTTTAAGAATTATTTATATATTATATTATATTTATGTGCATAGTTGACTTGTAATCATTTTATATCAAAAAATCCTTTATTCAAACGTACGAAATGGAATTCGTCGTTAGTTCAAGTCAATCGGATTCCGAAATGGAATCTCACTCAAGCTCCGAAAGCAGTGTGACCGGAATGGATCAACCAATCAGCCATCATCTATTCTGGATGAATTGGGGATGGGTTCATAGCCTCCTCAATCATTGGAGAAAAGAAGAAGGTGATCCCTTCCATCCACTACATTTCCCTCTTGATGAAGAACCTGAAGCACTTACCTGCGAACCTGTCCGAAACACCATTTTCTCTCTCATTTTCAGAGTATCTCGTCACGATTATATATTACATCAAATTTTAGATTTTATTTATCCGCTCGTCCGAACCGACAATCACCCCGGTGTAATAGAAGAAGTCAACGAGCTTCGCGCTCGGGTAATAGCTTTGGAGAATATGGTGCAAAGATTACAAACACCAGCAGCAGCACCAGCAGCAGCACCAGCAGCATAACCAGTGCCACCATCATCAACGCCAATAATACCATTACCACCTCCAACCACAACCGCATCGTAAACCTCAACTTTACAATCTGTCCCACGAGCATCAACGTCATACGCACCATAGATACCAAGGAGTACCAACAACAATAACTGACGAAGTATTAATTCATAACTTCATTAGAGAAACATTCCGCGGCGATTATGTAATCTCTAAAGTCTTAGAAATTATCTAATCTAGCCCCAACCATAAATCAGTTAAGCGAACCAAAATGATAGAAGGACGAGTAGAAACCCTGACAAAAATGGTGTGTGATTAACAAGCTAAACTTGTTTTACAAACAGAATCAACAGTATCGTCAGCATCACCAGCATCGTCAGTACAGTCAACATCAGAATCAACAACACCTATAACATCACAAACTCTGTCAGATTCAAGAATCACTGTGGACATCATTACGAATCAAAAACGCGTATATTGTATCAACGAGTTATGAAGAATTAACTCATTCCCTCTGAAGAAATTATATGTATATTTTATATATATATATATATATATATATATATATATATATATATATATATATATATATATATATATATATATATATATATATATATATATATATATATATATATATATATTGAAATAAAAATAAATCTTTCCGTGCTAAGCTATTGTGTGTGAATCTTAACTACTCGGTTAATTCATATTACAAATATGCAATAATGTACGTCCTTCACCCGTAACTTAACCATCGTTAACTACAATCTCTGTCTCAATTCAACAAATTCCAATTCATAATAAATCAAGTATATATGTGATTTTACACTTTCATCATCGATGTACCCGAAACTTTTCAGATAACATCATTCGTACTTTGCGAAGTTCACAAGAATTTAACGAAAACCAACATCACGCCTCAACAAATAAAGAAGTATTGATTCATAATTTCAATATTATTGAAGAAATACTTATGTAATCTCTAAAGCCTTGAAGGGATTATTCAATTCTAGTTCCAACCGTAAATCGAATGAGTTTAATTTAGTATTAACTCATTAAAATCTATGTTACATCTGGAGAGAATATATACATATATATTTTCATAAAGACTGTAATAAAATTCTTTTGTACAAAATTTTAATTGTGAATTTTTTTTTTAACGGGTAGGTAATACCCGAGATATATATATATATATATATATATATATATATATATATATATATATATATATATATATATATATATATTCACAATTAATATGTTACATTCTTCGAATCAGATTAAGTAAATTATCAACTATAATTTCTACTTTCACAATAATATACATTCCTTTATAGAAATCAAAACCACAATACTCATTCAAACCCAATTACATATTCTGATTTTGAAACCTCAGAATTCAATTCGAGATATAACCGGTACCATCACTTTTAGATTCCTATATCTTTCAAAGATATACTTTGACTTCAAAACTGTGCTAGAACATCAAATGTATATTAACGATCACAATATGTGTTCAAACCCTTCGAAAATTTCTGAAGACACTTCAAATAATGAGCAATCGAGATAATGATCCAACCACATATTACCCACGGTTACATACTTAGAAAAACTCTCGAAACCAAAGTCATAATTCAACACAGATCTGTGTCAGATCCTTTGGCATTTATTAGCAAAAATAACTTTGCAATTCCTTTTCAAAGTAGCAAATTCTATCACATGTAGTGACCCGAACTTTTTCATGTTTATATATATTAAATGAAATTGATATTTATATGATTAAGTGTTTCCAACATGTTAAGCAATCAAACTTGTTAAGACGTGATTAATTGAAATAGGTTTCATATAGACAATTGACCACCCAAGTTGACCGGTGATTCACGAACGTTAATATTGGTAAAAACTATATGATGACATATATATGGATATATATAGTTAACATGATATTATGATAAGTAATTATATCATTAAGTATTTTAACAATGAACTACATATGTAAAAACAAGACTACTAACTTAAGGATTTCAAAACGAGGCATATATGTAACGATTATCGTTGTAACGACATTTAATTGTATGTATATCATATTAAGATATATTAATACATCATAATATCATGATAATGTAATAATTTAACATCTCATTAGATATAATAAACATTGGATTAACAACATTTAACAAGATCGTTAACTTAAAGGTTTCAAATCAACATTTACATGTAACGACTAACGATGACTTAACGACTCAGTTAAAATGTATATACATGTAGTGTTTTTATATGTATTCATACACTTTTGAAAGACTTCAAGACACTTATCAAAGTACTTCTACTTAACAAAAATACTTACTGAAAGGACCCGTCCTAATCCACCTGGAAGAAGTCATCAACATTTGATCCCATTGCGATGATCGGCTCCAAGTAATGTCCTTATATTGAGCAAATGCACAGCGGAAGACTTAATTCGTACTTGAGAATAAATATGCTTTAAAGTGTCAACCAAAAAGTTGGTGAGTTCATAGGTTTATCATAACAATCATTTCAATATGTTAGTAGACCACAAGATTTCATAATCATAAACATAATACACTCGCAAGTGTATAAAAGTATTCTATAAGTTGTAGGCACCCGGTAACAAGCCTTAACGTTCATGTTTTACCGTCTAAAGTACACCAGATCAGGTATGTTTAATATAACTTCGAAGTACTAAAGCATCCCATAGTCAGGATGGGGTTTGTCAGGCCCAATAGATCTATCTTTAGGATTCGCGCCTACCGTACATAGACAAGTAGTTTAATGTTACCAAGCTAAGGGTATATTTCTGGTTTAAACCCACGTAGAATTTGTTTTAGTACTTGTGCCTATTTCGTAAAACATTTATAAAACAGCGCATGTATTCTCAGCCCAAAAATATATATTGCAAAAGCAATTAAAAAGGGAGCAAATGAAACTCACTTTTGCCTTGAAGGTATTTAATTCGACTTGGTCTCCGATAGATATCACGAACCTAACCATATATATAATATATCAACATATTTTCTTTTTAAGTAATCGTTACATATATATATATATATATATATATATATATATATATATATATATATATATATATATATATATATATATATATATATATATATATATATACTTTTAATACTTTTAATATTTTCTTAGTCCGTAGTTAGCAGTCCGATGTTAGTGATCCACAATTAATTGTTTAAATAAAATAAATAAAGACCCCATCGTATTCGTATTGATCAGAATTAATCTCGACCCATGGTACCATGTTGTCAAATGACGTGTTGCGTACATAAAGTACCGTGTTGTCAAATGACGTGTTGCGTACAATCATGAGGTCTTATGATTAATCTTCTCGTGTTGTTTACGGGTGGTCCTGAAATATATAAAATCAACTCATAAGTAATTATATATAAAATATCATATTAATTAGAAAAGATATGATTAATTTACTTTTTCTCCAAATATTTTCGTAGCTAAACTAGCTTCGGATACCCAATCTTGTTTTAGTCGTAGTTTCTTCATTACAACTCCGTTAGTTGTAGTTTCTTCATTACAACTCCGTTTTTGTTGGTTGAACTTGACACTTCCTTGGATAGAGTCAAATTTTAAGAATATGAACTGAAAATACCTTAGTTTGTATTCGAAATCATAGGTTATAGGTCAAACTTTGGTGAAACTTATGAAAGTGATCATTTTCCATCATAAAAACAACATTTAATGATCTTTTTTATAAAAATACTTACACTTTGAGTTAAACCATGAAATTAAACCATGAAATTTTTATGTGTTAACATATTCATAAGAAATATCATTTTTCCAGAACATGAACTTCCAATTCAAAGTTCAAGATAATTTTTAATTATCCAACCCAAAACAGCCCCCGGTTGCACTCCGACGACGTAGATTCAGTTTTTAAGATGTTCTTTGTAAAACCAAGTTATATCTTGTTAGGTTAGCATATCATTATGATATATTATAGGTCTTGAAGTTTTTTAAAAGTGAAGTTAGAAGGATCTATTTATTTTGCGAACAAGTTTGAAATCATTCAAACTATGTTCTTGTTGTTAAAATTTTATACCACAAAATAAGATAGCTATATGAATATGAATTGAATAAGATTATGAACAAGGTTACTACCTCAAGTTACTTGGACAAAGTTACTGCAAAATATAAGAAATAATCTTGGAATCAAAGAGTGGTGGAGTTAGATCAAAAGGTTGGAAGTAAACTTCTTCAAATGGGTGGTTATTTTGATATGTTCTTGAAAGAGTTTTCTTATGGTGTTTAAGGCTTGTAATTGAAGCTAAATGATGGGGAAAATGCTTGGAGATGATCAAGTATGAAGTTAGGAGTATTTTGAGAGAGAAATGAGGGTGTAGGTATGAGAAAATGGAGTGAAGAAATGGTGTTCATTTATAAAAACGTTTTTAGTTTATAAAGAAAGAAAAGGATTTCTAATTTTGTTTTCTTACTAATAATTCATACAACTTGACAAATTCTAGTTACCACATATCTAGGACAGTAATAATGTTGATTAGGATGTTGATTTGATGTGTATATACCAATAGTAAATACGTATAGAAGCTGGGTATTATACGGGTACATATACCCTAGATATACGTATGGAAATCTTGAGGAAACGGAACGAGAATTCAAATATAGCTATCTTTTGTGAATATACTTATATTGTTTTATGTATTTAAGTCCTTAAAAAGTGATTAAATACATTATATATACGATACATGTATAAGCATTATAGATTATAAGTATATATATCAAAGAATGTTACGTATAGTTATCATTTTGAAAACTTAAGTTAGTAGTTTCAAAATATTCTTATAACTCATTGTCATTAGTACACAATGAGATGTTAAACCATCCTTAGATCATGTTAAATATATATAAATACATATATATACACAAACGTATAATTATCGTATGTTATATAGTTCGTGATATCATCGGTCATATGGGACGGTCAAACATTGTGTAAAACTCTTTTCAAAAACACAAGTCTCAACAATTTGGATTGCTTATCATGTTGGTATGGTTTAATTTATGTAAATATTAATCTCATAAGTATAATTTGGTCGAAAAATTCTGGGTCATTACAGTACCTACCCGTTAAAGAAATTTCGTCCCCGAAATTTGATAGAGGTTGTTATGGATAACAATAAGAAGGTTTTCATGACAAATATAAGGTGATAATGGAGTTTTATCATCATTGAGTAATGTAGATAAAACGATTCGATTATGCGAAGAATATAAATGAGACTATCGTAAAAGAGTGAGATGAGTAAAATATATTTGTCTTAACCGATGACGTAGTTATGATTGATTTTCGGGATTTAAGGGATTTAAAGAGAATCTTACATAATAAGATTTGGTTCTTTGGTGATTAAGGAAATCAGGATCTTCTTTGATTATATGCAATAATCTGTTTCGATTGCTCTGTCGGATATTTCACTATAAATTCATCCCTTCGTTTCCTTATTTTCCACGACTCACACCTTCTATTCTTTCTCCCTTGATTCTTACTTTAAAGCATTCATCAATATGCTCCATCCAGTCCTGATTCTTGATATACTCCTAACTTTTATATCTTTCATTCTTCCTTTTCATCTACCACCAGAAGAATCTATTTACTTCTACTATACTCTTGTGTTTATAGTGTTTCTAATTCTCCCGTGTCTCTATATTGCTATCTGCATCGATATACACGGTTTGAAATTTCGGGGTTATTATCGAAGTTTATATTCTTCATTATTTTTCGGAGCTTCACGCTTTCGTTTTCTCTTCCCGACTTCGAGTCAAGCGAGTAATGGTCCGGAATTCGTAGATATGAAATTCATAATGAACATAGCTAATGCTCTAAGAAGAAAATGGTAATAGAACGATTTTGATTTGTTAAATTACCAGAATACCCTGAAGAAGACTGAGTCATCCAGAAAAATATTCTCTTGATATGTTTATAGATTAGATAGAATGTAAGAGTCGTGTAAATGGCACATGATGACGGTACTGTGAATCATCATGCTTCATTAGAAACTCAGCATGACTTACTGTAATATAATGACGTTGATCAAGTGTCATTATATTATACTAATCCATGCTTCAGTTCCCAACACTACTTCAAAACATTCATATTTTAAACTCGAAGGTTTCAGAATTTAGAAACTAACACAGTTTCTTTTATGTTGCAGATATTACGGGGAGATAAATGATCTCAGATAAGAATAGTTGTGAAAATATCGCCAGAAATATGGAGGATATTTATAATAGAACAAACGAGAATATCTTAGAATTTCTAATATCAATGGATGATGAAGAAGATTTGTCTGTGAAAGTTTAGAATGAGAAATAAGATGTTTGCTAACGATTTCAGAAGGCACATAATCATTTGGATTCTTTGAAGACAAACTTATTCTTTGTGATTTGTCCACGGCTTTCTTCATAGTTTCACATAATCTGCTTTTCGGTACTAAATTTTCTATCGAGCGTTCCTAACACTCCTTTCTTTATCATCAAACTTTTGGCCATTAAGATCATCTACAACATGCTGTTTCGTCAGCATTTTCAAAGTTAACTGATCTGGGTCATCGGTTATCAAACCGAGGTAGTTTCAGGAGAATTGTTTTTTTAGAATGATTAATCGCTGATGGTAATATTGTGGAATATAAAAGGTTACCCAGTAACAATAAAGAGTACGCATATATATCGCGGTTATAATAAAGTTGTTTCGGATGAAAAGTTGGAGTTGACTTGCTGGAGCTGTGACAATATTAGCTACGTTGGAAAGGGATTGCAAAACGATCTTCGGTAATAACAATGTCAAAGGAACTAGAACAGATACGTGTCAAACATTTACTCAGTTTCCGAGGGTTTTTCAGGTGCATAACTATATGCATCAATCTTTTCTTCCGTAGATGAAGTGCGGTTGGTTTATTCTCTCGATTGAGGTGTTTTTAAGAATCATGATAGATTTGAACGCTGATTGTAATCGTCGAGATACAATGAGGTTTAAGAAGAAATCAAGTGGCAATCTTGAAGAAATGTTTAGTTTCATATGTTATAATCAATATTTTAATTCATTTTAATTGTCCAATGTCATTAGTCCACAGTCGATAGTCCACAGTAACAGTCCAATAATTCATATATAGTTTAATATATAATATACGAATTAATTAATACGTGTCGTGACCCGTATACCTCTCAGACTCGATCACAACTCAAACTATATATATTATTGTAGAATCAACCTCAACCCTGTATAGAGAACTCGATCATTACTGCATATAGAGTGTCTATGGTAATTCCAAATAATATATATATAGATGCGTCGATATGATATGTCAAAACATTGTATACGTGTCCCGATATTTAAAGTGCGTAAAATAATTACAGAAATTAAATGATGATAAATAAAAGTGCGATAATTAAATTGCGATAAATAAAATGCGATAAATAAAATGTAATCAGTTAGCTAGGAAGAGTTAGCGTGGATTCTTAACAAAATTTTTCATAGTTAATTTGTTTGTTTCTAACAGATTTTATTTTGTCATATGTTTTCTTCATATGCCACTTGTTGGATTCTGGAAAGTCAAAATCCATATATGAAATTGAATGAAAATGGTTATTCTGCGGTGAACGGATACGTATATCGATGGTTGTAAGTAGGATAGTAAATGACTGTTGAATCATCTTCGACGAATGTACAATGTAACTTATTAAGATGAAATCTAATTATTCCTCGGGTATTACCTACCCGTTAAAAAAAAAATTTCACCATTAATATTTTGTACAAAAGAACTTTTAATTACAATCTTTATGAAAAACATATATACATATATATTTTCTTCAGATGAAATCATGAATTTAATGAGTTAATATGATGTTAATCTCATTTGCTTTTTGGTTTGAGCTAGAATAAGAAATCTCTAAAACTTTTTGAAACCACATATTCTTCGCAGAATATCAATGAAGTTATGGATCAATATTTCATCATTCATTATTGTTGGTACTCCTTGGTATCTATGGTGCGTATGATGTTGATGTTTGTGGGACAGATTATGATGTCGAGACGTGTGATGCGGATGTTGTTTGTTAGTGGTGATGATGGTATTGTTGATGTTATTGATGGTGGTGCTGATTATGCTGCTGGTGCTGCTGCTGGTGTTTGCAACCTTCGCACCATGTTCTCCAAAGCCGTCACGTTAAATGGAGTGAAGAAAATGGAGTGAAGAAATGAGGGTGTAGGTATGAGAAAATGGAGTGAAGAAATGGTGTTCATTTATAAAAATGTTTTTAGTTTATAAAGAAAGAAAAGGATTCCTAATTTTGTTTTCTTACTAATAATTCATACTACTTGACAAATTCTAGTTACCTCATATCTAGGGCAGTAATAATGTTGATTAGGATGTTGATTTGATGTGTATATACCAATAGTAAATACGTATAGAAGCTGGGTATTATACGGGTACATATACCCTAGATATACGTATGGAAATCTTGAGGAAACGGAACGAGAATTCAAATATAGCTATCTTTTGTGAATATACTTATATTGTTTTATGTATTTAAGTCCTTAAAAAGTGATTAAATACATTATATATACGATACATGTATAAGCATTATAGATTATAAGTATATATATCAAAGAATGTTACGTATAGTTATCGTTTTGAAAAATTAAGTTAGTAGTTTCAAAATATTCTTATAACTCATTGTCATTAGTACACAATGAGATGTTAAACCATCCTTAGATCATGTTAAATATATATAAATACATATATATACACAAACGTATAATTATCGTATGTTATATAGTTCGTGATATCATCGGTCATATTGGACGGTCAAACATTGTGTAAAACTCTTTTTAAAAACACAAGTCTCAACAATTTGGATTGCTTATCATGTTGGTATGGTTTAATTTATGTAAATATTAATCTCGTAAGTATAATTTGGTCGGAAAATTCCGGGTCATTACACTTACGATTACATCCTCATTCATTTTCATCAACAATTCTACTCGTATGCACTCGTATTTGTACTCGTACAATACACAGCTTCTAAATGTATCTACTGTTGGTATATACACTCCAATGATCAGCTCTTAGCAGCCCATGTGAGTCACCTAACCATGTGGGAACCATCATTTAACATCTAGCATGAAATATCTCACAAAATTACAAACTAATGGAGCCTATATCATTGATCAAAGTTCACGTGAATATGGGGGTACATAAACACTTTCATTTTTCAACTTACATGCATCAAACTACTCTATCTCAAGTGTTCTTCCTTTGTTCTAAGTGTTTTTCATCATCTTCAACAAAATCTAGCTCAATCTAGTTCATAAATCTATACATAAACCAAGTTATAAAACAACTACTCAAGAACACACCAACAACACTTCTAAGTTTGCTAGCTTACTTCCAATCTTTCAAATCCACTTTGAGTGATCATCCAACCTCAAGAAATCTTTCTTATTTACAGTAAGATATCTTTCTAATACAAGGTAATACTCATATTCAAACTTTGATTCAATTTCTATAACTTTAACAATCTTATTTCGAGTGGAAATCTTACTTGAACTTGTTTTCGTGTCATGATTCTACTTCAAGAACTTTCAAGCCATCCAAGGATCCTTTGAAGCTAGATCCATTTTTCTCATTTCCAGTAGGTTTATCCACAAAACCTAAGGTAGTAATGATGTTCATAACATCATTCGATTCATATATATAAAACTACCTTATTCGAAGGTTTAAACTTGTAATCACTAGAACATAGTTTAGTTAATTCTAAACTTGTTCGCAAACAAAAGTTAATCCTTCTAACTTGACTTTTAAAATCAACTAGACACATGTTCTATATCTATATGATATTCTAACTTAATGATTTAAAACCTGAAAACACGAAAAACACCGTAAACCGGATATACGCCGTCGTAGTGACACCGCGGGCTGTTTTGGGTTAGTTAATTAAAAACTATGATAAACTTTGATTTAAAAGTTGTTCTTCTGGGAAAATTATTTTTCTTATGAACATGAAACTATATCCAAAAATCATGGTTAAACTCAAAGTGGAAGTATGTTTTCCAAAATGGTCATCTAGACGTCGTTCTTTCGACTGAAATGACTACCTTTACAAAAACGACTTGGAACCTGTATTTCCGACTATAAACTTATACTTTTTCTGTATAAATTCATAAACTTAAGTTCAATATGAAACCATAGCAATTGGATTCACTCAAAACGGATTTAAAACGAAGAAGTTATGGGTAAAACAAGATTGAATATTTTTACTTGTTGTAGCTATGTGAAAATTGGTAACAAATCTATATTAATCATATGTTAGCTAACTTATATTATATAATACATATATTCTAATATATTATGTAATCTTGGGATACCATAGACACGTATGCAAATTTTTTGACATATCATATTTACCCATCTATATATATTATTTGGAACAACCATAGACACTCTATATGCAGTAATGTTGGAGTTAGCTATACAGGGTTGAGGTTGATTCCAAAAATATATATACTTTGAGTTGTGATCTAGCCTGAGACGTGTATATACTGGGTCATAGATTGGGTCAAGATAATATATATCAATTTATTTTTCTGTACATCTAACTATGGACAACTAGTTGTAGGTTACTAACGAGGACAACTGACTTAATAAACTTAAAACATTAAAATGTATTAAAAATATTGTAAATATATTTTGAACATACTTTGATATATATGTATATATTTGTTATAGGTTCGTGAATCGACCAGTGGCCAAGTCTTACTTCCCGACGAAGTAAAAAAAATCTGTGAAAGTGAGTTATAGTCCCACTTTTAAAATCTAATATTTTGGGATGAGATTACATGCAATTTTATAAATATTTTACGAAATAGACACAAGTAAATGAAACTACTTTATATGGGTGAATGATCGAAGCCGAATATGCCCCTTTTTAGCTTGGTAGCCTAAGAATTTGGGAACAGACCCCCAAATTGACGTGAATCCTAAAGATAGATCTATCGGGCCCAACAAGCCCCATTCTAGAATTTGGAATGCTTTAGTACTTTGATTTTATCATGTCCGATGGGTGTCCCGGAATGATGGGGATATTCTATATGCATCTTGTTAATGTCGATTACCAGGTGTTCACCGTATGAATGATTTTTATCTCTATGTATGGGATGTATTGAAATATGAAATCTTGTGGTCTATTATTATGATTTGATAATATATAGGTTAAACCTATAACTCACCAACATTTTTGTTGACGTTTTAAGAATATTTATTCTCAGGTGATTATTAAGAGCTTCCGCTATTGCATACTAAAATAAGGACAAGATTTGGAGTCCATGCTTGTATGATATTATGTAAAAACTGCATTCAAGAAACTTATTTTTGATGTAATATATTCTAATTGTAAACCATTATGTAATGGTCGTGTGTAAACGGTATATTTTAAATTATTATTATTTGATAATCTACGTAATGCTTTTTAAACCTTTATTGATAAAATAAAGGTTATGGTTGTTTTAAAAATGAATGCAGTCTTTGAAAAACGTCTCATATAGAGGTCAAAACCTCGTGACGAAATCAATTAATATGGAACGTTTATAATCAATATGAACGGGACATTTCAGTTGGTATCCGAGCGTTGGTCTTAGAGAACCAGAAATTTGCATTAGTGTGTCTTATCGAGTTTGTTAGGATACATTAGTGAGTCTGGACTTCAACCATGTTTTCTTTCAAAACGATTGCTTAACACTTTTGTTGGAAACTATATATTATTAACATGTAAATATTATGTGATATATTAACCTCTTAATGTGTTTGATATTGTGTGATAGATGTCTACCACTAGTACAAATCCCATCGACTTACCTAATAATAATGAAGAGTCGAATATACTTTGGGAAGATTCAAAAATTCCCGAAGAGGAACCGGAAGAGGAGGAACCGGAAGAGGAGGAACCGGAAGAAGAGGAATCGGAAGAGGAGGAACCGGAAGAAGAAGAAGTTCCGGAGGAAGAAATGTTGATACCTACAGTAAATCGATTAAATAAAAGAAAATCCTCAACCAACGGACCAAAGTTAAAAATGGTCAATGGTGTTTCCGCCGAGGAAGCAAATTATTGGGAAGATTACCAATTATCCGATGAATCGGATCCCGATAAGTATTCCGATGATTTTATAGAAATTACCTCGACCCAATTTAATATAGCAAAAGAAAATAATAAGGGAAAAGGTATAAAAATAGAGAAACCTGATTCCAACCCCGATGAACTTTATATGTATCAGCAACGTCTGTATTTCCTAAATTGTAACAATAACCCGGGAACCTCTAAACCACCAGGTTTTTCTAAACCATTGTGAAAAACGACGGCTCGTATTAGAGGAGCACCATATATCCCTAGAAAATTAGGAAAACGAACCAAGTTCGAAGAAGAAGAAACCAGTGATTCAGATTAGAGGGTTGTAATCATGTTGTGTATTATATGTATTGTAGTGTGCTTGTACTTTTATGTTCTATGTAAAAATTGCTTGTATTGTTTGTTAATTATCTTTTACGAATCTAATTCTTGTCTATTTTACAGTATAAAAACAAAATGGACGTTAAGGATAAACAACCAAAAATTTTAGAAGACCTTCCAGGAGATATGATTGATGAAATCTTGTCTAGAGTCGGGCAGAATTCATCAGCACAATTAGTTACGGCAAAATTAGTTTGTCAAATGTTTGAAAGATATTCCAGGCATGCCATAGTATATAAAAGGCTTTCCTTTGAAAGATGGAGTATATCACATTGGGGAGACTTTAAGTTACGCCAAGTTTTCTTTAAGGCATTTAGTGCGGGAAACCCAGATGCAATTTTACGCTACGGGTTACGAACCTATTTTGACTCAACATATCCCAACATAGGACTCCGTTCTTTAGAAAGAGCTTCTAACATGCAACATAAAGAAGCATGTTATGCTTACGGGTTAATAATGTTCGATTCTCATCAAATGGAGAAAAAGAACATTGGGTTGAAACTTTTAAATAAAACATTTTCACAAGTAACGGACTCAGTAGTTGGGGTAAGAAACAAGGTTTTTAGATTGCTACGAGGCTGTTGGGCATTATGAAACCCTCGTCCTTTTGACGACATGACAACATGTTGCCTAGCCAATGGTCATAACGGTTACTTTCCACAAGATCAAGGATGGGAAGTCGTCTTAGTAAAACCAGAATGCATGACTTGTTTCTGGACTTATGAATTACGTGTCTTTATTTCTTTTGCTGAACAACTTGCGTATTAACTAGAATTGCCTTTATAGCTGCCGGGTAGTAAAGTTATTATGTGCTATATTTCATCCTATATGTATAATAACGGTATTATAAGTTTTTAATATTTTGTATAAAGTTTGAACACGAAATATTATTGTTATAAGTTTTTCATATAGAAACGTAGTAGTTGAGTTGTATAGTAGCTAGTAAGTATGAACTTAACGGGTAGGTACTACCCGAATATAAACTATAAAATGCTAATATGAAGAAAAAGATTTTATAAATAAGTTCATATAATACTACGAGATACTATTGACTACTCTTAAATTCTATATGATTAACTCAATTCTTTTGCCTATTTTTGAAGGAAATGGCACCGGCGACTCGTCAGAATTTGAACATGAGCGAGGAAGACTTCCTTGTTTTCCTTGCAGCAAACATAGCCGCAGTACAGGCTGCGATGCAAAATAACAATAACTTTGGATCTAGCAGTGGAACTAATTCCATAAGAAATCGTGTATGATGCTCCTACAAAGAATTCACTGCCTGCAAACCTTTGGAATTTGATGGAACCGAAGGACCAATTGGATTGAAATGGTGGACCGAGAAAGTCGAATCGGTGTTTGCCATAAGTAAGTGTACTGAAGAGGACAAAGTTAAGTACGCTACACATACCTTCACAGGTACTGCGTTAACGTGGTGGAACAACTATCTTGAACAGGTAGGACAAAATGCTGCTTACGCACTACCATGGTCGGCATTCAAGAAATTGATGAACGAGCAGTACTGTCCTAGAAACGAAGTCAATAAGCTCAAGGTAAAGCTTAGAGAGTTACGAACACAAGGGTTCGACATTACCACATATGAACGACGATTCACAGAGTTGTGCCTATTATGTCCAGGAACGTTCGAAGATGAAGAAGAGAAGATCGACGCATTTATAAAAGGGTTACCAGTAAGGATTCAAGAAGATGTGAGTTCACACGAGCCCGCTTCCATACAAAAGGCAAGTCGAATGGCTCATAAACTCATAAATCATATTGAGGGAAGAATTAAAGAGCAGGCGGCCAAAGAATCCAACACGAAACAACTCAAGAGAAAGTGGGAAGAAACCAGTGACAAGGGTCACCAATACAACAACAACAACAATTACAACCACAACCGCAACAACAATCGCAATAATAACCGCAATCCTAACAATAACTACAATAAACGTCCCAATAACAACAACAACTACAACAACCGTTCCAACAACAATAACAATCTTAACAACAACCTCAATAACAACAACGGCAACAAAAATCAAAAATGCCAAAGGTGTGAAGAGTACCACCAGAATGGGTTCTACACGACATTTTGCACCAAGTGTAAAAGAACTGGCCATGGTGCGAAAAAGTGTGAGGTCTACGGACCAAAGTTTAACAGAACTAAAGGAACAAATAGTGGTGAAACAAGTAATGCCGCCTTTGTTTGTTAAGGATGTGGAAAATCAGGCCACATTAGAAGTAATTGCCTGAATCAGGGGAATACTAATGGGCAGGGCCGCGGAAGAGTTTTCAATATTAATACGAAAGAAGCGCAGGAAGACCCGGAGCTTGTTACCAGTACGTTTCTTATTGATAATAAATCTGCTTATGTTTTATTTGATTTGGGTGCAGATAGAAGCTATATGAGTAGAGATTTTTGTGCTAAATTAAGTTTCCCATTGACGCCTTTGAATAGTAAATTTTTACTCGAATTAGCAAATGGTAAATTAATTTTAGCAGTTAATATATGTCGGGATAGAGAAATTAAACTGGGGGATGAACCATTTAAAATTGATTTAATACCAGTCGAGTTAGGGAGTTTTGATGTAATAATTGGTATGGACTGGTTGAAAAAGGTGAGAGCAGAGGTCGTTTGTTACAAAAATGCGATTCACATTGTGCGTGAAAAAGGAAAACCTTTAATGGTGTACGGAGAAAAGAACAACGCAAAATTAAATCTTATTAGTAGTTTGAAGGCGCAGAAACTAATAAGAAAAGGTTGTTATGTCATTCTAGAACACATCAAGGAAGTTAAACCTGAAGAAAAGAACATCAGTGATGTTCCCGTCGCAAAAGAATTTCTCGATGTATTTCCGAAAGAATTATCGGGATTACCCCCACATCGATCCGTTGAATTTCAAATAGAACTTGTACCAGGAGATGCACCAATAGCTCGTGCTCCATACATACTCGCACCCAGCGAAATGAAAGAATTACAAAGTCAGTTACAGGAACTTTTAGAGCGTGGTTTCATTCGACTAAGCACATCATCGTGGGGAGCTCCTGTTTTGTTTGTCAAGAAGAAGGATGGTACATTTAGGTTGTGTATCGACTACCGAGAGTTGAACAAACTTACCATCAAGAACCGCTACCCACTACCGAGAATCAACGACTTATTTGATCGACTCCAAGGCTCGTCAGTTTATTCGAAGATTGATTTACGTTCTGGGTATCATTAAATGCAGGTGAAGGAGGATGATATTCTAAAGACTGCTTTTAGGACGCGTTACGGTCATTACGAGTTTATGGTTATGCCGTTTGGGTTGACTAACGCACCAGCTGTGTTCATGGACCTCATGAACCGAGTGTGTAGACCATACCTTGACAAGTTTGTCATTGTTTTCATCGATGACATACTTATTTACTCAAAGAATGACCAAGAGCACGAAGAACATTTGAGAAAAGTGCTAGAGTTGTTAAGAAAAGAAAAACTGTACGCTAAGTTTTTAAAGTGTGCATTTTGGTTAGAAGAAGTTCAATTCCTCGGTCATATAGTGAATAAAGAAGGTATTCAGGTGGATCCAGCAAAGATTGAAACCGTTGAAAAGTGAGAAACCCCGAAAACTCCGAAACACATACGCCAATTTTTAGGACTAGCTGGTTACTATAGAAGGTTCATCCAAGATTTTTCCAAAATAGCAAAACCCTTGACTGCATTAACGCATAAAGGGAAGAAATTTGAATGGAAGGATGAACAAGAAAAAACGTTTCAATTGTTGAAGAAAAAGTTACCTACGGCACCTATATTGTCATTACCTGAAGGGAATGATGATTTTGTGATATATTGTGACGCCTCAAAGCAAGGTCTCGGTTATGTATTAATGCAACGAACGAAGATAATTGCTTATGCGTCTAGACAATTGAAGATTCACGAGCAAAATTATACGACGCATGATTTGGAATTAGGCGCGGTTGTTTTTGCATTAAAGACTTGGAGGCACTACTTATATGAGGTCAAAAGTATTATATATACCGACCACAAAAGTCTTCAACACATATTTAATCAGAAACAACTGAACATGAGGCAGCGCAGGTGGATTGAATTGCTGAATGATTACGACTTTGAGATTCGTTACCACCCGGGGAAGGCAAATGTGGTAGTCGACGCCTTGAGCAGAAAGGACAGAGAACCTATTCTAGTAAAAGCTATGAATATAATGATTCACACTAACCTTACTACTCAAATAAAGGAGGCGCAACAAGGAGTTTTAAAATAGGGAAACTTAAGGGATGAAATACCCAAAGGATCGGAGAAGCATCTTAATATTCGGGAAGACGGAACCCGGTATAGGGCTGAAAGAATTTGGGTACCAAAATTTGGAGATATGAGAGAAATGGTACTTAGAGAAGCTCATAAAACCAGATACTCAAAACATCCTGGAACGGGGAATATTTACAAAGATCTCAAGAAAAATTTTTGGTGGTCAGGTATGAAAGTCGATGTTTCTAAATACGTAGGGGAATGTTTGACGTGTTCTAAGGTCAAAGCTGAGCATTTGAAACCATCAGGTCTACTTCAACAACCCGAAATCCCGGAATGGAAATGGGAAAACATTACCATGGATTTCATCATTAAATTGCCAAGGACTGCAAGTGGTTTTGATACTATTTGGGTAATAATTGATCGTCTCACCAAATCAGCACACTTCCTGCCAATAAGAGAAGATGACAAGATGGAGAAGTTAGCACAACTGTATTTGAAGGAAGTCGTCTCCAGACATGGAATACCAATTTCTATTATCTCTGATAGGGATGGCAGATTTATTTCAAGATTCTGGCAGACATTACAACAAGCATTAGGAACTCGTCTAGACATGAGTACTGCCTATCATCCACAAACTGATGGGCAGAGCGAAAGGACGATACAAACGCTTGAAGACATGCTACGAGCATGTGTTATTGATTTCGGAAACAGTTGGGATCGACACCTACCGTTAGCAGAATTTTTCTACAACAACAGCTACCATTCAAGCATTGAGATGGCGCCGTTTGAAGCACTTTATGGTAGAAAGTGCAGGTCTCTGATTTGTCAGGGATAATACAAGAAACTACCGAGAAGATCATCCAAATTCAACAACGATTGAAAACCGCCCAAAGTAGACAAAAGAGCTATGCTGACATTAAAAGAAAAGATATAGAATTTGAAATTGGAGAGATGGTCATACTTAAAGTTGCACCTTGGAAAGGCGTTGTTCGATTTGGTAAACGGGGGAAATTAAATTCAAGGTATATTGGACCATTCAAGGTTATTGATCGTGTCGGACCAGTAGCTTACCGACTTGAGTTACCTCGACAACTCGCGGCTGTACATAACACTTTCCACATCTCAAATTTGAAGAAATGTTTTGCTAAAGAAGATCTCACTATTCCGTTAGACGAAATCCAAATCAACGAAAAACTTCAATTCGTCGAAGAACTCGTCGAAATAATGGATCGTGAGGTTAAAAGACTTGAGCAAAACAAGATACCAATTGTTAAGGTTCGATGGAATGCTTGTAAAGGACCCGAGTTCACCTGGGAACGAGAAGATCAGATAAAGAAGAAGTACCCGCACTAATTTTCAGAAGATACGTCATCACCTCCAACTGCTTAAAATTTCGGGACGAAATTTATTTAACGGGTAGGTACTGTAGTGACCCGAACTTTTCCATGTTTATATATATTAAATGAAATTGATATTTATATGATTAAGTGTTTCCAACATGTTAAGCAATCAAACTTGTTAAGACTTGATTAATTGAAATAGGTTTCATATAGACAATTGACCACCCAAGTTGACCGGTGATTCACGAACGTTAATATTTGTTAAAACTATATGATGACGTATATATATATATATATATATATATATATATATATATATATATATATATATATATATATATATATATATATATATATATATATAGCTAACATGATATTATGATAAGTAATTACATCATTAAGTATTTTAACAATGAACTACATATGTAAAAACAAGACTACTAACTTAAGGATTTCGAAACGAGGCATATATGTAACGATTATCGTTTTAATGACATTTAATTGTGTGCATATCATATTAAGATATATTAATACATCATAATATCATGATAATGTAATAATTTAACATCTCATTAGATATAATAAACATTGGGTTAACAACATTTAACAAGATCGTTAACTTAAAGGTTTCAAATCAACATTTACATGTAACGACTAACGATGACCTAACGACTCAGTTAAAATGTATATACATGTAGTGTTTTTATATGTATTCATACACTTTTGAAAGACTTCAAGACACTTATCAAAGTACTTCTACTTAACAAAAATACTTACGATTACATCCTCATTCATTTT
Organism: Rutidosis leptorrhynchoides; assembly: GCF_046630445.1. Taxonomy (NCBI): domain Eukaryota; kingdom Viridiplantae; phylum Streptophyta; class Magnoliopsida; order Asterales; family Asteraceae; genus Rutidosis; species Rutidosis leptorrhynchoides. The sequence continues at coordinate 128,102,940 of NC_092334.1, forward strand.
CATCAACAATTCTACTCGTATGCACTCGTATTTGTACTCGTACAATACCCAGCTTCTAAATGTATCTACTATTGGTATATATACTCCAATGATCAGCTCTTAGCAGCCCATGTGAGTCACCTAACCATGTAGAAACCATCATTTAACATCTATCATGAAATATCTTACAAAATTACAAACTAATGGAGCCTATATCATTGATCAAAGTTCATGTGAATATGGAGGTACACAAACACTTTCATTTTTCAACTTACATGCATCAAACTACTCTCTCTCAAGTGTTCTTCCTTTGTTCTAAGTGTTCTTCATCATCTTCAACAAAATCTAGCTCAATCTAGTTCATAAATCCATACATAAACCAAGTTATAAAACAACTACTCAAGAACACACCAACAACACTTCCAAGTTTGCTAGCTTACTTCCAATCTTGCAAATCCACTTTGAGTGATCATCCAACCTCAAGAAATCTTTCTTATTTACAGTAAGATATCTTTCTAATACAGGTAATACTCATATTCATACTTTGATTCAATTTCTATAACTTTAACAATCTTATTTCGAGTGGAAATCTTACTTGAACTTGTTTTCGTGTCATGATTCTACTTCAAGAACTTTCAAGCCATCCAAGGATCCTTTGAAGCTAGATCTATTTTTCTCATTTCCAGTAGGTTTATCCACAAAACCTAAGGTAGTAATGATGTTCATAACATCATTCGATTTATATATATAAAACTACCTTATTCGAAGGTTTAAACTTGTAATCACTAGAACATAGTTTAGTTAATTCTTTCTTCCAACGCAGCCATTTGCTCTGCAACGGCGGCCGCAACTCTAGCGTTAAACTCCAAATCGTTCGTCTCGATCCCGTTTCCCGTCGCCATTCTTAGGAATGCAAAGCGATTAGATCACGAACGTATAAAGCACACACACAATACCGCCCCATCTTGCTAAACACTCGTCGTACATCACTTGTTTGACACAATTTGCACCCATAATAAGGTTTGCAAATCCTTATTACGCACACACGCCATATCAACTTGTTAGTACAACGACTATCTTGTTCGATGATATTCGCAACGCAACATAAATATAAACATAATGCAATCGTATATTAATAATATCCACATATTAATATAAATGTTAGTCCACCTTCCAATTAAGGCACTAACCACATTTCCCATTCCGACCCGTACACCTACAAGTCCCGCAACAATTAAGCACACACAAAAGTCTAAGTCTAGGCACCTATCTCAAGTCACCTAAATCCCTTAGACCATGCTCTGATACCACTTGTAACAACCCAACCCGTTAACCAACCAAAAATGCGGAATAAATTTTTTTTTTATAACAGGAGGGTGCGCTGAGCGCACCACACCTAGTGCGCTGCGCGCAGAAGGCCTGGCAGCTTCTGTCTGGGTTTTCCATTTTTCGTTTAATGATCTTCGACTTCCCGACACTTTTAGATGAAACAGTTTACACAACATTTAATACTCATTAAAACTAACACGTTCCAATAATAAAATGAGTTTTACGACATCGGGCCTACATCGACCGTTTTACGACTTTCGTATAAAAATACAAGTTTTCGACCACGTGATTTCTAACACAAAATAAAGACCGAGCATGGCGATTGGGGATACGCTACCCAATCCTAATCAATCCAAAAGTAAGATCTTCTAAAGCAACTATGCGAGTCCACTAGTCCTCACGCTTACCCGAGCCACCGTCTCCAAGCAAATCTATAAAAATGTAAACAACGAGAGGGTAAGCTAACGCTTAGTAAGTGAAAATATACTACATACATATATATGCATAAAATGGACACGCCACACAAATAATCAAATACCGCATACCGGAGCCTCCAAGCATAAAGGCAAGCTAATCTAAGCATACCCGTACGATCACTAAACAACAAGCTAAAATACATCAACAAACATAAGTTCACCAACAACGATGTGAACAACGCCAAATAGCTACACCCGGAGGGTTAGCTACATCACAACAATACATCAATATATATAACAATTTATATATAAACGCCCAAGGTTAACCCCTTAACCCAATACCGAGAACCAAATACCACAATGAAGATTGGCCGAACAACCCGAGCCTTAGTGAATTCGCACAACCCGATATTCACTTCTTCACCAATTCAACAACCGAGGTTGGCCGAACTACCCGAGCCTTAGTGAATTCACACAACCCGAGATCCACTACCTCATCAACAAGATGACCGAACAACCCGAGTCATCATGAATCCACACTACCCGAGATTCACTACCCAAAATATTATGCATACGAGCAAACCGATATTCATTTCCCACACCATAACCCACGCCGTCGGGGTTATAACTCCAAATCACAATCCATGTGATATCGTACACACAAGTGTGCAACTCGCCAACGGTGGTCAACCAAAACACACAACCGTGCCAATTGGACCTATTACAAGTCCATAAAAATCCACCTATATGTGAAGTGAGCTCTATAACCGAGAACCACTTCACCCGACCCGCACCCATCCTACACATACATATGCACATAGGATATTAACACTCACCTTGTCGTCTTGATGAATGCTTCCAAGTAATCCGCAACTCGTCAATGGAAAGTACCTATTCCATTATCACAATTACAACAACACACTTAGAGTGGATTTACAACCAACTCAATTCGACACTTAGTGCAAATTCGACCAATTGCACTAACAAACACAAAACGCGTCCAAACGAACCAATAATCACTAATCATAAGTGAACATGGTTCTAATATGCCAATGAACCCAAATCTTAAGTGTTAAACACTTATCAATCTCAAAATCACCCAAAAACCCTAATTTTGACTCAACTCCAAAATTAGTCTTTCAAACATACAAAAAGGGTTCCAATACTTCCATAATCACTAAACCTAGTGATTAAACCCAATTACAAGTCCTAATCATAACCAATTTGTTCACCAACCCAAAATCCACCAACAATAACAATAAACCCGATTACAAGCAACGCTAAACTCACTTCATGAGTTTAAATGGGTTTATCAACAATTTAAGTTCAAACCCTAACTTGAATATCAAAATTAAACAATGAAATTCGGAGTTAGAACTTACCACAACAACCAAAACGAAGCTAGGAACAAGGTGAACAACTTTAAAACCTGAGACTTTGATCAATTCAAGCTCCTTCCTCTCCAAAACCCCAATTCTCTCACTAGAATTCTCCCTCTCTCTCTAAGATACTTAAGAGTGATGAATGGATGTGAAAATGATCCAAAAGTGGATCCAAACCAGCTGATAAGGCCTGAGATCCGGCCTCAAGTGAAAAGACCAAAAAGCCCCTCATTAAACTTAAAATAGAAAAAGGTAGAATTCTATCGTTGGGCATGTGCGTGGCGCGCACCCATGTCTGGGTAGATTCTGACCTTTTAACTTTTACACTAAGCTTCAACCACTATACGTACATCATTTAAAACTCTGTGTGCCATAAATATTGGGGTCTTACAACTCTCCCCCACTTAGAATCGATCACGTCCTCATGATCATCATTACTTAACCAAACGAACCACACTCCACGGTCCTCAAACATAAGTCCCAATCCGACTTTCCTAAGCAATTCTTCCCAATGAATCGCCTTTAACAACTAAATCGTCACCCGCGATTTATCAAATCCGCAAATCCGAGCACTAACACTTGCTCATTCCCTCATATCGGAAAAACTCATCCAGTCTCTTACCGAGATATCAATCCCTTAGCGTACCCTTACCGAGTACAAGGCTAAAAGCAACCAAGTCTCAACCTTAGGTCAACAACCCGAAACGATGAAGACCGAACCAAACGAAACCTTAAGGATAACACCAATCACGAAACATCCCTTGTAGTGCGCAACACGACCAATATGCAACTACCGTAACATCATAACAACGACTAAAACTGATAGCGCCCGAAACGACTAAGGCAACGCTAAACCCAAGGTGTGCAAAATCGACTATCGTCACACCTGTAGCAACATGTGAGCGAAACACGGCTATCGCATCACTGATCCCACAACATGGTCCTCACGACCCCACCATCAGCGTATAAAACAACCGATAGATCACACCACACGGTCCTTACGACCCCACCATCGGTGTATAAAACAACCGATAGATCACACATCACAACATGGCCGAAACAACCCGAGCCTAAACACATATGGAGGATGGTCAAAACAACCCGAACCTTAGTGAATTCGCAACAACCCGAAATTCACCAACCCAATCCATATTTCCCACAACGAAATGACCGCACAACCCGAGTCATCGTGAATATGCGCAAACCGATATTCACTACCTCCACCACATAGTATAACCGAGGATGGCCGTACAACCCGAGCCTTAGTGAATCCGAACTACCCGACATTCACTACCTCAAACTATGAGTCCAACCAACAGGGACAATTGTACTACCCGAAATATTGTGAATACGAACAACCCGATATTCACGTCCCACAACACAACTCATGAATGGTACTCCCATTCCGATAACATTATACCATACCGATATAACACTAAACCCATGATGAAGTCAATGGACCCCGAAGGTCATGCTCCACCAATCAACAATACCATGATGAAGTCATCGGACCCCGAAGGTCATGCTCCACCAATCAACAATACCATGATGAAGTCAGCGGACCCCGAAGGTCATGCTCCACCAATCAACAATACCATGATGAAGTCAGCGGACCCCGAAGGTCATGCTTCACCAATCTCATACGCACTTTTGGCCTCAAACAACGAGTAGTGAAACATTGCGCTCTGCTACACTATAGTGAACCCTAACGGATACCACTAACCATCCACACAATCGAGCGAGAACCACCTATATCGAACATAGACACAAAACAATAATTCTCTACAAGAGAATCCACCACACACATCCCTTAGCCGAGGGATTTCACCTTGCTCGCCAAACACGCCCATTATCTCTCAACGAGATTACCACATTATCACTTCGGTGATAATTTATATCCCAAAATCATAAGTGCAATTTAACCGAGATTGTACTCTACCACAATTCGACCAAAACTAGGTCCCAACGCAAACTTCCGGATCTACCAAAAGCATTATCCGAAGTCTCACACTAAAACTTCCTCGTGCGGGAGTGTAACTCCCCCACTGGGAACTACGTTCCATAACCGCCTCTCGTACAACCGTACAATGCTACCAAAGGTAGACTTTACCAACAATTGGGTTCACACGACCCATTACCATATCTTGCTCCAAACCTTGAGCATACGAAGGATTTTAACCAATCCTTAAACACTTGAACAAAAAGTGTACCACAATTACACAAACCATACTCTCGCAATCATCCAATTGCTTTAGGTTGTCAAATTTCACCCAGTCACTCATGTACCTAAGGGTTTCTCTCCGGTACCCTAAGCACAATATAACCGCAACACCATCAGAGTCGAACACTACGCTAGTAGGTATGAAAGAGGACCTAATGTCGCGTCATGTAGACTCCATTACCAACATACATCGAGATCCAAAACACTCGATCTCAAAGGTTCCAACCACCCAACGAACCTCACGGTTCATCAATTTCAACACGAGAGCGAACACGCTCTAACATCCGAACACCAAAGCCTATTCCCAAGGCTTGGTGGAACATTTCTCAATACTAAGGAATGCTTGGTTACACCAAGTCTTACGCCCTTCGCCCATTAATCAAAACGTCACCATAGGGTACTTCCATTAGGAACGTCACCCATAACAATAACATGCAAAACACTATGTAACCCACAAACCCGGACGCATCGACACATAAATAAATATTCAAAGGGCATATTTATTAAAATGAAACGTACCTCAACGTCTCCTTGCGGCATTTGCCACCGCCAACTCGGGACAATCCGGCTTGCGATGTCCCTCTTTATGACAATAGTAGCACATTCCGTCATCACTCTTCGGCATTGTGCATTCCCACAACTTGTGGCCCCTAACACCACAATTGAAATATCTAGGCGCACGAGAACTCGTCGAACCTTTTCCATATTACCCATACTCGCACCTGCGCCCTTAGTTTTCTTACTTGGAGCACCATACGAATCAACCCTTCTTTTACTTGAAAGCTCCCTAGCTTTCGATCGAGAATGTGATTCGAAACCCCTAGCCATGTTAAATAACTCCGCAAACGAGTTCACTTGGCCAATGCTAATTTTGCTCTGCAAATCATCATTCAACGTCCGATAGAAATCTTCCATCAACATCCGATAGAAATCTTCCATCAACATCCGATCATTCCCAATATACTCCGGGTAAAAACGAGCCTTCGACATAAAGGTCGTCTTTAGAGTATTCAAGTCCATTGATCCTTGTTGCAAATTTCGTAACTCATTCCGCATTTCCGACAAATCGGCTGAAATCCGGAACTCCTCGAAGAATTCCCTCTTAAACTCATCCCATGATAACACCATAAACAGTTCACCACCGACAAGATCAATCTTACCATCCAACCAATCCTTTGCTCTACCCCGCAACAAGCTAGTAGCGAGCCTTGTCCTCTTCTCGGGAGGACATTCAATCGTGCGAAAACACCCTTCGACATCCGAGATCCAAGTGGTGCTTACCAAGGGATCCGGTTTCCCATCGTACATCAGAGGTTTAGTCCTCATGAAGCTCTTTAGACAATGCTCCATTTCACTGCTACTCCGAAATTCAGAATACCTCATATCCATTCATTCTTCCAACGCACCCATTTGCTCCGCAACGGCGGCCGTAACTCTAGCGTTAAACTCTAAATCGTTCGTCTCGATCCCGTTTCCCGTCGCCATTCTAAGGAATGCAAAGCGATTAGATCACGAACGTATAAAGCACACACACAATACCGCCCCATCTTGCTAAAATCTCGTAGTACATCACTTGTTTGACACGATTTGCACCCGTAATAAGGTTTGCAAGTCCTTATTACGCACACACGCCATATCAACTTGTTAGTACCACGACTATCTTGTTCGATGATATTCACAACGCAACATAAATACAAACATAACGCAATCGTATATTAATAATATCCACATATTAATATAAATGTTAGTCCACCTGCCAATTAAGGCACTAACCACATTTCCCATTCCGACCCGTACACCTACAAGTCCCGCAACAATTAAGCACACACAAAAGTCTAAGTCTAGGCACCTATCTCAAGTCACCTAAATCCCTTAGACCATGCTCTGATACCACTTGTAACAACCCAACCCGTTAACCAACCAAAAACGCGGAATAAATTTTTTTTTTTTAAACAGGAGGGTGCGCTGGGTTTTCCATTTTTCGTTTAATGATCTTCGACTTCCCGACACTTTTAGACGAAACGGTTTACACAACATTTAATACTCATTAAAACTAACACGTTCCAATAATAAAATGAGTTTTACGACATCGGGCCCACATCGGCCGTTTTACGACTTTGGTACAAAAATACAAGTTTTTGACCACGCGATTTCTAACAAAAAATAAAGACCGAGCATATCAATTGGGGATACGCTACCCAATCATAATCAATCCAAAACCAAGATCTTCTAAAGCAACTATGCGAGTCCACTGGTCCTCACGCTTACCCGAGCCACCGTCTCCAAGCAAATCTATAAAAATGTAAACAACGAGAGGGTAAGCTAACGCTTAGTGAGTGAAAATATACTACATACATATATATGCATAAAATGAACACGCCACACAAATAATCAAATACTGCATACCGGAGCATCCAAGCATAAAGGCAAGCTAATCTAAGCATACCCGTACGATCACTAAGCAAAAAGCTAAAATACATCAACAAACATAAGTTCACCAACGACGATGTGAACAACGCCAAATAGCTACACCCGGAGGGTTAGCTACTGTGACGACCCGGAAAATTTCGACTAATTTTAAACAAAACTCTCGATACGGTTTAATATTCTTAGCACGATAAGAGAAATCTGTTAGGTTGAGTCTCAAAAATTTTGAACTATTTTCATGTTATCGTTTGACCTTTGACAATTCCCGACAACTCACGATATGATTACTTGTAAATATGTAGGCATATATTTAAAATGAAATATTATATATTGTACTTGTTAAAATTAATTATGTAAACTAATAATAATATATAAAAGTTATTATTTAAAATATATATATATATAAATGAAGTATATTAAATATATATATGAGGTTTCGAATTTATTTAGTAAACTACAAGGACACTCAGTTATCATCCCATCGGTATTAAACAAGTTAAAAATGAACTTATGTGATTTTAGAATAAACGATGGTCCGAAAATAGGCTATATCAATTTTAGCTTTATTAAAAACATATTTAGAATCTATTTTATTAATTTTAAAAATATTAAATTTTTAGTTGAGATCGAGCTCGAATGACAGGTAAATTTTTATGAGCGATATTAAACAAGTTTAAGACTCAAACTTATAAGAAGTTGGAATTAAATATTGATCTATAATTAAGTTATGTAAAGTTTATAGTTATTAAAAATATTTTTACTTTGATGAGTTGAATTTTAACACTCCGTACAGATTATTTGGAATTAAAAATAAATAATAGACGCACCTTTTTGATCAAGTTTCAAACAGGTAATGAGTGAAACAATTTAATATGCTTAATCTAAAAATTTGGAATTTTTAGGAACACTTTTATACGACAACTGTTTAGCAATGGACACGATATAACACTCCGCGAATTGAAAATATCTAAATCGTCGGCACATAAATTCAAAATCTTAATTATAGCTTCACACGTTTCTTTAACACATGAATTATTTTATTGCTATTATTAATTAATATTATATTATATATTATAATCCTAAATCTATAATATATGTACATATATATACATGTGCAGACACTCACATACACACACTAACACTCTCCACCTTCAAATACCCATCTTCTTAAGTCACCCACCATCGAAACCCTTACAACCACCAACCATAACTTCCGGCTACTACCGGCAACATCTTATTTCTCTCTTTTCTTTTTTCTTTCGTTCTCTGTCCGACGAGCAAAAACCAAGTATCATCACTCTAAATCGTTTCCACCATTAACAAACCACCTCCCACCACTTGACAACCACCGGCTACCACAAACCACTGCAACCACCTCCATTGTTTTTCACTCTCTCTCTATCTCTCTCTCATATTGCTATCATAAACGCACCATAACCAACACCACAGGCTATTGCTATTACTCGCTGCAGTTGCTACTTATCGTGGTAATATTGCTGTTTGAAAAACCGTCACACCACCTAAAGCTGAGACTGTTTTCTGTTTCAGCTTAATCCAAGAAACACAACCATCGTTAATTACTGTTATTGCTATGTTACCGTTATAGCCTATTTCTGTTTTGCTCGCACTTCACCGTCCTAAACAACCACCACCACTTCGAACCATCATCATTCAACACTCATCACCTTAACCACCACCGTTACTTCTGATTCCGGCTTCGAGTGAACATCATCACCCTTCAAACAACTACGACTTGTTTATTGTTATCAAACACAACTCAAACGAAACCAATTATTTGCTACTGCTCGACATCTTCCTTTCTGTTTCAGATGACTAACGACTACAAAACCCATCATCAAGGTTTACAACCGTTGCTACATGAAGATCGACAATACCAAACCATCGACTTATATTGCGGCTACTGTTTCGTGGGTTCACCTGTTAAAAAGAAAAGAAAAAAAACAAAATAATAAATAATATAGACTGATATCGAGAACTAGGTTGTATTATAACTGAGACATTTAAATTAAATCGTGATCAGGCTATGTTGGAATTCAAAACCCAATTGATATTGATTTAAGTTAGGATTTAGTTGATTTTATTACTTTGGGCCGAGATCCGGTTTTCTTTGATGGGCCAAGAAGTTGACGTGATGATTGATGGTATTATGATGATGATTGTAAAAGACGGGTTATATAGATTTAATTCGGGAGTTAAAACAGGAAAACACGGATGGAGTAATGGTTATGGATGTTGTACGTTAAGCGAGAGGTTGAGAGTTCGAGCCCGGGCTTTGCCATTTCTTTTTAGAAAAGCTTTTAAGGTAGTTTTATAATAATAATAATTATTATTAGTATTATTATTATTATTATTAACATTATTATTATTATTATTATTATTATTATTAAAAACTATCATTTTTTTTTATTAACAAGTATTATTATATATTTTTTTAAGATTATCTCTTTATCAAAATTAGTATTATTATCATTATCAATATTATTATTATTATTATTATTATTATTATTATTAGTATTATTAAAATTATTATTAAAAATATCATAAATATTATTATTAGTATCATTTTTATTAAAAACTATCATTTATATTAAAAGTATCATCATTACTATTATTATTATCATTATTAGAAAGATTATCATATTTATCAAAATTATTATTATTACTATCAATATTATTATTTTGAAATTAATATTATTATTTTCATATTATCAATATTATTATCATAATAACTATTATTATTATTATTGTAAAATAAAAAAAAACTTTTATTATTATTATCAATATTATTTTGTCAAATAACTATTAGTTATATAAAGATATATTTACTACATATAACATAACTATATAATAAATATTAATAAATGTAACTTATTAGGGTTTTAATGAAACAATTAATTAAGATAACAATTATATCACTATTAATATGTAAATTCGTTCGATTACAATTATATGTGTTAATATATATATAAATGATATAGGTTCGTGAATCCGAGGTCAACCCTATACTTGTTCAATGCCGTTATATGTATTTTTACTGCAAAATACAATATGTGAGTTTCATTTGCTCCCTTTTTAATTGCATTTGCAATATATATTTTTGGGCTGAGAATACATGCGCTGCTTTTATAAATGTTTACAAAATAGACGCAAGTACTTAAAAATATATTCTACGTTGAGTTGTACCACTGGCATACTTCCCTGTAGCTTGGTAACTACTATTTACATGTGGTATTGTAAACGCAAATCCTGTTGATAGATCTATCGGGCCTGACAACCCCAACCGGACTGGACGACCAGTATTCAACGGTTGCACAGTACTTCGTTTCGGTGACTGTACAGTGTAGTGAGATTTCATAATAAAGGGAATATGTGACGTTGATTAAATGTTAAGTATGGTTACCAAGTGCTCAACCACTTAGAATGCTTTACATACACTTGCGAGTGTATTATGTTTATGATTATGAAATCTTGTGGTCTATTAACATATTAAAATGATTATTATGATAAACCTATGAACTCACCAACCTTTTGGTTGACACTTTTAAGCATGTTTATTCTCAGGTACGAATTAAGTCTTCCGCAGTGCATTTGCTCATTTTAAGGACATTACTTGGAGTCGGTCATCGCAATGGGACCAAATGTTGATGACTTCGTCTAGGGGGATAAGGATGGGTTACTACAGGTGGTATCAGAGCGGTGGTCGTAGCGAACTAGGTCTTGCATTAGTGTGTCTAACTAGGAGTTGTTAGGATGCATTAGTGAGTCTGGACTTCGACTTAGTAGTTGTTAGGTTATATTAGTAAGTCTAGACTTGAACCTGGTCTGCATGTTAAAAGTTTTTGCTTACCACCATTTGTCGAAAGATATATACTTATCATTTTCAGTCTCGACACGTCTTATTGCAATTATCGCATAGACAGTGTACAGACGAATTCATATCCCATCACCTTAAACTTTGTCTGACAAGTTTCCAAAATTCCCTCCGTAATCTACGGGATCTCCTGTACTATATCTAGGTATTCTATGAAATTAGAATATCATCCGATATTCGGAAATCATTTCATATTGAAAAACCCTTTACTCAATCGTACGAAATGGAACTCGCCACTAGTTCAAATTCCTCGGATTCCGACAACCATTCCGATATGGATTCTCGCTCGAGCTCCGAAAGCAGTATGACCGGAATGGACCAACCAATTCATCTGATGGGTTCGTAGTCTACTTAATCATTGGAGACAAGAAGAAGGTGATCCTTTCCATCAACCGAATTCACCTCTTGACGATGAACCTGATGCACTTACCGGTAAACTTGTCCGAAACACCATATTCGCCCTCATTTCCAGGAAATTTCGCAACGATTATATGATATCCCAAATTCAAAACCTTATTCACTCGCTTGTTCCTACCGACAATCATCCTGGAGTAATAAGTCAACGAGCTTCGCACCCGAGTTGTAGCCTTGAAAAATATGGTACAAAACGTACCAGCTTCAGCAACAGCACCGGCAACGCCAGTACCATCAACGGCAACATCCGCATCCCACACCTCGACATCACAATCTATATCTCGAACATCAACATCATACACACCATAGATACCAAGGAGTACCAACAACAAATAACGATGAAGTATTGATCCATAACTTCATTGATATTCTGCGAAGAATAGGTGATTCCTATTAGTTTTAGAGATTACTTATTCTAGCACAAACCGAAAATCAAATGAGATTAATATCATATTAACTCATTAAATCCATGATTACATCTGAAGAAAATATATATGTATGTATATTTTCATAAAGATTGTAATTAAAAATTCTTTTGTACAAACTGTTAATGATGAAAATATTTTAACGGGTAGGTAATACCTGAGGAATATTTAGATTTCATATTAATAAGTTACACTATACATTCTTCAAATCCGATTCAACAGTCATTTACTATCCTACTTACATCCACAAAGATACGAATCTGATCACCGCAGAATAATCATTTTAATTCAATTTCATATTTGGATTTTTACCTATCAGAATCCAACAAGTGGCATAATGAAGAAAACATTGGACAAAATAAAATTTGTTAGAAACAAACGAATTAACTAATTGAAATTTTGTTAAGAATCCACGCTAACTGTTCCTAGCTAACTGATTACATTTTATTATTCACAATTTATTTATCGTAATTTTATTTATCGTCATTTAATTTCTGTTATTTATTTTACGCACTTTACATATCGTCGGATAAATCGGGACACATGTACACAATACGTCGGATTAATTCTGAGACAATAAGTTGTACAATGGGTCATGATACGTATTTATTAATTCGAATATTTGGTGCATCCTAACACAATAAGTATACAATACGTTTTGATAAATACTAAGACAATACGTACACAATACGTCTTAGTTAATTCTAAGACAATACGTCTACAATACATCTCTAGGTTGATGCAAAGACAATACGTATACAATACGTCGTGGGATAATTCTAAGATTATATATGTATAAACCGATTATTGAACTATCAATATTGGACAATTAAAAATGAATTTAAAATATTGATTATAACATATGAAACTAAACAATTCTTCAAGTTTGCCACTTGATTTCATCTTAAACCTCATTTGAATCTTGACGATTACAATCCGCATTCAAGTCTTTCATGATTTTTTAAAACACCTCAATCGAGAGGATAAACCAACCGCACTTCATCTACGGAAGAAAAATCGATGCATATAGTTATGCACCTGAAAAACCCTCGGAAACTGAGTAAACGTTTAACATGTATTTGTTCTAGTTCCTTTGACATTGTTATTACCGAAGATCGTTTTGCAATCCCTTTCCAAAGTAGCTAATTTTGTCACAGCTCCAGCAAGTCAACTTCGACTTTTCGTTCAAAACAACCTTATTATAACTTTGATATATATGCGTGCTCTCTTATTGTTACCGGAGAATCTTTTATATTCCACCATATTACCATTAGCGTTTAATCATCTAAAAACACAATTCTCTTGAACCCACCTCGGATTGATAGCCAATAATTCGGTTATGATGACTTTGAATGCTGATAAAGCATCAAAACTGTAGATGATCTTAATGGTCAAAAGTTTGATGATAAAGAATGGAGTGTTGGAAACACTCAATAGGAAATTGGTACTGAAAAACGGATTAAAAAAACCATGAAGGATATTGTGAACAAATCACAAAGACTAAGCCTGTACTTAACGAATCCAGATGATTCAGTATCTGCTGAAACCTTTAAACGAATATCTTGCTCCTACTCATTCTAAATCCATGCGGAAGGATTTTCTTCATCAACCTTCGATCTTAGAAATTCCAAAATATCGTCATAAATATCTTCGATATTTCTGAAGATATATTCATAAATACTCTTGTCCGAAATTATTTATCTCTTCGTGCTATCAGTGTTACATCCTAAAAGAAACTGTTTTAGTTTCTATATTCTTTAAAATTCAAGTTAAATTATGAATGATTTTCTAGAGAAGTGTTGGGAATTGAAGCATGAGTTAGTATAATATAATGACGTCAGGCCAACGTAATTATATTATAGTAAGTCATGCTAAGTTTCTAATGGAACGTGATGATGGTTCACATATCATGCCCTCATCATGTGCTATGTTACATAACTCTTTCATTCTACTTAATTTCTAAGCATATCACGGAAATATATCCTTGATATTTCTGTTCTTCCGTAATTCCAACAAATTGCTAATAAATCGTGCTATTTCATTTTCTTTCTGATTAGAAGATTTTCTTTTTAAAATCCTTGAACTCCAGAAATCCACCATGACTACGTCAAAAGTTAAGACGAAACTTTTCACTCTTTTGTGATAGCTTCGCTCGTACGCTTCACACGATCGAATCGTTTTATCTATATCAATCAATAATGATAAAACTCTAATTATCAACTCACATTCTTCATGAAAACATTTTTATTGTTAGCCGTGACGACCTCACTCAAATTTCGGGGACGAAATTTCTTTAACGGGTGGGTACTGTGACGACCCGGAAAATTCCGACTAATTTTAAACGAACCTCTCGATACGATTTAATATTCTTAGCACGATAAGAGAAATCTGTTAGGTTGAGTCTCAAAAATTTTGAACTATTTTCATGTTATCGTTTGACCTTTGACAATTCCCGACAACTCACGATATGATTACTTGTAAATATGTAGGCATATATTTAAAATGAAATATTATATATTGTACTTGTTAAAATTAATTATGTAAACTAATAATAATATATAAAAGTTATTATTTAAAATATATATATATATATATATATATATATATATATATATATATATATATATATATATATATATATATATATATATATATATATATATATATATATATATATATATATATATATATATATATATATATATATATATATAAATGAAGTATATTAAATATATATATGAGGTTTCGAATTTATTTAGTAAACTACAAGGACACTCAGTTATCATCCCATCGGTATTAAACAAGTTAAAAATAAACTTATGTGATTTTAGAATAAACGATGGTCCGAAAATAGGCTATATCAATTTTAGCTTTATTAAAAACATATTTAGAATCTATTTTATTAATTTTAAAAATATTAAATTTTTAGTTGAGATCGAGCTCGAATGACAGGTAAATTTTTATGAGCGATATTAAACAAGTTTAAGACTCAAACTTATGAGAAGTTGGAATTAAATATTGATCTATAATTAAGTTATGTAAAGTTTATAGTTATTAAAAATATTTTTACTTTGATGAGTTGAATTTTAACACTCCGTACAGATTATTTGGAATTAAAAATAAATAATAGACGCACCTTTTTGATCAAGTTTCAAACAGGTAATGAGTGAAATAATTTAATATGCTTAATCTAAAAATTTGGGATTTTTAAGAACACTTTTATACGACAACTGTTTAGCAATGGGCACGATATAACACTCCGCGAATTGAAAATATCTAAATCGTCGGCACATAAATTCAAAATCTTAATTATAGCTTCACACGTTTCTTTAACACATGAATTATTTGATTGCTATTATTAATTAATATTATATTATATATTATAATCCTAAATCTATAATATATGTACATATATATATATATATATATATATATATATATATATATATATATATATATATATATATATATATATATATATATATATATATATGCAGACACTCACATACACACACTAACACTCTCCACCTTCAAATACCCATCTTCTTAAGTCACCCACCATCGAAACCCTTACAACCACCAACCATAACTTCCGGCTACTACCGGCAACATCTTATTTCTCTCTTTTCTTCTTCCTTTCGTTCTCTGTCCGACGAGCAAAAACCTAGTATCATCACTCTAAATCGTTTCCACCATTAAACACCATTAACAAACCGCCTCCCACCACTTGACAACCACCGGCTACCACAAACCACTGCAACCACCTCCATCGTTTTTCACTCTCTCTCTATCTCTCTCTCATATTGCTATCATAAACGCACCATAACCAACACCACAGGCTATTGCAATTACTCGCTGCAGTTGCTACTTATCGTGGTAATATTGATGTTTGAAAAACCGTCACACCACCTAAAGCCGAGACTGTTTTCTGTTTCATCTTAATCCAAGAAACACAACCATCGTTAATTACTGTTATTGCTATGTTACCGTTATAGCCTATTTCTGTTTTGCTCGCACTTCACCGTCCTAAACAACCACCACCACTTCGAACCATCATCATTCAACACTCATCACCTTAACCACCACCGTTACTTCTGATTCCGGCTTCGAGTGAACATCATCACCCTTCAAACAACTACGACTTGTTTATTGTTATCAAACACAACTCAAATGAAACCAATTATTTGCTGCTGCTCGACATCTTCCTTTCTGTTTCTGTTGACTAACGACTACAAAACCCATTATCAAGGTTTACAACCGTTGCTACATGAAGATCGACAATACCAAACCATCGACTTATATTGCGGCTACTGTTTCGTGGGTTCACCTGTTAAAAAGAAAAGAAAAAAAACAAAATAATATATAATATAGACTGATATCGAGAACTAGGTTGTATTATAACTGGGACATTTAAATTAAATCGTGATCAGGCTATGTTGGAATTCAAAACCCAATTGATATTGATTTAAGTTAGGATTTAGTTGATTTTATTACTTTGGGCCGAGATCCGATTTTCTTTGATGGGCCAAGAAGTTGACGTGATGATTGATGGTATTATGATGATGATTGTAAAAGACGGGTTATATAGATTTAGTTCGGGAGTTAAAACAGGAAAACACGGATGGAGTAATGGTTATGGATGTTGTACGTTAAGCGAGAGGTTGAGAGTTCGAGCCCGGGCTTTGCCATTTCTTTTTAGAAAAGCTTTTAAGGTAGTTTTATAATAATAATAATTATTATTAGTATTATTATTATTATTATTATTATTATTATTAACATTATTATTATTATTATTATTATTATTATTATTAAAAACTATCATTTTTTTTTATTAACAAGTATTATTATATATTTTTTTTAAGATTATCTCTTTATCAAAATTAGTATTATTATCATTATCAATATTATTATTATTATTATTAGTATTATTAAAATTATTATTAAAAATATCATAAATATTATTATTAGTATCATTTTTATTAAAAAAGTATCATTTATATTAAAAGTATCATCATTACTATTATTATTATCATTATTAGAAAGATTATCATATTTATCAAAATTATTATTATTACTATCAATATTATTATTTTGAAATTAATATTATTATTTTCATATTATCAATATTATTATCATAATAACTATTATTATTATTATTGTAAAATAAAAAAAACTTTTATTATTATTATCAATATTATTTTGTCAAATAACTATTAGTTATATAAAGATATATTTACTACATATAACATAACTATATAATAAATATTAATAAATGTAACTTATTAGGGTTTTAATGAAACACTTAATTAAGATAACAATTATATCACTATTAATATGTAAATTCGTTCGATTACAATTATATGTGTTAATATATATATATAAATGATATAGGTTCGTGAATCCGAGGTCAACCCTATACTTGTTCAATGCCGTTATATGTATTTTTACTGCAAAATACAATATGTGAGTTTCATTTGCTCCCTTTTTAATTGCATTTGCAATATATATTTTTGGGCTGAGAATACATGCGCTGCTTTTATAAATGTTTACAAAATAGATACAAGTACTTAAAAATATATTCTACGTTGAGTTGTACCACTGGCATACTTCCCTGTAGCTTGGTAACTACTATTTACATGTGGTATTGTAAACGCGAATCCTGTTGATAGATCTATCGGGCCTGACAACCCCAACCGGACTGGACGACCAGTATTCAACGGTTGCACAGTACTTCGTTTCGGTGACTACTCTTGGTACAGTGTAGTGAGATTTCATAATAAAGGGAATATGCGACGTTGATTAAATGTTAAGTATGGTTACCAAGTGCTCAACCACTTAGAATGCTTTACATACACTTGCGAGTGTATTATGTTTATGATTATGAAATCTTGTGGTCTATTAACATATTAAAATGATTATTATGATAAACCTATGAACTCACCAACCTTTTGGTTGACACTTTTAAGCATGTTTATTCTCAGGTACGAATTAAGTCTTCCGCTGTGCATTTTCTCATTTTAAGGACATTACTTGGAGTCGATCATCGCAATGGGACCAAATGTTGATGACTTCGTCCAGGGGGATAAGGACGGGTCTTTACAGCTACATCACAACAATACATCAATATATATAACAATTTATATATAAACGCCCAAGGTTAACCCCTTAACCCAATACCGAGAACCAAATACCACAATGAAGATTGGTCGAACAACCCGAGCCTTAGTGAATTCGCACAACCCGATATTCACTTCTTCACCAATTCAACAACCGAGGGTGGCCAAACTACCCGAGCCTTAGTGAATTCGCACAACCCGAGATCCACTACCTCATCAACAAGATGACCAAATAACCCGAGTCATCATGAATCCGCACTACCCGAGATTCACTACCCAAAATATTATGCATACGAGCAAATCGATATTCATTTCCCACACCATAACCCACGCCGTCGGGGTTATAACTCCAAATCACAATCCATGTGATATCGTACACACAAGTGTGCAACTCGCCAACGGTGGTCAACCAAAATGCACAACCGTGCCAATTGGACCTATTACAAGTCCATAAAAATCCACCTATATGTGAAGTGAGCTCTATAACCGAGAACCACTTCACCCGACCAGCACCCATCCTACACATACATATGCACATAGGATATTAACACTCACCTTGTCGAATTGATGAATGCTTCCAAGTAATCTGAAACTCATCAATGGAAAGTACCTATTC
Organism: Rutidosis leptorrhynchoides; assembly: GCF_046630445.1. Lineage (NCBI taxonomy): Eukaryota > Viridiplantae > Streptophyta > Magnoliopsida > Asterales > Asteraceae > Rutidosis > Rutidosis leptorrhynchoides. Next base: position 128,122,157 of record NC_092334.1, read on the forward strand.
CATTATCACAATTACAACAACACACTTAGAGTGGATTTACAACCAACTCAATTCGACACTTAGTGCAAATTCGACCAATTGCACTAACAAACACAAAACGCGTCCAAACTAACCAATAATCACTAATCACAAGTGAACATGGTTCTAATATGCCAATGAACCCAAATCTTAAGTGTTAAACACTTATCAATCTCAAAATCACTCAAAAACCCTAATTTTGACTCAACTCCAAAATTAGTCTTTCAAACACACAAAAAGGGTTCCAATACTTCCATAATCACTAAACCTAGTGATTAAACCCAATTACAAGTCCTAATCATAACCAATTTGTTCACCAACCCAAAATCCACCAACAATAACAATAAACCCGATTACAAGTAACACTAAACTCACTTCATGAGTTTAAATGGGTTTATCAACAATTTAAGTTCAAACCCTAACTTGAATATCAAAATCAAACAATGAAATTCGGAGTTAGAACTTACCACAACAACCAAAACAAAGCTAGGAACGAGGTGAACAACTTTAAAACCCGAGACTTTGATCCATTCAAGCTCCTTCCTCTCCAAAACCCCAATTCTCTCACTAGAATTCTCCCTCTCTCTCTAAGATACTTGAGAGTGATGAATGGATGTGAAAATGATCCAAAAGTGGATCCAAACCAGCTAATAAGGCCTGAGATCCGGCCTCAAGTGAAAAGACCAAAAATCCCCTCATTAACCTTAAAATAGAAAAAGGCAGAATTCTGTTGCTGGGCATGTGCGCGGCGCGCACACCTTATGGTGCGCGACGCGCACCCATATCTCGGCAGATTCTGACCTTTTAACTTTTACACTAAGCTTCAATCACTATACGTACATCATTTAAAACTCTGCGTGCCATAAATATTGGGGTCTTACAAACTCAAAGTGGAAGTATGTTTTCCAAAATGGTCATCTAGACGCCGTTCTTTCGACTGAAATGACTACCTTTACAAAAACAACTTATAACCTGTATTTCCGACTATAAACTTATACTTTTTCTGTATAGATTCATAAACTTAAGTTCAATATAAAACCATAGCAATTGGATTCACTCAAAACGGATTTAAAAGGAAGAAGTTATGGGTAAAACAAGATTGGATATTTTTACTTGTTGTAGCTACGTGGAAATTGGTAACAAATCTATATTAATCATATCCTAGCTAACTTATATTGTATAATACATATATTCTAATATATTATGTAATCTTGGGATACCATAGACACGTATGTAAATATTTTGACATATCATATCGACCCATCTATATATATTATTTGGAACAACTATAGACACTCTATATGCAGTAATGTTGGAGTTAGCTATACAGGGTTGAGGTTGATTCCAAAAATATATATACTTTGAGTTGTGATCTAGCCTAAGACGTGTATACACTGGGTCGTGGATTGGGTCAAGATAATATATATCAATTTATTTTTCTGTACATCTAACTATGGACAACTAGTTGTAGGTTACTAACGAGGATAGCTGACTTAATAAACTTAAAATATTAAAACGTATTAAAAATGTTGTAAATATATTTTGAACATACTTTGATATATATGTACATATTTGTTATAGGTTCGTGAATCGACCAGTGGCCAAGTCTTACTTCCCGACGAAGTAAAAAAATCTGTGAAAGTGAGTTATAGTCCCACTTTTAAAATCTAATATTTTGGGATGAGAATACATGCAATTTTATAAATATTTTACGAAATAGACACAAGTAAATGAAATTACTTTATATGGGTGAATGATCGAAGCCGAATATGCCCCTTTTTAGCTTGGTAGCCTAAGAATTTGGGAACAGACCCCCAAATTGACGCGAATCCTCAAGATAGATCTATTGGGCCCAACAAGCCCCATTCTGGAATTTGGAATGCTTTAGTACTTCGATTTTATCATGTCCGATGGGTGTCCCGGAATGATGTGGATATTCTATATGCATCTTGTTAATGTCGGTTACCAGGTGTTCACCGTATGAATGATTTTTATCTCTATGTATGGGATGTATTGAAATATGAAATCTTATGGTCTATTATTATGATTTGATAATATATAGGTTAAACCTATAACTCACCAACATTTTTGTTGACGTTTTAAGCATGTTTATTCTCAGGTGATTATTAAGAGCTTCCGCTGTTGCATACTAAAATAAGGACAAGATTTGGAGTCCATGCTTGTATGATATTATGTAAAAACTGTATTAAAGAAACTTATTTTTGATGTAATATATTCTTATTGTAAACCATTATGTAATGGTCGTGTGTAAACGGTATATTTTAGATTATCATTATTTTATAATCTACGTAATGCTTTTTAAACCTTTATCGATAAAATAAAGGTTATGGTTGTTTTAAAAATGAATGCAGTCTTTGAAAAACATCTCATATAGAGGTCAAAACCTCGCGATGAAATCAATTAATATGGAACGTTTATAATCAATATGAACGAGATATTTCATCACAGCTCCAGCAAGACAACTTCGATTTTTCATTCGGAGTAGCCTTATCATAATCTTGATATATGATTACCCTTTTGTTACCGGAGAACTTTTCATGTTTCACCAAATTAGCAATAAACTTAATCACAACTTCACTGATCTTTAACCTTTCGAAGAATCATTATAATTACCGAAACCCCATCATTTACTCATTCGCATCTTGTAACGAGAATTGCCATACGAATCATCGGGAATTAGCAATCAGTATTTTGAAATCTCGCAGCATGTCTACGCCAACAGTTATATGTGTATATATAACGTCTATCTTCTGGACTTAATTTGAATGTGAAGTTTCTGAAAAACACTCCGAACTACGAATTGGTTCTCCGAAAATGGAAAAAAAAAATGCTGATGAAGCAGCAAAAACTATAAACGACTTTAACAGTAAATGTTGGATGATAATGAATAAGTGTGCTGGTAAAGCGCAGAAAAAGAGAAGTTTTAGAACTGGAAAACGGATTGAGCAAAGTATGAAGGAGGCTGTGGACAAATCACAAAGACTGAACCTGCATTCAAAGAATCCAAATGATTCAGTATTTGCTGAAATCATTAACGAATACCTTGCTCCTGACACTAAACACCTACAGATAATATTCTTCATCATCCTCTGATATTAGAAATTCTAAGATATCATCTATCTTTCATTATAAATATCCTCCATATTTCTGAAGGTATTTCCATAATCATTCTTATCTGAAATCATTTACCTCTTCACGCTATCTGTATTGCATCATAAAAGAAACTATTTTAGTTTCTAAATTCTGAAACATTCGAGTTTAAAATAGGAATATTTTTGAAGTAGTATTGGGAGCTGAAGCATGAGTTAGTATAATATAATGACACTTGATCAACGTGATTATATTACAGTAATTCATGCTGAGTTTCTAAATGGAATGTGATGATTCACAGATCATAACATCATCATGTGCCATGTTATACGACTCTTGTATTCTATTTAACCTCTAAAATATCAAGAAAATATTTCTTGATGATTCGGCTTTTTCTGAGGTATTCTGGTAATTTGACAAGTCAAGATCGTGCCATTACAATTTCCTTCCTAGAACATTAACAATGTTCATTCCGAAATTCATATCTGCGAATTCTGGACCATTACAAGCGGTGCTTAATCGCAAGAAGAAGAAACGAAAGGACAAAATTCCGAAACAGAAATTGAGGTATAAATCGCAGCAAATAAAAGAAAGCATTAACTGGGGATGACAATGATTATAAAAGACAGAAGCAGGAACATCGAAATGTAAGGGAAGATATAAAACCCAACAACAACCCAGAAATTATAAACCGTATATATCAATACATATAGCAATATAAAGACACGGGAGAACTAAAAACATTATAAAACCAAGTGTATAGTAGAAGTAAATAGATTCTTTCGGCGGTAGATGAAAAAAAAAAGAATGATCGATATGAAGGTTAGGAATATATCAAGAAGCAGAACTGGATGGAGCATATTGATGAATGCTTAAAAATATGAGTTAGAAATAACGGAAGGTGTGAGTTAAAAGGAAACAAATGAGGTGGATTTATAGTAAAATATCCGACAAAGAAATCAAAACAGATGATCGCATTTAAAGCAGATCCTAATTCCCTTGATTATCGAAGAATCAAGTCCTAATACGAAGATTTTCTTCAAATCTCTTGAACTTGGAAATCAATCCTAGCTATGTCAAAAGATATGACGAATCTATACCTACTCATTTTCACTCTTTTGGTAATAGCTTCACTCGTACTCTTCACAAAAATCAAATGGTTTTATCCATATTATCCATATTACTCAATGATGATAAAACCCTAATCTTCAGCTTATATGCGTCATGAAAACATACTTATTGTCAGCCATGACCATCCCAATCTAATTTCGGGACGAAATTTCTTTAACGGGTAGGTACTGTGACAACCCGGAAATTTTCGACCAAATTTAAACTTTAATCTTTATATATTCCCGACACGATAAGCAAAGTTTGTAAGTTGAATCTCAAGAATTTTAAACTGTGTTCATACACTCATTTAACCACGACCAAATTCCAATGATTCATGAACCATTATATGAACAAACATGATTATATATGTATATGTGTATATATTATAACTTGAAAACATTAACAAAGTATTAGATGTATAATACTTTATATAAACTTATTTGTTTCAGAATATATTCTAATAGTTATCAATGGAATTAAAAGATGATATCAAATGATTGAATTATTAGATACATTGAATTATAATTACGAGTCTCTGTTAAGAGGTCCACTATGATTTGAGAAATCTATTCTTTTTAAGTTATTTGGAATAATTGGTAAAGTGATTTATTAGAAGGAACAAAAGTGTCAATTAACGGGAACTAGACAAGAGTTAGTGGAGATTCCCGTTTGATTTTTCAATTTATGTTTTACAATAATTGTCTCGTGACTTTTGATAAGATAAACTATTAAACTTATATATTAATTAACGTGGAAGTAAGATTGTAGAATATAGATAACTTAGAAGATGGATATCGACAAGTTAAGTAAATTAACGTTTTACATTAAAATGATTTTATACGTTTACCTAACCTTTAGACTTTATATCACGTTGCACCAACAAACATTAAAAACTTGAAACCTATGAAAAGTATATTTAATCTTACTTCTCTAAAATGTTTTACGATATAACAACTTCTACTAATATAACCTTTTTAGCAAAATGATTCTTTAATATACTTAGTTTTGAAAACAAAGTTTTCATATTTATATAATATTGATTCAAACGTACAAAAACAATTTTTAAAGAACTTTATTAGTGAAACGTCTTATAAGATAAATTGTTAACAGGTTTTAAGGAACTAATTAAAGCTTGTATTATAAATTATATATATATATATATATATATATATATATATATATATATATATATATATATATATATATATATATATATATATATATATATATATATATATATATATATATATATATATATATATATATATATTGTTTCAAAAACGTAAAACGTGATATGACATGATATTTCTGTTACTTAAACGTTTTGAACTTTGAAATATAATTAGATAGATATTTCAATTATATATGAGATATACAAAATTATATTTTAAGTAAGAATATATATATATTTTGCAAACGCGTTAATGTATAATTTAAAACGTTTCGATATTATTAAACGTATTTTAATAATCAAACGAGACTTTGATTTATAGAAGCAAATAACCACAACACTCAAATGCATAAGTTACACTTTGTGTAATATTGTTTGTTAATGATTTAAGACTATATATTGATAAGGGTACACGTCGCGTAACGTAAAAAGCTAGTTTTCTAAACGTACAAAAGTGCGTTCGATAAACCGAAAGTGGTACATGAGTCGAGTGACAACGTACGTGCCATTTGAGTAAAAATTACATTTTTATCATGAACGTAAATATAATATAATATATAAGTAATTATATAAATTAAATATATTATAAATATAATAATATTTACGAGTGTCGGCAAGGGAATTTGATGGATACCAGCTGCCAACATCAGTCATGCGATCACATGACATTAATCCACAAACCCCATGCGATCGCATGGGGTGTGATTGGGTGAGATGTCCTATAAAACGCACGACTAGTTTCAGTTTTCATTCATATATCCTATCTATCTCTCTCGTAGTATATATATATATATATATATATATATATATATATATATTTATATTATTGTTATTATTATTATTATTATTATTATTATTATTATTATTATTATTATTATTATTATTATTAATATTAAGATTATTAATCTTATTATTATTAGTATTAGTAGTATTAGGAGCGATATTATTAGTATTATTACATAAAATACTACGACGAGGTCATGAGCGAGTAATTTCAAAACTGGTGTTCGAGTAGGATAGGGTTAAGGAAATTATGGTTATAGCTATGGAGGTGATGGGTAATGTTCATGGGTATGCTCGTGAGGTCAATCTAGTGTTTATCATCTCCGTTCCGTCTACGTACCTTTCCTGCAATATCGAATCTCAATATTGATACATGAGTACTCATAATTTAACTTTTACATACCAATAGTGTATCCCTGACTAGTGCTCGAGTATATAGGATTATGCATGTTTGTACTTTTGATATTGCCTTTAGTTAGGTTATGTTGAATCCTGAATTAGTTACATATGCGGTATATGCATGTCGTTGGAAAGCTAGCGAAAAATTAAGAACTTTTCATTTAGATATCGAATGGTTTCGATGAACGGATTTGAAGTTATAGTCAATTGAATTTTTGTATTATTATTAAAAATGATAATTATTATCGTCGTTATTATCGTCGTTCTAGTTTTTATCTAATTATTATTATTATGATTATTATTATCATTATTATTATTATCATTATCCATAAAATGTATTATCATTATAAATTGTTATTTTATTATTATTACTATCGTTATTATCGTTAAAGTTATAAATAGTATTATTATTATTATCATTAAAATAGTTATTAGTATTAATATTATCATAATATTTATTATTATTAGTATTTAAAACTAATATAAGTAACACTTAATTATTATGATTACTATTATTATCATTAAAATGAACGCGATATAAAAGATGAAAAAAAAAACTATTAAATGAATCGATTAGGAAATAATGAGTATGAGTATCATGATAAAATTAAAATATTGTAAGATATTGAATTAGATAAAACTATCGTTCTTAGTATTTTTATCATTACTATTATTAAATGTATCGTTAGTATTGAAACTATCATTTTAACAAAAATTATCATTTTAAATGAAATGTCTTTGTTATTATAAAATATCATTATTATTATCATTTTAAATAAAATTATTATTTTAAAGTTAATATTAAAAGGTATCGTAAATATTAAAGTTATTATAATTAGAATTATCATTTTATTATAATATCAATTTGAGTAAATATAAATATTGATATTTTTATTAATAGAATAATAATTATTATTATTACAAAATAATACAACTTTTACTTATTATTATTATCAATGTTATTTTATCAAATAAATACGTAATACAAATAATATAATTACCTTAATAAGATCTATCATAATATTTTTATGAACTTTATAAATTTTATTACTTAAGATATATAAAAGTATTTTTTTTATATAAAGTTTTATTTATTAATAAATGAATTATATTATTTACTTTATTAAATCTTTTAAAAATATTTAAAAATATAAAACGACGATATTTAAACTATATAATAATCATGTATAAATTTTGGAAATTATTTTAAGTCAAATTGACTTTTGTCGACTTTTGCATACTAGACTCGAGCATTAGGATTGTGGTACACTATGACTTAACCTAAATTGTTAGACGAATATTGACCAACATATAAATATACATAATTAATTTAGGTTCGTGAATCCGAGGTCAACCTTACACTTGTTCAATGACGTTATATGTATTTTTACTACGAAATACAGTATGGTGAGTTTCATTACTCTCTTTTTAAATGCTTTTGCAATATATATTTTTGGAACTGAGAATACATGCGCTGCTTTTATAACTGTTTTACGAAATAGACACAAGTAAATAAAACTACATTCTATGGCTGGATTATTAAACCGAATATGCCCCTTTTTAGTGTGGTAATCTAAGAATTAGGTAACAGACACCCTAATTGACGCGAATCCTAAAGATAGATCTATTGGGCCCAACAAGCCCCATCCAAAGTACCGGATGCTTTAGTACTTCGAATTTATCATGTCCGAAGGGAGTCCCGGAATGATGGGGATATTCTATATGCATCTTGTTAAGGTCGGTTACAGGTGTTCACCATATGAATGATTTTTGTCTCTATGCATGGGACGTATATTTATGAGAACTGGAAATGAAATTCTTGAGGTCTATTAAAATAACGGAAATGAATGATTATGATAAATTAATGAACTCACCAACCTTTTGGTTGACACTTTAAAGCATGTTTATTCTCAGGTATGAAAGAAATCTTCCGCTGTGCATTTGCTCATATTAGAGATATTACTTGGAGTCATTCATGGCATATTTTGAAAGACGTTGCATTCGAGTCGTTGAAATTCATCAAGATTATTATTAAGTCAATTATAGTTGGATGTATTATGAAATGGGCTGCATGCCGTCAACTTTCGTTGTAAAGAAAGTTTGTCTTTTAGAAACGAATGCAATGTTTGTAAAATGTATCATATAGAGGTCAAATATCTCGCGATGTAATCAACTATTGTGAATCGTTTATAATGTATATGAACGGGTCCTTTCAATTTGCGCCATCAGAATCGTTTTCTGCAACCGCAGAAACTTTTTCGGCTCCCGCTGCATTCCAAGTCTCTCTTTTTCCTTTTAAGTCGGGAAAGTCTCTACGCATGTGACCTTCCTTGTGACAATTGTAACACTTGATCTTTCTAGATCTTGGTTTCGATCTAGAACGACCTTTGTTGTTACAACTTGATGCTCTATCATTACTTCTTCCTCTCACCACCAAACCATTTGCACTTTCTTCCACATAATCTGCCGAGGATTTCTTCCTTAACTCAACAGAGTTCAAGGTAGATTTGACATCCTCCGTGGAAATAGTATCTTTACTATATAGTAGAGTTGTAACCAAATGCTCGTATGATTTTGGAAAGGAACATAAGAAAATTAATGATTGATCTTCATCGTCAATTTTCACACCAATATTATTCAAGTCCAAAATTATTTTATTGAACTCATCGATGTGATCAATAAATGAACCTTCATTCATCCAAAGAGTATACAATCGTTGTTTCATATACAACCGGTTCGTGAGACTCTTAGTCATATATAGAGATTTTCTAGCTGTTTCCAAAGTCCAGCCAGTGTGGTTTCTGTCGCAACTTCTCTAAGCACACAATCGGCAAGATTTAGAATAATCATGCCGTGTGCCTTTTCCAGAAGTTCATCCTTCTCTTCATCTTTCAACTTTTTGGGTAGATGTTCTCTCCCTTTCAAAGCTAACAAATAACCTTGTTGGCTCAATAGAGCCCGCATCTTCACTCGCCAAAGACCAAAATCGTTCTGGCCATTAAATTTCTCTACATCAGACCTAATTATCGTCATCTTGAATATTTAATCACAGTATGCTCTGATACCAGTTTGTTGTGATTTAGCGCACTTTCAAGACCCGAGAAATTAATAGAACAATTAAGCAATAAATAAAGACACAAGATTTTACGTGGTTCGGTGTGAGGCCTAGTCCACGGGCGGAAGCAGGGAAGGATTTTATTAGCAAATATGACAAACTCGAGGTTACAATGTATCACTCAATCTAGGATCTAAAATACTAACAAAGTATTTAGACCGCTCACTAGATTATAACACTTCCCTCTTAACTCACTCGTATAGAATTTTGATTAACAATTCTATACCTCACTCTTTTCTCTATACTACTCTTACAAGAGTTAATTAAACTCTTTCAAGTATTGGATGATCCTCAAATGAAATCCATGCACTTCCTTTTATAGTTGAACTTTGTATGTTAAGAAGAAGACTTCAAATTGACTACTCCTTTCATTTATCAAGTTGTAAACAAGTTGTTGACAAGTTGTAAACAAGTTGTAAGTTCTAGTGCTTCCCCCTTTCTTTGACTTGTAATACCAATATGTATACAATTTGAATTTGACATCTCAAAAACAACTCATAACATAGTTGGCCTTCTAGAATTTGTAAGATAAAAGTTGTTATGTATGTATCTAGGCTTCATTCTAATGTGAAAGCAAGTTGGAATTGAGTCAACAAATAATATTGTAGGCTTGACCAAGCTAGCATCCAACAATTTGTATGGATGGCGAGGAAAAAGCGGTTACCAACATTAATTGAATTGGACAAACGTGGGATTGATTTACACTCCGTATGTTGCCCACTTTGTAATGAGGATGTGGAATCGGTAGATCACGCGATAATCTTTTACAAGCATGTGTTTGATATTTGGGTTAAAGTTTTCGAGTGGTGGGGAATGAATGTGTTATCATCGATTAGTATCAATGAAATTTTCCAGGGTTCATCTAATATTGCGAAGTCGGAATTAGGATCCAAGATATGGCAAGCGGTGATTTGGACAAGCGGATATCTCATATGGTGGAATCGGAATCAAAAAAATTTCAACAACAAATGTTGGAGTGTTCCGGTAGCGCTATGTGAAATACAAGTAAAGACATTTAAGTGTATTTCGAAAAGATGTAGTACAAAAAAATCGATTGGTATAATTGACTTCATAATCCGCAAACAATTGTATTGTAATTATTTGTAATTGTTAACTTAACTTCTTGTTTAATTAGCATGGTGCGAATAGTGTTGTTGGTGCATGAATCCCCAGCCGTTATCCGTTTTTATGATTAACACGTTTCAGTTATGTAATAATGTTTACTCGAGACTATTGATTATATTTGTGTTTGTGCGTACTTAATTTATCAAGTGATCAATATGTTTAAACTGCACACAGTCGACCGAGTGTGTATAGACACTCGACCGACTATGTCAGTCAGTCGACCGAGTGTACACAGACACTCGACCGAGTGTGTCTGTGTTCACTATATATACGGGTTTAGACTTCTTTGATGAGGTTATTCGTCCCATTCACCCTAAGTCGTAGGTTTTCGTCTCCAGAGAACCCTAACACTATATACCACCGAAATATATCGTCTAGGAGTCGATCTAATCTAGGTTTTGCTCTAGGTTTGACCAATTCGATCCCAAAACGACCCATATCTCGGTTTAACCCTTTTCTAGTGTATTCCGCCTCTAGTTTCGAGTCCAAGCGACCTAAGATCCTTAGAACAATCGTCTACAAGTGTAGTTATATTGGTGGTCTGTCTGCATATGTTTGTAGGCGCCACCCTAATGTACCTATTTTGAGCTATATCAATAAAAATTTGCTGCTTTTCTAAAACTAAATACCCGTTCCAAAACTCGTCACCAAACATAACTAGATAAATTTCAAATAAATCGCTATTAATCAAAATAGTTATTATTGATAATCCTAAAATCACCAGCATATATTGTATATCTATTCTCAAAGAACTGCAAATAACATTAACGACTTGTATAGTTATGTAATTTCTAATCCTAATCATGAGATCAAGCTGTATGAATAAGTGAATTCCGCTTTAATATTGCAAATGAGTGTGAAACTTATGACAAAGTGTTGACTCAAACTATTACCTGACGTTGAGTTTATTAACTTGGTTTTAAAGATATGATGCAAGTTGACATCCATCATCATGTGACCGTGACTCCAGTACTGGAATCGAATGCTCTTAATTAGGTCACTAGTAAAGTTTAAAGTCCATATAAACCACTCATCTTGATGCATTTGATTGATGCTTGTTGGCCCACCCTTTTATGCTTGGGCACAAGGAAGGTTTCGCCTTCTATTCCTCCCTCGAGAACCAAGTAATAAAAAGTTATTCCGAGAAATTTTATGTTTGTGTAAACCTTCTAGATCATTTTAACAAAGATCTAACTAAATAATGATGTTAATTCTCGCAAGTTCAGTATTTCAGTATATTATTAAAGAATTATGTTAATTATCACAAGTTTTTTGTAGCGAAAAACTAAGAATTATATAACAATCGAAAAAACTTCATCAAAAAGATAAAGCCCATACACAACATACAAACGAAAAATATTCGAGCTCAACTTAATTACAACAATGACGCTAGACTAGAACTCAACTCACATCCAACAACCCCATCAAAGTATCAAACAAAAAAAAAAAAAGCGTAGGAGAGTACCCAATCAAGACGACAAAACCGCGATTGGACACCATCTTGTTGGAAAATTACGGTCTCACTAATTCCCATCACCCAGCCCAACAATAATAGTAAAGAAATAAGAACAATACACAACACAAGATTTAACGTGAAAACTCCAAAACAGGAGAAAAATCACCGGCCCCCAAAGAGAGAAATACACTATATCACAAATTATTACAATGATATAGACGACTCTCTTAAGCCAACTACACTCTTCAAAATATTTAACTAATACAACTCTCAAACAAAGGTAAGAAAGAAAGAAATAATCAAATACTTAAAGTGTATTGATTGGTGCAATTTGGAATGAAGACTTAACCCCTCTTTTATAACCAAGCAAGTCCCCTCCAACTTTTTCCTCCCACCTATGTGGGATAACATCCTTCACAAATACTATGCAACCATATCCAATTCTTCTAACCAAAACTATATCAAACAAATCTCCACCTTTTGGATAGAAGAAGATAACCATGCTTCCATATTGCAAGGATAACCGATGTAGATGCTTCCTCGACGACAACTTCAAGATCCTCATCTTCATGCCGATGACATTATCTCCCAAGAGACAAAACTTGCATCTTTACCGAACATTGTCTAAACCGACAATCATTGTCATCACAGACAATCATAACTCTTAACAAGAATTATCATACTCCACCATTAAGAGTATAACACTTAGAATATCACATTCCAAGCATTTCACCTCGGCACGTGTTGTTGAACAACCAGCTGAAACTTTATGGTGCAACTTCCCTGTTTGACTTTCCTGAAAGTCCCATCAGCTACAACTGAAAGGACCCGTTCATATACATTATAAACGATTCACAATAGTTGATTACATCGCGAGGTATTTGACCTCTATATGATACATTTTACAAACATTACATTTGTTTTTAAAAGACAAACTTTCTTTACATCGAAAATTGACAGGCATGCATACCATTTCATAATATCCACTATCCAACTATAACTTGACTTAATAATAATAATCTTTAATGAACTCAATGACTTGAATGCAACGTTCTTCGAAATATGCCATGAAAGACTCCAATTAATATCTTTAAAATGAGCAAATGCACAGCTGAAGATTTCTTTAATACCTGAGAATAAACATGCTTTAAAGTGTCAACCAAAAGGTTGGTGAGTTCATTAGTTTATCATAATCATTCATTTTCATCATTTTAATAGACCACAAGAATTTCATTTCCAGTTCTCATAAATATACGTCCCATGCATAGAGACAAAAATCATTCATATGGATTGAACACCTGGTAACCGACATTCACAATATGCATATAAGAATATCCCCATCATTCCGGGATCCTCCTTCGGACATGATATAAATTTTGAAGTACTAAAGCATCCGGTACTTTGGATGGGGCTTGTTGGGCCCAATAGATCTATCTTTAGGATTCGCGTCAATTAGGGTGTCTGTTCCCTAATTCTTAGATTACCAGACCTAATAAAAAGGGGCATATTCGATTTCGATAATTCAACCATAGAATGTAGTTTCACGTACTTGTGTCTATTTTGTAAAACATTTATAAATATTGCGCATGTATTCTCAGCCCAAAAATATAAAGAGTAAAAAGGCAAATGAAACTCACCATACTGTATTTCGTAGTGAAAATACATATAACGTCATTGAACTAGTGCAAGGTTGACCTCGGATTCACGAACCTAAATTAATTATATATAATTATATGTTGGTCAATATTTGTCTAACAATTAGGTCAGGTCATAGTGTACCACAATCCTAATGCTCGAGACTAATATGCAAAAGTCAACAAAAGTCAGTTTGACTCAAAATGATTTCCAAAATTTATACACGATTATAATATATTTTAAATATCGTCGTTTTATATTTTTAAATATTTTTAAAAGATTTATTAGAGTAAATAATATAATTCATTTATTAATAAATAAAATTTTATATTAAAATTTATATAATAAAATATACTTTTATATATATTAAGTAATAAAATTTATAGGGTTCATTTAATATCATAAAGATAATATGATAGGTATTATTAAAGTAATTTATTACACGTAGTAAAATATGTTTGTATTACATATTTATTTGATAAAATAATATCTATAATGTTAGTAAGTAAAAGTTGTATTATTTTGTAATAATAATTATTATTATAAAAATATCAATATTTATAATTACTAAGATGATATTATGATAAAACGATAATTCTAATTATGATAACTTTAATATTTATGATAATTTTTAATATTATCTTTAAAATAATAATTCTATTTAAAATGATAATAAAAATGATATTTTATAGTAACAATGACATTTCTATTAAAATGATAATTTTTGTTAAAATGATAGTTTTGATACTAACGATACTTTTAATAATAATAGTAATGATAAAAATAATAAGAACGATAATTTTATCTAAATCAATATCTTATAATATTTTAATTTTATCATGATACTCTTACTCATTATTTCCTAATCGTTTCGTTTAATAGCTTTTAATCGTCTTTTATATCGTGTTCATAATAATGATAATAATAGTAATCAAAATAATTAGGTGTTACTAATATTAGTTTTAATTACAATAATACTAATAATGATAATTACTATGACATTATTAACGATAATGATAATATAATAATAATAATAACAATAACCATTTTTAAATAATGATATATATATTAATAATGATAATAATAATAATAATAATAATTAGATAATAATAATAATTAGATAATAATAATAATTAGATAATAATAATAATAATACTAATTATAACTTTAATGATAATAACGATAGTAATAATAATAAAAATAACAATTTTTAATGATAAATCCTTTTATTAATAAAGATAATAATAATAATAATAATAATAATAATAATAATAATAATAATAATAATAATAATAATAATAATAATAATAATAATAATAATAAAAATAATAATAATAATAATAATAATAATAATAATAATAATAATAATAATAATAATAATAATAATAATAAGATAAAACTAGAACGACGATAATAACGACGATAATAATAATCATTTTTAATAATAATACAACCATTCGATGGACTATAACTTCAAATACGTTCATCGAAATCATTCGATATCTAAATGAAAAGTTCTTAATTTTTCGCTAGCTTTCCAACGACATGCATATCTTATACCTTATCTCAGTCGCATATATAACTAATTCAGGATTCAACATAACCTAACTAAAGGCAATATCAAAAGTACAAACATGCATAATCCTATATACTCGAGCACTAGTCAGGGATACACTATTAGTATGTAAAAGTTAAATTATGAGTACTCACGTATCAATATTGAGATTCAATATTGCAGGAAAGGTAGGTAGACGCAACGGAGATGATAAACACTATATTGACCTCACGAGCATACCCATGAACCATAACTAATCTCCTCCATAGCTATAACCCATAATTTCCTTAATCCAATCCCACTCGAAAAACAATTTCGAAATCACTCGGACAGCACTCCGACGTAATATTTTATGTATACTAATAATATCTTGAAATAATACGGAGTAAATATATATATGTAAATCGATTGAGAGAGTTTAGAGAAAAATATTTTCAAGTTTCTATGAAATAATGAAACCTATTGAATTCTATTTATAATAGATTTTTGAATTATTAAAGTGAATTATTAAAGTATGAATTATTAAAGTGAATTATTAAAGTATGAATTATTAAAGTGAATTATTAAAGTATGAATTATTAAAGTGAATTATTAAAGTTAAAGTAAAAATAAAGTAAAGGTAAAGTTTAAGTATAGTAAAAGTATAAAACTATGTACGTATAATACGCGTATAAATATATATATATATTAATTTAAATCGTTATATATATTTAATAAAATAAAATATAAATATCGTTATCTTTATCATATTGGTTAAGTAATGAGTTGTCGAAAGTGGTTCTAGATATTTATAAAAGTTATATACGTTTTAATAATAAAGTTCTTTTTAAACTGAAAACATTTTTGTACGTTTGAAACTAAATCAAATAAATATAATAATTTTGTTTTCCAAAACCAAATATATTTTTAAGAATCATTTTGTTTAAAGGTTAAAATAATGGAAATCGTTATATCATAAAACGTTTTAGAAAAGTAAAATCATATATATTCATAATAGGTTTCAAGTTTTTAAATTACAATCTGTTGGTGAAGCATGGGATAAAGTTCAAAGGTTAAATAAACGTATGAAATCATCTTAATGAAAAATGTCGAGTTACTTAACTTGTCGATATCCAACATCTAAGTTAGTTACACTTCACGTTCTTACTTATAAATCACTTTACCATTTTTCGAATGTTGTCAAAAAGAATAGATTTCTTAAATCACAGTGGACCTCATAACATAGACCCGTAATCATATCACAATGTATCTGATAAATCAATCATTTGATATTATCTTCTAATTCCATCGATAAACATATTGAAACAAATACCTTCATGTAAAGTATTATACGTTTAATACTTTATTAATATTCTCAAGTTATAATATATATATATATATATATATATATATATATATATATATATATATATATATACATATTTATTTATATATAACGGTTCGTGAATCGTCAGAATTTGGTCGAGGATATAATGAATGTATGAACACAATTTAAAATTCTTGAGATTTAAGTTAACAAACTTTGCTTATCGTGTCAGAATAATATAAAGATAAAGTTTAAATTTGGTTGGAAATTTCCGGGTTGTCACAACAACATCAGTTTCCACCACACAACCTGCATCAACGCCAAACCAATGTCCATGTGTAATTGTGGAACCGCTAACGAACATCCCTTTCCATGGTGGCGCGGACACACCATGAGGATGGTGTGACTTCAGAGGAATTCGTCACTCTCCGTAACAACGGAGACATCATTAGTGCCTTTAGATCCATTTACCGAATTAGCTCCACCTGGACAATTAACCCTTACATGCCCAGTCTTCCCGCACCTCCAGCATACCAGATTCTTCCCAGAGTTTCTCTTTCGCCTATCCGAACACAACACTATCGTATCTCCTGATGACGATGTAGTGACCCGAACTTTTTCATGTTTATATATATTAAATGAAATTGATTTTTACATGATTAAGAGTTTCCAAGATGTTCAGCAATCAAACTTGTTAAGACTTGTTTAAATGAAATAGGTTTCATATAGACAATTGACCACCCAAGTTGACCGGTGATTCACGAATGTTAATATTTGTAAAAACTATATGATGACATATGTATGGATATATATATATATATATAGTTAACATGATATTATGATAAGTAAATATCTCATTAGGTATTTTAACAATGAGTTATATACATAAAAATGAGACTATTGAATTATGAAACTCGAAAACGATATATATAACGATTATCGTTATAATAACATCTTACTAATTACATATGAATCAATTTAAAATATTGATACACTATATATAAATATGATAAATGATAAGTAAACATATCATTAATTATATTAACAATGAACTACATATGTAAAAACAAGACTACTAACTTAATGATTTCGAAACGAGACATATATGTAACGATTATCGTTGTAATGACATTTAATTGTATATATATCATATTAAGATATATTAATACATCATAATATCATGATAATGTAATAATTTAACATCTCATTAGATATAATAAACAATGGGTTAACAACATTTAACAAGATCGTTAACCTAAAGGTTTCAAAACAACACTTACATGTAACGACTAACGATGACTTAACGACTTAGTTAAAATGTATATACATGTAGTGTTGTAATATGTAATCATACACTTTTGAAAGTATTCAAGACACTTATCAAAGTACTTTTACTTAACAAAAATGCTTACAATTACATCCTCGTTCATTTTCATCAACAATTCTACTCGTATGCACTCGTATTTGTACTCGTACAATACCAGCTTCTAAATGTATTTACTATTGGTATATACACTCCAATGATTAGCTCTTAGCAGCCCATGTGAGTCACCTAACCATGTGGGAACCATAATTTAACATCTAGCATGAAATATCTCACAAAGTTACAAACTAATGGAGCCTATATTGCTACTCCATATTCACGTGAATGATATGTACCACAAACACATTCACTTTGCAATTTTCTTGAATCAAATTACTCTCTCTCAAGTGTTCTTCCTTTGTTCTAAGTGTTCTTCATCATCTTCAACAAAATCTAGCTCAATCTAGTTCTTAAATCCATACATAAATCAAGATACAAAACAACTACTCAAGAACACACCAACAACACTTCCAAGTTTGCTAGCTTACTTTCAATCTTGCAAATTCATTTCAAGTGATCATCCAAACTCAAGAAA
This sequence comes from Rutidosis leptorrhynchoides, assembly GCF_046630445.1. Taxonomy (NCBI): domain Eukaryota; kingdom Viridiplantae; phylum Streptophyta; class Magnoliopsida; order Asterales; family Asteraceae; genus Rutidosis; species Rutidosis leptorrhynchoides. Next base: position 128,140,839 of record NC_092334.1, read on the forward strand.
TCAACTAAACAAATGTTCTATATCTATATGATATGCTAACTTAATGATTTAAAACCTGAAAACACGAAAAACACCGTAAAACCGGATATACGCCGGCATAGTAACACCGCGGGCTGTTTTGGGTTAGTTAATTAAAAACTATGATAAACTTTGATTTAAAAGTTGTTCTTCTGGAAAAATGATTTTTCTTATGAACATGAAACTATATCCAAAAATCATGGTTAAACTCAAAGTGGAAGTATGTTTTCCAAAATGGTCATCTAGACGTCGTTCTTTCGACTGAAATGACTACCTTTACAAAAATGACTTGTATCCTGTATTTCCGACTATAAACTTATATTTTTTCTATTTAGATTCATAAACTTAAGTTCAATATGAAACCATACCAACTTGAATCACTCAAAACGGATTTAAAACGAAGAAGTTATGGGTAAAACATGATTGGATAATTTTTCTTGTTGTAGCTACGTGAAAATTGGTAACAAATCTATATTAATCATATCCTAGCTAACTTATATTGTATTATACATGTATTCTAATATATTATGTAATCTTGGAATACCATAGACACGTATGCAAATGTTTTGACATATCATATCGACCCATCTATATATATTATTTGGAACAACTATAGGCAATCTATATGCAGTAATGTTTAAGTTAGCTATACAGGGTTGAGGTTGATTCCAAAAATATATATACTTTGAGTTGTGATCTAGCCTGAGACGTGTATACACTGGGTCATGGATTGATTCAAGATAATATATATCAATTTATTTCTGTACATCTAACTGTGGACAACTAGTTGTAGGTTACTAACGAGGACAGCTAACTTAATAAACTCAAATCATTATAACGTAATAAAAATGTTGTAAATATATTTTGAACATACTTTGATATATATGTACATATTTGTTATAGGTTCGTGAATCGACCAGTGGCCAAGTCTTACTTCCCGACGAAGTAAAAATCTGTGAAAGTGAGTTATAGTCCCACTTTTTAAATCTAACATTTTTGGGATGAGAATACATGCAGTTTTATAAATGTTTTACAAAATAGACACAAGTACGTGAAACTACATTCTATGGTTGAATTATTAAACCGAATATGCCCCTTTTTAGTCTGGTAATCTAAGAATTAGGGAACAGACACCCTAATTGACGCGAATCTTAAAGATAGATCTATTGGGTTCAACAAACCCCATCCAAAGTACCGGATGCTTTAGTACTTAGAATTTATCATGTCCGAAGGGAGTCCCGGAATGATAGGGGATATTCTATATGCATCTTATTAAGGTCGGTTACCAGGTGTTCACCATATGAATGATTTTTATCTCTATTTATGGGATGTATATTGAAATATGAAATCTTGTGGTCTATTATTACGATTTGATAAATATATAGGTTAAACCTATAACTCACCAACATTTTTGTTGACGTTTAAAGCATGTTTATTCTCAGGTGATTATTAAGAGCTTCCGCTGTTGTATGCTAAAATATGGACAAGATTTGGTGTCAGCATGCTTGTATAATATTGTTTAAAACTGTATTCGAGATTTATTTTGTTGTAACATATTAATATTGTAAACCAATATGTATTGGTAGTGTGTAAGTGTGATATTTTTAGATTATCATTTCTGGATAATCTAGGTGGTGTCCTTTTAACCTTGTCGATAAAATAAAGGTTATGGTTTGTTTTTAAAAACGAATGCAGTCTTTGAAAAATGTCTCATATAGAGGTCAAAACCTCGCAACGAATTCAATTAATATGGAATGTTTATAATCAATATGAACGGGACATTTCAGTTGGTATCCGAGCGTTGGTCTTAGAGAACCAGAATTTTTGCATTAGTGTGTCTTACCGAGTTTGTTAGGATGCATTAGTGAGTCTGGACTTCGACCGTGTTTTTCTTTAAAAAAACGATTGCTTAACATTTTTTTGTTGGAAACTATATATTATTAACATGTAAATATTATGTGATATATTAACCTCTTAATATGTTTGATATTGTGTGATAGATGTCTACCACTAGTACAAATCCCATCGACTCACCTAATAATAATGAAGAGTCGAATATATTTTGGGAAGATTCACAAATTCCCGAAGAAGAACCGGAAGAGGAGGAACCGGAAGAGGGGGAAGAGGTTCCGGAGAAAGAAATATTGATACCTACAGTAAATCGATTAAATAAAAGAAAATCCTCAACCAACGGACCAAAGTCAATAATGGTCAATGGTGTTTTCGCCGAGGAAGCAAAATATTGGGAAGATTACCAACATGCTACCTGGCCAATGGTCATAACGGTTACTTTCCACAAGACCAAGGATGGGAAGTCGTTTTAGTAAAACCAGAATGCATGACTTGTTTCTGGACTTATGAATTACGTGTCTTTATTTCTTTTGCTGAACAACTTGCGTATTAACTAGAATTACCTTTATAGCTGCCGAGTAGCAAAGTTATTATGTGTTATATTTCATCCTATATGTATAATAGTGGTATTGTAAGTTTGTAAAATTTTGTATAAAATTTGAACGCGAAATTTTATTATAATCAGTTTTTTCATATAGAATTGTAGTAGTTGACTTGTATATTAGCTACTAAGTATGAACTTAACGGGTAGGTACTACCCGAATTAAAACTATAAAATGCTAATATGAAGAAAAAGCTTTTATAAATGAGTTCATACTATGCTACGAAATACTATTGACTACTCTTAAAAATTCTATATGATTAACTTAATTCTTTTGGGCTATTTTTGAAGGAAATGGCACCGGCAACTCGTCAGAATTTGAACATGAGTGAGGAAGACTTCCGTGTTTTCCTTGCAGCAAACATAGCCGCAGTACAGGATGCAATGCAAAATAACAATAACTCTGGATCTAGCAGTGGAACTAATTTCACAAGAAATCGTGTAGGATGCTCCTACAAAAAATTCACTGCCTGTAAACCTTTGGAATTTGATGGAACCGAAGGACCAATTGGATTGAAACGGTGGACCGAGAAGGTTGAATCGGTGTTTGCCATAAGTAAATGTACTGAAGAGTACAATGTTAAGTACGCTACGCATACCTTCACAGGTACTGCGTTAACATGGTGGAACACCTATTTTGAACAGGTAGGACAAAATGCTGCTTACGCACTACCGTGGTCGGCATTCAAGCAATTGATGAACGAGCAGTACCGTCCTAGAAACGAAGTCAATAATCTCAAGGTAGAACTTAGAGAGTTACGAACACAAGGGTTCGACATTACCACATATGAACGATGGTTCACAGAGTTGTGCCTATTATGTCCGGGAGCATTCGAAGATGAAGAAGAGAAGATCGACGCGTTTGTAAAAGGGTTACCAGTAAGGATTCAAGAAGATGTGAGTTCACACGAGCCCGCTTCCATACAAAAGGCAAGTCAAATGGCTCATAAACTCATAAATCAGATTGAGGGAAAAATTAAAGAACAGGCGGCCGAAGAAGCCAACACGAAACAACTCAAGAGAAAGTGGGAAGAAACCAGTGACAAGGGTCACCAATACAACAACAACAACAACAATCACAACCATAATCACAATAACAATCATAACAACCGCAACAACAATCGCAACAATAACCGCAATCCTAACAATAACTACAGCAAACGTCCCAACAACAGCAACAACTACAACAACCGTTTTAACAACAATAACAATTCCAACAACAACCTCAATAACAACAAACAACAGAAACAACCATGTTTTAGGTGTGCAGAGTACCATCCGAATGCGTTTTGCACAACATTTTGCACCAAGTGTAAGAGAGGTGGTCATGGAGCGGCAAAATATGAGGTTTACGGACCAAAGAACAACAAAAATAAAGAAACAAATAATGTCGGAACAAATAATGCCGACGTAGTTTGTTATAAATGTGGAAAACCGGGCCACATTATTAGAAATTTCCCAAACCAAGGGAATACTAATGGGCAAGGCCGCGGAAGAGTTTTCAATATTAATGCGGCAGAAGCGCAGGAAGACCCAGAGCTTGTTACGGGTACGTTTCTTATTGACAATAAATCTGCTTATGTTTTATTTGATTCGGGTGCGGATAGAAGCTATATGAGTAGAGATTTTTGTGCTAAATTAAGTTGTCCACTGACGCCTTTGGATAATAAATTTTTACTCGAATTAGCAAATGGTAAATTAATTACAGCAGATAATATATGTCGGAATCGAGAAATTAAGCTGGTTAGTGAAACATTTAAGATTGATTTGATACCAGTAGAGTTAGGAAGTTTTGATGTGATAATTGGCATGGACTGGTTGAAAAAGGAGAGAGCAGAGATTGTATGTTACAAAAATGCAATTCGCATTGTACGGGAAAAAGGAAAACCCTTAATGGTGTACGGAGAAAAGAGAAACACGAAGCTAAATCTTATTAGTAATTTGAAGGCGCAAAATCTAATAAGAAAAGGTTGCTATGCTGTTTTAGCACATGTCGAGAAAGTACAAACCGAAGAAAAGAACATCAATAATGTTCCGTCGCAAAAGAATTTTCCGATGTATTTCCGAAAGAATTACCGGGACTACCTCCACACCGGTCCGTTGAATTTCAAATAGATCTTGTACCAGGAGCTGCACCAATAGCTCGTGCTCCATACAGACTCGCACCCAGCGAAATGAAGGAACTCCAAAGCCAATTACAAGAACTTTTAGAGCGTGGTTTCATTTGACCAAGCACATCACCTTGGGGAGCTCCTGTTTTGTTTGTCAAGAAGAAGGATGGTACATTTAGGTTGTGTATTGACTACCGAGATTTGAACAAACTTACCATCAAGAACCGCTACCCACTACCGAGAATCGACGACTTATTTGATCAACTACAAGGCTCGTCGGTTTATTCGAAGATTTATTTACGTTCTGGGTATCATCAAATGCGGGTGAAGGAGGATGATATTCCAAAGACTGCTTTTAGGACGCATTATGGTCATTATGAGTTTATGGTTATGCCGTTTGGGTTGACTAACTCACCAGCTGTGTTTATAGACCTCATGAATCAAGTGTGTGGACCATACCTTAACAAGTTTGTCATTGTTTTCATCGATGACATACTTATTTACTCAAAGAATGACCAAGAGCATGAAGAACATTTGAGAAAAGTGCTAGAGTTGTTAAGGAAAGAAAAACTGTGCGCTAAGTTTTCAAAGTGTGCATTTTAGTTGGAAGAAGTTCAATTCCTCGGTCATATAGTGAACAAAGAAGTATTCAGGTGGATCCAGCAAAGATTGAAACTGTTAAAAAGTGGAAAACCCCGAAAACTCCGAAGTATATACGCCAATTTTTAGGACTAGCTGGTTACTACAGAAGGTTCATCCAAGACTTTTCCAGAATAACAAAACCCTTGACTGCATTAACGCATAAAGGGAAGAAATTTGAATGGAAAGATGAACAAGAGATTGTCATTACCTGAAGGGAATGATGATTTTGTGATATATTGTAACGCCTCAAAGCAAGGTCTCGGTTGTGTATTAATGCAACGAACGAAGGTAATTGCTTATGCGTCTAGACAATTGAAGATTCACGAGCAAAATTATACGACGCATGATTTGGAATTAGGCGCGGTTGTTTTTGCATTAAAGACTTGGAGGCACTACTTATATGGGATCAAAAGTATTAAATATACCGACCACAAAAGTCTTCAACACATATTTAATCAGAAACAACTGAATATGAGGCAGCGCATATGGATTGAATTGTTGAATGATTACGACTTTGAGATTCGTTACCACCCGGGGAATGAAAATGTGGTAGCCGATGCCTTGAGCAGAAAGGACAGAGAACCCATTCGAGTAAAAGCTATGAATTTAATGATTCGCACTAACCTTACTACTTAAATAAAGGAGGCGCAACAAGGAGTTTTAAAAGTGGGAAATTTAAAGGATGAAATACCCAAAGGATCGGAGAAGCATCTTAATATTCAGGAAGACGGAACCCGGTATAGGGCTGAAAGGATTTGGGTACCAAAATTTGGAGATATGAGAGAAATGGTACTTAGAGAAGCTCATAAAACCAGATAATCAATACATCCTGGAATGGGAAAGATGTACAAGGATCTCAAAAAACATTTTTGGTGGCCGAGTATGAAAGCCGATGTTGCTAAATACGTAGGAGAATGTTTGACGTGTTCTAAGGTCAAAACGGAGCATCAGAAACCATCAGGTCTACTTCAACAACCCGAAATCCCGGAATGGAAATGGGAAAACATTACCATGGATGTCATCACTAAATTGTCAAGGACTGCAAGTGGTTTTGATACTATCTGGGTAATAGTTGATCGTCTCACCAAATCAGCACACTTCCTGCCAATAAGAGAAGATGACAAGATGGAGAAGTTAGCACGACTGTATTTGAAGGAAGTCGTCTCCAGACATGGAATACCAATCTCTATTATCTCCGATAGGGATGGCAGATTTATTTCAAGATTCTGGCAGACATTATAGCAAGCATTAGGAACTCGTCTAGACATGAGTACTGCTTATCATCCACAAATTGATGGGCAGAGCGAAAGGATGATACAAACGCTTGAAGACATGCTACGAGCATGTGTTATTGATTTCGAAAACAGTTGGGATCGACACCTTCCGTTAGCAGAATTTTCCTACAACAACAGCTACCATTCAAGCATTGAGATGGCGCCATTTGAAGCACTTTATGGTAGAAAGTGCAGGTCTCCGATTTGTTAGGGTGAAGTGGGGGATAGACAGATTACGGGTCCGGATATAATACAAGAAACTACCGAGAAGATCATCCAAATTCAACAATGGTTGAAACCGCCCAAAGTCGACAAAAGAGCTACGCTGACATTAAAAGAAAAGATATAGAATTTGAAATTAGAGAGATGGACATGCTTAAAGTCGCACCTTGGAAAGGCGTTGTTCGATTTGGTAAACGAGGGAAATTAAATTCAAGGTATATTGGACCATTCAAGGTTATTGAATCGTGTCGGACCAGTAGCTTACCGACTTGAGTTACCTCGACAACTCGCGGCTGTTCATAACACTTACCACGTCTCAAATTTGAAGAAATATTTTGCTAAAGAAGATCTCACTATTCCGTTAGACGAAATCCAAATCAACGAAAAACTTCAATTCGTCAAAGAACCCGTCGAAATAATGGATCGTGAGGTTGAAAGACTTAAGCAAAACAAGATACCAATTGTTAAGGTTCGATGGAATGCTCGTAAAGGACCCGATTTCACCTGGGAACGAGAAGATCAGATAAATAAGAAGTACCCGCACTAATTTTCAGAAGATACGTCATCACCTCCAACTGCTTAAAATTTCGGGACGAAATTTATTTAACGGGTAGGTACTGTAGTGACCCGAACTTTTCCATGTTTATATATATTAAATGAAATTGATTTTTACATGATTAAGAGTTTCTAACATGTTCAGCAATCAAACTTGTTAAGACTTGTTTAAATGAAATAGGTTTCATATAGACAATTGACCACCCAAGTTGACCGGTAATTCACGAAAGTTAATATTTGTAAAAACTATATGATGACATATATATGGATATATATATATAGTTAATATGATATTATGATAATTAAATATCTCATTAGGTATTTTAACAATGAGTTATATACATAAAAATGAGACTATTGAATTATGAAACTCGAAAATGATATATATAACGATTATCGTTATAACAACATCTTACTAATTACATATGAATCAATTTAAGATATTGACACACTATATATAAATATGATAAATGATAAGTAAACATATCATTAAGTATATTAACAATGAACTACATATGTAAAAACAAGACTACTAACTTAATGATTTCGAAACGAGACATATATGTAACGATTATCGTTGTAACGACATTTAATTGTATATATATCATATTAAGATATATTAATACATTATAATATCATGATAATGTAATAATTTAACATCTCATTAGATATAATAAACAATGGGTTAACAACATTTAACAAGATCGTTAACCTAAAGGTTTCAAAACAACACTTACATGTAACGACTAACGATGACTTAACGACTCAGTTAAAATATATATACATGTAGTGTTTTAATATGTATTCATACACTTTTGAAAGTCTTCAAGACACTTATAAAAGTACTTCTACTTAACAAAAATGCTTACAATTACATCCTCGTTCATTTCCATCAACAATTATACTCGTATGCACTCGTATTTGTACTCGTACAATACACAGCTTCTAAATGTATTTACTATTGGTATATACACTCTAATGATCAGATCTTAACAGCCCATGTGAGTCACCTAACGATGTGGGAACCATCATTTAACATCTAGCATGAAATATCTCACAAAATTACAAACTAATGGAGCCTATATTGCTACTCCATATTCACGTGAATGATATGTACCACAAACACATTCACTTTGCAATTTTCTTGAATCAAATTACTCTCTCTCAAGTGTTCTTCCTTTGTTCTAAGTGTTCTTCATCATCTTCAACAAAATCTAGCTCAATCTAGTTCATAAATCCATACATAAACCAAGATACAAAACAACTACTCAAGAACACACCAACAACACTTCCAAGTTTGCTAGCTTGCTTTCAATCTTGCAAATCCATTTCAAGTGATCGTCCAAACTCAAGAAATCTTTCTTATTTATAGTAAGATATCTCTCTAATACAAGGTAGTACTCATATTCAAACTTTTATTCAATTTCTATAACTATAACAATCTTATTTCGAGTGGATATCTTACTTGAACTTGTTTTCGTGTCATGATTTTGCTTCAGGAACTTTCAAGCCATCCAAGGATCCTTTGAAGCTAGATCTTTCTCAGTTTCAGTAGGTTTATCCACAAAACCTGAGGTAGTAATGATGTTCATAACATCATTTGATTCATATATATGAAACTATCTTAATCGAAGGTTTAAACTTGTAATCACTATAACATAGTTTAGTTAATTCTAAACTTATTCGCAAACAAAAGTTAATCCTTCTAACTTGACTTTTAAAATCAACTAAACACATGTTCTATATCTATATGATATGCTAACTTAATGATTTAAAACCTGAAAACACGAAAAACACCGTAAAACCGGATATACGCCGTCGTAGTAACACCGCGGGCTGTTTTGGGTTAGTTAATTAAAAACTATGATAAACTTTGATTTAAAAGTTGTTCTTCTGGAAAAATGATTTTTCTTATGAACATGAAACTATATCCAAAAATCATGATTAAACTCAAAGTGGAAGTATGTTTTCCAAAATGGTCATCTAGACGTCGTTCTTTCGACTGAAATGACTACCTTTACAAAAATGACTTGTAACCTGTATTTCCGCTATAAACTTATATTTTTTCTATTTAGATTCATAAACTTAAGTTCAATATGAAAACATATCAACTTGAATCACTCAAAACGGATTTAAAACGAAGAAGTTATGGGTAAAACAAAATTGGATACTTTTTCATGTTGTAGCTACGTGAAAATTGGTAACAAATCTATATTAATCATATCCTAGCTAACTTATATTGTATTATACATGTATTCTAATATATTATGTAATATTGGGATACCATAGACACGTATGCAAATGTTTTGACATATCATATCGACCCATCTATATATATTATTTGGAACAACCATAGGCACTCTATATGCAGTAATGGTTGAGTTAGCTATACAGGGTTGAGGTTGATTCCAAAAATATATATACTTTGAGTTGTGATCTAGCCTGAGACGTGTATACACTGTGTCGTGGATTGATTCAAGATAATATATATCAATTTATTTCTGTACATCTAACTGTGGACAACTAGTTATAGGTTACTAACGAGGACAGCTGACTTAATAAACTCAAATCATTATAACGTAATAAAAATGTTGTAAATATATTTTGAACATACTTTGATATATATGTACATATTTGTTATAGGTTCTTGAATCGACCAGTGGCCAAGTCTTACTTCCCGACGAAGTAAAAATCTGTGAAAGTGAGTTATAGTCCCACTTTTTAAATCTAACATTTTTGGGATGAGAATACATGCAGTTTTATAAATGTTTTACAAAATAGACACAAGTACGTGAAACTACATTCTATGGTTGAATTATTAAACTGAATATGCCCCTTTTTAGTCTGGTAATCTAAGAATTAGGGAACAGACACCCTAATTGACGCGAATCCTAAAGATAGATCTATTGGGTTCAACAAACCCCATCCAAAGTACCGGATACTTTAGTACTTCGAATTTATCATGTCCGAAGGGAGTCCGGGAATGATAGGGGATATTCTATATGCATCTTGTTAAGGTCGGTTACCAGGTGTTCACCATATGAATGATTTTTATCTCTATGTATGGGATGTATATTGAAATATGAAATCTTGTGGTCTATTATTACGATTTGATAAATATATAGGTTAAACTTATAACTCACCAACATTTTTGTTGACGTTTAAAGCATGTTTATTCTCAGGTGATTATTAAGAGCTTCCACTGTTGCATGCTAAAATATGGACAAGATTTGGTGTCATCATGCTTGTATAATATTGTTTAAAACTGCATTCGAGATTTATTTTGTTGTAACATATTAATATTGTAAACCAATATGTATTGGTAGTGTGTAAGTGTGATATTTTTAGATTATCATTTCTGGATAATCTAGGTGGTGTCCTTTTAACCTTGTCGATAAAATAAAGGTTATGGTTTGTTTTTAAAAACGAATACAGTCTTTGAAAAACGTCTCATATAGAGGTCAAAACCTCGCAACGAAATCAATTAATATGGAACGTTTATAATCAATATGAACGGGACATTTCAGACGAGACCCCGTTACCTTCCAGTCTTTTCTCCTCGGATATGAGCTTGCTAGTAACGTCTTCAAACTTCAGAGTTTTCTTCCCATACATCAAAATAGGTTTCATGTGTTCATAAGACGATGACAAAGATAATATCAACCTCAAAGCTTTATCTTCATCATCCGTTTTCACTCCAATAGCCTCCAGTTCCGAAACAATACCGTTAAGAATACTTAGATGATCTGAAATTTTTGAACCCCCATCCATACGCAGAGTATGAAATTGTTCTTTAAGACACAACCGATTTGAGATGCCCTTGCCCTGGTACAACTGCTCTAGTTTAACCCAAAGCTCCTTTGTCGTTGATAACCCGTGCACATTTGCAAGCACGTTCTTTGCAAGACACAAACGAATCGCACTTGCTGCCCTCCAATCCATATCATCCCATTCTTCTTCATCGAACTTACTGCTAGAATCACTGCCGGGAACAAAGGTGGGTTTACCTTTCAATGCCTTGTGTAACCCGGACTGAATCAACACATCCTTGACTTGAACCTGCCAAAAGCCAAAATTGATCCTCCCATCAAATTTCTCTACATCAAACCTCATTGGACTGAACTTCGACATCGTATCCGTATCCTATAAACAACACTTTCTCTGATTTTGCTCACGTTTCGACTGGCCGACAGATGTAGTGGAGTGGCGCACAAGATCAGTTAAATTGAAAAATCCAACACCCGGTCCACTACAAATTCTAGACATCACTTACTCCGAATCAGAAAAAATATTGTCTAACCAGATACCCTATACGATCAATAGAACTCGTTTCTGATGTGGACTATCCACTCCCGTGGCAACCACAGAGCATAATCCGACTCCTATAACCGAGACCCCCGTCAAACCTGACGCTCTGATACCAGTTGCTGGGAAATTACGGTCTCACTAATTCCCACCACCCAGCCCAACAATAATAGTAAAGAAATAAGAACAATACACAACACAAGATTTAACTTGGAAACTCCAAAACTGGAGAAAAACCACCGGCCCCCAAAGAGAGAAATACACTATATCACAAATTATTACAATGATATAGACGACTCTCTTAAGCCAACTACACTCTCCAAAATATTTAACTAATACAACTCTCAAACAAGGGTAAGAAAGAAAGAAATAATCAAATACTTAAAGTGTATTGATTGATGCAATTTGGAATGAAGACTTAACCACTCTTTTATAACCAAGCAAGTCCTCTCCAATTTTTTCCTCTCACCTATATGGGATAACATCCTTCACAAATACTATGCAACCATATACAATTCTTCTAACCAAAACTATACCAAACACATCTAAACAACTAAGCCAAATTAACAAGAATGGAAAGAGAACTACACATCCTTGATAAAACCGAGAAGTTTTTCATCTCCTCACCTTAAGTCAGTCTCCGCTTTCGGGTCTTTGTAGGTGTAACTGGGTGATTATCCGAATCGTTAGAGTTAATAAGGATTGCATCGACTTTTTTGGTTCCTGTTTGATGCTTAGTACTCTATATATCATCGCATTTAACAAAGATTTTAACTAAATAATGACGCTTATTCTATGAAAGTTTATTGCTTTACTGATGTTAATACTTGCAAGTTTAATGCTCTACCCAAAAAGACTATGTTAATTCTCGCAGCTTCATGATTTGTAATCGTATTAAGTATCGCGATCAGTTGTAAAAGTCACAAACTTTCAATGTTTTTAGCCTTTGTTCTTATAATTTCAACAATTCCAACTTGAAATATAATTATTATTATTATTATTATATTTTATAATATATAATCTTTAGAAAGGCGCACACATACATCAACACATTTTTTTAGACCAACATAAACATAATGTATACACCGAAACTTGAACTCATGACATCAAAGTCAAAAGAGCACATTGATATTGCTAGGCCAATGATCTTTTAATAGAAATATATAATTATTACTACGTATATCATAATTTAAATCAAACATAATAAAACATCTACGTTATTCCGTATAATTTTATATATTACGAAAAATCATATAACAAAATCACTTATAAAACAAATAAGATTTTATTTATTCAGATTATCGAATTCATATACCAGGTTTAATCTGGGTATTCAGTGTCCATTTATGACCATTTTTCTGACCATCGAATGTACGTTTTGGTTTGAAAACTTTCCTAACTCACCACACAAGGAGAAAAGAAGATATAATTATTAGGGACAAACTTGGTAGAAATAATAGAAAACAGTGATATAAAGTAATTGTTGGGAATAGAATTTCCGATAAATGATATGTGTGTTTGGTGACGGGTTTAGCAATTGTAAAGGAACTTACGTATAATGTATAAATACATATGTTCCTCCCACCTAGAATCACTAGCCGTGTCTTACACGTAGTGAAACACATTATTCATACACACAAGACGTATTATCTCCCAAGCCTTCTTAAACGAAAAATTAAGAACTCGTACAAAATCGAGATTAAAAAAGCGGTGAATCAATTACATTGTGTGTAATTGACAAAGATATTTGTCCACGTTCATATTGAATCAATACAAATATATATTGTTTATTCTAGGGGTGTTCACAAAACCGTCAAACCATGAAAACCGGTCGGACCGTATCAACTTAATCGGTTCGGTCCAGTTTTGAATGTTGACGGTCCGATCGTCGGTTTGAAAATCGCCAAACTGCAAAACCTGGTTCGGTTTAAAGTTCTATTAGGACGCTGGCCGGTTAAACTGGACTAATATTGAGTGTTTTTATTTAGCAATAATGGCCCATTATGTAGCCAGTTTGTACACTACAAGCTGTGTAGTTTATAAAGATAACACGAAAATAGCGTCAAATCACCAATTTAATGTGTATCATTTACATATAATTTGTAAAACTAAACAGTATGCAATACCACAAATACAGCATCAAATCAGCCGATGTGATGATGTGCACTATGGAAATAGTTAGTCATCTTAAAGTGTAACAGGCAAAACAAACTATCTAATTAAACTGAAGTTAAACTGAAGTTAACATTTTAGCATAACTAATATCTAGTTATTATTTCAGACTTGTAGCCCAGCCTACATTAAAAGATTAGTCATAATATTCTTGACACAAACCAAGACAAATATACACAAAATTATATGAAAATAAAATATAGAAAAAACCGTCAAACCGATCAAACTGGACCGTTTCAAACCGGACCAAACCGGTCTAACAAGACAATTACTTGCTCTAATATGGTTTGATCTGTGTTGAAACCGGATATGCCGGTTTGGTTTGAGATTTAGTCAAAACCGGACTAAACCGGACCGCGAACACCCCCTAGTTTATTCGTATAATTGTTGTTACGTACATATACGTACTGTTCTTCATATCTATACAATAAAATTGTATTGTAAGAACCAAAAATGAAATCAGAGCCAATTCGTTTAACAAACTAATTTTTACAATGATTTACGTGGTTCGGCAATACCTTGCTAAGTTCACCCATGAGAGTTTTCTTTAGTCTTATAATGAAAAAGATTATGTTACAAAAAATAGTACACTACGAATTGAACCCTAACCAATGCCCCTTAATTTTATATTAAAATATGAGTTTCTTTTACCAACTTTTTAAACCTTACAAGAACAAACACACTTATATCTCTTCACAAAGAAACATTCTACGTTGATCCTATCAACTATATCTTTTACTTTTTGATATCTTCTTCTCATTGCATGACCATCTATTTATACATGAATCTCAACATGCATAAACTTTTCTCCCACAACTTATAGCCACATGTTTTTCTTTCTCTGACTTCACTTTATTTCAAATGTAAAAACATTTTACAATTTCTTCTAATGGATGGCAAACACTGTTATACAACAGTGCATCAAAATACGTCATGCAAAAAACATATCTAGAACTTACTCAACATAATAAATGTGGGCCAACTTTATTGAACTATTGTCCAACAATCTTCATCTTGACGAACATTTATATCTAATATCATCACCCAATACTTCAACCATTGGCCACAGTTATCATCGCCGCATACCTTGCATCACCTTACTCTTGCACAAGATTCAAAATTACTAGCCAATAATCATTTGCAATGGCCCCTATCAACTTACATAGTTGGCTCCGGAGAGAAGTCCCGAATCACCTCTATCTCAGTAAGATTTTCCTTGTAGCCATCATCTACCTTGGTCAAACATATCATAAGATGTTCTCGATCAGTTATCCGAGTGCACACTTTCCAAACTTTCGAGACACTAGTACAATTTGTACTCGCCATCAGACGCTACAAACAATCAAACTTCCCTCCTTTCATCAGGACCCTCACGCCCGTGTAATTTTCATAACTCACATATGGTCGAATAGATATATCCTTGAGAATCTAACTGGCTTAAGAAAATTGATTCTTGTACATCCTAGGTATGTGTGCCACGCCACCAAGAGTTAAGAAGCTCCGTGAAACACTTTTAGTTACACCATGCTAATACCTCAACATCGCATGTCGATCCATAACATAACGTCAAAACTCCAACCTTTTTTAATATTAGTAACACACATGCATCATACAACCAAAATTTACAATCCATTCATCTTGAGGAGAAGTATCAATACTTCCGAAAATTGTGAGGACATCTTTATTTAAACCGGTTCGTTAACTACAATCGAACTCACAGATTTATCTTCACCCTTCATTTAGAATATAATATATTCTAGTAATGACCCTACTAATGGCATTAAACCAATGAATACCCTTCATAGTAGACTTTCTCTTGATAAGGACCTACTGTTACCGGATCTCATTTCAAAAAACTCTCCCTTTTCATGATCAACCATAGTAAACTCGTGCTCCAAACGATTACTTAGAACTTCGTCTCTCTTATTATGTGACAAGAGTGTCGGTCTTGATATGAACCCACTGTTACCGGATCTCTTTTAGACAAACCCTCCTTTTCCATGATCAACCATAACAAACTCATGCTCCAAACGATTATTGGATATTCGTCTCTTTTCATGTGACAAGAATGTTGGTACTCCTTCATCCACATTTACAGTAGCCTTACCATATAGAACAATAATAACCAATATATCATATGAACTAGGAAGAGATGTATGAATAATAAG
Organism: Rutidosis leptorrhynchoides; assembly: GCF_046630445.1. Classification (NCBI taxonomy): domain Eukaryota; kingdom Viridiplantae; phylum Streptophyta; class Magnoliopsida; order Asterales; family Asteraceae; genus Rutidosis; species Rutidosis leptorrhynchoides. Next base: position 128,156,758 of record NC_092334.1, read on the forward strand.
GGTCTTATCTTCTTTCTCAATATTATCTCCAACTTTTACAACTTGGTCCATCAGAACATTAAACACGTTCGTGTGTTTAATGATATTCCCGCATTTCTCCATCTTCAATTGATACATATCACGCTTCAAGTTCAACTTTGTGTTTATGTTCCGAGATAAAACTTCTCTAGAGCCACACACAAACCCGATGAAGTTGTTTTTCCACTCACATTATTAATGATCTTATCACTCATGAAAAGGCGAATGGTATCGACCTCTCAAACCAAAAACTATGTGATAAACCTTGATGCTCTAACAACACTTGTCATTAAAACTTGCTTAATGCACCCACACATGTGGTAGCGATGATTGAGAGAAATTTGCGAGAAATAATAGAAGACAATATAAAGTAACGGGTAGACACAACAATTTATGTGGTTTGGAAAAACTACTTACGCTCACCCCAAGAGTTCCCTTTTATTTTTATATTGAAAATAAGTACAGGAAATAGTACACTACGAGTTAACTGTTAACCCAAACTCCTTAAATTTTAGGATAACATCTAACTTTCTCATACAAACTATTTGGATCTTTACAAGAACAAACTCTATAGTATCTCCTCACAAATAAAACATTCTCCGCTAATTATACCTATCATCTTGTTTTCTACTTTGTGATACCTCTCCTCATTGTATATAGTCAAATATTTGTACATGAATCTAAACTTACATAAACTTTTCTTAGACGACTTCTTTTTCTTTGGCGAAAAAACAATTATATAAAACAAAAAAGAGCATTTCATTAATCGATAAGGTTCACAATAATACAATGGAATTGAAACTCAGCCCAAACGAAACAACAAACAAAACTAACCAAAATTCGAACATACCAAACAAACCAACACAAACAACAAATACCAAGAGAAATAGAACAACAAACACACCAAAGGGATACTTACTACGACCCCCATAACCACAAAAAACCGAAACAACAAAATACACCAAAGGATTTACCCGACAAACCAAACAGATCAAATGCTATATACATTAAACTTCCTCTACTCCACCCCATGAATCTTTTTAGCTTTCTTCGATTTGGTTTCGGGCTTTGAATTAATCAACTTGCCTTCAACATTATAAGAACTGTAAGTTATGAGTTTTCTCCTTGATTTACATTCACTAGTACATGCGTATTTATACATGGAATGCTATATCTAACTATCAGCTAATTCAGGAAACTAACTCTCCTATTCTACAGGTATTTTGGTTACACTATTGAGTAGTACAATATCTGTTACAATGCTATGTGTACAATTGTATATTGTGACTAATAGGGTCCCGCAGTCAAAACGGGAGGTTGACGAACGTTGAGATTGGAGCGAAAATCATCGAAGAGTAATCTGGGCAGACCCTTGGTGAATATATCGGCGATCTGGTAACGAGAGGGTACATGTAACACTCTGACTTGACCACGTGAAATTTGCTCCCGAACAAAATGGATATCTATTTCAATGTGTTTTGTACGTTGATGTTGTACGGGATTGCCGGCGAGATATATGGTGCTCACATTATCACAGTATACAATTGTTGCTTTGTCGAGAGGATGATGTAATTCAAGTAATAAATTTCGTAGCCAGCATGATTCGGAAACAACGTTAGCTAAACCTCGGTACTCTGCCTCGGTGCTTGAGCGCGAAATAGTTGGTTGTCGTTTAGATGACCAGGAGATTAGGTTGTCGCCGAGATATACGCAATAACCGGAAGTGGATCGACGAGTGTCCGGGCACCCGGCCCAGTCGGCGTCAGTGTACGAAATGAGGCTAGTGGTATTCGATTTTGTCATATGTATCCCGTAGTCGATTGTACCTTTGATATAGCGAAGTATTTTCTTAAGAGCAGCCATATGAGTGTCATATGGGTGGTGCATGTGAAGGCAAATTTTTTGAACCGAGTATGAGATATCGGGCCTAGTAAACGTGAGGTATTGAAGTGCACCGGCCAAACTCCGTTATAAGGTGGGATCATCATATACATTGCCAACCTGATTGCTTAACTTTGACTTGGTATCAACGGGTGTGGCGGCTTGCTTACAATTTAACATATCTGCTCGTTCCAATATTTGTTGTGCGTACTTGCTTTGAGTCAAGAATAGTCCATCTCGGGTGTGTTGTACGGAGATGCCTAAAAAATCACTTATGGTACCGAGATCTTTCATCGCAAATTCTCTAGATAAATGACTCATGATAGTGTGGCAAAGTGATTCGGATGATGTAACTAGGATGATATCATCAACATATAAGAGTAAATAAGCCACGCCTTTGCCCTTTTTATATACGAATAGCGAATGATCACAAAGACTATGCTTGAAACCAATTGTAAAAACATATGTAGCAAACTGTTGATACCATGCACGTGGTGCTTGTTTGAGCCCATAAAGTGACTTGTTTAAACGACATACATGATGTAGCGACCCGATCAAATCGTCATTGACAGCGCCTACTACATAGGTCCCGTTACGTGGTCATAAGTCTTTAAGACAACGTTTGATCAAAAGATATGTCGCATTCATTTCAAAAGTTAGGATGTTTCAAGGTTTACAAAAGTAGTTCAACGACTAAATACGTTACAACAATTAAAATACAATTGAAATCTATGCGACACAATTTAAGTATCAAAAGACGCTCCACGTATGCATATATACTCGACATCCAAGCAAGTATCAAAAAGAGTGCGGAAGCATGTATCACATAGCGTTCAAGGATCTGAGAAAACATATAGAAAACTGTCAACGAAAACGTTGGTGAAATCATAGGTGTGTTAGTAACGTTGTTTTTGAACCACAAGATTTAATATAGTTGATTATCCAAATCGGTTGTATTCCAAAAGTATGTTCGCGAGCACCCAATTATCAAGACTTAACTGTTTTGTACCCTGTTACGTAGTGTTAGAACATACACTATACTCGAAAATATATTTCATCCGCTAACGGTAGCGAACCGTCCGAATGAGGCTCGTCAAGCCCATGTGATCACATAATATAAGTTCTCGTTTACAACCTGCAAGTGTAACTAATGATAATTGAATTGAGGCTTTTTGTTCAAACTCGCACGTGGAATGTTTGTTTTCATATTTGTGTTCAAAGCATAAAAGTATGATACGTATATGTTTCTCATCCCATAGTTTAAAGTGTAAAAGTTGTTGAAAAGGTGGGACTATGATCTCACCTTGAGTGCACGAGTAAAAAGTACTTCGCAAGTATACGTGTGCAAAGAACAATGCTAGTCTTGACCTAAAAAAATAGGTCGTATCAATAATGGTAATCACGATTGGTCAAAGATGTTCAATTAGTCATATGGATCGTTACGACTCGATTATATAGCATGTGAATCAATTTGTCAAGTTTCATACACGTTACAAGTAGTTAAGCATGTTAGAACAATCGTATAAATGTTTGGTTAAGTTTGACTAAAAGTCAAACTGTGATGACCCGTCCTAATCCATCTGGACGAAGTCCATATCGATTACAAACGATTCACAATAGTTGATTATATCGCGAGGTACTTGACCTCTATATGATACATTTTACAAAAATTGCATTCGTTTTTGTAAAGACAATCTTTCATTACATCGAAAGTTGACGGCATGCATACCATTTCATAATATATCCAACTATACTTGACTTAATAATAATCTTGATGAACTCAATGACTCGAATGCAACGTCTTTTGAAATATGTCATGAATGACTCCAAGTAATATCTCTAATATGAGCAAATGCACATCGGAAGATTTCTTTCATACCTGAGAATAAACATGCTTTCAAGTGTCAACCAAAATGTTGGTGAGTTCATTAGTTTATCATAAACAATCATTTTCAATATTTTAATAGACCACAAGATTTTTATTTATAAATATATGTACACTCGCAAGCGTATAAAACCGTTCTGCTTATGTTGAGGCCTCAGTAACCCACCTTAACAATAATATAATAAGTCATCTTCGCAAAGATGGATACGTACACTCGCAAGTGTATAAATAATCCTCGAAGTACTAAACATCCGCCCACTAGCTCTTATGTCTAGTGCAGCCTACAGGATGGGGGTGTTAAGCCCGATAGATCTATCTTTAGGATTCGCGCTTACATGCTCTTATAACATGTAACTAAATTACCTAGCACATCAATCCGCAGAATATTATTTTTAATCAATTGTCTCTATTTTGTAAAGCATTTATAAAAGCAGCGCATGTATTCTCAGCCCAAAAATATATATTGTAAAAGCAATTAAAAAGGGAGCAAATGAAACTCACAATACAATATTTTGTAGTAAAAATATTCATTCGACTGAACTGAACAATGCAAGGTTGGCCTTGGATTCACGAACCTATGTTAATACTATATATATTAACACATATAATCTTAATCAAACAAGTTTATGTATGATTAGTGATTTAATTGTTATTTTAATTATGTGTTTCATTAATAACCTAATTAATTACATTTATTAAAAATATTAATATAGTTATGTAGTAAATATGATTTTATATAACTAATAGTTATTTGATAAATTAATATTAATAATAATAATAAAGTTGTTTTATTATATAATAATAATAATAATAATAATAATAATAAATATGAAAAAAAAAATTATAAAAATGATACTTTTCATAATAATGATAAAAAAATATGATAATTTTAATAATAATAATAAAAATGATAAATATAATAATATCAATAATAATATCAATAATAATGATAATGAGAATAATAATAATGTTAATAATATTAATAATGATAATAAAAATAATAATAATTTTAATAATATTAGTAATAATAATAATAATGATAATTTTTAATAAAATGATACATTTAAAAATCATGATAATAATAATAATATTTATATAATAATAATGATAATAATAATTATACCATATTAGTCACCATGCCATTCTTATCATGATCATCTCCTTATCATTTCATCATTTTATGTTCGAAATATCATCATCTTATATCGATATCTTCATTATAATATAATCGATAATACGTTTTTGCAAACACATTAAATCATGATTATACCATTATCTTAACATCTTTATAACCGTTATTATAAATTTTATGTTCATAACATCATCGCTTTGATGTCATCATCTCCGGCTATCAATATCATCAATCTCATTACCAAAATATCATCATGCTTGCTCATCGTCATTCATAATCATGCTTATCATTTTTGTATTGTCTTCCCAATCAAAGTTATTTTCGGTTAGATTAAACAAGAAAGGGATCGGGTGGGTGTAATGGTAATGGTGTTCATGATTGTAAGCAGAAACCCAAGTGACTAGTAGGCCCGTTCGTACCAAGGTGTTACCAGTCCATTAATTAAAGAAAGCCCAAACATCAAAGTCCATTTAAACTTACCAGGTGTATTCGATTTATTTAGATTATCCGATGGTTTGTGGGGTTCAGTTTCCAACCAAAAGCATAAAGAAACAATTCAAGTTGTAGTCGTGACTCTTCAACTTTATTTAAATTATAATTGTAAATCAACAAGTGGGGTTATGCCTTAGCATATGTCGGCCAAGTCCAAAGAAGAATCACAATTTGATTTAAATCAGAAAGCACTTAAGCAACAGAAGCATGTTGCAGGTTGGTGTCGGTTGAACATAATCAGGACTTTAAGCGTAGCAGTAGCAACTAAGTAGGGTGGTGGTTTGATTGTAAGTTCGAAATAAAACGAACATGGTTGATGCTGGTTTACGGTTATGGTGAGGGTTATGGGTTCTTGGGGTGATGGTGGTTTCTTGAAAGTGGTGGTTGATCGAAGAGAAAAGAACTCGTTGTTTGTGTGTCGAGTAGTAGAAGGAAGAAGAAAAGAGTTTTTGGCTTTTGATATGTTTGCATCATATATAATCTTATATATGTATAAGATGTTAGATAGATGGAGAGTCAAGAAAAAGAAAATAGGGAAGAAGAAAGTTAAGTGATTCCAAATCCAAAAGGAAATTACCAAAAGTGGTGTTTAAACGAATCAAACAAAAACTAATTGATCGATAGAATCAATTATGTAAAACAAGAAGACAAAAAATAAAAGAACGATAGTGACACACAATAGAAAGTTGTTATCCATCTATAACATATTTATATTCAATTATTAATTAATAAACATATTAGTATTACAAATAATAATAATAATAATAATTATATTAATAATAATAATAATAATTATAAAAATGATAATAATAATTTTATTAATTATATCAATAATATATTGTATTATTTACCTAATAATGATAATATTGATAACTATAATAAAAGTGATGATTTTTAATGATAATAGTTATAATAATTACAAAAGTAATAATAATAATAATAATAATGTAACAATTTACATGTATCAAACTTCATATTTATATATTATAATTTTAGTAGTATTAATAGTATTATTTATTTTAATGAAAGTAATAATAATATAACAACTATATATATATATATATATATATATATATATATATATATATATATATATATATATATATATATATATATATACACGTAATTATTTACAAACAATTGTTCGTGAATCGTCGGGAATAGTCAAAGGTGAAATGAATACATGAACACAGTTCAAAATTTTTGAGACTTAAACATTTCAGACTTTGCTTATCGTGTCGAAATCATATAAAGATTAAGTTTAAATTTGGTCGAAAATCTCCGAATCGTCACACAAACTTGGTCAAAGTCAAAGTCAACGGGGTCAGGTCGGGCATCCGACAATTTTCCCAGGATGAGGAATCATATATGAGCACATTAGTCAAATTTCATGTTAATCGGAGTTACGGTTAAGCGGAAAAGTTTTTATGAAGAACAAAACACAAATAAAAAAGTAACTGGGAAGATGCGCGGCGCGCGCAGGGTTGCGCGGCGCGCACTTCAACATTGAACCAGGTCAGAAATCGACTAAAAGGGGAAATCATCTGGATTTTCTGATTTGCGCGGCGCGCTGAGGTATGTGCGGCGCGCATACCTGGAAAAATGCTGGTTTGCAGAAAATTGGCTAAGTCTCGAACCAAAACCCAAATTAACATAATTCATGAACCGAAAACATTCAAAACGCATACCATATATCGTTGGAAAGGAAATTTGACGAGGAACACAACTAAACACATTTCATCAATCAAATTATCATTTGCAATAAACAAAACCAAGTGAAAAGCTCATTAAATATCCACCATTAATGCTTTCAAGTCCATAAATGCATATTTATGATTCGGGAATTAAATGCATATATATCATACGCCTTTTTGTAGGTAATTATGCATACAATACTATTATGCACTCACAATTAACATTCCAAAGCATTCAATGCATTTAAATTCCATTTTACCTCTATCAATCCCTAACTCAAGAACCACAAAATCAATAATCATATTAGTGAAGTTTTCTTAATCAACCTACACATCAAATTGAAGCTAATGATGCTAGGAACACATTTAATACTTGCACTTTATTATAACAACAACATTAAATCATTCAAAACTCAAAATCAAACACACACTTTTCAAGTTCATGCTAGTTACATTTAAACAACGAGATCAAGCATATAAATCATATATTCATGTTAGACTTGAGCCATAGACACTAATTAACAACTTTATAAGTTAAAAACATCAAGAACACAAAATCTAGTGATTTTAGAAAGTTACCCAAATGAGATGTAATCAGTATGGATTCGAAGAGGAAGATGCAAGGATTCCGAATATGTAATTTGTTTGGATTGATGCTTGCTCGATTTGATTTAGATGATGAATCTTTGTATTGGAGATTTAGAGAAAATGGTGAAAGTATGAAAAGAAAAGGGAAATGAAAATGGATAAATGAATGGATGAGTAAGAGTGTTGACTCTTTGACCTAGTCACCTCTTTGCTCTTTTGACAATCTTAGTCCCTCAACTTTGAAAACGGGTGCGTGAATTACCTAAACGAGATAATTTTAAAACGCGTGTCAACGGGAGATGTTATAAATATATAATGGACTTTAAATAGTTAGACGGAAATTTAACGGAAAAAGGCGGGATGTTACATTATCTATTCCTTAAAAGAAATTTCGTCCCGAAATTTAAGTAGGCGTAGTAGTCGTTGTTTCTTCCTCGAGATCTTGCATTTTCGGATCCGCGAATAAGTGAGGGTTTTTCTTTTACATTTGATCTTTCCTTTCCCAAGTAAACTCGGGTCCTCTTTTGGTGTTCCAACGGACCTTAACAATCGGGATTCGGCTTTGTTTTAACGTTTTGACGGAGGAGTCCACAATTTCAACCGGTTCCTCCACAAAATGAAGTTTTTCATCAATAGTAAGTTCTTCGAGAAGGATGACGATATCGGGTTCGGAAAGACACTTTTTCAAGTTGGATACATGAAAGGTAGGATGAACGGAGCTCAATTGAGGCGGGAGATCTAAACGATAAGCAACAGTTCCAACACGCTCCAAGATTTCGAAAGGACCAATATACCGCGGATTTAGCTTCCTGCGCTTCCCAAAACGGATCACACCCTTCCAAGGTGCGACTTTTAACATTAAGCGGTCACCGACTTGAAATTCGAGGTCGTTGCGTCTTTTGTCGGTATAGCTCTTTTGACGACTTCGGGCCGTCTAGAGTCTATCTCGGATTTTAACGATCTTATCGGTCGTTTCGTGAATAAGTTCGGGTCCGGTGATTTGCACGTCGCCTACTTCGGCCCAACAAAGAGGAGAACGACATTTTCGGCCATATAGTGCTTCGAATGGTGCGGCGTTAATACTTGCGTGATAGCCATTGTTGTAAGAGAACTCGGCTAGTGGCAAATGCTTTTCCCAAGCTTTTCCGAAGTCGACAATGCAAGCTCGTAGCATATCTTCCAAAGTTTGAATTGTGCGTTCTCTTTGCCCATCGGTTTGTGGATGATATGCGGTGCTCATGTCCAATCGCGTTCCCAACGCTTCTTGTAAGGTACGCCAAAATCTAGAAACAAAACGGCCATCTCGGTCGGAAATAATTGATAAAGGTACACCGTGACTGGCTACGATCTCTCTGATGTAAAGTTGTGCGAGCTTTTACATTTTGTCGGTTTCCTTCATGGCTAGGAAGTGGGCGGATTTGGTGAGACGGTCAACAATAACCCAAATGGTATCGTAACCGCCCGTCGTTTTTGGTAGTTTGGTGATGAAGTCCATCGTTATTCTTTCCCACTTCCATTGCGGGATTTCGGGTTGTTGAAGTAAACCGGATGGTCTTTGGTGTTCGGCTTTGACTTTGGAGCAAGTTAGGCATTTTTCGACATAAGTACCGACGTCCCTCTTAATGTTCGGCCACCAATATTGTTCTTTAAGGTCGTGGTACATCTTATTGGCACCGGGGTGAATCGAGTATCGTGACTTGTGGGCTTCATCTAAGATGAGGTTTCGTAAATCCCCATATCTAGTCACCCAAATCCTTCCGGCGAAATATCGAAGTCCGGTCTCCTTAACTTCGAATCGAGAGACGAGAATGTTTAAAAGTTCGTGCAAAATGTTTTCGTCCTTGAGAGCCTCATCTTGGGCTACACGAATTTGGCTATTAAGGTTGGTGTGGATGGTGATGTTTAAGGCTCGGACACGGAGAGGCACCGCTCTTTCCTTTCGACTTAAGACATCGGCTACTACGTTTGCCTTCTCGGGATGGTAACGAAGCTCGCAATCATAATCGTTTAAAGTTTCAATCCACCAGCATTGTCTCATGTTTAGTTTCTTTTGGTCGAAGATGTGTTGGAGGCTTTTGTGATCGGTGAAGATAGTACTCTTGGTTCCATAAAGATAGTGTCTCCACATTTTAAGTGCAAAGACAACGGCTCCGAGTTCGTGATCATCTGTCGTGTAGTTCCGTTCATGAATTTTTAGTTGTCGAGAGGCGTAAGCAATGACTTTCTTTCGTTGCATCAATACACACCCAAAACCATGTTTCGAGGCATCGCAATATACAACAAAATCATCATTTCCTTCGGGAAGAGACAAGATAGGAGCGGTGGTTAGCTTTGTCTTCAAGACTTGAAACACGGATTCTTGCTCGGTCGCCCAAATGAATTTCTTTCCCTTGTGAGTTAACGTGGTTAGAGGACGTGCAACCAAAGAGAAGTTTTCGATGAATCTACGATAGTACCCGGCGAGACCCAAGAATTGATGTATGTGAGTAGGAGTAGTAGGAGTCTCCCATTTGCTAATGGCTTCGATTTTTGAGGGATCGACCTTAATACCTTGATCGCTTACAACATGACCAAGAAATTGAACTTCCTTCAACCAAAATTCACACTTGGAGAATTTAGCATAGAGTCGTTCTTGTCTAAGGAGTTCAAGTACGAGTCGAAGGTGTTGTTCGTGTTCCTCTTCACTTTTAGAATAGACCAAGATGTCATCGATGAACACAATAACGAATTTATCGAGATACGATTTGCACACGCGGTTCATAAGGTCTATGAACACTGCCGGTGCATTAGTGAGACCAAATGGCATTACAAGAAATTCATAACTACCATAACGAGTCTGGAAAGCGGTTTTGGAGACATCTTCCCCCTTAACCCTTAATTGTTGATAACCCGAGCGGAGATCGATTTTCGAATATACACGAGATCCTTGTAATTGATCAAAGAGGTCATCGATGCGTGGAAGAGGGTATCGGTTCTTAACCGTCAATTTTTTTAGTTCACGATAGTCGATACACATTCGTAGGGATCCATCTTTCTTCTTAACGAATAAAATCGGAGCGCCCCGTGGTGAATGGCTAGGTTGGATAAAACCACGGTCAAGTAGTTCTTGAATTTGACTTTGCAATTCTTGCATTTCAGATGGAGCAAGTCTATATGGTGCACGTGCTACGGGTGCGGCTCCCGGAATAAGATCGATTTGGAATTCAACCGGTCGATGAGGTGGGAGACCCGGCAATTCGTCGGAAAATACATCGGAAAAGTCACTAACAATTGGCACATTATCGATATGCTTCTCATCGGACTCAACTTTCTTAACGTGGGCAAGGATTGCAAAACAACCCTTACGGAGTAGTTTTCTAACTTTAAGGCACGAGACGAGGTTGAGTCCGGTGCAACTCTTATCGCCATAGACAATCAAGGGTTCACCGTTCTCGATAGGAATCCGGATTACATTAAGATCGCAAAGAATGTGAGATTTCATTTTGACCATCCAATTCATACCGATTATCACATCAAAACTTCCTAGTTCCATGGGTATCAAGTCAATTTCAAACTCATTACCCAAAATATTTAACGTACACCCCCGGTAATATATGTCGGCACTCAATAGGTTTCCGTTGGCCACCTCAATGGCATAAGTAGTATCTAGGGGGAGTGATGGAGTGCTAAGAGTATGAACCAAAGTCTTGGATATAAAACATTTATCGGCACCCGAATTGAATAAGCAAGAAACATAAGTTTTATTGAGAAGAAACGTACCCGTGACTAGTTCATTGTCATCTCGGGCCTCTTAGGCGTTAATGTTGAAAGCTCGCCCGCGTGTGTTGGGGTTAGCTTTCTTCTTCGGACATGCATTTCTAAAATGACTCGTTTGGCCACATTCAAAACAAACACCCGGTTTTGGTGCATTGGGCCCCTTTTGAGCTACGGGGGCGGCGCTTCTACAATTGTTGGCCACCTGACCACTCCTTTGGCACCGGTGGCAAAATGATTTGTCACATTCACCATAGTGATGTTTGTGACATTTGTTGCAAAAAGGTTTATTTCCACCATAACTTTTCTTGCCATCGGAGGTGAAAGGCTTCTTGGCGGGGTTGTTGTTGTAGTTGTTGCTTGATTGGGGGCTTCCCATTTTCTTTTGTTGCCACCCGATTTATCCTCGGCCTTAGGTACCGGAACTACGATTTCGTCCACCGTTTCAATCAATTGGCGGGCCATATTTAAGGCTTGTTGTAGGTTAGCGGGTTTGGATGACATCACTCCTTGTTTGATGCTCTTTAGAAGACCATCCATGTAGAGTTCAATCCTTTGAGATTCAGGGTTCACGAGGTTTGGACACATCAAGGATAGTTCGGCGAATCGTTGATTATAGGCCTTGAGATCGTTTCCGACCGCCTTTAAAGTTCTTAGCTCTTGTTCGAGCTTTCGGGTTTCTTCACGAGGGAAATATTCGACGATCATCTTTTCCCTTAAGTCGGCCCAAGAGAGGGCATTCGCTTCATTGGTACCCACCGATTGCACATAGATGTTCCACCATGTGAGAGCGACACCAGCGAAAGTGTGAGTGGAGTATTTGACCTTATCTTGGTCCCGACAACCGCTTATGCTAAAAATGGCTTCCGTTTGTTCGAACCATCGAGTGAGCACAACCGGTCCCCCGGTTCCATCAAAAGTGTGAGGTTTGCACCCCATGAATGATTTATAAGAGCACTCTTCGCTTGAGTTACCGGCTCCTTGATTGTTGTTGTGGTTGTTGTTATTATTGTTGTTGGAAGAGTGACCGGCCATGGCCACCTCTACGGCGGTGGCTACCATCCATTGAAGGGCTTGTGCGGGTGTTTTGTTGCGTGGTACACGGCGAGGAGGCATTGTTCCTTCAAAACACAAGAATATCATTGATTAGTATTCTTAATAATACTAACCGTGATATTGAATAAGGATAGAGAGAAAAAATTTCCTTCACTTGCCTTAAATTCTCTATGTCATAATGTCAGAACGTCCATGTGAATCACCGTAATATAATCTCGGAAATTATATTACCCTGATTCACATGTGCATTTAACATTACTTCATAGGGTCAAGGTTGAAATGTCCCGTTCTTATTGATTAAAAACGTTCCATATTAATTGATTTCGTTGCGAGGTTTTGACCTCTATATGAGACGTTTTTCAAAGACTGCATTCATTTTAAAACAAACCATAACCTTTATTTCATCAATAAAGGTTTAAAAAGCTTTACGTAGATTATCAAATAATGATAATCTAAAATATCCTGTTTACACGCGACCATTACATAATGGTTTACAATACAAATATGTTACAACGAAATAAGTTTCTTGAATGCAGTTTTTACACAATATCATACAAGCATGGACTCCAAATCTCGTCCTTATTTAAGTATGCGACAGCGGAAGCTCTTAATAATTACCTGAGAATAAACATGCTTAAAACGTCAACAAAAATGTTGTTGAGTTATAGGTTTAACCTATATATTATCAAATCATAATAATAGACCACAAGATTTCATATTTCAATACACATCCCATACATAGAGATAAAAATCATTCATATGATGAACACCTGGTAACCGAAATTAACAAGATGCATATTTAAGAATATCCCCATCATTCCGGGATCCTCCTTCGGACATGATATAAATTTCAAAGTACTAAAGCATCCGGTACTTTGGATGGGGTTTGTTAGGCCCAATAGATCTATCTTTAGGATTCGCGTCAATTAGGGTGTCTGTTCCCTAATTCTTAGATTACCAGACTTAATAAAAAGGGACATATTCGATTTCGATAATTCAACCATAGAATGTAGTTTCACGTACTTGTGTCTATTTTGTAAATCATTTATAAAACCTGCATGTATTCTCATCCCAAAAATATTAGATTTTAAAAGTGGGACTATAACTTACTTTCACAGATTTTTTACTTCGTCGGGAAGTAAGACTTGGCCACTGGTCGATTCACGAACCTATAACAAATATGTACATATATATCAAAATATGTTCAAAATATATTTACAACACTTTTAATACATTTTGATGTATTAAGTTTATTAAGTCAGCTGTCCTCGTTAGTAACCTACAACTAGTTGTCCACAGTTAGATGTACAGAAATAAATCGATATATATTATCTTGAATCAATCCACGACCCAGTGTATACATATCTCAGTATTGATCACAACTCAAACTATATATATTTTGGAATCAACCTCAACCCTGTATAGCTAACTCCAATATTCACATATAGAGTGTCTATGGTTGTTCCGAAATATATATAGATGTGTCGACATGATAGGTCGAAACATTGTATACGTGTCTATGATATCTCAAGATTACATAATATACAATACAAGTTGATTAAGTTATGGTTGGAATAGATTTGTTACCAATTTTCACGTAGTTAAAATGAGTAGTTTTTACCAATTTTGTTTTGCTCGCCATTTCTTCATTTCTAATCCGTTTTGAGTGATTTAAGCATCCACGGTTTCATATTGAACTTGAATTTATGAAACTAAACAGAAAAGGTATAGGTTTATAGTTAAAAATACAAGTTACAAGTCGTTTTTGAAAGAGGTAGTCATTTCTGTCGAAAGAACGACATCTTGATGACTGTTTTGAAAAACATACTTTCACTTTGAGTTTAACCATTATTTTTAGATATGCTTTCATGTTTATAAGAAAAATCATTTTGCCAGAAGTATAGCTTTTAAATCAAAGTTTTTCATAGTTTTTAATTATCCAAACCAAAACAGCCCCCGGTTGTAACTACGACTGCGTAAATCCGGTTTTATGGTGTTTATCATGTTTTCGAGTTTTAAATCATTAAGTTAGCATATCATATAGATATAGATAATGTGTATATTTGATTTTAAAAGTGTAGTTAGAAGGATTAACTTTATTTGCGAACAAGTTTAGAATTAACTAAACTATGTTCTAGTGATTACTAGTTTACCACTTCGAATATGATAGCTTTTTATGTATGAATTGAATGATGTTATCAACATCATTACTACCTTAAGTTCCTTGGATAAACCTACTGGAAAAGAGAAAAATGGATCTAGCTTCAACGGATCCTTGGATGGCTCGAAGTTCTTGAAGCAGAATCATGACACGAAAACAAGTTCAAGTAAGATCATCACTTGAAATAAGATTGTTATAGTTATAGAAATTGAACCAAAGTTTGAATATGATTATTACCTTGTATTAGAATGATAACCTACTGTAAGAAACAAAGATTTCTTGAGGTTGGATGATCACCTTACAAGATTGGAAGTGAGCTAGCAAACTTGAAAGTATTCTTGATTTTATGTAACTAGAACTTGTAGAATTTATGAAGAACACTTAGAACTTGAAGTTAGAACATGAGAGAGATCAATTAGATGAAGAAAATTGAAGAACGAAAGTGTTTGTAGGTGTTTTTGGTCGTTGGTGTATGGATTAGATATAAAGGATATGTAATTTTGTTTTCATGTAAATAAGTCATGAATGATTACTCAAATTTTTGTAATTTTATGAGATATTTCATGCTAGTTGCCAAATGATGGTTCCCACATGTGTTAGGTGACTCACATGGGCTGCTAAGATCTGATCATTGGAGTGTATATACCAATAGTACATACATCTAAAAGCTGTGTATTGTACGAGTTCGAATACGGGTGCATACGAGTAGAATTGTTGATGAAACTGAACGAGGATGTAATTGTAAGCATTTTTGTTAAGTAGAAGTATTTTGATAAGTGTCTTGAAGTCTTTCAAAAGTGTATGAATACATATTAAAACACTACATGTATATACATTTTAACTGAGTCGTTAAGTCATCGTTAGTCGTTACATGTAAGTGTTGTTTTGAGACCTTTAGGTTAACGATCTTCTTAAATGTTGTTAACCCAAAGTTTATAATATCAAATGAGATTTTAAATTATTATATTATCATGATATTATGATATATTAATATATCTTAATATGATATATACATTTAAATGTCGTTACAACGATAATCGTTACATATATGTCTCGTTTCGAAATCCTTAAGTTAGTAGTCTTGTTTTTACTTATGTAGTTCATTGTTAATACACTTAATGATATATTTAATTATCATATTATCATGTTATATATAATATAACAATGTATTAATATGCTTCATATATATTTAGTAAGACGTGGTTATAACGATAATCGTTATATGTATCGTTTCGAGTTTCATACGTCAATAGTCTCCTTTTTAAGTATATAACTTATTGTTACTATTTTTAATGAGATACTTTATGATCATTATAACATGTTGAACATATATATTTATTCATTTATGTATCATCATGTCATATACAACTTATAGCGTTCGTGAATCATTGGTCAAACTGGGTAATCAGACGTTTACAAAATTTTCGTTTCAATTAACCAAGTCTTAACAAGTTTGATTGCTTAACATGTTGGAAACATTTAATCATGTAAATATAGTTTTCATTAAACATATAATCATAGAAAGGTTCGGAAAAGTTCGGGTCACTACAGTACCTACCCGTTAAATAAATTTCGTCCCGAAATTTTAAGCGATTGGAGGTGTTGGCTCATCTTCTGGAAATAATTGCGGGTACTTCTTCTTCATCTGATCTTTTCATTCCCAGGTGAACTCGGGTCCTCTACGAGCATTCCATCAAACCTTAACAATCAGTATCTTGTTTTGTTTAAGTCTCTTAACCTCACGATCCATTATTTCAACGGGTTCTTCAATGAATTGAAGTTTTTCATTGATTTGGATTTCGTCCAACGGAATAGTGAGTGCTTCAAACGGAGCCATCTCAATGCTTGAATGGTAGCTATTGTTGTAGGAAAATTCTGCTAACGGTAGATGTCGATCCCAACTGTTTCCGAAATCAATAACACATGCTCGTAGCATGTCTTCAAGCGTTTGTATCGTCCTTTCACTCTGCCCATCAGTTTGTGGATGATAGGCAGTACTCATGTCTAGACGAGTTCCTAATGCTTGCTGTAATGTCTGTCAGAATCTTGAAATAAATCTGCCATCCCTATCAGAGATAATAGAGATTGGTATTCCATGTCTGGAGACGACTTCCTTCAAATACAGTCGTGCTAACTTCTCCATCTTGTCATCTTCTCTTATTGGCAGGAAGTGTGCTGATTTGGTGAGATGATCAACTATTACCCAAATAGTATCAAAACCACTTGCAGTCCTTGGCAATTTAGTGATGAAATCCATGGTAATGTTTTTCCATTTCCATTCCGGGATTTCGGGTTATTGAAGTAGACCTGATGGTTTCTGATACTCCGCTTTGACCTTAGAACACGTCAAACATTCCTCTACGTATTTAGCAACATCGGCTTTCATACCTGGCCACCAAAAATGTTTCTTGAGATCCTTGTACATCTTCCCCGTTCCAGGATGTATTGAGTATCTGGTTTTATGAGCTTCTCTAAGTACCATTTCTCTCATATCTCCAAATTTTGGTACCCAAATCCTTTCTGCCCTATACCGGGTTCCATCTTCCTGAATATTAAGATGCTTCTCCGATCCTTTGGGTATTTCATTCTTTAAATTTCCCTCTTTTAAAACTCCTTGTTGCGCCTCCTTTATTTGAGTAGTAAGGTTATTGTGAATCATTATATTCATAGATTTTACTCGAATGGGTTCTCTGTCCTTTCTACTCAAGGCGTCGGCTACCGCATTTGCCTTCCCCGGGTGGTAACGAATCTCAAAGTCGTAATCATTCAACAATTCAATGCACCTACGCTGCCTCATGTTCAGTTGTTTCTGATTAAATATGTGTTGAAGACTTTTGTGGTCGGTATATATAATACTTTTGACCCCATATAAGTAGTGCCTCCAAGTCTTTAATTCAAAAACAACCGCGCCTAATTCCAAATCATGCGTCGTATAATTTTGTTCGTGAATCTTCAATTGTCTAGACGCATAAGCAATCACCTTCGTTCATTGCATTAATACACAACCGAGACCTTGCTTTGATGCGTCACAATAAATCACAAAATCATCATTCCCTTCAGGCAATGACAATATAGGTGCTGTAGTTAGCTTTTTCTTCAATAACTGAAACGCTTTCTCTTGTTCATCCTTCCATTCAAATTTCTTCCCTTTATGCGTTAATGCAGTCAAGGGTTTTGCTATTCTGGAAAAGTCTTGGATGAATCTTCTGTAGTAACCAGCCAATCCTAAAAATTGACGTATATGCTTTGGAGTTTTTGGGGTTTCCCACTTTTCAACGGTTTTGATCTTTGCCGGGTCCACCTGGATACCTTCTTTGTTCACTATGTGACCGAGGAATTGAACTTCTTCCAACCAAAATGCACACTTTGAAAACTTAGCGTACAGTTTTTCTTTCCTCAATACTTCTAGCACTTTTCTCAAATGTTCTTCGTGCTCTTGATCATTCTTTGAGTAAATAAGTATGTCATCGATGAAAACAATGACAAACTTGTCAATATATGGCCCACACACTCGGTTCATAAGGTCCATGAACACAGCTGGTGCGTTAGTCAATCCAAATGGCATAACCATAAACTCGTAATGACCATAACGCGTCCTAAAAGCAGTTTTTGGAATATCATCCTCCTTTACTCGCATTTGATGATATCCAGAACATAAATCGATCTTCGAATAAACCGACAAGCCTTGTAGCTGATCAAATAAGTCATCAATTCTCGGCAGTGGATAACGGTTTTTGATGGTAAGTTTGTTCAACTCTCTGTAGTCAATACACAACCTAAATGTACCATCTTTCTTCTTGACAAACAAAACAGGAGCTCCCCATGGTGATGTGCTTGGTCGAATGAAACCACGTTCTAATAGTTCTTGCAGTTGGCTTTGCAGTTCTTTCATCTCGCTGGGTGCGAGTCTGTAAGGAGCACGAGCTATTGGTGCAGCTCCTGGTACAAGATCTATTTGAAATTCAACAGATCGATGTGGAGGTAGTCCCGGTAATTCTTTCGGAAATACATCAGGAAATTCTTTTGCAATAAAAACATCATTGATGCTCTTTTATTCAGTTTGTACTTTCTCGACATGTGCTAGAACAGCATAGCAACCTTTTCTTATTAGTTTTTGTGCCTTCAAATTACTAATAAGATGTAGCTTCGTGTTGCCCTTTTCTCCGTACACCATTAAGGGTTCTCCTTCTTCTCGTACAATGCGAATTGCATTTTTATAACATACGATCTCTGCTTTCACCTTCTTCAGCCAGTCCATGCCAACTATTACATCAAAACTCCCTAACTCTACTGGTATCAAATCAATCTTAAATATTTCGCTACCCAGTTTGATTTCTCGATTCCGGCATATATAATCTGCTGAAATTAATTTACCATTTGCTAATTCGAGTAAAAATTTACTATCCAATGGCGTCAATGGACAACTTAATTTAGCACAAAAATCTCTACTCATATAGCTTCTATCCGCACCCGAATCAAATAAAACGTAAGCAGATTTATTGTCAATAAGAAAAGTACCCGTAAAAAGCTTCGGGTCTTCCTGTGCCTCTGCTGCATTAATATTGAAAACTCTTCCGCGGCCTTGTCCATTCGTATTCTCCTGGTTCGGGCAATTTCTAATAATGTGGCCCGGTTTTCCACATTTATAACAAACTACATTGGCATAACTTGCTCTGACACTACTTGCTCCACCATTACTCGTTCTGACAACATTTGTTCCTTTCGTTCTGTTAACCCCTGGTCCGTAGACCTCACACTTGGCCGCGCTATGACCATTTCTTTTACACTTGTTGCAAAATTTGGTGCAGAACCCCGAGTGATACTTTTCACACCTTTGGCATAGCTGCTTCTGATTATTGTTGTTGTTGCGGTTGTTATTGTTGTTGGGATGATTGTTGTAGTTGCTGTTGTTGTTGTTGTTGTTGTTGTTGTTGTTGTTGGGCCGTTTGTTATAGTTGCGATTGATGTTGCGATTGTTGGGATAGTTGTTGCGATTATTGTTGTAATTGCTGTTGTTGTTGTATTGGTGATTCTTATCACCGTTTTCCTCCCACTTTCTTTTGACTTGCTTCACATTGGCCTCTTCAGCCGCCTGCTCTTTAATTCTTTCCTCAATCTGGTTCACTAGTTTGTGAGCCATTCTACATGTCTGTTGTATGGAGGCGGGCTCGTGTGAACTTATATCTTCTTGGATTCTTTCCGGTAATCCTTTCACAAACGCGTCGATCTTCTCTTCCTCATCTTCGAACGCTCCCGGACACAATAGGCACAATTCTGTGTTTGTGCCTATTGTGTCCGGGAGCATTCAAAGATGAGGAAGAGAAGATCGACGCGTTTGTGAAAGGATTACCGGAAAGAATCCAAGAAGATATAAGTTCACACGAGCCCGCCTCCATACAACAGGCATGTAGAATGGCTCACAAACTAGTGAACCAGATTGAAGAAAGAATTAAAGAACAGACTGCTGAAGAGGCCAATGTGAAGCAAGTCAAAAGAAAGTGGGAGGAAAACGGTGATAAGAATCACAAATACAACAACAACAGCAATTATAACAATAATCGCAACAACTATCCTAACAATCGCAACATCAATCGCAACTACAACAAACGGCCCAACAACAACAACAACAACAACAACAACAGCAACCACAACAATCATCTTAACAACAATAATAACCGCAACAACAACAACAATCAGAAGCAGCTATGCCAAAGGTGTGAAAAGTATCACTCGGGGTTCTGCACCAAATTTTGCAACAAGTGTAAAAGAAATGGTCATAGTGCGGCGAAGTGTGATGTCTACGGACCAGGGGTTAACAGAACGAAAGGAACAAATGGTGTCGGAACGAGTAATGGCTGAGCAAGTAGTGTCGGAGCAAGTTATGCCAATGTAGTTTGTTATAAATGTGGAAAACCGGGCCACATTATTAGAAATTGCCCGAATCAGGAGAACACGAATGGACAAGGCCGCGGAAGAGTTTTCAATATTAATGCGGCAGAGGCACAGGAAGACCCGGAGCTTGTTACGGGTACGTTTCTTATTGACAATAAATCTGCTTACGTTTTATTTGATTCGGGTGCGGATAGAAGCTATATGAGTAGAGATTTTTGTGCTAAATTAAGTTGTCCATTGACGCCTTTGGATAGTAAATTTTTACTCGAATTAGCAAATGGTAAATTAATTTCAGCAGCTAATATATGTCGGAATCGAGAAATTAAACTGGTTAGCAAAACATTTAAGATTGATTTGATACCAGTAGAGTTAGGGAGTTTTGATGTGATAATCGGTATGGACTGGTTGAAAGAAGTGAAAGCAGAGATCGTTTGTTACAAAAATGCAATTCGCATTATACGAGAAAAAGGAAAACCCTTAATGGTGTACGGAGAAAAGGGCAACACGAAGCTACATCTTATTAGTAATTTGAAGGCACAAAAACTAATAAGAAAAGGTTGCTATGCTGTTCTAGCACACGTCGAGAAAGTACAAATTGAAGAAAAGAGCATCAATGATGTTCCCATTGCAAAAGAATTTCCCGATGTATTTCCGAAAGAATTACCGGGATTACCCCCACATCGATCCGTTGAATTTCAAATAGATCTTGTACCAGGAGCTGCACCAATAGCTCGTGCTCCTTACAGACTCGCACCCAGCGAGATGAAAGAACTACAAAGCCAATTACAAGAACTTTTAGAGCGTGGTTTCATTCGACCAAGCACATCACCGTGGGGAGCTCCTGTTTTGTTTGTCAAGAAGAAAGATGGTACATTCAGGTTGTGTATCGACTACCGAGAGTTGAACAAACTTACCATCAAGAACCGCTACCCACTACCGAGAATCGATGACTTATTTGATCAACTACAAGGCTCGTCTGTTTATTCAAAGATTGACTTACGTTCCGGGTATCATCAAATGCGGGTGAAAGAAGATGATATTCCAAAGACTGCTTTCAGAACACGTTACGGTCATTACGAGTTTATGGTCATGCCGTTTGGTTTAACTAATGCACCAGCTGTGTTCATGGACCTTATGAACCGAGTGTGTGGACCATACCTTGACAAGTTTGTCATTGTTTTCATTGATGACATACTTATTTACTCAAAGAATGACCAAGAACACGGTGAACATTTGAGAAAGGTGTTAGAAGTATTGAGGAAGGAAGAATTGTACGCTAAGTTTTCAAAGTGTGCATTTTGGTTGGAAGAAGTTCAATTCCTCGGTCACATAGTGAACAAAGAAGGTATTAAGGTGGATCCGGCAAAGATAGAAACTGTTGAAAAGTGGGAAACCCCGAAAACTCCGAAACACATACGCCAGTTTTTAGGACTAGCTGGTTACTACAGAAGGTTCATCCAAGACTTTTCCAGAATAGCAAAACCCTTGACTGCATTAACGCATAAAGGGAAGAAATTTGAATGGAATGATGAACAAGAGAAAGCGTTTCAGTTATTGAAGAAAAAGCTAACTACGGCACCTATATTGTCATTGCCTGAAGGGAATGATGATTTTGTGATTTTTTGTGATGCATCAAAGCAAGGTCTCGGTTGTGTATTAATGCAACGAACGAAGGTGATTGCTTATGCGTCAAGACAATTGAAGATTCACGAACAAAATTAAACGACGCATGATTTGGAATTAGGCGCGGTTGTTTTTGCATTAAAGACTTGGAGGCACTACTTATATGGGGTCAAAAGTATTATATATACCGACCACAAAAGTCTTCAACACATATTTAATCAGAAACAACTGAATATGAGGCAGCGTAGGTGGATTGAATTATTGAATGATTACGACTTTGAGATTCGTTACCACCCGGGGAAGGCAAATGTGGTAACCGATGCCTTGAGCAGGAAGGACAGAGAACCCATTCGAGTAAAATCTATGAATATAATGATTCATAATAACATTACTACTCAAATA
Organism: Rutidosis leptorrhynchoides; assembly: GCF_046630445.1. NCBI lineage: Eukaryota > Viridiplantae > Streptophyta > Magnoliopsida > Asterales > Asteraceae > Rutidosis > Rutidosis leptorrhynchoides. Next base: position 128,179,335 of record NC_092334.1, read on the forward strand.
AAGGAGGCCCAACAAGGAGTTTTAAAAGAGGGAAATTTAAAGGATGAAATACCCAAAGGATCGGAGAAGCATCTTAATATTCGGGAAGACGGAACCCGGTATAGGGCTGAAAGGATTTGGGTACCAAAATTTGGAGATATGAGAGAAATGGTACTTAGAGAAGCTCATAAAACCAGATACTCAATACATCCTGGAACGGGGAAGATGTACAAGGATCTCAAGAAACATTTTTGGTGGCCGGGTATGAAAGCCGATGTTGCTAAATACGTAGGAGAATGTTTGACGTGTTCTAAGGTCAAAGCTGAGCATCAGAAACCATCAGGTCTACTTCAACAACCCGAAATCCCGGAATGGAAATGGGAAAACATTACCATGGATTTCATCACTAAATTGCCAAGGACTGCAAGTGGTTTTGATACTATTTGGGTAATAGTTGATCGTCTCACCAAATCAGCACACTTCCTACCAATAAGAGAAGATGACAAGATGGAGAAGTTAGCACGACTGTATTTGAAGGAAGTCGTCTCCAGACATGGAATACCAATCACTATTATCTCTGATAGGGATGGCAGATTTATTTCAAGATTCTGGCAGACATTACAGCAAGCATTAGGAACTCGTCTAGACATGAGTACTGCCTATCATCCACAAACTGATGGGCAGAGCGAAAGGACGATACAAACACTTGAAGACATGCTACGAGCATGTGTTATTGATTTCGGAAACAGTTGGGATCGACATCTACCGTTAGCAGAATTTTCCTACAACAACAGCTACCATTCAAGCATTGAGATGGCGCCGTTTGAAGCACTTTATGGTAGAAAGTGCAGGTCTCCGATTTGTTGGAGTGAAGTGGGAGATAGACAGATTACGGGTCCGGAGATTATACAAGAAACTACCGAGAAGATCATCCAAATTCAACAACGGTTGAAAACCGCCCAAAGTCGACAAAAGAGCTACGCTGACATTAAAAGAAAAGATATAGAATTTGAAATTGGAGAGATGGCCATGCTTAAAGTTGCACCTTGGAAAGGCGTTGTTCGATTTGGTAAACGAGGGAAATTAAATCCAAGGTATATTGGACCATTCAAGATTATTGATCGTGTCGGACCAGTAGCTTACCGACTAGAGTTACCTCAACAACTCGCGACTGTACATAACACTTTCCACGTCTCGAATTTGAAGAAATGTTTTTCTAAAGAAGATCTCACTATTCCGTTAGATGAAATCCAAATCAACGAAAAACTTCAATTCATCGAAGAACCCGTCGAAATAATGGATCGTGAGGTTAAAAGACTTAAGCAAAACAAGATACCAATTGTTAAGGTTCGATGGAATGCTCGTAGAGGACCCGAGTTCACCTGGGAGCGTGAAGATCAAATGAAGAAGAAATACACGCATCTATTTCCAGAAGATTCGTCAACACCTTCAACAGCTTAAAATTTCGGGACGAAATTTATTTAACGGGTAGGTACTGTAGTGACCCGAACTTTTCCATGTTTATATATATATTAAATGAAATTGATATTTACATGATTAAATGTTTCCAACATGTTAAGCAATTAAACTTGTTAAGACTTGATTAATTGAAATATGTTTCATATAGACAATTGACCACCCAAGTTGACCGGCGATTCACGAACGTTAAAACTTGTAAAAACGACATGACGATATATATATGGATATACATATGGTTAACATGAGATTATGATAAGTAAGTATCTCCATAAGTATATTAACAATGAGTTACATACATATAAACAAGACTACTAACTTAAGGATTTCGAAACGAGACATATACGTAACGATTATCGTTGTAACGACATTTAAATGAATATATATCATATTAAGATATATTAATATATCATAATATCATTATAATATAATAATTTAAAATCTCATTTGATATTATAAACATTGGGTTAACAACATTTAACAAGATCGTTAACCTAAAGGTTTCAAAACAACACTTACATGTAACGACTAACGATGACTTAACGACTCAGTTAAAATGTATATACATGTAGTGTTTTAATATGTATTTATACACTTTTTAAAGACTTCAATACACTTATCAAAATACTTCTACTTAACAAAAATGCTTACAATTACATCCTCGTTCAGTTTCATCAACAATTCTACTCGTATGCACCCGTATTCGTACTCGTACAATACACAGCTTTTAGATGTATGTACTATTGGTATATACACTCCAATGATCAGCTATTAGCAGCCCATGTGAGTCACCTAACACATGTGGGAACCATCATTTGGCAACTAGCATGAAATATCTCATAAAATTACAAAAATATGAGTAATCATTTATGACTTATTTACATGAAAACAAAATTACATATCCTTTATATCTAATCCATACACCAACGACCAAAAACACCTACAAACACTTTCATTCTTCAATTTTATTCATCTAATTGATCTCTCTCAAGTTCTATCTTCAAGTTCTAAGTGTTCTTCATAAATTCCAAAAGTTCTAGTTTCATAAAATCAAGAATACTTTCAAGTTTGCTAGCTCACTTCCAATCTTGTAAGGTGATCATCCAACCTCAAGAAATCTTTGTTTCTTATAGTAGGTTATCATTCTAATACAAGGTAATAATCATATTCAAACTTTGGTTCAATTTCTATAACTATAACAATCTTATTTCAAGTGATGATCTTACTTGAACTTGTTTTCGTGTCATGATTCTGCTTCAAGAACTTCGAGCCATCCAAGGATCCATTGAATCTAGATCCATTTTTCTCTTTTCCAGTAGGTTTATCCAAGGAACTTAAGGTAGTAATGATGTTTATAACATCATTCGATTCATACATATAAAGCTATCTTATTCGAAGGTTTAAACTTGTAATCACTAGAACATAGTTTAGTTAATTCTAAACTTGTTCGCAAACAAAAGTTAATCCTTCTAACTTGACTTTTAAAATCAACTAAACACATTTTCTATATCTATATGATATGCTAACTTAATGATTTAAAACCTGGAAACACGAAAAACACCGTAAAACCGGATTTACGCCGTCGTAGTAACACCGCGGGCTGTTTTGGGTTAGTTAATTAAAAATTATGATAAACTTTGATTTAAAAGTTGTTATTCTGAGAAAATGATTTTTATTATGAACATGAAACTATATCCAAAAATTATGGTTAAACTCAAAGTGGAAGTATGTTTTCTAAACTGGTCATCTAGACGTCGTTCTTTCGACTGAAATGACTACCTTTACAAAAATGACTTGTAACTTATTTTTCCGACTATAAACCTATACTTTTTCTGTTTAGATTCATAAAATAGAGTTCAATATGAAACCATAGCAATTTGATTCACTCAAAACGGATTTAAAATGAAGAAGTTATGGGTAAAACAAGATTGGATAATTTTTCTCATTTTAGCTACGTGAAAATTGGTAACAAATCTATTCCAACCATAACTTAATCAACTTGTATTGTATATTATGTAATCTTGAGATACCATAGACACGTATACAATGTTTCAACCTATCATGTCGACACATCTATATATATTTCGAAACAACCATAGACACTCTATATGTGAATGTTGGAGTTAGCTATACAGGGTTGAGGTTGATTCCAAAATATATATAGTTTGAGTTGTGATCAATACTGAGATACGTATACACTGGGTCGTGGATTGATTCAAGATAATATTTATCGATTTATTTCTGTACATCTAACTGTGGACAACTAATTGTAGGTTATTAACGAGGACAGCTGACTTAATAAACTTAAAACATCAAAATATATTAAAAGTGTTGTAAATATATTTTGAACATACTTTGATATACATGTATATATTGTTATAGGTTCGTGAATCAACCAGTGGCCAAGTCTTACTTCCTGACGAAGTAAAAATCTGTGAAAGTGAGTTATAGTCCCACTTTTAAAATCTAATATTTTTGGGATGAGAATACATGCAGGTTTTATAAATGATTTACAAAATAGACACAAGTACGTGAAATTACATTCTATGGTTGAATTATCGAAATCGAATATGCCTCTTTTTATTAAGTCTGGTAATCTAAGAATTAGGGAACAGACACCTTAATTGACGCGAATCCTAAAGATAGATCTATTGGGCCTAACAAACCCCATCCAAAGTACCGGATGCTTTAGTACTTCGAAATTTATATCATATCCGAAGGGTGTCCCGGAATGATGGGGATATTCTTATATATGCATCTTGTTAATGTCGGTTACCAGGTGTTCACCATATGAATGATTTTTATCTCTATGTATGGGATGTGTATTGAAATATGAAATCTTGTGGTCTATTATTATGATTTGATATATATAGGTTAAACCTATAACTCACCAACATTTTTGTTGACGTTTTAAGCATGTTTATTCTCAGGTGATTATTAAGAGCTTCCGCTGTCGCATACTTAAATAAGGACGAGATTTGGAGTCCATGCTTGTATGATATTGTGTAAAAACTGCATTCAAGAAACTTATTTTGTTGTAACATATTTGTATTGTAAACCATTATGTAATGGTCGTGTGTAAACAGGATATTTTAGATTATCATTATTTGATAATCTACGTAAAGCTTTTTAAACCTTTATTGATGAAATAAAGGTTATGGTTTGTTTTAAAATGAATGCAGTCTTTGAAAAACGTCTCATATAGAGGTCAAAACCTCGCAACGAAATCAATTAATATGGAACGTTTTTAATCAATAAGAACGGGACATTTCACGTGGTAATATCAAATCCTTGGGTTCGTAACCCTCTAAGTTCTGTCTTGAGCTTATTGACCTCGGTTCTGGGACGGTACTTCTCGTTCATCAAGTGCTTGAATGCTGACCACGGTAGTGTGTAAGCATCATCTTGTCCCACTTGCTCTAGATAGGTATTCCACCATGTTAACGCAGTACCTGTGAAGGTATGCGTAGCGTACTTCACTTTGTCCTCTTCAGTACACTTACTTATGGCAAACTCCGATTCGACCTTCTCGGTCCACCGTTTCAATCCGATCGGTCCTTCGGTTCCATCAAATTTCAAAGGTTTGCAGGCAGTGAATTCTTTGTAGGTGCATCCTACAAGATTTCCTGTACTGCTAGATCCAAGGTTATTGTTGGTATGTAACGCAGCCTGTACTGCGGCTATGTTTGAAGCAAGAAAGGCACGAAATTCCTCTTCGCTCATATTCAAGGTGTGTCGAGTAGTTGGTGCCATTTCCTTCAAAATAGTCAAATGAAACAAGTTAATCATACAGAATATTAAGAGTAGTCAATAGTATCTCGTAGCATAATATGAACTCATTTATAAAAGCTTTTTCTTCATATTAGCGTTTTATAAGTTTAAATTCGGGTAGTACCTACCCGTTAAGTTCATACTTAGTAGCTAATATACAATTCAACTACTACAATTCTATATGAAAAACTGATTATAATAATATTTCGCGTTCAAACTTTTACACAATATTTTACAAACTTACAATACCGCTTATTTTACATATAGCATGACATATAGCACACAATAAATTTGATACAAGATGGTTGTGAAGATAATTCTAACTAGTACACAAGTCGTTCAGCAAAGGCAATAAAGACACGTAATTCATACGTCCATAAACAAGTCATGCATTCTGGTTTTAATAGGACTACTTCCCATCCTTGGTCTTGTAGAACATAACCGTTATGGCCGTTGATAAGACAGTGTGTTGTAACGTCGTCAAAGGGACGAGGGTTACGTAATGTCTAACAGTCCTGTAACAATCTAAAAACCTCATTTCTTACCCCAATTACCGACTCTGTCACTTGTGGGAACGTTTTGTTTAATAGTTGTAGCCCGATGTTCTTGTTCTCACTTTGGTGAGAAGCGAACATTACTAATCCGTAAGCATAACATACTTCTTTATGTTGCATGTTAGCCGCTTTTTCTAAATCACGAAGTCCTATATTCGAATATATTGAGTCAAAATAATTTCTTAACCCGTTGCATAAAATAGCATTTGGGTTCCCCGCAATATATGCGTCAAAGTAAACACATCGTAACTTATGGATTTCCTAATGTGATATCCCCCATCTTTCAAACGAAAGCCTTTTATAAACCAAGGCATTCTTGGAACGTTCTTCGAATGTCTTACAAACTGATCTTGCCTTAAATAGTTGTGCCGAGGAATTCTGACCGACTCTAGACAAGATTTCATCAATCATGTCTCCAGGTAGGTCTCTTAAAATATTGGGTTGTCTATCCATTTTGTGTTTTTATACTGTAAAATAGACAAGAGTTAGATTCATAAAAAAAATACTTATTAATACAAGCAATTTTTACATATATCATAAAGCATAAGCACACTATATTACATATATTACACCACACGAATACAACTATCTTATTCCGACTCGCTCGTTTCTTCTTCTTCGGTTTTGTTTCGTTTTGCCAAGTTTCTAGGGATATATGATGTTCCCCTAATACGAGCCGTCATTTTTCACATTGGTTTAGAAAAACCTGGTGGTTTAGAGGTTCCCGGGTTATTGTCACAACTTAAGAAATACGGGTGTTGACGATACATATAAAGTTCAACGGGTTTGGAATCAAATTTCTCTATTTTTATGCCCTTTCTCTTATTGTTCTCTTTTGCCTTATTAAATTGTGTTGGGATAATTTCTATAACATCATCGGAATCCTTGTCGGGATCTGATTCATCGGAGAATTGGTAATCCTCCCAATACTTTGCTTCCTTGGCGGAAACACCATTGACCATAATTAACTTTGGTCAGTTGGTTGAGGATTTTCTTCTACTTAACCATTTTATTATTTCCCCCACTGGTTCTATTTCTTCTTCCGGTTCCGATTCTTCTTCCGATTCTTCTTCCGGTTCCGACTCTTCTTCCGGTTCCTCTTCGGGAACTTGTGAATCAGTCCACGAATCATTCCAATTTACATTTGACTCTTCATTATTATTAGGTGAGTCAATGGGACTTGTTCTAGAGGTAGACATCTATCACATAATATCAAACGCGTTAAGAGATTAATATATCACATAATATTCACATTTTAAAAATATATAGTTTTCAACAAAATTTGTTAAGCAATCATTTTTCAAGTAAACACGGTCGAAGTCCAGACTCACTAATGCATCCTAACAAACTCGATAAGACACACTAATGCAAAATTCTGGTTCTCTAAGACCAACGCTCGGATACCAACTGAAATGTCCCGTTCTTATTGATTAAAAACGTTCCATATTAATTGATTTCGTTGCGAGGTTTTGACCTCTATATGAGACATTTTTCAAAGACTGCATTCATTTTAAAACAAACCATAACCTTTATTTCATCAATAAAGGTTTAAAAAGCTTTACGTAGATTATCAAATAATGATAATCTAAAATATCATGTTTACACGCGACCATTACATAATGGTTTACAATACAAATATGTTACAACGAAATAAGTTTCTTGAATGCAGTTTTTACACAATATCATACAAGCATGGACTCCAAATCTCGTCCTTATTTAAGTATGCGACAGCGGAAGCTCTTAATAATCACCTGAGAATAAACATGCTTAAAACGTCAACAAAAATGTTTGTGAGTTATAGGTTTAACCTATATATTATCAAATCATAATAATAGACCACAAGATTTCATATTTCAATACACATCCCATACATAGAGATAAAAATCATTCATATGGTGAACACCTGGTAACCGACATTAACAAGATGCATATTTAAGAATATCCCCATCATTCTGGGATCCTCCTTCGGACATGATATAAATTTCAAAGTACTAAAGCATCCGGTACTTTGGATGGGGTTTGTTAGGCCCAATAGATCTATCTTTAGGATTCGCGTCAATTAGGGTGTCTGTTCCCTAATTCTTAGATTACCAGACTTAATAAAAAGGGGCATATTCGATTTCGATAATTCAACCATAGAATGTAATTTCACGTACTTGTGTCTATTTTGTAAATCATTTATAAAACCTGCATGTATTCTCATCCCAAAAATATTAGATTTTAAAAGTGGGACTATAACTCACTTTCACAGATTTTTACTTCGTCGGGAAGTAAGACTTGGCCACTGGTTGATTCACGAACCTATAACAATATATACATGTATATCAAAGTATGTTCAAAATATATTTACAACACTTTTAATACATTTTGATATGTTAAGTTTATTAAGTCAGCTGTCCTCGTTAGTAACCTACAACTAGTTGTCCACAGTTAGATGTACAGAAATAAATCGATATATATTATCTTGTATACGTGTCTATGATATCTCAAGATTACATAATATACAATACAAGTTGATTAAGTTATGGTTGGAATAGATCTGTTACCAATTTTCACGTAGTTAAAATGAGTAGTTTTTACCAATTTTGTTTTGCTCGCCATTTCTTCATTTCTAATCCGTTTTGAGTGATTTAAGCATCCACGGTTTCGTATTGAACTTGAATTTATGAAACTAAACATAAAAGGTATAGGTTTATAGTTGGAAATACAAGTTACAAGTCGTTTTTGAAAGAGGTAGTCATTTCCGTCGAAAGAACGACATCTTGATGACTGTTTTGAAAAACATACTTTCACTTTGAGTTTAACCATGATTTTTAGATATGGTTTCATATTCATAAGAAAAATCATTTTCCCAGAAGTATAGCTTTTAAATCAAAGTTTTTCATAGTTTTTAATTATCCAAACCAAAACAGCCCCCGGTTGTAACTACGACGGCGTAAATCCGGTTTTATGGTGTTTATCGTGTTTTCGGGTTTTAAATCATTAAGTTAGCATATCATATAGATATAGATCATGTGTATAGTTGATTTTAAAAGTGTAGTTAGAAGGATTAACTTTGTTTGCGAACAAGTTTAGAATTAACTAAACTATGTTCTAGTGATTACTAGTTTACCACTTAGAATATGATAGCTTTTTATGTATGAATCGAATGATGTTATGAACATCATTAGTACCTTAAGTTCCTTGGATAAACCTACTAGAAAAAAGAAAAATGGATCTAGCTTCAACGGATCCTTGGATGGCTCGAAGTTCTTGAAGCAGAATCATGACACGAAAACAAGTTCAAGTAAGATCATCACTTGAAATAAGATTGTTATAGTTATAGAAATTGAACCAAAGTTTGAATATGATTATTACCTTGTATTAGAATGATAGCCTACTGTAAGAAACAAAGATTTCTTGAGGTTGGATGATCACCTTACAAGATTGGAAGTGAGCTAACAAACTTGAAAGTATTCTTGATTTTATGTAACTAGAACTTGTAGAATTTGTGAAGAACACTTAGAACTTGAAGTCAGAACTTGAGAGAGATCAATTAGATGAAGAAAATTGAAGAATGAAAGTGTTTGTAGGTGTTTTTGGTCGTTGGTGTATGGATTAGATATAAAGGATATGTAATTTTGTTTTCATGTAAATAAGTCATGAATGATTACTCATATTTTTATAATTTTATGAGATATTTCATGCTAGTTGTCAAATGATGGTTCTCACATGTGTTAGGTGACTCACATGGGCTGCTAAGATCTGATCATTGGAGTGTATATACCAATAGTACATACATCTAAAAGCTGTGTATTGTACGAGTACGAATACGGGTGCATACGAGTAGAATTGTTGATGAAACTGAACGAGGATGTAATTGTAAGCATTTTTGTTAAGTAGAAGTATTTTGATAAGTGTCTTGAAGTATTTCAAAATTGTATGAATACATATTAAAACACTACATGTATATACATTTTAACTGAGTCGTTAAGTCATCATTAGTCGTTACATGTAAGTGTTGTTTTGAGACCTTTAGGTTAACGATCTTGTTAAATGTTGTTAACCCAAAGTTTATAATATCAAATGAGATTTTAAATTATTATATTATCATGATATTATGATATATTAATATATCTTAATATGATATATACATTTAAATGTCGTTACAACGATAATCGTTACATATATGTCTCGTTTCGAAATCCTTAAGTTAGTAGTCTTGTTTTTACTTATGTAGTTCATTGTTAATACACTTAATGATATATTTAATTATCATATTATCATGTTATATATAATATAACAATGTATTAATATGCTTCATATATATTTAGTAAGACGTGGTTATAACGATAATCGTTATATGTATCGTTTCGAGTTTCATACGTCAATAGTCTCCTTTTTAAGTATATAACTTATTGTTACTATTTTTAATGAGATACTTGATGATCATTATAACATGTTGAATATATATATTTATTCATTTATGTATCATCATGTCATATACAACTTATAGCGTTCGTGAATCATTGGTCAAACTGGGTAATCAGACGTTTACAAAATTTCCGTTTCAATTAACCAAGTCTTAACAAGTTTGATTACTTAACATGTTGGAAACATTTAATCATGTAAATATAGTTTTCATTAAACATATAATCATAGAAAGGTTCGGAAAAGTTCGGGTCACTACAAAGGTGGCGTGTCAACCAAATTTAACAATGTGAGATTAAGATCGAATAAGAGTTAGATATGAATAGAAACGTTCGAGTATAAATGCACAAGTAGTCAAGTAATTCCTACTTCAAGTCTATATGCCGGTCGTAGTCTAGATCCACTAATGTACCCTATGACTCGGGGTCGACACCAATGAACTCTAAATCCCTAAAACCAACGCTCTGATACCATCTGTAACGACCCGACCAAATCGTCATTGACGGCTCCGACTACATAGGTCCCGTTACGTGGTCATAAGTCTTTAAGACAACGTTTGACCAAAAGATATGTCGCATTCATTTCAAAAGTTAGGATGTTTCAAGGTTTACAAAAGTAGTTCAACGACTAAATACGTTACAACAATTAAAATACAATTGAAATATATGCGACACAATTTAAGTATCAAAAGACGCTCCACGTATGCATATATACTCGATATCCAAGCAAGTATCAAAAAGAGTGCGGAAGCATGTATCACATAGCGTTCAAGGACCTGAGAAAACATATAGAAAACTGTCAACGAAAACGTTGGTGAAATCATAGGTGTGTTAGTAACGTTGTTTTTGAACCACAAGATTTAATATAGTTGATTATCCAAATCGTTTGTATTCCAAAAGTATGTTCGCGAGCACCCAATTATCAAGACTTAACTGTTTTGTACCCTGTTACGTAGTGTTAGAACATACACTATACTCGAAAATATATTTCATCCGCTAACGGTAGCGAACCGTCCGAATGAGGCTCGTCAAGCCCATGTGATCACATAATATAAGTTCTCGTTTACACCCTGCAAGTGTAACTAATGATATTTGAATTGAGGCTTTTTGTTCAAACTCGCACGTGGAATGTTTGTTTTCGTACTTGTGTTCAAAACATAAAAGTATGATACGTATATGTTTCTCATCCCATAGTTTAAAGCGTAAAAGTTGTTGAAAAGGTGGGACTATGATCTCACCTTGAGTGCGCGAGTAAAAAGTACTTCGCAAGTATACGTGTGCAAAGAACAATGCTAGTCTTGACCTAAACAAATAGGTTGTATCAATAACGATAATCACGGTTGGTCAAAGATGTTCAATTAGTCATATGGCTCGTTACGACTCGATTATATAGCATGTGAATAAATTTGTCAAGTTTCATGCACGTTACAAGTAGTTAAGCATGTTAGAACAATCGTATAAATGTTTGGTTAAGTTTGACTAAAAGTTAAACTTGGTCAAAGTCAACGGGGTCGGGTCGGGCATCCGACAATTTTCCCAGGATGAGGAATCATATATGGGCATATTAGTCAAATTTCATGTTAATCGAAGTTACGGTTAAGCGGAAAAGTTTTTATGAAGAACAAAACACAAATAAAAAAGTTTTTTGTCGATTTCTGACCTGCGCGCGGCGCGCACTTCAACGTGGAACCAGGTCAGAAATCGATTAAAAGGGGCAATCATCTGAATTTTTTGATTTGCGCGGCGTGCTGAGGTATGCGCGGCGCGCTGAGGTGTGCGCGGCGCGCATACCTGAAAAAAGAAAAAATGCTGGTTTGCAGAAAATTGGCTAAGTCTCGAACCAAAACCCAAATTAACATAATTCTTGAACCGAAAACATTCAAAACGCATACCATATATCGTTGGAAAGGAAATTTGACGAGGAACACAACTAAACACATTTCATCAATCAAATTATCATTTGCAATAAACAAAACCAAGTGAAAAGCTCATTAAATATCCACCATTAATGCTTTCAAGTCCATAAATGCATATTTATGATTCGAGAATTAAATGCATACATATCATATGCCGTTTTGTAGGTAATTATGCATACAATACTATTATGCACTCACAATTAACATTCCAAAGCATTCAATGCATTTAAATTCCATTTTACCTCTATCAAACCCTAACTCAAGAACCACAAAATCAATAATCATATTAGTAAAATTTTCTTAATCAACCTACACATCAAATTGAAGCTAATGATGCTAGGAACACATTTAATACTTGCACTTTATCATAACAACAACATTAAATCATCCAAAACTCAAAATCAAACACACACTTTTCAAGTTCATGCTAGTTACATTTAAACAACGAGATCAAGTATATAAATCATATAATCATGTTAGACTTGAGCCATAGACACTAATTAACAACTTTATAAGTTAAAAACATTAAGAACACAAAATCTAGTGATTTTAGAAAGTTACCCAAATGAGATGTAATCGGTATGGATTCGAAGAGGAAGATGCAAGGATTCCGAATATGTAATTTGTTTGGATTGATGCTTGCTCGATTTGATTTAGATGATGAATCTTTGTATTGGAGATTTAGAGAAAATGGTGAAAGTATGAAAAGAAAAGGGAAATGAAAATGGATAAATGAATGGATGAGGAAGAGTGTTGACCTTTGACCTAGTCACCTCTTTGCTCTTTTGACAATCTTAGTCCCTCAACTTTTAGAAACGGGTGCGTGAATTACCTAAACGAGATAATTTTAAAACGCGTGTCAACGGGAGATGTTATAAATATATAATGGACTTTAAATAGTTAGACGGAAATTTAACGGAAAAAGGCGGAATGTTACACATGATCCGGAAAACGAGGGTCCCGGAAACCCATAGGCTGATACATATACACCGTTTCATTTAAATGACCATGTAAAAACGCATTTTTAACATCTAATTGTTGTATTTGCCAAGAATGTGCCAATGCAAGAGATAATACCACGCGAATAGTAGCCGGTTTAACCACCGGACTGAATGTTTCCGTGCAATCAACGCCAACCTGTTGTGACCTGCCATCACCAACCAAACGAGCTTTGTATCGCTCAAAAGAACCGTTAGATCGAAACTTATGTTTATAAATCTACATAGACCGTATGATATGCATATTAGGGTCCCGAGGTACGAGATCCCATGTCCTATTATTAATAAGAGCGGCAAATTCATCAGTCATGGCTAGTTTCCAATTCGGGTCTTGGAGGGCTTGAGAAGGTGTTTTAGGTAGAGGTGATAGAGATGGAGTTGTAGTTGTAGTAGTGTTAAGATTAAGTGGTGTTTTAGGTTTAAAAATGTTTGACATACTTCTGGTGTGAATAGTTCTAGTGGGTAAATCATTTTTAGGTGGACCAGTAGAATCAGAGGACGTATTTTTATTGGTAGGGATAGATGTTGGAGATGTAGTTTTAGGCGTATCAACAGAAGGGGTAGTATGTGGGGTATTGTTATTAGAGTTATTAATATTAAGGGGCTCATTTGAAATTTGATCAGTAGAAGAGTTGGATGTAGATGAGGGAGTAGAATGAGCCGAGAGTGGTGAGTTGTAAGCATTGTCATTATGAGCCGAGGAATGGGATGGTCTGGATAAAGGAGTAGTAGGTGGGCTGTGTTGAGTAGAAGATTGTGAAGTGGGCTCATGGGCCTGATTTGATGTTGGATGTGTAGATAAGCTAGATACAGAGGGTGAAGTAATAGGAGAGTGTAGTAGTTCGGGAAAGAATTGCGAGGTGAGAAAATGGTACGAGTTTTGGTTGATCGAGGTGGAATTTGCAAATTGAAACGTATGTTCATCAAATAAAACATGACGTGAAATAATGATCTTTTTCGCATTAAGGTCATAACATTTGTACCCTCGGTGTGAAGTAGGGTAGCCGAGAAAGACACAAGGTGTAGAGCGAGGTTGTAGTTTGTTTATGGTGGTGGACGGGTGTAATGGGTAGCAAAGGCAACCAAAAGTTCGTAAGTGTGTATATTGAGGGTGTCGATAATAAAGTAATTGTGTAGGCGAGAAATTTTTGAGAACTTTAGACGGAATAATATTAAGAAGATAGGTAGCCATAGCTAAAGCATGATGCCAAAAATTAGGCGGAACGGAAGAATGAGCTAGGAGTGTGCGGATAATGTTATTGATGGCGCGTATTTTACGTTCGGATTTGCCGTTTTGAGCAGAAGTGTAGGGACACGAGAAATGAAAAGACATGCCATTTTGTTGGCAAAATGTGTGAAAAGAAGAGTTATTATACTCCGTACCATTATCGCGTTGAAACGTTTTTATTTGTTTGTTAAATTGAGTTCGTATATAATTGTGAAGTATGAGAAATGTGTTAAATACTTGAGATTTGTTTTGAAGAGGGTAGGTCCATAAGAAATTGGTGTAATCGTCAAGAAATAAAATATAATATTTATGACCTAAAAAGCTAGCAACCGGTGAAGTCCATAAATCACTATGAACAATATCAAACGGAAATAAAGTAGACGAATTTGAATTACTAAAAGGTAAACGGATGTGTTTGCCAAAAACACATGATTGACATAATTTAGAACATTTATTTGAATAGCTAGACATAGCTATTTTATTCTTAAGCAACTTTAAAATGTTGGCTCCGGGGTGACCAAGTCGTCGGTGCCAAACATCTTCGGAAATAGCAGAAAACGAAGTTGGTAAACTTTGAATTTTGGTGAGATCGGTTGATGTGATTGGGTATAAATCTCCTTGACTATTACATCTCATGAGTGGAGTGAGTGTCCTGTAATCCTTCACAGTGAAACCAAAAGGATCAAAAGTTATAGCAAGATTATTATCGGTAGATAGACGTCGTACGGAAATTAAATTAGTAATTAAATTTGGCGAATATAGAATGGAATTAAGGTGTAAAGGGTTTTTAAGTGTTTTTAGGGTAGAGTGGCCAAGACCATGAATTGGAAGTTTATTACCATTACTGACAATTATTTGTTTAGGCACATTCGTATTAACATAGGAAGAGATCATACCTCGATTACCCGTCATGTGAGAAGAAGCTCCCGTATCCATGTACCAATTTTCTTCAGGTGGGTTCATTGTCATTGACTGAAAAGCAGAATCGATAGTAGTAGGAGCATAGTTTGCTGTTGCTGGGCTTGGTGCAGAATATGGGCTGTTAGGGTATGGACCGAGAATACCTGATGTTGGATTTTGAAATGTCCCGTTCTTATTGATTAAAAACGTTCCATATTAATTGATTTCGTTGCGAGGTTTTGACCTCTATATGAGACGTTTTTCAAAGACTGCATTCATTTTTAAACAAACCATAACCTTTATTTCATCAATAAAGGTTTAAAAAGCTTTACGTAGATTATCAAATAATGATAATCTAAAATATCCTGTTTACACACGACCATTACATAATGGTTTACAATACAAATATGTTACAACAAAATAAGTTTCTTGAATGCAGTTTTTACACAATATCATACAAGCATGGACTCCAAATCTTGTCCTTATTAAGTATGCGACAGCGGAAGCTCTTAATAATCACCTGAGAATAAACATGCTTAAAACGTCAACAAAAATGTTGGTGAGTTATAGGTTTAACCTATATATATCAAATCGTAACAATAGACCACAAGATTTCATATTTCAATACACATCCCATACATAGAGATAAAAATCATTCATATGGTGAACACCTGGTAACCGACAATAACAAGATGCATATATAAGAATATCCCCATCATTCCGGGACACCCTTCGGATATGATATAAATTTCGAAGTACTAAAGCATCCGGTACTTTGGATGGGGTTTGTTAGGCCCAATAGATCTATCTTTAGGATTCGCGTCAATTAGGGTGTCTGTTCCCTAATTCTTAGATTACCAGACTTAATAAAAAGGGGCATATTCGATTTCGATAATTCAACCATAGAATGTAGTTTCACGTACTTGTGTCTATTTTGTAAATCATTTATAAAACCTGCATGTATTCTCATCCCAAAAATATTAGATTTTTAAAAGTGGGACTATAACTCACTTTCACAGATTTTTACTTCGTCGGGAAGTAAGACTTGGCCACTGGTTGATTCACGAACCTATAACAATATATACATATATATCAAAGTATGTTCAAAATATATTTACAACACTTTTAATATATTTTGATGTTTTAAGTTTATTAAGTCAGCTGTCCTCGTTAGTAACCTACAACTAGTTGTCCACAGTTAGATGTACAGAAATAAATCGATAAATATTATCTTGAATCAATCCACGACCCAGTGTATACGTATCTCAGTATTGATCACAACTCAAACTATATATATTTTGGAATCAACCTCAACCCTGTATAGCTAACTCCAACATTCACATATAGAGTGTCTATGGTTGTTCCGAAATATATATAGATGTGTCGACATGATAGGTCGAAACATTGTATACGTGTCTATGGTATCTCAAGATTACATAATATATAATACAAGTTGATTAAGTTATGGTTGGAATAGATTTGTTACCAATTTTCACGTAGCTAAAATGAGAAAAATTATCCAATCTTGTTTTACCCATAACTTCTTCATTTTAAATCCGTTTTGAGTGAATCAAATTGCTATGGTTTCATATTGAAATCTATTTTATGAATCTAAACAAAAAAAGTATAGGTTTCTAGTCGGAAAAATAAGTTACAAGTCGTTTTTGTAAAGGTAGTCATTTCAGTCCAAAGAACGACGTCTAGATGACCATTTTAGAAAACATACTTCCACTTTGAGTTTAACCATAATTTTTGGATATAGTTTCATGTTCATAATAAAAATCATTTTCTCAGAATAACAACTTTTAAATCAAAGTTTATCATAGTTTTTAATTAACTAACCCAAAACAGCCCGCGGTGTTACTACGACGGCGTAAATCCGATTTTACGGTGTTTTTCGTGTTTCCAGGTTTTAAATCATTAAGTTAGCATATCATATAGATATAGAACATGTGTTTAGTTGATTTTAAAAGTCAAGTTAGAAGGATTAACTTTTGTTTGCGAACAAGTTTAGAATTAACTAAACTATGTTCTAGTGATTACAAGTTTAAACCTTCGAATAAGATAGCTTTATATGTATGAATCGAATGATGTTATGAACATCATTACTACCTTAAGTTCCTTGGATGAACCTACTGGAAAATAGAAAAATGGATCTAGCTTCAATGGATCCTTGGATGGCTCAAAGTTCTTGAAGCAAAATCATGACACGAAAACAAGTTCAAGTAAGATCATCACTTGAAATAAGATTGTTATAGTTATAGAAATTGAACCAAAGTTTGAATATGATTATTACCTTGTATTAGAATGATAACCTACTGTAAGAAACAAAGATTTCTTGAGGTTGGATGATCACCTTACAAGATTGGAAGTGAGCTAGCAAACTTGAAAGTATTCTTGATTTTATGAAACTAGAACTTTTGGAATTTATGAAGAACACTTAGAACTTGAAGATAGAACTTGAGAGAGTTCAATTAGATGAAGAAAATTGAAGAATGAAAGTGTTTGTAGGTGTTTTTGGTCGTTGGTGTATGGATTAGATATAAAGGATATGTAATTTTGTTTTCATGTAAATAAGTCATGAATGATTACTCATATTTTTGTAATCTTATGAGATATTTCATGCTAGTTGCCAAATGATGGTTCCCACATGTGTTAGGTGACTCACATGGGCTGCTAAGAGCTGATCATTGGAGTGTATATACCAATAGTACATACATCTAAAAGCTGTGTATTGTACGAGTACGAATACGGGTGCATACGAGTAGAATTGTTGATGAAACTGAACGAGAATGTAATTGTAAGCATTTTTGTTAAGTAGAAGTATTTTGATAAGTGTATTGAAGTCTTTCAAAAGTGTATAAATACATATTAAAACACTACATGTATATACATTTTAACTGAGTCGTTAAGTCATCGTTAGTCGTTACATGTAAGTGTTGTTTTGAAACCTTTAGGTTAACGATCTTGTTAAATGTTGTTAACCCAATGTTTATAATATCAAAAGAGATTTTAAATTATTATATTATCATGATATTATGATGTACGAATATCTCTTAATATGATATATATACATTAAATGTCGTTACAACGATAAACGTTACATATATGTCTCGTTTCAAAATCATTAAGTTAGTAGTCTTGTTTTTACATATGTAGTTCATTGTTAATATAATTAATGATATGTTTACTTATCATAATATCATGTTAACTATATATATAACCATATATATGTCATCATATAGTTTTTTTACAAGTTTTAACGTTCGTGAATCACCGGTCAACTTGGGTGGTCAATTGTCTATATGAAACCTATTTCAATTAATCAAGTCTTAACAAGTTTGATTGCTTAACATGTTGGAAACATTTAATCATGTAAACATCAATCTCAATTAATATATATAAACATGGAAAAGTTCGGGTCACTACAGTACCTACCCGTTAAATAAATTTAGTCCCGAAATTTTAAGCTGTTGAAGGTGTTGACGAATCTTCTGGAAATAGATGCGGGTATTTCTTCTTCATCTGATCTTCACGCTCCCAGGTGAACTCGGGTCCTCTACGAGCATTCCATCGAATCTTAATAATTGGTATCTTGTTTTGCTTAAGTCTTTTAACCTCACGATCCATTATTTCGACGGGTTCTTCGATGAATTGGAGTTTTTCGTTGATTTGGATTTCATCTAACGGAATAGTGAGATCTTCTTTAGCAAAACATTTCTTCAAATTCGAGACGTGGAAAGTATTATGTACAGCCGCAAGTTGTTGAGGTAACTCAAGTCGGTAAGCTACTGGTCCGACACGATCAATAATCTTGAATGGTCCAATATACCTTGGATTTAATTTCCCTCGTTTACCAAATCGAACAACGCCTTTCCAAGGTGAAACTTTAAGCATGACCATCTCTCTAATTTCAAATTCTATATCTTTTCTTTTAATGTCAGCGTAGCTCTTTTGTCGACTTTGGGCGGTTTTCAACCGTTGTTGAATTTGGATGATCTTCTCGGTAGTTTCTTGTATAATCTCCGGACCCGTAATCTGTCTATCCCCCACCTCACTCCAACAAATCGGAGACCTGCACTTTCTACCATAAAGTGCTTCAAACGGCGCCATCTCAATGCTTGAATGGTAGCTGTTGTTGTAGGAAAATTCTGCTAACGGTAGATGTCGATCCCAACTGTTTCCGAAATCAATAACACATGCTCGTAGCATGTCTTCAAGCGTTTGTATCGTCCTTTCGCTCTGCCCATCAGTTTGTGGATGATAGGCAGTACTCATGTCTAGACGAGTTCCTAATGCTTGCTGTAATGTCTGCCAGAATCTTGAAATAAATCTGCCATCCCTATCAGAGATAATAGAGATTGGTATTCCATGTCTGGAGACGACTTCCTTCAAATACAGTCGTGCTAACTTCTCCATCTTGTCATCTTCTCTTATTGGTAGGAAGTGTGCTGATTTGGTGAGACGATCAACTATTACCCAAATAGTATCAAAACCACTTGTAGTCCTTGGCAATTTAGTGATGAAATCCATGGTAATGTTTTCCCATTTCCATTCAGGGATTTCGGGTTGTTGAAGTAGACCTGATGGTTTCTGATGCTCAGCTTTGACCTTAGAACACGTCAAACATTCTCCTACGTATTTAGCAACATCGGCTTTCATACCCGGCCACCAAAAATGTTTCTTGAGATCCTTGTACATCTTCCCCGTTCCAGGATGTATTGAGTATCTGGTTTTATGAGCTTCTCTAAGTACCATTTCTCTCATATCTCCAAATTTTGGTACCCAAATCCTTTCAGCCCTATACCGGGTTCCGTCTTCCCGAATATTAAGATGCTTCTCCGATCCTTTGGGTATTTCATCCTTTAAATTTCCCTCTTTTAAAACTCCTTGTTGCGCCTCCTTTATTTGAGTAGTAATGTTATTATGAATCATTATATTCATAGATTTTACTCGAATGGGTTCTCTATCCTTCCTGCTCAAGGCATCGGCTACCACATTTGCCTTCCCTGGGTGGTAACGAATCTCAAAATCGTAATCATTCAATAATTCAATCCACCTACGCTGCCTCATATTCAGTTGTTTCTGATTAAATATGTGTTGAAGACTTTTGTGGTCGGTATATATAATACTTTTGACCCCATATAAGTAGTGCCTCCAAGTCTTTAATGCAAAAACAACCGCGCCTAATTCCAAATCATGCGTCGTATAATTTTGTTCGTGAATCTTCAATTGTCTAGACGCATAAGCAATCACCTTCGTTCGTTGCATTAATACACAACCGAGACCTTGCTTTGATGCGTCACAATAAATCACAAAATCATCATTCCCTTCAGGCAATGACAATATAGGTGCCGTAGTTAGCTTTTTCTTCAATAACTGAAACGCTTTCTCTTGTTCATCATTCCATTCAAATTTCTTCCCTTTATGCGTTAATGCAGTCAAGGGTTTTGCTATTCTGGAAAAGTCTTGGATGAACCTTCTGTAGTAACCAGCTAGTCCTAAAAACTGGCGTATGTGTTTCGGAGTTTTCGGGGTTTCCCACTTTTCAACAGTTTCTATCTTTGCCGGATCCACCTTAATACCTTCTTTGTTCACTATGTGACCGAGGAATTGAACTTCTTCCAACCAAAATGCACACTTTGAAAACTTAGAGTACAATTCTTCCTTCCTCAATACTTCTAACACCTTTCTCAAATGTTCACCGTGTTCTTGGTCATTCTTTGAGTAAATAAGTATGTCATCAATGAAAACAATGACAAACTTGTCAAGGTATGGTCCACACACTCGGTTCATAAGGTCCATGAACACAGCTGGTGCATTAGTTAAACCAAACGGCATGACCATAAACTCGTAATGACCGTAACGTGTTCTGAAAGCAGTCTTTGGAATATCATCTTCTTTCACCCGCATTTGATGATACCCGGAACGTAAGTCAATCTTTGAATAAACAGACGAGCCTTGTAGTTGATCAAATAAGTCGTCGATTCTCGGTAGTGGGTAGCGGTTCTTGATGGTAAGTTTGTTCAACTCTCGGTAGTCGATACACAACCTGAATGTACCATCTTTCTTCTTGACAAACAAAACAGGAGCTCCCCACGGTGATGTGCTTGGTCGAATGAAACCATGCTCTAAAAGTTCTTGTAATTGGCTTTGCAGTTCTTTCATCTCGCTGGGTGCGAGTCTGTAAGGAGCACGAGCTATTGGTGCAGCTCCTGGTACAAGATCTATTTGAAATTCAACGGATCGATGTGGGGGTAATCCCGGTAATTCTTTCGGAAATACATCGGGAAATTCTTTTGCAATGGGAACATCATTGATGCTCTTTTCTTCAGTTTGTACTTTCTCGACGTGTGCTAGAACAGCATAGCAACCTTTTCTTATTAGTTTTTGTGCCTTCAAATTACTAATAAGATGTAGCTTCGTGTTGCCCTTTTCTCCGTACACCATTAAGGGTTTTCCTTTTTCTCGTATAATGCGAATTGCATTTTTGTAACAAACGATCTCCGCTTTCACTTCTTTCAACCAGTCCATACCGATTATCACATCAAAACTCCCTAACTCTACTGGTATCAAATCAATCTTAAATGTTTCGCTAACCAGTTTAATTTCTCGATTCCGACATATATTATCTGCTGAAATTAATTTACCATTTGCTAATTCGAGTAAAAATTTACTATCCAAAGGCGTCAATGGACAACTTAATTTAGCACAAAAATCTCTACTCATATAGCTTCTATCCGCACCCGAATCAAATAAAACGTAAGCAGATTTATTGTCAATAAGAAACGTACCCGTAACAAGCTCTGGGTCTTCCTGTGCCTCTACCGCATTAATATTGAAAACTCTTCCACGGCCTTGTCCATTCGTGTTCTCCTGGTTCGGGCAATTTCTAATAATGTGGCCTGGTTTTCCACATTTATAACAAACTACATTAGCATAACTTGCTCCGACACTACTTGCTCCGCCATTACTCGTTCCGACACCATTTGTTCCTTTCGTTCTATTAACCCCTGGTCCGTAGACCTCACACTTCGCCGCGCTATGACCATTTCTTTTACACTTGTTGCAAAATTTGGTGCAGAACCCCGAGTGATTCTTTTCACACCTTTGGCATAGTTGCTTCTGATTGTTGTTGTTGTTGCGGTTATTATTGTTGTTGGGATGATTGTTGTAGTTGCTGTTGTTGTTGTTGTTGTTGTTGTTGGGCCGTTTGTTGTAGTTGCGATTGATGTTGCGATTGTTGGGATAATTGTTGCGATTATTGTTGTAATTGCTGTTGTTGTTGTATTGGTGATTCTTATCACCGTTTTCCTCCCACTTTCTTTTGACTTGCTTCACATTGGCCTCTTCAGCAGTCTGTTCTTTAATTCTTTCTTCAATCTGGTTCACTAGTTTGTGAGCCATTCTACATGCCTGTTGTATGGAGGCGGGCTCGTGTGAACTTATATCTTCTTGGATTCTTTCCGGTAATCCTTTCACAAACGCGTCGATCTTCTCTTCCTCATCTTCGAATGCTCCCGGACACAATAGGCACAATTCTGTGAATCGTCTTTCGTACGTGGTAATATCAAATCCTTGGGTTCGTAACCCTCTAAGTTCTGTCTTGAGCTTATTGACCTCGGTTCTGGGACGGTACTTCTCGTTCATCAAGTGCTTGAATGCTGACCACGGTAGTGCGTACGCATCATCTTGTCCCACTTGCTCTAGATAGGTATTCCACCATGTTAACGCAGAACCTGTGAAGGTATGCGTAGCGTACTTCACTTTGTCCTCTTCAGTACACTTACTTATGGCAAACACCGATTCAACCTTCTCGGTCCACCGTTTCAATCCGATCGGTCCTTCGGTTCCATCAAATTCCAAAGGTTTGCAGGCAGTGAATTCTTTGTAGGTGCATCCTACACGATTTCCTGTACTGCTAGATCCAAGGTTATTGTTGGTATGTAGCGCAGCCTGTACTGCGGCTATGTTTGAAGCTAGAAAAGTACGGAATTCCTCTTCATTCATATTCACGGTGTGTCGAGTAGTCGGTGCCATTTCCTTCAAAATAGTTAAATGGAACAAGTTAATCATACAGAATATTAAGAGTAGTTAATAGTATTTCGTAGCATAATATGAACTCATTTATAAAAGCTTTTTCTTCATATTAGCGTTTTATAAGTTTAAATTCGGGTAGTACCTACCCGTTAAGTTCATACTTAGTAGCTAATATACAATTCAACTACTACAATTCTATATGAAAAACTGATTATAATAATATTTCGCGTTCAAACTTTTATACAATATTTTACAAAATTACAATACCGCTTATTTTACATAAAGCATGAAATATAGCACACAATAACTTTGATACAAGATAGTTGTGAAGACAATTCTAGCTAGTACACAAGTCGTTCAGCAAAGGCAATAAATACACGTAATTCATACGTCCAGAAACAAGTCATGCATTCTGGTTTTACTAGGACTACTTCCCATCCTTGGTCTTGTGCAACATAACCGTTATGGCCGTTGATAAGACAGCGTGTTGTAACGTCATCAAAGGGACGAGGGTTACGTAATGTCCAACAGTCCCGTAATAATCTAAAAACCTCATTTCTTACCCCAATTACCGACTCCGTCACTTGTGGAAATGTTTTGTTTAATAGTTGTAGCCCGATGTTCTTGTTCTCACTTTGGTGAGAAGCGAACATTACTAATCCGTAAGCATAACATGCTTCTTTATGTTGCATGTTAGCCGCTTTTTCTAAATCACGAAGTCCAATATTCGGATATATTGAGTCAAAATAATTTCTTAACCCGTTGCGTAAAATAGCATTTGGGTTCCCCGCAATATATGCGTCAAAGTAAACACATCGTAACTTATGGGTTTCCCAATGTGATATCCCCCATCTTTCAAACGAAAGTCTCTTATAAACCAAGACATTCTTGGAACGTTCTTCGAATGTCTTACAAACTGATCTCGCCTTAAATAGTTGTGCCGAAGAATTCTGGCCGACTCTAGACAAGATTTCATCAATCATGTCTCCGGGTAGGTCTCTTAAAATATTGGGTTGTCTATCCATTTTGTGTTTTTAAACTGTAAAATAGACAAGAGTTAGATTCAAAAAAAAAATACTTATTAATACAAGCAATTTTTACATATATCATAAAGCATAAGAACACTATATTCCATATATTACACCACACGAATACAACTATCTTATTCCGACTCGCTCGTTTCTTCTTCTTCGGTTTTGGTTCGTTTTGCCAAGTTTCTAGGGATATATGATGTTCCCCTAATACGAGCCGTCGTTGTCCACATTGGTTTAGAAAAACCTGGTGGTTTAGAGGTTCCCGGGTCATTGTTACAACTTAAGGACTTCGGGGGTTGACGATACATATAAAGTTCATCGGGGTTGGAATTAGATTTCTCTATTTTTATGCCCTTTCCCTTATTATTTTCTTTTGCCTTTTTAAATTCAGTTGGGGTAATTTCTATAACATCATCGGAATTCTCGTCGGAATCCGATTCATCGGAGAATTGGTAATCCTCCCAATATTTTGCTTCCTTGGCGGAAACACCATTGACTATAATTAACTTTGGTCGGTTGGTTGAGGATTTTCTTTTACTTAACCGTTTTATTATTTCCCCCACCGGTTCTATTTCTTCATCCGGTTCCGATTCTTCTTCCGGTTCCGATTCTTCTTCCGGTTCCGACTCTTCTTCCGGTTCCTCTTCGGGAACTTGTGAATCAGTCCACAAATTATTCCAATTTACATTTGACTCTTCATTATTATTAGGTGAGTCAATGGGACTTGTTCTAGAGGTAGACATCTATCACATAATATCAAACACGTTAAGAGATTAATATATCACATAATATTCATATGTTAAAAATATATAGTTTCCAACAAAAATGTTAAGCAATCATTTTTAAAGAAAACACGGTCGAAGTCCAGACTCACTAATGCATCCTAACAAACTCGATAAGACACACTAATGCAAATTTTCTGGTTCTCTAAGACCAACGCTCGGATACCAACTGAAATGTCCCGTTCTTATTGATTAAAAACGTTCCATATTAATTGATTTCGTTGCGAGGTTTTGACCTCTATATGAGACGTTTTTCAAAGACTGCATTCATTTTTAAACAAACCATAACCTTTATTTCATCAATAAAGGTTTAAAAAGCTTTACGTAGATTATCAAATAATGATAATCTAAAATATCCTGTTTACACACGACCATTACATAATGGTTTACAATACAAATATGTTACAACAAAATAAGTTTCTTGAATGCAGTTTTTACACAATATCATACAAGCATGGACTCCAAATCTCGTCCTTATTTAAGTATGCGACAGCGGAAGCTCTTAATAATCACCTGAGAATAAACATGCTTAAAACGTCAACAAAAATGTTGGTGAGTTATAGGTTTAACCTATATATATCAAATCGTAACAATAGACTACAAGATTTCATATTTCAATACACATCCCATACATAGAGATAAAAATCATTCATATGGTGAACACCTGGTAACCGACAATAACAAGATGCATATATAAGAATATCCCCATCATTCCGGGACACCCTTCGGATATGATATAAATTTCGAAGTACTAAAGCATCCGGTACTTTGGATGGGGTTTGTTAGGCCCAATAGATCTATCTTTAGGATTCGCGTCAATTAGGGTGTCTGTTCCCTAATTCTTAGATTACCAGACTTAATAAAAAGGGGCATATTCGATTTCGATAATTCAACCATAGAATGTAGTTTCACGTACTTGTGTCTATTTTGTAAATCATTTATAAAACCTGCATGTATTCTCATCCCAAAAATATTAGATTTTTAAAAGTGGGACTATAACTCACTTTCACAGATTTTTACTTCGTCGGGAAGTAAGACTTGGCCACTGGTTGATTCACGAACCTATAACAATATATACATATATATCAAAGTATGTTCAAAATATATTTACAACACTTTTAATATATTTTGATGTTTTAAGTTTATTAAGTCAGCTGTCCTCGTTAGTAACCTACAACTAGTTGTCCACAGTTAGATGTACAGAAATAAATCGATAAATATTATCTTGAATCAATCCACGACCCAGTGTATACGTATCTCAGTATTGATCACAACTCAAACTATATATATTTTGGAATCAACCTCAACCCTGTATAGCTAACTCCAACATTCACATATAGAGTGTCTATGGTTGTTCCGAAATATATATAGATGTGTCGACATGATAGGTCGAAACATTGTATACGTGTCTATGGTATCTCAAGATTACATAATATATAATACAAGTTGATTAAGTTATGGTTGGAATAGATTTGTTACCAATTTTCACGTAGCTAAAATGAGAAAAATTATCCAATCTTGTTTTACCCATAACTTCTTCATTTTAAATCCGTTTTGAGTGAATCAAATTGCTATGGTTTCATATTGAACTCTATTTTATGAATCTAAACAAAAAAAGTATAGGTTTCTAGTCGGAAAAATAAGTTACAAGTCGTTTTTGTAAAGGTAGTCATTTCAGTCGAAAGAACGACGTCTAGATGACCATTTTAGAAAACATACTTCCACTTTGAGTTTAACCATAATTTTTGGATATAGTTTCATGTTCATAATAAAAATCATTTTCTCATAATAACAACTTTTAAATCAAAGTTTATCATAGTTTTTAATTAACTAACCCAAAACAGCCCGCGGTGTTACTACGACGGCGTAAATCCGATTTTACGGTGTTTTTCGTGTTTCCAGGTTTTAAATCATTAAGTTAGCATATCATATAGATATAGAACATGTGTTTAGTTGATTTTAAAAGTCAAGTTAGAAGGATTAACTTTTGTTTGCGAACAAGTTTAGAATTAACTAAACTATGTTCTAGTGATTACAAGTTTAAACCTTCGAATAAGATAGCTTTATATGTATGAATCGAATGATGTTATGAACATCATTACTACCTTAAGTTCCTTGGATGAACCTACTGAAAAATAGAAAAATGGATCTAGCTTCAATGGATCCTTGGATGGCTCAAAGTTCTTGAAGCAAAATCATGACACGAAAACAAGTTCAAGTAAGATCATCACTTGAAATAAGATTGTTATAGTTATAGAAATTGAACCAAAGTTTGAATATGATTATTACCTTGTATTAGAATGATAACCTACTGTAAGAAACAAAGATTTCTTGAGGTTGGATGATCACCTTACAAGATTGGAAGTGAGCTAGCAAACTTGAAAGTATTCTTGATTTTATGAAACTAGAACTTTTGGAATTTATGAAGAACACTTAGAACTTGAAGATAGAACTTGAGAGAGTTCAATTAGATGAAGAAAATTGAAGAATGAAAGTGTTTGTAGGTGTTTTTGGTCGTTGGTGTATGGATTAGATATAAAGGATATGTAATTTTGTTTTCATGTAAATAAGTCATGAATGATTACTCATATTTTTGTAATCTTATGAGATATTTCATGCTAGTTGCCAAATGATGGTTCCCACATGTGTTAGGTGACTCACATGGGCTGCTAAGAGCTGATCATTGGAGTGTATATACCAATAGTACATACATCTAAAAGCTGTGTATTGTACGAGTACGAATACGGGTGCATACGAGTAGAATTGTTGATGAAACTGAACGAGAATGTAATTGTAAGCATTTTTGTTAAGTAGAAGTATTTTGATAAGTGTATTGAAGTCTTTCAAAAGTGTATAAATACATATTAAAACACTACATGTATATACATTTTAACTGAGTCGTTAAGTCATCGTTAGTCGTTACATGTAAGTGTTGTTTTGAAACCTTTAGGTTAACGATCTTGTTAAATGTTGTTAACCCAATGTTTATAATATCAAAAGAGATTTTAAATTATTATATTATCATGATATTATGATGTACGAATATCTCTTAATATGATATATATACATTAAATGTCGTTACAACGATAAACGTTACATATATGTCTCGTTTCAAAATCATTAAGTTAGTAGTCTTGTTTTTACATATGTAGTTCATTGTTAATATAATTAATGATATGTTTACTTATCATAATATCATGTTAACTATATATATAACCATATATATGTCATCATATAGTTTTTTTACAAGTTTTAACGTTCGTGAATCACCGGTCAACTTGGGTGGTCAATTGTCTATATGAAACCTATTTCAATTAATCAAGTCTTAACAAGTTTGATTGCTTAACATGTTGGAAACATTTAATCATGTAAACATCAATCTCAATTAATATATATAAACATGGAAAAGTTCGGGTCACTACAGATTTGGAGGAGTATTGGGCCTGGTTCAAGCAGTAGTCGGATAGGGACAAGGGGGTGTAGTAGGCCAGTTAGGTGAATAAGCCCAAGGGGTATTGGGAGCCCATTGTGGTCTAGGTCCAGAATAATTAAACATTGGGGATTGAGAGTTACCCCGACCTCTGCCCCGGTAACCGGAGCGGCCACCACCCCTGCGACCACCTCTGCCCCGATTGGTCTGAAATTGAATGGTACGGTCATTCGAGCGGGATGAGTCACGGTTTCCGGTGGTGGTATGAAGTGCGCTTTGAGGCGTGACGTCAGTAGCGGGAGAATTGCAATTCATACGAGCTTCTTCCAAAATCAATTTTGACCTAGCTTCATAAAATTTGGGGAGTTTGTCAGATTGAGAAATGTAAGTACCAATTGTGGCGTAGTTATCACCCAAACCAGCGACCATTTGAAGAACCATTCGTTGATCGGTTACATCGAGCCCAACATTGTTCATCTGAGCAGCAAGCATCTTCACCTCTTGACAGTAAGCAGATACATTCGGGAAATTTTCGAGTTTAAGGTTGGTGAATTTGTGTTCAAGGGCAACAGCACGAGACCCCTTATTGTCTTGAAAGATGCTTTGAAGGCGGTCCCACGCCTGTTTTGCAGTGGTATTGGCTTCGAGAATTGTATGGAGGAGATCTTTGGAGATAGTGGCATAGATCCATTGTAGCACAATGGCATCTTGGCGTACCCAGACTTCAGGTGAAATGGCCGGTTCTTTGGAAGATGAATCGGCTGGTGGTTTGTCAGAGGTCAAATGATCGATGACATCGTGGGCACGGCAGTGAATTTTAAATAACTCTGCCCAGGAATTGTATTGACTGGTTTCGACTTCAAGTTTGATTGGTTGTGGGATTGGTTGTTTTAAATCAGCCATTGAATTGCGAATGGAGAAGGGATTTTGTAGTGTAGAAGAAGAACGATTTTTCATAACTTTATCGCAAAAAATCGAAAGAAGTACCATCGCCATCCTTGCCACCACCATGTTGACGTTACGAGAGAAAACCTTCGCCCAATAATAACCCAACTTCTGAATCACCAACCGACCCATCCGCCTCCTCCTCTCCTACATCAAGATCTCGTTATCCAAACGACACACTCTCGAACGGCTTCTTCAACATCGCATTAAACTTCCCTGCCGCTTGGAACTATAAACCGGCCCCTGATCCACCTTACCGCTGAACATGAGGCCATGATCTTTATGGGCCCAAACATTGTGCCGATAGGAAACGCAACACGAGCACTCTATTGATAACCATGATCCCCTAATATGACCACCTTTGTAATCCTTTTAATCACACGAAGTTTTGCAACCATCAACATCTACACCTAAGTCTTTAGTGATCTCATCTACCAAACCAAGATAATCAGTACCTCTTAACGCCAATCACTTGCCATTTTCCGCTGAAAGGTTAAACTATTTCACCTCAAGTTAGCTAATGCAGTATTGATGTAACAAAACTGATTAGAATAAACTTTCGACAGTGGGGCATTCATCAGATTTGCAACCGTGTAGTCTTTACCAATAAGGTCCCCGCCCAAATCCGACAGCCCAGAAGGCTGCAACACCTGCTGATCCGGATATGAAAAAGCATGCCTAACGCTAACAGAACCCTAGATCGAGACATAATCATCTAAAGCACGTATCGATTCGAATTGGCAATACAATTTGAAGAAAAACCTTCGGCCAAACACCACTAAATCACAAATAAATCGAGTACTTCCTCCACTCACACTGGAGCCTTAGTATTATCACGATCGATCACTATCATAACACCATGACCTTCAACCCGATTACAATAATTTGTTTCAATAAAGGCATAGTAAGAAGCGAAGTGATTGTAACCATTTAGAGCCGTAAGGTGCGTTCGATAAAACTGAATGATTTAGTGTTAAATGGTTCCTAATCTGAATGATTCAAAGTGTATGAATAAACTTTGTTCTGAATGAAAATAATCATTTTGAATGAACGATATAAATTGGATAAAATTACCTTATTAAACGTGTTACATGAATTCAGACAGACTACCGACTCGCTTAAATTTAGTTAAAGAGGTGTTAAATTGGACTCATCCATCTGCCCATTAAGCCAATCAAATTTGGATGACGCGGATCATTCATTCAAAAGGTGTAGACATGCTATACCATTATGGAGGAGTCTAAATGATTGGTGGAATAACTCGAATAACATACCTAATGGCATTGCTAATGCCATCAGTTTGGCAGCTTATGTTCAAAACTCAAAGACGGATAATCTCCTGCATTTCGCAATAGGTTACGTTTTGTTATGGATTATTTAGAAGTGGAGAAATAAAATAGTGCATTAGATTCAAGATAAAAGGAAGGAGATTTTAAATGAAGACATGATGGCGAGTCTAAAAATAATCTCACATCTTTGGATCTCAAACAGAAATTCGAAGATTGCCGGTGGTTATGAAACGAGGAGGTGTGTCCAAAAGATGCAATAATGTGATCAATAGAGGCTAATCAGAACCAAATTGGGAGTTTCAGTGTATTAAGGTAGACACATTATAATGCTCTTGTTAATTGTCGTGTTAAACTGCTCGCTTCTTGTGAGTTTGATGTAATTGTTATAAGATATTAATAGAAGTTGCTAGCCTTTAAAAAAAAGTGTGACATGAACAAAAAGATCAATATACTTGTTTTTTAAGTTTTCTGGATATGATTTAGGAGGATATCCCAGAAAATTTTAACTCTGAATAATTCAGCCCCGAATGGTGAGTCATTTAGCATCATATGTCATCCAGAAGTCAGAAATAAACGTGTTGCATGATGAATGATTCAGCATTCAACGTCGAATCATTCAAGAGGTAAGCGAAGACACCCTTCAAATAGTTAGCAAACAATATTATCCAATAATGCATTAAAATAAGCAATGCAAAATACATATCTAGAACTTAGGGTGCGTTTGATAAAACTGAATAGTTTATCACTGAATGGTTCAGAGTCCTGAACCATTCAAAAACTCTGAATCAATATGATTCGGAATGAAAATTCAGTGTTTGATAAGAGTTCTGAATCAACACTCTGAATGAGTTAAAATTACCATTCTAACCTTGTGTATGATCTATGTTATTTTTATGAACAAGATTATTTTAGTATACTTTTAAAATTTAGAAACATTAAATAAAATATAAAACATAACAAATAACAATAACAAGCTATATAATAGATAAGTAACTTAAATCAAAATATGCAAAATAACATCATTGTTACCATGTGCCAATTATATAGATGCAAGGTCAACTTGTGGGCATAGTTTTTCAACCTTGAATGGCCAATTATCTCTAGCTAGATCGAGTAAAAATACAATCAGTAAAAAAAACATCCATAATTAAATATAAGGCAGCCAACTTTATTGAACAACCATCCAACATGTTTTTAGTGATACTTAGAACATTATATTATAAATACTTAAAAAAAAAAAAAAAAGGACAATCACTAAACTATATTGAAACGGTTAACAGGTTCACTTATACCTGCTTAATGATTTAAATAGTTAGCAAACAATATTATCCAATAATGCATTAAAATAAGCAATGCAAAATACATAACTTTAGTTAGTTGATTTTTTTGTAAAAAAGTATTTTTTTCGACATCTTTTGGTAACGTTGAAGGGTTGATTCTTTTACGAAAGTTGCCTATTTTATCTTTGGAAAAAAAAGGTGAAATGAAGAAAATACTCCTAGTTACTATTGATGAATAGTGAAACAGTGTTTTGTCTATATAAATATAAATATAAATAAATATAAATATGTTGACAAAATATTATTTTAGTGTATAATAATTATTTATTAAATTAAATCATAGCCCATATAGTTTAGTAGCAACTCTCAACCCATTTATATACATATATTTTTAGTTACAGCCCATTTATTTACTTTGGTCCAAGCTCATTTAATTACTTTTTTCTAAAAATAGAGTCTATATTTAAACCCTATAGTTTTCCAGATTACTTACTTCGCCTCTTTCTTCTACTCCTTTTTCTTTTGCACTTCTTCTTCCTTAACTGAAATTCGACAACTAACTCAAACATCCAAGCACCAACTTTCATTTTCCAGCCCCAAAGAAGATTGAAAAGGTGAGAAACAATTAAAAAAAAAAAAAAAAAAAAAAATCATATCTTTGCGTTTGACCGGCGTTGACCAAGGTTGACCGAGTTTTTAGCGAGTTTGGAGCTGATTTCTCGTTTGCTCCCTTCTGCCGATTTCCGCCGAGAACTCGGCCGAGTCGGCCGAGTTTTGCAACACTGCCTGCTACAATTCGATACTACCAATATACACCCCCGAGCCAGGCCAGACTCAAGAAAGACCATCCAATCCACTACCGCACCAATCTGATCTAAAGCGCATATCGGATCAACAGTAAACCAGCAAGCTCTATTCGACGGGAAACCCAAGAACACCTCCCCCCCCTCCCCTGAGACCAGCAAACCGAAGGAACCCCCTGATACAGACCAAACAACCGAACGGGCAGTCGAAAAGCCCTCAAGAGACCACAACAGAAAACCTCATTTTTCGAAATCGACATAGTCGACTACGGCGGCAACAACATCGTTCCAGCCCGAATCGGAGACGACAACAGGGATGATGGAGTGAAACGGAACCAACATAGCTAGCTATAACCCAACCCACCCTAAAACGACAAACACGTATGGCAGCCAGAAAACAAACCAGATTCCGGCCACCACACCTCCTGTCGACGATGGGACAGAAACGGTAGCAGCCAAATAGCATATACTCACCATTTTCAGAAAATAATACCGATTGACATGAACACCCCCCCCCACACACACACACACACACAAACGGAAGCAAATCCGGCGAAAAACACGCCGGAGCAGGTGCACCGACGCCCTAGATCTGATGATCGAAAGTTGGGGAAGACGGCGGCCAAAGACAAAAACGGCCATTACCACCTCCAAAGCCTCAGATCTCACCATGAGATCGCCGCCTGAGAACTCTCGAGGTAGGCCGAAGGTCGCCGGAACTTTGAGAAACAAACCGACCGGAAAAAGCAACCAAGAACGACGGAGAGAATAACTTACCAAACGAAACCCTTTAAACACAGAATGCACGAGCATTCACCGCCTGTGTCGCCGGAGACGCCTGAAGGAAGTCGGCCGCACCCAAAACCGCCGAAAAAAGGTCAAACACACACAGATTTGAGAGAAATGGAAGGGAAAAAAAAGCGGGAAAGAATGAACATCGGACCTCCGGCGAGATGCCGGAAGCCAGGACGGCACCGGAAGCTGTTGGAAAAGTTGGGTTAGAGAGAAGGCAGAGAAACTTGGTCTAGAGAGAGAAGTCTTACACTATAAATAAACAGCTACTGTAATACAGTAACTAATTAAATTAAATGGCTCGTGGCCATTATTTTGGTAGTTTGTACCTACATTTTACCAATATCAGTTAACTTAACCACGCCGAAGTAATTAAAAAAATTGCACATTATTTTATATGTATTTGTCTATTTTAATATTTACAAAAATAATGAAATAAATAATTAAATACAGTAATACGGATTACTCCGTGATAGATAATCTTATTGTAATTGTCAATTATTACACGCCAATACAAACCATTCAAAATTTTACAACATAGAAAACGACAACCTACCTATAACACACGTTACCTTTATTCAGGTAATCACATACCACCGCAACCACCACCGCAACCGCCAGCAGCATCGGATACAATATCTCCGATCAACAGCCCACCCAACGCTCCACCTAACAACCCAGCTCCCAAACCCATACCAAACTTATTTTTCTTCTTCTGCTGCGGTTGCTGCACCACCGGTGGATACCCATACCCCGGTTGCGGTGGATAACCATACCCAGGTTGAGGTGGATAACCCCCATAGGCTGGAGGCGGATAACCACCATAAGCAGGTGGCGGATAACCACCGTACCCTGGTTGTTGCCCGTACACTTCTTTACTTTGTGGTTGAGGATATCCTGCCGGAGGCGGATAATAAGCACCTCCAGGAGCTCCGGCACCGGCGTTTGGTGTAGGATAACCGGCAGGAGGAGTAGGATAGCCGGCTGGAGCAGTAGGATAACCGGTGGGAGCTCCGGTAGTTGGTGTAGAATAACCTGTCGGAGATACGGTGGAAGGTTTGGGATAACCTTCAGGAGCTCCGGCAGCGGCAGCCGGTGCAGGGTAACCGCCGGAAACTGTGGCTGCGGTAGTTGGTGGAGGATACGGCGGCGGATATAAAGAACTAGATCCAGACACAGGATGAGCTACCATAGGGTAAGCAGTAACCGGTTGATCAAGTTTATCAGGTTTTTGAGCCGGATAAGCGGGTACCGGTTCAGCCGGTTTAGCCGGTTTTTCGGCAAATTTATAGGAAAAACTAAGTTCACCTTTTGGTTTACCAGAAGGTTTTCGAACTTGATAACTAACGAACTGTAACGGCTTTCCGTTACTTGACAGACCTTCTAGAAGCTCCTTAACGGGAACATGAACTTCACCGAGATCTTTATCACCAAACATAGCTTCAGTTTTGATTTTAATAACGAGGGTTAATCGGTTTTGTGATGCAGCTAATTCGTCGATTTGAAACTTCATATGTTGATTCCATGTAGGATTTGAATCGGCGTCTTTAGCGACTTGAGTTTTTTGTTTCTGATCTTGTTGATTTCCGGCACCGGAGATGTAAGCGACGGCGTATACGTCCATTTTTCCGACGAGGTTGACTTTATTGAGTCCTTTGGCGGAAATGATTGTGAGATCTAACGATCTGTTCGCCATGAGTGTAATTGAAAATTAAATTGAAGAAGTGAAATTTGGGATTTTGGAGGAATTTATAAAGAAATTGATAGAATAGAGAGTGGACGGAGAATAATATGAGGATTGATAATTTCTAATGGGAGGAACAATACTCTGTAATAATTACGTGACCGAATAATATGGCCGTTGGTTGAGACTTTTTTACTTTATTTTATTTTATTAAAATACTCGTATTTATATTTTTATTTATTATTTATGTATTTTTTATATATACTGATGTGATTCTCACACAGTACTTTTTAATTCATCTATATATTTATCTCATAAATTCATAGTTATACCCAATGTTGTAAAAAACTCGATTACTCGCCGATTAATCTCCGATTAATCATTTGTAAGAGCAATTCGTTCCGATTTTTCAAAATCCGTTTAATTAATCGGTCAACGTCAATTGATCTGTCACAATCGAATTTAGTAATCAAAGTTAGTCAAAGTCAAAATTAGTCAACATTAAAACATAATTTTAAACTAGAACTTTGGAATTTTTGAACAAAATGAACAATTTTAGACAATTATGTTAATGTTTATGTTTATAATTATGGTTTTCTTCTATATTTACACATATAATTTTTAAAATTTAATACTTAAATATATAAAGTACAATCCGATTAATCTTCGAATTACCGATTAATCCTTTCAAAGTCCCGACCGATTAATCCCCGAATAGCGGATTTTGCAACCTTGGTTATACCTCTAAATTAATCTAGGGAGTTGAACTTATATTATTATCATAAGTATAATAGTAAATTAGATGTAGATGGATAAAAAATGATGTGTGATGATCACCTCCCTAATCAG
This sequence comes from Rutidosis leptorrhynchoides, assembly GCF_046630445.1. NCBI lineage: Eukaryota > Viridiplantae > Streptophyta > Magnoliopsida > Asterales > Asteraceae > Rutidosis > Rutidosis leptorrhynchoides. The sequence continues at coordinate 128,215,494 of NC_092334.1, forward strand.
AAACTAGATTATAAAATAAACAAAAATTATAATCATTATCGTTATATAGAGAAGATACCGATTATTTATTAATATATATACTAATTCACGTAAACCGCCAACCAATACGGACCCGCCAAGTACCTCAAATTCACTGTTACACTGTGACGATCGCTCCAAATCCATATGGACGAACACGTCATTCATTGATTTCATTGCGAGGTATTTGACCTCTATGTGATACATTTTGTAACATTGTATTCGTTTGAAAAGGTATTTCATAAATGAATATATAAATTCCAGGTTTTTAACATCTGATGATTTCTACGTATAGACAATCACCATTTAATGGTTTACAATAATACATCTGTTGACAATACAGTCAAAATAAGATACATGGTAATGGTTTGGTGAATTGTAACGACCCGGAAATTTCCGACCAAATTTTAACCTTAAACTCTATATGTTTCCGACACGATAAGCAAAAACCCTAATGTTGAGTCTAGAAAGTTTGAAATCTATGTCCGGATAATCAGTTACCCTCTGACCATGTCTGACGATTCACGAACAATTATATACAAATGTATGTATATATATATAATAATAATAAGAAATAATATATTATTAATGATATTGTATTGTTAATAGTATTAACAATATTATTGTTATACATTTTATGGTAATTATTATAATTAGTAATATTATTATTATTATTATTATTATAATTAGTATTATTATTAATATGTAACATTAATATTAATATAATGAAGTATCATTAATACTATTATTATTACTAAAATTATTAACACTCTTAATTATTGATATTAATATTATGAAGCAACTTATTAATATTTTTTTTACATTAGTATTATGTTATTATTAACATTTTTTTTTACTGTTATCTATTATTTTTTTTTTTAGAATTATATTAATAACTATAGTTATGGAAATTTAATAAAAGAGATATATATACATTTATATACATACAATTATATAAAATATAGTTATATAAATAAAGATTTAAATTAATAAAAATAGAAATTCAGATATCTATTTAAATAATAAATAAATAATAAAGATATAAAACTGATAATTATCTTAGGATTCTGTTTTAGATTTCTGTTTAGCCCGTGATTTCATTGTCGACATCTCCCTCAATATAAATCCATCGATTTCTCAAAACATATTGATAAATTAACTTCGTGTTCTTCAACTTCTTAATCAGATACAGCGTATATAATTCTGTCAGAATCGATTTGTCATGTAACCCAAAATTCCCGTATTCATATAACTCTGTTCTTCACCTTTACAACTAAAAATCGAATTTTAATAAATTTCCCCAATGTAAAAACGCAGTCACGTTTGGAATAACCTACTCAATCTATCTGCCAATTTTCAGGTTTCCATTGTTTATATTAGTTATTGATTTTTGAGTCAAAGTTTGAGTTAAAATGGTTAAACAGATGTTCTTTAATCGAAAATTGATGTTTTAGAGTTTGGTTCCGGCATAATTGACAATCCCAGGAGGTTTGAGTAATGATTTCCTACATAATTCATTTAGAAATCAAGAGCTAAAAACCAATTTATTTTCGAAATCAAATGGGGAGTTCATTGATTATTTTCGAGCACCAGACCCTGATGGGTTTTGAATTTTTCCCGTTTCCCTTTCTTTTAAAACAACAATTATAAATCGTTATATATCAATCTCATATCCTAAAAACTGATTTCATATTTTCTGATGGATTAATGGATTAAACCTGGCAAATTTCGTTTGTGATAGGAAGATGGAAAGAAACAGATATAGTACGGGGTTTATATTTAGATAAATAGGGATTAAATAAGAAAAACAAAGTGGTTCGATTGGTTTGGGGTGCTGTTGTCTGATCACGGGGTCACAAGATCGAGTCTGGTCACTGCCATATATATTACCTTTTTACTGGAAATCCATTTAAGGTAGTTATTATTTATCATTATTATCATTTATTATCATTTATTATTATTATTATTATTATTATTATTGTTATTATTATTATTATTATTATCAGAATTGTTATTAATATCATTATAATCATTATAATTAAAATTATGAGAATTATCATTTTATTTAAAAGTAATATTTTCATTATCATTAAAATTATTATTAGTGATAAAATTTATCAATATCAATAAAATTATTAATTATTATTAAATTTAAAATTTATTATTAAAACAATTATTTTCATTAAAATTATCATTAGAAATACTATTATTTTTATTACAATTATCATCATTTTTATCATTATTTTATTACTAATATTGTTATTATTATAAATCAATATTTTCTTAAAAATACATTACAAATATATTAATATTACATATTACTAAGTTTTTATAATTAAAATAATATTAAGTAAGCTATATATCAATAATATAAATATATATATATATATATATATATTCTTATTATATATAAAACTTGACATAAACTTCTATTTTTAAAATGTTATAATAAATAATAAATGATAAATATTATATTATTAAACTACTTTAATAAGGATTTATTATATTAATAAATGTATTATAGAAATAAATAATTACTACTTAAAGTATATAGGATACATATAACATGTGTTGTACTAAGATTATTAATATATAAACTTGTTAGTTATTATTATTATATGTGTTAATATATATACCTGATATAGGTTCGTGAATCCGAGGCCAACCTTATACGTGTTCAATGATGTTATATGTATTTTTACTACAAAATACAGTATGGTGAGTATATAGTCCCTTTTTAACTGTAAATATTTTTGGGATGAGAATACATGCGCTGTTTTTATAATTGATTTACGTTATGGACACAAGTAACTGAAAAATATATTCTACGTTGAGTTGTACCACTGGCATACTTCCCTGTAGCTTGGTAACTATTATTTACAGCGGTATTGTAAACGCGAATCCTGTTGATAGATCTATCGGGCCTGACAACCCCAACCGGACTGGACGACCAGTATTCAACGGTTGCACAGTACTTCGTTTCGTGACTACACTTGGTACAGTGTAGTAAGATTTCATAATAAAGGGAATATGCGACGTGATTAATTGTTAAGTATGGTTACCAAGTGCTCAACCACTTAGAATATTTTTATTAAATGTTTATATATTAAATCTTGTGGTCCATTGTTATTACGCTGCTAGCATTAAACCTATATATCTCACCAACTTTATGTTGACGTTTTAAAGTATGTTATTCTCAGGTACGAATTAAGTCTTCCGCTGTGCATAAGCTCATGTTAAGGACATTATTAGGATTCGATCAACGCAATGGGACCAACTGTTGAAGATATCGTCCGGATGGATAAGGACGGGTTTTTACAGGTGGTATCAGAGCGTTGGTCTTAGCGAACCAGGTCTTGCATTAGTGTGTCTGACTAGTAGTTGTTAAAATACATTAATGAGTCTGGACTTTGACCGTGTCTATATGTCAAAAGTTTTGCTTATCATATCTAGTTGGAAACCATCTGCTTATCATCCTTAGGAAATTTTCTGCTTATCATTCTTAAGTCTAGACACGTCTTACTGCATTTAGTGCATCGATAGTGTATAGACAAAATTCATATTTTAGCATATCTGTTACTTTGGACTTTAGTTGACATCTTTTCAAAGATTCTCCGTAATTTACGGGATTTTGGTATTATATATACATATGTAAAGTATGTATAGAAGAGTACCAAATCTAACTTCTATAATCTATTTCATACCAAAAATTCATTTTTCCGATTATACAAGATGGATTCCGCATCTAGTTCAAATTCCTCAGATTATGACAGCTATGCCGATATGGATTCTCATTCAAGCTCCGAAGGCAGCATCACCGGAATGGATCAACCAATCTCCCATCATCTATTCTGGATGAATTGGGGGTGGGTTCGTAATATACTAAGTCACTGGAGACATGAAGAGGGTGATCCCTTCCATCCACCAAATTGCCCTCTTGGCGATGAACCTGAAGCACTTACTGGCGAACCTGTTCGAGAAACCATTTTCACTCTCATTTCTAGAGTATCTCGTCATGATTATATACTATCTCATATTTCAGATCTTGTTCATTCGCTCACTCCAACCACCAATCATCCCGGTGTACTAGCAGAAGTTAACGAACTTCGCGCTCGCGTGACGGCTTTGGAGAATACGGTGCGAAGGTTACAAACACCAGCAGCAGCACCAGCAGCATAATCCGTACCACCATCATCAACACCGACAGTACCCATATCACCCTCAACCACAACCGCGTCGTAAACCTCAACATCACAATTTGTACCTCGGATATCAACATCACTCACCTCAATATCACTATCTGTACTTCGAGTATGATCTTCGTTTTACATATCATTCTATATCGATTATCTTCACTTTACTTATCGTTCTATCTCATTTATAACTTCGTTCGACATGGTAATTATGTAATCTTTAATGTTTTAGAGATCATGTAATCAAGTGCTAACAGTAAATCAAATGAGTATAAAATCTTATTGACTCATTAAATCCATAATTACATCTGAAGAAAATATATATGCAAGTATATTTTCATAAAGATCGTAATTAAAAATTCTTTCGTACAAACTGTTAATGATGAAAATATTTTAACGGGTGGGTAGTACCCGAGGAATATTTAGATTTCACATTAACAAGTTACATTGTACATTCTTCGAATCCGATTCAACGATCATCTATTATCCTATTTACAATCACCGATATACGTATCTGTTCACAACAGAATAACCAATTCTGTTCAAATTTCATATTTGGATTTTGACCTATCATAATCCAACAAGTGGCATAATGAAGAAAACATTGGATAAATAAAATTTGTTAGAAACAAACGAACTAATTAATTGAAATATTGTTAAGAATCCACTCTAACTGTTCCAGCTAACTGATCCTAGCTAACTGATTAACATTTAATTTATCGCAATTTAATTATCGCAATTTACATTGTCGCAATTTTATTTATCGTCATTTAATTTCTGTTATTTACATTTACGCACTTTAAATAACGGGACACGTATGCAAGGTTTCGACTTATCATATCGACCCATCTATATATATATATTTCAGAACAACCATAGACACTCTATATGTGAAGGTGGGAGTTGGCTATACAGGGTCGGAGTTGATTCCAAAATATATATATACTTTGAGTTGTGATCGACACCGAGACCGGTACACGGGTCACGATACGTATTATTTAATTCGAATATTATATATTAAATTATATATATGAATCATTGAACTATCGGACTATTGGACTGCTAACTTTGGACAATTAAAATGAATTAAATTAAAATATTGATTATAACATATGAAACTAAATAATTCTTCAAGCTTGCCACTTGATTTCATCTTAAACCTCATTTATACCTCGACAGTTACAATTTGCGTTTAAATCTTTCATGATTTTTTGAAAATCCCTCAATCGAGAAATTGAACTAATCGCACTTCATCTACGGAAGAAAAGATTTTTGCATATAGTTATGCAACTAAAAACTCTCGGAAACTGAGTCAACGTAGCAGTGTTAATTCCTTTAGTGTTATTATTACCCAAAATAACTTTACAATCCCTTTCCAAATTAGCCAATTTTGTCACAGCTCCAGCAAATTAACTTCGACTTCTCAGTAAGACCAGTCTTATTATAACCTCGATATATACACCTTGTCCTTGCGTCATCGTTATCGAAAAACCTTTTATATTCCACCATACTATCATAAGCGTTTAATCATCTAAAAACACAATTCGCCCAAAAACACCTCGGATTGATAATCGACGATTCAGATATGACTGCATTAAATGCAGAGGAAACAGTAAAATTTTAGATGACCTAAATGGCCAAAAGTTTGATGATAAAGAAGGAAATGTTAGGAACGCTCGATAGAAAATTTAGTGTTGAAAAATGGATTGAGCTAATCGTGAAGGAAACAAAGAACAAATACAAGGAATGAACCTGCCTTCAAATAATGCAAATGATTCAGTGTCTGTTGAAACCGTCAGTATGAACCCTACTCCTTATTCTAAACTTTTTCAGATGATATTATTCATCATCATCTTATCTTAGATATTATAAGATATCTTCATATTTTCCGCTATACATATTCTCCATATTTCTAAAGATATTTTTTCACAACTATTCCTATCTACAATCATCTATCTCCCCGTAATATCTGCGTTACAACATAAAAGAAACTGTGTTAGTTCTAAATTCTGAAATCTTCAAGTTTAAAATATGAATGTTTTGAAGCAGTGTTGGGAACTGATGCGTGAATTAGTATAATATAATGAAACTTGATCAACTTCATTATATTACAGTAAGTCATGCTGCGTTTCTAATGGAATGTGATGATTCACAGTACCATCATCATGTGCCATGTTACACGGCTCTTACAATCTATCCAATCTCTAAACATATCAAGAGAATATTCTTTTGATGATTCGGTCATTTCCAGGATATTCTGGTAATTTGACAAATCAAAAATCGTGCCATTACCAATTCTCTCTTAGGACATTAACTATATTCATTTCGAATTTCACACCTACGAATTCCAGACCATTACAAAAGATGCTTAGTTGAAAAGGAGGAAAAGAAAAAGAATGAAGCTCCGAAATAGAAATTGGAGTAAAAATCGCAGTAAATGGAAGAGAGTATTAACTGTGGATGATAATGATTATAGAAAACAAAAGCAAGGACATCGAAGTATAAGGGAAGATATAAAACCCAGCAATCACTCAGAAACTACAAACCGTGTATATCAATACGTATTGCAACGTAAAGACATGGAAGAATTAGAAACATTATAATTCCAAGGAAATCATAAAAGTGAATAGATTCTTCTGGCGGCAGATGAAAGAGAAGAATGAAAGATATGAAAGTTAGAAGTATATCAAGAATCAGAACGGGATGGAGCATTTTAAAGAATACTTTAAAGTATGAATCAAGGGAGAAAGAATAGAAGATGTGAATTGTGAAAAAAAAAAGGAAAACGAAGAAGTGGATTTATAGTGAAATATCCGATAAAGAAATCGTAACAAATTGTCGCATTAAATCAAAGAAGATCCTGATCGCCGAAGAACCAAATCTTATTACTTAAGATTTTCTTTAAATCCCGTAAATTTCGGGAATCAATCATAACTACGTCATCGGTTAAAACAATTTCATATTCACTCATTTCATTCTTTTGTGATAGCTTCACTCATGCGCTTCACATAATCGAATCGTTTTATCAATATCCCTCAATAATGATAAAACTCCATTATCACCTCATATTCATCATGAAAACATTCCTATTGTTATTTATGACAACCTCTATCAAATTTCGGGGACGAAATTTCTTTAACGGGTGGGTACTGTAACGACCCGGAAATTTCCGACCAAATTTTAACCTTAAACTCTATATGTTTCCGACACGATAAGCAAAAACCCTAATGTTGAGTCTAGAAAGTTTGAAATCTATGTCCGGATAATCAGTTACCCTCTGACCATGCCTGACGATTCACGAACAATTATATACAAATGTATGTATATATATATAATAATAATAAGAAATAATATATTATTAATGATATTGTATTGTTAATAGTATTAACAATATTATTGTTATACATTTTATGGTAATTATTATAATTAGTAATATTATTATTATTATTATTATTATTATAATTAGTATTATTATTAATATGTAACATTAATATTAATATAATGAAGTATCATTAATACTATTATTATTACTAAAATTATTAACACTCTTAATTATTGATATTAATATTATGAAGCAACTTATTAATATTTTTTTTACATTAGTATTATGTTATTATTAACATTTTTTTTTACTGTTATCTATTATTTATTTTTTTTAGAATTATATTAATAACTATAGTTATGGAAATTTAATAAAAGAGATATATATACATTTATATACATACAATTATATAAAATATAGTTATATAAATAAAGATTTAAATTAATAAAAATAGAAATTCAGATATCTATTTAAATAATAAATAAATAATAAAGATATAAAACTGATAATTAGCTTAGGATTCTGTTTTAGATTTCTGTTTAGCCCGTGATTTCATTGTCGACATCTCCCTCAATATAAATCCATCGATTTCTCAAAACATATTGATAAATTAACTTCGTGTTCTTCAACTTCTTAATCAGATACAGCGTATATAATTCTGTCAGAATCGATTTGTCATGTAACCCAAAATTCCCGTATTCATATAACTCTGTTCTTCACCTTTACAACTAAAAATCGAATTTTAATAAATTTCCCCAATGTAAAAACGCAGTCACGTTTGGAATAACCTACTCAATCTATCTGCCAATTTTCAGGTTTCCATTGTTTATATTAGTTATTGATTTTTGAGTCAAAGTTTGAGTTAAAATGGTTAAACAGATGTTCTTTAATCGAAAATTGATGTTTTAGAGTTTGGTTCCGGCATAATTGACAATCCCAGGAGGTTTGAGTAATGATTTCCTACATAATTCATTTAGAAATCAAGAGCTAAAAACCAATTTATTTTCGAAATCAAATGGGGAGTTCATTGATTATTTTCGAGCACCAGACCCTGATGGGTTTTGAATTTTTCCCGTTTCCCTTTCTTTTAAAACAACAATTATAAATCGTTATATATCAATCTCATATCCTAAAAACTGATTTCATATTTTCTGATGGATTAATGGATTAAACCTGGCAAATTTCGTTTGTGATAGGAAGATGGAAAGAAACAGATATAGTACGGGGTTTATATTTAGATAAATAGGGATTAAATAAGAAAAACAAAGTGGTTCGATTGGTTTGGGGTGCTGTTGTCTGATCACGGGGTCACAAGATCGAGTCTGGTCACTGCCATATATATTACCTTTTTACTGGAAATCCATTTAAGGTAGTTATTATTTATCATTATTATCATTTATTATCATTTATTATTATTATTATTATTATTATTATTGTTATTATTATTATTATTATTATCAGAATTGTTATTAATATCATTATAATCATTATAATTAAAATTATGAGAATTATCATTTTATTTAAAAGTAATATTTTCATTATCATTAAAATTATTATTAGTGATAAAATTTATCAATATCAATAAAATTATTAATTATTATTAAATTTAAAATTTATTATTAAAACAATTATTTTCATTAAAATTATCATTAGAAATACTATTATTTTTATTACAATTATCATCATTTTTATCATTATTTTATTACTAATATTGTTATTATTATAAATCAATATTTTCTTAAAAATACATTACAAATATATTAATATTACATATTACTAAGTTTTTATAATTAAAATAATATTAAGTAAGCTATATATCAATAATATAAATATATATATATATATATATATATATTCTTATTATATATAAAACTTGACATAAACTTCTATTTTTAAAATGTTATAATAAATAATAAATGATAAATATTATATTATTAAACTACTTTAATAAGGATTTATTATATTAATAAATGTATTATAGAAATAAATAATTACTACTTAAAGTATATAGGATACATATAACATGTGTTGTACTAAGATTATTAATATATAAACTTGTTAGTTATTATTATTATATGTGTTAATATATATACCTGATATAGGTTCGTGAATCCGAGGCCAACCTTATACGTGTTCAATGATGTTATATGTATTTTTACTACAAAATACAGTATGGTGAGTATATAGTCCCTTTTTAACTGTAAATATTTTTGGGATGAGAATACATGCGCTGTTTTTATAATTGATTTACGTTATGGACACAAGTAACTGAAAAATATATTCTACGTTGAGTTGTACCACTGGCATACTTCCCTGTAGCTTGGTAACTATTATTTACAGCGGTATTGTAAACGCGAATCCTGTTGATAGATCTATCGGGCCTGACAACCCCAACCGGACTGGACGACCAGTATTCAACGGTTGCACAGTACTTCGTTTCGTGACTACACTTGGTACAGTGTAGTAAGATTTCATAATAAAGGGAATATGCGACGTGATTAATTGTTAAGTATGGTTACCAAGTGCTCAACCACTTAGAATATTTTTATTAAATGTTTATATATTAAATCTTGTGGTCCATTGTTATTACGCTGCTAGCATTAAACCTATATATCTCACCAACTTTATGTTGACGTTTTAAAGTATGTTATTCTCAGGTACGAATTAAGTCTTCCGCTGTGCATAAGCTCATGTTAAGGACATTATTAGGATTCGATCAACGCAATGGGACCAACTGTTGAAGATATCGTCCGGATGGATAAGGACGGGTTTTTACATGAATGCAAGTTTCTTGTATATAGCATGTATGACTCCAAGCACATATCTTGTATCACGTATAAGCAAACAACGGAAGACTTCTAGAATCCTGAGAATAAACATGCTTCAAGTGTCAACACAAAGGTTGGTGAGTTCATAGTTTTAATATTACACATAATCCGTATATCAATGTGGATTACAAAAGTTCAGTTGTTTTATTTAAAACGTTATCAATAGGTTTTACATAAAAGGTGGATCACAAGATTTCAGTTGTTTCATCCGAAACGTTTATCAATCGGTTCTACAAAATTGAGCACCCTGGTAACTAAACTTTAATGCTTATATTATTTGTACCCTTTGTATAATCATCTTAATAATACACGCAAACCAACGTGTACGCTTCTCAAATAGCATACGTCCGTTAAAAGGCTAGTGCTCTAGCTCGGACGGGGATATCAAGCCCTATGGATCCATATACTACTACTCGCGCCCACCAGTTCTTATAACTGGCAGTTAACAGTTACCAAAGCTAAGGGATTTTCTGTTCAAACTCAGTGTAGAATTTAGTATGTACTTGTATCCATTGTGTTTAAAATAAAGTGCATGTATTCTCATCCCAAAAATATATATTGCAAAAGCAATTAAAAAGGGAGCAAATGAAACTCACGCATATAAATATTGTATATCGGTTAATAAAGCATTTGCATGTATTCTCAGCCCAAAAATGTAGAGAGTAAAAGGGATCTTATGAAACTCACAGTTAAATATTGATATACAATATTGTAGGAAAGCACGTAGACGCATCGGAGATGATAAACACGAGGTTTGATTCACAAAAAAAAAATACCCCCGAACATTACCCATAACCTCCTTGGCAATAACCCATAATTTCCTTAGCTCTAGCTTGCTCGAAAACTCATTTTGAAAATTACTTGGACAGCACTCCGTCGTAATATTTTTTGTACATTATTATTTTTGTATCGCAAAAATAATAACACTAATAATAATAAAAAATAATAAGATTAATAATAATCTTTTTAATAATAATAATAATAATAATAATAATAATAATAATAATAATAAATAATAAATAATATTACGGAGTATATATATATTTGTCTATGTGTGTGATTTAAATCGAGCGAAAACACTGAAATTTATAGATGTGGCCTGAAATCTGGAGTCATGCGACTCGCATGGAAATGGCCTTCTGGCCATGCGACTCGCATGAGGACCAGGGACAGCTCACATTGTTTTGGCTCCTAGCTTGTCGACATAATATAAAATAAATATAAATATATAAATAATTAATATAATTATTTATATATTATATTTTATTCTTGTGCATAGTAGACTAGATATTTTTGGTCCGTTGCGTCGGGCGTTTCTTCTTGACTCGGGTCCCGGTTCCGGATTTTCAGACGTCCTTGCGTACTATTTTATATCGTGTACTTTGCGTTCCGCAACTTGTACTCTTGTCATTTTTTAGACGTTCTTCATCAATAATTTGAACCTTTTTAATTGTATCTTGTACATTTGAGCATTTTGGACCTTTCCGTTTTCAATTCTTCGTTTTCGCCTTTTGTCTTCGCACTTATTAAATATAAACGAATATTACTTGAATATGGAACAATTACAACTAAAATCCTGTCTTTCTTGGGGGATAATGCTATGAAATATATGTTCCTTTTTAGCCTTATCAATAGCCTTAAATTATCCCTTAATTATATCACTCAAAGTGTATCTTAAACTTTCGAGTGTTTTGGTCACTTACTTCTATAAATCATCGTCTCGCTATTTGTTAAAATACATTTTTATAATAGCGTTTTACTGTAGCAAAGTTACTGTAGCAAAGTCAAATTTTACTGTAGCAATTCACTATAGCAAATAGTGATTTTCGAAAACACTGTAGCATTTTGAGTAATGTGGCAATTTGAAAACACTGTAACAAATTAGTGTTTAACTGGTTCATCTTAAACGCTTTAGTTAACTTATCTAAATATCCATTGAATCAATAAACGAATGTTACTATCGTTTATTATATATATGTATATATCTTTTTAATATACATAAATCAGTTTTTAAATACACATTGGAAGTTATTTATAAATAAATTTTAATAATAAATATTTCAACTTATCATATACATTCAAATAGATATTTAAACCAATAAGTTTAATGTACGGTATCAAACAATTAATACATTGTTACCTTTTCATGTTATAGTATATATGTATCTATTTACATATAATTGTTCTCGAATCGTCGAAAATAACCGAAGGGTATTTAAATATATAAAAGTAGTTCAAAAATTTTGAGATTCAGTTTTACAGACTTTGCTTATCGTGTCGAAAATGTTAATCATACAAAGATTAAGTTTAAATTTGGTCAGAAATTTCCGGGTCATCACAGTACCTACCCGTTAAAGAAATTTCATCCCGAAATTTGAGTGAGGTCGTCATGGCTAACAATAAAAATGTTTTAATGACGAATATGAGTTGATAATAGAGTTTTATCTATGTTTGAATAATATGGATAAAATAATCCAGTTACTCGAAGCGTATGAGAGAAGTTATCGTAATCAAGTGAAATGGAGAATAGAGATGCGTCTTATCTCTTGATGTAGTAACGATTGATTTCCGGATTTTAAGGAATAGAAAATCTTCATAATTTAAATAAGATTTGATTTTTCGGAATTTGCGGAAATTAGAATTTTCTTTGATTAAATGCGTAATCTGACTCTATTACTGCGTCCGATATTTTGCTATAAATTGACCTCTTCCTTTTCATTTATTTTCAACACTCCTATAATTTTCTTTATTATTTCATACATCCCAATAGATTGTGAAAATGCTTAATCCAGTTCTGATTCTTGATATTTTCCTGGCTATCGTATCCTTCATTCTTCTTTTTCATCTGCCACCAGAGGAAGTTATTTTCTTCTACTATTACCTTGGGGTTATAGTGTTTTTCATTCTCCCGTGTCTTTATATTGCTATACGCATTGATATACACGGTTTGTAATTTCGGGGTTGTTTTCGGGCTTTATATTTTCCATTATATTTCGGAGCTTCATGCTTTCGTTTTCTTTTCCCGACTTTAAGTCAAGCGAATAATGGTCCAAAATTCGTAGGTATGGATTTTGAAATGAACATAATTAATATTCTAAGAAAGAAACGGTAATGGCACAATCTGACTTGTCAAATTACCAGAATACCTCGAAAAAGACCTTAATCATCAAGAAAAATATTTTCTTGATATGTTTAGAGGTTAAATAGAATGAAAGAGTTATGTAACATGGTTCATGATGAGGGTATGATCTGTGAACCTTTATCACGTTCCATTATAAACTCAGCATGACTTACTGTAATATAATCACGTTGATCAAGTGTCATTATATTATACTAATTCATGCTTCAGTTCCCAACACTACTTCAAAACATTCAAATTTTAAACTTGAAGGTTTCAGAATTTAGAAACTAAAATAGTTTCTTTTATGATGTAATACAGATAGCGCGAAGAGATGAATGATTTCAGATAAGAATGCTTATGAAAATATCTTCAGAAATATCGAGGATATTTAAAAGATACGATGATATCTTAGAATTTCTAATATCGAAGAATGATGAAGAAGATTTGTTCGTAACGGATTTTGAGTTAGTAGCAAGGTATTCGTTAATGACTTCAGCAGATACTGAATCATTTGTATTCTTTGAAGGCAGGTTTAGTCTTTGTGATTTATCCACAGCCCTCCTTCATACTTTGCTCAATCCGTTTTCCAGTTTCAAACCTTCTTTTTTTTCTCAGCTTTACCATCATATTATTCTTTATCATCAAACTTTTGACTGTTAAGGTCGTTTACAGTTTTTGCTGCTTCATCAGCATTGTTCTAATTTCAGAGAACTAGTTTCATAGTTTGGGGTGTTTTTCAAAAACTTCACATTCGAAGTATGTAATTCGAGGAGGTAGACGTTATATGTACACATATAACTGTTGGCGTAGACGTGCTGCAAGATTTCAAAATACTGATTGCAAATTCCCGATAGTTGGAATGGCAACTATTGTTACAAGATGTGGATGAGTACATGATAGGGTTTCAATGTATATATAGTGATTTCCGGAGAGTTTCAAATAGCAGAGTGACGGAGTCGCTGGTACATTTACTGCTAATATGGTGGAACATAAAAGGTTCCCCAGTAACAAAAACGTATATGCCAAAGTTATAAGTCTGAAAGGTCGTCGTTGACTAGTTGAATGGGTGATAATACTGGATACTTTTAAAAAGGAATTGCAAGGTTATTTTCAGTAATGATAATGCCGAAGGATTTATCACAGATACGTGTTAAAGTTTTACTTAGGTTTCGAGAGCTTTCCAGATATATGATTATAATTACAAATCTTTCTTCTCGTAGATATCGTGTAGTTGGTTTGTCTTCTCGTTTGTTCATTAGTTGAAGTGTTTCCAAGAATTTTGATGGGTTTGAACGCAAAATGTAATCATATGATGTTCTAGTACTGTTCTGAATTCAAAGCATGGTTTTCGAAGCATGGTTTTGAAAGATGTAGGAATCTAAGAGTGATGTTTTTCGTTTAATCTTGACTTGGATTCTGATCTATCGAAATCAGAATATGAAATTGAATGAAAATGGTTATTCTGCGATGAACAGATACGTATATCTATAGGTTTGAGCAGTATAGTTAATGATTGTTGAATCAAAATTGAAGAATGTATAGTGTAACATATTAATGTGGAATTTATATATTTCTAGGGTATTACCTACCCGTTAAAATATTCTCATCATTAACAGTTTGTACAAAAGGATTTTCAATTACAATCTTTATGAAACTATATGTATGTATATTTCCTTCAGATGTAATATAAATTTAATGAGTTATTAAACTCATTTGATTTTCGGTTGGAACTAGAAACAAATAATCTCTTCTATATTAAAGATTACATAATCGTCGCAGGATATTTCTCCAATGAAGTTATGAATCAATACTTCATCGTTTATGGTTATTAGTATTCTTCGGTGCCTACGGTGCATATGAGGTTGATACTCGTGGAACAGATTGTGAGGTTGAGGTTTCCGGTGCGGATGTTGTTGTTGGTGGTAATGGTACTGTTGTTGGTTGTGCTGCTGGTACTGGTGGTGCTACCGGTGCTGCCTGTGATGCCTGCAAATTGTGCATCATATTCTCCAAAGCCACAACTCGAGCGCGAAGCTCGTTAACTTCTTCTATTATTCCGGGATGATTGGCGGTTGGTACGAGAGGATGAATAAAGTTTAAAATTCTAGTTATCATATAATCGTTGCGAAATATCCTGGAAATTAGGGTAAAGATAGTGTTTCGAACGGGTTCGCCGGTAAGTGCCTCAGGTTCCTCACCAAGAGGTGAATTCGGTTGGTGGAAAGGATCGCCTTCCTCTTGTCTCCATTGATTAAGTTGATTACGAACCCATCCCCAATTCATCCAGAATTGGTGATGACTGATTGGTTGATTCATTCCGGTTACACTGCTTTCGGAACTCAGGTGGAAATTCATATCGGAATCCGAAGAACTCGAATTACTTGTAGAATTCATCTTATACGGTTAGATAAAGAATTTTCGATGTGAAATGATTTTCGGATATCGGATGATATTCTAATTACATAGAATACCTTTATATAGTACAAAGGATCCGCAAATTACGGAGAAACTTTCGGAAACTGTCAAGTAAAGGTAACATTAACAGATACGCTAAGATATTCATTTTGTCTATACACTAGTAATGCAATCCATGCAATAAGGTGTGTCTAGACTACAAATGATAAGCAGGTAATTTTCCACACAAGGAATGATAAGCAGGTAATTTCTAACAAAAAAAATTATAAGCAACAACTTTTATCATGCCGACATGGTCGAAGTCCATACTCACTAATGTATCCTAACAATAACCGGTTAGACACACTAATGCAAATTCTGGTTCGCTAAGACCAACGCTCTGATACCAACTGTGACGATCGCTCCAAATCCATATGGACGAACACGTCATTCATTGATTTCATTGCGAGGTATTTGACCTCTATGTGATACATTTTGTAACATTGTATTCGTTTGAAAAGGTATTTCATAAATGAATATATAAATTCCAGGTTTTTAACATCTGATGATTTCTACGTATAGACAATCACCATTTAATGGTTTACAATAATACATCTGTTGACAATACAGTCAAAATAAGATACATGGTAATGGTTTGGTGAATGCAAGTTTCTTGTATATAGCATGTATGACTCCAAGCACATATCTTGTATCACGTATAAGCAAACAACGGAAGACTTCTAGAATCCTGAGAATAAACATGCTTCAAGTGTCAACACAAAGGTTGGTGAGTTCATAGTTTTAATATTACACATAATCCGTATATCAATGTGGATTACAAAAGTTCAGTTGTTTTATTTAAAACGTTATCAATAGGTTTTACATAAAAGGTGGATCACAAGATTTCAGTTGTTTCATCCGAAACGTTTATCAATCGGTTCTACAAAATTGAGCACCCTGGTAACTAAACTTTAATGCTTATATTATTTGTACCCTTTGTATAATCATCTTAATAATACACGCAAACCAACGTGTACGCTTCTCAAATAGCATACGTCCGTTAAAAGGCTAGTGCTCTAGCTCGGACGGGGATATCAAGCCCTATGGATCCATATACTACTACTCGCGCCCACCAGTTCTTATAACTGGCAGTTAACAGTTACCAAAGCTAAGGGATTTTCGGTTCAAACTCAGTGTAGAATTTAGTATGTACTTGTATCCATTGTGTTTAAAATAAAGTGCATGTATTCTCATCCCAAAAATATATATTGCAAAAGCAATTAAAAAGGGAGCAAATGAAACTCACGCATATAAATATTGTATATCGGTTAATAAAGCATTTGCATGTATTCTCAGCCCAAAAATGTAGAGAGTAAAAGGGATCTTATGAAACTCACAGTTAAATATTGATATACAATATTGTAGGAAAGCACGTAGACGCATCGGAGATGATAAACACGAGGTTTGATTCACAAAAAAAAAATACCCCCGAACATTACCCATAACCTCCTTGGCAATAACCCATAATTTCCTTAGCTCTAGCTTGCTCGAAAACTCATTTTGAAAATTACTTGGACAGCACTCCGTCGTAATATTTTTTGTACATTATTATTTTTGTATCGCAAAAATAATAACACTAATAATAATAAAAAATAATAAGATTAATAATAATCTTATTAATAATAATAATAATAATAATAATAATAATAATAATAATAAATAATAAATAATATTACGGAGTATATATATATTTGTGTATGTGTGTGATTTAAATCGAGCGAAAACACTGAAATTTATAGATGTGGCCTGAAATCTGGAGTCATGCGACTCGCATGGAAATGGCCTTCTGGCCATGCGACTCGCATGAGGACCAGGGACAGCTCACATTGTTTTGGCTCCTAGCTTGTCGACATAATATAAAATAAATATAAATATATAAATAATTAATATAATTATTTATATATTATATTTTATTCTTGTGCATAGTAGACTAGATATTTTTGGTCCGTTGCGTCGGGCGTTTCTTCTTGACTCGGGTCCCGGTTTCGGATTTTCAGACGTCCTTGCGTACTATTTTATATCGTGTACTTTGCGTTCCGCAACTTGTACTCTTGTCATTTTTTAGACGTTCTTCATCAATAATTTGAACCTTTTTAATTGTATCTTGTACATTTGAGCATTTTGGACCTTTCCGTTTTCAATTCTTCGTTTTCGCCTTTTGTCTTCGCACTTATTAAATATAAACGAATATTACTTGAATATGGAACAATTACAACTAAAATCCTGTCTTTCTTGGGGGATAATGCTATGAAATATATGTTCCTTTTTAGCCTTATCAATAGCCTTAAATTATCCCTTAATTATATCACTCAAAGTGTATCTTAAACTTTCGAGTGTTTTGGTCACTTACTTCTATAAATCATCGTCTCGCTATTTGTTAAAATACATTTTTATAATAGCGTTTTACTGTAGCAAAGTTACTGTAGCAAAGTCAAATTTTACTATAGCAATTCACTATAGCAAATAGTGATTTTCGAAAACACTGTAGCATTTTGAGTAATGTGGCAATTTGAAAACACTGTAACAAATTAGTGTTTAACTGGTTCATCTTAAACGCTTTAGTTAACTTATCTAAATATCCATTGAATCAATAAACGAATGTTACTATCGTTTATTATATATATGTATATATCTTTTTAATATACATAAATCAGTTTTTAAATACACATTGGAAGTTATTTATAAATAAATTTTAATAATAAATATTTCAACTTATCATATACATTCAAATAGATATTTAAACCAATAAGTTTAATGTACGGTATCAAACAATTAATACATTGTTACCTTTTCATGTTATAGTATATATGTATCTATTTACATATAATTGTTCTCGAATCGTCAAAAATAACCGAAGGGTATTTAAATATATAAAAGTAGTTCAAAAATTTTGAGATTCAGTTTTACAGACTTTGCTTATCGTGTCGAAAATGTTAATCATACAAAGATTAAGTTTAAATTTGGTCAGAAATTTCCGGGTCATCACATACACTGTAGCAGTTACTGTAGCTTTTTTTTCAGCATCTTTTTTCCCACTCCTTTGTCTGTATAGATGTCTGGACTCCATCTCCTTCTTCAAAAACAAACACGATCAAATCCTTAACAAGACCGACTACGGCATACTCCGGCCGTTTTATGTAAAGCCGCCACCACCAGTGAATTCGTTATGATCTTCCGACCAAGATGGTGCAAACACATCTTCGCGAACTGAAATGACTCGTTCATACCGATTATAAACGATTCACAATAGTTGATTTCATTACGAGGTATTTGACCTCTATATGATACATTTTACAAACATTACATTCGTTTTTAAAAGACAAACTTTCATTACATCAAAAGTTGACGGCATGCATACCATTTCATAATATATCCAACTATAATTGACTTAATAATAATCTTGATGAACTCAACGACTCGAATGCAACGTCTTTTGAAATATGTCATGAATGACTCCAAGTAATATCTCTAAAATGAGCAAATGCACAGCGGAAGATTTCTTTCATACCTGAGAATAAACATGCTTTAAAGTGTCAATCAAAAGGTTGGTGAGTTCATTAGTTTATCATAATCGATCATTTTCATCATTTTAATAGACCACAATATTTTCATTTCCTTTTCTCATAAATATACATCCCATACATAGAGACAAAAATCATTCATATGGATTGAACACCTGATAACCGACATTAACATCATGCATATAGAATATCCTCAAAACAGAAATCCATCTGTATAATATAAACTCGAAGTACTAAAGCATACCTTTTTTCAGTATGGGGGGTGTTAGTGCCCGTAGATCTACCTTTAGGATTCGCGTCAATTAGGGTGTCTGTTCCCTAATTCTTAGGCTACCAAGCTAAAATGGTGATATTCGATTCGATAATCCAACCATAAAATGTAATTTTCGAGTACTTGTGTCTATTTCGTCAAACATTTATAAAACAGTGCATGTATTCTCAGTCCCAAAATATATATATTGCAAAAGCATTTAAAAAGGGAGTAATGAAACTCACAATACGATATTTTGTAGTAAAAATATTAATACGACGATACTGAACAATGCAGAGTTGGCCTCAGATTCACGAACCTATATCATTTGTATATATATTAACACACGTAATTGTAATCGAATAAATATATATATATTATTATTAGTGATGTAATTTATATATATATATATATATGTGTATATATATATATATGTATATATATATATATATATATATATATATATATATATATATATATATATATATATATATATATATATATATATTAATAAATTAATAAGTTTCATTATATATATATTTTCATTTTATATATAAAAATATTAATATAGTTAAGTTATGTAGTTTAAATATACTTTTGTATATAAAATCTTTATTTTTTATACCTATAGTCTTAACAACGTTATTAAAACTTTTATTTTTATATTCATATCTTATTTTAATATTAATAATATTGATGATAATTATAATAATAATACCGATAGTTTTAATGATAACTTTAGTAAAATTGATAGTAATGGTAATAAATTTTAATAATAATAGTACTAATAATGATAATCATAATAATAATGGTAATATTAATGATAATACTTATAATAACAATAATGATAAATATGTTATTAATAATTATAAATATATTGATAATACTAATATTTATAAAATGATACAAATTTTAATATTAATGATAATAATAATATATTTTTATTACTTTCATAATAATCATAATCATAATCATAATCATAATCATAATCATAATCATAATGATGATAATAATACTAAAATGATAAGTTTACTACTAATAATAATATTATTAATAATTATGATAATAATACTTAAATGATAAAATCAACGGTAATAAATATATTAATAATACTTATAATAATACTAATAATAACAATAATGGGTATGCTACTTATAGTTATGATAATAATAATAATTATTACAATACTAATAATAATTATAATACTAATAATAATTATTATACTAGTAATAATAATATTAATAACAATAATAATAATAATAATAATGATAATAATGATAATAATAATAATAATAATAATAATATAATAATAATAATAATAATAATAATAATAATAATAATAATAATAATAATAATAATAATAATAATAATAATAATAATAATAAATAAAAGTGTATACCCCTTAGAATCTTTTCCTAAAAAAAATTGTCTCGGACCGGGCTCGAACCCCCGACCTCTCGTTAAACCGTCATAACCCCAACCATTCCTCCGTTTCCATTTTTCCTGATATACAGTCGATCCTAATTTATTTCATCTGTCTTCTGTTCCCATCATCTTCATAATATCAAACAGACCAGGGTATATTACTCCATCTAATCGAATCAAATTTTTTAGTTTAGGTTTTGTAAATGTCACACAGTGATGGGCTGTCGAATTGAATTGGATTAATAGAAAATAAATAAGAAAAAAAAAATCAAACTGCAGATGTATCTGTATACGTGAAGAACACAAACAAAACTCAAATTCAAATTTTGAATTCCAAATCGTTTTAGACTATAATTATAACATGAAAGAGGTCTGAAATCGTTTATGTAAACTTTCTGAACCATCAATTTCAACAGAAATGATCTCTAAAACTCTAATTTGTTTGAAGAACACAAGTTTGACTTTTTAAATTTTTAATCTTTGACCTTGAAATTGGAAATCAATCGAGGGAATTGATATGTGAAAACTTACAGATAGTTTTAACGGATGCCTCCTAACACATCTGTGTTATTAGATTTTGAAGTTGATCCGAAAATGGATTATGGATTAAAATGGGTTTACAAACAAAAAAAATTGAGTTATTACTGTGGTTTTCTTTTTGATTTCACGAACAGCAGAAGCTGTATAACGTACATGTAAATGATTGATATTACAACAACAATTGATTGAAGGTTGTTTGTAGTGATGATGAATCGACAACAGGTCACGGGCGAGAAGGAGAACAGAGAAAAGAGAAAAAAGATTAGATAATAATGATATGATATAATCCTTACGCGTATATATCTGTTTTTTATACAATATATTTAATATTAATAACTATAATTAATAATTATAATATTGATAATCATACATAATAATGATAATAATATATTGTATTATAATTATATTTATTATACTAATACTAATGATTTTTAATGGTAGTAATAATTAATAATACTAATAATAATCATATTAATAATAATAATTAATAATAATACTAAAAATTATAAAAATGATATTAATAATATTAATAATAATATAATAAGTTTTTCATATCAAATTGTATATATATATATATATATATATATATATATATATATATTTTATATTAGAAATAGTAATATTAATAATACAAATATTAATATCCATATTAACAATAATAAAATTAATGACAATAATATTAATATAACAAATATATTTCAAACTTGTAATTTAATCTAATATAATACCATTTATTTTTTATGTAATATTATATTATATGATGACATTTACTGAATAGTTAATATTTATATATTTCATATATATTTAATAGAAATCATATATAGATTCATAATAACATATATATTTATATATCTATTTATTTTAACAATGGCTTAATTATTCAAAGTATTATTTTACATTTTAAATTTCAATTAAATAGTGTATACTTTACTAATTCAAAATATTATATATATACTTATATTTATATTTATATAATATATATATACACACATTTATTTACAACAAATGTTCGTGAATCGTCGGGAATAGTCAAAGTCAAATGCATTCATGAGAAATAGTTCAAACATTTTGAGACTCGGTTTAATAGACTTTACTTATCGTGTCAGAATCTTATAAAGATAAAGTTTAAATTTGATCGAAAATTTTCGGGTCGTCACAGTACCTACCCGTTAAAGAAATTTCGTCCCCGAATTTGATCGAGGTCGTCATGGCTAACAATAAAAATGTTTTCATGACGATTATGAGTTGATAAATAGAGTTTTATCAATATCAAGTAATATGGATAAAACCATTTGATTTTGTGAAGAGTACGAGTGAAGCTATCACAAAATAGTGAAATGAGAAATAGAGATTCGTCATAACTTTTGACATAGTCATGATTGATTTTTCCGGAATTTAAAAGATTTAAAGAATATCATCGTGATCTATATAAGATCTGATTCTTCGGGAATTAAGGAAATTAAGATCCTCTTTGGTTAAATGCGATAATCCGTTTTGATTTCTCTGCCGGATATTTCACTGTAAATCTACTCCCTTCGTTTCCTTTATATATTGGAGTTCCATCCTTTTGTTTTCTCTTCCCGACTTTAAGTCAAGTGAAAAATGGTCCAGAATTCATAGGTATGGAGTTTCGAATGAACATGACTAATGTTCTAAGCAGGAAGGAACGTAATAGCATTATCTTGATTGATTAAATTACCATAATTCAAGAGAAAAGATAGAACTATCAAGAAAATATGTTCTTGATTTGTTCAAAGATTAGGTAAAATGTAAGAGTCGTATAACATGGCACATGATGACATTATGGTCTGTGAATCATCACGTTTCATTAGAAACTCAGCATGACTTTCTGTAATATAATCACGTTGATCAAGTGTCATTATATTATACTAACTCATGCATCAGTTCCCAACACTACTTCAAAAACATTCATACTTTAAACTCGGAAGGTTTCAAAATTCAGAAACAAAAATAGTTTCCATTTTGATGTGATACAGATAACGCGAGGAGATAAATGATTTCAGATAAGAATAGTTATGAAAATATCTTCAGAAATATCGAGGATATTTATAATGAAAGATATGATGATATCTTAGAATTTCTAATATCGAATGATGATGAGGAAGATTTGTCCGTAAAGGTTTCGAGTTAGGAGCAAGATATTCGTTAATGACTTCAGCAGATACTGAATCATTTGGATTCTTTGAAGGCAGGTTTATTCTTTGTGATTTGTCCACAGCCTCCTTCATGGTTTGCTCAATCCGTTTTTCAGTTCCAACTTTTCTGAGCTTTGCCAACATACTATTCTTCATCATCAAACTTTCGACAGTTAAGGTCGTTTACAGTTTTTGCTGCTTCATCAGCAATTTTCAAAATTTGGAGTATTGATTCGTAGACTGGGTGCTTTTCAGAATTTCAGAATGGAAGATCATAATTCTAAGTGATAAATGTTATATGTATACATATAACCATTGATGTAGAAACGCTGTGAGATTCAAAATACTGATTTGCTGATTCCCAGTAATTGGTATGATAATTCTCGTTACAAGATGCCGATGAATATATGATAGGGTTTTAATGAACAAATATAATGGTTCTTTAGAGAGACTTAAGCCGATGAGTAATGAAGTTTCTGGTAAGTTTCTGCTAATGTGGTGAGATATAAATGGTTCCCCGGTAACGATGACGAAAGGCAAACTTATATATCAATGTTATAATAAGGCTAATTCGAATGAAAAATTAAAGTTGACTTGCTGGAGCTGTAACAAAATTGGCTATTTTATAAAGGGATTGTAAAGTTATTTTCGGTAATAACAATGCCAAAGGAGCTAGCACAGATACGTGTTAAACGTTTACTCAGGTTCCGAGTGTTTTCAGGTGCATAACTATATGCATCAATCTTTTCTTCCGTAGGTGAAGTGCGGTTGGTTCATCCTCTCGATTGAGGTGTTTTCAAGAATCATAAAAGGTTTGAACGCAGATTGGAATTGTCAAGATACAAACGAGGTTAAAGATGAAATCAAGTGGCAAACTTGAAGAATTGTTTAGTTTCATATGTTATAATCAATATTTTAATTCATTTTAATTGTCCAATGTTGGTAGTCCACAGTTAGTAGTCCACAGTTAGCAATTCAATAATTCATATATAGTTTAATATATAATATTCGAATTAATTAATACGTATCGTGACCCATTGTATACATGTCTCAGACTCGATCACAACTCAAAGTATATATATTATTTGAAAATCAACCTCAACCCTGTATAGCTAACTCGAGCATTATTGCATATAGAGTGTCTATGGTTATTCCAAATAATATATATAGATGTGTCGATATGATATGTCAAAACCTTGTATACGTGTCCCGATATTTAAAATGCGTAAATAACAGTATTTAAATGACGATAAATAAAGTGCGTAAAATAAATAACAGAAATTAAATGACGATAAATAAAATTGCGAGAATTAAAATTGCGATAAATAAATTGCGATAAATAAATGTAATAAGGAATTAACAATTAGCTAGGAACACTTAGCTAGGATTTTGTTAGCGTGGATTCTTAACAAAATTTCTCATAGTTAATTTGTTTGTTTCTAACAAATTTTATTTTGTCCAATGTTTTCTTCATTATGCCAGTTGTTGGATTCCGATAGGTCAAAATTCAAATATGAAATTGGATGAAAATGGTTATTTTGTGGAGAACGGATTCGTATATCTGTAGATGTAAGTAGGATAGCAAATGACTGTTGAATCAGATTCGAAGAATGTACATTGTAACTTATTAATGTGAAATCTAAATATTCCTCGGGTATTACCTACCCGTTAAAATATTTTCACCATTAACAGTTTGTACAAAAGAATTTTTAATTACAATCTTTATGAAAATATATATACATATATATTTTCTTCAGATGTAATCATGGATCTAATGAGTTAATATGATATTAATCTCATTTGATTTTCGGTTAGAACTAGAATGAATAATCTCTAAAACTTTAAAGATTACATAATCGCCATGAAGAACGGAGATAATTGATGTAGAACGATACGTAGAACTATGATTATACTCGAGGTACAGAATGAGATGTTGAGTCAGGGATTGTTGATGGTACCGGTGCTGTTATTGATGGTACTGTTGGTGCTGGTGATGTTGCTGAAGCTGGTAAATTTTGCACCATATTCTCCAAATTGATTTACTCGAGCGCAAAGTTCGTAGACTTCTTCTATTATTCCGGGATGATTTTCGGTCGGAACGAGCGGGTGAATAAGGTTTAGAATTTTAGATAGAATATAATCGTGACGAGTTACCCTGGAAATGAGGTTGAAAATGGTGTTTCGAATAGGTTCTCCGGTAAGTGCTTCAGGTTCTTCGCCAAGAGGGAAAAGTCGGTGGATGGAAATGATCGCTTTCTTTTTGTCTCCATTGGTTTAGTCGACTACTAACCCATCCCCAATTCATCCAGAATTGAAGATGACTAGTTGGTTGATCCATTTCATTTAAACTGCTTTCGGAGCTTAGGTGAATATCCATGTCGGAATAGCTGTCGGAATAACTATCGAAATAGCTATCGGAATCTGAGGGACTCGAACTGGTTGAGGGATTCATCTCGTACGATCAGATGAAGGATTTTCGATAAGAAATAGATTATAGGATGTAGATTAGTACCCAGCAATACTTAATTTACATATGCATATATAATACTAAAATCTCATAAGTTACGGAGGAATCTACGGAAGCTGTCAGGCAAAGGTAACAATAACAGATATACTAAGATATGAATTTATCTATACACTGTCTATGCAATAGAGGAAGTAAGACGTGTCTAGACTTTAAGGATGATAAGCAAATAATTTTAGACACTAAATGATAAGTAAAACTTTTGACATGCAGACACGATCGAAGTCCAGACCCACTAATGCATCTAAACAACTATCAGTTAGACACACTAATGCAAGACCTGGTTCGCTAAGACCACCGCTCTGATACCAACTGAAATGACCCATTCATACCGATTATAAACGATTCACAATAGTTGATTTCATTGCGAGGTATTTGACCTCTATATGATACATTTTACAAACATTACATTCGTTTTTAAAAGATAAACTTTCATTACATCGAAAGTTGACGGCATACATACCATTTCATAATATATCCAACTATAATTGACTTAATAATAATCTTGATGAACTCAACGACTCGAATGCAACGTCTTTTGAAATATGTCATGAATGACTCCAAGTAATATCTCTAAAATGAGCCAATGCACAGCGAAAGATTTCTTTCATACCTGAGAATAAACATGCTTTAAAGTGTCAACCAAAAGGTTGGTGAGTTCATTAATTTATCATAATAGATCATTTTCATCATTTTAATAGACCACAAGATTTTCATTTCCTTTTCTCATAAATATACGTCCCATACATAGAGACAAAAATCATTCATATGGATTGAACACCTAGTAACCGACATTAACATCATGAATATAGAATATCCCCAAAACAGATATCCATCTGTATAATATAAACTCGAAGTACTAAAGCATACCATTTTCCAGTATGGGGGTGTTAGTGCCCGTAGATCTACCTTTAGGATTCACGTCAATTAGGGTGTCTGTTCCCTAATTCTTAGGCAACCAAGCTAAAAGGGTGATATTCGATTCGATAATCCAACCATAGAATGTAATTTTCGAGTACTTGTGTCTATTTCGTCAAACATTTATAAAACAACGCATGTATTCTCAATCCCAAAAATATATATTGCAAAAGCATTTAAAAAGGAGTAATGAAACTCACAATACAATATTTTGTAGTAAAAATATTCATACGACGATACTGAACAATGCAGGGTTGGCATCAGATTCACGAACCTATATCATTTGTATATATATTAACACATGTAATTGTAATCGAACAAATATATATATATATATATATATATATATATATATATATATATATATATATATATATATATATATATATATATATATATATATATATATATATTATTAGTGATGTAATTTATATATATATATATATATATATATATATATATATATATATATATATATATATATATATATATATATATATATATATATATATATATATATATATTAATAAATTAATAAGTTTCATTATATATATATTTTCATTTTATATATAAAAATATTAATATAGTTAAGTTATGTAATTTAAATATATTTTTGTATATAAAATCTTTATTTTTATACCTATAATCTTAACAACGTTATTAAAACTTTTATTTTTATATTCATATCTTATTTTAATATTAATAATATTGATGATAATTATAATAATAATACTGATAATTTTAATGATAACTTTAGTAAAATTGATAGTAATGGTAATAAATTTTAATAATAATAGTACTAATAACTATAATCATAATAATAATAATAATGGTAATATTAATGATAATACTTATAATAATAATAATGATAAATATGATATTAATAATTATAAATATATTGATAATACTTATATTTATAAAATGATACAAATTTTAATATTAATGATAATAATAATATATTTTTATTACTTTCATAATAATAATAATGATAATCATAATCATAATCATAATCATAATGATGATAATAATACTAAAATGATAAGTTTACTATTAATAATAATATTATTAATAATTATGATAATAATACTTAAATGATAAAATTAACAGTAATAAATATATTAATAATACTTATAACAATACTAATAATAACAATAATTTTTATGATACTTATAATTATAATTATGATAATAATAATAATTATTACAATACTAATAATAATTATAATACTAATAATAATTATAATACTAGTAATAATAATATTAATAACAATAATAATAATAATAATAATAATGATAATAATGATGATAATAATAATAATAATAATAATAATAATAATAATAATATAATAATAATAATAATAATAATAATAATAATAATAATAATAATAATAATAATAATAATAATAATAATAATAATAATAATAATAAATAAAAGTGTATACCCCTTAGAATCTTTTCCTAAAAAGAATTGTCTCGGACCGGGCTCGAACCCCCGACCTCTCATTAAACCGTTATAACCCCAACCATTCCTCTATTTCCATTTTTCCTGATATACAGTCGATCCTAATTTATTTCATCTGTCTTCTGTTTCCATCATCTTCATAATATCAAACAGACCAGGGTATATTACTCCATCTAATCGAATCAAATGTTTTAGTTTAGGTTTTGTAAATGTCACACAGTGATGGGCTGTCGAATTGAATTGGATTAACAGAAAATAAATAAGGAAAAAAAATCAAACTACAGATGTATTTGTATACGCGAAGAACACAAACAAAACTCAAATTCAAATTTTGAATTTCAAATCGTTTTAGACTATAATTATAACATGAAAGAGGTCTGAAATCGTTTATGTAAACTTTCTGAACCATCAATTTCAATAGAAATGATCTCTAAAACTCTAATTTGTTTGAAGAACACAAGTTTGACTTTTTAAATTTTTAATCTTTGACCTTGAAATTGGAAATCAATCGAGGGAATTTATATGTGAAAACTTACAGATAGTTTTAACGGATGCCTCCTAACACATCTGCGTTATTAGATTTTGAAGTTGATCCGAAAATGGATTATGGATTAAAATGGGTTTACGAACAAAAAAAATTGAGTTATTGTTGTGGTTTTCATTTTGATTTCAAGAACAGCAGAAGCTGTATAACGTATAAGTAAATGATTGATATTACAGCAACAATTGATTGAAGGTTGTTTGTAGTGATGATGAATCGACAACAGGTCACGGGCGAGAAGGAGAACAGAGAAAAGAGAAAAAATATTAGATAATAATGATATGATATAATCCTTACGCGTATATATCTGTTTTTTTATATACAATATATTTAATATTAATAACTATAATTAATAATTATAATATTGATAATCATACATAATAATGATAATAATAGATTGTATTATAATTATATTTATTATACTAATACTAATGATTTTTAATGGTAGTAATAATTAATAATACTAATAATAATCATATTAATAATAATAATTAATAATAATACTAAAAATTATAAAAATGATAATAATAATAATAATATTAATAATAATATAATAACTTTTTCATATCAAATTTTATATATATATATATATATATATATATATATATATATATATATATATATATATATATTATATTAGAAATAGTAATATTAATAATACAAATATTAATATCAATATTAACAATAATAAAATTAATGACAATAATATAAATATAACAAATATATTTCAAACTTACAATTTAATCTAATATAATACCATTTATTATTTATGTAATATTATATTATATGATGACATTTACTGAATAGTTAATATTTATATATTTCATATATATTTAATAGAAATCATATATAGATTCATAATAACATATATATTTATATATATATCTATTTATTTATTTTAACAATGGCTTAATTATTCTAAGTATTATTTTACATTTTAAATTTCAATTAAATAGTGTATACTTTACTAATTCAAAATATTATATATATACTTATATTTATATTTATATAATATATATATACACATTTATTTACAACAAATGTTCGTGAATCGTCGAAAATAGTCAAACTCAAATGCATTCATGAAAAATAGTTCAAACATTTTGAGACTCGGTTTAATAGACTTTGCTTATCGTGTCAGAATCTTATAAAGATAAAGTTTAAATTTGGTCAGAAATTTCCGGGTCGTCACACGAACCATTGAAACAAATTAGGGTTCGAGGGTTTCATGAGATTTCTATTGCGATTGCAATTAGTGTTTCCAAGATTGTTCTACATATTTGCTTTTACTTCATCTACAACCAGTTCATCTTCATCCACCGGTATTTTAATCAATCTACAAACCCTAATATTATAACCAACCAACTTAGTAATCTAATCGAAGCTTGGAAGAGACTTGGTCATCGATGGTATGGCGTTTGTTTCTGGTGCTCCGGTTATTACGTCACATCGAATAGCAAAATTTGACTAGGTATACATACATAATTATCCCTAATCCTATTTTTTGCTATTTCAATTAAATTTGTGAAATA
Organism: Rutidosis leptorrhynchoides; assembly: GCF_046630445.1. Classification (NCBI taxonomy): domain Eukaryota; kingdom Viridiplantae; phylum Streptophyta; class Magnoliopsida; order Asterales; family Asteraceae; genus Rutidosis; species Rutidosis leptorrhynchoides. The sequence goes on from NC_092334.1 coordinate 128,246,298, forward strand.
CATAATTTACTTGATTATTTATCATTGTTATTGTTTATTTTTAAACTAGTAAAAGAAAATTACGAGATTTTGACTTAGTGTTATCTTTAGGGTAAATTGAGAAAGTAATGAATTTGTTCGCATTAGGAATAGAACAGATATAGATAATTGTGGTTCGCATCTGTAAAAAAGAGGAAGAGATATATGGATATTATATAGATGACCCTTTTGAGCTATGAAATTAACACTTGGTAGAGAAGTTGGTACGACCCGTCTTAAGGGGGATGACATTGATGATATCAATTGTTGCATCTCACTGTTTTATTGTGGCTTTTAAGAACATTTCAAGTTTTATCGACAAATACCGACACTGATTTTCTGGATTGCTTACTTCTCAAATCTAATAATGCAACATCAATCTTTAGATTCATATATCAAATAATTCATCATACACATCAATCTTACAATGGCAGCTTCATGAGTTATGAATCTGTGAAGACCAATTTGCAGGTAACTAAATAAATAGATATCTCTTTATGTTTCTTGAGTTACTGATTTAAAGTTATATTATTATGTATACTGTTATGTTATATGTTAATGTTAATATTATGATTTAGAGAGATGATACAGAGGTGATGATTTTGACTAAGAGTTTTCTTACCAGTGAATGTGCCTGCTGCTGGTGGCCAACATCGTTAACAGGTTATTCGAGTTTCATTTTGTATAACTTGCATCTTAAAATATTATTTGATGTTATGCGAGGTGTATATAAAATAGTTATTAATTTTAGCAGGAAATACTATTAAATACGATACAATTTTACACAAGATATTTATTTATTTATAGAATGGATATACTTAAACCTTGCTACAACACTTATAGGCAGTGTACCTAATCGTACAGTAGTGTAGTTTTTAGTAAGTCCGGTTCGTTCCACAGGGAAATCTTTAAACAAAGCTCAACGCTATATTAGTTTACTTTTATTAAAAATACAAATATATATATAAGTAATATTATTATTATAAAGGGGGGTTTTTACCGTTTAATGACCGGTTTGTCGATTTTAAGACTTTAGTCGCAGTTAAAACCTAATGTAAAATATAAAATAAATACAAGACTTAAATTAAAGCGTAAAGTAAATAACGATAATGAAATTGCGAATAATAAAAGTGCGATAAAATAAAATTGCGATAATTAAAAAGTACGATAATTAAAAGTGCGATTAAATAACAATAAATAAAAGTGCGATAATTAGAAGTGCAATTAAATATAAAATAAAGGAAATTAAATATGAAATAAAAGAATTATGCTTATTTAAACTTCCGTAATCATGATGTTTGACGTGTTGATTTTAGTTTTATGCCCATGGGTTAATTGTCCTTTGTCCTGGATTATTTAATATGTTCGTCTGGTTTTTGTCCATAACAGTCCATCAGTCATAAATATAAAGTGCGAGTGTCCTCATCAAATTATTCTTATACTCGAAGTTAAATATTCCAACTAATTGGGGATTTGAATTGTAACAAGGTTTTAATACTTTGTTTAATGAATACACCAGGTTATCGACTGCGTGTAAACCAAGGTTTTACTACTTTGTTAACAATTACACCAATTACCCTTGAATGTAATTTCACCCCTGTTTTAATTATTCTAGTGGCTATTAATCCATTCCCGTGTCCGGTTAAATGAACGATTATTCGTACATATAAATACCCCGCCCATCGTGTCCGATCGAGTGTATATGGTAATTTATAGGGACGCCCAATTGTAAATCTTTATATTAACATTAACAAACTATCATTTAGTTAAACAAATATAAAGCCCATTAATAGCCCATAGTCTAATTTCTACAAGTGTCGTTCTTTTGTCCAAACCCCAATTATGGTACAAAGCCCAATTACCCAATTTTAGTAATTAGCCCAACATCATGATTACTTTGTTTTAAATAAGCATAATAATAACTTAGCTACGAGACATTAATGTAAAAAGGTTGAACATAACTTACAATGATTAAAAATAGCGTAGCGTTACACGGACAGAATTTCGACTTACACCCTTACAACATTCGCTAACATACCCTTATTATTAGAATTAAAATTAAAATTAAAATATAAATTATATATATATATATATATATATATAAATTTTACGTATGATAAGAGAAGAAAAAGATATCGTTTTTGATCAGAATTCGGTTTGCTTTATAGGCAGAGTTGAAATTTGGGGCTCCGCGACTCGCGGTGAAAACCTCTTCAAACTCCGCGAGTCGCGGAGGTTACTTTTACAGCTCAGTCCTTGGAGTTTTTCTCTGCCGACGGTTTTTTATTTATAAATATAATATATATATAATTAATATAATTAATTATATATTATATTATATTTATATACATAGTTAACTTGTAATTTTTAGTCCGTTGCGTCGAGCGTTAAGAGTTGACTCTGGTCCCGGTTCCGGATTTTCGAACGTCCTCGCGTACAATTTAATATCTTGTACTTTGCGTTTTGAATCTTGTACTCTTGTAATTTCGAGACGTTTCTTATCAATAATTGGAACCTTTTTTATTGTCTTTTGTACTTTTGAGCTTTTTGGTCGTTTGCGTCTTCAATTCGTCGAATCTGTCTTTTGTCTTCACCTTTTATTATTTAAACGAATATCTCTTGTAAATAGAACAATTGCAACTAAAAGCTTGTCTTTCTTGAGGAATAATGCTATGAAATATATGTTCGTTTTTAGCATTATCAAATATTCCCACACTTGAGCGTTGCTTGTCCTCAAGCAATATCGTCTTGAAATACTAGAATCACTTCTTTATTCTTCACACTTTGTACATCAGTGATTTCTATACGGCGGTATAAACAATGGTAGTAACGATATGGTTTACAATCCCACATAACTATAAAAATTTAGATCCATTAAGGAAATTGGATCTTTATGAAAACTTTTGATCTTTTGAAAATTAAATCTAGTTTTTACCCTAGATAAGTTTTCCGGAATAACCCTTTACCGGTGTTTGCAAAATATTTTTGTGGGTTTGGTGGGTTTCAGATTTGAAAATTTTAGCTCAAACTTGCGGTTTTGTGTCACCCACTTGCTAACCTTGTATTTGGAAAGAAACACGTCCAGTTTACTTGTTCCGTATATTACCTTTCGGCAAACTACCGTCCGGTTGTAAAGGAAAGCGTTGAACAAGCAACTGTTAAGGCAATGTCCCGTGACATGCTTTTGATTATGGTCTATAACGTGTCGGACGCAATTACTATCCTTGGTAGGAGCAATAGTAAAGCTCACCCTTATAATTTTTCGGTCTGGCACAAGGTCCTGTCTTTGACCACTATGCAACCACCGTTCTTACGGTTGACACCCGATTTAGTTCAGGTGACCTAATGAATTTCAGGTGAATTCCTAGGATTTTACGTTCAATGGTAATGAACGCATTGAAAATAGGGTTTTCAGAAAACAAATCGGTTTGTAATTTTGATCAAAATATTTTCTCGTTTAAGCTCGAGTTTAGATATCATTGAATTCCATGAGTTTGAATTCTCAATCTTTAAGGTCAATCTCTAGGATTGAGTAATATCAGTCTTAAAAGCTGATTTTTAATCTTTAAGGAGATTATCCTTTCTGGGGATCTGATTTATTAGTCTTATCCAGCTAATTTGCATGGTGCCCCCCCATTGTACGAGATAAATCCTTCTCATGGTTAGGATAAATCTGACCACTTGGCGACCCTGTTTAATGCTGAGGTCCGTGGATTTCCTGCTGATTTTAGTGATGACTTTTCTAGATTTTTCGTCAACCTACAGCTGGTCTGGACGACAACTTCATGACCTAAATCAAGAAGCGCGTTTCTTTTTCGGAAGACTTTACTTCCTTTTAATGATGGAATTGATTCATCGTGTAGATCCATCTCTTCTTTTCTTTCATCGGGTAAAACAGTTTAGTTTAGTCCAAAGCAAAAGTATTTTCAGTTATTTGTTACAGATATATGTGACATATGTTTAAAATAACTTGGTAAATTTTCCCACACTTGGCTTTTTATTTTTCTTTTTATCGTCCTCTATTCCATTTTAAATGAATTTTGACATTTTAGTTTGTTTCTTAATTTATGTTCTTTCTGAGATAACAATAATTTCGGTGTTAAAACCTAGTTTTTGAAATGTCCCGTTCTTATTGATTAAAAACGTTCCATATTAATTGATTTCGTTGCGAGGTTTTGACCTCTATATGAGACGTTTTTCAAAGACTGCATTCATTTTAAAACAAACCATAACCTTTATTTCATCAATAAAGGTTTAAAAAGCTTTACGTAGATTATCAAATAATGATAATCTAAAATATCCTGTTTACACACGACCATTACATAATGGTTTACAATACAAATATGTTACAACAAAATAAGTTTCTTGAATGCAGTTTTTACACAATATCATACAAGCATGGACTCCAAATCATGTCCTTATTTTAGTATGCAACAGCGGAAGCTCTTAATATTCACCTGAGAATAAACATGCTTTAAACGTCAACAAAAATGTTGGTGAGTTATAGGTTTAACCTATATATATCAAATCGTAACAATAGACCACAAGATTTCATATTTCAATACACATCCCATACATAGAGATAAAAATCATTCATATGGTGAACACCTGGTAACCGACAATAACAAGATGCATATATAAGAATATCCCCATCATTCCGGGACACCCTTCGGATATGATATAAATTTCGAAGTACTAAAGCATCCGGTACTTTGGATGGGGTTTGTTAGGCCCAATAGATCTATCTTTAGGATTCGCGTCAATTAGGGTGTCTGTTCCCTAATTCTTAGATTACCAGACTTAATAAAAAGGGGCATATTCGATTTCGATAATTCAACCATAGAATGTAGTTTCACGTACTTGTGTCTATTTTGTAAATCATTTATAAAACCTGCATGTATTCTCATCCCAAAAATATTAGATTTTAAAAGTGGGACTATAACTCACTTTCACAAATTTTTACTTCGTCGGGAAGTAAGACTTGGCCACTGGTTGATTCACGAACCTATAACAATATATACATATATATCAAAGTATGTTCAAAATATATTTACAACACTTTTAATATATTTTGATGTTTTAAGTTTATTAAGTCAGCTGTCCTCGTTAGTAACCTACAACTAGTTGTCCACAGTTAGATGTACAGAAATAAATCGATAAATATTATCTTAAATCAATCCACGACCCAGTGTATACGTATCTCAGTATTGATCACAACTCAAACTATATATATTTTGGAATCAACCTCAACCCTGTATAGCTAACTCCAACATTCACATATAGAGTGTCTATGGTTGTTCCGAAATATATATAGATGTGTCGACATGATAGGTCGAAACATTGTATACGTGTCTATGGTATCTCAAGATTACATAATATATAATACAAGTTGATTAAGTTATGGTTGGAATAGATTTGTTACCAATTTTCACGTAGCTAAAATGAGAAAAATTATCCAATCTTGTTTTACCCATAACTTCTTCATTTTAAATCCGTTTTGAGTGAATCAAATTGCTATGGTTTCATATTGAACTCTATTTTATGAATCTAAACAAAAAAAGTATAGGTTTCTAGTCGGAAAAATAAGTTACAAGTCGTTTTTGTAAAGGTAGTCATTTCAGTCGAAAGAACGACGTCTAGATGACCATTTTAGAAAACATACTTCCACTTTGAGTTTAACCATAATTTTTGGATATAGTTTCATGTTCATAATAAAAATCATTTTCTCAGAATAACAACTTTTAAATCAAAGTTTATCATAGTTTTTAATTAACTAACCCAAAACAGCCCGCGGTGTTACTACGACGGCGTAAATCCGGTTTTACGGTGTTTTTCGTGTTTCCAGGTTTTAAATCATTAAGTTAGCATATCATATAGATATAGAACATGTGTTTAGTTGATTTTAAAAGTCAAGTTAGAAGGATTAACTTTTGTTTGCGAACAAGTTTAGAATTAACTAAACTATGTTCTAGTGATTACAAGTTTAAACCTTCGAATAAGATAGCTTTATATGTATGAATCGAATGATGTTATGAACATCATTACTACCTTAAGTTCCTTGGATGAACCTACTGGAAAAGAGAAAAATGGATCTAGCTTCAATGGATCCTTGGATGGCTCAAAGTTCTTGAAGCAAAATCATGACACGAAAACAAGTTCAAGTAAGATCATCACTTGAAATAAGATTGTTATAGTTATAGAAATTGAACCAAAGTTTGAATATGATTATTACCTTGTATTAGAATGATAACCTACTGTAAGAAACAAAGATTTCTTGAGGTTGGATGATCACCTTACAAGATTGGAAGTGAGCTAGCAAACTTGAAAGTATTCTTGATTTTATGAAACTAGAACTTTTGGAATTTATGAAGAACACTTAGAACTTGAAGATAGAACTTGAGAGAGTTCAATTAGATGAAGAAAATTGAAGAATGAAAGTGTTTGTAGGTGTTTTTGGTCGTTGGTGTATGGATTAGATATAAAGGATATGTAATTTTGTTTTCATGTAAATAAGTCATGAATGATTACTCATATTTTTGTAATCTTATGAGATATTTCATGCTAGTTGCCAAATGATGGTTCCCACATGTGTTAGGTGACTCACATGGGCTGCTAAGAGCTGATCATTGGAGTGTATATACCAATAGTACATACATCTAAAAGCTGTGTATTGTACGAGTACGAATACGGGTGCATACGAGTAGAATTGTTGATGAAACTGAACGAGAATGTAATTGTAAGCATTTTTGTTAAGTAGAAGTATTTTGATAAGTGTATTGAAGTCTTTCAAAAGTGTATAAATACATATTAAAACACTACATGTATATACATTTTAACTGAGTCGTTAAGTCATCGTTAGTCGTTACATGTAAGTGTTGTTTTGAAACCTTTAGGTTAACGATCTTGTTAAATGTTGTTAACCCAATGTTTATAATAACAAAAGAGATTTTAAATTATTATATTATCATGATATTATGATGTACGAATATCTCTTAATATGATATATATACATTAAATGTCGTTACAACGATAAACGTTACATATATGTCTCGTTTCAAAATCATTAAGTTAGTAGTCTTGTTTTTACATATGTAGTTCATTGTTAATATAATTAATGACATGTTTACTTATCATAATATCATGTTAACTATATATATAACCATATATATGTCATCATATAGTTTTTTACAAGTTTTAACGTTCGTGAATCACCGGTCAACTTGGGTGGTCAATTGTCTATATGAAACCTATTTCAATTAATCAAGTCTTAACAAGTTTGATTGCTTAACATGTTGGAAACATTTAATCATGTAAACATCAATCTCAATTAATATATATAAACATGGAAAAGTTCGGGTCACTACAGTACCTACCCGTTAAATAAATTTCGTCCCGAAATTTTAAGCTGTTGAAGGTGTTGACGAATCTTCTGGAAATAGATGCGGGTATTTCTTCTTCATCTGATCTTCACGCTCCCAGGTGAACTCGGGTCCTCTACGAGCATTCCATCGAACCTTAACAATTGGTATCTTGTTTTGCTTAAGTCTTTTAACCTCACGATCCATTATTTCGACGGGTTCTTCGATGAATTGGAGTTTTTCGTTGATTTGGATTTCATCTAACGGAATAGTGAGATCTTCTTTAGCAAAACATTTCTTCAAATTCGAGACGTGGAAAGTGTTATGTACAGCCGCGAGTTGTTGAGGTAACTCAAGTCGGTAAGCTACTGGTCCGACACGATCAATAATCTTGAATGGTCCAATATACCTTGGATTTAATTTCCCTCGTTTACCAAATCGAACAACGCCTTTCCAAGGTGCAACTTTAAGCATGACCATCTCTCCAATTTCAAATTCTATATCTTTTCTTTTAATGTCAGCGTAGCTCTTTTGTCGACTTTGGGCGGTTTTCAACCGTTGTTGAATTTGGATGATCTTCTCGGTAGTTTCTTGTATAATCTCCGGACCCGTAATCTGTCTATCCCCCACTTCACTCCAACAAATCGGAGACCTGCACTTTCTACCATAAAGTGCTTCAAACGGTGCCATCTCAATGCTTGAATGGTAGCTGTTGTTGTAGGAAAATTCTGCTAACGGTAGATGTCGATCCCAACTGTTTCCGAAATCAATAACACATGCTCGTAGCATGTCTTCAAGCGTTTGTATCGTCCTTTCGCTCTGCCCATCAGTTTGTGGATGATAGGCAGTACTCATGTCTAGACGAGTTCCTAATGCTTGCTGTAATGTCTGCCAGAATCTTGAAATAAATCTGCCATCCCTATCAGAGATAATAGAGATTGGTATTCCATGTCTGGAGACGACTTCCTTCAAATACAGTCGTGCTAACTTCTCCATCTTGTCATCTTCTCTTATTGGTAGGAAGTGTGCTGATTTGGTGAGACGATCAACTATTACCCAAATAGTATCAAAACCACTTGCAGTCCTTGGCAATTTATTGATGAAATCCATGGTAATGTTTTCCCATTTCCATTCCGGGATTTTGGGTTGTTGAAGTAGACCTGATGGTTTCTGATGCTCAGCTTTGACCTTAGAACACGTCAAACATTCTCCTACGTATTTAGCAACATCGGCTTTCATACCCGGCCACCAAAAATGTTTCTTGAGATCCTTGTACATCTTCCCCGTTCCAGGATGTATTGAGTATCTGGTTTTATGAGCTTCTCTAAGTACCATTTCTCTCATATCTCCAAATTTTGGTACCCAAATCCTTTCAGCCCTATACCGGGTTCCGTCTTCCCGAATATTAAGATGCTTCTCCGATCCTTTGGGTATTTCATCCTTTAAATTTCCCTCTTTTAAAACTCCTTATTGCGCCTCCTTTATTTGAGTAGTAATGTTATTATGAATCATTATATTCATAGATTTTACTCGAATGGGTTCTCTATCCTTCCTGCTCAAGGCATCGGCTACCACATTTGCCTTCCCCGGGTGGTAACGAATCTCAAAATCGTAATCATTCAATAATTCAATCCACCTACGCTGCCTCATATTCAGTTGTTTCTGATTAAATATGTGTTGAAGACTTTTGTGGTCGGTATATATAATACTTTTGACCCCATATAAGTAGTGCCTCCAAGTCTTTAATGCAAAAACAACCGCGCCTAATTCCAAATCATGCGTCGTATAATTTTGTTCGTGAATCTTCAATTGTCTAGACGCATAAGCAATCACCTTCGTTCGTTGCATTAATACACAACCGAGACCTTGCTTTGATGCGTCACAATAAATCACAAAATCATCATTCCCTTCAGGCAATGACAATATAGGTGCCGTAGTTAGCTTTTTCTTCAATAACTGAAACGCTTTCTCTTGTTCATCATTCCATTCAAATTTCTTCCCTTTATGCGTTAATGCAGTCAAGGGTTTTGCTATTCTGGAAAAGTCTTGGATGAACCTTCTGTAGTAACCAGCTAGTCCTAAAAACTGGCGTATGTGTTTCGGAGTTTTCGGGGTTTCCCACTTTTCAACAGTTTCTATCTTTGCCGGATCCACCTTAATACCTTCTTTGTTCACTATGTGACCGAGGAATTGAACTTCTTCCAACCAAAATGCACACTTTGAAAACTTAGCGTACAATTCTTCTTTCCTCAATACTTATAATACCTTTCTCAAATGTTCACCGTGTTCTTGGTCATTCTTTGAGTAAATAAGTATGTCATCAATGAAAACAATGACAAACTTGTCAAGGTATGGTCCACACACTCGGTTCATAAGGTCCATGAACACAGCTGGTGCATTAGTTAAACCAAACGGCATGACCATAAACTCGTAATGACCGTAACGTGTTCTGAAAGCAGTCTTTGGAATATCATCTTCTTTCACCCGCATTTGATGATACCCGGAACGTAAGTCAATCTTTGAATAAACAGACGAGCCTTGTAGTTGATCAAATAAGTCGTCGATTCTCGGTAGTGGGTAGCGGTTCTTGATGGTAAGTTTGTTCAACTCTCGGTAGTCGATACACAACCTGAATGTACCATCTTTCTTCTTGACAAACAAAACTGGAGCTCCCCACGGTGATGTGCTTGGTCGAATGAAACCACGCTCTAAAAGTTCTTGTAATTGGCTTTGCAGTTCTTTCATCTCGCTGGGTGCGAGTCTGTAAGGAGCACGAGCTATTGGTGCAGCTCCTGGTACAAGATCTATTTGAAATTCAACGGATCGATGTGGGGGTAATCCCGGTAATTCTTTCGGAAATACATCGGGAAATTCTTTTGCAATGGGAACATCATTGATGCTCTTTTCTTCAGTTTGTACTTTCTCGACGTGTGCTAGAACAGCATAGCAACCTTTTCTTATTAGTTTTTGTGCCTTCAAATTACTAATAAGATGTAGCTTCGTGTTGCCCTTTTCTCCGTACACCATTAAGGGTTTTCCTTTTTCTCGTATAATGCGAATTGCATTTTTGTAACAAACGATCTCCGCTTTCACTTCTTTCAACCAGTCCATACCGATTATCACATCAAAACTCCCTAACTCTACTGGTATCAAATCAATCTTAAATGTTTCGCTAACCAGTTTAATTTCTCGATTCCGACATATATTATCTGCTGAAATTAATTTACCATTTGCTAATTCGAGTAAAAATTTACTATCCAAAGGCGTCAATGGACAACTTAATTTAGCACAAAAATCTCTACTCATATAGCTTCTATCCGCACCCGAATCAAATAAAACGTAAGCAGATTTATTGTCAATAAGAAACGTACCCGTAACAAGCTCCGGGTCTTCCTGTGCCTCTACCGCATTAATATTGAAAACTCTTCCACGGCCTTGTCCATTCGTGTTCTCCTGGTTCGGGCAATTTCTAATAATGTGGCCTGGTTTTCCACATTTATAACAAACTACATTGGCATAACTTGCTCCGACACTACTTGCTCCGCCATTACTCGTTCCGACACCATTTGTTCCTTTCGTTCTATTAACCCCTGGTCCGTAGACCTCACACTTCGCCGCGCTATGACCATTTCTTTTACACTTGTTGCAAAATTTGGTGCAGAACCCCGAGTGATTCTTTTCACACCTTTGGCATAGTTGCTTCTGATTGTTGTTGTTGTTGCGGTTATTATTGTTGTTGGGATGATTGTTGTAGTTGCTGTTGTTGTTGTTGTTGTTGTTGTTGTTGTTGGGCCGTTTGTTGTAGTTGCGATTGATGTTGCGATTGTTGGGATAATTGTTGCGATTATTGTTGTAATTGCTGTTGTTGTTGTATTGGTGATTCTTATCACCGTTTTCCTCCCACTTTCTTTTGACTTGCTTCACATTGGCCTCTTCAGCAGTCTGTTCTTTAATTCTTTCTTCAATCTGGTTCACTAGTTTGTGAGCCATTCTACATGCCTGTTGTATGGAGGCGGGCTCGTGTGAACTTATATCTTCTTGGATTCTTTCCGGTAATCCTTTCACAAACGCGTCGATCTTCTCTTCCTCATCTTCGAATGCTCCCGGACACAATAGGCACAATTCTGTGAATCGTCTTTCGTACGTGGTAATATCAAATCCTTGGGTTCGTAACCCTCTAAGTTCTGTCTTGAGCTTATTGACCTCGGTTCTGGGACGGTACTTCTCGTTCATCAAGTGCTTGAATGCTGACCACGGTAGTGCGTACGCATCATCTTGTCCCACTTGCTCTAGATAGGTATTCCACCATGTTAACGCAGAACCTGTGAAGGTATGCGTAGCGTACTTCACTTTGTCCTCTTCAGTACACTTACTTATGGCAAACACCGATTCAACCTTCTCGGTCCACCGTTTCAATCCGATCGGTCCTTCGGTTCCATCAAATTCCAAAGGTTTGCAGGCAGTGAATTCTTTGTAGGTGCATCCTACACGATTTCCTGTACTGCTAGATCCAAGGTTATTGTTGGTATGTAGCGCAGCTTGTACTGCGGCTATGTTTGAAGCTAGAAAAGTACGGAATTCCTCTTCATTCATATTCACGGTGTGTCGAGTAGTCGGTGCCATTTCCTTCAAAATAGTTAAATGGAACAAGTTAATCATACAGAATATTAAGAGTAGTTAATAGTATTTCGTAGCATAATATGAACTCATTTATAAAAGCTTTTTCTTCATATTAGCATTTTATAAGTTTAAATTCGGGTAGTACCTACCCGTTAAGTTCATACTTAGTAGCTAATATACAATTCAACTACTACAATTCTATATGAAAAACTGATTATAATAATATTTCGCGTTCAAACTTTTATACAATATTTTACAAACTTACAATACCGCTTATTTTACATAAAGCATGAAATATAGCACACAATAACTTTGATACAAGATAGTTGTGAAGACAATTCTAGCTAGTACACAAGTCGTTCAGCAAAGGCAATAAAGACACGTAATTCATACGTCCAGAAACAAGTCATGCATTCTGGTTTTACTAGGACTACTTCCCATCCTTGGTCTTGTGCAACATAACCGTTATGGCCGTTGATAAGACAGCGTGTTGTAACGTCATCAAAGGGACGAGGGTTACGTAATGTCCAACAGTCCCGTAATAATCTAAAAACCTCATTTCTTACCCCAATTACCGACTCCGTCACTTGTGGAAACGTTTTGTTTAATAGTTGTAGCCCGATGTTCTTGTTCTCACTTTGGTGAGAAGCGAACATTACTAATCCGTAAGCATAACATGCTTCTTTATGTTGCATGTTAGCCGCTTTTTCTAAATCACGAAGTCCAATATTCGGATATATTGAGTCAAAATAATTTCTTAACCCGTTGCGTAAAATAGCATTTGGGTTCCCCGCAATATATGCATCAAAGTAAACACATCGTAACTTATGGGTTTCCCAATGTGATATCCCCCATCTTTCAAACGAAAGTCTCTTATAAACCAAGACATTCTTGGAACGTTCTTCGAATGTCTTACAAACTGATCTCGCCTTAAATAGTTGTGCCGAAGAATTCTGGCCGACTCTAGACAAGATTTCATCAATCATGTCTCCGGGTAGGTCTCTTAAAATATTGGGTTGTCTATCCATTTTGTGTTTTTAAACTGTAAAATAGACAAGAGTTAGATTCATAAAAAAAATACTTATTAATACAAGCAATTTTTACATATATCATAAAGCATAAGAACACTATATTACATATATTACACCACACGAATACAACTATCTTATTCTGACTCGCTCGTTTCTTCTTCTTCGGTTTTGGTTCGTTTTGCCAAGTTTCTAGGGATATATGATGTTCCCCTAATACGAGCCGTCGTTGTCCACGTTGGTTTAGAAAAACCTGGTGGTTTAGAGGTTCCCGGGTCATTGTTACAACTTAAGGACTTCGAGCGTTGACGATACATATAAAGTTCATCGGGGTTGGAATTAGATTTCTCTATTTTTATGCCCTTTCCCTTATTATTTTCTTTTGCCTTTTTAAATTCAGTTGGGGTAATTTCTATAACATCATCGGAATTCTCGTCGGAATCCGATTCATCGGAGAATTGGTAATCCTCCCAATATTTTGCTTCCTTGGCGGAAACACCATTGACCATAATTAACCTTGGTCGGTTGGTTGAGGATTTTCTTTTACTTAACCGTTTTATTATTTCCCCCACCGGTTCTATTTCTTCATCCGGTTCCGATTCTTCTTCCGGTTCCGATTCTTCTTCCGGTTCCGACTCTTCTTCCGGTTCCTCTTCGGGAACTTGTGAATCAGTCCACGAATCATTCCAAGTTACATTTGACTCTTCATTATTATTAGGTGAGTCAATGGGACTTGTTCTAGAGGTAGACATCTATCACATAATATCAAACGCGTTAAGAGATTAATATATCACATAATATTCACATGTTAAAAATATATAGTTTCCAACAAAATTTGTTAAGCAATCATTTTTTTTAAGTAAACACGGTCGAAGTCCAGACTCACTAATGCATCCTAACAAACTCGATAAGACACACTAATGCAAAATTCTGGTTCTCTAAGACCAACGCTCGGATACCAACTGAAATGTCCCGTTCTTATTGATTAAAAACGTTCCATATTAATTGATTTCGTTGCGAGGTTTTGACCTCTATATGAGACGTTTTTCAAAGACTGCATTCATTTTAAAACAAACCATAACCTTTATTTCATCAATAAAGGTTTAAAAAGCTTTACGTAGATTATCAAATAATGATAATCTAAAATATCCTGTTTACACACGACCATTACATAATGGTTTACAATACAAATATGTTACAACAAAATAAGTTTCTTGAATGCAGTTTTTACACAATATCATACAAGCATGGACTCCAAATCATGTCCTTATTTTAGTATGCAACAGCGGAAGCTCTTAATATTCACCTGAGAATAAACATGCTTTAAACGTCAACAAAAATGTTGGTGAGTTATAGGTTTAACCTATATATATCAAATCGTAACAATAGACCACAAGATTTCATATTTCAATACACATCCCATACATAGAGATAAAAATCATTCATATGGTGAACACCTGGTAACCGACAATAACAAGATGCATATATAAGAATATCCCCATCATTCCGGGACACCCTTCGGATATGATATAAATTTCGAAGTACTAAAGCATCCGGTACTTTGGATGGGGTTTGTTAGGCCCAATAGATCTATCTTTAGGATTCGCGTCAATTAGGGTGTCTGTTCCCTAATTCTTAGATTACCAGACTTAATAAAAAGGGGCATATTCGATTTCGATAATTCAACCATAGAATGTAGTTTCACGTACTTGTGTCTATTTTGTAAATCATTTATAAAACCTGCATGTATTCTCATCCCAAAAATATTAGATTTTAAAAGTGGGACTATAACTCACTTTCACAAATTTTTACTTCGTCGGGAAGTAAGACTTGGCCACTGGTTGATTCACGAACCTATAACAATATATACATATATATCAAAGTATGTTCAAAATATATTTACAACACTTTTAATATATTTTGATGTTTTAAGTTTATTAAGTCAGCTGTCCTCGTTAGTAACCTACAACTAGTTGTCCACAGTTAGATGTACAGAAATAAATCGATAAATATTATCTTAAATCAATCCACGACCCAGTGTATACGTATCTCAGTATTGATCACAACTCAAACTATATATATTTTGGAATCAACCTCAACCCTGTATAGCTAACTCCAACATTCACATATAGAGTGTCTATGGTTGTTCCGAAATATATATAGATGTGTCGACATGATAGGTCGAAACATTGTATACGTGTCTATGGTATCTCAAGATTACATAATATATAATACAAGTTGATTAAGTTATGGTTGGAATAGATTTGTTACCAATTTTCACGTAGCTAAAATGAGAAAAATTATCCAATCTTGTTTTACCCATAACTTCTTCATTTTAAATCCGTTTTGAGTGAATCAAATTGCTATGGTTTCATATTGAACTCTATTTTATGAATCTAAACAAAAAAAGTATAGGTTTCTAGTCGGAAAAATAAGTTACAAGTCGTTTTTGTAAAGGTAGTCATTTCAGTCGAAAGAACGACGTCTAGATGACCATTTTAGAAAACATACTTCCACTTTGAGTTTAACCATAATTTTTGGATATAGTTTCATGTTCATAATAAAAATCATTTTCTCAGAATAACAACTTTTAAATCAAAGTTTATCATAGTTTTTAATTAACTAACCCAAAACAGCCCGCGGTGTTACTACGACGGCGTAAATCCGGTTTTACGGTGTTTTTCGTGTTTCCAGGTTTTAAATCATTAAGTTAGCATATCATATAGATATAGAACATGTGTTTAGTTGATTTTAAAAGTCAAGTTAGAAGGATTAACTTTTGTTTGCGAACAAGTTTAGAATTAACTAAACTATGTTCTAGTGATTACAAGTTTAAACCTTCGAATAAGATAGCTTTATATGTATGAATCGAATGATGTTATGAACATCATTACTACCTTAAGTTCCTTGGATGAACCTACTGGAAAAGAGAAAAATGGATCTAGCTTCAATGGATCCTTGGATGGCTCAAAGTTCTTGAAGCAAAATCATGACACGAAAACAAGTTCAAGTAAGATCATCACTTGAAATAAGATTGTTATAGTTATAGAAATTGAACCAAAGTTTGAATATGATTATTACCTTGTATTAGAATGATAACCTACTGTAAGAAACAAAGATTTCTTGAGGTTGGATGATCACCTTACAAGATTGGAAGTGAGCTAGCAAACTTGAAAGTATTCTTGATTTTATGAAACTAGAACTTTTGGAATTTATGAAGAACACTTAGAACTTGAAGATAGAACTTGAGAGAGTTCAATTAGATGAAGAAAATTGAAGAATGAAAGTGTTTGTAGGTGTTTTTGGTCGTTGGTGTATGGATTAGATATAAAGGATATGTAATTTTGTTTTCATGTAAATAAGTCATGAATGATTACTCATATTTTTGTAATCTTATGAGATATTTCATGCTAGTTGCCAAATGATGGTTCCCACATGTGTTAGGTGACTCACATGGGCTGCTAAGAGCTGATCATTGGAGTGTATATACCAATAGTACATACATCTAAAAGCTGTGTATTGTACGAGTACGAATACGGGTGCATACGAGTAGAATTGTTGATGAAACTGAACGAGAATGTAATTGTAAGCATTTTTGTTAAGTAGAAGTATTTTGATAAGTGTATTGAAGTCTTTCAAAAGTGTATAAATACATATTAAAACACTACATGTATATACATTTTAACTGAGTCGTTAAGTCATCGTTAGTCGTTACATGTAAGTGTTGTTTTGAAACCTTTAGGTTAACGATCTTGTTAAATGTTGTTAACCCAATGTTTATAATAACAAAAGAGATTTTAAATTATTATATTATCATGATATTATGATGTACGAATATCTCTTAATATGATATATATACATTAAATGTCGTTACAACGATAAACGTTACATATATGTCTCGTTTCAAAATCATTAAGTTAGTAGTCTTGTTTTTACATATGTAGTTCATTGTTAATATAATTAATGATATGTTTACTTATCATAATATCATGTTAACTATATATATAACCATATATATGTCATCATATAGTTTTTTACAAGTTTTAACGTTCGTGAATCACCGGTCAACTTGGGTGGTCAATTGTCTATATGAAACCTATTTCAATTAATCAAGTCTTAACAAGTTTGATTGCTTAACATGTTGGAAACATTTAATCATGTAAACATCAATCTCAATTAATATATATAAACATGGAAAAGTTCGGGTCACTACAGTTTTATCGTTCATAAATATGTATAAACATGATTTGAATTCATTTAATTGAAAAATTTTACTAGAATTGGGTAGTCAGTATATAAGACTAGGGCTGTTCTTTTTTATCAGAGAGCACTAGATTCTAATACAACTACTGCTTTACTAGTATTTTTAATGGTAACCAAGTGTATAAAGTAAAAAATTTTTAAAATCCGAAAGAATTTAACCCCTTCCCACACTTAAGATCTTGCAATGCCCTCATTTGCAAGAAATCAGTAACAATTTAAATTATTGAGGGTGATTTGTGTGAAAATGATTAAATTTTTACCAAAGTTTCCAAATATATTGGCGTTTGTTTGCTGAATGATAAATGGTGCACATCATTTGTTCATTCCGTCTTGTTATTATTTCACATATATTTTGCATCTTGTCGTCAAAATTAGTTGCTTTTGCTGAACTTAATGCCAGTCTTTGAAAATGCGTTGTTTTACCCTGTTGTGTACATAAGATAAACTGCAAACATATATACATATTTTTGAAGTTTGGTATATTACCCCACATTCAAAAATTATTAAAATCTAAGAATAAAAGTTAGATAATTATAAAAATGATTACAATATTAACAAAAGTATTAAACGTATCAATAATTACAAATTACAAAAAAAAAAAAAATAAGTAAACTAAGGATGATATTGGTACCAATAGGGGTTCCAGGCATAACCATAAGTGCTATAGAATGCTTCGGCAGGGTCATACGTAGGATATGGTGGCTGCATCTCTATAGACCAAGGAGGGAAGATGGGTTTCGGTGTAGGAATATAGTTTCTACCTATATGTTGGCAATGAGCTATGATCTGGTTCTGATGAACTTGCCAATCTTCAAATGCTCTCTGTCTAGCATTTTCGTATTCCTGAGAAGCTATAAACCTATGCATTTCTTGCATCTCATTCCCCCCTCCTACATTACCTTGCTGCTGGTTTCTCTCCACCTGTGGATGTCTACCATGGTATCGTACTGCGGCGTTATTTCGCCTCTTCAAAACTTTCGCACCATGGTATACATTTAAACCTATAGTATCGCGGGGTTCCGGCTCTTCTAGTAATAATCCCCCCCGACTTATATCCACACCGAGATATTCACCAATCAAAGTAATAAAAATACCACCTCCTATTATGCTATGTGGTCGCATCCCCCGAACCATAGCTGATAAATAATAACCCACACAATATGGTATACTTACAGCGCTTTGTGGGTCTCGAATACACATATGGTAAAACAAATCCTGTTCATTTACTTTTTCTTTGTTCTTACCCCTTTGTGTAATCGAATTAGCTAAAAACCTATGTATCACTCTTAATTCGGCTCTATCTATATCCAAATAAGAGTAATTTCCCCCTTTGAAACGGTGATGGCTTGTCATTTGACTCCACACACCGTGTGTATCAAAATTTTCATCTATCTTTCTACCGTTTAGTATCAATCCTCTACAATCGACAGACACTAACTCCTCAGGCGTATATATACGTAAATCCTGAGCCATGTCCAGTAAAGACATGTGGCGCATCGAACCGCCTAACAAAAATCTAATAAAAGAACGATCGGTTAAACTAGCTACCCGATCATTCAACTCTATACTACATAACAATTCTTCACACCATACTTTATATACAGGTCTACGTATGGTGAATAAACATATCCAGTCATTAAAAGAAGAATTACCATACCTCTGTACAAGTAATTCCCTAATTGGCCCGGCCAATTCTACAGCTTCTAAGGGTCCCCATTCTATGACCCTCGGTACCTCAACAACCTTAGAATGAAGAGTATGCAAACCCCGTTGATATTTTGGATAATCTATCCAAAGTCTGTCAAATCTCAGGTTCGGGTGCAACTCTTCCAAGTGCATATCGGAAAAGGTCATGACTGGATGAGGTACATCCTGCTTGTAGTAGTTATCCACCTCCTGTTGTTCCAAATTCTCAGCAGGAGCATTGCGGGCTTGGGATGAAGATTCACCCCTTTCATTCTGCAAAACACATCAAACACAATTTTTGTGCATCCAAATATGCATTAGTGTCAGCAAAATCATCAATCAAAATAATTACAATGACATTATCAATTTATATCAAACTTAAGCTTATTTTCACATTTTTATCAAATCTACACTTTTTCAAATAAGCATATACGAAAATTTTCGCCAAGTTCATAAGCATTCAACTCAAATAACATGTCAAAATAATCATTACTAACAATCAAACAAGTCTCAAATGGCATTATCTTTCAAAAATCAAGTTCATGAATTTTAGACTTGAAAAAGTCCACTTTAATTCTCAAAATCATGTTTAGGCTCAAAGTTTGGATCATTTAACTACCTAGACATGTTACACTACTCAATTTAGCAACAATTCATGACAAAAATCGGCCATAACCTGTTTATATCAAAAAGCCCCAAATTTTCTCAAGAACACAAACCCTAGATTATTCAAAATTTGAAGTTTAAGGCTTCTAATCATGTTAAACAGCATCAATCTAGGTTATACAAGCATAATACATAAACAATTTAAGTCTAATTACACTAAAAAGCATCAAAATCAAATTGGGGAAAAAATAGCTCAAGAACATCAAATTTCGAATTAAATGGTGTTTAGGTGTAGAAATTTACCGTTTTTCTTGAGTAATTCTTAGATAGCATCCTTCTCAACATGATTTTAGCAAAAAATTTGGTGATTAACGGTTAAAAATTGGGATTTTTGGGGGTGGTTTTCGGGTTTTTTCGCAGCTATTTTAGCAGTGTTTTTATTGTTTTGGGGTTGGGACTGATCTGTTGTTCGGTTATATTTTTTTTGATTTTTAGTCCCTCCGCGAGTCGCGGGGATTTACCCTCCAAACTCCGCGACTCGCGGAGTTTGCTCTTTTTTTTTTTTTTATAATCTTTAACTTATAAAACAATTAAGTATTTAATTTTAAAATTTTGTTTCCCTTGTTATTTAGGACGAGGTCGTTTCGGATCGATGTCCTAGTCCGTCCTTCGACAAAATTTTAAAATTTGTCTTTTTGTAGCGATTGTTTTAAAAGCTAAGATTTTTGGGTTTTTAATGTTTTTGGCATACTTTAAATTAATAAGATTAAAAATAATGATAATAAAAGTTCTCGTCCCTCCCTTGGGTAAAGCAATTTCGGTTCAAAGACCTAGTCTTCAACTTACGACGAATTTTAAAAATCATATTCTTAACTTAATGAGATAAAGTAAATTTTTGTTTTTAAATTCACACAACTTAAATATAAAATTCAAAATTAATATTAAAAATTCACACCAAACTTAAAATTTGAAATGCATAAAATTAAAAATTTATATTTTAAAAATTAAAAGTTCACACCAAACTTAATTTAAAAATTTATAAATTCATATCAAACTTATATTAATTTTTCAAATATTTACAATTTTAAATATATTGTTTTTACAGAGTTTACAATATTAATTTAAGATTTAAATATTAAGATTAAAAACATGGTAAAAATAAAATTAAAAATCTTTTTGTCTTTTTATCCCACTTTAATCAATCAAATATTATCAAAAATATGCGCCCCTCTTTTTGGTAAAGTAATTTCGGTTCCAAGACCTAATTTAACTCATGACGAATTTTTGAAATATTTTGGGTTGATTGATTAAAGATATTTATACCTTAAGAATAAACGTTAAATTTCGCAGTGATGTAATAAATTTTTGAATGATATCAATAATTTCGGTCGCCAAACCTAATTTTATTTAATACCAATTTAATACTTTTTAGCGAACAAATTAGCGTTTATTATCAAAAGGTTAAAAATAAAAAAAATAAAAATAAAAACTGTACAGACATACCTGTGAAATAGATTTCTTAGTTATATGATCTATCCCATTCATAAGATAGTCGGTTTAATTGATTTTCCATGGCTACATAGGCGTAACCTCGAGCATTCAGTGTCTTTTCTTCTAAACATATGAACGGTCCGTCTCTGCATAAAGTAACAAATTCGGTATTTGAATAGGTTTGATTATTTGAACATTTACCTCCATGTGACCATTTTCCGCATTTGTGACATCGTTCTAGGTGTCGTGCTCTTCTTTTCGCTGCGGATTTTGATTTTCCTTTACCAAATTGTAACTTATTATCTTCGCATCTGGATTCTTTTCTAACTCCGTCCATTCTTTCTCTAATTACTGATACTAATTCGCTCGGTAGTATGTCATTATTACGTTTAGTGATCAAAGCGTGTAGCATTAGACCATGGTTTAGTTCATAGGCTGTCTTCATTTCGTAAAAACCTAAAAAAAATAAAAATTCAGAATGGGGGGAGAAGACTAGTTCTTTAGGGTCTGCTAGGGAAAGACCATTCGGGTTCCATTTTCGAGAACTACACGAAAACAGACAATCTAACTCTAACAGAAATACATATTATCCTTTAAAGACTTGATTCTCCCCACACTTAGTTAGCTGTGGTGTCGAAATTGTGATTAACTTTGTTGTCGACTTCCATCGGACCATGTATGTAATGTTTAACTCTGTGACCATTAACTTTAAATTCAATCCCATTTGAATTTATCAATTCTATCGTTCCGTATGGGAAAACTCTTTTGACTATGAATGGTCCAGACCATCTTGATTTCAATTTTCCAGGAAATAGCTTGAATCGTGAATTGAAAAGAAGAACTCTGTCTCCTTCTTTAAATTCTTTTGAACTTCTGATTCTTTTATCATGCCATTTCTTCGTTCTTTCTTTATAGATTAACGAATTTTCGTATGCTTCATGTCTTAATTCTTCTAATTCGTTTAGTTGACTTAATCGTAGACGTCCGGCTTCATGTAAATCAAGATTACATGTTTTCAAAGCCCAAAATGCTTTGTGTTCAATTTCTACTGGAAGATGACATGCTTTTCCATAAACAAGTCTAAAAGGTGTGGTTCCAATTGGAGTTTTGTAGGCTGTTCTAAAAGCCCAGAGTGCATCCTCCAATTTAATGGACCATTCCTTCGGATTTGATCCTACGGTTTTCTCTAGAATACGTTTTAAAGCTCGGTTTGTATTTTCAACTTGTCCACTTGTTTGTGGATGATATGCGGTGGAGATTTTATGAGTTACTCCATATCTTTTAAGAACTTTCTCAAGTTGATTATTACAAAAATGAGTACCCCGATCACTTATTAAAGCTTTCGGTGTTCCAAACCTTGCAAAAAGACGTTTTAAAAAGTTGACTACAACTCGTGCATCGTTAGTTGGGAGAGCTTGTGCTTCCGCCCATTTAGATACATAATCAATGGCTACGAGTATATATAGATTATTATGAGATTTTGGAAATGGACCCATAAAGTCAATACCCCAAATGTCAAATACTTCACATACTTGGATGACATTTTGTGGCATTTCATCACGTTGACTTATTTTTCCGGCCCTTTGACATGCATCACAGGATTTGCAAAGAAGGTGTGCGTCTTTGTAAATTGTAGGCCAATAGAATCCAGCTTCATAAACTTTTCTTGCTGTTAGTTGAGGCCCATAATGCCCTCCTGTTGGTCCTGTGTGACAATGGTTTAAAATTTTACTAGCTTCATCTCCAAATACACATCGGCGTATTATTCCATCGGGACAACTTTTAAACAGATGTGGATCTTCCCAGAAATAGTGTTTTATATCACTGAAGAATTTCTTTCGTCTTTGGTACGATAATCCTTTTTCAAGGAATCCACAAACTAAGTAGTTTGCATAGTCTGCAAACCATGGGATTTCTTTATAATCTATCTTCAATAGATATTCATCAGGAAAGTTGTCTTGTATGGCTGATTCATTCAGAACTTCTAATTCGGGATTTTCAAGACGAGAAAGATGATCAGCGGTGAGATTTTCTGCTCCTCTTTTATCTCGGATTTCAATATCAAACTCTTGTAAGAGTAAGATCCAACGGATTAATCTTGGTTTAGCATCTTGTTTTGAAAATAGGTATCTAAGAGCAGAATGGTCGGTATAGACCACCGTTTTTGCTAGAACGAGATATGATCGAAATTTGTCAAAAGCAAAGACAATAGCAAGGAGTTCTTTTTCAGTAGTTGTATAGTTCGTTTGTGCTCCTTGTAATGTCTTACTAGCATAATATATAGGTTGAAATCGTTTTTCAATCCTTTGTCCTAAAACGGCTCCCATTGCAAAATCACTTGCATCGCACATTAGTTCAAATGGTAGATTCCAATTTGGTGTTATCATGATCGGCGCATTAGTGAGTTTCTCTTTAAGAATATTAAAAGATTTGATACACTCATCTGAAAAGATGAATGGCGCATCCTTTTCTAGGAGTTTATTCATAGGAGTGGCAATTTTAGAAAAATCTTTTATGAAACGTCGGTAAAAACCGGCATGCCCTAGAAAACTCCTAACTCCTCTAACATTTGTGGGATGTGGAAGTTTAGCAATTACATCTACTTTAGCTCTATCCACTTCAATTCCTTCTTTTGAAATTTTATGTCCAAGAACGATGCCTTCTTTAACCATGAAATGGCATTTCTCCCAATTAAGTACTAGATTTGATTTTTCGCATCTAATTAGCATTCGTTCCAGATTAACTAGACATGATTTAAATGTATCACCGAAGACTGAAAAGTCATCCATGAATACTTCCATGCATTCTTCTATCATGTCGTGAAAAATCGCCATCATACACCTTTGAAAGGTTGCAGGGGCGTTGCAAAGTCCAAATGGCATTCTTTTGTAAGCAAAAGTACCATAAGGGCACGTGAATGTGGTTTTCTCTTGATCTTCGGGTGCTATTGGAATTTGAAAATATCCGGAAAATCCATCTAGAAAACAATAGTAACTATTTCCGGCTAATCTTTCCAACATTTGATCTATGAAAGGTAAGGGAAAGTGATCTTTTCTGGTGGCGTCATTTAATTTTCTATAATTAATACATACACGCCATCCTGTTACAGTCCTAGTAGGAATAAGCTCATTTTTCTCATTTGTAATGACAGTCATGCCACCCTTCTTAGGCACGCATTGAACTGGGCTTACCCATGGACTATCAGAGATTGGATAAATTAAACCTGCATCTAGCAGTTTAATAATCTCTTTCTTAACTACATCTTGCATATTAGGATTTAGTCTTCGTTGGCGTTGCACATACGTTTTATGACCTTCTTCCATAAGGATTTTATGTGTGCAATACGAAGGACTTATTCCTTTAATATCATGAATCTTCCATGCAATGGCTGGTTTATGAGCTTTCAACACAGAAATGAGTTGAGATTTCTCATTTTCAGTAAGAGAAGACGATATTATTACAGGTAATTCAGATTCACCATGTAAATAAGCGTATTCCAAATGGTTTGGAAGTGGCTTTAACTCTAATTTCGGAGGTTCTTCTATCGATGATTTATATCGATATCTGTCTTCTTCTTTTAGCATTTGAATTTCTTCTGTTGTTGGTTCATATCCATTAGCTATAAGTGTAGCTAACATTTCAGCTTCATCAATTGGTTCATTACCTTCTCCTAAAGAACATTCTCCTGTTCCTTTTAATTCTGGAAATTCTTCTAATAATTCTGCATGTGCATCTATAGTTTGAATATAATAACATGTATCATCTGCAGATTGTGGTTGTTGCATTGCTCTATCAACTGAAAAGGTAACACTCTCGTCCTCTATACTTAGGGTCAGTTTCTTACCGAACACGTCTATCATTGCTTTAGCCGTGTTTAAGAATGGTCTTCCTAATATGAGAGGAACTTGAGAATCTTCTTCCATGTCCAAGACAACAAAATCTACTGGAAATACTAAAGTACCAACTTTAACTAGCATGTTCTCCATTATCCCTCTAGGATATTTTATTGATCGATCGGCTAGTTGTATGCTTATTCTTGTTGGTTTCAATTCTCCAAGGTCTAGTTTAGCGTATAGTGAATACGGCATTAGATTTATACTAGCACCTAAGTCTGCCAATGCTTCTATTGAACTAAGACTACCCAGAAAACATGGAATTGTGAAACTTCCTGGATCAGATAGTTTTTCTGGTATCTTATTCAACAGCACTGCTGAACAATTAGCATTCATAGTAACAGCCGAGAGTTCTTCCATTTTCTTTCTATTTGAGATTAGATCTTTCAAGAATTTAGCATATCTAGGCATTCCTGAAATCACATCAATGAAAGGAAGATTTACATTTATCTGTTTAAACATATCCAAGAATTTGGATTGCTCGGCTTCAAGTTTCTCTTTCTTCATTTTACTCGGACAAGGAAGTGGTGGTTGGTATGGTTTAACATAAGGTTTATCCTTAACTGTGTTATCTTCATTAACCTTTTCAACTACCGGTTCTTTTTCCTTATCTTGATCAGGTTGTGGTTCTTGTGGAGTAAGAATGGTTTCTTCAGAAGTTACAGGTATTTCAGGTGGTTTAAGTGTTGTACCACTTCTTGTGGTAATAGCTTTAGCTGTTTCATTCCGGGGGTTAGCATTTGTATCGCTAGGTAGACTTCCCGGTTTTCTTTCACCTATTAACCTTGCTAGGTTACTTACTTCTTGTTCCAGATTTTGAATAGAAGCTTGTTGATTTCTAAATGCTTGAGCATTTTGTTCATTTGTTTGTTTTTGAGATGTGAAAAACTGCGTTTGAGTTTCAACTAGCTTCGTCATCATATCTTCTAAATTCGGCTTTTTATCATCGGTTTGTTGTGGTGGTTTGTTTTGAAAATTCGGTCTTTGCTGATTGTAAGTATTATTGGATACTTGTTGATTGCTAGGACCTTGTTGGTTGTTGTATGGAATATTTCGGTTATAATTCTGGTTTTGATTGTAAATCGGTCTTGGCGGTTGATAATTATTCTGATAATTATTTCCAGGCCTTTGGTTTATGTATGAAATATTCTCTCTTTGTTCCATTGTTAATTCAATACTGAGACAATCTTTTGTCAAATGTGGTCCTCCACACTGCTCACAACTAATTCGTATTGAGTGAATATCTTTAGTCATCTTTTCCATTCGTCGTTCCACAGCATCTATCTTTGCGGAAATGGAATCTAAGTCATGGCTAGAATCGGCTCTAGCTGCTTTAGATGATCTAATGATATCTTTTTCTTGGTGCCACTCATGTGAGTGGGAAGCAGTGTTATCAATAATTTTGTAAGCATCAGTTTCGGTTTTCTTCATAATAGAACCACCAGCTGCTATATCTATGTCTTTTCTTGTAGTGATGTCGCATCCTTGGTAGAATATTTGTACTATTTGACAGGTGTCTAAACCATGTTGCGGACATCCTCTTAACAACTTTCCATATCTTGTCCACGCCTCATATAGAGTTTCATTTGGTTTCTGTGTGAACGTAACAATTTCTGCTTGAAGTCTTACGGCTTTAGATGCAGGAAAGAATTGTTTAAGAAATTTGTCAACTAAAACGTCCCATGTATCTATCGCTCCTTCAGGTAACGATTCCAACCAATCTTTGGCTTCTCCCTTTAAAGTCCAGGGAAATAACATGAGATATATCTGTTCATCCTCCACTTCTCGTATTTTAAATAGTGTGCAGATCCTATTAAAGGTACGTAGATGTTCATTTGGATCTTCCTTCGGCGCACCACTAAATTGGCATTGATTAGTCACCTTGTGTAGAATTTGTCCTTTGATTTCATAATCTGGCGCATTAATGTCTGGATGAGTAATTGCGTGACCTTGGCCAGTGCGTTTAGCTCTCATTCGGTCTTCCATACTTAAAGGTTCCAGATTCTCCATAATTGAATTTGTTGAATCGGTATCACTAGATGATTCTGATTTAATGGTTCGTTCCTCAACAATCTCTGTTTGAATGATTGGTGGTTCCGGAGGAAAGTTTAATGGTTCAGGATCTACGAACCGTTCCTGAATATTCTCCGGATTCTCAATTGTGAGGTTGGGTTCAAAAAATGGATTATCGGAAATTTGAACTGAAGTACTTGGTCGACTGGATGACGATTCTAAAGAAAAATCAACAGCGGTTATATTTGCTAAATGTCTTGATCTAGTTACAGGTGGTGAACGTACAAAAGGTGATGAACGTCTTGCTCGGTGCATTCACTGAATATCCTATTAGTTTTTAAAAGGAAAGAAAAATTATAATAAGTTATCCAATTAATAGACTTTTCTGATTTTGCCCACGTTTCGAATAGCCAAAAGATGCAGCAGAGGGGCAGGATTCGTTTGGTCTCAATATAATTGAGGACTGTTTGGCTCCAATAACCCGGTCCACGTACAAATCCAACTATTACTACGAACCAGAAAATTTTGATGTCTATTAATTTAACCACTTAAAATAAATTTTCGTAATTTTAAGAAAATTTAGATAAGAAGTAGAAAAAATTCTAAGTCCTAAAAACTAGAATAGCGAGAAATAAGAGAGAAAAAGAGTTCGTCGCAAAAGGTCGAAAAAGAAAAAAAAATGGTTGAAAAATAAAAGGTGACGGAAAAATAAAAGAAACTTATAAAAACTTAAAAATACTTTACTAACCTAACCTTATTACTACAACTAACTTAAAATTATAATCGCAAATTGAAATTACTAATTGGAATGATAATTGATACATAGTAAAAGGTGTCTAAAAATATTAAAGCTTACAGGAAAAAACTAAATCCCAAATGGAAATAACTTAAAAAGAAACTAAAACTTAAAAAGGCGTCGCAAAATTCTAAAGCACCTAAATCTTAGTCTAAAGAAAAAGCACTTAAGGAATTCTACGGCAAAGCCTAAAAATCTAGGAGTAAAAATAACTATAGCAAAAACTAAGTTTAAAATTAAATATGAGCTAAAAATACAAATATTACGCTACAACGATTAAAAAGGTACAAAATATAAAAATATACAAAAAGTTATAAAAATTACAATTTTTATAAAAATATTATTTTTATATTATTTATTTAATAAAACTACTAATTTTACAATTTAAATAAATTAATTAAACTAAAAATACAAATTAATTAAAAAGTAAAAGTTAAAATAAAACTAATAATAATAATAATTATTAGGGTTAAATAATAATAATAATAATTAATTAATACCCGTAATTAATGCTAAATTAGGGCTTTTTGTCGCCTGTCAGAAAGGCTCCGCGAGTCGCGGCATTTATTGCATCAAACCCCGCGAGTCGCGGGGTTTCAGAATTCAGCTGACAGGTTTGAATTTTTACGCGTTTTTCTTTATTTATTTTTTTTTATTTTCTGTTTTCTGTTTTTAAATAAATAAAAGATTTTAAAATAAAACTTATATTTTTATAAACTAAAATAAAAATAAAGAAACTTATAAAACTTAAATATTTAACAAAATCTTAAAAATACATATATTTTTGTTTTTCTTTTTATATTTTTGAATAATTAAAACGTATTTTTACAAAAACGAATTTTAATAAAAGTTAACTAAAAATATTTTTTTTTTTATATTTTAGCGTTGCGTTTCCGGCTTTTAAGATAACTTTCCCCGGCAGCGGCGCCAAAAATACTTGATGTTATGCGAGGTGTATATAAAATAGTTATTAATTTTAGCAGGAAATACTATTAAATACGATACAATTTTACACAAGATATTTATTTATTTATAGAATGGATATACTTAAACCTTGCTACAACACTTATAGGCAGTGTACCTAATCGTACAGTAGTGTAGTTTTTAGTAAGTCCGGTTCGTTCCACAGGGAAATCTTTAAACAAAGCTCAACGCTATATTAGTTTACTTTTATTAAAAATACAAATATATATATAAGTAATATTATTATTATAAAGGGGGGTTTTTACCGTTTAATGACCGATTTGTCGATTTTAAGACTTTAGTCGCAGTTAAAACCTAATGTAAAATATAAAATAAATACAAGACTTAAATCAAAGCGTAAAGTAAATAACGATAATGAAATTGCGAATAATAAAAGTGCGATAAAATAAAATTGCGATAATTAAAAAGTACGATAATTAAAAGTGCGATTAAATAACAATAAATAAAAGTGCGATAATTAGAAGTGCAATTAAATATAAAATAAAGGAAATTAAATATGAAATAAAAGAATTATGCTTATTTAAACTTCCGTAATCATGATGTTTGACGTGTTGATTTTAGTTTTATGCCCATGGGTTAATTGTCCTTTGTCCTGGATTATTTAATATGTCCGTCTGGTTTTTGTCCATAACAGTCCATCAGTCATAAATATAAAGTGCGAGTGTCCTCATCAAATTATTCTTATACCCGAAGTTAAATATTCCAACTAATTGGGGATTCGAATTGTAACAAGGTTTTAATACTTTGTTTAATGAATACACCAGGTTATCGACTGCGTGTAAACCAAGGTTTTACTACTTTGTTAACAATTACACCAATTACCCTTGAATGTAATTTCACCCCTGTTTTAATTATTCTAGTGGCTATTAATCCATTCCCGTGTCCGGTTAAATGAACGATTATTCGTACATATAAATACCCCGCCCATCGTGTCTGATCGAGTGTATATGGTAATTTATAGGGACGCCCAATTGTAAATCTTTATATTAACATTAACAAACTATCATTTAGTTAAACAAATATAAAGCCCATTAATAGCCCATAGTCTAATTTCCACAAGTGTCGTTCTTTTGTCCAAACCCCAATTATGGTACAAAGCCCAATTACCCAATTTTAGTAATTAGCCCAACATCATGATTACTTCGTTTTAAATAAGCATAATAATAACTTAACTACGAGACATTAATGTAAAAATGTTGAACATAACTTACAATGATTAAAAATAGCGTAGCGTTACACGGACAGAATTTCGACTTACACCCTTACAACATTCGCTAACATACCCTTATTATTAGAATTAAAATTAAAATTAAAATATAAATTATATATATATATATATAAATTTTACGTATGATAAGAGAAGAAAAAGATATCGTTTTTGATCAGAATTCGGTTTGCTTTATAGGCAGAGTTGAAATTTGGGGCTCCGCGACTCGCGGTGAAAACCTCTTCAAACTCCGCGAGTCGCGGAGGTTACTTTTACAGCTCAGTCCTTGGAGTTTTTCTCTGCCGACGGTTTTTTATTTATAAATATAATATATATATAATTAATATAATTAATTATATATTATATTATATTTATATACATAGTTAACTTGTAATTTTTAGTCCGTTGCGTCGAGCGTTAAGAGTTGACTCTGGTCCCGGTTCCGGATTTTCGAACGTCCTCGCGTACAATTTAATATCTTGTACTTTGCGTTTTGAATCTTGTACTCTTGTAATTTCGAGACGTTTCTTATCAATAATTGGAACCTTTTTTTATTGTCTTTTGTACTTTTGAGCTTTTTGGTCGTTTGCGTCTTCAATTCGTCGAATCTGTCTTTTGTCTTCACCTTTTATTATTTAAACGAATATCTCTTGTAAATAGAACAATTGCAACTAAAAGCTTGTCTTTCTTGAGGAATAATGCTATGAAATATATGTTCGTTTTTAGCATTATCATTATTGTTTTTTATAGTTGGTGGATTAAGTAGTTATTTACTAGGCTGCTTCTTTTGTGGTGTTTATCTTGGAAAGATTTAGTTTTCATTAATATAAATTACTTTCAAAAAGTTATATGCACTATAAATTGATAATATAGAAAAGATTTTCTATACAGTTAAGAAAGCATAACAACTACTTGACATTGTAAATTTACAGTTTCTGTTTGTAGCGCTTAATAATAGAACGACTTACGAGTTTGTGTTTCTTTTGAATATAAACCTATAAAATGACTTACGACTTATTAGTTGGCTTCTATTAGAAAGTCCACATCTATACTAATTTGTGGTTTTTTTTTAAGTCCATCTGTGTATATAAGTTTTTAGTTATCAGTCACAATTAGGATAATGCTTGCCTTTTTGTTGGGACTTTTTGTCAACTCGAGAATGTTTGCAGTTTTAGGTAATCATTTACTGCATCCCTTTACTTGAATTGGAAGTAATTAGCATGAGGGTGACATGTAAGATCCTGAAATTTTATGCATTAGAAAGTGTTCCTGAAAGTGTCAGTAAATGTGTGCATCAGAAAGCGCCACTAAAAGTCTACCTAACACTTATGCATTTTCAGAATTTACATCAAAATCAGACTCAGACAATTTTAGTCCCTGAAAGAAGTTGCTGTTTCAGTTTCAGCCTCAGTTCAGTGGGACGCCGTCCAGTTTTTAGGACACCGTTCACCAATGAAAGATGGGACGCCGTCCAAATGGTATGACGGGCCAGCTGTTGGAATTTTAATAAATTAAAAGCGGTATTTGTGTCTTTTCACATGTGGACGGATTTGTAGCCTTAATATCAGTTTTAGATCCTATTTTGGATCATTTTGACATCCATGCATCTCTCTCATCTTATCTTAGAGAGAGAAGGAGATTTTAGAGAGAGGGAGCTTGGTTTGAGGAAGAAGATGTGTGAATCGGGTCAAGTCGCGAGAGTTAAAGTTGTTCCTTTCGTTCTCGGCTACGTTTTGATTGTTATGGTAAATTCTAAATCCGAATTTCATTGTTTAAGATTCATGATTTAGTTAGGGTTTGTGTTAATTAGAGTTATAAACCCATTTATTGTGAAATTTGGGGGGTTTTGGGTAAGATTCATGTAAGTAAGCCTAAATGGGTGACTTAGGGTTTCGATTGATGAAATTGTAAGTTTGTGTGACGATCCAGAAATTTTTGATCAAATTTAAACTTAATCTTTAAATGAATTAAAGTTTTCGACACGATAAGCAAAGTCTGTAATGCTGAAACCTCAAAAACTTTTAATTGTGTTCATATATATTCAGTTACCCTTTTGACTATCCCCGATGATTCACAAACCGTTGTGTGTAAGTAAATATGTATATATAAATATATATTTATATTTGTATATAAGTGTATATATAATATTTTAAATTAATAAAATATACTTTAAACAATTTGAAATTAAGGAGGTAAAATAATATACAGAATAATTAAGAACTATTAAAAATGAATATATATAAATATACATATGATATTATTATGAACCTATATGGATATAAATGATTTCTATTAATAGATATTATTATTTTGTAATACATATAAAATATATACATAATAAATATTCAATAAATGTTATCATACAATAATAGCTAACCAATAAATGGTAATGTTTATATATTACAAGACTAACTATAGTTGTTATATTATTGTTACATTTACTATTATTATTAATATTCATATTAGTATTATTAGTATTATTAAACTTATAATGTGAAGTTGTTATATGAAAATTTGTTATATTATTATTATTATTATTATTGGTATTATTATAATAATTATTATTATTTTCAATATCATTAATATTATCATTACTTCTATTATTACTATTATTATTATTATTATTATTATTATTATAAACTCAATTATTATTAATATTCACTTCATTTAAAAATGATGACTACCATTATTTTTATCATTATTCTTATCATTGGTAATATTAATATTATTATCATTTCTATTATTATTATTATTATCATTAATATTATTATAATTCTTATTAAAAATTAAAAATGTTAATGGATTTATATTAATAAACTCATATCATTAATTTGTGTTATAAGATCTAATATAACATATATATATATATATATATATATATATATATATATATATATATATATATATATATATATATATATATATATATATATATATATATATATATATATATATATATATATTACTTTTTATTTTTTTTACTTTTCACTTTTTACTTTTTACTTTTTACTTTTTACTTCGGTTATTATTTTTACCGAAATATGTAAATAATGTTATAAATTATATGCAATTAAAAATAAAATAAATAACATGTATACACTATTACTATTACTAGCACCTATAACCTACTACTTATATTGTAACATAAAAACATTTTGGAATATGTATTAGAGATGTATAGATCTTCGAACTTTCTTGACGAATGGTTTCTATGAGATTCTAGGCAGAGGGTTTGGATTTCCGATTTAAAGGGTCCTATGGCTCAAGCCCCTAGATCTAAATTAGCCATTCGAAGGGAAAGGGGTGATTGGAAGCTTATCTAATACGACAAGTATCCTAAAATGGAAAACACTGATAAAAGTAGAAACTCTCTAGTCATAGAAACTTAGTAAAATAAGAAACTTTCTAAAAATGGAAACTGTATAAAAATAGTAACTTACTAGGAATAGAAACTTAGTAAAACAAACTATACTTAAACACATACTTAAACTTAAACATGGGCAAAACACTTAACTACTCTTAAATGTCAATATGTTGACTTTCCTGCTCACTCGTTCAACTCTTTATTCCGAGGAATAACACTCTCTCTACTTACTAAGGTGAATTCATAGCCCCTCTTTATTGCTAGCAAACTTACTTACTTTACTTGGGGTGAGACACATGCTGTTTTTACTTTTTATACTTTAGACACAAGTACCAAACTGTTAAACTATGCTATACCCGGCTATGTCCGACTAAGTCCCTACAGTGATATTTTTAATTGCTGCGGCATGCTTAATTATTGGGGGTAGGCCTATCGGGAGTAACGTCCCCGATACATTTGACCAAGTCATTGTATTACTTAATAATGAAATTAAACCGACAAGGACAGACACAACTTGTCATGGGGCAAAACTTGAACGTTTAGACTAAATATCACGCATTGGCATAACTTTTTGATCCTGCGGGAGATCAACTTTACAAACTAAATCTTGTGGTCTAAAACAACGACAAACTTTTTGTTAAACCTATGAACTTCACTCAACCTTTTTGGTTGACACTTTAGCATGTTTTGTCTCAGGTACTGTTTGATTCAAGCTCTTATACTTACTGCTTATGTGATGCTACTTGGACATAGGATCAAGAGATATCGCATTTATTACTTCTGCATGTGAACATTTACGATATTGTTATTTCTGTCATTGTAACGATATTTCATTTTCCGCTGCGTACTCATTAAAGTTAAATTCATCATTTAGTATTGTTCTCGTTTATTATAATATGTTGGTATGTTTTGATATTAGTGACGTTCCTTCCAGACCCTATTGGGAGGACGTTACAGATTGGTATCAGAGCATAACCAGGCTGTTATAGAGAACCAGGATTGCATTTTTATGTGTGCCTTACTTGTTAGCTAGGGTGCCTTAGCAATCTAGGAAACTATAACCTTTCCTGCCTTAGAATTAAAGCACTTAGGATTGCCCCATAATCTTAACGATTATGCTTTAATAAACTTGACTTAAAGATTCTAATCAAAATATCCTTCCTAATGTTAGGATGTCTAATTATCATCAAACGACCAAAATGAATCTTTTCAAGCCAACCGAAAAAGATATTGAAAGGTCTTCCACATAAAGACCAGTCCAAAGTCCACCTTATGGCTTTGGTGGTCCTCCCTCACCAAATTATAGCCCAAATACTACTCTAAAGTTACATGGGTCTCTTGAATACTATCCAACCCCGAGGAATAAAGACAAGAGGAAATGTTTTGAAGAAACTGGGCCGTCAAAGAAAAGATCCCGATCTCCTTTCTACGATGAAGTTGATGCCAAGTACGAGCTCATGAATCTGCGAAAAACTACCGATGACCTAATTCGCCATATTGCAAGGATCGATTTTCAAATGAAGGAAAAAGACCTAGCGATCAAGAAGCTCATGGAGAAAAATGCTGAACTAAAGAAAGAGATAAAGTTGGTGAAGTATGAAGGTGATAGAAATACCCGATGGGGGAAGCAATCTCTCTCTCTTGCCTAAGAGAAGATGTTGACCTTAGATTGAAGATGGAGGAAAACCGCGTGAATAATCAACTTTCTATAAGGGACCACAAGTACCATGTAATCAACAATGAAGTTTCTAACCTTTATGATAATCTCGAGTTCCTGCATGAGAAACAAAAGGCGAGGAACGAGAAAGTTGATGAGTTTATGAAGAAGGTGGAGGATGAGAAGAAGAAATATGAAGATTACTTCAATCTTAATATTTCCTAGATTATTTTTCCAATTCCTTGTCTATGTAAAGGCTATGCCTTAAACTATTTTTATTTCCGAATCGTGTAATAAAGGCTTATTTAATGCCTCGTTCTAATAATATAAAGTGTTTTATTAATATCATGCGATATCAATACTTTATTTTATTCATACTTGTGATTGCTCAAACTTATAACTTGTTAAACTTATCAAACATATGTTCACTTTTATGTAGTGACATCATGGTTCGTTCAGCTGCACCTACCGTTAACAACGTTGTGTTAACTACTGAACAATTCCAACAGTTACTCGCTGCCGCCCAAGGCAACGCCCAAGCTAATCATGCTAATACTCAGCCGAAACATTGTTCCTACAAGGATTTTTCAAACTGTCATCCTCCTGTATTTAAGGGGACTGAAGAAGCTGTCGAACTAGTCTGTTGGTTCGAGAAGATGGAATCTATTTTTCGTATTTGCAACTGTGGTGATAACGATCGAGTAAAGTATGCCACTAGCTCATTGGGTAGCAATGCTTTAACTTGGTGGACTGCTCATGCCAAGTCCGTAGGAATTGATAATGCTAATGCAATTCCATGGGATGAACTCAAAAGCATGATGGTCAACAAATTCTGTCCTCGAAGTCAAGTTTAAAAACTTGAAGCTGAGTTCTGGGAACTCAAGGTCAAGGGTACTGACATTGAGAACTATACCAATCGTTATCTGGAGCTATCTACTCTATGTCCTGAAATGTTTCCTACTGAAGCTAGAAGAATTGAGCGGTATATTGAAGGTCTTCCCGAAGATGTTCTAGGGAATGTTATTGCTGCTGAGAAGGTTACTTTGGATGCTGTGATTCTCATGGCACAAAATCTCATGTTGGCCAAGAGAAGAAGGGCGTCGACCAATAAGCAAGTTGAAACCAAGGGTAATGATGGTAAGAGGAAGTTTGTGCCATCTCAAGGTTCGGCTAAGAATGATAATAAGAAGCCTGCGGATGGTACAAGGTCGAATTATAAGGGTACTTATCCTTTCTGTATTCGTTGTGAGAGGCATCACCCGGGGAAGTGTACTGCGGTTTGTGCGTTGTGTAAGAAAGTGGGATACGTTGCTAAGACGTGTAAGACTCCTCCGAAGGATAAGGCTATTGTTCTGGCCAAAGCTCCTCCTACATGCTATACTTGTGGAGAGAAGGGACACATTAGTCCGAATTGTCCTAAGAAGAAAGATAATCCCGCTACTGGAGCTAATGCTACTGCTACGAAGGGTCGTGCGTTTGTTATTACTGCTGCTGAAGCCCGAGATGAAGATGAAGTTATCACGGGTACGTATCTTGTCAATAATTTCTATGCAACTATTTTATTCGATACTGGTGCCGACAGAAGTTACGTGTCTAGTGATTTTTGTACCCTATTTGCTGAAAAGCCTCAACCTTTAAAAACTAAAAGATTAGTAGAAGTAGCCAATGGAAAGGTCATGCAAGTCGATAAAGTCTATAAAAACTGCAACCTAATCTTAGCCGATAAAGAATTTAAGATAGACCTTTTGCCAGTCGAGCTCGGAAGTTTTGACGTCGTAGTTGGAATGGACTGGTTACGTCCATTGAGAGTTTAACGCCTTGAACCAAGAAAATTTTTTTTTTTTTTTTTTTTTTTTTTTTTGAAAAGTTAAGTCACTGGCCGGACAAGGCAATTGCCGCGGCGCGGCCTGCCTTGTCGCGGCGCGACATAACACTTAACCTTTTAACCTTGTTAACTCCATTTCTGTTTTGAACATTAGTTGTTTGCCGCGGCGCGGAGCCCTTTGCCGCGGCGCGACATAACACCTGTCCGGGTGCCAGACCTGCAACAATTAACTTAAACCAATTTTGCACTTTTCATCATTTTCAAACACTTTCAAAACAGCGTAATTCATACACAACCATAAAAATTCCGTTTCTAATATCTTAAACCATCCATAAACAACATTTAGTCAGTAAAATATGTTTCCATGAATCAAAACCAACATTTGGTCCCAAATTCAACAATGACAACTTGACACTTCAAAATACTTGGCGTTTGATAAGCGGTAACCATAGAGCGTGATTACAAAAAGGGACTTGCAATACCACTTACACTATGCCAATGCTCCTCCAGCTCTTCACACGGGTTCCTTACCTTCTCGATGAACCTTAGCGCCTAAGACATAAAACATCATGGGGGTAAGCTTTTACACTTAGTGAGTTATAGGAAAGTAACAAAACACAAAACATAAATCATTTGGGCATAATCAAAACACTTATCCTTCAACCCTTAGGTTGCTTGCATACTTTCGGATCCGATCATTCATACCATAGGCATGACTTACTAGGCCGAACCTAGTAATCATGTCTAAGCTAACCATAGACATACTAAATATGCCTAAGCTATCATCATCTCATACATAGACACCCGAAGTGTCTAAGCTAACATGAACCATAGGCAAGATTACTAGCAATGTAATAACCTTGCCTAAGCTAAGCATCATCCATAGACACAACTATTGAGCTAACCCAATAGTTCTATCTAAGCTACGTAACTAGTGCACTTAGTCGTTACTCTCTTGCACGGATGCAATCCGAGAACACTAAGCCACTCTTGACCCGCCCATATTACCCCCTATAAACTCACCTTGCTTAATTGAATTTCCTTGGTCACTTGTAACTTCTTTTCCTTGATTAGCACCTATACATGAGCTAATCTCATTAATCACATAACTAAATCAAAATCACAACTTTCTTGAATCATTACGTCATTCATACTTACACTTACACTTTACCCCCTAATCACAACATACATTCATTCATACTTTCTAACTTTGAACTCATCTTTTCTAAAACAAGCATGTTACCAATCAAACATCACATTTTAATCATGTACATTACTAACTCATCACTTTTAGCTTTATCATGCAACTTTTCCTTTAATCCTTTCATTAAACATCAAATGTGCATCATAATTCAATTTCATTACTAACACCATTAACTTATCAAATTATCAATTTCTATAACTTATAACTATAACAAAAGTTCATACATGAGCATCCTTCATCAAAATTTCTAGCTAGAACACAAAATCATCTCATTGAGGCATTTTAACAAACACTTGGTGTGCATGACTAGAAATCTAACTAGAACATCATCATTCTCACCATAATCATGTCATAAATCTATAATGCAAGTTCATACATGTAATTACTTCCAAAATCAACAACAAATCCATACTAACTCATCCAAATGTGCACAATTTAACAAATAGCAACTTTCTTAAGCATAATCTCATCATTAGCATACAATGCAAGCAATAATTAGACACAAAATCCATACCTTGTCTTTTAGAGTTTTAAGAACCCTAATTGTGCACAATGAAGATGAAATTGGAAGATTAGAGCTTGCTAAAGTGATTAGGGTGTGTTAGATTTCACAAATTCAAGCTTGCATGAGTTAAATTTCAACAAATGATGGATCCTCCTTCTTCCCTTGCAAATGTCGACATACACAACCCAGGAGCACTCTCTGTATTTTATTTTTTTGTGAATAATAATCAATTTCCAGCATTTCTAATTTCTTTTATTAAAACAACTATGGCATAATTGCAATTTCTACCCTCCCCATGTAAACTATAGTTAAGGAGGTCCTAAATCATAACCTTGCATCTTTAGTCCCTTGAAACTTAACTAACAACATTAACTTTCGTCCATTTAACATAAAATATCCTTTACCATTAATTTCTTAGCAATAAAATTTACATAAAATAATACCTTAAATATTTGGGATGTTACAACTCTCCCCCTCTTGGATCGTTCGCGTCCTCGCGAACCATTCTTGATGCAACGACGGATAATACTTCATGAGCCATTCTTCGGGTTCCCATGTACATTCGGAACCTTTTCTAAATTGCCATAACACCTTCAACAATATAACCGACTTATTTCTCAAGTGCTTAACCTTTTGATCCAAAATCTTTATCGGCTTCTCCGCATATCTTAACTTATTATCGACCTCAATTTCATTCAAAGGAACATAGGTTGAATCATTCGCCAAACACTTTCTCAATTGTGACACGTGAAACGTGTCATGTATATTACTTAATTCATCGGGTAAAGCCAAACGGTAGGCTACCTTCCCCACTTTCGCCACTATCTCAAATGGTCCCACGAACCTTGGACCCAATTTTCCCCTCTTTCTAAAACGGATGATGCCTTTCCATGGAGAAACTTTTAGCATCACTTTATCACCTACTTGAAATTCTATCGGCTTTCTCCTCTTATCAACATATGACTTTTGTCTATCTTGTGCCGCCTTCATTCTTTCACGAATTTGATCAATCATCTCGGTGGTTTGTTGCACTATTTCCGTGCTTCCTAATTCTCGTTGACCTACTTCGCCCCAACATATCGGGGTTCTACACCTCCTTCCATACAACATTTCATATGGTGCCATCCCAATCGTAGAGTGATAACTATTGTTGTATGAAAATTCAACTAACGGTAAATGAGTATCCCAACTTCCACCAAAATCAATGACACATGCTCTTAACATATCCTCAAGAGTTTGTATAGTCCGTTCACTTTGACCATCCGTTTGTGGGTGAAACGCGGTACTTATATGTAACTTAGTACCCATTTCCTCTTGAAACTTTCTCCAATATCTAGATGTAAATCGAGTGTCTCGATCCGAAACTATGGAAACCGGCACTCCATGCCTTGCAACAACTTCTTTCATATATAACTTTGACATTGCTTCCGACGACGAAGCTTCTCTTATTGCCAAAAATAATGCACTCTTAGTCAATCTATCAACAATAACCCAAATTGCATCGTGTTGTCTAGGGGTCTTAGGCAACTTAGTCACTAAATCCATCGTAATATGCTCCCATTTCCACAACGGTACCTCTAAAGGTTGCATTTTACCGTAGGGCATTTGATGGTCGGCTTTCACTTGAAGACAAGTAAGACACTTGTGCACATACTTAACTATATCCCTCTTCATTCCCGGCCACCAATAGTCTTTCCTTAAATCTCTATACATTTTCGTAGCACCGGGGTGAATCGAATACTTAGACTTGTGAGCTAAGTCAAGGAGCTCACTTCTAACATCACTTTGCAAAGGTACCCAAATTCTCCCATATCTAAGCCTTAAACCACGAGAATCTACCACAAAATCGTCAACTTGCCCCTTGATTCTTTCTTTTCTCACGTTTTCGGGCGATAATGCTCCACCTTGTGCAACACGAATATCATCAAATATTTGAGGTGATATTACCATAGCCAAGCTTGTTATCTTAATCGGTTGATGACTTGACTTCCTACTAAGAGCATCCGCTACTACATTCGCTTTTCCGGGGTGATATAAGATCTCACAATCATAATCTTTCACCAAATCGAGACCTCTCCTTTGCCTATCGTTCAAATCCCTTTGATCAAACAAATACTTTAAGTTCTTATGATCGGTATAAATGGAAAACTTAACACCATAAAGATAATGACGCCAAATCTTTAGAGCAAAAACCACGGCCGTCAATTCTAAATCATGCGTAGGATAGCGTTTCTCGTGTTCCTTCAATTGTCGGGAAGCATAAGCTATGACCTTCCCATTTTGCATCAATACACACCCTAAGCCTTTCTTAGAAGCATCACAATAAACCGTCATGTTCTCATTCCCTTCCGGTAAAACCAATATGGGAGCTTGAACAAGTTTCTCTTTAAGGAGTCGAAACGCTTGTTCTTGCTTTTCTTCCCATTTCCATGGCACACTTTTACGGGTCAACTTGGTGAGTGGGGTGGCTATTCTAGAGAAATCTTGTATAAATCGTCGGTAATACCCCGCTAAACCTAGAAAACTCCTAACTTCGGTAGGATTCGTAGGTGGTTCCCATCTCATAATTGCCTCTATCTTTACCGGATCAACACAAATACCCTTCTTGTTAATGACATGACCCAGAAATTGAACTTCTCGAAGCCAAAACTCGCACTTAGAGAACTTAGCAAACAATCTTTCTCTTCTTAAAGTCTCTAATACTTGTCTTAGATGTACCGCATGCTCCTCTTCACTCCTAGAATATACCAAAATATCATCAATAAATACAATTACGAACCTATCAAGCATCGGTCGACAAACTCTATTCATCAAATCCATAAACGCGGCCGGTGCATTCGTTAACCCAAACGGCATAACCACAAACTCATAATGACCATACCTCGTTCGAAAAGCCGTTTTAGGGACGTCTTCTTCCCTCACTTTCAATTGATGGTAACCCGACCTCAAATCTATCTTTGAAAAGAAACTTGCACCTTGCAATTGATCAAACAAATCGTCTATCCTCGGCAACGGATACTTATTCTTAATAGTGACCTTGTTCAATTCTCGATAATCAATGCACATTCTCATAGTTCCATCTTTCTTTTTCACAAATAAAACCGGAGCTCCCCAAGGTGAACTACTAGGGCGTATAAAACCTTTATCTATCAAATCTTGCAATTGAGTCATCATTTCTCTCATTTCCGATGGGGCTAATCGATATGGAGCTTTGGCAATTGGCGTGGCCCCGGGTATCAAATCTATTCTAAACTCTACCTCACGCTCGGGAGGTACACCGGGCAATTCATTTGGAAACACATCCGGAAACTCGTTAACTATTGGTACATCGTCTAATTCAACAACCTTTCTCGAATTATCAACAACATGTGCCAAAAACGCACAACACCCGTGAGACAAAAACCTTTTAGCCTTAGCATACGTGCATATAGGAATAGCACGCCTAGCTCGTTCCCCATAAATCCATATAACCTTCCCACTAGGTGATTGAACTAACACTATTTTCTTACGACACAAAATTATTCCTTCATTGTCACCTAGCCAATCCATTCCCACAATTACTTGAAATTCCCCCATATGCATGGGTATTAAATCAATGACAAACTTTTCGTCATCCAAAATAATTTCACACCCCTTAATGATACTATACACCATCACAGTCTTATTATCCGCTATTTCAACTTCTAATGGGTGTTCTAACATACTTGGGGTCATATTAAAATGCTTACAAAAAGAATATGATACAAACGACCGCGTAGCACCGGAATCAAACAAAACATGCGCAGGTAAAGAGTTTACAATAAAGGTACCTGACACCACATTTTGGGACTCCTTCGCTTCGAGTGCGGTAATCTGATGAGCTCGGGCCCTTGGTCGGCTATCACTAGTCTTCAGTTCCGTCTTAACCTCTTTCTTAACACTACCACTAGCTAAATCCTTCTTGTATTCCGGACATTCGGCTTGAAAGTGACCTTTCTCAAAACAATAATAACATTGCTTACCTTTCTTAGGACATTCGGCGGCCCTATGTCCCGGCTTTCCACAAGAGTAACAATCGGAGGTACCCGCTTTACATTCAACCGTATGATTTTTACCACATCTAGTACACAACTTGGCTTCTTTCCCACCGCTCTTACCCGACACAAAACCCCCTTTTGACTTGTGCGGGGATTCGAAACTAAACTTACCCTTTTTCGGACTAACATTTTGCATTACCTTGGAGTCTTGATCTAATTTTCGCTTAAACGCCGCCTTCTTCCTAAGTTCGTGTTCTCTAACAAGTGCTCTATTCATCATTTCGGCCAAAGTCTTATACGTGCTCTTGTCGATAAACTCACTTATCTCGGGATTCAACTTCTCATGATAATGATCCATCATCAACTTGGGACTCGACACAAAGTCCGGACAAAATCGAGACTTATCATTGAACTCGGCATTAAACTCGGTCACCGACTTACTTCCATGCTCTACATTCATAAACTCGGATTTCAACCTACTAACCTCGGCGGGTGGAGCAAATTGATTCATAAACATTTCACGGAACTTGTCCCATGAGAAACTTGTAGCCACGTCTCGCCCATGAGACTTAACTATAAAATTCCACCACTCATAACCACTACCCTTCATTTGATGTGCCGCGTAAATTACCTTTAAATGCTCGGGGCATTCACATAACATAAAAGTTTCTTCAATTTCGTCTATCCACCTTTGACTAACGATTGGGTCAACCTTACCATGAAACTCGGGGGGATGGCAATTTGCAAAGTTCTTGTATTCAAAACGATCATCCTTCTTCTTTGGGGCTTCTACCTCTTCTTGTCTTACCCCACTACCGCCTTCACCTCTTAAGGTAGGGTTATTAGCAATAAGAGTCTTTAACTTCTCATCTAATTGATCATTGATCAATGTCTTGATCTTTTCTAACAAGGTTGGGGTATA
This sequence comes from Rutidosis leptorrhynchoides, assembly GCF_046630445.1. NCBI lineage: Eukaryota > Viridiplantae > Streptophyta > Magnoliopsida > Asterales > Asteraceae > Rutidosis > Rutidosis leptorrhynchoides. The sequence continues at coordinate 128,289,754 of NC_092334.1, forward strand.
ACGTATCAAGGCTTGCCCTATTTGCCCCGAAATGTCATTTGGCATGTTAACTTCTTCCGATTCGTTTTGAGAGTCTTCTATAGACTCCGCGGATGGGGTACGGACGTACTCATCATCCTCATCTTGACCTCGGTTTGGTGATACAATAGCCATTTCTAAAAAATTACATTCAACCCATTAGTTCAAATACCGGTAACACCATTATTCAACAAACCAAACCATTCGAAAGAATTCCTAACTCGATTCACCATGACTATAGTAGACGTTCATGTGTACTAAAATGAAGTAATAACAATGGCCCGTTGTTATTACACCATTTCATTACACATTAAGTCCACTATGACATCATGGCTAACGGGTATCAAACTCCTTTCATAGATCAATCATTATACTACGGGTCTCGTCAATGACTCTACCCTATGGAGCATGGCACAACTATACGACTTTAACACTTATGCAAGTCCTAAACCGCTTATCCTTCACAACAATGGTTTAAGCCTAGATAATCCCTATCGTGGGTTATCCAAGTCCCTTAAACCACAGCTCTGATACCAACTTTTAACGCCTTGAACCAAGAAAATTTTTTTTTTTTTTTTTTTTTTTTTTTTGAAAAGTTAAGTCACTGGCCGGACAAGGCAATTGCCGCGGCGCGGCCTGCCTTGTCGCGGCGCGACATAACACTTAACCTTTTAACCTTGTTAACTCCATTTCTGTTTTGAACATTAGTTGTTTGCCGCGGCGCGGAGCCCTTTGCCGCGGCGCGACATAACACCTGTCCGGGTGCCAGACCTGCAACAATTAACTTAAACCAATTTTGCACTTTTCATCATTTTCAAACACTTTCAAAACAGCGTAATTCATACACAACCATAAAAATTCCGTTTCTAATATCTTAAACCATCCATAAACAACATTTAGTCAGTAAAATATGTTTCCATGAATCAAAACCAACATTTGGTCCCAAATTCAACAATGACAACTTGACACTTCAAAATACTTGGCGTTTGATAAGCGGTAACCATAGAGCGTGATTACAAAAAGGGACTTGCAATACCACTTACACTATGCCAATGCTCCTCCAGCTCTTCACACGGGTTCCTTACCTTCTCGATGAACCTTAGCGCCTAAGACATAAAACATCATGGGGGTAAGCTTTTACACTTAGTGAGTTATAGGAAAGTAACAAAACACAAAACATAAATCATTTGGGCATAATCAAAACACTTATCCTTCAACCCTTAGGTTGCTTGCATACTTTCGGATCCGATCATTCATACCATAGGCATGACTTACTAGGCCGAACCTAGTAATCATGTCTAAGCTAACCATAGACATACTAAATATGCCTAAGCTATCATCATCTCATACATAGACACCCGAAGTGTCTAAGCTAACATGAACCATAGGCAAGATTACTAGCAATGTAATAACCTTGCCTAAGCTAAGCATCATCCATAGACACAACTATTGAGCTAACCCAATAGTTCTATCTAAGCTACGTAACTAGTGCACTTAGTCGTTACTCTCTTGCACGGATGCAATCCGAGAACACTAAGCCACTCTTGACCCGCCCATATTACCCCCTATAAACTCACCTTGCTTAATTGAATTTCCTTGGTCACTTGTAACTTCTTTTCCTTGATTAGCACCTATACATGAGCTAATCTCATTAATCACATAACTAAATCAAAATCACAACTTTCTTGAATCATTACGTCATTCATACTTACACTTACACTTTACCCCCTAATCACAACATACATTCATTCATACTTTCTAACTTTGAACTCATCTTTTCTAAAACAAGCATGTTACCAATCAAACATCACATTTTAATCATGTACATTACTAACTCATCACTTTTAGCTTTATCATGCAACTTTTCCTTTAATCCTTTCATTAAACATCAAATGTGCATCATAATTCAATTTCATTACTAACACCATTAACTTATCAAATTATCAATTTCTATAACTTATAACTATAACAAAAGTTCATACATGAGCATCCTTCATCAAAATTTCTAGCTAGAACACAAAATCATCTCATTGAGGCATTTTAACAAACACTTGGTGTGCATGACTAGAAATCTAACTAGAACATCATCATTCTCACCATAATCATGTCATAAATCTATAATGCAAGTTCATACATGTAATTACTTCCAAAATCAACAACAAATCCATACTAACTCATCCAAATGTGCACAATTTAACAAATAGCAACTTTCTTAAGCATAATCTCATCATTAGCATACAATGCAAGCAATAATTAGACACAAAATCCATACCTTGTCTTTTAGAGTTTTAAGAACCCTAATTGTGCACAATGAAGATGAAATTGGAAGATTAGAGCTTGCTAAAGTGATTAGGGTGTGTTAGATTTCACAAATTCAAGCTTGCATGAGTTAAATTTCAACAAATGATGGATCCTCCTTCTTCCCTTGCAAATGTCGACATACACAACCCAGGAGCACTCTCTGTATTTTATTTTTTTGTGAATAATAATCAATTTCCAGCATTTCTAATTTCTTTTATTAAAACAACTATGGCATAATTGCAATTTCTACCCTCCCCATGTAAACTATAGTTAAGGAGGTCCTAAATCATAACCTTGCATCTTTAGTCCCTTGAAACTTAACTAACAACATTAACTTTCGTCCATTTAACATAAAATATCCTTTACCATTAATTTCTTAGCAATAAAATTTACATAAAATAATACCTTAAATATTTGGGATGTTACAGAGAGCTGCCATCATGTGTTACGATAAAACCATTCATGTTCCATTGGGAAATGGAGAGACTCTTATCATCCAAGGTGAAAAGAGTGGTTCCAATCTCAATATTATCTCCTGTATTAAAACCCGCAAACATCTTATGAAAGGTTATCTAGCTATTCTAGCCCACGTTAAGATGATCGAATCGAAAGAGAAGTGTATTGAAGATGTACCAGTGGTTAAAGACTTTCCCGAGGTGTTTCCCGAAGATCTTCCAGGTCTTCCACCTCCTCGACAAGTTGAATTTCAAATTGATTTAGCTCCCGGTGCTACTCCTATTGCTAAAGCACCATACCGTTTAGCACCTTCCAAAATGAAGGAACTTTCTAACCAGCTCCAAGAACTATTGGATAAAGGTTTCATTCGTCCAAGCTCGTCCCCATGGGGAGCTCCTATTCTATTTGTTAAAAAGAAGGATGGTACGTTAAGGATGTGCATTGATTACCGCGAACTTAACAAGCTTAATATCAAGAACCGTTATCCGTTGCCACGTATTGATGATCTATTCGACCAACTTCAAGGGTCAAGTGTTTATTCAAAGATTGATTTAAGGTCCGGATATCACCAACTTAGAGTCAAGGAATCTGATATTCCTAAGACTGCTTTTCGCACTCGTTATGGGCACTATGAATTCTGTGTCATGCCTTTTGGTTTGACCAATGCTCCTGCCGTTTTCATGGATCTCATGAACCGTGTCTGCAAACCTTATCTCGATAAATTTGTCATTGTTTTCATTGATGACATTTTGATCTACTCCAAGAGTGAGAAGGAAAATGAGCAACATCTGCGCGTGATTCTTGAACTCTTACGAAAGGAACAACTCTACGCTAAGTTTTCTAAGTGCGAGTTTTGACTCAAAACCGTACAATTCCTCGGACACGTTGTTGATAGTAATGGAATACATGTCGATCCAGCTAAGATTACCGCTATCCAGAACTGGGAGATACCAAAGACTGCGAAGCATATTCGTCAATTTTTGGGACTTGCCGGTTATTATCGAAGATTCATAAAGGATTTTTCCCTTCTTGCCAAACCTCTTACGAAGCTAACTCAAAAAGGGAAGAAGTTTGAGTGGTCCGAAGAACAAGAATCTGCTTTCAAGATTCTGAAAGAGAAGTTGACCACAGCCCCGATTCTATCTTTACCTGAAGGTACTGACGATTTTGTTATTTACTGCGATGCCTCAAAGCAAGGCTTTGGTTGTGTTTTAATGCAACGTGAAAAGGTTATTGCCTACGCATCTAGACAGTTGAAGAAACACGAGGAGAACTATACCACACACGACTTTGAGTTAGGTGCTGTGGTATTTGCATTAAAGATATGGAGACATTATCTATATGGTACCCAGTTTACGGTGTACACTGACGATAAAAGTCTTCGACACATCTTTGATCAAAAACAGCTGAATATGAGGCAAAGCCGATGGCTCGAGTTATTGAACGATTATGACTGTAAGATGGAATATCATCCTGGCAAGGCAAACGTAGTTGCCGATGCCCTCAGTCGAAAAGACGATGTTAAACGTGTTCGTGCCTTAAACCTGAAAATCAAATCAAATCTTATATCACGAATCTGCGAAGCTCAACTGGAAGCTATTAAACCAACACTTATCGAAGGTGAAGGACCTATCGGTTTCGAGAACCAACTCCAAGTGAAAGCTAATGGTACACGGTACTTTGGCAACAGAATTTGGGTTCCTCGCTTCGGTAATCTCCGTGAACTAGTCTTGGATGAAGCGCATAAGACTAGGTATTTTATTCATCCGGGTTCCAGTAAGATGTACCACGATGTGAAAGAATTCTACTGGTGGCCTAATATGAAAGCCGACATTGCTACTTATGTTAGTAAGTGTCTCACTTGTTTGAAAGTCAAGGCTGAACATCAAAAGCCTTCTGGTCTGTTGACACAACCCGATATTCCGCAGTGGAAGTGGGAATGTATCGCTATGGACTATATTACTAAATTGCCCAAGACTTCTAGTGGCAATGATACTATATGGGTCATAGTAGATCGTCTTACTAAATCTGCTCATTTTTTACCGATCAAGGAGACCGACAAGATGGAGAGATTGTCACAACTGTATATCAAAGAAATTGTCTCTCGTCATGGTGTTCCTATATCAATCATATCCGATCACGACAGTAGATTCACTTCCAGATTCTGTAAATCCTTACAATCTGCTCTTGGAACTCAACTCAACATGAGTACTGCTTATCATCCGCAAACCGATGGTCAAAGTGAACGAACCATTCAAACATTGGAAGATATGCTTCGCGCTTGTGTTATCGACTTCGGCAAAGGCTGGGATAGACATTTGCCTTTGGTTGAATTCTCTTACAATAATAGTTACCACTCAAGTATTAAGGCTGCACCTTTTGAGGCCTTATACGGACGAAAATGTAGATCCCCACTGTGCTGGGATGAATTAGAGGACAGACAGTTAACTGGTCCTAAAATCATACACGAGACAATCAAAAAGATAGTTCAGATTAAGAAACGAATAGAAACTGCCCGCAGCCGACAGAAGAGCTATGCTAATAAAGGTCGGAAAGATTTGGAATTCCAAGTTGGTGACAAAGTCATGTTGAAAGTATCCCCTTGGAAAGGCGTCGTTCGTTTTGGTAAACGAAGCAAACTAAGTCCGCGTTTTGTTGGACCCTTCAAGATTACTGAAAGGATCGGACCCGTGGCTTATCGATTAGAATTACCTGCTGAACTTAGCAGCGTACACAACGTATTTCATGTCTCGAATCTTAAAAAGTGTCTCACTGATGACACTCTCGTTATTCCTTTGGATGACATTCGCATTGATAATAAAATGCAATTCATAGAGGAACCCGTAGAAGTCATGGACCGATCTGCTAAACGCTTAAAACAAAGCACCATACCTATTGTTAAGATCCGTTGGAATTCACGACGTGGCCCCGAGTATACCTGGGAATGTGAAGACCAAATGAAACAGAAATATCCCCATCTCTTCTCAACCGCTGATGCATCCGAGAAGTCTACCTAAAACTTCGGGACGAAGTTTTTATTAACGGGGAGGTACTGTAACAACCCTCACTTTTCGACTTCTAAATTTCTGAATTAACCCTAGGGTTATATGTCTGACTATATGTATTAAGGGTTGTTATACACAATTAAATATTGACCGAATAGTAATTTTTAGTCAACAATGTACGCTTAAATAAATAATATATTATTAATTTATATAATTTACATAATTTAACTAAGTATATAAACTTTGTATCACTTTTATTATTTAGTTAATGTATTATATATTTAACTATATAATAAATCCAATTATATATAAATGTAATAATATTTACAAACTTACTAAAACTATAGTTTAATAATTAAAATCATAATTATTATTAAAAATACAAAATACCGAATTATTTATTATTTTTATGCAAAATTTGTATTTATTAATTAAATAAAACAAAAAGAAAAAAAAATAAAAAAAAATATTATTGACAAATATTCTTGGAAAAACATTAAATAAATTTGTTTATTTACATAAAAAAAATCCTTAAAATAAATAAAAAATAAATAAATAAATAAATAAATAAATTACTTTTTAATTAAAAATTTTAATGGAAAAACTACTTTTATTATTTTATTTTGTGCATTATCCCATGACCTAACATTTAATATTTTTTAATTTTAAAATCCCATTAAGAATTAAATATTTCTTTTTCTTTTAATTATTTTATTCTTTTTACCTAATTTTTTCAAGTATAAATACCCCTCATTTCTCATTCAAACTCACACCAAAATTTTTCTCATTTTCTCTTTGAAGAATTACTACTAGTAAGTATTCTTTTCTTACTTTTTATTTTTTTTACTTTTCACTTTTCACTTTTTACTTTTTACTTTTTACTTCGGTTATTATTTTTACCGAAATATGTAAATAATGTTATAAATTATATGCAATTAAAAATAAAATAAATAACATGTATACACTATTACTATTACTAGCACCTATAACCTACTACTTATATTGTAACATAAAAACATTTTGGGATATGTATTAGAGATGTATAGATCTTCGAACTTTCTTGACGAATGGTTTCTATGAGATTCTAGGCAGAGGGTTTGGATTTCCGATTTAAAGGGTCCTATGGCTCAAGCCCCTAGATCTAAATTAGCCATTCGAAGGGAAAGGGGTGATTGGAAGCTTATCTAATACGACAAGTATCCTAAAATGGAAAATAATGATAAAAGTAGAAACTCTCTAGTCATAGAAACTTAGTAAAATAAGAAACTTTCTAAAAATGGAAACTGTATAAAAATAGTAACTTACTAGGAATAGAAACTTAGTAAAACAAACTATACTTAAACACATACTTAAACTTAAACATGGGCAAAATACTTAACTACTCTTAAATGTCAATATGTTGACTTTCCTGCTCACTCGTTCAACTCTTTATTCCGAGGAATAACACTCTCTCTACTTACTAAGGTGAATTCATAGCCCCTCTTTATTGCTAGCAAACTTACTTACTTTACTTGGGGTGAGACACATGCTGTTTTTACTTTTTATACTTTAGACACAAGTACCAAACTGTTAAACTATGCTATACCAGGCTATGTCCGACTAAGTCCCTACAGTGATATTTTTAATTGCTGCGGCATGCTTAATTATTGGGGGTAGGCCTATCGGGAGTAACGTCCCCGATACATTTGACCAAGTCATTGTATTACTTAATAATGAAATTAAACCGACAAGGACAGACACAACTTGTCATGGGGCAAAACTTGAACGTTTAGTCTAAATATCACGCATTGGCATAACTTTTTGATCCTGCGGGAGATCAACTTTACAAACTAAATCTTGTGGTCTAAAACAACGACAAACTTTTTGTTAAACCTATGAACTTCACTCAACCTTTTTGGTTGACACTTTAGCATGTTTTGTCTCAGGTACTGTTTGATTCAAGCTCTTATACTTACTGCTTATGTGATGCTACTTGGACATAGGATCAAGAGATATCACATTTATTACTTCTGCATGTGAACATTTACGATATTGTTATTTCTGTCATTGTAACGATATTTCATTTTCCACTGCGTACTCATTAAAGTTAAATTCATCATTTAGTATTGTTCTCGTTTATTATAATATGTTGGTATGTTTTGATATTAGTGACGTTCCTTCCAGACCCTATTGGGAGGACGTTACACTATCACTCGGTGTTTTTGAAACACTCATTCCATTCCTTATTTACTTTATCAATTACAAATACTAATTATCTGTTTTAGTTGAGGTATTAAATCAAAAAGATAAAACTGAACCAAGTACCCAGTTCGTGGCATCATTAGATCAAAAACTCAATTTTCGTAGTAGTTTTAAAAATCTAAAAATGTAGAAGTATTAGTAATCTTTTACTCAATCTTTCTGCAAAGTTTTACAATCCAATTCCTCAAAATGAATCTTAATTTTGGAGTCAATGTATTTTTCACAAAAAGTCAAACTTTGTGTTCATGAGAAAATTCGAAAGTGTTTTAATGTTTTTTGTTAAATTGATGATAGAGAAAGTTTATAGGTACGATTTAAAACTTTTTTCGTTTAAGGATCATGAACTAAAACACCCCCAAATTCAAAGTTTGAATTTTTTTTTTTGTTTATTCAGCGAAGAAGGCCAGCAGGTCTGTTTTTTTCTTTTATTAATTTTTTTTCTTTTCTTTTCTTTTCTTCAAACCAATTAATCATAAGTACTTGATTCTAGGTTGGATAATAATTCCCAAATCAATGTGTTTTATAGTCATTAGCATGGTTTGATCCACAGTTGACGAGTAGTTTAGTGAAGAAGGAGGAATAACAGGAAACTGGGTTAAATAAAGTTTGCAGGGTTTAAAATCAGAAAAAATGTGATAGAAGGGATGGTCAGGGTGTTATGTTGGGTACGAGAGGTCGCGGGTTCGAGCCCGGGCTGAGGCAATTTTTTGTTTTTTAAAAAGGGCTTATTATTGAGGTAGTTATTTATTTATTCATTATTATTATCATTATATTTATTATTATGATTAGTATTATTATTGTTGTTATTATAATTATTATTGTTATGGTTATTATTATTATTATTATTATTATTATTATTATTATTATTATTATTATTATTATTATTATTATTATTATTATTATTATTATTATTATTATTATTAGAAGTATTATTAATTAAGTATTATAAATTTTATCATTATTATTATTATTATTACTAATGCATGTATTAATACTATTATTAAGATTATGACTATTATTATTAACATAAGTATAAAAATTAATAAAATCATTTGTAATAATCTTATAAGTATTGTTATTATTAAAAATCTTTATCATTTAGATCATTAGTTATTATTATTATGAGTATGATTAGGATTATTAGTATTATTATGAAAATAATACAAGTTATCATTAATCTCATTAATAATTGTATTAGTATCACTTTTGTAACTATTAGTATTAATATTATTATTATTAAAATGTATCATTATTAACAATATCATTATTATTATTATTAATATTATCATTTTTAATAAAGTTTATTATTATTATTATTAATAAATCATTAATATCATAACTATCATAAACAGTAAAATTAATATTTTTATAAGTATTATTATAAATATCATTGTTATTATCACTAATATAGTTATCATTAACATAAGTATATTATTAATGTTATTATCATTATTTTTACTAATATTAACTTAGTATAATTAGAACTACTGTTTTGATAAATAAATGAAATACATAAATATATATTTAACACATATAACATAACAAAATTTAATATCTTTATATACAAAATAAGCATATAAAACATATATATATTATTAACATAAAAATGAAATAACTAATACATTTATATATATATATATATATATATATATATATATATATATATATATATATATATATATATATATATATATATATATATATATATATATATATATATATATATATATATATATATATATATATATATATATATATATATATATATATGTGTGTGTGTGTGTGTGTGTGTATGTGTGTGTGTGTGTGTGTGTTCAATTATAACTATGAATATTAATAAATATACAAATGATATAGGTTCGTGAATCCGAGGCCAACCCTACTTTTGTTCAATGTCGTCATATGTATTTTTACTACAAAATACAATAGGTGAGTTCATTTGATTCCCTTTTACTCTTTACATTTTTGGGACTGAGAATACATGCACTGTTTTTATAACTGTTTCCTGAATGCTTTTGAGATACTCCCTCCGTCTCATTCCAATAGTCCACAGACAAAAAACACGCAGTTTTAGGAAATCCCACTAACTTCATTTCTCCACCAATGAAATATCTTCTCTCTCCAGATCCACCAATGAAATATATTCTTTCCTTTCTATTTATGGAAGTGGACTATCAGAATGGGACAGCCCAAAATAGAATACTGCCCTATTGGAATGAGACGGGGGTAGTATATTTTTTGAACTGAGAATACATGAACTGCTTTTATAAATGATTAACGAAATAGACACAAATATTCAAAACTACATTCTATGATAGAATTATTTGGATTCAGAGGTTCGATTTAGTAGTTAGTAACGGTGAGATGATTTCATCATTGCACTACGCGTTAGCTACCGTTTTAACTACCATCGGTGAGATGATTTCGTCATTGCACTACGCGTTAGCTACCGATGTATTGTATTGTATTGTATTATAGTTGACTTTGTAGTTGGTAACGAATGGATGATTTTGCATTGCGTACGCATTAGCCCCCGTTTCAGCTACCCTCGGAGGGATGATTTTGCATTGCGTACGCATTAGCCCCCGTTGTAAGAATTATATTGTATTAACTACCACGGTAAGATGATTTTGTCATTGCACTACGCATTAGCTACCGTTGGTGAATTGTTTGAAAGGTTCTGGTTTTCTTCATATGAATGATTTTACAGCAGGAATAGACCTGCACAGATTTTTTTCTAATTATGAGTATCTTGTGGTCTATTAAAATGATGAATTTTATTGTTTACAATAAACTAATGAACTCACCAACCTTTTGGTTGACACTTTAAAGCATGTTTATTCTCAGGTATGAAAGAAATCTTCCTCTGTGCATTTGCTCATATTAGAGATATTACTTGGAGTCATTCATGATATATTTCAAAAGATGTTGCATTCGAGTCGTTGAGTTCATCAAGATTATTATTAAGTCAATTATAGTTGGATATAGTATGAAATGGTATGCATACCGTCAACTTTTGATGAAATGAAAGTTTGTCTTATAAAAATGAATGTAATGTTTGTAAAATTTATCATATAGAGGTCAAGTACCTCGCGATGTAATCAACTATTGTGAATCGTTTGTAATCAATATAGACTTCGTCCAGATGGATTAGGACGAGTTATGAAAGTTTGGGTCTTGCATGTGTTGGTTAAACCTTAGAACACTTGTGTACTAGTAATTTAGAGTTGTGTTGACTTGATTTTATGGTGTAAACCCTAATATGAGTCAAAATGGGTTTTATGTTGAAATGGGTTAAGTGTTCTTGATTTTTGGTGTCAAATGTTGATTTTGAGACACAATCACTAGTTGTTAATGATTGTAGGTGTTTTGGGTGTAATTTGACAAGTCAAAGTGAGTAAAACCTAATTTGGTCAATGGGAAGTCAAACTTTGGTGTCAAGTGTTAAATTGGTGATTTTATGACATAATCACTAGTAATGGTTCTTATGGGTCGAACTTGACTTGTTTTAGTGATTAAGTGCAATTTGGGTCGAGTTGCACTTATGGGTTGGTTTTCTATGACCAAGTACATTAAGTGTTAGTGAGTACTTGTTTGTATGGGTCGAAATTATCACCCGTAGTGGTAATTGGTTTGTGTCCATTAGGTGTTAAATGGGCGGGTGTTTGGCGAGCAAGGTGTGATCCCTCTGCTAAGGGATGTTTGTGTCGGGTTCTCTTTTAGAGAATGGATATTTATGTGTATATTGTACCTATGTGTGATATAGGTGGTTACTTGCTCGGATTTGAGGACGGAGATCATGTTATACATGACTTGTGCGGGCATTCCAAGGTGAGTGGAGTAATTATACGTATGTGTATATGGCGTATTTATTTGTGAATGTTATGGTATGAACCATCGAGCCGGTAGTGCCATAACATGTATGTGACAAGTGTCAAAGTGTGAATCATCGAGCCGGTAGCACTATAAAATGAGGTGTGAACCATCGAGCCGGTAGCGCCGAAGTGTGAACCAAAGAGCCTGTAGCACTATAAAATCATGAGAACCATCGAGCCAGTAGCATCAAGTGTGAACCATTGAGCCGGTAGCACTATAAAACAAAGTGTGAACCACGAGCCGGTAGTACTATAAAAGAGTATGACTCAAATGCGTATGGTGTGAACCATCGAGCCGGTAGCACCATAGCGTTTATGGTTAACCATATGGGGGGGGGGGGGTTTGTTGATTGTTTAGCATATTATATTTATATTGTGTTGCGTATATGCTAATGCAGTTTTGTGATATTATACAACTTGTTAGTAATACGAGTATGATGCCATGCTATTTGAGTTACAAGTTTGTATGCGGCATTGTATAAGTGGTTGCAAGTAAGTAGGTTATATATGTATATGTATAACTATTGCACTCACTAAGCTTTAGCTTACCCTCTCGTTGTTTACCTTTTTACAGGTATTGTGTTACGAAACTAACTAGTTGTTAGACTAGATGCTTAGGAGCGCTTGGGCTCGATGGGGTAGCTTTTGGATATATGAATGCGGATTGAGGGATTGGTAGTCCCCGGGATTATGCTCTTAGTATCGGGTTGGGTTGTAGAGTCCTAATCCGTCTAGAGATATAAATGGGTCGAACTCGCTATATTATTGTAAGACCGGTCGTTGTGGGCCTGGTGTAGTAAAACTTGTTTTTATTGTGAAAATATCTTAGTTTTACTTAATATGTCATGTTGTGAAAAGGTTTTCGTTTAAAAGTGTCGGGAAGCGGGTTTTACGCTCATGTAAGTTAGACCCCAGAGACAGCAAACTTTAGTTCATTTGGACGCCATCTAGATCTTCTGGACGCCGTCCAGGTCTTCTTTGCTGGACGCCGTCCAGATAACTGGACGCCGTCTAGATGTACTGCATCAGAATTTTTTTTTAGTGTGTTTTTGAGATAACGAAGTCGGGTCGTTACAAGTGGTATCAGAGCATGGTCTAAGGGAATTAGGTGACCTTGGAATTGGTGCCTAGTCTTAGACTTATTGACAGTGGTGCGTTAATTGCGGGACTTGTAGGATTACGGGTCGGATTGAGACTTGTTAGTGCCTTAGAGTAGGTGACTAACTAGGACTTGTGCTTGTTCAATGTGAAATTTTGTGGGGCCTTATTTCGCATGTAAATTAGTGCCTTAGACAGATAGTTCCTAATGTAAGTAGGCGAACTAGGACGTTGTTATAGTGATAGTCACCTAAGTTGTAGGTTGACTTGTTGTTGCGGTGTACTCGTGTACATTTATTATTATATTGTATATTGGTATATATATACAGGTATCTATTTATGCAGTGTCCTAGGGACGAATCTATTGGAGAGATTCGCATGTTTGGTGGTTTGAGTGATCAAGTTCGCGGTAAGGACTTTGGTCATTCGGGTACTAGGAGTTATCGCGTGTTATTTTGTGTGAATGTCGCGTCAGTCCGAGTAAAGTACTTTGTGTGACCATACGAAAATGGTAAGGTACGCAATTGTAATAGTGATTGATCACCATTATTACAACCGTGTATCTTGACACCAAGCATGACATGACGAGTAGCGAGCGGAGGAAACGTGGCATGGTTGGGGTAGAATCGGGACGAGTTAGGAATCTTTTATTGGTTCCTAGGTTATAGTGGTCTCGGGTGATGTGCTTGTTGTCACATCGGATTTGTTGTGAGTCGGAAATTGTTACGGTGGATTCGGTTAGTTAAGTGAGTGATCCAACTCACGAGTTTGGCGCATATTTAGTCACCCTACTTAGTGGGTGCATTATTGAGATCGTCATTGGTTGTAGTTACCCATCGTAACTAGGATGACCGATTAATGTGTGTGTGTGTGCGTCGAGGACATGAATTTCGTAATAGGATGCAACAAGTCTAATGATTGTGGTATTGGGTTACATTCGGTAGAGTGTGTGGTTAGAGAATCGTGTTAGGATTCTTGTTGTGAGTCGCCTTGGAATTGGCGAATCGAGTAGTCTTTGGGTCATTAAACTCATGGGAGTGGGACCCGTATGACGGAGATTGCATTAGTATGTTAGCGTGTTGTGGATTATAGGGTAACATTCCTAACAGAATATCCCTTGTAGTGGTGGATGTGTAGATGTGCGGAAGGGTGTAAGACTTGGTGTTTTCAAGCATCTCTTTAGTGTTAAATGAAAGGTTTCGTGAGGCTATATTGTTGGCCTTGTGGAAATTGCGGGTAACGTGCAATCGCTAGACTTTCGATAAGACAATAAACCGTGAGGTTTGTCGGGTAGGTGTGCCTTCAGGTCATTATTATGGAGAGATGGGTGACATCAGGTGTATGGAACCTAAAGATCGAGTTTCTAAAATTCGGTTGATTATGGAGGGAGTCTGCATGACACTGCGTCAAGTGCCTTTTTATACCTGCTAGTGTAATGTTCAACTCCGGCAGTGGTGTGATCACTTTGTGCTTAGGGTTCCCGTGAGATACCCTTGGAAGCAGCGGAGATTACAATAGTGATCGACAGGTGATAGTAATTCGACAGTGACGAGAGTTGAAGTTTAAGAGCATTGCGGTAAATACTTCTTATGAAGTGGCAGATGAGCGAATCTTGTTGCTCCTAAATGTTAGATGGGTAAAAATGACCGGTGAGCCGGTGATGGACTTAATGGTCGGTTAGGCCAAAGGTTATAATAAAGTGTTGATATTGTGGTCAACGCAATTATTGTAGCGACCCGAACAAAGTCGTCATTGACGGCGCCATCTACTTAGGTCCCGTTACGTGGTCATAAGTCTTTAAAACAACGTTTGACCAAAAGTATGTCACATTCATTTCAAAAGTAAAGATGTTTCAAGGTTTACAAGGTAGTTCGACAACTAGTTACATTACAAAGTTTAAAGTACAATTTAAACATATGCGACACAATTTAAAAGTAGCCAAAAGACGCTCCACGTATGCATGTATACTCGACATCCAAGCAAGTATCAAGGTAATGAGCGGAAGCATGTATCACAAAACGTTCAAGGACCTAAGAAAAACATAGAAATCTGTCAACGAAAACGTTGGTAAAATCATAGGTTTAAGTAAGTAAGTACAAGTGAACCACAAGATTTGCAACAATGATGTAATAGTAATACATTCCAAAAATTTGTTTCACGAGCACCCAATTATCAATGCTTAACATTCCTTCCATAGAACCCCATCACAATAGTGTTAGAACATACACTGTTTCTCGAAAATATATTTCATTCGTAAATGGTAGCGAACCGTTTGAATGAGGGTTTGTCAAACCCATATGGCCATATAACATAAGTTCTCGCTTAAACCCGGCAAGTGTAACTAATGATAATCGAATTGAGGATTTTTGTTCAAACTCGTATGTAGAATGTTTGTTTTCTTGTACTTGTGTTCACTTAGTAAAAAGAAACGTTTATGTTTTCTCATCCCAAATGTAAGTGCAAAAGAGTAAAAGTGGGACTATGATCTCACCTTGTGTGCACGAGTAATAAGTACTTCAACAAGTAATGTGTGCAAAGAACAATGCTAGTCTTGACCTAAACAAATAGGTTTAAATCAATATCGGTAAACACGATAGGTCAAAGTGTTCAATTAGTCCTATGGCTCGTTAAAACTCGATCATAATAGCATGTGAATCAAATTGTCATGTTTCATGCAAGGTACAAGTATAAAAGCATGTTAGGACGATTGCACAAACATTTGGTTGAATTTGATTAAAAGTCAACTTAGGTCGGGTCAAAGTCAACGAAAAAGTCAACACGTTCGGGTCGGGTCCCGAACTATTTTTCTGAGGTTTTTAATCATATATGAGCATGTTAGAACAAGTTACATGTGAATCGGAGGTCCATAGCATAGCAAACATTTTCCGTAAAATGACCAACGAAGACAGAAGCCTGCCAGTGTATCTGGACGGCGTCCAGATTGTCTGGACGGCGTCCAGCTTTGAAGGCTGGGACGGCGTCCAAATATCTGGATGGCGTCCAGATTTGAAATCTGGGATGGCGTCCAAGGATCTGGACGACGTCCAGATTGGTATTCAAGTCTGATGCAGAAAACTTCTAAGTGCACGAACTAAAAACCAAACTAACACATTTTATGATCCGCAAACAACCAAAACATGTATCTTATATCCTCGGAAAGGTATTTTGATGAGGAAAACATCTAAACACATTTCATCAATCGCATTTACCTTTACAACAACCAAAATCACATTGAATGCTCAATCATTTAATGCATTCAAGTTCATAAATGCAAATAAATGATTCGGCAACCAATTTACATGAATGATATGCCGTCTCGAAGGTAATCAAGCATACAATACAACCTAATACTTACTAATAACATTTTATATCATTCCAAGCATCAAAAGTCCATTTCACGTTCATCAAACCCTAACCCAATTTCACCAAAATCACTAATCAAGTTCATGAAGTTTTCTAAAGCAACCTACACATCAAATTGAAGCTAGTGACACTAGGAACACATTTAATACTTGCACTTTATCATAACAACAACATTAAATCATCCAAAACTCAAAATCAAACACACACTATTCATGTTCATGCTAGTTACACTAAAACAACGAGATCGAGCATATAAATCATATATTCATGTTAGACTTGAGCCATAGACACTAACTAACAACTTTATAAGTTAAAAACATCAATAACACAAAATCTAGTGATTTTAAAAAGTTACCCAAATGTAATGAAATTGGCATGGAATCGAAGAGGAAGTTGCAAGGATTCCAAAAATGTAATTTGTTTTGCAAAACACTCGCTAGCTCGGATTTGGATGATGATTCTTGTTGGTGTTCTTTGAGAGAAAAAAGGAAGTAGTAAAAGATGAGGATGAAAATGAATGGATGAAAGGGGTTTGACCCTTTGACCTAGTCAAGGGTTTGATCCCTTGTCAAGTTTAGCCCCTCAACTTTCGTTCGGGTGCGTGAATTACCTAGACGAGATAATTTAAAACGCGTATCAACGGGAGATGTTTTAAACATATAACGGACTTTAAAATGAACAAACGGAAAGTAAACGGAAAAAGGCGAGATGTTACATTACCTTCTCCTTAAAAGAAATTTCGTCCCGAAATTTAAGTAGGCGTAGCAGTCGTTGTTTCTTCCTCTGGACCTTGCATTTCCGAGTTTGCAAATAGATGAGGATATTTCCTTTGCATTTGATCTTGTCTTTCCCAAGTAAACTCGGGTCCCCTTTTGGCGTTCCAACGGACTTTGACAATTGGAATTCGGCTTTGTTTTAATGTTTTGACGGAGGTGTCCACAATTTCAACCGGTTCCTCCACGAAATGAAGTTTGTCATCAATGGTAAGCTCCTCGAGAGGAATGACGATATCGGGTTCGGCAAGGCACTTTTTCAAGTTGGATACATGGAAAGTAGGATGAACGGAGCTCAATTGAGGCGGAAGATCTAAACGATAAGCAACGGTTCCAACACGCTCCAAGATTTCGAAAGGACCGATATACCGCGGATTTAGCTTCCCGCATTTCCCGAAACGGATTACACCTTTCCAAGGTGTGACTTTTAACATTACGCGATCACCGACTTGAAATTCAAGATCGTTGCGTCATTTGTCGGTATAGCTCTTTTGACGACTTCGGGCCGTCCTAAGCCTATCTCTGATTTGAACGATTTTATCGGTTGTTTCATGAATGAGTTCGGGTCCGGTGATTTGTGTGTCGCCTATTTCGGCCCAACAAAGAGGTGAACGACATTTTCGACCATATAAAGCTTCGAATGGTGAGGCGTTAATACTTGCATGATAACTATTGTTGTAGGAGAATTCGGCGAGAGGCAAGTGCTTATCCCAAGCTTTTCCAAAGTCGATAACACAAGCTCGTAGCATGTATTCTAAGGTTTGAATTGTGTGTTCGCTTTGTCCGTCGGTTTGTGGATGATATGTGGTGCTCATGTCTAAACGCGTTCCTAACGCTTCTTGTAAAGTACGCCAAAATCTAGAAACAAATCGGCCATCTTGGTCGGAGATAATCGATAAGGGTACACCGTATCTGGCTACGATTTCTTTAATGTAAAGTTGTGCTAGTTTCTCCATGTTGTCGGTTTCCTTCATGGCTAGAAAGTGCACAGATTTGGTGAGACGGTCAACAATAACCCAAATAGTATCATAACCGCTAACCGTCTTTGGTAGTTTGGTGATTGATGTCGTACGAGGTGTATATAAAATAGTTATTAATTTTAGCAGAAAAAACTATTAAATACGATACAATTTTACACAAGATATTTATTTATTTATAGAATGGATATACTTAAACCTTGCTACAACACTTATAGGCAGTGTACCTAATCGTACAGTAGTGTAGTTTTTAGTAAGTCCGATTCGTTCCACAGGGAAATCTTTAAACAAAGCTCAACGCTATATTAGTTTACTTTTATTAAAAATACAAATATATATATAAGTAATATTATTATTATAAAGGGGGGTTTTTACCGTTTAATGACCGGTTTGTCGATTTTAAGACTTTAGTCGCAGTTAAAACCTAATGTAAAATATAAAATAAATACAAGACTTAAATTAAAGCGTAAAGTAAATAACGATAATGAAATTGCGAATAATAAAAGTGCGATAAAATAAAATTGCGATAATTAAAAAGTACGATAATTAAAAGTGCGATTAAATAACAATAAATAAAAGTGTGATAATTAGAAGTGCAATTAAATATAAAATAAAGGAAATTAAATATGAAATAAAAGAATTATGCTTATTTAAACTTCCGTAATCATGATGTTTGACGTGTTGATTTTAGTTTTATGCCCATGGGTTAATTGTCCTTTGTCCTGGATTATTTAATATGTCCGTCTGGTTTTGTCCATAACAGTCCATCAGTCATAAATATAAAGTGCGAGTGTCCTCATCAAATTATTCTTATACCCGAAGTTAAATATTCCAACTAATTGGGGATTCGAATTGTAACAAGGTTTTAATACTTTGTTTAATGAATACACCAGGTTATCGACTGCGTGTAAACCAAGGTTTTACTACTTTGTTAACAATTACACCAATTACCCTTGAATGTAATTTCACCCCTGTTTTAATTATTCTAGTGGCTATTAATCCATTCCCGTGTCCGGTTAAATGAACGATTATTCGTACATATAAATACCCCGCCCATCGTGTCCGATCGAGTGTATATGGTAATTTATAGGGACGCCCAATTGTAAATCTTTATATTAACATTAACAAACTTTCATTTAGTTAAACAAATATAAAGCCCATTAATAGCCCATAGTCTAATTTCCACAAGTGTCGTTCTTTTGTCCAAATCCCAATTATGGTACAAAGCCCAATTACCCAATTTTAGTAATTAGCCCAACATCATGATTACTTCGTTTTAAATAAGCATAATAATAACTTAGCTACGAGACATTAATGTAAAAAGGTTGAACATAACTTACAATGATTAAAAATAGCGTAGCGTTACACGGACAGAATTTCGACTTACACCCTTACAACATTCGCTAACATACCCTTATTATTAGAATTATAATTAAAATTAAAATTAAAATATAAATTATATATATATATATATATATATATATCGTATAGATAGAGAAGAGAGAAAATAGAATATGAAATTTTGATCAGAATTCGGTTTGCTTTATAGCCAGAGTTGAAATTTGGGGCTCCGCGACTCGCGGCAAAATCCCCTTCAAACTCCGCGAGTCGCGGAGGTTAATTTTACAGCTCAGTCCTTGGAGTTTTCTCTGCCGACGGTTTTTAATATATATATATAATATATATATAATTAATATAATTAATTATATATTATATTATATTTATATACATAGTTAACTTGTAATTTTTAGTCCGTTGCGTCGAGCGTTAAGAGTTGACTCTGGTCCCGGTTCCGGATTTTCGAACGTCCTCGCGTACAATTTAATATCTTGTACTTTGCGTTTTGAATCTTGTACTCTTGTGATTTCGAGACGTTTCTTATTAATAATTGGAACCTTTTTGATTGTCTTTTGTACTTTTGAGCTTTTTGGTCGTTTGCGTCTTCAATTCGTCGAATCTGTCTTTTGTCTTCACCTTTTATTATACAAACGAATATCACTTGTAAATAGAACAATTGCAACTAAAAGCTTGTCTTTCTTGAGGAATAATGCTATGAAATATATGTTCGTTTTTAGCATTATCAAATATTCCCACACTTGAGCGTTGCTTGTCCTCAAGCAATATCGTCTTGAAATACTAGAATCACTTCTTTATTCTTCACACTTTGTACATCAGTGATTTCTATACGGCGGTATAAACAATGGTAGTAACGATATGGTTTACAGTCCCACATGACTATAAAAATTTAGATCCATTAAGGAAATTGGATCTTTATGAAAACATTTGATCTTTTGAAAATTAAATCTAGTTTTTACCCTAGATAAGTTTTCCGGAATAACCCTTTACCGGTGTTTGCAAAATATTTTTGTGGGTTTGGTGGGTTTCAGATTTGAAAATTTTAGCTCAAAACTTGCGGTTTTGTGTCACCCACTTGCTAACCTTGTATTTGGAAAGCAACACGTCCAGTTTACTTGTCCCGTATATTACCTTTCGGTAAACTACCGTCCGGTTGAAAGAAAAGCGTTGAACAAGCAACTGTTTAAGGCAATGTCCCGTGACATGCTTTTGATTATGGTCTATAACGTGTCGGACGCAATTACTATCCTTGGTAGGAGCAATAGTAAAGCTCACCCTTATAATTTTTCGGTATGGCACAAGGTCCTGTCTTTGACCACTATGCAACCACCGTTCTTACGGTTGACACCCGATTTAGGTCAGGTGACCTAATGAATTCCAGGTGAATTCCTAGGATTTTACGTTCAATGGTAATGAACGCATTGAAAATAGGGTTTTTAGAAAACAAATCGGTTTGTAATTTTTGATCAAAATATTTTCTCGTTTAAGCTCGAGTTTAGATATCATCGAATTCCATGAGTTTGTAATTCTCAATCTTTAAGGTCAATCTCTAGGATTGAGTAATATCAGTCTTAAAAGCTGATTTTTAATCTTTAAGGAGATTATCCTTTCTGGGGATCTGATTCATTAGTCTTATCCAGCTAATTTGCATGGTGCCCCCCCATTGTACGAGATAAATCCTTTCATGGTTAGGATAAATCTGACCACATGGCGACCCTGTTTAATGCTGAGGTCCGTGGATTTCCTGCTGATTTTAGTGATGACTTTTCTAGATTTTTCGTCAACCTACAGCTGGTCTGGACGACAACTTCATGACCTAAATCAAGAAGCGCGTGTCTTTTTCGGAAGACTTTACTTCCTTTTAGTGATGGAATTGATTCATCGTGTAGATCCATCTTTTCTTTTCTTTCATCGGGTAAAACAGTTTAGTTTAGTTCAAAGCAAAGTATTTTCAGTTATTTGTTACAGATATATGTGACATATGTTTAAAATAACTTGGTAAATTTTCCCACACTTGGCTTTTATTTTCCTTTTTATCGTCCTCTATTCCATTTTAAATGAATTTTGACATTTTAGTTTGTTTCTTAATTTATGTCCTTTCCGAGGTAACAATAATTTCGGTGTTAAAACCTAGTTTTATCGTTCATAAATATGTATAAACATGATTTGAATTCATTTAATTGAAAATTTTGAAAAATTTTACTAGAATTGGGTAGTCAGTATATAAGACTAGGGCTGTTCTTTATTATCAGAGAGCACTAGATTCTAATACAACTACTGCTTTACTAGTATTTTTAATGGTAACCAAGTGTTTAATATAAAAATTTTAAAATCCGAAAGAATTTAACCCCTTCCCACACTTAAGATCTTGCAATGCCCTCATTTGCAAGAAATCAGTAACAATTTAAATTATTGAGGGTGATTTGTGTGAAAATGATTAAATTTTTACCAAAGTTTCCAAATATATTGGCGTTTGTTTGCTGAATGATAAATGGTGCACATCATTTGTTCATTCCGTCTTGTTGTTATTTCACATATATTTTGCATCTTGTCGTCAAAATTAGTTGCTTTTGCTGAACTTAATGCCAGTCTTTGAAAATGCGTTGTTTTACCCTGTTATGTACATAAGATAAACTGCAAACATATATACATATTTTTGAAGTTTGGTATATTACCCCACATTCAAAAATTATTAAAGTTTAAGAATAAAAGTTAGATAATTATAAAAATGATTACAATATTAACAAAAGTATTAAATGTATCAATAATTACAAATTACAAAATAATAAAAAAATAATAAGTAAACTAAGGATGATATTGGTGCCAATAGGGGTTCCAGGCATAACCATAAGTGCTATAGAATGCTTCGGCAGGGTCATACGTAGGATATGGTGGCTGCATCTCTATAGACCAAGGAGGGAAGACGGGTTTCGGTGTAGGAATATAGTTTCTACCTATATGTTGGCAATGAGCTATGATCTGGTTCTGATGAACTTGCCAATCTTCAAATGCTCTCTGTCTAGCATTTTCGTATTCCTGAGAAGCTATAAACCTATGCATTTCTTGCATCTCATTCCCCCCTCCTACATTACCTTGTTGCTGGTTTCTCTCCACCTGTGGATGTCTACTATGGTATCGTACTGCGGCGTTATTTCGCCTCTTCAAAACTTTCGCACCATGGTATACATTTAAACCTATAGT
Source organism: Rutidosis leptorrhynchoides (assembly GCF_046630445.1). NCBI lineage: Eukaryota > Viridiplantae > Streptophyta > Magnoliopsida > Asterales > Asteraceae > Rutidosis > Rutidosis leptorrhynchoides. Next base: position 128,312,418 of record NC_092334.1, read on the forward strand.
ATCGCGGGGTTCCGGCTCTTCTAGTAATAATCCCCCCCGACTTATATCCACACCGAGATATTCACCAATCAAAGTAATAAAAATACCACCTCCTATTATGCTATGTGGACGCATCCCCCGAACCATAGCTGATAAATAATAACCCACACAATATGGTATACTTACAGCGCTCTGTGGGTCTCGAATACACATATGGTAAAACAAATCTTGTTCATTTACCTTTTCTTTGTTCTTACCCCTTTGTGTAATCGAATTAGCTAAAAACCTATGTATCACTCTTAATTCGGCTCTATCTATATCCAAATAAGAGTAATTTCCCCCTTTGAAACGGTGATGGCTTGTCATTTGACTCCACACACCGTGTGTATCAAAATTTTCATCTATCTTTCTACCGTTTAGTATCAATCCTCTACAATCGGCAGACGCTAACTCCTCAGGCGTATATATACGTAAAGCCTGAGCCATGTCCAGTAAAGACATGTGGCGCATCGAACCGCCTAACAAAAATCTAATAAAAGAACGATCGGTTAAACTAGCTACCCGATCATTCAACTCTATACTACATAACAATTCTTCACACCATACTTTATATACAGGTCTACGTATGGTGAATAAACATATCCAGTCATTAAAAGAAGAATTACCATACCTCTGTACAAGTAATTCCCTAATTGGCCCGGCCAATTCTACAGCTTCTAAGGGTCCCCATTCTATGACCCTCGGTACCTCAACAACCTTGGAATGAAGAGTATGCAAACCCCGTTGATATTTTGGATAATCTATCCAAAGTCTGTCAAATCTTAGGTTCGGGTGCAACTCTTCCAAATGCATATCGGAAAAAGTCATGACTGGATGAGGTACATCCTGCTTGTAGTAGTTATCCACCTCCTGTTGTTCCAAATTCTCAGCAGGAGCATTGCGGGCTTGGGATGAAGATTCACCCCTTTCATTCTGCAAAACACATCAAACACAAATTTTGTGCATCCAAATATGCATTAGTGTCAGCAAAATCATCAATCAAAATAATTACAATGACATTATCAATTTATATCAAACTTAAGCTTATTTTCACATTTTTATCAAATCTACACTTTTTCAAATAAGCATATACGAAAATGTTCGCCAAGTTCATAAGCATTCAACTCAAATAACATGTCAAAATAATCATTACTAGCAATCAAACAAGTCTTAAATGGCATTATCTTTCAAAATCAAGTTCATGAATTTTAGACTTGAAAAAGTCCACTTTAATTCTCAAAATCATGTTTAGGCTCAAAGTTTGGATCATTTAACTACCTAGACATGTTACACTACTCAATTTAGCAACAATTCATGACAAAAATCGGCCATAACCTGTTTATATCAAAAAGCCCCAAATTTGCTCAAGAACACAAACCCTAGATTATTCAAAATTTGAAGTTTAAGGCTTCTAATCATGTTAAACAGCATCAATCTAGGTTATACAAGCATAATACATAAACAATTTAAGTCTAATTACACTAAAAAGCATCAAAATCAAATTGGGGAAAAAAATAGCTCAAGAACACCAAATTTCGAATTAAATGGAGTTTAGGTGTAGAAATTCACCGTTTTTCTTGAGTAATTCTTAGATAGCATCCTTCTCAACATGATTTTAGCAAAAGATTTGGTGATTAACGGTTAAAAATTGGGATTTTTGGGGTTTTTTCTCGGGTTTTTTCGGGTTTTTTCGCTGTGAAATTCGCAGTGTTTTTGTGTGGGGGAGTGAACTGATCGTGCAGTTCTTTATATTTTTTTTCTGATTTTCGGTCCCTCCGCGAGTCGCGGAGTTTTTTTTTTTTTTTTTTTAATCATTAACTTATTAAAACAATTAAGTAATTAATTTTAAAATTTTGTTTCCCTTGTTATTTAGGACGAGGTCGTTTCGGATCGATGTCCTAGTCCGTCCTTCGACAAAATTTTAAAATTTGTCTTTTTGTAGCGATTGTTTTAAAAGCTAAGATTTTTGGGTTTTTTCAATGTTTTTGGCATACTCTAATTCAATAAGATTAAAAATAATGATAATAAAAGTTCTCGTCCCTCCCTCGGGTAAAGCAATTTCGGTTCAAAGACCTAGTCTTCAACTTACGACGAATTTTAAAAATCATATTCTTAACTTAATGAGATAAAGTAAATTTTTGTTTTTAAATTCACACAACTTAAATCTAAAATTCAAAATTAATATAGAAAAAATCACACCAAACTTAAAATTTGAAATGCATAAAATTAAAAATTCATATTTTAAAAATTCACACCAGACTTAATTTAAAAATTCATATTATAAATTCACACCAAACTTATTTTAATTTTTCAAATATTTACAATTTTAAATATATTGTTTTTACAAAGTTTACAATATTAATTTAAGATTTAAATATTAATTTTAAAAACATGGTAAAAATAAAATTAAAAATCTTTTTTTTTATCCCACTTTAATCAATCAAATATTATCAAAAATATGCGCCCCTCTTTTCGGTAAAGTAATTTCGGTTCCAAGACCTAATTTAACTCATGACGAATTTTTGAAATATTTTGGGTCGATTGTTTAAAGATATTTATACCTTAAGAATAAACGTTAAATTTCGCAGTGATGTAATAAATTTTTGAATGATATCAATAATTTCGGTTGCCAAACCTAATTTTATTCAATACCAATTTAATACTTTTTAGCGAACAAATTAGCGTTTATTATCAAAAGGTTAAAAATAAAAATAAAAATAAAAACTGTACAGACATACCTGTGAAATAGATTTCTTAGTTATATGATCTATCCCATTCATAAGATAGTCGATTTAATTGGTTTTCCATGGCTACATAGGCGTAACCTCGAGCATTCAGTGTCTTTTCTTCTAAACATATGAACGGTCCGTCTCTGCATAAAGTAACAAATTCGGTATTTGAATAGGTTTGATTATTTGAACATTTACCTCCATGTGACCATTTTCCGCATTTGTGACATCGTTCTAGGTGTCGTGCTCTTCTTTTCGCTGCGAATTTTGATTTTCCTTTACCAAATTGTAACTTATTATCTTCGCATCTGGATTCTTTTCTAACTCCGTCCATTCTTTCTCTGATTACTGATACTATTTCACTCGGTAGTATGTCATTATTTCTTTTAGTGATCAAAGCGTGTAGCATTAGACCATGGTTTAGTTCACAGGCAGTCTTCATTTTGTAAAAACCTAAAAAAAATAAAAATTCAGAATGGGGGGAGAAGACTAGTTCTTTAGGGTCTGCTAGGGAAAGACCATACGTGTTCCATTTTCGAGAACTACACGAAAACAGACAATCTAACTCTAACAGAAATACATATTATCCTTTAAAGACTTGATTCTCCCCACACTTAGTTAGCTGTGGTGTCGAAATTGTGATTAACTTCGTTGTCGACTTCCATCGGACCATGTATGTAATGTTTAACTCTGTGACTATTAACTTTAAATTCAATCCCATTTGAATTTATCAATTCTATCGTTCCGTATGGGAAAACTCTTTTGATTATGAATGGTCCAGACCATCTTGATTTCAATTTTCCAGGAAATAGCTTGAATCGTGAATTGAAAAGAAGAACTCTGTCTCCTTCTTTAAATTCCTTTGAACTTCTGATTCTTTTATCATGCCATTTCTTCGTTCTTTCTTTATAGATTAACGAATTTTCGTATGCTTCATGTCTTAATTCTTCTAATTCGTTTAGTTGACTTAATCGTAGACGTCCGGCTTCATGTAAATCAAGATTACATGTCTTCAAAGCCCAAAATGCTTTGTGTTCAATTTCTATTGGAAGATGACATGCTTTTCCATAAACAAGTCTAAAAGGTGTGGTTCCAATTGGAGTTTTGTAGGCTGTTCTAAAAGCCCAGAGTGCATCCTCCAATTTAATGGACCATTCCTTCGGATTTGATCCTACGATTTTCTCTAGAATACGTTTTAAAGCTCGGTTGGTATTTTCAACTTGTCCACTTGTTTGTGGATGATATGCGGTGGAGATTTTATGAGTTACTCCATATCTTTTAAGAACTTTCTCAAGTTGATTATTACAGAAATGAGTACCCCGATCACTTATTAAAGCTTTCGGTGTTCCAAACCTTGCAAAAAGACGTTTTAAAAAGTTGACTACAACTCGTGCATCGTTAGTTGGGAGAGCTTGTGCTTCCGCCCATTTAGATACATAATCAATGGCTACGAGTATATATAGATTATTATGAGATTTTGGAAATGGACCCATAAAGTCAATACCCCAAATGTCAAATACTTCACATACTTGGATGACATTTTGTGGCATTTCATCACGTTGACTTATTTTTCCGGCCCTTTGACATGCATCACAGGATTTGCAAAGAAGGTGTGCGTCTTTGTAAATTGTAGGCCAATAGAATCCAGCTTCATAAACTTTTCTTGCTGTTAGTTGAGGCCCATAATGCCCTCCTGTTGGTCCTGTGTGACAATGGCTTAAAATTTTACTAGCTTCATCTCCAAATACACATCGGCGTATTATTCCATCGGGACAACTTTTAAACAGATGTGGATCTTCCCAGAAATAGTGTTTTATATCACTGAAGAATTTCTTTCGTCTTTGGTACGATAATCCTTTTTCAAGGAATCCACAAACTAAGTAGTTTGCATAGTCTGCAAACCATGGGATTTCTTTATAATATATCTTCAATAGATATTCATCAGGAAAGTTGTCTTGTATGGCCGATTCATTTAGAACTTCTAATTCGGGATTTTCAAGACGAGAAAGATGATCAGCGGCGAGATTTTCTGCTCCTCTTTTATCTCGGATTTCAATATCAAACTCTTGTAAGAGTGAGATCCAATGGATTAATCTTGGTTTAGCATCTTGTTTTGAAAATAGGTATCTAAGAGCAGAATGGTCGGTATAGACCACCGTTTTTGCTAAAACGAGATATGATCGAAATTTGTCAAAAGCAAAGACAATAGCAAGGAGTTCTTTTTTAGTAGTTGTATAGTTCGTTTGTGCTCCTTGTAATGTCTTACTAGCATAATATATAGGTTGAAATCGTTTTTCAATCCTTTGTCCTAAAACGGCTCCCATTGCAAAATCACTTGCATCGCACATTAGTTCAAATGGTAGATTCCAATTTGGTGTTATCATGATCGGTGCATTAGTGAGTTTCTCTTTAAGAATATTAAAAGATTTGATACACTCATCTGAAAAGATGAATGGCGCATCCTTTTCTAGGAGTTTATTCATAGGAGTGGCAATTTTAGAAAAATCTTTTATGAAACGTCGGTAAAAACCGGCATGCCCTAGAAAACTCCTAACTCCTCTAACATTGGTGGGATGTGGAAGTTTAGCAATTACATCTACTTTAGCTCTATCCACTTCAATTCCTTCTTTTGAAATTTTATGTCCAAGAACGATGCCTTCTTTAACCATGAAATGGCATTTCTCCCAATTAAGTACTAGATTTGATTTTTCGCATCTAATTAGCATTCGTTCCAGATTAACTAGACATGATTTAAATGTATCACCGAAGACTGAAAAGTCATCCATGAATACTTCCATGCATTCTTCTATCATGTCGTGAAAAATCGCCATCATACACCTTTGAAAGGTTGCAGGGGCGTTGCAAAGTCCAAATGGCATTCTTTTGTAAGCAAAAGTACCATAAGGGCACGTGAATGTGGTTTTCTCTTGATCTTCGGGTGCTATTGGAATTTGAAAATATCCGGAAAATCCATCTAGAAAACAATAGTAACTATTTCCGGCTAATCTTTCCAACATTTGATCTATGAAAGGTAAGGGAAAGTGATCTTTTCTGGTGGCGTCATTTAATTTTCTATAATCAATACATACACGCCATCCTGTTACAGTCCTAGTAGGAATAAGCTCATTTTTCTCATTTGTAATGACAGTCATGCCACCCTTCTTAGGCACGCATTGAACTGGGCTTACCCATGGACTATCAGAAATTGGATATATCAAACCTGCATCTAGCAGTTTAATAATCTCTTTCTTAACTACATCTTGCATATTAGGATTTAGTCTTCGTTGGCGTTGCACATACGTTTTATGACCCTCTTCCATAAGGATTTTATGTGTGCAATACGAAGGACTTATTCCTTTAATATCATGAATCTTCCATGCAATGGCTGGTTTATGAGCTTTCAACACAGAAATGAGTTGTGATTTCTCATTTTCAGTAAGAGAAGACGATATTATTACAGGTAATTCAGATTCACCATGTAAATAAGCGTATTCCAAATGGTTTGGAAGTGGCTTTAACTCGAATTTCGGAGGTTCTTCTATCGATGATTTATATCGATATCTGTCTTCTTCTTTTAGCATTTGAATTTCTTCTGTTGTTGGTTCATATCCATTAGCTATAAGTGTAGCTAACATTTCAGCTTCATCAATTGGTTCATTACCTTCTCCTAAAGAACATTCTCCTGTTCCTTGTAATTCTGGAAATTCTTCTAATAATTCTGCATGTGCATCTATAGTTTGAATATAATAACATGTATCATCTGCAGATTGTGGTTGTTGCATTGCTCTATCAACTGAAAAGGTAACACTCTCATCCTCTATACTTAGGGTCAGTTTCTTACCGAACACGTCTATCATTGCTTTAGCCGTGTTTAAGAATGGTCTTCCTAATATGAGAGGAACTTGAGAATCTTCTTCCATGTCCAAAACAACAAAATCTACTGGAAATACTAAAGTACCAACTTTAACTAGCATGTTCTCCATTATCCCTCTAGGATATTTTATAGATCTATCGGCTAGTTGTATGCTTATTCTGGTTGGTTTCAATTCTCCAAGGTCTAGTTTAGCGTATAGTGAATACGGCATTAGATTTATACTAGCACCTAAGTCTGCCAATGCTTCTATTGAACTAAGACTACCCAGAAAACATGGAATTGTGAAACTTCCTGGATCAGATAGTTTTTCTGGTATCTTATTCAACAGCACTGCTGAACAATTAGCATTCATAGTAACAGCCGAGAGTTCTTCCATTTTCTTTCTATTTGAGATTAGATCTTTCAAGAATTTAGCATATCTTGGCATTTCTGAAATCACATCAATGAAAGGAAGATTTACATTTATCTGTTTAAACATATCCAAGAATTTGGATTGCTCGGCTTCAAGTTTCTCTTTCTTCATTTTACTCGGGTAAGGAAGTGGTGGTTGGTATGGTTTAACATAAGGTTTATCCTTAACTGTGTTATCTTCATTAACCTTTTCAACTACCGGTTCTTTTTCCTTATCTTGATCAGGTTGTGGTTCTTGTGGAGTAGGAATAGTTTCATCAGAAGTTACAGGTATTTCAGGTGGTTTAAGTGTTGTACCACTTCTTGTGGTAATAGCTTTAGCTGTTTCATTCCGGGGGTTAGCATTTGTATCACTAGGTAGACTTCCCGGTTTTCTTTCACCTATTAACCTTGCTAGGTTACTTACTTCTTGTTCCAGATTTTGAATAGAAGCTTGTTGATTTCTAAATGCTTGAGCATTTTGTTCATTGGTTTGTTTTTGAGATGTGAAAAACTGCGTTTGAGTTTCAACTAGCTTCGTCATCATATCTTCTAAATTCGGCTTTTTATCATCGGTTTGTTGTGGTGGTTTGTTTTGAAAATTAGGTCTTTGCTGATTGTAAGTATTATTGGATACTTGTTGATTGTTAGGACCTTGTTGGTTGTTGTATGGAATATTTCGGTTATAATTCTGGTTTTGATTGTAAATTGGTCTTGGCGGTTGATAATTATTCTGATAATTATTTCCAGGCCTTTGGTTTATGTATGAAATATTCTCTCTTTGTTCCATTGTTAATTCAATACTGAGACAATCTTTTGTCAAATGTGGTCCTCCACACTGCTCACAACTAATTCGTATTGAGTGAATATCCTTAGTCATCTTTTCCATTCGTCTCTCCACAGCATCTATCTTTGCGGAAATGGAATCTAAGTCATGGCTAGAATCGGCTCTAGCTGCTTTAGATGATCTAATGATATCTTTTTCTTGGTGCCACTCATGTGAGTGGGAAGCAGTGTTATCAATAATTTTGTAAGCATCAGTTTCGGTTTTCTTCATAATAGAACCACCAGCTGCTATATCTATGTCTTTCCTTGTAGTGATGTCGCATCCTTGGTAGAATATTTGTACTATTTGACAGGTGTCTAAACCATGTTGCGGACATCCTCTTAACAACTTTCCATATCTTGTCCACGCCTCATATAGAGTTTCATTTGGCTTTTGTGTGAACGTAACAATTTCTGCTTGAAGTCTTACGGCTTTAGATGCAGGAAAGAATTGTTTAAGAAATTAGTCAATTAAAACGTCCCATGTATCGATCGCCCCTTCAGGTAACGATTCCAACCAATCTTTGGCTTCTCCCTTTAAAGTCCAGGGAAATAACATGAGATATATCTGTTCATCCTCCACTTCTCGGATTTTAAATAGTGTGCAGATCCTATTAAAGGTACGTAGATGTTCATTTGGATCTTCCTTCGGCGCACCACTAAATTGGCATTGATTAGTCACCATGTGTAGAATTTGTCCTTTGATTTCATAATCTGGCGCATTAATGTCTGGATGAGTTATTGCGTGACCTTGGCCAGTGCGTTTAGCTCTCATTCGGTCTTCCATACTTAAAGGTTCCAGATTCTCCATAATTGATTTTGTTGAATCGGTATCACTAGATGATTCTGATTTAATGGTTCGTTCCTCAACAATCTCTGTTTGAATGATTGGTGGTTCCGGAGGAAAGTTTAATGGTTCAGGATCTATGAACCGTTCCTGAATATTCTCTGGATTCTCAATTGTGAGGTTGGGTTCAAAAAATGGATTATCGGAAATTTGAACTGAAGTACTTGGTTGACTGGATGACGATTCTAAAGAAAAATCAACGGCGGTTATATTTGCTAAATGTCTTGATCTAGTTATAGGTGGTGAACGTACAAAAGGTGATGAACGTCTTGCTCGGTGCATTCACTGAATATCCTATTAGTTTTTAAAAGGAAAGAAAAATTATAATAAGTTATCCAATCAATAGACTTTTCTGATTTTGCCCACGTTTCGAATAGCCAAAAGATGCAGCAGAGGGGCAGGATTCGTTTGGTCTCAATATAATTGAGGACTGTTTGGCTCCAATAACCCGGTCCACGTACAAATCCAACTATTACTACGAACCAGAAAATTTTGATGTCTATCAATTTAACCACTTAAAATAAATTTTCGTAATTTTAAGAAATTTAGATAAGAAGTAGAAAAAATTCTAAGTCCTAAAACTAGAATAGCGAGAAATAAGAAAGAAAAAGAGTTCGTCGCAAAAGGTAGAAAAAGAAAGAAAAAAAATGGTTGAAAAATAAAAGGTGACGGGAAAAAAATAAAAGAAACTTATAAAAACTTAAAAATACTTGACTAACCTAACCTTATTACTACAACTAACTTAAAATTATAATCGTAAATTGAAATTACTAATTGGAATGATAATTGGTACATAGTAAAAGGTCTAAAAATATTAAAGCTTACAAGAAAAAACTAAATCCCAAATGGAAATAACTTAAAAAGAAACTAAAACTTAAAAAGGCGTCGCAAAATTCTAAAGTACCTAAATCTTAGTCTAAAGAAAAAGCACTTAAGGAATTCTACGGCAAAGCCTAAAAATATAGGAGTAAAAATGACTATGGCAAAAACTAAGTTTAAAATTAAATATGAGCTAAAAAATACAAATATTACGCTACAACGATTAAAAAGGTACAAAATATAAAAATATACAAAAAGTTGTAAAAATTACAATTTTTATAAAAATATTATTTTTATATTATTTATTTAATAAAACTACTAGTTTTACAAATTAATTAAACTAATTTAACTAAAATATATAAATAAAAAGTAAAAGTAAAAATTAAACTAATAATAATAATAATAATTAGGTTTAAATAATAATTATAATTAATAATAACCCGTAATTAATGCTCGATTAGGGCTTCCTGTCGCCTGTCAGATACCCTCGGCGAGTTGCGGTGATTAATGAAGAAAACCCCGCGAGTCGCGGGGTTCAGAATTTCAGCTGACAGGTTTTATCTTCAACGCGTTTTTCTTTATTTATTTATTTATTTTATTTTCTGTTTTTAATTTTTATATAAATAAAAGATATTAAAATTAAACTTATATTTTTATAAACTAAAATAAAAATAAAGAAACTTATAAAACTTAAATATTTAACAAAATCTTAAAAATACATATATTTTTGTTTTTCTTTTTATATTTTTCGAATATTTAAAACGTATTTTTACAAAAACGAATTTTAATAAAAGTAAACAAAAAAAATCTTTTTTTTTTATATTAGCGTTGCGCTTCCGGCTTTTAAGATGATCCCCGGCAGCGGCGCCAAAAATACTTGATGTCGTACGAGGTGTATATAAAATAGTTATTAATTTTAGCAGAAAAAACTATTAAATACGATACAATTTTACACAAGATATTTATTTATTTATAGAATGGATATACTTAAACCTTGCTACAACACTTATAGGCAGTGTACCTAATCGTACAGTAGTGTAGTTTTTAGTAAGTCCGGTTCGTTCCACAGGAAAATCTTTAAACAAAGCTCAACGCTATATTAGTTTACTTTTATTAAAAATACAAATATATATATATAAGTAATATTATTATTATAAAGGGGGGTTTTTACCGTTTAATGACCGGTTTGTCGATTTTAAGACTTTAGTCGCAGTTAAAACCTAATGTAAAATATAAAATAAATACAAGACTTAAATTAAAGCGTAAAGTAAATAACGATAATGAAATTGCGAATAATAAAAGTGCGATAAAATAAAATTGCGATAATTAAAAAGTACGATAATTAAAAGTGCGATTAAATAACAATAAATAAAAGTGTGATAATTAGAAGTGCAATTAAATATAAAATAAAGGAAATTAAATATGAAATAAAAGAATTATGCTTATTTAAACTTCCGTAATCATGATGTTTGACGTGTTGATTTTAGTTTTATGCCCATGGGTTAATTGTCCTTTGTCCTGGATTTTTTAATATGTCCGTCTGGTTTTTGTCCATAACAGTCCATCAGTCATAAATATAAAGTGCGAGTGTCCTCATCAAATTATTCTTATACCCGAAGTTAAATATTCCAACTAATTGGGGATTCGAATTGTAACAAGGTTTTAATACTTTGTTTAATGAATACACCAGGTTATCGACTGCGTGTAAACCAAGGTTTTACTACTTTGTTAACAATTACACCAATTACCCTTGAATGTAATTTCACCCCTGTTTTAATTATTCTAGTGGCTATTAATCCATTCCCGTGTCCGGTTAAATGAACGATTATTCGTACATATAAATACCCCGCCCATCGTGTCCGATCGAGTGTATATGGTAATTTATAGGGACGCCCAATTGTAAATCTTTATATTAACATTAACAAACTTTCATTTAGTTAAACAAATATAAAGCCCATTAATAGCCCATAGTCTAATTTCCACAAGTGTCGTTCTTTTGTCCAAATCCCAATTATGGTACAAAGCCCAATTACCCAATTTTAGTAATTAGCCCAACATCATGATTACTTCGTTTTAAATAAGCATAATAATAACTTAGCTACGAGACATTAATGTAAAAAGGTTGAACATAACTTACAATGATTAAAAATAGCGTAGCGTTACACGGACAGAATTTCGACTTACACCCTTACAACATTCGCTAACATACCCTTATTATTAGAATTATAATTAAAATTAAAATTAAAATATAAATTATATATATATATATATATCGTATAGATAGAGAAGAGAGAAAATAGAATATGAAATTTTGATCAGAATTCGGTTTGCTTTATAGCCAGAGTTGAAATTTGGGGCTCCGCGACTCGCGACAAAATCCCCTTCAAACTCCGCGAGTCGCGGAGGTTAATTTTACAGCTCCGTCCTTGGAGTTTTCTCTGCCGACGGTTTTTAATATATATATATAATATATATATAATTAATATAATTAATTATATATTATATTATATTTATATACATAGTTAACTTGTAATTTTTAGTCCGTTGCGTCGAGCGTTAAGAGTTGACTCTGGTCCCGGTTCCGGATTTTCGAACGTCCTCGCGTACAATTTAATATCTTGTACTTTACGTTTTGAATCTTGTACTCTTGTGATTTCGAGACGTTTCTTATTAATAATTGGAACCTTTTTGATTGTCTTTTGTACTTTTGAGCTTTTTGGTCGTTTGCGTCTTCAATTCGTCGAATCTGTCTTTTGTCTTCACCTTTTATTATACAAACGAATATCACTTGTAAATAGAACAATTGCAACTAAAAGCTTGTCTTTCTTGAGGAATAATGCTATGAAATATATGTTCGTTTTTAGCATTATCAGTGATAAAATCCATCGTTATCCTTTCCCACTTCCATTGCGGGATTTCGGGTTGTTGAAGTAGTCCGGACGGTCTTTGATGTTCGGCTTTGACTTTGGAACATGTCAAACACTTGGCAACATAAGTAACTACGTCCCTCTTGATGTTCGGCCACCAATATTGTTGTTTAAGGTCGTGGTACATCTTATTGGCACCGGGGTGAATTGAGTATCGTGACTTATGTGCTTCATCTAAAATAAGGCTTCGTAGGTCCCCATAACTAGGCACCCAAATCCTCCCGGCGAAATATCGGAGTCCGGTTTCTTTAACTTCGAATCGAGAGCTGAGGACGTTCAAGTGTTCGAAAGAGATGTTTTCATCCTTGAGAGCCTCGTCTTGGGCTACTCTAATTTGGCTATTAAGGTTGGTGTGGATGGTGATGTTTAAAGCTCGGACACGAAGAGGCACCGCTCTTTCTTTTCGACTTAAGGCATCGGCTACTACATTTGCCTTTCCGGAATGGTAACGAAGCTCACAATCATAATCGTTTAAAGTTTTAATCCACCGTCGTTGTCTCATGTTTAGTTGTTTTTGATCGAAGATGTGTTGAAGGCTTTTGTGATCGGTGAAGATGATACTTTTGGTTCCATAAAGATAGTGTCTCCACATTTTAAGTGCGAAGACAACGGCTCCGAGTTCGAGATCATGTGTCGTATAGTTTCGTTCATGAATTTTGAGTTGTCGAGAAGCGTAAGCAATGACTTTCGTTCGTTGCATCAACACACACCCAAAACCATGTTTCGAGGCGTCGCAATACACAACAAAATCATCGTTGCCTTCGGGAAGTGACAAGATAGGAGCGGTGGTTAGCTTCGTTTTCAAGATTTGAAATGCGGATTCTTGTTCGGTTGCCCAAATGAATTTCTTTCCCTTGTGAGTTAACGCGGTTAGAGGACGAGCAACCAAAGAGAAATCCTTGATGAATCTACGATAGTATCCGGTGAGACCCAAAAATTGACGAATGTGAGTAGGAGTAGTAGGAGTCTCCCATTTACTAATGGCTTCGATTTTTGATGGATCAACTTTAATACCTTGATCACTTACAACATGACCAAGAAACTGAACTTCCTTCAACCAAAATTCACACTTGGAGAATTTGGCATAGAGTCGTTCTTGTCTTAAAAGTTCAAGCACAAGTCGTAGATGTTCCTCGTGTTCTTCTTCGTTTTTAGAATAGACCAAAATATCATCGATGAACACGATAACGAATTTGTCAAGGTACGGTTTGCACACGCGGTTCATAAGATCCATGAACACTGCCGGTGCATTAGTGAGATCAAATGGCATGACAAGGAATTCATAACTACCATAATGAGTCCGAAAAGCGGTTTTGGAGATGTCTTCCTCCTTAACCCTTAGTTGATGATAACCCGAACGGAGATCGATTTTTGAATATACACAAGACCCTTGTAATTGATCAAAGAGGTCATCGATGCGAGGAAGAGGATATCGGTTCTTAACCGTCAATTTATTTAGTTCACAATAATCAATGCACATTCATAGGGATCCATCTTTCTTCTTAACGAATAAAATCGGAGCGCCCCACGGTGAATGGCTAGGTTGGATAAAACCACGATCGAGTAGTTCTTGGATTTGACTTTGCAATTCTTGCATTTCGGATGGAGCGAGTCTATATGGTGCACGTGCTACGGGTGCGGCTCCCGGAATAAGATCGATTTGGAATTCTACCGGTCGATGAGGTGGAAGACCCGACAATTCGTCGGGAAATACATCGAAAAAGTCACTAACAATTGGCACCTCATCGATATGCTTCTCATCGGACTCGACTTTCCTAACGCGGGCAAGGATCGCAAAATAACCCTTATGGAGTAGTTTTCTAACTTTAAGGCACGAAATGAGGTTGAGTCCGGTGCAACTCTCATCGCCATAAACAATCAAAGGTTCACCATTCTCGATAGGAATTCGGATTGCGTTAAGATCACAAAGGATGTGAGATTTCGTCTTGGCTAACCAATTCATACCGATTATTACATCAAAGCTTCCTAGTTCCATGGGTATCAAGTCAATTTCAAACTCATTACCCAAAATGTTTAATGTGCACCCCCGGTAATATGTGTCGGCACTCAATAGTTTCCCGTTGGCCACTTCAATGGTATAAGTGGTATCTAATGGAAACGGTGGAGTGCTAAAAGAATGAGTCAAAGTCTTGGATACAAAGCATTTATCGGCACCTGAATCGAATAAACAAGTAACATAAGAGTTGTTGAGAAGAAACTTACCCGTGACCAAGTCATTGTCATCTCGAGCTTCCTCGGTGTTGATGTTGAAAGCTCGGCCGCGCGTATTGGGGTTATCTTTCCTCTTCGGGCATGCATTTCTATAATGGCCCGTTTGGCCACATTCATAACAAGTGCCCGTTTTTGGTGGGACTATGATCTCACCTTGTGTGCACGAGTAATAAGTACTTCAACAAGTAATGTGTGTAAAGAACAATGCTAGTCTTGACCTAAACAAATAGGTTTATATCAATATCGGTAAACACGATAGGTCAAAGTGTTCAATTAGTCCTATGGCTCGTTAAGACTCGATCATAATAGCATGTGAATCAAATTGTCATGTTTCATGCAAGGTACAAGTATAAAAGGATGTTAGGACGATTGCACAAACATTTGGTTAAATTTGATTAAAAGTCAACTTAGGTCTGGTCAAAGTCAACGAAAAAGTCAACACGTTCGGGTCGGGTCCCGAACTATTTTCTGAGGTTTTTAATCATATATGAGCATGTTAGAACAAGTTACATGTGAATCAGAGGTCCATAGCATAGCAAACATTTTCCGTAAAATGACCAACGAAGACAGAAGCCTGCAAGTGTATCTGGACGGCGTCCAGATTGTTTGGATGGCGTCCAGCTTTGAAGGCTGGGACAGCGTCCAAATATCTGGACGGCATCCAGATTTGAAATCTGGGACGGCGTCTAAGGATCTGGACGGCGTCCAGATTGGTATTCAAGTCTGATGCAGAAAACTTCTAAGTGCACGAACCAAAAACCAAACTAACACATTTTATGATCCGCAAACAACCAAAACATGTATCTTATATCCTCGGAAAGGTATTTTGACGAGGAAAACATCTAAACACATTTCATCAATCACATTTACCTTTACAACAACCAAAATCACATTGAATGCTCAATCATTTAATGCATTCAAGTTCATAAATGCAAATAAATGATTCGGCAACCAATTTACATGAATGATATGCCGTCTTGAAGGTAATCAAGCATACAATACAACCTAATACTTATTAATAACATTTCATGTCATTCCAAACATCAAAAGTCCATTTCACGTTCATCAAACCCTAACCCAATTTCACCAAAATCACTAATCAAGTTCATGAAGTTTTCTAAAGCAACCTACACATCAAATTGAAGCTAGTGACACTAGGAACACATTTAATACTTGCACTTTATCATAACAACAACATTAAATCATCCAAAACTCAAAATCAAACACACACTATTCATGTTCATGCTAGTTACACTAAAATAATGAGATCGAGCATATAAATCATATATTCATGTTAGACTTGAGCCATAGACACTAACTAACAACTTTATAAGTTAAAAACATCAAGAACACAAAATCTAGTGATTTTAGAAAGTTACCCAAATGTAATGAAATTGGCATGGAATCGAAGAGGAAGTTGCAAGGATTCCAAAAATGTAATTTTTTTTGCAAAACACTCGCTAGCTCGGATTTGGATGATGATTCTTGTTGGTGTTCTTTGAGAGAAAAAAGGAAGTAGTAAAAGATGAGGATGAAAATGAATGGATGAAAGGGGTTTGACCCTTTGACCTAGTCAAGGGTTTGATCCCTTGTCAAGTTTAGTCCCTCAACTTTCGTTCGGGTGCGTGAATTACCTAGACGAGATAATTTAAAACGCGTATCAACGGGAGATGTTTTAAACATATAACGGACTTTAAAATGAACAAACGAAAAGTAAACGGAAAAAGGCGGGATGTTAAAATTATTGTATCGGATTGGTCACTCTTCTCCATAAGAGTGAGCAATTGCGGATAATGATTCGTTGCGAGGAAGGTCGGGTGAGCTCGACTAAGATGCGCAACTGATTAAGCGGAGTGGCATATGCCTAGTCGTAGAGGTGTACGTGAGACTTTGGTGGAGTTCGCTTTGCGAACGATGAAGGACTGTTATTTGTAATTGTGGTATGAAGGTGCGATGTTGTCGCGTGTACGACATCTCAAGTGAAGGTGCTTGTCGGCTCTGAGAGCCTAAAGTGCATTCGTGGTGACTTGGATTATATGACCAACGATGAGGGTGGTCATGTGTTTTCTGGAATGATAATTCCGCAGGATGTTATTATCTTGGCGATAAGAATGTGGAGCTGAATCCTAAGTGGGGGAGTTTTTACTGCCGCCCGAGGAAGCTCCGGTAGTATTATGTATAGTGAAGTGTCAGAGTGTACCGTGCTAAGCCTCGATAGGTATTCAGAGTTCCTAACGAGGAAGAGTGACGGGTTGTAAATGTCGACTCGAGATCGTGCATTACGATTGTGAGTTACAATTCCGGAATGTTATCCGTGAAGATTCTGATGATGGGGTGAAAGGAAGTGTAAGACTTCTTATGTAAGGTGGTCGTGTAGTACCAAAGTGCGGTATGAGACCAAGTATGCAGTTTAAGGCCACAGAAGTGAGAAAATGAAGCGGTCATTGCGGGTGCTCTCGTAGTGAAAATCTGGGTTGTCGTGAAACTCGGATAGGATTATTGAATGGGAACGAGTTCGATATCGTGGTGATTACTGTATTTTCCCTGTCGAGAAATGTGATCTTGGAAATTGTTAGTGGATTATTCCACTTTACGGATGATTGGGAAGCGGTGAGTGTCGATTCTGATTGTCTCTCATCGAGACACGCGGATGTTGTTTGTTTGCGAGAGTATGTTCCTTATTGATGCGACCGTTAGTTGCACTGGAATGTCGAAACCATCCTTAACGGACTGTCTAGGTAGGAAGGTTCACCCAGCGTTGGTGAATATTTATGTAGGTCGTGTGGCGAATTGCGGAATTTTGTGATGATAATTCGCCATTGACGGGATTCTAGTAGACGAATAGTCTTCATGCTAGTACTAGGAAGTCATATTGTATGAATGTGTTGTAGGTTTTATGAGAGAAACCCAGTGACGAAGTGTTGATGTTTCGTCTAACTCGTGGTGTATTATTGTCGTCCTGGATTAATCCAGTGACGGATGGTCGTGTGCGGATCGATTGATGGGAAAGTGGTGCTCCTAAGTGATTATTTTGGGTTACCAAAATTTCTTCGTTGAAGGAATGACCCAGTTGTGGAGCAGGAGAAAGTTGGTTCTCGGTCCAGAGAATGTTCATGAATGACCGGTTGAGTAGTACGTTTATGAACCGATGGAGTACGGAGTTTTAAGGAAGCATGAATCCTTCTCGATTGGGATTAATGCAAGACATGGTTCACGACGTAGTGGATTTAGTAGATTGTGTTGGTTGATGTAGTTATTGATGTAGCTTGTTGTGAGTTGTAGTCGAGAGGACTTGAAGAGATACGTGGTGTCTTTCGTATTTTCCTAAGCGGGAATTCTGGACTTCGAGAGTATGAGATATCGCTTGTTGCGGTAGTGCACGCTAGTGATTATTAGCGTGTAGTGATTATTAGCGTGTCGGGCTTGGTTGTGCTTCGTAGGATCGTGAGGCGTGACAAAGATGGTTGTCGGTGAATTGTTCTACTTTTAGGACGATTGTGAAGCACGGTTGTTGTAATATGATGTGTTAGTGTACGAAGTGAGATTTCAAATGCGTGATTATTACATGTGTGACTCCGCGTTGGGAGCGAAAATGTTCGAGGGAGAAGTGCTTAACTTCTAGTGTAGGTGCGGATCACGAGGACGTGATCCAATTTAAATGGGAGAGAGTTGTAAGATCCTGAAATTTTATGCATTAGAAAGTGTTCCTGAAAGTGTCAGTAAATGTGTGCATCAGAAAGCGCCACTAAAAGTCTACCTAACACTTATGCATTTTCAGAATTTACATCAAAATCAGGCTCAGACAATTTTAGTCCCTGAAAGAAGTTGTTGTTTCAGTTTCAGCCTCAGTTGGACGCCATCCAGTTTTTGGGACGCCGTCCACCAATGAAAGATGGGACGCCGTCCAACCATTTTGGACGCCGTCCAAATGGTCTGAAGGGCCAGCTGTTGGAATTTTAATAAATTAAAAGGGGTATTTGTGTCTTTTCACATGTGGACGGATTTGTAGCCTTAATATCAGTTTTAGATCCTATTTTGGATCATTTTGACATTCATACATCTCTCTCATCTTATTTTAGAGAGAGAAGGAGATTTTAGAGAGAGAGCTTGGTTTGAGGAAGAAGATGTGTGAATCAGGTCAAGTCGAGAGAGTTAAAGTTGTTCCTTTCGTTCTCGGCTACGTTTTGATTGTTATGGTAAATTCTAAATCCAAATTTCATTGTTTAAGATTCATGATTTAGTTAGGGTTTGTGTTAATTATAGTTATAAACCCATTTATTGTGAAATTTGGGGGTTTTGGGTAAGATTCATGTAAGTAAGCCTAAATGGGTGACTTAGGGTTTCGATTGATGAAATTGTAAGTTTGGGTCTTGCATGTGTTAGTTAAACCTTAGAACACTTGTGTACTAGTAATTTGGAGTTGTGTTGACTTGATTTTTAAACCCTAATATGGGTCAAAATGGGTTTTATGTTGAAATGGGTTAAGTGTTCTTGATTTTTGGTGTCAAATGTTGATTTTGAGACACAATCACTAGTTGTTAATGATTGTAGGTGTTTTGGGTGTAATTTGACAAGTCAAAGTGAGCTAAACCTAATTTGGTCAATGGGAAGTCAAACTTTGGTGTCAAGTGTTAAATTGGTGATTTTATGACATAATCACTAGTAATGGTGCTTATGGGTTGAACTTGACTTGTTTTAGTGGTAAGTGCAATTTGGGTCGAGTTGCACTTATGGGTTAGTTTTCTATGACCGAGTACATTAAGTGTTAGTGAGTACTTATTTGTATGGGTCAAAATTATCACCCGTAGTGGTAATTGGTTTGTGTCCATTAGGTGTTAAATGGGCGGGTGTTTGGCGAGCAAGGTGTGATCCCTCGGCTAAGGGATGTTTGTGTCGGGTTCTCTTTTAGAGAATGGCTATTTATGTGTATATTGTACCTATGTGTGATATAGGTGGTTACTTGCTCGGATTTGAGGACGGAGATCATGTTATACATGACTTGTGCTGGCATTCCAAGGTGAGTGGAGTAATTATACGTATGTGTATATGGCGTATTTATTTGTGAATGTTATGGTATGAACCATCGAGCCGGCAGTGCCATAACATGTATGTGACAAGTGTCAAAGTGTGAACCATCGAGCCGGTAGCACTATAAAATGAGGCGTGAACCATCGAGCCGGTAGCGTCGAAGCGTGAACCAAAGAGCCGGTAGCACTATAAAATCATGATGTGAACCATCGAGCCGGTAGCATCAAGTGTGAACCATCGAGCCGGTAGCACTATAAAACAAAGTGTGAACCACGAGCCGGTAGTACTATAAAAGAGTATGACTCAAATGCGTATGGTGTGAACCATCGATCCGGTAGCACCATAGCGTTTATGGTTAACCATATGGGGTGGGGGGGGGGGTTTGTTGATTGTTTAGCATATTATATATATATATTGTGTTGAGTATATGCTAATGCGGTTTTGTGATATTGTACAACTTGTTAGTAATACGAGTATGATGACATGCTATTTGAGTTACAAGTTTGTATGCGGTATTGTGTAAATGGTTGCAAGTAAGTAGGTTATATATGTATATGTATAACTATTGCACTCACTAAGCTTTAGCTTACCCTCTCGTTGTTTACCTTTTTACAGGTATTGTGTTACGAAGCTAACTAGTTGTTAGACTATATGCTTAGGAGCGCTTGGGCTCGATGGGGTAGCTTTTGGATATATGAATGCGGATTGGGGGATTGGTAGTCCCCGGGATTATGCTCTTGGTATCGGGTTGGGTTGTAGAGTCCTAATCCGTCTAAAGATATAAATGGGTCGAACTCGCTATATTATTGTAAGATGGGTCGTTGTGGGCCCGGTGTAGTAAAACTTGTTTTTATTGTGGAAATATCTTAGTTTTACTTAATATGTCACGTTGTGAAAAGGTTTTCGTTTAAAAGTGTCGGGAAGCGGGTTTTCCGCTCATGTAAGTTGGACCCCGGAGACAGCAAACTTTTGTTCATTTGGACGCCGTCTAAGTCTTCTTTGCTGGACGCTGTCCAGATAACTGGACGCCTTCCAGATGTACTGCATCAGGAAAAAAAAAATTAGTGTGTTTTTGAGATAACGAAGTCGGGTCGTTATAGACAACATGTGAAAATTGGGCGATTCATGTAGGTCGGGTAATGGACTAAAACATTCGGGGTTTTTTTTTTTTTTTTTTTTTTTTTTTAAACATGTCAAGATCAGGGTTTCATTCTTTTAGTTGATATCAGCTGGGGATTTTATTTGGTTTACTTAGCATAAATTCTTATATTTAAACTGTCTTAGATATAATTGATAGTTGTATTAAATGAAATATTGTATGACTTAACGTGGATTAAACTCAAGTGATAATGATGTTATGTGAAGAAAATAGGTTATGGTTGAAGTTTAAAATTTGTTTAGCATCTTAGATGTTAATTGGTGATATTATGGTTCAGGAATATTCGTATGCGTAATCATATTTGGTTGGAAGCGTAATTCTGAAACAAGAGATACATATACTTCTATATTGTTTTATTTAATGTAGTTTGAATAGAAGGATTCAGTTTGTTGACTTACATGTGTTATTGTTTATGGGATATTATCTTTTGACCATTTGCAACGGTTAGTAATATGTTTTCATGTTTAGGAACCGAATAAGGGAACATCTATGTATCTATGTATCATACTAAGAGGGAGCAAGTGACTTCTCAAAAGGTGCTACCGTTAAGCTTTTGTACAAAATTTTGGAGTTCAATTAGCAGTTTTCAGACACATACTCCCAAATTTTAATAAGGTATAATGGAACCAATATTGCTATAGATTTGGTTTGTTACATTGACGTTCGTTACACATATTACTACAAAAAAACAGTCGAATATACCACAACTTTAACAAATATGACATTTATACAGGAACCAACACCAATTAAGAATAAAAAAGGTTATTAAGGATGTAGCGCTCCCAACATTTGAACACAAAAGGAGCCAACTTCTGCAACATCACCTGCAGATCCCCTGAAAATATCTTTTAACTGTAATTAACTTTTGTAGTGATGACATCTTATTATGTAAACTCTAAACTATAACTTCCTATGTACGTAATTACCTATTAATCACCATTGCATCTTAATTCATATCGTTAGCACAAAATCTGCAGCGAAGCGCGGACTCCAAACCTAGTTTTATTATATAAAACGTGTGACAATAATTCTACGTGGCAACTCCTGATTAATTCATGACACGTGTCAAGTCCTCATTTATTTATGTCACATGCCAGTCTATCAATTATATCCATCTATTAATTGAATTATTAGATCTCTCAATTTAATTTAATATACGAATTTCATCACATAAAATATTATATTTATATGTAATATAATATTAATATTAATATTATGGTGTTTTATCGATTATTTGTCAATTGAAGTTAAAATAATTCCAACGCACGGGTTAATAATCTATATGTTAGTATTCAATATTAATATTTCCGATACAAATGTTGTCAGTTACATATGATTTTTTTATTGTAATTGTATTATACATATGATAAGTATCAATACTAATGTTATCGACTAATATTCAGTGGTACCCGATACCTTTGAAGTTGGGACTCATCATGTGAAAGCTTGGACCTAAAACAGGTGCATGTTCAATTCTCACTCGCGGCAATAATTAACAACTATTGTGGCAGTAGATGATGATTGCTCCCGTCACATGTGTGGGGACCCGGTGGAGATAATCTTTCGGCATCCGACTCTTTTAGGTGGGTCTGGTGGGTTTCTAAAAGAAACACAGGGTCGGGGTGTCCTTGCCAAATATACACTTTTTGGACCTAAATTGTCGTGCAACGCACAGACTCATAAAACTATATATTAACAAAGGAGAATGATGAACGTAGCCTTTAGGGTTACGTTCTGTAGCGACCCCAACAAATCGTCAATTGACGGCGTCGACTACTTAGGTCCCATTGCGTGGTCATAGGTCTTTAACATGACGTTTGACCAAAGATATGTCGCATTCATTTCAAAGTAAAGATTGTATCAAAGTTTACAAGAATTGTTCAACCAAAAGTTTCGTTACAAGTTATAAGTACAAGTGAAACATATGCGACACAGTTTTAAAGAAAGCCAAAAGACGCTCCATGTATGCACGTATACTCGACATCCAATGCAAGTATCAAAATAATGAGCGGAAGCATGTTTCACATATCGTTCAAAGACCTGAGAAAAACATAGAAATCTGTCAACGAAAACATTGGTGAAATCATAGGTTTAAGTAAGTAAGTGAGTAAAAGTAAGTCGAACCACAAGATTTGCAACATTGATAAAATAGTAGTACATTCTAAAAGTTAATATTCACGAGCACCCAATTATCAAGGCTTAACATTCCGTCCGTTGAACCCCATCAATAGTGCTAGAACAACACTGTTTCTCGAAAATATATTTCATCTGTGGACGGTAGCGAACCGTCCGAGATGAGGGTTTGTCAAACCCATATGGCCATACAACATAAGTTCACGCCTACACTTACACCCTGCAAGTGTAACTAATGATAATCGAATTAAGGATTTCGTTCTAAACTCGTATGTAGAATGTTTGTTTTCCTGTACTTGTGTTCACTTAGTTAAAAGAAACGTTTATGTTTTCTCATCCCAAATATAAGTTCGAAAGAGTAAAAGTGGGACTATGATCTCACCTTGAGTGCAAGAGTAATAAAGTACTTCAACATATAAACGCGTGCAAAGACAAAGCTAGTCTTGACCTAAACAAATAGGGTTGTATCAATAACGGTAAACACGATCGGTCAAAGATGTTCAATTAGTCCTATGGCTCGTTACGACTCGATTATATAGCATGTGAATCAAATTGTCAAGTTCCATGCAAGATACAAGTAAAGAATCATGTTAGAAAGATTGCATAATCATTTGTTTAAGTTTGACAAAAAGTCAAACTTTGGTCGGTCAAAGTCAACGAAAAAGTCAACGCGTTCAGGTCGGGTCCCGAACTATTTTTCTGAAGTTTTTATTCATATATAAGCATGTTAGAACAAGTTACATGTGAATCGGAGGTGCGTAGCATAGCAAACATTTTTCGAATTTTGACCATGTAGGTCAGAACCCAAACACGGCATATGCCGCGCCGCGACCAAGGGTTGCCGCGCCGCGACATTTAACGGGTGCTGGTACCTGGTCTGCTGAATTTATTCAAGTCCCAATTCCAAATTCAAATAAGCACAACTTGCAAATCGTAAACACTTAGGACTCGTATTTTATATCGTTGGAAAGCTCTTTTGACAAGGAATACAACTAAACATGTTTCATCAAACAAAAACATCATTTCAAATAACCGGTTTCTCGTCAAGTGATCATTTAAAGTCCATTTTCTAAGTTTCAAGCTCACCAAATGCATTTTAAGTTTCGGGAAACCAATTCACACATGTGATATGCCGTTTTGAAGGTAATGAAACATACATTACAACTACACACTTACAATTAACATTTCATGGCATTCAAGCATCAAAAAGTTCATCTCAAGAACGATCAATCTCTAATCAAGGATCACAAAATCATAAATCATGTTTTTGAAGTTTTACAAATCAACCTACATATCAAAATGAAGCTAGTGATACTAGTAACACAATTTAAAACATGAACTTTAACAATTTAACAACCTTTAATCTTCTAAAATCAAAGATTAAGCAAACCCATTTTTAAGTGTTCAAACTAGTTACTCAAATCAACAAATCGAACAAACAAAACATATATTCATGTTATACACGAGCCATAGACACTAATTAAAACTTTTATAATTCAAAAACATCAAGAACACAAAATCTAGTGATTTTAGAAAGTTACTCAAATGAGATGAAATTGGTATCAAGTCGAAGAGGATGAAGAGAGGATTCCAAATATGTAATTTGTTTTGATGTTAGCCTCCAAATCCGAAATTAGATGATGAATTTTGTTGGTGTTCTTGAAAGAAAAATGGAAGTATGAAAAAGAAGAGAAAGAGAGAAAAGAGATGAATGAGTGGATGTGGTGAAAGGTTGACCATTTGACCTAGTCAAAACTTTGGTCATTTGGCAACCTTGGTCCCTCAATTTAGTAGTCGGGTGCGGGAATTAACCAAACGAATTATTTTGAATTACACGAGAGTACGGGAGTAGTTATAATCCAATAACGAAAATATTATGAATGTTAGCTAACGGAGGTTACGAATCTCGATACGAAGAATATTATAAAAAAAAGACGGCGTTAAAATAATGGACGGAAAAATGCGGGATGTTACATTACCCACACCTTAAAAGAAATTTCGTCCCGAAATTTAGTTGGAAGTAATAGTCGATGTCTCTTACTCGAGACCTTGCGCTGTTCAATCTACGAATAAGTGAAGATACGTCCTTGGGCATTTCCACGAATCTGGATAGTCGGGGTTTTACGTTGTATTAAGGCTTGGTTTTACGATCCACAAATCCAACCGGTTTTCCTATGAAGAGGAGTTTGTCATCAATAGTAAATTTGTCTAGGAGAGTAGTACGTTCCTGTTCCGCAGGACACGTCTCTAAGTTGGTTACATGGAACGTAGGGTAAACGGATACTTAATTGAGTCTGAAGTTCTAAACGGTAGGAAGAGGTTCCAATACGCCCCAAGATTTTGAAAGGATTAATATTACGGATATAACCTTCCTCGATTTTCCGAAACGGATTACACCTTTCCAAGGTGTGGTTCCTAAATATTACACGGTCACACACTGGGATTTTGTGAGGTTTTCATCCAATATTGGTGTAACTCTTTTGGCGACTACGGGTCGTCTCGAATCCTCCTCGGACTTGAACGATCTTAGCTGTTGTTTCTTGAATGAGTTCGGATTCGGTGATTTGCTTGCCACATGTTTTGGTCCAACGAATAGGGGTATGACATTTGCGGTCATATGGGGTTTCGGAAGTGCGGCGTTAATACATGAATGGTAACTGTCGTTGTAAGAGGAACTACTAAAGGTAACAATACCAGTTTGTAACATGTCTTTCCAAGATTTGAGTCGTACGTTTGCTTGTTCCGCCAGTTTGCGGATGGTACGTGGTACCCATGTCTAAACGTGTTCCTAAGGCTTCTTACAAAACTAGAAGTGAAACGTGTATTTTGATCCGGGATAATTGACAATGGTACACCGTGTTGGAATAGAATTTCTTAAGATATGCTCGAACAAGTTAGTTAGGGTTCGGAAACGTTGGTTGGGACAAGTTTCTGTTTCTCAAGGATTCCCACGCCGCGGAAGATTTATCGATTTTTGAAAAACGTTCGCCAGAGCAAGTTTCTTATCGGGTTCTGGAAATGTTCGTTAGGACTATTCACCCTTATGGCAAATACCAGTGTAACGTGGAGTGTCTCTCCCTCCATGGAGAATTTAGAATAAAAGATTTCCTTATACGAAAGTACGAGCGAAAAAGATAGGAGTGAAATGAGGACTTAGAACAGGATGAGTTTATACCTTGAGGTAGCCATATCGCGCATCTAGTGGGCAAATGTTGGGACTTGGTGGAAAACGAGATGGTACACCTAGTTGTATAGTTCGGGGTTGAGTAGTAGTTGGCCATATCAGGATCATAAAGACGACAAGTCAAAGAAGAAAGAAGTATCCTTTGATTGTGTGTTATCTTATGTCCCAGTAATATCAGACGGTAACGGTGAAATATCAGAGTTATGTAACATGGCACGTGATGATGAGAAAGTTGATTGGGTCCATGATTAAGTATTCCAATCGTTCGTGCAAAACAACGAATTTTCAGTTTCCTTTATTTCGAGTCGAGAGAGTATGCCTTTCAGGCGTTCAAGTAGAAATATTTCCATATTTGTGTTCCATCTTGTGCTATACGAATTTAGCTAGTAAGGTTGGTGTGAAAAATTACGTTTAAGGCTCAGACACGGAGAGGTTTAAATTTTTCCCTTAGTGAGTTAACGAGGTTAAAGGTCGTGCAACACGAGAAAAGTCGGAAATGAATTTAACCGGCGAGATCTAAGATTTTACGAATACAAGTCAGAGTGGTGAGGGTTTCCCGATCACGTGTGGTTTCGATTGCGAGTTTTATTGTAATACCTTGACCACTAACAACATGGTCTAGAAATTGAACTTCATTTAACCAAAATTCTCACTTGGAGAATTCGGTATAGAGTTGCTCTTTTCTCAAGAGTTCGAGCGTAAGACGGAGACGTTGCTCGTTTTCTTCTTTACTTGAATAGGTTTAGACATCATCTACAAATACGATAACGGATTCATCTAGTTAAGTTTACAAACGCGGTTCAGGAGGCCTGTGAATACGGGCGAAGGCCTAGATAATCGAACGGTACTAAAAGAAATTTCCAACTATCGTAGCGAGTTCTAAAAGCGGGTTAGGAGACATCTTCTCCCTGATCTCTCAATTGATGATAATCGGAACAGAGGTCAGTTTGGAATATACACGAGATTCTTGTAACGGCTCAAGAGGTTATTGATACGGGAAAAAGGATATCGGTTCTCAACCGAAATTTATTTAGTTCACAATAATCTATACATAATTGTAGGGAATCATTTCTCCTTAACGAATAGGTTTGGAGCTCCTTGGTCTCATAGGTATCAAGTCAAAATTCAAATTATCCACTCAATAAGTTTAACGTATATCCTCCGATAAAATTTATAGGTACACAATATTTTTCCGTTGGTCACTTTAATTGCCTAAGTAGTATTTAAAGGAAAAAGGTGGAGTGCAAAGAGTAAGAGTCAAAGCCTTGGTTATAAAACGTTTAACGGTAACCGAATCGAATAAGTATGAAATATGCGGGTTGTTGTGAAGAAACGTACCCGTGACTAGTCCATCGTCGTCCCGGGCATCCTAGGTGTCGATGTTGAAAGTCCGACGGCGTGTGTTGAGGTTGGTTTCTTCGTTGGACATGCATTCCTAAAATGACCCGGTTGGCCACATTCGAAACAGACACTCGTTTTTGGTACATTGGGCCCCTTTTTAGCAACGGGGGCGACACTTTTACAAATATGGGCCACATGGCCACTTCTTTGACACCTGATGCAAAATGGTTTACCACATTCGCCCAAATGATGCTTGTGGCACTTGTTACAATAAGGTAGGTACCCGGCGTAACCTTTCTTGCCGTCGGAGGTGAAGGACTTCTTGGTGAAGTTGTTGTTGTAGTTGCTCGATGGAGAGGCTTCCCATTTTCTTTTGTTGTTACCCGGTTGGTCCTCGGCCGTTGGTGTCGGCGCTTCAATTTCATTCACCGTTTTTATAAATTGGCGGGCCATCGTTAAAGCCTCTTGTAGGTTGGCGGGTTTGGATGACATTACCCCGTGTTGAACGCTCTTCGGGAGGCCATCCATGTAAAGTTCGACTCTTAGGGATTCGGGAGTCATGAGGTTTGGACACATTAAGACTAGTTCGGTAAATCGTTGATTGTAAGCTTCGAGGTCATTCCCGACCATTTTTAAATTCCTTAGACCCCATTCGAGCCTTCGAGTCTCGTCGCGTGGGAAGTATTCGGTGATCATTCTTTCTCTTAATTCGGTCCAAGAGAGTGTAAGGGCCTCATCGATACCCACTGATTATACATACGTGTTCCACCATGAGAGAGCAATACCGGTAAGAGTGAGGGTGGAAAACTTGACCTTATCTTGGTCCTGACAACCGCTTATGTTAAAAACAGCTTCCGTTTGTTCGAACCATCGGGTGAGAGCAATCGGTCCCCCGGTTCCATCGAAAGTGGGATGTTTGTACTTCATGAAGTTTTTGTAGGAGTAACCTTCGTTTGAATTACCGGCCCCACGATTGTTGTTGTTGGAAAAGTGATCGGCTACGGCCGTACCCACGGCGGTGGTTATCATTCGTTGAAGAGCTTGTTCTAGAGTTTCGGGAGGAGTATCGTGTTGACCTTGGTGAGCCATTGTTCCTTCATGACACCATGTGAATCACCGTAATATAATCCCGACAATTATATTACCCTGATTCATATGTGCATTCGACATTATTCTATAAAGTCAAGGTGGCGCGTCAATCAAATTAAACAACGAAAGATTTAGATGAAGCGGGAGTTAGTTATGAGTAGAAACGTTCGAGTATAAATGCACAAATAGTCAAGTAATTCCTACTTCAAGTCTATATGCCGGTTGTAGTCTAGATCCACTAATGTACCCTATGACTCGGGGTTGACACCAATGAACTCTAAATCCCTACAACCAATGCTCTGATACCACTTGTAGCGACCCCGACAAATCATCAATTGACGGCGTCAACTACTTAGGTCCCGTTGCGTGGTCATAGGTCTTTAACATGACGTTTGACCAAAGATATGTCGCATTCATTTCAAAGTAAAGATTGTATCAAAGTTTACAAGAATTGTTCAACCAAAAGTTTCGTTACAAGTTATAAGTACAAGTGAAACATATGCGACACAGTTTTAAAGAAAGCCAAAAGACGCTCCATGTATGTACATATACTCGACATCCAATGCAAGTATCAAAATAATGAGAGGAAGCATGTTTCACATATCGTTCAAAGACCTGAGAAAAACATAGAAATCTGTCAACGAAAACATTGGTGAAATCATAGGTTTAAGTAAGTAAGTGAGTAAAAGTAAGTCGAACCACAAGATTTGCAACATTGATAAAATAGTAGTACATTCTAAAAGTTAATATTCACGAGCACCCAATTATCAAGGCTTAACATTCCGTCCGTTGAACCCCATCAATAGTGCTAGAACAACACTGTTTCTCGAAAATATATTTCATCTGTGGACGGTAGCGAACCATTCGAGATGAGGGTTTGTCAAACCCATATGGCCATACAACATAAGTTCACGCCTACACTTACACCCTGCAAGTGTAACTAATGATAATCGAATTGAGGATTTCGTTCTAAACTCGTATGTAGAATGTTTGTTTTCCTGTACTTGTGTTCACTTAGTTAAAAGAAACGTTTATGTTTTCTCATCCCAAATATAAGTTCAAAAGAGTAAAAGTGGGACTATGATCTCACCTTGAGTGCAAGAGTAATAAAGTACTTCAACATATAAATGCGTGCAAAGACAAAGCTAGTCTTGACCTAAACAAATAGGGTTGTATCAATAACGGTAAACACAATCGGTCAAAGATGTTCAATTAGTCCTATGGCTCGTTACGACTCGATTATATAGCATGTGAATCAAATTGTCAAGTTCCATGCAAGATACAAGTAAAGAATCATGTTAGAAAGATTGCATAATCATTTGTTTAAGTTTGACAAAAAGTCAAACTTTGGTCGGTCAAAGTCAACGAAAAAGTCAACGCGTTCAGGTCGGGTCCCGAACTATTTTTCTGAAGTTTTTATTCATATATAAGCATGTTAGAACAAGTTACATGTGAATCGGAGGTGCGTAGCATAGCAAACATTTTTCGAATTTTGACCATGTAGGTCAGAACCCAAACACGGCATATGCCGCGCCGCGACCAAGGGTTGCCGCGCCGCGGCATTTAACGGGTGCTGGTACCTGGTCTGCTGAATTTATTTAAGTCCCAATTCCAAATTCAAATAAGCACAACTTGCAAACCATAAACACTTAGGACTCGTATTTTATATCGTTGGAAAGCTCTTTTGACAAGGAATACAACTAAACATGTTTCATCAAACAAAAACATCATTTCAAATAACCTGTTTCTTGTCAAGTGATCATTTAAAGTCCATTTTCCAAGTTTCAAGCTCACAAAATGCATTTTAAGTTTCGAGAAACCAATTCACACATGTGATATGCCGTTTTGAAGGTAATGAAACATACATTACAACTACACACTTACAATTAACATTTCATGGCATTCAAGCATCAAAAAGTTCATCTCAAGAACGATCAAACCCTAATCAAGGATCACAAAATCATAAATCATGTTTTTAAAGTTTTACAAATCAACATACACATCAAAATGAAGCTAGTGATACTAGTAACACAATTTAAAACATGAACTTTAACAATTTAACAACCTTTAATCTTCCAAAATCAAAGATTAAGCAAACCCATTTTCAAGTGTTCAAACTAGTTACTCAAATCAACAAATCGAACAAACAAAATATATATTCATGTTATACACGAGCCATAGACACTAATTAACACTTTTATAATTCAAAAACATCAAGAACACAAAATCTAGTGATTTTAAAAAGTTATCCAAATGAGATGAAATTGGTATCAAGTCGAAGAGGATGAAGAGAGGATTCCAAATATGTAATTTGTTTTGATGTTAGCCTCCAAATCCGAAATTAGATGATGAATTTTGTTGGTGTTCTTGAAAGAAAAATGGAAGTATGAAAAAGAAGAGAAAGAGAGAAAAGAGATGAATGAGTGGATGTGGTGAAAGGTTGACCATTTGACCTAGTCAAAACTTTGGTCATTTGGCAACCTTGGTCCCTCAATTTCGTAGTCGGGTGCGGGAATTAACCAAATGAATTATTTTGAATTACACGAGAGTACGGGAGTAGTTATAATCCAATAACGAAAATATTATGAATGTTAGCTAACGGAGGTTACGAATCTCGATACGAAGAATATTATAAAAAAAAGACGGCGTTAAAATAATTGACGGAAAAATGCGGGATGTTACACGTTCAAACGCACATATATAAGTTTTAAAACTCTATTAAATTAATTGTAAAATATATATATTCTTTTTATTAATATTAGCTTTTCTTATATAATTTTAGTATTAGTTTTATTCATGACAACAGTTAGTTATAAATATAGAATTAATTTATATATGAAATGCTTAAACGTAGCTTTTAGAGTTACATTTATCATTTTTCATAAACAAATTAAATCACTATCGAGTCATTAAAAAAATGGGTGTTGGGAAAATATTATCGGTGGGCATATCTTTTCTTTTATAGTTTTTTTCTAAAGCAAGATAATATTTATTAAATTATAAACTTTGGAAAATTAGTTAGGATGTCTCTATATTCGAAAGTGTTTAACAATGTGCTCCAGAATTTTGAAATTGCAATAACGCCCTCTGACCACGCACCACGCACCACGCATGATGAGTGTAACTTTGTGTTTGATGCGTGTTCACGAGCATCATTGCTGGCTATGCATGTCTACCACCCAACACACATTACGCATAGAGCACCATACACACTATGTGTTGGTTCATGCGCAGTGCGTGTTACATATGATAAGATATCCTATTCAGGATAGGTGTAGCGACCCGACAAAATCGTCATTGACGGCGCCGTCTACTTAGGTCCCGTTACGTGGTCATAAGTCTTTAAAACAACGTTTGACCAAAAGATATGTCGCATTCATTTCAAATGTAAAGATTGTTCAAAGTTTATAAGAATAGTTCCACCACAAGTTACGTTACAAAGTTATAAGTACAAATGAAACTTATGCGACACAATTTAAAAGTAGCCAAAAGACGCTCCATGTATGCATATATACTCGACATCCAATGCAAGTATCAAAATAATGAGCGGAAGCATGTATCATGTATCGTTCAAGGACCTGAGAAAAACATAGAAATCTATCAACGAAAACGTTGGTGAAATCATAGGTTTGAGTAAGTAAGTACAAGTGAACCACAAGATTTGCAACAATGAGATAATAGTAATACATTCCAAAAGTTTGTTTCACGAGCACCCAATTATCAATGCTTAACATTCCTTCCATAGAACCCCATCACAATAGTGTTAGAACATACACTGTTTCTCGAAAATACATTTCATTCGTAAACGGTAGCGAACCGTTTGAATGAGGGTTTGTCAAACCCATATGGCCATATAACATAAGTTCTCGCTTACACCCGGCAAGTGTAACTAATGATAATCGAATTGAGGATTTTTGTTCTAAACTCGTATGTAGAATGTTTGTTTTCCTGTACTTGTGTTCACTTAGTTAAAAAGGAACGTTTATGTTTTCTCATCCCAAATGTAAGTTTCAAAAGAGTAAAAGTGGGACTATGATCTCACCTTGAGCGGAAGAGTAAATAAGTACTTCGACAAGTAACGTGTGCAAAGAACAATGCTAGTCTTGACCTAAACAAATAGGTCGTATCAATAATGGTAGACACGATAGGTCAAAGATGTTCAGTTAGTCCTACGGCTCGTTACGACTCGATTATGTAGCATGTGAAATCAAATTGTCAAGTTTCATGCAAGATACAAGTATAGAAACAAGTTAGGAAGGTTGCATAATCATTTGGTTAAGTTTGACAAAAAGTCAAACTTTGGTCGGTCAAAGTCAACGAAAAAGTCAACACGTTCGGGTCGGGTCCCGAACTATTTTTCTGAGGTTTTTAATCATATATGAGCACGTTAGAACAAGTTACATGTGAATCGGAGGTGCGTAGCATAGTAAGCATTTTTCAAAAAAATGACCAACGAAGACAGAAGTCTGTCAGTGTATCTGGACGGCGTCCAGATTGTTATTCAAGTCTGATGCAGAAACTCCTAAGTGCACGAACCAAAAACCAAACTAACACATTTTATGATCCGCAAACAACCAAGACATGTATCTTATATCATCGAAAAGCTCTTTTGACAAGGAACACAACTAGATACATTTCCTAAATCAAGTTCATCATTTAAGACCACAAAACCTCGTCGAATGATCGTTAAACGTTCAAAATCAATGTTCAAGTTCATCAAATGCATTTCATGATTCGGGTAACCAATTTACATGTATGATATGCCGTTTCGAAGGTAATCAAACACACGTTGCAACAAAACACTTATCAACAATATTTCATAGCATTTGATACATCAAAAGTTCATATAAAGCTTATCAAACCCTAACCAAAATCTCAAAACCAATAATCATGTTAATGTAAGGTTTTCATGTCAATCAACACACCAAAACGAAGCTAATGAAGTAACTAACACTTTGAACACACAACCATTAACATCTAAACACATTTCATCATTCAAAATCAAAGATTTAACAAACACTTTTTCAAGTTCATGCTAGTTATGTCAAATCACAAGATCGAGCATACAAATTACATATACGACATCACAATGAGCCATAGACACTAATTAACACACTTTTAAGCCAAGAACACTAAGATTATGAAATTTAGAGTTTTTAGAAAGTTACCCAATCGAGATGAAATTAGTATCAAAACGTAGAGAATGAAGAGAGGATTCCAAATATGTA
The DNA here is from genome assembly GCF_046630445.1 of Rutidosis leptorrhynchoides. Taxonomy (NCBI): domain Eukaryota; kingdom Viridiplantae; phylum Streptophyta; class Magnoliopsida; order Asterales; family Asteraceae; genus Rutidosis; species Rutidosis leptorrhynchoides. Next base: position 128,346,241 of record NC_092334.1, read on the forward strand.
ATTTGTTTTGATGTTAGCCTCCAAAATCGGATTTAGATGATGAATTAAGGATTGAATGTTGAGAGGATTTGGAAGTAGTAAAAGATGAGGATGAGAATGAATGGGTGAAAGGGGTTTGACCCTTTGACCTAGTCAAGGGTTTGATCCCTTGTCAAGTTTAGTCCCTCAACTTTCGTTCGGGTGCGTGAATTACCTAAACGAGATAATTTAAAACGCGTATTAACGGGAGATGTTATAAACATATAACGGAGTTTAAATTAGTATAACAGAAAAGTAAATGGAAAAAGGCGGGATGTTACAATAGGATAGATTCTCTGACATTTTTCTGCTTTATCTTAAAAGTCAAAAGTGGGATCGCAAAGAATCTTATCATCGTGCATAAATACATGCATAAGTATACCGTCACCACCACCAATATCACCAATCACCAGCATACCACCATCACCACCAACACATTAATCACCATCATCGTTCACCACCACCACCACCACACTAATCACCACCATCGTTCATCATCACCACCACCACACCAATCATCACCATTGTTAATCGCCATAACCATACCGCTCACCACCACCCTTACATCCACCAACAATGTGACAACCCGGAAATTTCCAACCAAATTTAAACTTTAATCTTTATATGTTTCCGACACGTTAAGCAATATTTGTTAAGTTAAATTTCAAGAATTTTAAATTATGTTCATACATTCATTCAACCTCGACCAAGTTCCAACGATTCACGAACCATTAAACGAATATGATTATATATGTATATGTGTATATATATTATAACTTGAAACGTAAACAAAATATTAGATTAAATACTTTATATGATTGTATCTGTTTCAAAATGTTTATCAATGGAATTAGAAGATAAGATCAAATGATTGAATTATCAGATATATTAAATTATGATTACAAGTCTCTGTTGAAAGGCCCACGTTGATTTGAGAAATCTTTTCATTTTAACAATATTCGGAAAATGGTAAAGTGATTTATAAATATGAACAATTTGTCAATCATTGAGAACTAGACAAAGGATAGTGGAAGATTGAATCTCATAAAGACTCGATTGATCTATTTAGTTTCAAACGTACAAAAATGTTTTCAGTTTAAAAAGAACTTTATTATTAAAACGTATATGACTTTTATAAATATCTAGAACCACTTTTGACAACTCATTACTTAACTAGTATGATAAAGATAACGATATTTATATTTTATTTTATTAAATATATATAACGATTTAAATTAATATTATATATATTTATACGCGTATTATACGTACATAGTTTTATACTTTTACTATACTTAAACTTTATCTTTACTTTATTTTTACTTTACTTTAACTTTAATAATTCATACTTTAATAATTCACTTTAATAATTCATACTTTAATAATTCACTTTAATAATTCACTTTAATAATTCACTTTAATAATTCATACTTTAATAATTCACTTTAATAATTCATACTTTAATAATTCACTTTAATAATTCAAAAATCTATTATAAATAGAATTCAATAGGTTTCATTATTTCATAGAAACTTGAAAATAGTTTTCTCTAAACTCTCTCAATCGATTTACATATATATATTTACTCCGTATTATCTCAAGATATTATTAGTATACATAAAATATTACGACGGAGTGCTGTCCGAGTGATTTCGAAGTTGTTTTTTAGAGTGGGATAGGATTAAGGAAATTATGGGTTATAGCTATGGAGGTGATTGAGTATGGTTCATGGGTATGCTCGTGAGGTCAATATAGTGTTTATCATCTCCGTTGCGTTTACGTACCTTTCCTGCAATATTGAATCTCAATATTGATATGTGAGTACTCATAATTTAATTTTTACATACTAATAGTGTATCCCTGACTAGTGCTCGAGTATATAGAATTATGCATGCTTGTACTTTTGATATTGCCATTAGATAGGTTATGTTGATTCCTGAATTAGTTACATATACGATTGAGATAAGGTATAAGATATGCATGTCGTTGGAAAGCTAGCGAAAAATAGTTGAATTTTGGTTTAAGAATCACTTGAATCCAAGTAACGGTTAGAAAGTTATGAAATAAACAAATTGCATAATTAATTTCGTAATTAAAATTGCTGATGGTAATTAGTGAACTAATTTTCTGGGTTATAAAAAGTGGTTATTTGGATTCTACTCGTCGAGTAGATGAATTTTCATATAAAGCACGTCTCGTTTCGTTGAACGGTTGTCAAGTTATGGACAAAAGAAGTTTTGCAAATTTTGATGAAATGTCGAAACGGGAACTGAAATTCTCGCTGATCTGCGTTGTTTCATATATAAAAAAAAAATACCACTGAATTCTTTACTGTAAGGTCTAACAAACGACTCTGGCCGTTTGTCAATTCGAGTCTCGACGATTTTTCTAAAAATCATCAAAGTTGACGGTTTGGTCACATTTTAAAATTCCAAAAAGAGCTGAAACTTTTTTATTTAAAAATATCAGTTTTGTATCAGTTGTCATGGTCGGCCTGATATGTGTTTACTCTTGCCAAAAATCATGTTATATCTTTGTGGTAACGAGAATTTGCAGGCTTTGACCGTTTGTCAATACGAGTTTTGAGGAATTTTCTAAAAATCTCCAAAGTAGGCTACTCGGTCACTTTTGTAAATTTATTAAAGCTGAAAAATTAACTTTGAAACGCCGAAAACACGTTGGCAACTACGAGTTGTTTAGGTTTAGTTTACTTCTGTAATATTTATGCTTAATCTTTTTGGTAATGTGTAACTTTTATCTTTGGCCGTTTATCAATCGGAGTTTCGATAATTTTTCTAAAAATAGCTGAAGTGGCCCGTTTAGTCATGTTTGACCGAAAATCATTTTTATATAAGTTATTATATATTTGCATGCGACCTCATTTTTACTTTGACCTTTGACTTTTGACTTTAACCTTTGACTTTTGACTTTGAACTTTGACTTTTCCTGTTAACTTTTCAGTTAACTTTTTGTGTTGATTTTCTCTATAAAAAAAAACCTAAAATACTATTTTATGATTATGAAACCATTTGTGTTACGTTGTTTCACACGTCACCTTTTACTATAATCTTAATTGAGCATGAGTAATATAACATGTTACTATACTGTAGAGTCAGACTCGAGCTACAAGATAGGATTACACTATGACCTGACCTAAATTGCTATACAAATATTGACCAACATATAAATATATATAATTAATATAGGTTCGTGAATCCGAGGCCAACCTTGCACTTGTTCAATGACGTTATATGTATTTTTACTACGAAATACAGTATGGTGAGTTTCATTTGCCTTTTTACCCTTTATATTTTTGGGACTGAGAATACATGCGCTTTTATAAATGTTTGACGAAATAGACACAAGTAATTGAAACTACATTCTATGGTTGAATTATCGAAATCGAATATGCCCCTTTTTATTAAAGTCTGGTAATCTAAGAATTAGGGAACAGACACCCTAATTGACGCGAATCCTAAAGATAGATCTATTGGGCCTAACAAACCCCATCCAAAGTACCGGATGCTTTAGTACTTCGAAATTTATATCATGTCCGAAGGAGGATCCCGGAATGATAGGGGATATTCTTATATGCATATTGTTAATGTCGGTTACCAGGTGTTCACCATATGAATGATTATTTTTGTCTCTATGCATGGGACTTATATTTATGAGAACTGGAAATGAAATTCTTGTGGTCTATTAAAATGATGGAAATAAATGATTATGATAAACTAATGAACTCACCAACCTTTTGGTTGACACTTTAAAGCATGTTTATTCTCAGGTGTTAAAGAAATCATCCGCTGTGCATTTGCTCATTTTAAAGATATTACTTGGAGTCTTTCATAGCATATTTCGAAGAACGTTGCATTCGAGTCATTGAGTTCATCAAAGATTATTATTAAATCAATTTATAGTTGGATAGTGGATATTATGAAATGGTATGCATGCCTGTCAATTTTCGATGTAAAGAAATATTGTCTTTTAAAAACGAATGCAATGTTTGTAAAATGTATCATATAGAGGTCAAATACCTCGCAATGTAATCAACTATTGTGAATCGTTTATAATGTATATGAACGGGTCCTTTCAGTTGGTATCAGAGCGGTGGTCTTAGCGAACCAGGTCTGCATTAGTGTGTCTAACAGATAAGTCGATAGGATGCATTAGTGAGTCTGGACTTCGACCGTGTCTGCATGTCAATAGTTTTGCTTATCATTTTGTGTCAAAAATTAACTACTTATCATCCTCAGGAAATTACCTGCTTATCATTTTTATTCTAAGACACGTCTTGCTGCATTGATTGCATGAATAGTGTATAGACAAAAATTCATATCTTAGCGTATCTGCTAAATCATATCTTATCGTATCTATTACTGTAAACGTTGCCTGATATATCCCGTAAATTCCTCCGTAATTTACAAAATCTTTTGTTCTATATATATGGATATTCTATGTAATTAGAATACCATCCGATAATCGAAAATCATTTCATATCGAAAAAAAAAATCCTTATTCAATCGTACGAAATGGAATTCATCATTAATTCAAGTTCCTCGGATTTCGAAATGGAATCCCACTCCAGCTCCGAAAGCAGTGTGACCGGAATAGATCAACCAATCAGTCATCACCTATTCTGGATGAATTGGGGATGGGTTCGTAGCCTCCTCAATCATTGGAGACAAGAAGAAGGTGATCCCTTCCATCCACCACATTGCCCTCTTGATGAAGAACCTGAAGCACTTACCGGCGAACCTGTTCGAAACACCATTTTCTCGCTCATTTCCAGAGTATCTCATCACGATTATATGTTATATCAAATTTTAGATTTTATTTATCCGCTCGTCTGAACCGACAATCACCCCGGTGTAATAGAAGAAGTCAACGAGCTTCGCGCTCGGGTAGTGGCTTTGGAGAATATGGTGCAGAGATTACAAACACCAGTAGCAGCATCAGCAGCATAACCAGTAACACCATCATCAGCGCCAATAGTACCATTACCACCCCAACCACAACCATGTCGTAAACCTCAACTTTACACTCTGTCCCACGAGCACCAATGTCATACGCCCTGTAGATACCAAGGAATACCAACAACAATAACCGACGAAGTATTAATTCATAACTTCATTGGAGAAACATTCCGCGCAGATTATGTAATCTCTAAAGTCTTAGAGATTATCTAATCTAGCCCTAACCATAAATCAGTTAAGCGAACCAAAATGATAGAAGGAAGAGTAGAAACCCTGACAAAAAAATGGTGTGTGATTAACAAGCTAAACTTGTTTTACCAACAGCATCAACAGTACCGTCAGCGTCACCAGCATCATCAGTACAGTCAACATCAGAATCAACAACACCTATAACATCACAAACTCCGTCAGCTCAAGAATCACTATGAACATCATTACGAATCAATAACCCGTATATTGTATCAACGAGTTATGAAGAATTAACTCATTCCCTTTGAAGAAATTATATGTATATTTTATATATTTTGAAATAAAAATAAATCTTTCCGTGCTAAGCTATTGTGTGTGAATCTTAACTACTCGGTTAATTCATATTACAAATATGCAATAATGTACGTCCTTCGGCCGCAACTTAACCAGCGTTAACTACAATCTCTGTCGCAATTCAACAAATTCCAATTCATAATAAATCAAGTATATATTTGATTTTACACTTTCATCATCGATGTACCCGAAACTTTTCAGATAACATCATTCGTACTTTGCGAAATTCACAAGAATTCCACGAACCGAACATCATACATCAACAAATAACGAAGTATTGATTCATAATTTCAATGTCATTAAAGAAATACTGCGTAAAAGTTATGTACTTTTTAAAGCCTTTAGGGAATATTCAATTCTAGTTTCAACCGTAAATCAAATGAGTTTAATTTAAGATTAACTCATTAAATCTATGTTACATCTGAAGAAAATATACATATATATATTTTCATAAAGACTGTAATAAAATTCTTTTGTACAAAATATTAATTGTGAAATTTTTTTTTAACCGGTAGGTAATACCCGAGAGATATATAAATTCACAATTAATATGTTACATTTTTCGATTCTGATTCAGCAAATCATCCATCATACTCCCTACTTTCACAACAATATACATTCTTTTATAGAAATCAAAACAACCATACTCATTCAAAATTTAATTACATATTCTGATTTTGAAATCTCAAAATTCAACTTGAGATATGACCAAAATCATCACTCTTAGATCCTTACATCTTTCACAAGCTATATTTTGACTTCAAAACTGTGTTAGAACATCAAATGTATGTTAACGATTACAATCTGTGTTCAAACCCTTCAAAAATTTCTGAAGACACTTCGAATGATGAGCAATCGAGATGATGATCCAACCACATGTTACCCACAGTTATGTACCCGAAAAACTCTTGAAACCAAAGTAAAAGTTTAAACAACGTATCCGTGTCAGATTCTTTAGCATTTATTAGCAAAAATAACTTTGCGACTCCTATTCAAAGTAGTCAGTTTTGTCACAGCTCCAGCAAGTCAACTTTGAATTTTCAGTCAGACTAACCTTATTATAACCTTGAGATATACACCATCGTTACCAGGGAACCTTTTACATTCCACCACATTATTAGCAGATGTACCAACAACTTCATTACCCTTTTAATTTAGCCTCTCCAAAAAGGCATTATAATTATTCATTGAAACCCCATCATTTACTCATTCGCATCTTGTAATGAGAATTGTCATACGAATCATTGGGAATTAGCAATCAGTATTTTGAAATCTCGCAGCATGTCTACGCCAACAGTTATATGTGTATATATAACGTCTATCTTCTGGACTTAATTTGAATGTGAAGTTTCTGAAAAACACTCCGAACTACGAATTGGTTCTCCGAAAATGGAAAAAATGCTGATGAAGCAGCAAAAACTATAAACGACTTTAAACGGTAAAAGCTGGATGATAATGATGAAGTGTGCTGGCAAAGCGCGGAAAAAGAGAAGTTTTGGAACTGGAAAACGGATTGAGCAAAGTAGGAAGGAGGCTGTGGGCAAATTACAAAGACTGAACCTGACTTCAAAGGATCCAAATGATTCAGTACCTGCTAAAGTCATTAACGAATACCTTGCTCCTGACTCTAAACCCCTGCGGACAATATTCTTCATCATCCTCTGATATTAGAAATTCTAAAATATCATCATATCTTTCATTATAAATATCCTCCATATTTCTGAAGATATTTTCTTAATTTTTCTTATTTGAAATCATTTACCTCTTCGCGCTATCTGTATTACATCATAAAAGAAACTATTTTAGTTTCTAAATTCTGAAACATTCAAGTTTAAAATAGGAATATTTTAAAGTAGTGTTGGGAACTGAAGCATGAATTAGTATAATATAATGACACTTGATCAATGTGATTATATTACAGTAAGTCATGCTGAGTTTCTAAATGGAACGTGATGATTCACAGATCATAACATCATCATGTGCCATGTTATACGACTCTTGTATTCTATTTAACCTCTAAAATATCAAGAAAATATTTCTTGATGATTCGGCCTTTTCCAAGGTATTTTAGTAATTTGACAAGTCAAGATCGTGCCATCACAATTTCCTTCCTAGAACATTAACAATGTTCATTCCGAAATTCATATCTGTGAATTCTGGACCATTACAAGCGGTGCTTAATCGCAAGAAGAAGAAACGAAAGGACAAAACTCCGAAATAGAAATTGGGGTATAAATTGCAGCAAATAAAAGAGAGCATTAACTGTGAATGATAATGATTATAGAAGACAGAAGCAGAGACTTTGAAATATAAGGGAACATATAAAGCCCAACGATAAACCAGAAATTATAAACCATATATATCGATGCATATAGCAATATAAAGACACGGGAGAACTAGGAACACTATAAACCCAAGAGTATAGTAGAAGTAAATAGATTCTTCCGGCAGTAGATGAAAAAAAAAGAAGAATGACCGATATGAAAGTTAGAAGTATATCGAGAATCGGAACTGGATGGAGCATATTGATGAATACTTTAAAATATGAGTTGAGGGGGAAAGAATAGAAGGTGATGAAACATGACTAGGAACTTAGAAATCAACAGATTTAACTCACACAATGGCAGAATAAGTGAATCAAACCCTCTAGTGAATAGGTTAAGTTTTTTTTTTGATTAATTTAGTCAAACCACAACTAAATCAAGTTTGATTAGATCAACACCTAGAGCTATTATTCACCACCTGGGTGATTTGGACTGAGAGAGAACCGAAGGAGCTCACTAGATCTGAGTGTGTGTAACAAATGAGAGGCTTAACTTAAAATGAAGAACATAAGACTTTATATACCCCTGCTGTTGACACACCCATACGATTCATTCATCACATGTACGAGTTGGCTTCATCAACCGTACGGGTGATCACTCACTCGTGTCTTATCATTTAGGTTGTAATTGTGACTTAGCTCAACATCAACCATGCGTATGAGCCTGTCAGCCGTACTAGTGAGGCTTCACTCGTACGTCTGACTAAGTCTAACATAGTCAAACATCTAAATCTCGTTCCTGCAGTTCCTGTAACCACATACAAACACGGATAGGATAATAACGAGCAATCATGGTGGCCTGTAAACTGTTGTACCTGCAATGGACGTGGGTAGATGTCTAGGGACTTGCATAAAATGCATCAACAGAAGGTGTGAGTTGTAAGAAAACGAAGGAGGTGAATTTATAAGAAAATCTCCGACAGAACAATTAAAATGGATGATCGCAATTAAAGCGGATCCTAATTCCCTTGATTACCGGAGAGTCAAATCTTATTAAGAAGATTTTCTTCAAATCCCTTGAAATCTGGGAATCAATCATATCTACGTCAAATGATAAGATGAATCTACACTTACTCATTTCACTCTTCTATGTTAGCTTCATTCGTACTCTTCATATAAATGGATTGTTTATCCAAATTATTCGCTGATGATAAAACTCTAATTTTCAGCCCGTATACATCATGAAAACATACTTATTATCATTCACGACCTTTCCACTCAAATTTCGGGACGAAATTTCTTTAACGGGTAGGTACTGTGACAACCCGGAAATTTCCAACCAAATTTAAACTTTAATCTTTATATGTTTCCGACACGTTAAGCAATATTTGTTAAGTTAAATTTCAAGAATTTTAAATTATGTTCATACATTCATTCAACCTCGACCAAGTTCTAACGATTCACGAACCATTAAACGAATATGATTATATATGTATATGTGTATATATATTATAACTTGAAACGTAAACAAAATATTAGATTAAATACTTTATATGATTGTATCTGTTTCAAAATGTTTATCAATGGAATTAGAAGATAAGATCAAATGATTGAATTATCAGATATATTAAATTATGATTACAAGTCTCTGTTGAAAGGCCCACGTTGATTTGAGAAATCTTTTCATTTTAACAATATTCGGAAAATGGTAAAGTGATTTATAAATATGAACAATTTGTCAATCATTGAGAACTAGACAAAGGATAGTGGAAGATTGAATCTCATAAAGACTCGATTGATCTATTTAGTTTCAAACGTACAAAAATGTTTTCAGTTTAAAAAGAACTTTATTATTAAAACGTATATGACTTTTATAAATATCTAGAACCACTTTTGACAACTCATTACTTAACTAGTATGATAAAGATAACGATATTTATATTTTATTTTATTAAATATATATAACGATTTAAATTAATATTATATATATTTATACGCGTATTATACGTACATAGTTTTATACTTTTACTATACTTAAACTTTATCTTTACTTTATTTTTACTTTACTTTAACTTTAATAATTCATACTTTAATAATTCACTTTAATAATTCATACTTTAATAATTCACTTTAATAATTCACTTTAATAATTCACTTTAATAATTCATACTTTAATAATTCACTTTAATAATTCATACTTTAATAATTCACTTTAATAATTCAAAAATCTATTATAAATAGAATTCAATAGGTTTCATTATTTCATAGAAACTTGAAAATAGTTTTCTCTAAACTCTCTCAATCGATTTACATATATATATTTACTCCGTATTATCTCAAGATATTATTAGTATACATAAAATATTACGACGGAGTGCTGTCCGAGTGATTTCGAAGTTGTTTTTTAGAGTGGGATAGGATTAAGGAAATTATGGGTTATAGCTATGGAGGTGATTGAGTATGGTTCATGGGTATGCTCGTGAGGTCAATATAGTGTTTATCATCTCCGTTGCGTTTACGTACCTTTCCTGCAATATTGAATCTCAATATTGATATGTGAGTACTCATAATTTAATTTTTACATACTAATAGTGTATCCCTGACTAGTGCTCGAGTATATAGGATTATGCATGCTTGTACTTTTGATATTGCCATTAGATAGGTTATGTTGATTCCTGAATTAGTTACATATACGATTGAGATAAGGTATAAGATATGCATGTCGTTGGAAAGCTAGCGAAAAATAGTTGAATTTTGGTTTAAGAATCACTTGAATCCAAGTAACGGTTAGAAAGTTATGAAATAAACAAATTGCATAATTAATTTCGTAATTAAAATTGCTGATGGTAATTAGTGAACTAATTTTCTGGGTTATAAAAAGTGGTTATTTGGATTCTACTCGTCGAGTAGATGAATTTTCATATAAAGCACGTCTCGTTTCGTTGAACGGTTGTCAAGTTATGGACAAAAGAAGTTTTGCAAATTTTGATGAAATGTCGAAACGGGAACTGAAATTCTCGCTGATCTGCGTTGTTTCATATATAAAAAAAAAATACCACTGAATTCTTTACTGTAAGGTCTAACAAACGACTCTGGCCGTTTGTCAATTCGAGTCTCGACGATTTTTCTAAAAATCATCAAAGTTGACGGTTTGGTCACATTTTAAAATTCCAAAAAGAGCTGAAACTTTTTTATTTAAAAATATCAATTTTGTATCAGTTGTCATGGTCGGCCTGATATGTGTTTACTCTTGCCAAAAATCATGTTATATCTTTGTGGTAACGAGAATTTGCAGGCTTTGACCGTTTGTCAATACGAGTTTTGAGGAATTTTCTAAAAATCTCCAAAGTAGGCTACTCGGTCACTTTTGTAAATTTATTAAAGCTGAAAAATTAACTTTGAAACGCCGAAAACACGTTGGCAACTACGAGTTGTTTAGGTTTAGTTTACTTCTGTAATATTTATGCTTAATCTTTTTGGTAATGTGTAACTTTTATCTTTGGCCGTTTATCAATCGGAGTTTCGATAATTTTTCTAAAAATAGCTGAAGTGGCCCGTTTAGTCATGTTTGACCGAAAATCATTTTTATATAAGTTATTATATATTTGCATGCGACCTCATTTTTACTTTGACCTTTGACTTTTGACTTTAACCTTTGACTTTTGACTTTGAACTTTGACTTTTCCTGTTAACTTTTCAGTTAACTTTTTGTGTTGATTTTCTCTATAAAAAAAAACCTAAAATACTATTTTATGATTATGAAACCATTTGTGTTACATTGTTTCACACGTCACCTTTTACTATAATCTTAATTGAGCATGAGTAATATAACATGTTACTATACTGTAGAGTCAGACTCGAGCTACAAGATAGGATTACACTATGACCTGACCTAAATTGCTATACAAATATTGACCAACATATAAATATATATAATTAATATAGGTTCGTGAATCCGAGGCCAACCTTGCACTTGTTCAATGACGTTATATGTATTTTTACTACGAAATACAGTATGGTGAGTTTCATTTGCCTTTTTACCCTTTATATTTTTGGGACTGAGAATACATGCGCTTTTATAAATGTTTGACGAAATAGACACAAGTAATTGAAACTACATTCTATGGTTGAATTATCGAAATCGAATATGCCCCTTTTTATTAAAGTCTGGTAATCTAAGAATTAGGGAACAGACACCCTAATTGACGCGAATCCTAAAGATAGATCTATTGGGCCTAACAAACCCCATCCAAAGTACCGGATGCTTTAGTACTTCGAAATTTATATCATGTCCGAAGGAGGATCCCGGAATGATAGGGGATATTCTTATATGCATATTGTTAATGTCGGTTACCAGGTGTTCACCATATGAATGATTATTTTTGTCTCTATGCATGGGACTTATATTTATGAGAACTGGAAATGAAATTCTTGTGGTCTATTAAAATGATGGAAATAAATGATTATGATAAACTAATGAACTCACCAACCTTTTGGTTGACACTTTAAAGCATGTTTATTCTCAGGTGTTAAAGAAATCATCCGCTGTGCATTTGCTCATTTTAAAGATATTACTTGGAGTCTTTCATAGCATATTTCGAAGAACGTTGCATTCGAGTCATTGAGTTCATCAAAGATTATTATTAAATCAATTTATAGTTGGATAGTGGATATTATGAAATGGTATGCATGCCTGTCAATTTTCGATGTAAAGAAATATTGTCTTTTAAAAACGAATGCAATGTTTGTAAAATGTATCATATAGAGGTCAAATACCTCGCAATGTAATCAACTATTGTGAATCGTTTATAATGTATATGAACGGGTCCTTTCAGTTGGTATCAGAGCGGTGGTCTTAGCGAACCAGGTCTGCATTAGTGTGTCTAACAGATAAGTCGATAGGATGCATTAGTGAGTCTGGACTTCGACCGTGTCTGCATGTCAATAGTTTTGCTTATCATTTTGTGTCAAAAATTAACTACTTATCATCCTCAGGAAATTACCTGCTTATCATTTTTATTCTAAGACACGTCTTGCTGCATTGATTGCATGAATAGTGTATAGACAAAAATTCATATCTTAGCGTATCTGCTAAATCATATCTTATCGTATCTATTACTGTAAACGTTGCCTGATATATCCCGTAAATTCCTCCGTAATTTACAAAATCTTTTGTTCTATATATATGGATATTCTATGTAATTAGAATACCATCCGATAATCGAAAATCATTTCATATCGAAAAAAAAAATCCTTATTCAATCGTACGAAATGGAATTCATCATTAATTCAAGTTCCTCGGATTTCGAAATGGAATCCCACTCCAGCTCCGAAAGCAGTGTGACCGGAATAGATCAACCAATCAGTCATCACCTATTCTGGATGAATTGGGGATGGGTTCGTAGCCTCCTCAATCATTGGAGACAAGAAGAAGGTGATCCCTTCCATCCACCACATTGCCCTCTTGATGAAGAACCTGAAGCACTTACCGGCGAACCTGTTCGAAACACCATTTTCTCGCTCATTTCCAGAGTATCTCATCACGATTATATGTTATATCAAATTTTAGATTTTATTTATCCGCTCGTCTGAACCGACAATCACCCCGGTGTAATAGAAGAAGTCAACGAGCTTCGCGCTCGGGTAGTGGCTTTGGAGAATATGGTGCAGAGATTACAAACACCAGTAGCAGCATCAGCAGCATAACCAGTAACACCATCATCAGCGCCAATAGTACCATTACCACCCCAACCACAACCACGTCGTAAACCTCAACTTTACACTCTGTCCCACGAGCACCAATGTCATACGCCCTGTAGATACCAAGGAATACCAACAACAATAACCGACGAAGTATTAATTCATAACTTCATTGGAGAAACATTCCGCGCAGATTATGTAATCTCTAAAGTCTTAGAGATTATCTAATCTAGCCCTAACCATAAATCAGTTAAGCGAACCAAAATGATAGAAGGAAGAGTAGAAACCCTGACAAAAAAATGGTGTGTGATTAACAAGCTAAACTTGTTTTACCAACAGCATCAACAGTACCGTCAGCGTCACCAGCATCATCAGTACAGTCAACATCAGAATCAACAACACCTATAACATCACAAACTCCGTCAGCTCAAGAATCACTATGAACATCATTACGAATCAATAACCCGTATATTGTATCAACGAGTTATGAAGAATTAACTCATTCCCTTTGAAGAAATTATATGTATATTTTATATATTTTGAAATAAAAATAAATCTTTCCGTGCTAAGCTATTGTGTGTGAATCTTAACTACTCGGTTAATTCATATTACAAATATGCAATAATGTACGTCCTTCGGCCGCAACTTAACCAGCGTTAACTACAATCTCTGTCGCAATTCAACAAATTCCAATTCATAATAAATCAAGTATATATTTGATTTTACACTTTCATCATCGATGTACCCGAAACTTTTCAGATAACATCATTCGTACTTTGCGAAATTCACAAGAATTCCACGAACCGAACATCATACATCAACAAATAACGAAGTATTGATTCATAATTTCAATGTCATTAAAGAAATACTGCGTAAAAGTTATGTACTTTTTAAAGCCTTTAGGGAATATTCAATTCTAGTTTCAACCGTAAATCAAATGAGTTTAATTTAAGATTAACTCATTAAATCTATGTTACATCTGAAGAAAATATACATATATATATTTTCATAAAGACTGTAATAAAATTCTTTTGTACAAAATATTAATTGTGAAATTTTTTTTTAACCGGTAGGTAATACCCGAGAGATATATAAATTCACAATTAATATGTTACATTTTTCGATTCTGATTCAGCAAATCATCCATCATACTCCCTACTTTCACAACAATATACATTCTTTTATAGAAATCAAAACAACCATACTCATTCAAAATTTAATTACATATTCTGATTTTGAAATCTCAAAATTCAACTTGAGATATGACCAAAATCATCACTCTTAGATCCTTACATCTTTCACAAGCTATATTTTGACTTCAAAACTGTGTTAGAACATCAAATGTATGTTAACGATTACAATCTGTGTTCAAACCCTTCAAAAATTTCTGAAGACACTTCGAATGATGAGCAATCGAGATGATGATCCAACCACATGTTACCCACAGTTATGTACCCGAAAAACTCTTGAAACCAAAGTAAAAGTTTAAACAACGTATCCGTGTCAGATTCTTTAGCATTTATTAGCAAAAATAACTTTGCGACTCCTATTCAAAGTAGTCAGTTTTGTCACAGCTCCAGCAAGTCAACTTTGAATTTTCAGTCAGACTAACCTTATTATAACCTTGAGATATACACCATCGTTACCAGGGAACCTTTTACATTCCACCACATTATTAGCAGATGTACCAACAACTTCATTACCCTTTTAATTTAGCCTCTCCAAAAAGGCATTATAATTATTCATTGAAACCCCATCATTTACTCATTCGCATCTTGTAATGAGAATTGTCATACGAATCATTGGGAATTAGCAATCAGTATTTTGAAATCTCGCAGCATGTCTACGCCAACAGTTATATGTGTATATATAACGTCTATCTTCTGGACTTAATTTGAATGTGAAGTTTCTGAAAAACACTCCGAACTACGAATTGGTTCTCCGAAAATGGAAAAAATGCTGATGAAGCAGCAAAAACTATAAACGACTTTAAACGGTAAAAGCTGGATGATAATGATGAAGTGTGCTGGCAAAGCGCGGAAAAAGAGAAGTTTTGGAACTGGAAAACGGATTGAGCAAAGTAGGAAGGAGGCTGTGGGCAAATTACAAAGACTGAACCTGACTTCAAAGGATCCAAATGATTCAGTACCTGCTAAAGTCATTAACGAATACCTTGCTCCTGACTCTAAACCCCTGCGGACAATATTCTTCATCATCCTCTGATATTAGAAATTCTAAAATATCATCATATCTTTCATTATAAATATCCTCCATATTTCTGAAGATATTTTCTTAATTTTTCTTATTTGAAATCATTTACCTCTTCGCGCTATCTGTATTACATCATAAAAGAAACTATTTTAGTTTCTAAATTCTGAAACATTCAAGTTTAAAATAGGAATATTTTGAAGTAGTGTTGGGAACTGAAGCATGAATTAGTATAATATAATGACACTTGATCAATGTGATTATATTACAGTAAGTCATGCTGAGTTTCTAAATGGAACGTGATGATTCACAGATCATAACATCATCATGTGCCATGTTATACGACTCTTGTATTCTATTTAACCTCTAAAATATCAAGAAAATATTTCTTGATGATTCGGCCTTTTCCAAGGTATTTTAGTAATTTGACAAGTCAAGATCGTGCCATCACAATTTCCTTCCTAGAACATTAACAATGTTCATTCCGAAATTCATATCTGTGAATTCTGGACCATTACAAGCGGTGCTTAATCGCAAGAAGAAGAAACGAAAGGACAAAACTCCGAAATAGAAATTGGGGTATAAATTGCAGCAAATAAAAGAGAGCATTAACTGTGAATGATAATGATTATAGAAGACAGAAGCAGAGACTTTGAAATATAAGGGAACATATAAAGCCCAACGACAAACCAGAAATTATAAACCATATATATCGATGCATATAGCAATATAAAGACACGGGAGAACTAGGAACACTATAAACCCAAGAGTATAGTAGAAGTAAATAGATTCTTCCGGCAGTAGATGAAAAAAAAAGAAGAATGACCGATATGAAAGTTAGAAGTATATCGAGAATCGGAACTGGATGGAGCATATTGATGAATACTTTAAAATATGAGTTGAGGGGGAAAGAATAGAAGGTGATGAAACATGACTAGGAACTTAGAAATCAACAGATTTAACTCACACAATGGCAGAATAAGTGAATCAAACCCTCTAGTGAATAGGTTAAGTTTTTTTTTGATTAATTTAGTCAAACCACAACTAAATCAAGTTTGATTAGATCAACACCTAGAGCTATTATTCACCACCTGGGTGATTTGGACTGAGAGAGAATCGAAGGAGCTCACTAGATCTGAGTGTGTGTAACAAATGAGAGGCTTAACTTAAAATGAAGAACATAAGACTTTATATACCCCTGCTGTTGACACACCCATACGATTCATTCATCACACGTACGAGTTGGCTTCATCAACCGTACGGGTGATCACTCACTCGTGTCTTATCATTTAGGTTGTAATTGTGACTTAGCTCAACATCAACCATGCGTATGAGCCTGTCAGCCGTACTAGTGAGGCTTCACTCGTACGTCTGACTAAGTCTAACATAGTCAAACATCTAAATCTCGTTCCTGCAGTTCCTGTAACCACATACAAACACAGATAGGATAATAACGAGCAATCATGGTGGCCTGTAAACTGTTGTACCTGCAATGGACGTGGGTAGATGTCTAGGGACTTGCATAAAATGCATCAACAGAAGGTGTGAGTTGTAAGAAAACGAAGGAGGTGAATTTATAAGAAAATCTCCGACAGAACAATTAAAATGGATGATCGCAATTAAAGCGGATCCTAATTCCCTTGATTACCGGAGAGTCAAATCTTATTAAGAAGATTTTCTTCAAATCCCTTGAAATCTGGGAATCAATCATATCTACGTCAAATGATAAGATGAATCTACACTTACTCATTTCACTCTTCTATGTTAGCTTCATTCGTACTCTTCATATAAATGGATTGTTTATCCAAATTATTCGCTGATGATAAAACTCTAATTTTCAGCCCGTATACATCATGAAAACATACTTATTATCATTCACGACCTTTCCACTCAAATTTCGGGACGAAATTTCTTTAACGGGTAGGTACTGTGACAACCCGGAAATTTCCAACCAAATTTAAACTTTAATCTTTATATGTTTCCGACACGTTAAGCAATATTTGTTAAGTTAAATTTCAAGAATTTTAAATTATGTTCATACATTCATTCAACCTCGACCAAGTTCCAACGATTCACGAACCATTAAACGAATATGATTATATATGTATATGTGTATATATATTATAACTTGAAACGTAAACAAAATATTAGATTAAATACTTTATATGATTGTATCTGTTTCAAAATGTTTATCAATGGAATTAGAAGATAAGATCAAATGATTGAATTATCAGATATATTAAATTATGATTACAAGTCTCTGTTGAAAGGCCCACGTTGATTTGAGAAATCTTTTCATTTTAACAATATTCGGAAAATGGTAAAGTGATTTATAAATATGAACAATTTGTCAATCATTGAGAACTAGACAAAGGATAGTGGAAGATTGAATCTCATAAAGACTCGATTGATCTATTTAGTTTCAAACGTACAAAAATGTTTTCAGTTTAAAAAGAACTTTATTATTAAAACGTATATGACTTTTATAAATATCTAGAACCACTTTTGACAACTCATTACTTAACTAGTATGATAAAGATAACGATATTTATATTTTATTTTATTAAATATATATAACGATTTAAATTAATATTATATATATTTATACGCGTATTATACGTACATAGTTTTATACTTTTACTATACTTAAACTTTATCTTTACTTTATTTTTACTTTACTTTAACTTTAATAATTCATACTTTAATAATTCACTTTAATAATTCATACTTTAATAATTCACTTTAATAATTCATACTTTAATAATTCACTTTAATAATTCATACTTTAATAATTCACTTTAATAATTCAAAAATCTATTATAAATAGAATTCAATAGGTTTCATTATTTCATAGAAACTTGAAAATAGTTTTCTCTAAACTCTCTCAATCGATTTACATATATATATTTACTCCGTATTATCTCAAGATATTATTAGTATACATAAAATATTACGACGGAGTGCTGTCCGAGTGATTTCGAAGTTGTTTTTTAGAGTGGGATAGGATTAAGGAAATTATGGGTTATAGCTATGGAGGTGATTGAGTATGGTTCATGGGTATGCTCGTGAGGTCAATATAGTGTTTATCATCTCCGTTGCGTTTACGTACCTTTCCTGCAATATTGAATCTCAATATTGATATGTGAGTACTCATAATTTAATTTTTACATACTAATAGTGTATCCCTGACTAGTGCTCGAGTATATAGGATTATGCATGCTTGTACTTTTGATATTGCCATTAGATAGGTTATGTTGATTCCTGAATTAGTTACATATACGATTGAGATAAGGTATAAGATATGCATGTCGTTGGAAAGCTAGCGAAAAATAGTTGAATTTTGGTTTAAGAATCACTTGAATCCAAGTAACGGTTAGAAAGTTATGAAATAAACAAATTGCATAATTAATTTCGTAATTAAAATTGCTGATGGTAATTAGTGAACTAATTTTCTGGGTTATAAAAAGTGGTTATTTGGATTCTACTCGTCGAGTAGATGAATTTTCATATAAAGCACGTCTCGTTTCGTTGAACGGTTGTCAAGTTATGGACAAAAGAAGTTTTGCAAATTTTGATGAAATGTCAAAACGGGAACTGAAATTCTCGCTGATCTGCGTTGTTTCATATATAAAAAAAAAATACCACTGAATTCTTTACTGTAAGGTCTAACAAACGACTCTGGCCGTTTGTCAATTCGAGTCTCGACGATTTTTCTAAAAATCATCAAAGTTGACGGTTTGGTCACATTTTAAAATTCCAAAAAGAGCTGAAACTTTTTTATTTAAAAATATCAGTTTTGTATCAGTTGTCATGGTCGGCCTGATATGTGTTTACTCTTGCCAAAAATCATGTTATATCTTTGTGGTAACGAGAATTTGCAGGCTTTGACCGTTTGTCAATACGAGTTTTGAGGAATTTTCTAAAAATCTCCAAAGTAGGCTACTCGGTCACTTTTGTAAATTTATTAAAGCTGAAAAATTAACTTTGAAACGCCGAAAACACGTTGGCAACTACGAGTTGTTTAGGTTTAGTTTACTTCTGTAATATTTATGCTTAATCTTTTTGGTAATGTGTAACTTTTATCTTTGGCCGTTTATCAATCGGAGTTTCGATAATTTTTCTAAAAATAGCTGAAGTGGCCCGTTTAGTCATGTTTGACCGAAAATCATTTTTATATAAGTTATTATATATTTGCATGCGACCTCATTTTTACTTTGACCTTTGACTTTTGACTTTAACCTTTGACTTTTGACTTTGAACTTTGACTTTTCCTGTTAACTTTTCAGTTAACTTTTTGTGTTGATTTTCTCTATAAAAAAAAAACCTAAAATACTATTTTATGATTATGAAACCATTTGTGTTACGTTGTTTCACACGTCACCTTTTACTATAATCTTAATTGAGCATGAGTAATATAACATGTTACTATACTGTAGAGTCAGACTCGAGCTATAAGATAGGATTACACTATGACCTGACCTAAATTGCTATACAAATATTGACCAACATATAAATATATATAATTAATATAGGTTCGTGAATCCGAGGCCAACCTTGCACTTGTTCAATGACGTTATATGTATTTTTACTACGAAATACAGTATGGTGAGTTTCATTTGCCTTTTTACCCTTTATATTTTTGAGACTGAGAATACATGCGCTTTTATAAATGTTTGACGAAATAGACACAAGTAATTGAAACTACATTCTATGGTTGAATTATCGAAATCGAATATGCCCCTTTTTATTAAAGTCTGGTAATCTAAGAATTAGGGAACAGACACCCTAATTGACGCGAATCCTAAAGATAGATCTATTGGGCCTAACAAACCCCATCCAAAGTACCGGATGCTTTAGTACTTCGAAATTTATATCATGTCCGAAGGAGGATTCCGGAATGATAGGGGATATTCTTATATGCATATTGTTAATGTCGGTTACCAGGTGTTCACCATATGAATGATTATTTTTGTCTCTATGCATGGGACTTATATTTATGAGAACTGGAAATGAAATTCTTGTGGTCTATTAAAATGATGGAAATAAATGATTATGATAAACTAATGAACTCACCAACCTTTTGGTTGACACTTTAAAGCATGTTTATTCTCAGGTGTTAAAGAAATCATCCGCTGTGCATTTGCTCATTTTAAAGATATTACTTGGAGTCTTTCATAGCATATTTCGAAGAACGTTGCATTCGAGTCATTGAGTTCATCAAAGATTATTATTAAATCAATTTATAGTTGGATAGTGGATATTATGAAATGGTATGCATGCCTGTCAATTTTCGATGTAAAGAAATATTGTCTTTTAAAAACGAATGCAATGTTTGTAAAATGTATCATATAGAGGTCAAATACCTCGCAATGTAATCAACTATTGTGAATCGTTTATAATGTATATGAACGGGTCCTTTCAAACAACATCAATACATATTTTGGCTCTATACCACCCATCACCACCACCAACAGAATCATCACTACCACAACAGAAATCACCAACCAATTTCGAATCATCACCACCACCAATTAACAACACCAACAACATCATCACCACCATTTCCTTGTTCATCGTCATTACCACACTAATCACTAACAACATCATCACCACCACTTACCTATTCATCGTGATCACCACACCGTGCACCAGAATCACCACACCCTCATCACCACACCGTTCATCAGAATCACCACCACCACCTCCATCATCACTCAATTTCTAATCATTTACCTTTAAACCCACGTACCACGCATGTAACGACCCTACTTTTTCCGTTATCTTTTGCCGTTAATTATTTAATGACCGTTAATTGTTATTCATGCCATGTCATTTCTATGACCTATATTATTATTTTAGTAATAATATATTAATTATTATGTGTTATATGAATATTTGTATTCATATTTTAAATTGTACGTTTCTACGTGTCGTGGATTTCTATCCGGCGATTCTTTTCGGTTTTCAAACCAACGATCAAGCTTTTGGGATTTTTAAGTCCTAATTATTTTAATTATGATATTTTTATGTCATATGAATATATATAGTGTTTATATATTTTATTTGTCGCGTGTGCGTTATCTCTCCGAAAAATCAATCGCGTAGCCATGTTTTTGCGAATCGGGATCCGTTCGGGCTTTCGGGCCACAAGTAAATTCACTAGACTTCATGATGGGCCAAAGGGGCCCACTCATTTTGTGTGGGTCGGCTGAAAACTCCCCATATGGAGGGGGTTAGTTGTCAAAAAATGAAACTTGTGGTTACATGACCTAAAATGCTCACTACACATATCATTTAACCTAAAATTCTTTTCTCTCTTCCCTCCTTCCACCCCATGGCCGACTTTTACACTTCCTCATCACCAAAATCAGCTCTCATCATCATCATATTGATTCTTCATCATTTCTCAAGGTTGTTTACATAATTGGGTGTCTTATCTCACGATCTTTAAGCCTCTTCTTCTTGATTTTTGAGTTGGGTATGAACACAAACCCTAGCTTTTAAAGTTTAATTTATTTTTACTGATTTTACATATATGTTAATGTTATAGTACTTGTATATGATTGTGGTGATGTTTAATTGCTTAGAAATGATTGAATTTGTATGTTTTCGGTTGATCTTAAAACGGACAGCAGGTTTATTGATATTTTCGACATAAAAGACCAATGTTTCTGATCAAATAAAGTGTCTCAATGTGTTCCTCTCGTTGAATACTTAATTTTTCATATAGGACTCATCTTAATTGGATTAACGGATCAAAATCTATACGTAAAACAAGATTTTGATGAATTTTGATTATATATACATATGAGCACCAGGTTTGGTCTCGGTTTTTATAATATTTTTGGATATTTTAACATGTTTCATTATGTTGGGATGATGTTTTTGAATCAAAAATATATAAAGTTTGTAAAAATCCGATGAACGGATTGAAAGTTATGAATTAATCAAGTTTTGATTATAATTAACAAATAAATCCGAATTTTATATATTAATTATAAAAATTAGAATTATAAAATATTGAAATCTTATTTTCAAATAATTTTAAATATTATTGTTGATTTTATATGAATTAATTAAGTGGTTAGAAATTAATGGCATGATTTATTCCTTAATTAAAAGATTTTCAAGATTTCAACATTAGAAATCAAATAAATACATTAAATGGATAAATCTTATAATTAAATTAGGTTTATGATTTTAAAAATTATTATTAATTTTAAAATATAATTAACATTATTAATAAATAAAACTTATTATTTAATAATTGCTTATGGTTTAATAATTATAATACAATACTTATAATACAAGTAACATTTCATAAATAAATTAAGATACTTATATTATGATTAATAATTCATTATTAATTCATAATACTTATGATATGGCTAATGTTCTTAATTAATTAATTAAATACTTATGTTATATCTATTGTATCATTTAAACTTATATTAACTTTATAATCCGATTTGATTCAATTTAATTAAACCTATGATATGACTAGTTTATACAAATATTATTTTAAATAATATTATAACTTATATTATTAATATGATTTACACTTTGAACTTCAAGATTGACTAAGTTTGATGAAGGTTGACTTGTGTTGACTATTGAGTTGACTTTGACCTTCGGTTGACTTTGAATTTGACTGTCAGTTGACTTCTGTTGACTTTCCAAAAATAGAAACTTTCCAAAAATAGAAACTTTCCGAAAATAGAAACTTACCAAAAATAGAAATTTACTAAAAATAGAAAGTTCGCATTATACGTTGTCCTGATCATACCGAATCATACCGATTGATGTTCTTTGCTTTACTACAACAAGTACTATGGTTAACATACTAAGACTTGACCTAAGTTAGTTATTTATATCGACCTGCTTTATTTATAGGTCGGCGTTGTGATCATTCCTGATCACTTTACTTCATTTGCTGTTCGCATATTTGTGTGGTTACTTCGTTTGCTATTATGGTGAGTTATAGTCCCATTTTTCTATTTTAAATCTTTTGGGATGAGAATACATGCAATTTATTTTATATTTTGGACACATGTGGAAGTTGGTTTAAATTATTCATTGTGAGTTGAACAAAAATATTCCCTAGTCTGGTAACTGTAATCACTGGTTTCTACTGGTGAACGCGAATCCTACGGATAGATCTATCGGGTTTGACAACCCCATTTCGAGCTAGTCGCGCTAGCAATTTATAATCGGAATGTTTAGTACTTCGTATTTTGTTGTAGATACACTTGTTCGGTGTATATTATTTATTGTGTTTGGCAAGGGTAAATAAAGGGTTAAGTGGTTACCAGGTGGCTCACGGAAAATGGAATAATGTTTTATTATATGTTTTCTAGCATATAATTTGGTGGTTTAAAAAGGACTTTTATGTTTTCAAACATAAATTTTTATTGTTTAAATTAAATATTGTTTGCAATATTAAACCTATAATTCACTCAACATTTTTGTTGACAGTTACTCGCATGTTTTATTCTCAGGTTCATGATTGATTGCTTCCGCTGTGCTTAGAGAGTCTGCATATTTATGATGGCAGCTTTTGTTAAACATTAACTTGCATTCTATTTTGTTACATTAAATAGTGGTTGTTTGTTGACTTTGTTTTGGTCAACTTTTGGTTAAAGTATTATTGTATAGTTTTTCTAAACTTATACATTTTAGTAGATTTCCTTTATAGGAAATCATTTTTAAATAAAGAATGCAAGGTTGTTTTATTAAATTCATATAGAGTTTCGATCAAGCTGTGGGACCAAGTGACGGAGCCGTTAAGTGTTTTGACGGAGTCGCCACAGTTGGTATCAGAGCTCTGGTTGTAGGGAATTAGGCTGCATTGATGTCGTTACCCGAGTCAATAGGGTGCATTAGTGAGTCTAGTCTACAGCCCGGCCTATTATATATTACTATATGTGATTATTTGTATCGTATTGGTATGTATATTGTTATCATACATACATTTCTATTATGTTCTGAATCCGGGAGGAACTCCCATTCCGATTTAAACGTATTCTCCGACTCATGCGAGTTCATCTTTTATGGGAACACCTCGGTTAGTGAAACCGAGGGGGGGGGTGACATTCTTGACTTCTGAAATTCTCGACATTTCTATGTCATAATTTGTGTTTATTGATATAACATTTGAGTTACATTAGGTATTCTAAAATTCTCGGCATTTCTATGTCATCTATTATGGTTATGTATATAACGTTTGAGTTATATTACGCGAGATGTCATTCTTGACTTCTAAAGGCTCGGCATTTCAATGTCAGCTATTGTGTTTGGGTATATAACATTTTTGTTACATTACATGCCATTGTGCCGTTGTGCCTATGTGCTTTGGTTTTTGAACCGAAAAACGTCATTCTTGACTTTTAGAGATTCTTAGTACTTCGAAGACATTTTTATGTCATCGTTACTCATATTCATTACTTTCGATGTCTTTGTCTCTTGTGCTATCCTTAGCACATTGTTAAGAAATTGTTTTAGGGAAATTGTGTTGAAATTCGAGGTTGACCACGTGTCCTGACCTTATGTAGTGATATTGGAATGGAACTATGAGTTAGTGAAATATAATGGCGTCAGGCCAACGTGATTATATTACGTTAATTCATAAAAAGTCCCAATATTGTGACATGAGGAATAGAAAGCGAATCAGAGAAAATTTACACACCACTCATTCGGAAATTCTAACGTTGTTACATGAGTAAGGAAGATACTCATTATCTTACTTGTTGATATACGAGAGACTCATCTTAACCGAACTACTTACCCTATGTTTTATCATTCATAACTCACTTGTTAGTGACAGCTTCGCACGTGAAGAGTTTTGGCCCAAGGACTTATGTCCTGATAATAGCCAAAACAATATTTAACTCATTGGTTTTCATGACCTCGTAGCATTTATTGATTAGATGTCGCAAGACGATTCAAGTCCATCACCCGAGCTTTAACGATCTTACTTCAACTCGTAACCTCTGTAATGCGGATACCCTGCTTTTCATTAAAATTTTTACACATTTGTGCAATTGGGCGGTTCTCACGAGATTTATGGGCGAATAGAAGTAATGAAATATTTTGTCATGTATACTATTTATAAAATCATATATGTACGTATGAATTCAAATGGACTAATTTACCCTTACCTATTTTGGCTATTATACACTAAATTATACCTTCAAAATTATTTTAAAAACCACTCTTGTTGAGTTGTTTAGTTAACTCAAATTGATTTACGTAAAATGGTACACGTTGTACATACTTCTAAATTTACTAAGAGCTTCGTTCCATTTATGGGGTTACATCAGACGTTTCAAGCTTTTTCAAAACTCCTTTGATTGATTACATTAGAATTTTCGCATTACTCTACCGAGTGTTTGGATCACAGTTCTCCTCATCCTCCGTTTAAGGATGAAACTTACCATTAAGTTCATTGATAGAAACTCATACACCACTTTGGGGGGGGGGTCGGCTTTGTAAATTTGTTGGAGAGTCTTTGCGCTCATTAGATTTTATCTCTTATGGTTGGACATGGCCGAAACGCGGACCGATAAATCAATTTTCTGGGGTACCCTCGATGGTCACCTTATTGTAGAAAAGGCACTAGGTGGGTTTCTACCCCAACTGTTGTTATAATGGGTATCATGGATATATATTACTCTAGACCGTTTGAGGAGTTTCTACTCTCAATTTTCGCTGTCAACCGCAACACCCTCGTAAACATCAATCCTAGGATTCAATACTTTGAGGTGCACGAAATTATTTTTGGAGATTCATCTCACCTGGAGTCGGCCATTCTTTATAACCCGTGATTTGCGTTCTTTTCATCCGCACATAAATTTAAGAGTATGGATGAATCCTAGATTTCCTCGCTCTTTGTACAAGGAAGTTTTCTCTCATTGAAATATCACACCTTTCGTACGTCTTCCTTTCGAAAATGTAATGAAAATTTACTTTGAATTCCATGATCCTCGTTATCTCCTTTGAGAGAATGGCCTTAAATATCTATGCCACCGATGTGACTACTCCATATATTTCTTCCTTAATTGTTGCAACTATATTTCATTCGTCCTAGTTCGTCCCCTTGGGGAGCTCCTGTTTTGTTTGTTAAGAGGAAAGATGGTTTGTTTCATTTGTGCATTGATTATCGTGAATTGAACAAGCTTACTATTAAAAACTATTACCCTCTTCCGAGAATTGATGATCTGTTCGATCAACTTCAAGGTTCGTCCGTTTATTCTAAGATTGATCTTCGTTCCGGTTATCACCAATTGCGCGTTAAAGAAACTGATATTCCGAAAACCGCTTTCCGTACCCGTTATGGTCACTTCGAATTCCTTGTTATGCCGTTCGGATTGATAAATGCACATGCTGTGTTCATGGACCTCATGAACCGTGTGTGTAGACTCTATCTGGACAAATTCGTTATTGTTTTCATCGACGACATCCTTATTTATTCTAAGAGTGATGAGGAGCAAGAAGAACATTTGAGGTTGGTGCTTGATTTGTTAAGAAAAGAAGAGCTGTATGATGAATTTTTCTAAATGTGTGTTCTGGTTGAGAGAAGTTCAATTCCTTGGACATATTGTTAGTAAACAGGGAATACAGGTTGATCCTACCAAGATTGAGGCGATTGAGAAATGGGAAATTCCGAAAACTCCTACTCAGGTTCGTCAGTTTCTAGGGTTGGCAGGTTACTATAGAATGTTCATTCAAGATTTCTCTCGTATAGCGAAACCTCTGACTGATTTAACGCACAAGGGGAAGAAGTATGAGTGGAAGAATGAACAAGAGACTGCTTTTCAAACTTTGAAGAAGAAGTTGACTACCACTCCGATATTGTCACTACCTGAGGGTGATGAAGATTTTGTTGTTTATTGTGATGCTTCGCGTCAAGGCTTTGGTTGTGTTTTGATGTAACGAAAGAAAGTTATTGCGTACGTGTCACGTCAGTTGAAGATTCACAAGCAGAATTATACAACCCATGATTTAGAGTTGGGAGCTGTTGTTTTTGCGCTTAAGATTTGGATACATTATTTGTATGGGATCAAAAGTACAGTGTACACAGATCACAAAAGTCTGCAACATATCCCTGATCAGAAATTGTTGAATATGAGGCAGCGAAGATGGGTTGAATTGTTGAACGGTTATGATTGAGAACTCCTTTAGCCATTCCGGGGAAAGGCCAATGTTGTGGACACTGCGTTAAGTCGAAAAGAGAGAATTAAACCTCACAGGTTTAGAGCCTCAAACATGACCATTCGAACAAACCTCGCAAGGCAGATTCTTGAAGCTCAGCAAGAAGCCTTGAAGGAGGAGAATTTTGTAACGGGAAGGTCAGAGGTTTAAGTAAATAATTTGAGGTACGAACCGATGGCACTCATTATTTTCGCGGGACGTCTTGGGTTATTTGGTGATTTGCGACAACTTGTTTTAGATGAAGCTCATAAGTCTGGGTACTCTATTCATCCTGGTTCAGAAAAGATGTATCATGATCTTAAGGAGCTGTATTGGTGGCCTAATTTGAAAGCTGATGTGGCTACGTAGGTGGCTAAGTGTTTGACCTGTGCTAAGGTTAAAGCTGAACATTAGAAACCGTTTGGACTTTTGGTGCAACCTGAAATTCCCGAGTGGAAGTGGGAAGGAATTACGATGGACTTTATTACGAAGTTACCGAGAGTTGTGGGTGGTTATGATACCATTTGGGTGATTGTGGATCGACTCACAAATTCGGCTCAATTTTTGCCGATTAAAGAAACGGATTCGATAGAGAAGCTTACTCGTTTGTATTTGAAGGAGATTATTTCTAGACATGGTGTTCCTGTATCTATTATTTCAGACCGAGACAGTCGATTTATATCGAGGTTTTGGCAATCCTTACAGGAAGCTTTGGGAACTAAGTTAGATATGAGCACCGCTTATCATCCGCAGTCAGATGGTCAGAGTGAAAGGACCATTCAAACGTTAGAAAGCATGTTACGAGCGTGCGTTATTGATTTTGGTAATGGTTGGGATAGATATTTGCCGCTGGCAAAATTTTCTTATAATAACAGCTATCATGCAAGTATTAAGGCCGCATCGTTTGAGGCTCTGTATGGTAGGAAGTGTAGGTCTCCTATATGTTGGCATGAGGTTGGGGATGCCCAACTCACAGGTCCAGAAATTATTCATGAGACTATCGAGAAGATCGTACAGGTTAAGGAAAGATTAAGAACCGCCAGAAGTCGGAAAAAGAGTTATGCCAATAAGAGAAGGAACGATATTGAATTTCAGGTCGGTGATTGTGTTATATTGAAGATATCACCTTGGAAAGGTGTGATACGTTTTGGTAAAAGGGGAAAGTTGAATCCTCGTTTTGTTGGATCATTTGAGATTATTGAGAAAGTTGGACCCGTGGCTTATCGTTTGAAATTGCCACAAGAACTCAGTCATGTTCATGATGTTTTTCATGTACCGAATTTAAAGAAGTGTTTGGCCGAGGCCGATGATACCATTCCTCTGGAGGAACTTCATGTTGATAAGCAATTTCATTTTATTGAGGAACCCGTTGAAATTATGGACCGAGAGGTTAAGACTCTCAAACAGAGTAGAATTTCTATTGTCCGAGTTAGATGGAACGCCATACGCAGTCCCGAGTTCACTTGGGAGCGTGAAGATCAGATGAGGCAGAAGTACCCGCATTTGTTCCCATATGACGAGGAAACCCCTGCACCTGCTTAAATTTCGGGACGAAATTTCCGTAACGGGAAGGTACTGTAACGACCCTACTTTTTCCGTTATCTTTTGCCGTTAATTATTTAATGACCGTTAATTGTTATTCATGCCATGTCATTTCTATGACCTATATTATTATTTTAGTAATAATATATTAATTATTATGTGTTATATGAATATTTGTATTCATATTTTAAATTGTACGTTTCTACGTGTCGTGGATTTCTATCCGGCGATTCTTTTCGGTTTTCAAACCAACGATCAAGCTTTTGGGATTTTTAAGTCCTAATTATTTTAATTATGATATTTTTATGTCATATGAATATATATAGTGTTTATATATTTTATTTGTCGCGTGTGCGTTATCTCTCCGAAAAATCAATCGCGTAGCCATGTTTTTGCGAATCGGGATCCGTTCGGGCTTTCGGGCCACAAGTAAATTCACTAGACTTCATGATGGGCCAAAGGGGCCCACTCATTTTGTGTGGGTCGGCTGAAAACTCCCCATATGGAGGGGGTTAGTTGTCAAAAAATGAAACTTGTGGTTACATGACCTAAAATGCTCACTACACATATCATTTAACCTAAAATTCTTTTCTCTCTTCCCTCCTTCCACCCCATGGCCGACTTTTACACTTCCTCATCACCAAAATCAGCTCTCATCATCATCATATTGATTCTTCATCATTTCTCAAGGTTGTTTACATAATTGGGTGTCTTATCTCACGATCTTTAAGCCTCTTCTTCTTGATTTTTGAGTTGGGTATGAACACAAACCCTAGCTTTTAAAGTTTAATTTATTTTTACTGATTTTACATATATGTTAATGTTATAGTACTTGTATATGATTGTGGTGATGTTTAATTGCTTAGAAATGATTGAATTTGTATGTTTTCGGTTGATCTTAAAACGGACAGCAGGTTTATTGATATTTTCGACATAAAAGACCAATGTTTCTGATCAAATAAAGTGTCTCAATGTGTTCCTCTCGTTGAATACTTAATTTTTCATATAGGACTCATCTTAATTGGATTAACGGATCAAAATCTATACGTAAAACAAGATTTTGATGAATTTTGATTATATATACATATGAGCACCAGGTTTGGTCTCGGTTTTTATAATATTTTTGGATATTTTAACATGTTTCATTATGTTGGGATGATGTTTTTGAATCAAAAATATATAAAGTTTGTAAAAATCCGATGAACGGATTGAAAGTTATGAATTAATCAAGTTTTGATTATAATTAACAAATAAATCCGAATTTTATATATTAATTATAAAAATTAGAATTATAAAATATTGAAATCTTATTTTCAAATAATTTTAAATATTATTGTTGATTTTATATGAATTAATTAAGTGGTTAGAAATTAATGGCATGATTTATTCCTTAATTAAAAGATTTTCAAGATTTCAACATTAGAAATCAAATAAATACATTAAATGGATAAATCTTATAATTAAATTAGGTTTATGATTTTAAAAATTATTATTAATTTTAAAATATAATTAACATTATTAATAAATAAAACTTATTATTTAATAATTGCTTATGGTTTAATAATTATAATACAATACTTATAATACAAGTAACATTTCATAAATAAATTAAGATACTTATATTATGATTAATAATTCATTATTAATTCATAATACTTATGATATGGCTAATGTTCTTAATTAATTAATTAAATACTTATGTTATATCTATTGTATCATTTAAACTTATATTAACTTTATAATCCGATTTGATTCAATTTAATTAAACCTATGATATGACTAGTTTATACAAATATTATTTTAAATAATATTATAACTTATATTATTAATATGATTTACACTTTGAACTTCAAGATTGACTAAGTTTGATGAAGGTTGACTTGTGTTGACTATTGAGTTGACTTTGACCTTCGGTTGACTTTGAATTTGACTGTCAGTTGACTTCTGTTGACTTTCCAAAAATAGAAACTTTCCAAAAATAGAAACTTTCCGAAAATAGAAACTTACCAAAAATAGAAATTTACTAAAAATAGAAAGTTCGCATTATACGTTGTCCTGATCATACCGAATCATACCGATTGATGTTCTTTGCTTTACTACAACAAGTACTATGGTTAACATACTAAGACTTGACCTAAGTTAGTTATTTATATCGACCTGCTTTATTTATAGGTCGGCGTTGTGATCATTCCTGATCACTTTACTTCATTTGCTGTTCGCATATTTGTGTGGTTACTTCGTTTGCTATTATGGTGAGTTATAGTCCCATTTTTCTATTTTAAATCTTTTGGGATGAGAATACATGCAATTTATTTTATATTTTGGACACATGTGGAAGTTGGTTTAAATTATTCATTGTGAGTTGAACAAAAATATTCCCTAGTCTGGTAACTGTAATCACTGGTTTCTACTGGTGAACGCGAATCCTACGGATAGATCTATCGGGTTTGACAACCCCATTTCGAGCTAGTCGCGCTAGCAATTTATAATCGGAATGTTTAGTACTTCGTATTTTGTTGTAGATACACTTGTTCGGTGTATATTATTTATTGTGTTTGGCAAGGGTAAATAAAGGGTTAAGTGGTTACCAGGTGGCTCACGGAAAATGGAATAATGTTTTATTATATGTTTTCTAGCATATAATTTGGTGGTTTAAAAAGGACTTTTATGTTTTCAAACATAAATTTTTATTGTTTAAATTAAATATTGTTTGCAATATTAAACCTATAATTCACTCAACATTTTTGTTGACAGTTACTCGCATGTTTTATTCTCAGGTTCATGATTGATTGCTTCCGCTGTGCTTAGAGAGTCTGCATATTTATGATGGCAGCTTTTGTTAAACATTAACTTGCATTCTATTTTGTTACATTAAATAGTGGTTGTTTGTTGACTTTGTTTTGGTCAACTTTTGGTTAAAGTATTATTGTATAGTTTTTCTAAACTTATACATTTTAGTAGATTTCCTTTATAGGAAATCATTTTTAAATAAAGAATGCAAGGTTGTTTTATTAAATTCATATAGAGTTTCGATCAAGCTGTGGGACCAAGTGACGGAGCCGTTAAGTGTTTTGACGGAGTCGCCACAACGCACAAACCGGCTCGCATGGTGCGTGGTGCGCAAAACACAAAAACTTTCTTGATCTTAAAATGCAAAAATGTTTCACGAGCTTAAACGACTCATCAACAGAATCTTGAGTTCAGGATAACTGATCATCTGTGTAAGTAACCAGAGGGGGTGAATAATTACTGAATACATTTTAAAACTTTTTTGATGATTATCAAGATTTAATCAATCTTGATCAACTTAATCAACTCAAACTCAATGTGTGTAGTGTTTATGTTTGAAGTAATGCGGAAAGTAAAGTAAAGAACATAAACACAAGGATTTATAGATGTTAACTAATCCACCTTAATCCACTCCCCGATTCACTAATCGGGAGTTTGCTTCACAAAGCCTTTCTCCAAATCCAGTGGAGATCCGTTTTACAAATCTTGTACTCCTTGTAGACAACATACCTAATCTTTCTATCCCCTTGAAAGATTACCTCTAGCTTAGATCAACTTGTCTTCACCTTGGACAAGTATTAATCCCCAATGGAATTAATCAACTTCCTAGTTCCCTTTAAGGAAGATGATAACTAAGCTAGCTTATGCTTCTAGTTACAAAGTACAAGACTCACCCTTTTAGTGATTAAAATCCTAAGACAATTCAAAAGATAATACAACACTAAGTAAACTCAGAAAGATAGTAATTTTGAAAGTAAGTTTACAACACTTCTACAATCTTTGAGATCATAGAACTTCTCTTGCTAATCACAAACATATAAGAATTAAGATCATGTGATTCTCTGATGAATTAGATTTGAAGCATTCAAGAGGGTCAAATCTTCAAAGCTCTCCAAGTCTTGCTATTCATAGAGAGAGAGACAAAAAAACTAGCCGTTGCCGCACGTCGTCATGTCATTTTCACCTAGTAATTGTATGACCATTTGAATCCATTCAAACCTGATTCTTTTGGCCTCTTTACTTCATTTAATACCTACAAGTACTATATGCATTAAGTGCATGATTCTCCTTGGCAGTGTTTATTTGATAGTGACTTGTCATGATCAAAAAGGGAAGTCTAACATTCTTGGATACAAGTCTTGATAACCAAATGAAGTAATCTCAGATTTGTCATAATTGTTTTTAACACACTTGCTTAAGTTCAATTCGTTGGTCAACATGTCATTTATGACAATAACTCAATTAATCACTAAGCATGTTATTATTTATCTTTAAGCTTGTACATGGATTAATTAGATTTGTTTATGATGTCGTACACCACATAGAGTATTTAAGAAATTACACTACTTAAGATATCTCACGCTTATATAGGACACACGAAAAGAAACATGATTTTAGGGGATGCTTAGGAGTATTGAGTGTGTGCTTAAAATACGAAGAATTGTAGGAATGTAGTGAAAGGTCAATACACGAGGGATGATCAATAAAAATTGATAGTTCGATAATCATGCTTGAAGAAGTTGCTTTATATAATATGTGAATATGTCAAATAATATTTTTTTGAAACTGTCGGTTCTAATAACAATATAAATGTTTTAAATGAATAATGAATTTAATTTAATCATAAGAGGCACTGTTCCACCCGCACAATTTAATGTAAATAGTCATCTCTACACGAAAGAGTACTACGTTGCCGACGATATATATCCATATTAGGTGACACTTGTCAACGAATTTATGTGTCCTACTAATGAACCAAGTGCCAAGTTCACGATATTTCAAGAAGGTGCACGAAATGATATCAAGTGGACATTTGGGGTACTATAAGCTAGGTTTGCGATTGTAAAGACAACTTCAATTTCTATGAGTATCAACAAGATGCAAAGAGCAATGTATACTTGTATAATATTTGTACACAACGTGATATAAGAAGATACCAGGTACGTAGTTAATTCAATAAAGGAAGAAATGATTGCGGACCTAACTAATCGGGTTCAACGTATTAGGGATATCGATAAAATAATAAGAATTATATGAAATAAAATTGTACACAACCAACCCGCGTAACGATCTAGCCTAATACATATGGCATCTACCATCGAACTTACAAAATTTAATCTTATATTTTTGGTATTTAATTTATTTCATTTTCTATTTTTGAAAATTTTAAATGATTGTAATTTTAGTTTAACGAATTTTAATTTTATTTAATTTAATTTAATTATCATTTTAAATTTATTATTTACATTATTTTTAGAACGATAATTTCGGCACCGAATCCTCTCATTTGCCACTCACACACCCGTTAGGAAGAAACTCTCCGCTCGCGCAAAGTGTACCTGGAATACTTTAGGTTAACTGCTTGGCCCGCACAAAGTGAACAATACCAGAGGCACAACCTTGAAAAAACTCCCCCTAGGATTTGAACCTACACCTATTTTTTCAAGGATACGGACTCACAACCAACCGAGATTTTTTGACCACTCAACCAATAGTTGAGTGGTTATTATTTACATTTATATTTACTTAATAATAACTCTTAAAATAATAATTAAAGAATTAAAAAAGTTGTACCTAAAACAAAACCTTTTAAACCACAGTAAAACATAAAAACATAAAAAGCATCCAAATCTATAGGCGTTTAATATTTTGTTTCAAATTGATTAATCAAAAAATCAAACTGAATTAAATTGGTTGTTTGGTTCGCTTTCGGTTTAGTTTCAAATCAAAAACCGGATTCAACAAATAATATTATAAAAGTTTAATCATATAGTCGAAAAATTGATTATAAATTTAATAGTCGAATTTAAATCTGATTTGTTATGAATACTTTGGGTAAACCTTCGGTTTTATAGGTTTTTTCGATTTAACTGAAACCAAACTTGAATTATTTAGTTTCGTTTTGAGAGGAATATTCAAATGAAACCAACTTTTAAGTTGAGATTCAATGGACCAATCAGAGTGCGACACGTGTGGCGCGATAATCACATGTGATTGAAAAAAAAAAATTTATTCTTTGAAAAAAAAAATTTAATTTTTTTTCAAAATTTTATTTCAAAATTTTTTTTGTTTGAAATTTTTTTCTATCACATGTGATTGGATTTGAAATCCAGTAAATCACATGTGATTTTGCATGGCAATCACAGGTGATTGTAAAACCTAATCACATGTGATTCTGCATGTCATATCCAATCACATGTGATTGAAATTTTTTTTTAGTAAAATGACAGAATTTCAGTAAATTTGTGCTAAAACCTTTAAATACCAAGTTTTTGATCAAAACTTGATCAAATCACCGAATTAAAGTCTCAAATTTTGAAGATATGATCACGAAACACTAACAAACTTGATCAAATCACCGAACTAAAGTCTGTTTTCGGTTGAAAGTTTTTTTTGAAAAAAAAATTTTGAGTTTTTTTTTTCAATCACATGTGAATGGATTTGACATGCAAAATTACATGTGATTGTGTTTTACAATCACATGTGATTGAGTTTTACAATCACATGTGATTGAATTTAAAATGCTAAATTTAAAAAAAAACAATTAATTTTTTTTATTTATAAAAAAGTTAAAAAAAAAATTCAAAAGAAATATTTAATTTTTTTTTTAATTTTTTTCAATCACATGTGATTATCGCACCACATGTCGCGCTCTGATTAGTCCGTTGAATTTCAAGCAAATTATTGAATTAAATGGATTACAATTGGGTTAATTATATTTATATCTTTAAAATTTTTAAATGGAACAAATTAATCCAAATAAATTCAAGAAATCGAAAATCAATAGCATAAGATCTGCCTGTCCAACTCATAACAATGGTACGGTGGCTTTTCTAACTTGACCCGGTTTGACTTAAGTGCCTATATATACACAACACACATCTTCAAAAAAAGGGGATTTCCATTACCAATTTACAAGCGGACTTTAAAAGCGAAAGACACACGATTCACGGCGGAAGCAGCACTAGACCGACGCCGGAGCGACCGTAGGCGGCGCATATGGTAACGATTCCGGCGCTATTTTCCGATCGGTAATGTTGTAAAGTTCAATTACGAGTAAAAACCAATGGTTCGGTTCGATAAATCGGTGCCCTAACTGTTCTCAAATCGATATGTATTCGCTCAACTGGCGAGGTTATTAATAATTGGGGGAATCATATAGTACATAATTGTAATAATACTAGGGACGTTGATGATGGCGGAATTAGGTCAAGAATCGGTGGATTTTTCTACTCTGGTGAGCCGAGCTGCCGAGGAATCGTATATATCTTTGAAGGAACTGGTTGAGAAATCGAAATCGAGCGAAATGTCGGATTACGAAAAGAAGATTAGTATTCTTAAGTATCTTAATAAGACTCAACAGAGAATGCTTAGACTTAATGTTCTTGCTCAGTGGTGCCAACAGGTTATATTGCATTCTTTTTTAATCTGTTGATATTTCGAATGTAGATGCTGTTAAACTAATGATTATCAGTAATTATATACATTCCTATAATTTTGCTTGATTTAGATGTGCTCAATTATGCTAATATAGTACTCCGTATTATAAATACACACATATAATGATATATATTTCAATTACAATGAGTAGGATGTAATAAGTATGGTAATGTTGTTAAGGAATTAGGTTTTTATGTGTAGGTGCCATTGATACAATATTGTCAGCAACTTAAGTCAACACTATCAAGTCATGAAACGTGTTTCACTCAAGCTGCGGATAACATGTTTTTTATGCACGAGGGGCTACAACAAGCTCGTGCCCCGATTTATGATGTTCCATCTGCCGTTGAGATTCTGCTTACTGGCAGTTACCAGCGTTTACCTAGGTGCACAGAAGACGTGGGTATTCAGAGTACTTTAACTGAAAAACTGCAGAAACCAGTATTAAAGAAGTTAGACACTCTTGTGAGATCAAAACTACTCGAAACAACACTTCCAAAAGAGTTCTCCGAGGTCAAAATATTCGATGGTACGGTCAATATTTGCGTGCAAGGTGAGTTTAAGGTGTTGCTTACACTTGGATACCGAGGACACCTAACGATGTGGAGAGTATTGCATTTGGAGGTACTTGTTGGTGAAAAAAGTGGGCCCGTGAAGCTTGAAGAAACAAGACGGTTTGTTCTTGGAGACGATCTAGAACGCAGAATGGCAGCTTCGGACTCTCCTTTTACAACTTTGTATACTATACTTCATGAATTTTGTGTAGCGCTTATCATGGACACTGTTATAAGACAAGTCCAAGCACTTAGGATAGGTAGATGGAAAGATGCAATTCGGTTTGAGCTTATATCTGATGGTAATTTGGGTCAAAGTCAAAGTAGTCAAGACGGGGAAACTGATTCGGGCGGGTTAAAAACTCCAGGACTAAAAATTCTTTACTGGTTGGATTGTGATAGAGCTAATGGAACATCAGATGCAGCATCATGTCCTTTTATTAGGATTGAACCAGGGCCGGATTTGAGGATAAAGTGTCTCCATAGCTCGTTTGTTATCGATCCCTCAACTAATAAGGAGGCAGAATTATCCATTGACCAGAGTTGTATTGATGTTGAGAGTTTGTTACTAAGCGCTATACGTTGTAATAAGTATACTCGTTTGCTTGAAATTTATAAGGAGTTGGGGCACAATAATCATATTCGCCGAACCGATGGCGACGTTATTCTTTCCTCTCCTGTTGATCGAGCTATTTCCGAGTACAATAAGGTCAGTATTGTGGTTTGATTATAAAAAATTTGAGGTGGCTATTAGTTTCTGTAAATGAAAATAGTCTATCTAGTGTGGTTTGTTCTTACATGGTTTATACAATTTATAACGATCATTTTGTTGATGGATTATTTTGTTTTGTTGTATATATATGTGCAGGATGACAGTTCAGATTCTGAAGGGCAGGAAGTACTACGTGTGCGCGCTTATGATTCTTCATTTTTTACACTTGGAATAAATATAAGGTCTTTCTTTAATATATGGGTATAAATATGAATTAATTGGTATTATAGATTTACTAGTGATGATTTCTTAATGTCATTACTGTGTCTGGAAATTCATAAGATTTGTTTGCTGAAATTTGCATTTCATTTACAATAGCAAAGATTTTTTTAGCTCTCAGAAGTTAAAAAAAACTTTATCCTCTTTCTCTACTCACATAGGTAATTTGAACATTAGATTTAAATTGGAACTTTGTTCTTTGTAACCGCAGAACTGGGCGCTTTCTCCTTCATTCGTCACGAAGTACCATTTCATCATCAGCGTTAAAAGAATGTGAGGATGCACTAAACCAGGGGACTATGACTGCAGCTGCAGCATTTATAAGCTTGAGAAGCAAAAGTTTATTGCATTTATTTGCATCTATTGGGAGGTTTTTAGGTCTTAAGGTATTACCTATGTCAGACACATTTGAAGTTGATATTAAATTGTATCTTACTTTAATGGATTATAACTATAACTATATCTATATTCTTGCAGGTGTACGAACATGGATTTTCTCCTGTGAAGGTGCCAAAGCATGTCATGAATGGTTACAATATGCTTCTCATGGGGTTTCCTGACTGTGGGAGCTCTTATTTTCTGCTGATGCAACTGGAAGATGACTTTAGACCTATTTTCAAATTGCTAGAAACTCAACCAGATCCATCAGGAAAACCCGAATCATCTGGCGTCTTTAATCTTGTTACCCGTGTTAAAAATGTTGATATAAGTCAAATGCATATGCTTGAAGGGGATCCCGATTCAACCGTTCTTGATTATGGTGCACTAACATCTTCTATTAATGACACGGGCATAAATAAGACGTGTGATCATGGTCTTGTTTCTAATTTGGCCATTGAAGGTTCTGGCCTATCTGGTTTTTCTTCAATCGTGGATGAAATTTTTGAGCAAGAAAGACGGTCGCCTGTATCTGCCTTTTCTGTACAGAATTACAGTCACGAGTCTGGACAAATAAGTTCTCGTAGGATGTCGTCTGTTTCAACGAGCTCAATCGTTTCAAGAAAGCCCTCCAATAAGAAGCTGCCAGCTTCAAAATATGAACAAGATGATGATCATACGCCAGTTGCAGGGAGTCGGTCTGCTCGGCTAACATCTCAAGTTTCTTCAAAAAGTTCAAAAGGAAATGCTTTTAAAAAGTCAGAAATTGGAACTTCAGGTGGGTTTTTTTCCTAGAGTTTCTTTGTCTACTTATAGTTGGATTTTATTTTACTATAGGCGTGGTGATTTTAGCCCATCTACTTATAGTTTGAATTGGAAATATGTTTTATCTTTAATGGGTCAAATGAGTACATATTAAAAAGATAACTACAAGGAAACGTGTCAAACAAGTCAAAATTGATCAATTTATCCAAATACTGGGAACAGATTATTATTTACAGTTTCGGGATCAAGCATATTTAATTCTTACTTTTCAATAAAGATGACAGTTTTGGCATGATTAATTACGTATGCATCGATTCCGGATTCCAGTTTCTCTTTTACTCTTCTATCAGGAAATCAAAATTATTATTAGCTTGAAAGGAAATGTTAAACATGTCAAATGTTGTCCACAATGTATTTTTTACTGCGTACAACTTCATAATCATTTATTAGATTTTTATCAAATAATAACTTCCAAAATCTACGTGATTGAGTTAAATTTCAGTTCCAAATCTGCTTGTTTCGCCCGTTTTGTCACCTGTACTTCACAGTTTTATCAATGAATTTTTTTGACAGTTTACTCTATGCATTCTTTTTTTTTTCTCAGCTCTTGCACCTGATAATGGGTCACGTAAACGCAAATTGTTGGACATGCTAGACTTACTCCCATCACTAAAGTCCTCAGAATTTGTTGAACCATCTTTCAAAAGAACAAAATCTATGAAAACAAATCAAAATAAATTGGGTGTGGTGAATCTTATACAAGAGGCAAATAAAGGCGATGAACCTTCCAGTATATACGTATCAGTTCTGTTACACGTGGCCAGACACTGCTCACTCAGCATCAAACATGCTCAGTTGACTAGTCAAATGAAGTCCCTTAACATTCCATATGTTGAAGAAGTAGGTCTAAGAACCGCTTCCTCAAACATATGGTTCAACCTCCCGTTTTCAACCGGTGACACATGGGAACACATATGTATACGAATCGGAAAACCAGGAAGTACGTGTTGGGATGTTAAAATTAACGACCAACATTTCATCGACTTGTTTGAGCTTTCAAACGGAAACACTAATACTCCATGGGGTTTAGGTGTCCAGATTGCTAATACATCTGATGTAGATTCACATATTCGTTATGATGCTGATAGCGTTGTTTTGACCTATAATTCTGTTGAAGACAACAGCATTGAGAGATTGGTTGCCGATATCAAACGGTTATTTAATGCTCGGACATTTGCTTTACGTATGAGGAAACTACTGGTTGTTGGATCTGATAATGATGCTAAAACAGGGGATACATACTTTAGAGTGTTTAAAATTGAGGCGGTTGGTTTAATGAGTTTATGGTTTAGTTTTGGTTTAGGGGTTCTTGCTCGGTTTGTTGTTGAATGGGAATCGGGTAAAAATGGTTGTACCATGCATGTATCACCCGACCAACTTTGGCCTCATACTAAGGTATGTTTCTTGATTTAATATTGTACTTTTATAGCTCAATTTTGATGTTAAAAATGATTAAAGTTGATAAATTTTTCAGTTTCTGGAGGATTTTATTAACGGGTTCGAGGTTTCATCTCTTTTGGACTGCATTCGTCTGACGGCTGGACCCTTACATGCACTTTCTGCTGCAACAGGTCCTGCAAGAGCCGTCCCTGGTGCCGGTTCATCTGTCTCGACCCAGCCAAAAGCAAACACGTATGGACAAATGCCAAATAGTTTGAATGTTGGTCAAGCTAACCCTGGTCCAACTGGCATGTTGAATGCTGCTACTGTGGCTGCGCGAGGCGGTCCAGGACTTGTTCCTAGTTCACTTTTGCCGATTGATGTATCGTTTGCACTTCGTGGGCCCTACTGGATTCGGATAATATACCGAAAACATTTTGCAGTTGACATGAGGTGCTTTGCTGGAGATCAAGTTTGGTTGCAACCTGCAACACCACCAAAGGGTGGTCCTACAGTTGGAGGATCTTTACCATGTCCACAATTTAGGCCCTTCATTATGGAACATGTTGCTCAAGAATTGAACGGGTTAGACCCTAATTTTAACAATGGTCAACTGTCGGTTGGACCTACTAGTTCCAACAACTCTCCTGCATCTTCCGGTTCACAAGCTTCAGCCACCAATGGCAACCGAGTCGGCCTTGATGGAATGTCTCGGCCTGGTTTAAACCGTGCTACAAATGCCACGTCAGCATCATCAAGTTCGGGTTTGGTTCGGCGAGCACCTGGTACGGTTGTGCCAGCTAATGTTAGAGGAGAGTTGAATACGGGGATAATTGGGCTTGGGGATGATGGTGGTTATGGTGGTGGATGGGTCCCACTTGTTGCTCTGAAAAAGGTTCTTCGAGTTATTTTGAAATACCTTGGAGTATTATGGCTATTTGCACAATTACCAGAACTGTTGAAGGAGATTCTTGGATCTATTTTAAAGGACAATGAAGGTGCACTTTTGAATTTGGATCAGGAGCAGCCTGCCCTGCGTTTTTTTGTTGGGTAAGAATATAAGCTTAAATCGATTTGAACCCGGTTTCACCTGTTACCCAACCCCTCAGTCCCCCTATTTAATATACAAAGTTATATTTTGTTCATATTAAATGGATATAGTTGGACATATTGGAAAATGGGCTGGGCAAGCAGGTTATGTAATGGGTCAAAATGATGTGTTACTGCACTGGTTGAAACTGACAGGTTGGGTTGGGTCGGGTCGGGTGCCCACTTGTCCCAATGTAACTATTTTCCTGAGATTATTGCACTGTTGTATAAGTCTTCTGACGCGTCGATTTGGGGACTAACATGTCTTGTTTCGCCCAAAAAAGTCAGTAAAAAGTCAGCTCAAGATCGGTCAAAGTTGGTCAAAACCTTAATGTTTTTTTAATATTAGATCTTGTGCCCTATGTCTATATTTGTAATTACGTCATCTCTTTTTGTAAAATTGACCCAGTTGGCGCGTCTCACTTTCTAGACACAGTTTTTAGATCTTACCCATTTTGCCCATCAGATATGGAAACACAGCCCAAATTGACCTACAACTACTTTACTGCAGGGGATATGTATTTGCAGTTAGTGTCCACAGAGTTCAACTTCTTCTCCAAGTTCTTAGTGTAAAGCGGTTTCATCATTCACAGCAACAACAACAACAGCAGCAGCAGAACAACTCGGTTAACGCTCAAGAAGAATTACTTCAAACTGAAATAAGTGAAATATGCGACTATTTCAGCCGCCGTGTTGCATCCGAACCTTACGATGCATCTCGTGTTGCCTCATTCATCACTTTACTTACACTACCAATTTCAGAATTAAAAGAATTCCTAAAATTAATCTCATGGAAAAAAAGTTCATCTCAAGCCCAAGGCAACAATGATATTTCACCAACACAAAAATCACGAATCGAATTATGCCTTGAAAATCATACCGGACTTTATACTGATACCAAGAGTAATATCCACTATGACCGCAATCATAACGCTGTTGACTTTGGGTTGACTGTGGTTCTTGATCCTGCGCACATACCTCACACAAACGCAGCTGGTGGTGCTACGTGGTTGCCCTACTGTGTTTCGGTGCGGTTGAAGTATTCGTTTGGTGAAAACCCGAGTGTGTCGTTTATGGGAATGGAAGGCAGCCATGGTGGGCGGTCGTGTTGGCTTCGGTTGGAAGATTGGGAGTATTGTAAACAGAGAGTGATCCGGACCGTTGATGTGCACGGATCATCATCGGGTGGAGATGTGAATCAAGGAAAATTGAGAATTGTGGCGGATAACGTTCAGAAAACACTACATACGTGTCTTCAAGGGTTGTGGACTGGCGGCAGCAGCGGTGGTGGAGCCAATGTCACATGACTTGAGAGTTGATGGTTTGGGAGGATGATTACATGTATTTTAGGGCTTCAAAGTAGGCTAAAATTTTCCCTTTGTATAGGAATTGTTCTGTTTTATGTATGTATAAACTTTTTTCCCCCTGTTCTGAACATTAACAAACAATATAGCTTCTGATAACACGTTAATTATTATTATAAGTTGGTTTATAAAGTAATCAAAAGATACATTTTAGTCATTTTTCGGGTCATACAAGTCCCTGTATTATAATGCGATGATTAAATTTGGTGACGATAGTTTTTTTTTTTTTTTTTTTTTTT
Source organism: Rutidosis leptorrhynchoides (assembly GCF_046630445.1). Taxonomy (NCBI): domain Eukaryota; kingdom Viridiplantae; phylum Streptophyta; class Magnoliopsida; order Asterales; family Asteraceae; genus Rutidosis; species Rutidosis leptorrhynchoides. Next base: position 128,389,949 of record NC_092334.1, read on the forward strand.
TTTTTTTTTTTTTTTTTAATTAGCGATGATAGCTCTGCATGGGCATCCCTGGTTTGACAAGCTAAGCTTCTAGAATCCGTTATCTCGATCAGATAGTTTCATGTATAGCGCATGTGTTTTTCTTTTGTCTTAATACCTTTACCCAAATTGAATTTTGTAGACGTGTTATGATGTACTGGCCTATCTTTGTTTGTTGAGGACTGACTTCCTTTAAAAAACGATTTCGTTTTTATATGAGTTTTCGTTATTTTTTGTCAAAAAAATCTACAAGGGTAAATTGACCCAAATTGAATTTTTGACAAGATTTAAAATCTATAGAAATTTGATTCTATCATTTTCATGGCGTCTCATTTTTTATATTTTATATTTTATTTTTACTTTTAGAAAATTTTCCTACTTATAGGCAGAGGCGAAAATGATGAAGGGCAGGGGGGCGGGCGCCCCCGGTGGATTTTTTTTTTCAGTGTAAAAATTTTGGGTTTTTCGACTTTGCCCCCGGTGGATTTTTTTTTTGCCCCCAAACCTACATATTTTGCCCCAAAACCTTCAAATTTTGCCCCAAATTCTCCAACTTTTGCCCCAAAATTTTCAAATTTTGCCCCAAAATCTCCAACTTTTGCCCCAAAATCTCCAAATTGTATCCAAAAAAATTGCTATGGTTTAAATTTTTTTTTTTGCCCCCGGTCAAAAAAATCCTAGTTTCGCCTCTGCTTATAGGCCGGAGGTCTTTTTTGAAATAATCTCTCTATTTCGGTTCAAGAAATGACTTGTTTTTATTCTAGAATAGGAGATGGATTGTCTATATCTCACCTCCCACATACCTCGCATATGCGGGATTGAGTTTTGTTGTTGTTGTTGATGTTGTTGTTGTTGTTGTTGTAAATTGACCCAAAAGGTAAGATAAAAGTCATTATCGATAGATTTGTCATTTATTGAAGAAAAAAAATGACTTTTATATTACCTTTCTGAACAATTTTCTGTATCTATAAATCCTTAGTCCAAGTATAACGTATTTATGTAGGTGCCAAATTTATGCCATGTTTCTTGTACTGGTCTATCTATAAATCCATAGTCTAAGTATCACGTATTCATGTAAGTGCCGACCTTTTATTTTGTACCTAAAATTTGTATTCCTCCTTTTAACTCAATTACTAATCATATTTTGGCAATCCATCCAAAATCTTTCAACAACACTTCCAACAATCTTCACCATAACAACCCATAAAAAATGACATTGTCACGTCATAATCATTTCATCCTAAACTCCCCAAAAGACGAAATCCCGCTAAAAGCCATGTGAAAATGAACAAAACGCCTGTTACAAGTGGAGTCATCAATATTACCAAAGGAATATAAACTTATGGATATAGGACATCCATGGCATAACATTAACATGGAGAGATAAAAGGAGGTGATGAGCATCTAATATCATTTCCACTCATTATCGCATCAAACTCCTCTCTAACGCTCCTCTCTAACGCTCCTCTCAACCTCGTATAATGTGTTCACCGTTTCTTTTTGAATTTCAAATCCAGATCTAGATCCACCACCTCTAACCACCATAATCCACCCTATTCCGACCATCTACTTTTTCCCTTCACCCTATATTTTTTCCGATATATCCTCGTTTTTTTCTTTAGCATTTCGATGTGAGGCTCCTCCATGTAATATGGCTGAGTATGTATGCGAGAGTGTGCACTCGAAGTCGAATGAGAATGAAGCTCGCGAATATCGTGTTATCTTTTTTTTTGTTTTTTAACTTTCCGGAAAATTGGGTTCGGTCTGACTGTTGGAAATTTTTCGATCATTACGGTTCAGTCAGTGACGTTTATATCGCTAGGAAACGGTTATCGGGTGGACAACGTTTTGGATTCGTGAGATTCGAGGGAGTTCGAGATGTCGATAAGTTTACTAGACTTCTACAATCGGCTCGTTTCAACGGCGGGAAGCTTCGAATTTACAAAGCTGTGGAGAGAAAGAAGAATCATGTTCCTCGCTCTGAAAATGGCATGACTAATGATTTACCGAAGGTTGATAAGGTAGAGCCGAAGACGACTGGGTTTACCGATTCAGCTCAAGGTACAAGTTGGAATGGGAGAAGCTTTGTAGATATAGTTACCGGTGACACATGTTCTCCGACTAACCTTTCGTTTCAACCTCCCGTATTATAACGACCCGTCAAAGTACACTTGACGACCATCATTATCTTGGTCCCACAGCTTGATCATAACTCTATATGAATTTGATAAATAACCTTGCATTCCTTATTTAAAAATGATTTCCTATAAAGGAAACCTACAAAAATGTGTAAGTTTAGAAAAACCATACATTATTACTTAACCAAAAGTTGACCAAACAAGTCAACAACATCCACTATTAAATGTATCAAAATAGAATGCAAGTTAATGTTTAACAAAAGCTGCCATCATAAATATGCAGACTCTCTAAGCACAGCGGAAGCAATCAATCATGAACCTGAGAGTAAAACATGCGAGTAACTGTCAACAAAAATGTTGAGTGAATTATAGGTTTAATATTGCAAACAATATTTAAATTTAAACCATAAAAAATTATGTTTGAAAACATAAAAACTCCTTTTTGGACCACAAAAATTATATGCTAGAAAACATATAAAAAAATTATTCCATTTTCCGTGAGCCACCTGGTAACCACTTAACCATTTATTTACCCTTGCCAAACACAATAAATAATATACACCGAATAAGTGTATCTTCAACTAAATACGAAGTACTAAACATTCCGATTATAAATTGCTAACGCGACTAGCTCGAAATGGGGTTGTCAAACCCGATAGATCTATCCGTAGGATTCGCGTTCACCAGTAGAAACCAGTGATTACAGTTACCAGACTAGGGAATATTTTTGTTCAACTCATAATGAATAATTTAAACCAACTTCCACTTGTGTCCAAAATATAAAATAAATTGCATGTATTCTCATCCCAAAAGAGTTTTAAAATAGAAAAATGGGACTGTAACTCACCTTAAAGCAAATGTAGTAACCACACAAAAGCGAACAACAAACAAAGTAAAGTGATCAGGAATGATCACAACGCCGACCTATAAATAAAGCAGGTCGATATAAATAACTAACTTAGGTCAAGTCTTAGTATGATAGCTATAGTACTTGTCGCAAGTAAACATAGAACAACACTCAGTATGCATTGGTTTGATCGGAACAGCGTACGGACACACACTTTCTATTTTTAGCAGGTTTCCATTTTACGAAAGTTTCTATTTTAGGAAAGTTTCTATTTTAGGAAAGTTTCTATTTTAGGAAAGTTTCTATTTTTGGAATGTTTCCAAATTTAGAAAGTTTGCATATTTAGAAAGTTTCTATTTTTAGAAAGTTTTTAAGTTAGGAAAGTTTCCTTAATTAGAAAGTCAACAAAAGTCAACTGAAAGTCAAAGTCAACCGAAAGTTAACTCAAAAGTCAACCTTGGTCAAACATAGTCAACATAAATTTTAAAAGTGTAAGTTGTAATAATAATATAAGTTATAATGTTAATTAAAGTTAAATGTGTATAATTATGTCATAACCTAAGTTTAATTAAATTAAAATGAATTATTAAAGTTAACATAAGTTTAAATGATATAATTAATATATCATAAGTATTTAATTAATTTATTAAATATTAATCATAATATAAGTATTATTAATTAATAATAAATTTTAATCATATCATAAGTATTATTAATTAATAATGAATTATTAATCATATCATAAGTTTCTAATTTTAATGATTAAATCTTAAGTATTTAATAATCAAATTATAATTAAATAATAATTAAGCCTTATAATAATTAAATAATTAATTAATCCTTATTATAAGTCTTATAATAATAATCTTATAACATAAGTTTAATACTTATCATAAGTATTTTCCATTAATAATAAAAGTATTATTAATCATAAGTTTAATTAAAAGTTTAATTAAATCATAAGTAGTTAAATAATGATATAATAAATATATATCATATGTCTTAAATTATAATAATTACTTTTTATATCATAAGTAATTTAATAATAATGGAAATCATTATTTATATCATAAGTTTTAATAATTAACCATAAGTTTTAATTAAAAGTTCATCGGGTCATAACGTGAGCCCCAAGTGTCGGTTTTCGGCGAGCCTTATATATATCTACGCCTAATCAAACCACCCGACACATTGGTGCACTCAAGAACACCCTAATAATAGTAACCAAGTCATGATGATCAGCCATTAAACAACTTGGAACTTTAATCCGTTCAAAAACATGTTTTAGTCATAACGGGTGATCCGTGGCTCGGATTTAGATGACCCGAACATGAAAGTTCATCCCATCATCAATCCTAACACACTAGTACACTCTAAAGACTCCAAAAGTGGTCACAAAGTCGGACCAAACCTGGAACAATTCGTTTTCACGATTTAATTCAAACAAAACACCAAGTTAATCATAACTAGAGCTCCGGGAATCGAAATGACATGAATCCGGAGTCTAAAATTAATGTCTTGATGAGAGGAACTCATATAGACACTTTAATTTCACTTTTATAACAGTTGAGTTTACAGAAATGATCAAACAATCTGCTGTCCCAAATCAATCAAACCGAAAACATGAATTAACGAGTGATTCTACGCATACAATCAATAATCCAACAACATACAAGCACTATACTATCATATTAAACATCAAAAACAGAAAAATTATGTAAAAATCAAAAAGCTAGGGTTAGGGTTTATACCCTACTCGAGAATCAAATGGTATGAACGCGTAGAGGAGAACGAGAGGAATCCGTTGATGTGAAAAGCCCTAAATTCCAAGTTTGATTTTAATGGAAGATGATGATGATGTTTATGGTGGTGGTGGCGTCAACTAAGAAGAGATAAAGAGGAGGATGAGAGGAAATTTAGGTTAAGAAAATATGAAGTAGTAAATAAAATGGGAAATAAAAATAAGGCTTAAATGAGAAGCAAAATAAAAAAAAATTCAAACTCTCCCCCCCTTCCCCTTAAGGGGAGTCCAGCCAAAATCAGAAAGGGGGTGGGCCTCACTATTCCAAAATGTTAAAAAGTCAATTAGCATGTGGCCCGAACGCCCGATCGAAGCCCGAAACGCGAAAACGCTACTACGCGATTGATTTTTCGGAGAGATAACAAATACGCGACGAATAAAATATATAAACACTATATATAATCATATGACATAAAAATATCATATTTAAAATAATTAGGACTTAAAAATCCCAAAAGCTCGACCGTTGGTTTGAAAATCGAAAAGATTCGCCGGATAGAAATCCGCGACACGTAGAAACGTATAACTTAAAAATATGAATACAAATATTCACATAACACATAATAATTAGTATATTATTACGAAAATAATAATATAGGTCATAGAAATGACGTGGCACGAATAACAGTTAACGGTCGTTAAATAGTTAACGGTAAAAATGACGGAAAAAGTAGGGTCGTTACAGTACCTTCCAGTTACGGAAATTTCGTCCCGAAATTTAAGCAGGTGCAGGGGTTGACTCAGCATCTGGGAACAAATGCGGGTACTTCTGCTTCATCTGACCTTCACGGTCCCAAGTGAACTCGGGTCCGCGTCTAGCGTTCCATCTAACTCGAACGATAGAAATCTTACTTTGCCTGAGTGTCTTAACCTCTCGATCCACAATCTCGACAGGTTTCTCAATAAAAATGGAGTTGTTTATCAAGATGAAGTTCATCAAGAAGAATGGTTTCATCGGCCTCGGCCAACACTTCTTCAAATTTGATATATGAAAAAGTTATGAAAAGCGTTAAGCTCTTGTGGCAATTTCAAACGATAATCCACGGGTCCAAATCTTTTGATAATCTCAAACGGTCCAACAAGTCGAGGATTCAACTTTCCTCTCTTACCAAGTCGTACCACACCCTTCCAGAGTGATACCTTCAACATGACAAGATCACCAACTTGAAATTCTAAATCTTTTCTTCTAACATCGGCATAACTCTTTTGTCGACTCCGGGCGGTTCTTAACCTTTCTCTGATCTATATGATCTTCTCGGTAGTCTCATGAAAAATCCGGTGAGTTGAGCATCCCCAACCTCATTCCAACGTATAGGAGACCTACCCTTTCTACCATACAGAGCTTCAAACGGTGCGACTTTAATACTTGCGTGATAACTATTGTTATAAGAAAATTCAGCCAGCGGCAAGTACCTATCCCAACCATTACCAAAATCGATAACGCATGCTCGCAACATGTCTTCTAATGTTTGAATGGTCCTTTCACTCTGACAATCCGTTTGTGGATGATAAGTGGTGCTCATATCTAATTTAGTTCCCAAAGCTTCTTGTAAGGACTGCCAAAACCTCGATGTGAATCGACTGTCTCGGTCCGAGATAGTAGATACGAGAACTCCGTGTCTCGAAACAATCTCCTTCAAATACAAACGAGTAAGTTTCTCCATCGAATCCGTTTCTTTAATCGGCAAAAGTGAGCTGACTTTGTGAGTCGATCTACAATCACCCAAATGGTATCGTAACTACCCACAACTCTCGGTAACTTAGTAATGAAGTCCATCGTAATACCTTCCCACTTCCACTCGGGAATTTCAGGTTGCACCAGAAGTCTGGACGGTTTCTGATGTTCAGCTTTGACCTTAGCACAGGTCAAACACTTAGCCACATACGTAGCCACATCAGCCTTCAAATTAGGCCACCAATACAGCTCCTTAAGATCATGATACATCTTTCCTGAACCAGGATGAATAGAGTACCTAGACTTATGAGCCTCATCTAAAACAAGTTGTCGCAGATCACCAAACTTCGGAACCCAAAGACGTCCCGCAAAGTATTGAGTACTATCAATTCGTACCTCTAACTATTTACTTAAGCCTCTGACCTTCTCGTTACGAAATTCTCCTCCTGCAAGGCTTCTTGTTGAGGCTGCAAGAATTTGCCTTGCGAAGTTTGTTCGAATTGTCATATTCAAGGCCCTAAACCTGCGAGGTTCAACCCTTTCTTTACGACTCAAAGCATCAGCCACAACATTGGCCTTCCCGGATGATATAAAAGTTCATAATCATAATCATTCAACGTCTCAACCCGTCATCGCTACTTAATATTTAATTGTTTTTGATCTAGAATATGTTGAAGACTCTTGTGATCAGTGTACACTGTACATTTGACCCCGTATAAATAATGTCTCCAAATCTTAAGCGCAAACACAACAGCTCCCAACTCTAAATCATGAGTTGTATAATTCTGTTCATGGATCTTTAACTGACGTGATGTGTAAGCGATGACTTTCTTTCGTTGCATCAAAACACAACCAAAGCACTGGCGCGATGCATCACAATAGATAACAAAATCATCATTACCCTCAGGTAGTGATAATATCGGTGCAGAAGTTAACTTCTTCTTCAAAATTTGGAAAGCAGACTCTTGTTCACTCTTCCACTCGTACTTCTTCCCCTTATGCATTAAAGCAGTCAGAGGTTTCGCTACTCGTGAAAAATCTTGAATGAACCTTCTATAATATCCTGCCAAACCTAGGAAATGACGAATCTTAGTAGGAGTTTTTGGAAATTTCCCACTTCCTAATTGCCTCAATCTTAGCAGGATCAACTTGAATTCCCTGTTTACTAACAACGTGCCCAAGGAATTGAACTTCTTTCAACCAGAACGCACATTTAGAAAAATTCAGCATACAGCTCTTCTTTTCTTAACAAATCAAGCACTTATCTGCGTGCTCTTGATCACTTCTTGGAATAGATAAGGATATCATCGATGAAAACGATAACGAATTTATCCAGATATGGGCTACACACACGGTTCATGAGGTCCATGAACACAGCAGGAGCGTTAGTCAATCCGGACGGCATAACAAGAAATTTGGAGTGACCATAACGGGTACGGAAAGCGGTTTTCGGAATATCAGTTTCTTTAGCCCGCAGTTGATGATAACCAGAACGGAGATCAATCTTAGGATAAATGGACGAACCTTGAAGCTAATCGAACAGATCATTAATTCTCGAAAAAGGGTAACGATTCTTAATAGTAAGCTTGTTAAACTCGCGATAATCAATACATAATCGGAACGAACCATCTTTCTTCTTAACAAACAAAACATGAGCTCTCCAAGTGGACGAACTGGGACGAATGAAATAAAGTTGCAATATTGAAGGAAGTAATATATGGAGTAGTCACATCGGTGGCATAGATATTTAAGGCAATTCTCTCAAAGGAGATAACGAGGATCATGGACTTCAAAGTAAATTTTCATTACATTTCCGAAAGGAAGACGTACGAAAGGTGTGATATTTCAACGAGAGTGAACTTCCTTGTACAATGAGCGAGGAAATCTAGGATTCATCCATATTCTTAAATTTATGTGCGGATGAAAAGAACGCGAATCATGGGTTATAGAGAATGGTCGACTCCAGGTGAGATGAATCTCCAAAAATAACTTCGTTTACCTCAAAGTATTGAATCCTAGGATTGATGTTTACGAGGGTGTTGCGGTTGACAGCGAATATTGAGAGTAGAAACTCCTCAAACGGTCTCGTGCAATATACATCCATGATACCTACTATAACAATAGTTGGGGTAGAAACCCACCTAGCGCCTTTTCTACAATAGGGTGACCACCGAGTGTACCCCAGAAAATTGATTTATCGGTCCGCGTTTCGGCCATGTCCAACCATAAGAGGGAAAAAATTTATGAGCGCAAAGACTTTCCAACAAATTTTATAAAACCGGTATCCAAAGTGGTGTAAGGGTTTCTATTAAACTTAATGATAAGTTTCATCCTTAAACGGGGGATGAGAGGAACTGTGATCCAAACACTCTGTAGAGTAATGCAAAAATTTGATAAAATCAATCAAAGGAGTTTTGAAAAAAAAAAAACTTTAAACGTTTGATGTGACAACATAAACGGAACAAAGTTCTTAAGAAATTTAGAAGTATGTACAACGTGTACTATTTTATATAAAACAATTTGACTTAGTCAAACAGCTCAATAAATGAGTGGTTTTAAAATAATTTTGAAGGTATGATTTAGTATATACTAGCCAAAATAGGTAGGGGTAAATTTATTCATTTGAATCCATACGTACATATATGACTTTATAAATTGTATACATGATAAAATATTTCATTACTACTATTCGCCCATAAATCTCGTGAGAACCGCCCAAATAAACAATTGTGTAAAACTCCCGATGATAAACAGAGTATCTGTATTTCAGAGGTTACAAGTTGAAGTAAGATCGTGGGAGATCGGGTAAAGGACTTGAATCGTCGTGCGACATTTGACCAACAAATGTTACGAGGTCATGAAAACAAATGAGTTAAATGTTGTTTTGACTATTATCAGGACATAAGTCCTTGGGCCAAAACTGTTCCTGAGCGAAGCTGTTGCTGACAAGCGAGTTATGAAGGATAGAGCATGAGATAGATAATCTGGTTAAAATGAGCTTCTCGTATATCAACAAATAAGATAATGAATATTTTCCCTACCCATGTAATACATCGGAATTTCTGAATGAGCAGTGTAAAAATTTTCTTTGACTCACTTTCTATTCCTCATGTCACAATATTGGGACTTCTTTATGACTTAACGTAATATAATCACGTTGGCCTGACGCCATTATATTTCACTAATTCATAGTTCCATTCCAATAGCACTACATGAGGCCAGGACACGCAATCACCCTCGAATTTCCACACAATTTCTCTAAAACGATTTCTTAAACAATGTGCTAAGGATAGCATAAGAGACAAAAACATCAAAAGTAATGAATAAGAGTAACGATGACATAAAAATGTCTTCGAAGTACCAAGAATCTTTAAATGTCAAGAATGACGTTTTCGGGTCGCAACCCAAAGCACAAAGGCACAACGGCACAAAGGCACGTAATATAACAAGAATGTTATATACCTAAACATAATAGCTGACATTGAAATACCGAGCATTTAGAAGTCAAGAATGACATCTCGCGTAATATAACTCAAACGTTATATACATAACCATAATAGATGACATAGAAATGTTGAGAATTTCAGAAGTCAAGAATGACATCGTGGTGTTCTTATAAGGATAAGTTCACATGAGTCAGAGAATACGTTTAAATCGGAATGGGAGTTCCTCCCGGATTCAGAACAGAATAGAGATGTATGTATGATAACAATATACATACCAATACGATACAAATAATCACATATAATAATATATAATAGGCCGGCTATAGAGTAGACTCACTAATGCACCCTATTGACTCGGGTACCGACATCAATGTAGCCTAATTCCCTACAACCAACGCTCTGATACCAACTATAACGACCCATCAAAGTACACTTGACGACCATTGTTATCTTGGTCCCACAACTTGATCATAACTCTATATGAATTTGATAAATAACCTTGCATTCCTTATTTAAAAATGATTTCCTATAAAGGAAACCTACTAAAATGTGTAAGTTTAAAAAAACCATACATTATTACTTAACCAAAATTTGACCAAACAATTCAACAACATCCACTATTAAATGTATCAAAATAGAATGCAAGTTAATGTTTAAAAAAAGCTGCCATCATAAATATGCAGACTCTCTAAGCACAGCGGAACAATCAATCATGAACCTGAGAATAAAACATGCGAGTAACTGTCAACAAAAATGTTGAGTGAATTATAGGTTTAATATTGCAAACAATATTTAAATTTAAACCATAAAAAATTATGTTTGAAAACATAAAAACTCCTTTTTGGACCACAAAAATTATATGCTAGAAAACATATAAAAACATTATTCCATTTTCTGTGAGCCACCTGGTAACCACTTAACCATTTATTTACCCTTGCCAAACACAATAAATAATATACACCGAACAAGTGTATCTTCAACTAAATACAAAGTACTAAATATTCCGATTATAAATTGCTAGTGCGACTAGCTCGAAATGGGGTTGTCAAACCCGATAGATCTATCCGTAGGATTCGCGTTCACCAGTAGAAACCAGTGATTACAGTTACCAGACTAGGGAATATTTTTGTTCAACTCACAATGAATAATTTAAACCAACTTCCACTTGTGTCCAAAATATAAAATAAATTGCATGTATTCTCATCCCAAAAGATTTAAAATAGAATAATGGGACTATAACTCACCTTAAAGCAAATGTAGTAACCACACAAAAGCGAACAGCAAACAAAGTAAAGTGATCAGGAATGATCACAACGCCGACCTATAAATAAAGCAGGTCGATATAAATAACTAACTTAGGTCAAGTCTTAGTATGATAGCTATAGTACTTGTCGCAAGTAAACATAGAACAACACTTAGTATGCATCGGTTTGATCGGAACAGCGTACGGACACACACTTTCTATTGTTAGGAAGTTTCTATTTTTAGCAGGTTTCCATTTTAGGAAAGTTTCTATTTTAGGAAAGTTTCTATTTTAGGAAAGTTTCTATTTTTGGAATGCTTCTAAATTTAGAAAGTTTCCATATTTACAAAGTTTCTATTTTTAGAAAGTTTTTAAGTTAGGAAAGTTTCCTTAATTAGAAAGTCAACAAAAGTCAACTGAAAGTCAAAGTCAACTGAAAGTCAACTCAAAAGTCAACCTTGGTCAAACATAGTCAACATAAATTTTAAAAGTGTAAGTTGTAATAATAATATAAGTTATAATGTTAATTAAAGTTAAATGTGTATAATTATGTCATAACCTAAGTTTAATTAAATTAAAATGAATTATTAAAGTTAACATAAGTTTAAATGATATAATTAATATATCATAAGTATTTAATTAATTTATTAAATACTAGTCATAATATAAGTATTATTAATTAATAATAAATTTTAATCATATCATAAGTATTATTAATTAATAATGAAGTATTAATCATATCATAAGTTTCTAATTTTAATTATTAAATCATAAGTATTTAATAATCAAATTATAATTAAATAATAATTAAGCCTTATAATAATTAAATAATTAATTAATCCTTATTATAAGTCTTATAATAATAATCTTATAACATAAGTTTAATACTTATCATAAGTATTTTCCATTAATAATAAAAGTATTATTAATCATAAGTTTAATTAAATCATAAGTAGTTAAATAATGATATAATAAATATATATCATAAGTCTTAAATTATAATAATTAATTTTTATATCATAAGTAATTTAATAATAATGGAAATCATTATTTATATCATAAGTTTTAATAATTAACCATAAGTTTTAATTAAAAGTTCATCGGGTCATAACTTGAGCCCCAAGTGTCGGTTTTCGGCGAGCCTTATATATATCTACGCCTAATTAAACCACCCGACACATTGGTGCACTCAAGAACACCCTAAGAACAGTAACCAAGTCGTGATGATCAGCCATTAAACAACTTGGAACTTTAATCCGTTCAAAAACATGTTTTAGTCATAACGGGTGATCCGTGGCTCGGATTTAGATGACCCGAACATGAAAGTTCATCCCATCATCAATCCTAACACACTAGTATACCCTAAAGACTCCAAAAGTGGTCACAAAGTCGGACCAAACCTGAAACAATTCGTTTTCACAATTTAATTCAAACAAAACACCAAGTTAATCATAACTAGAGCTCCGGGAATCGAAATGACATGAATCCGGAGTCTAAAATTAATGTCTTGATGAGAGGAACTCATCTAGACACTTTAATTTCACTTTTATAACAGTTGAGTTTACAGAAATGATCAAACAAGCTGCTGTCCCAAATCAATCAAACCGAAAACATGAATTAACGAGTGATTCTACGCATACAATCAATAATCTAACAACATACAAGCACTATACTATCATATTAAACATCAAAAACAGAAAAATTATGTAAAAATAAAAAAGCTAGGGTTAGGGTTTATACCCTACTCGAGAATCAAATGGTATGAACGCGTAGAGGAGAACGAGAGGAATCCGTTGATGTGAAAAGCCCTAAATTCCAAGCTTGATTTTAATGGAAGATGATGATGATGTTTATGGTGGTGGTGGTGTCAACTAAGAAGAGAGAAAGAGGAGGAGGAGAGGAAATTTAGGTTAAGAAAATATGAAGTAGTAAATAAAATGGAAAATAAAAATAAGGCTTAAATGAGAAGCAAAATAAAAAAAATTCAAACTCTCTCCCCCCCCAAGGGGAGTCCAGCCAAAATCAGCAAGGGGGTGGGCCCCACTATTCCAAAATTTTAAAAAGTCAATTAGCATGTGGCCCGAACGCCCGATCGAAGCCCGAAACGCGAAAACGCTACTACGCGATTGATTTTTCGTAGAGATAACAAATACGCGACGAATAAAATATATAAACACTATATATAATCATATGACATAAAAATATCATATTTAAAATAATTAGGACTTAAAAATCCCAAAAGCTCGACCGTTGGTTAGAAAACCGAAAAGATTCGCCGGATAGAAATCCGCGACACGTAGAAACGTATAACTTAAAAATATGAATACAAATATTCACATAACACATAATAATTAGTATATTATTACTAAAATAATAATATAGGTCATAGAAATGACGTGGCACGAATAACAATTAACGGTCGTTAAATCGTTAACGGTAAAAGATGACGGAAAAAGTAGGGTCGTTACACGTATGTCATTCTAACCTTAAATATTTCGAAAAAACTCGTGAATCTCCCAACCATATCGAGATAAAGGTTTATTGCATGATTTTCAAAATGAATATTCAAGCTTCCATAAAAGATCACAAGCTCGTCTTTAATTTTATTAAGAATAAATATTCGTGGTTTTTGATCGAAGAAGATAGTAAGAGTTCTTGTGTTACCGAGGATGATGACTCCCCTACTGGTGTGACAACCCAGAAATTTCTGACCAAATTTAAACTTAATCTTATTAAAATTCCGACACGATAAGCAAAGTCTGTAATGTTGAATTCTCAAAAGCTTGAACTATGTTCATGTATTCATTTACCCTTCGACTATTTCTGACGATTCACGAACACAAGTTTGTAAATAAATAGGTACATATAAATATAAATATATGTATAAATATATATATAATGTTTTAAACTAATAAACTATATTTTAAACCTTAGGAATTAAAAATATAAAATAATAAATAGCATAAATAAATTACCATTATACATATATATTATTATGAGTCTATATATGAATTCTAATAATAATTATGATATATTGTGATATATAATATTTGATAAATATTATTAGTGTAAAGTTAAAATATTAATTACAAGTTAAAATGTAAATGATATATCAATGTTAGTATTATTACTTTCATTATTATTACTCATGTTACTATTGATATTAAAAATTTGTATTATTAATATCACTAATTCTAATATGAGATATATAAAATAAATGAAATTTTGATAAGTATAAGTTATTATATTCATGTATCATTATAATTAATATTATTTTAAGTATCATTAATAAGATAATTATTATTATTACCATTATTAGAAATAAAAATTTATTTAAATTGTTAGTATCAATATTATCATATTACTATCATTATCAATAATATTATTACTATTAAAAATTAATATTAGTATTATCAACTACTAGTAATAATAATTGCTAAATATAAAAATTTAAGAACTATATATATATATATATATATATATATATATATATATATATATATATATATATATATATATATATATATATAAACAAAATATATAAACACAAATATATAAAAACTGATATTTATAAGCATTTTGTATTCATCTCTATCTCCATCATTTTTTTTTGCTTTCTTCTGTTTCCTACTTACCCGTGAACCATTGTCAATATGTACGAATATTATATAGCAAACAATCAGATGAGATTGTTGAAGGGAGAATTTGTTGTCCACTACCTTTATCAATTATAATTACTTCCAAAATTGAAAACGAGAAATGGAAAAGAACAAAATACCGGCACTCTGCTCGTATTGCCTTTTAAAAAAAAAATTCGAATATCAACAACAAATTCATTGGAAATTTAACCTAGCTCATCTCTTAACCAAAAACATAAGTCGTTGAGGTCCTCGAAGTACTTTGATCAATCTCAGCTCAAATTGAACAGAGATTTTGATTCCTAATCATTCAACAAAGCTTTGTGATACTTCAATTCAGGTTATCAATCACTGAATGATTTCCAATCTCAAAGTCAAACTAGTGTTCTTCGCGGTCAACATTTTGATTCACGAATTATAGCGTGTTTCTGATATGACTGATGCTTGTCGAGTAATTAGGAGATGATTTGCAGTAATTTTCATGAAGGAACCGATCTATAAAACCCCCTAAGTTTCAAGTTTAATTTCGTGGTGTTCTTCATCTTCAAACGAGTGCTGCTGCTGCTTAATCCCTTTCTTTGCCTTTCTGTTAATCAAGAACACCATTTTATGGAATGTTCTGTTTATTTACAAGTCTTCAACGAAACCATATATTAGTTGTTATGATTGCTGATATGCTCTGGTCTTATGGAAATTGAAGAAGAGGGAGCAGAAAAGGGAATAGGTTATACTGGTTATAATAATTTAGGAGGAATTATAAAACAGATAACTGGGCAACGGCCCAACGGTTCAGAGTGTTTACGGGTGAGCGGGAGGTCGCGGGTTCGAGTCTAGCTGGTGACAACTATTTTTTTTAGGCATTTTGAGGTAGTTTTACAAATACCAAAAATCTTTATTATTAGTATTAATATTATTATTATTATTATTGTTATAATTATTATCATTAGTAATATCATTAAATTGGTTGTTGTTATTATTATTAGGTTCGTGAATGGTATAGGTTCGTGAATCCGAGGTCAACCCTATACCTGTTCAATGACGTCATATGTATTTTTACTACAAAATACAGTATTGTGAGTTTCATTTGCTCCCTTTTTAAATGCTTTTGCAATATATATTTTTGGGACTGAGAATACATGCGCTGCTTTTATAAATGTTTTACGAAATAGACACAAGTAATCGAAACTACATTCTATGGTTAGATTATCGAATCGAATATGCCCCTTTTTAGCTTGGTAGCTTAAGAATTAGGGAAATGGCCCCTAATTGACGCGAATCCTAAAGATAGATCTATGGACCTTGACACATCCCATTCGGGTTACGAATGCTTTAGTACTTCAATTATCATGTCTGATGAGAGTCTTGGAATGATGGGGATATTCTATATGCATCCTGTTAGTTCGGTTATCAAGCGTTCACCATATGAATGATTTTTATCTCTATGCCGTGCGAAATGCCTGATATGAGATTATGTTTATGAGAAATGGAAATGAAAATCTTGTGATCTATTAAAATGATGAAAATGATTATTTCTGTTAAACTAATGAACTCAACAACCTTTTGGTTGACACTTTAAAGCATGTTTATTCTCAGGTATGAAAGAAATCTTCCGCTGTGCATTTGCTCATTTTAGAGATATTACTTGGAGTCATTCATGACATATTTTAAAAGACGTTGCATTCGAGTCGTTGAGTTCATCAAGATTATTATTAAGTTAATTATAGTTGGATATATTATGAAATAGTATGCTTGCAATCAACTTTCAATGTAAAGAAACTTTGTCTTTTAAAAATGAATGCAATGTTTGTAAAATGTATCATATAGAGGTCAATTACCTCGCAAAGTAATCAACTATTGTGAATTGTTTGTAATCGATATGGACTTCGTCCAGATGGATTAGGACGGGTCGCTTCAGTTGGTATCAGAGCGGTGGTCTTAGCGAACCAGGTCTTTCATTAGTGTGTCTAACTGATAGTTGTTTAAATGCATTAGTGAGTCTGGACTTCGACCGTGTCTGCATGTCAAAAGTTTTGCTTATCATTTCTAGTCGAAAATCATCTGCTTATCATCCTTAGGAAATTACCTGCTTATCATCCTTAGTCTAGACATGTCTTACTGCCTCTATTGCGTAGACAGTGTATAGATAAATTCATATCTTAGCGTATCTATTATTGTTACCTTTGCCTGACAGCTTCCGTAGATTCCTCCGTAACTTATGAGATTTTAGTATTTTATATGCATATGTAAATTATGTATTGCAGGATACTAATCTACATCCTATAATCTATTTCTTATCGAAAATCCTTCATCTGATCGTACGAGATGAATCCCTCAACCAGTTCGAGTCCCTCAGATTCTGATAGCTATTCCGATAGTTATTCCGACAGCTATTCCGACATGAATGTTCACCTAAGCTCCGAAAGCAGCGTCACCAGAACGAATCAACCAATCGACCACCTCCAATTCATCTGATGGGTTCGTAGTAGACTTAACCGATGGAGACGAGAAGAAGGCAATCCTTTCCACACACCAACCTGCACTCTTGAAGATGAACCTGAAGCACTTACCGACGAACCCATTCGAAACACCATTTTCACATTCGCTTCCAGAGTATCTCGCCATGATTATATTCTATCTAAAATTCTAAATCTTATTCATCCACTCGTCCGAACCGACAATCATCCCGGTATAATAGAAGAAGTCAACGAGCTTCGCGCCCGAGTTGTAGCCTTGGAAAATATGATGCAAAATGTACCAGCTTTAACAACATCACCGGCACCAACAGTACCATCAGTAACAGCACCAGTACCATCAACAATCCATGTCTCAATATTTCATTCTGTACCTTGAGTATAATTATCATTCCACAAATCGTTCTACATCATTTTCTTCGTTCGACATGGCGATTATATAATCTCTAATGTTTTAGAGATTATATATTCTTATTCTAATGGTAAATCAAATGAGTTTAATATCATATTAACTCATTAAATCCATGATTACATCAGAAGAAAATACATATGTATATATGTTTTCATAAAGATTGTAATTAATTATTTTTTTATACAAACTGTTAATGATGAAAATATTTTAACGGGTAGGTAATACCCGAGGAATATTTAAGATTTCACATTAATAAGTTACACTGTACATTCTTCGAATCTGATTTAACGGTCATTTACTATCCTACTTACATCCACAGATATACGAATCCGTCCACCACATAATAACCATTTTCATTCAATTTCATACTTGGATTTTGACCTATCAGAATCCAACAAGTGGCATAATGAAGAAAACATTGGACAAAATAAAATTTGTTAGAAACAAACAAATTAACTATGAGAAATTCTGTTAAGAATCCACGCTAACAAAATCCTAGCTAACTGTTTCTAGCTAACTGATTACATTTTAATTATCGCAATTTAATTCTCGCAATTTTATTTATCGTCATTTAATTTCTGTTATTTATTTTACGCACTTTAAATATCGGGACACGTATACAAGGTTTTGACATATCATATCGACGCATCTATATATATTATTTGGAATAACCATAGACACTCTATATGCAGTAATGTTGGAGTTAGCTATACAGGGTTAAGGTTGATTCTACAATAATATATATAGTTTGAGTTGTGATCGAGTCTGAGACGTATACGGGTCACGACACGTATTAATTAATTCGAATATAATATATTAATCTATATATGAATTACTGGACTGTTAACTGTGGACTATCGACTGTGGACTAATAACATTGGACAATTAAAAAGAATTAAAATATTGATTATAACATATGAAACTAAACAATTCTTCAAGTTTGCCACTTGATTTCATCTTAAACCTCATTTGTATCTCAACGATTACAATCTGCGATCAAACCTTTCATGATTCTTGAAAACACCTTAATCGAGAGGATGAACCAACCGTTCCTCATTTACGGAAGAAAAGATTTATGCATATAGTCATGCACCTGAAAAACTCTCGGAAACTGAGTAAACGTTTAACTCGTAGATGTGCTAATTCCTTTAGTGTTATTATTATCCAAAATAACTTTGCTGTTCTTCTTCAAAATAGCCAATTTTGTCACAGCTCCAACAAGACAACTTCGACTTTTCATTCAAAACGACCTTATTATAACCTTGTTATATATGCGTGCTCATTTATTGTTACCAGAGAACCTTTTATATTCTACCATATTACCATCAGTTTAATCATCTAAAAACACAATTCTCTTGAAACCCCTCAGTTTGATAATCAATGATCCAGATCCGTTAACTTTGAAAATGCTAACGAAGCAGCATGTCGTAAATGGTCTTAATGGCCAAAAGTAATGATAAAAGAATGGAGTGTTAGGAATGCTCGATAGAAAATTTAGTACTGAAAAAAAAATAGATTGAGCTAACCCTGAAGGAGACCAAGGACAAATACAAGGACCAAACCCTATATTCAAAGAATCCAGGTAATTCTGGATCCGATGGAATCTTTAGAGAATATCTTGCTCCGAAGTTATGTAAAAATCTTGCAAAAATTTTTTCTTCATCAAGTTTCGAACTTTGCAATTCGAAAATATCATCATAAATATCTTCGATATTTCTGAGGATATTTTCATAAATATTCTCGTCCGAAATTATCTACCTCTTCGTGTTTTTTGTATTTCATTATATTGGAAACTTCTGTAAAATCTAGGTATAAATTATGAATGAATAGTGGAGAAGTGTTGGGAATTGAAGCATGAGTTAGTATAATATAATGGCGCTTGGCCAACGTGATTATATTACAGTAAGTCATGCTGGAAGTTCTATTGGAACATGATGATTCACAGTAGATCATACCATCATCATGTGCTATGTTACATAACTCTTTCATTCTATTCAACCTCTAAACATATCAAGAAAATATATTTTTGATAGTTCTATTCTCAGTGATTCTAGTAATTTGACAAAACAATTCGTGCTATTACCTTTCCTTTCTGCTTAATATATTATAATCATTCGAAACTCCATACTTATGAATTCTGGACCATTACTCGCTTCACTAGAGGACGAGAAGAGAATAATAAGGCGAAGAGCTCCGAAACATAAGAGAAGATATAAAACTCGACAATAACACAGAAATTACAAACCGTGTATATCAATGTTTATCGCAACATAAAGACACGAGAGAATTAAAAACACTATAATCCCAAGGGCGAAGTAGAAGTAAGAAGATTCCTCTGGGGGAAGTTGGAAAAGGAGAATGAGTGTTGCGATAGTAAGGATAAGGACAAGGACAAGGATCAGAACTGGATTAAGCATTTTCATAATCTTTTAGATGTATGAATTAAGAAAGAAAATATAGGAATGGTGAGAATAATGGATCGAAAGAGTTTAATTTATAATAGAAATATTAGACAGATTAATCGAGGCAGATCACCGTATTTAATTATAGAGATCTTAATTTCCTTACTCGCCGAATTATATAATGTTTTAAACTAATAAACTATATTTTAAACCTTAGGAATTAAAAATATAAAATAATAAATAGCATAAATAAATTACCATTATACATATATATTATTATGAGTCTATATATGAATTCTAATAATAATTATGATATATTGTGATATATAATATTTGATAAATATTATTAGTGTAAAGTTAAAATATTAATTACTAGTTAAAATGTAAATGATATATCAATGTTAGTATTATTACTTTCATTATTATTACTCATGTTACTATTGATATTAAAAATTTATATTATTAATATCACTAATTCTAATATGAGATATATAAAATAAA
Source organism: Rutidosis leptorrhynchoides (assembly GCF_046630445.1). Classification (NCBI taxonomy): domain Eukaryota; kingdom Viridiplantae; phylum Streptophyta; class Magnoliopsida; order Asterales; family Asteraceae; genus Rutidosis; species Rutidosis leptorrhynchoides. The sequence continues at coordinate 128,410,541 of NC_092334.1, forward strand.
TGAAATTTTGATAAGTATAAGTTATTATATTCATGTATCATTATAATTAATATTATTTTAAGTATCATTAATAAGATTATTATTATTATTACCATTATTAGAAATAAAAATTTATTTAAATTGTTAGTATCAATTTAATAGTAATAATATTATTGATAATATTATTACTATTAAAAATTAATATAGTATTATCAACTACTAGTAATAATAATTGCTAAATATAAAAATTTAAGAACTAGATATATATATATATATATATATATATATATATATATATATATATATATATATATATATATATATATATATATATATAAACACAAATATATAAAAACTGATATTTATAAGCATTTTGTATTCATCTCTGTCTCCATCATTGTTTTTTGCTTTCTTCTGTTACCTACTTACCCGTGAACCATTGTCAATATGTACGAATATTATATAGCAAACAATCAGATGAGGTTGTTGAAGGGAGAATTTGTTGTCCACTATCTTTGTCAATTATAATTACTTCCAAAATTGAAAACAAGAAATGGAGAAGAACAAAATACCGGCACTCACCTCGTATTGCCTTTTAAAAAAAAAAATTCGAATATCAACAACAAATTCATTGGAAATTTAACCTAGCTCATCTCTTAACCATAAACATAAGTCGTTGAGGTCCTCGAAGTACTTTGATCAATCTCAGCTCAAATTGAACAGAGATTTTGATTCCTAATCATTCAACAAAGCTTCGTGATACTTCAATTCAGGTTATCAATCACGGAATGATTTCCAATCTCAAAGTCAAACTAGTGTTCTTCGCGGTCAACATTTTGATTCACGAATTATAGCATGTTTCTGATATGACTGATGCTTGTCGAGTAATTAAGAGATGAATTGCAGTAATTTTCATGAAGGAACCAATCTATAAAACCCCCTAAGTTTCAAGTTTAATTTCGTGGTGTTCTTCATCTTCAAACGAGTGCTGCTGCTGCTTAATCCCTTTATTTGCCATTCTGTTAATCAAGAACACCATTTTATGGATTGTTCTGTTTATTTACAAGTCTTCAACGAAACCATATATTAGTTGTTATGATTGATGATATGCTCTGGTCTTATGGAAATCGAAGAAGAAGGAGCAGAAAAGGGAATAGGTTATACGGGTTATAATAATTTAGGAGGAATTATAAAACAGATAACTGGGCAACAGCCCAACGGTTCAGAGTGTTTACGGGTGAGCGGGAGGTCGCGGGTTCGAGTCTTGCTGGTGACAACTATTTTTTTTAGGCATTTTGAGGTAGTTTTACAAATACCAAAAATCTTTATTATTATTATTATTATTATTATTATTATTATTATCATTATTATTATTATTATTATTATTATTATTATTATTATTATTATTATTATTATTATTATTATTATTATTATTATTATTATTATTATTATTATTATTATTATTATTGTTATAATTATTATCATTAGTAATATCATTAAATTGGTTGTTGTCATTATTATTAGTATTATAATTATTTGTATTATTATTATTAAGTTTACCATTATTATAATTATTAATATTGTTATTATTAGTATTATATCTATTATTACTATTATTATAAGTAATAATTATGATATTATAATTAAATTTAAAACTTTAATATTATTATCATGAATATGATTATTATTATTATTATTATGGAAGTAATGTAAATTATTATCATTTTCAAAAAATATTAGGATCTTTTTATAAATAATAGAAATGTTAATATTGACATAAGTAATATTATTATCACGAGTATTATTATTATGTAAGTACAAAAATCAATATCATGACTATCAGTAACTGTAAAAATCAATATTGTTACAAGTATTATTACTAATACAACTATTATTATTACTATGATTCATATTATAACTATTATTATAAGTATCAGTATTAACAAAAATCATTATTTGAATTATTATTAATAAAGTTATTAATATTATTATTAAATCATTATTATTATCAAATTTTTTTTTTTAAAAAAACAAATGAATATTTTGTTCATAAATTATACTTATTACATAAATTATAATTATATTAATATTCTACCTAACTATATATATATATATATATATATATATATATATATATATATATATATATATATATATATATATATATATATATATATATATATATATATATATATATATATATATATATATCAAACCTATTAACATTATTTATATAAATATTTGCATATAACAAACTATTGATTTTAAATATAACACTAAACAATTATATATATAAATATGGATATATTAATATAACTATATAAATATTAATCATTTTGAACATATACATAAATTAAATATATATAAATTAAGATATAATAAATAAATTTGTCCAGTTACGATTATATGTTTTAATATATATATACAAATGTTATAGGTTCGTGAATCCGAGATCAACCCTATACCTGTTCAATGACGTCATATGTATTTTTACTACAAAATACAGTATTGTGAGTTTCATTTGCTCCCTTTTTAATTGCTTTTGCAATATATATTTTTGGGACTGAGAATACATGCGCTGGTTTTATAAATGTTTTACGAAATAGACACAAGTAATCAAAACTACATTCTATGGTTGGATTATCGAATCGAATATGCCCCTTTTTAGCTTGGTAGCCTAAGAATTAGGGAAATGGCCCCTAATTGACGCGAATCCTAAAGATAGATCTATGGACCTTGACATGTCCCATTTAGGTTACGAATGCTTTAGTACTTCGATTATCATGTCCGATGAGAGTCCCGGAATGATGGGGATATTCTATATGCATCCTGTTAGTTCGGTTATCAAGCGTTCACCATATGAATAATTTTTATCTCTATGCCGTGCGAAATGCCTGATATGGGATTATATTTATGAGAAATGGAAATGAAAATCTTGTGGTCTATTAAAATGATGAAAATGATTATTTATGTTAAACTAATGAACTCACCAACCTTTTGGTTGACACTTTAAAGCATGTTTATTCTCAGGTATGAAAGAAATCTTCCGCTGTGCATTTGCTCATTTTAGAGATATTACTTGGAGTCATTCATGACATATTTCAAAAGACGTTGCATTTGAATCGTTGAGTTCATCAAGATTATAAGTCAATTATAGTTGGATATATTATGAAATAGTATGCTTGCCATCAACTTTCAATGTAAAGAAACTTTGTCTTTTAAAAATGAATGCAATGTTTGTAAAATGTATCATATAGAGGTCAATTACCTCGCAATGTAATCAACTATTGTGAATCGTTTTTAATCGATATGGACTTCGTCCAGATGGATTAGGACGGGTCGCTTCAACTAGGACTTGAGTTGAAGATAGAACAGAGCTCCTCGGACGACGAGTTCAATGTTCACGATACTAAGCAAGCTAACTTCTCTGCTATGTCATCACCATCATCTCTTAATCACGTAGAAGTTGGTGGCGTGTGTGGGAAATTTTCAGTCACCGACAACCTGTCTTCCGGTGTCTCTGTGGTGGCCGGAGAATGTGAGTTTCAAGATGGTCATGGTGGAACATCGGGCATCTCCTTCGTCAAGAATTGTGCCTCGAACTGTCAACCCATTAAGCATGCCACTGACCCGTTAATTGAGGTGCAGGTTCCAAGTCCCAACAAATCTTGTTTAAGTTCAAATGAATTCAATACAATGAACTCTTCTTCGGCAAACAGTGATGGCTTGAAGACGGACGGAGCTCAAGGGCCGAGAGACTCTAAGGTCGGCTCTGCTATTCCCGAAGTCAAAGATGGCACGCGTGACAAGGGGTTTGGGCTTGAGTTGAATATTGGGAGCGATGTTGATTCGGCAAAAAGTAAAAATAATTCAACGTCTAACGCGGTTTCTCGTTTTTGTTGTAAAGTGAGAAAATTTCAACCGTTAATCAAAAGTCATTTCCTTAAATATGTTTGGGGAAGAACAAGTTTGAAGCGTAGTAGACGTCGGGATAAACATCGGTGGCATGAAAGTTATTTTATCGATGATATGATGAAAAACTCGGAGGAAGACGATGATGAGGCCGATTGTTGCTCGTGTTTCTCGTGTTGCTCATCCTCGGATTCGGAAACGTAGATTTCTTGGTTTAGTTGTGGTGTTTTAATGTTTCGGGGCTGGTTATGTTGGAGGTTTTCGTGTATGGTTTTTCGTTGGGTCTTTCGTAGCTTGGTTAGGGGCGTGAGGGCTCTTTAGTTTATCTCGCGTGTTTGTTCGGTTTGTTCATGTTTTGGTTGTTTGTGCGTTCGTGTGTAGTCTCGTGTGTTACTAGCTTCTTGCTAGTTTTGTGTATTTTGTTCTTTTTAATATAATAATATACTTGCCTTTCAAAAAAAAAAAAAAATTATCGCATCAAACTCAAACTCTCACTCTCACTCTCACTTCAGTGGAAATCAACGAACACTATCTGATAGTGCTCCAAACCAACATATATTTAGTCGCAATATCATCCCAATATGTAAAGTTTTTAGTTGTAATTGTTCTATTTTTAAGTTGTAATCGTTTAAATAAATAAATGTGAAGACAAAGCACGAAGATTAAAGAATTGAAGAAAAAGTGCCACTAAAACTGGAAAAGGGTCCCTAAAGGCATAGTGCACTCAAAAGCGTCCTAAAAAGTGAGTTAAAAGACTTTTGCGGATTTTGAGAGTTAAGGAAAATAATTTTTTATGCAAATTAAAATTTGCAAACCATATAGTACAAGATATTAAAGCGTACGAAAGGACGTTCAAAAATTCGGAACCGAAACATGAACCGAGCATCAACGTGCGAGTTAACGGAGCTAAAATTACAAGTCGACTATGCACAAGAATATAATATAATATATATATAATTATATATAATTATATATATATATATATATATATATATATATATATATATATATATATATATATATATATTAAATAAATATGTCGACAAGCTAGGAGCCAAAAGCATATGAGCTGGATCAGGAGGCCATGCGATCGAATGGCCTGGAGGCACAATTTCCATGCGATCGCATGGCAGCAATTTGCTGGTCAGGTGCTATAAAAAGGCAACGAATTGGATGAAATATACACATCTTTTTCCTTTCTTTCCTCTGATCAAATTATATATATTTATATTTATAAATTTAAGTTTAATTTAAGATTAATAATAATTGGGTTATTGTAAGAAATGTTTTAAGGTTTTGTAAGTAGAAATTCTGTCCGTGCAACGCTACGCAATTAATCACCACTGTAAGCTATGTTCTTCCTTTTTAAATTAATGTCTCGTAACTAAGTTATTATTATGCTTATTTGAGCCGAAGTAATCGTGATGTTAGACTAAATATTAAAATGGGGTTATTAGATTTTGTACCATAATTTGGGTTTGGACAAAAGACCGACACTTGTGAACATTAGACTATGGACTATTAATAGATGGAGGTATTGTCTAATTGAATGACAACTCATTGGAATCTGTCGAACATATCTTCAAATTAGTTAATCTAATAATTATTAAATGATTATGCATGTCCTATTTAGTGACGTTTATACGACATCTTTTACAAATAATTTAATTTAATCAATTGGATTGGGTAATTTATTATTCATTATGGCCAAGTGAATAAATTAATGTATCATGGACTAATTATAACAAGGGTGGATTACATACAAGGGTAATTGGTGTAATTGTTAATAAAGTATTAAAACCTTGGATTATACGCAGTCGATAACCTGATGTAATCATTAAACAAAGTATTAAAACCTTGTTACAGTTCGAATCCCTAATTAGTTGGAATATTTGACTTCGGGAATAAGGTTAATTTGACGAGCATTTTATAATTATGACTGATGAACTATTATAGACAAAAACCAGATAGGTTTCAAATAATCCAGGACAAAGGACAATTAACCCAGAGTAATAAATTAAAATCAAAACGTTAAACATCATGGTTACGGAAGTTTAAATAAGCATAATTGTTTTATTTTATATCTCATCGTACTTTTATTTACTGTCATTTTATTTACTGTCATTTTAATATAGTTATTTATTTTACGCATTTTAATTATTGTCATTTATCTTTACGCTTAAAATATAAAATCGACAAACCGGTCATTAAACGGTAAACCCCCCTTTTATAATAATAATACTTATATATATATAGTTATATTTTGTACAATATAGTTGTTAAAAATATAGTACGTATTCACCAGCTCCCTGTGGAACAAACCGGACTTACTAAAAACTACACTACTCTACGATTAGGTACAATGTCTATAAGTGTTGTAGCAAGGTTTAAGTATATCCCATCTATATAAATAAATAAAACTTGTGTAAATTGTATCGTATTTCGTAGTAAAAATAATTGTATTTTGTACACCACCGCTCGCACATCAAGTTTTTGGCGCCGCTGCTGGGGAGCCGAAAGCGAAACGCTATATAAAAAAAAAATTAGTTTTTAAGATATTTTTGCAAAAAATATCATATTTCTTATTTTGTAAAAATATTTTGTTAAAAATACAAAAATATAAAAACATAAAAAAAGTATATATATATATATATATATATATATATATATATATATATATATATATATATATATATATCTATTTAAGTACGTAAAAAGAAAATATATTTTAAAGTATAAAATTATTTTTCTTTAATTTTTATTATAAATATTACTTATATAAATTTAGTAAAGATTATAAAATAAAAATAAAAAAAATATACGATTGAACCTGTCGATTTTTTTTGCCTACACCCAATCTGAGCCTGCAGCCCATGCGATCGCATGGCCCAGACACATAACTCTCATGCGATCGCATGAGCCTATCTGACAGGAAACATAGTACAGTAATTAATACGATTAGGGTTTTTAATTTATATTTATTAATTAAGATTAGGGTTAATTAATTTATTATATTAATTAGGTTTTAATTTAATATAATTAGTTTTTAGTTTTATTTATTTTGTATTTTTAAGTTTTAATTAGTTTTATTAATATATAAAATTAATACTTTTATAAAATAATAATATAAAAATAATATTTTGATAAAAATAATTAATTTTATCATTTTTTGTCTCTTTTTATAAATTGAATATTTTTATTAGTTTAGTACGTAATTGTATATTTATTGTTCGTAACTAGTTTTAAACTTAGTGTTTGCCGTAGTTTATTTTTATTTCTAGAATTCTAAGATTTGCCGTAAAATCCCTTAAGTACTTTTTCGTTAGACTAAGATTTAGATGCTTTAAAATTTTACGACGTCGCTTATCACTTTAATATTTTATAAATTTTAGTGCCTTTTAAGATATTGCCGTTTTGGATATAGAATTCCTTTTAAGCTTTAATACCTTTAGACGTAAGTTTTAATATTTATTTTTCGACTGTTTGTTTTTCGACGCTTATTTTTCGACCTTTTATTTTTTGACGTTTTTCGACGCTCTTTTTCTTTCTTATTTCTCGACGCTCTAGTTTTTAGGACATAGAATTTTCTTTATCTTCTTTAAATTTCAAAACGAAAAATTATTTTAAGCGGTTAAATTGATAGACATCCAAAATTTTCTGGTTCGTAGTAATAGTTGGATTTGTTAGTGGCGAGTTGTGGGCTTCCGATTTAAAGGGTCCTGGCTATCTGCTGCATCTATTGGCTATTCGAAACGTGGTCAAAATCAGAAAAGTCTATTAATTTGATAACTTATATAATTTTTATCTTTTATAACTAATAGGATATTCTGTGAATGCACCGAGCAAAACGTTCACCACCTTTCATACGTTCACCACCTGTAACTCGATTAAGACATCTAGCCAATATTGTCGCCGTTGATTTTTCTTTAGAATCGTCATCTAGTCGACTAAGTACTCCAATTCAAATTTCCGATAATCCATTTTTTGAACTCGACCTCACAATTGAGAATCCGGAGGATATTCAAGGACAATTCCAAGATCCTGAACCACTAATCATTCCTCCTGAACTACAAACCGTTAAATAAGAATCCTCTAGTGATTCAGATTCAACAAATTCAATTATGGAAGTAACAGAACCTCTAAGTATGGAAGACCGAATGAGAGCGACACGCACGGGCCAAGGTCACGCTATTATTAAGCCAGACATTAATGGGCCAGATTATGAAATCAAAGGACAAATCCTACACATGATAACTAATCAATGCCAATATAGTGATACGCCAAAAGAAGATCCAAACGAACATCTTCGAACCTTTAATAGGATTTGTTCTCTATTCAAAATCAGAGAAGTTGAGGATGAACAGATCTATCTCATGTTATTTCCCTGGACTTTAAAGGGAGAAGCCAAAGATTAGTTAGAATCTTTACCTGAAGGGGCGATTGATACATGGGATGTTTTAGTTGAAAAATTTCTTAAACAATTCTTTCCGGCATCTAAAGCTGTGAGACTTCAAGGAGAAATTTTTACGTTCGCGCAAAAGCCAAAATAAACATTAAATGAGGCGTGGACAAGATTTAGAAAGTTGTTGAGAGGATGTCCGCAACATGGTTTAGACACTTATCAAATAGTACAAATATTCTACCAAGGTGTCGATGTTACTACACGAAAAGACATCGACATAACAGCTGGTGGTTCCATTATGAAGAAAACCGCTACCGAAGCTCACAAAATTATTGATAACACAGCCTCCCACTCGCATGAGTGGCACCAGGAAAAAATATCTTTCGTTCATCTAAAGTGGCTAGAGCCGATTCTTGCCATGACTTTGATTCTGTTTCCGCAAAAATAGATGCTTTCGAGAGATGAATGGAAAAGATGACTAAAGATATTCACGCAATACGAATCAGTTGTGAGCAATGCGGTGGACCACACTTAACGAAATATTGTCACATTGAGCAAACGATGGAACAACGTGAGAATGTTTCCTACATGAACCAAAGGCCTGGAAATAATTATCAGAATAATTATCAACTGCCAAGGCCAAACTTCAATTGAAATCAAAACATTCTTTACAATCTAAATGGATCCAACAATAACTCGTATAACTAACAAGGTCCGAATAACCAACCAACTCAAAACAACGCTTTCAATCAATAAAGACCTAGCTTGTATAAATCACCACAACAAACCGAAGAGAAAACGCCAAATCTGGAAGAAATGATGGCAAAGCTAATGGAATCTCAAACACAATTTATTACATCTCAAACCCAAACAAATGAGAGGTTTGATCAGTCATTAAGAACTCAACAAGCTTCCATTTTGAATCTAGAAAAACACGTAGGTACTCTTGCTAGCATGATGAGTGAGAGGAAAGAAGGAAAGCTACCGAGTAATACTGAAGTAAATCCTCGAAATGAGAATGTTAATATGGTGTCAACAAATTCTGAAAAACCATCATCAGAAGATGGGAAGGTTTTAGATGTGAGTAACAATGAAGAAGTTACAACACCACCACCACCCGAGTATGTAAAGCCAGTGGTGGCAACATACAGACCACCCATCCCGTTTCCAAGAAAAGGAGTTGAGTATGAGCAAGTAATAGGTAATAAAGTTTGTGATACCTCTGGAAAGAAGAAGAAGAATAAGAAAGTACAAGAAACAAAAACCGTAAAAATAAACCCGGTGAAGACAGTTCCACCAAAACCTCCACCCCGGGTGGGTGATCCGGGTGAATTTATTGTTCCTTGTATACTTAGTGATTGTGTCATATATGATGCACTAGCAGATTTAGGTGCAAGTGTGAGTGTTATGCCTCTTTCATATAAGAGATTAGGAGTAGGTGAGTTAAGTCCAACAGAAATGAGTGTTCGACTCTTTGATCAAACCATTAGGCACATAGTTGGTATTGCTGACAACCTACCCGTTCAAGTGGGTAATTTAACCATTCTAGTCGAATTTATTATCATTGACATAGAAGAGGACCCAAACATTCCTCTAATTTTAGGTCGACCATTCTTAGCGTCCACCGGGGCGTTATTTGATGTAAGAGGGTAGAATGACACTTAGTGATGGTGACAAATCGGTCACCTTTGTGATTCGGAAGTCTAAATCTCCACCAACCAAAACCGTTGAACCAACAAAAACGATTGGTAAAAACCATATTGATTTACCAACTCCAACGGTAGTGCTTAACAATAATAAAACACCTAAATGTGGGGAAGATGAAGCAACACCTAATGATGACCTGATAACAATGAACCCCGTTGTTGATATGAAATTAAATGACTCCGTTATTAATAGTTCAATGAAGAAACTTATTAAACGGATTCGCGATGCTAGAACCATGGGGAACTTTAAGTTATGTAACCGGTTAGTATCCAATCTATCGCCTAAAGAAAAGGCGAAACTAGTTGAATTTGTGGAAATTACACAGGAATCCGACCAATGGCTTAAAGCAAAAGTCACAGATATGCAAGTTAATTATGGTCCAAACGAAATTAACGATGAAGTTAATCACAATTTTAAAACCACAGCTACCTAAGTGTGGGGAGATTCAAATGTTCTAAAAAGAAAACGTTATTTAGAGTTAGTTGTTATGTTCTCGTGTAGTTCCGAGAATGGAATTCGATTGGTCTTTTCCACTAGCAGACACTAAAAAACTAGTTTTCTCCCTCCATTTTGAATTTTTTTTTGTAGGGTTTGTATGAAATTATACGCTTTTTAAATTTATGTTTTGTGTGAATTTAAAAATAAAAAAATTATTTTATTTCATTAAGTTTAAAAAATGATTTCTAAAGTTCATCGTAAGTTGAAGACTAGGTCATAGAATCGAAATTGCTTTACCCGAGGGCTGGGCAAAAAATTTTGTTATCATTATTTTTAATTTTATTGATCTAAAGTATACAAAAAAAAATTTAAAAAACCCAAAAAAATCTTTGCTTTTAAAATAATCGCTTTAAAAACGACAAATTTTAAATTTTGTCGAGGAACGGACTAGGTAAACGTACCGAAACTACTTAAAGTAAAAGGAAACAAAATTTTAAAAAAATTATTCATTTAAATTGTTTTAATAAATAAAGGTTTTATAAAAAAAATATATATATATTTATATATATATTATATATATGTTTGTAGTTTATCTTATATACAAAACAAGGTAAAACAGCGCACTTTCAAAGACCGATATTAAGTTCAACAAAAGCTACTAATTTTGACGACAAGACGCAAAATATCAAATGTGATATAAAATAATATGTTTGCAAACTCGGTATTTTTAATCATTTTTTTACACTAATCACCTTCCTGAATTTAAATTTTTACTGATTTCTTGCAAATGAGGGCATTGCATGATATCAAGTGTGGGGAAGGGTTATAAATTCTCTCGGGTTTACACTTGGTTTAATTGCCAAATTTTGTGAAAATTTGAAAATTTTTCAACTAAATGAATTAAAAATCATGTTTATACATATTTATGAACGATAAAACTAGGTGTTAATACCGAAATTATTGTTACCTCGGAGAGAACATAAATGGAGAAACAACCCAAAACGCTTGAATTCATTTAAAATGGAATAGAAGAGAATAAAAAGGCAAAGAAAAAAATAAATAAAAGCCAAGTGTGGGGAGAATGTACCAAGTTATTCAATTAAAAACTATCTATCACATGTTTCTGTAAAGTTATTGCAGGTGCTTTTGTTTTGGACTAAATTAACTATTTTACCCGGTTTATTGTAATAAAGATGAAAGAAAGATGGATCTACACGATGAATCAATTCCATCATTAAAACGAAGTAAAGTCTTCCGAAAAAGACACGCGCTTGTTGATTTAGGTCAGAAAGTTGTCATCCAGACCAGCTGTAGGTTGACGAAAAATCTAGAAAAGTCATCTCTAAAATCAGCAGGAAATCCACGGACCTCAGCATCAAACAGGGTCGCCAAGTGGTGAGACTTATCCTAACCATTAGAGGATCTGTCTCGTAAAATGGGGAGGGTACCGTGCAAATTAGCTTGATAAGACTAATGAATCAGACCTCCAGAAAGGATAATCTCCTTAAAGATTAAAAATCAGCTTTTAAGCCTGATATTACTCAATCCTTGAGATTGACCTTAAAGATTGAGAATTACAAACTCATGGAATTCGATGAAATCTAAACTCGAGCTTGAACGAGAAAATATTTTGATCAAATTAAAACCGATTTGTTTTTTGAAAACCTATTTTCAATGCGTTCATTACCATTGAACGTAAAATTCTAAGAATTCACCTGGAATTCATTAGGTTACCTGAACCAAATCGAGTGTCAACTGTAAGAACAGTGGTTGCATAGCATGGTCGAAGATAGGACCTTGTGCCAGACCGAAAAACAATAGGGTGATCTTTACTATTGCTCCTACAAAGGATAGTAATTGCATCCGACACATTTTTGACCATAATCATCTGCATGTCACGGGACATTGCCTTAATAGTTGCTTGTTCAACGCTTTCCTTTACAACTGGATGGTAGTTTACCAAAAGGTAATATACGGAGCAAGTATACTGGACGTATTGCTTTCCTAATACAAGGTTAGCAAGTGGGTGACACAAAACCGCAAGTTTTAAACTAAAATTTTAAAATCTGAAACCCACAAAACCCACAAAAATAATTTGCAAACACCGGTGAAGGGTTATTCCATAAAACTTATCTAGGGTAAAAGCTAGAATGAATTTTCAAAAGATCAAATGTTTTCATAAAGATCCAATTTCCTAAAGGATCTAAATTTTCATAGTCATGTGGGACTGTAAACCACATCGTTACTATCATTGTTTATACCGCCCTATCAAAATCACTGTTGTATAAAGTGTGAGAATAAAAAAGTGATTCGAGTGAAGTGTGATTTTATTTCAAGTTCTGTATTGCTTGAGGACAAGCAACGTTCAAGTGTGGGGATATTTGATAGTGCTCTAAATGAACATATATTTAGTATCAATATCCTTCCAATATGTAAAGCTTTTAGTTGTAATTGTTCTATTTTTATGTAATATTCGTTTAAATAAATAAGTGCAAAGACAAAAGAAGAAAATGACGATTTGAAGACGCAAATGACCAAAAAGCTCAAATGTACAAGATATAATTCAAGTGGTTCAATTTATTGATGAGAAACGTCTCAAAATTACAAGAGTATGAGCCGCAAAACGCAAAGTACAAGATATTAAATTATACGAAAGGACGTTCGAAAAACCAGAACCGGGACGTGAGCCAACTATCAACGCGCGACGCAACGGAGCTAAAATTACAAGTCAACTATGCACAAGAATATAATATAATATTTAAATAATTATATAAATTATTTATATATTATATATTATATTAAATAACATCGACAAACTCGCAAACAAAAAATATGTGAGCTGGATCTGACGGTCATGCGATCGCATGGGAAATAGGCATAAAACTCATGCGAGTGCATGAGCCCATGCGAGTGCATGAGATGTGCACTAAAATCTCATGCGACCGCATGAGTTACTGTAGCAGGCCATATCCTATAAATTCGCCAGTTTTCTGCGAGTTTTAATGTACCTTTTTCTAATATTTTCTCTTCTCCTCTCTGTAAACATAATATATATATATTTATAATTTTAATTTTAATTTTAATTTTAATTTAAGTTTAATAATAATAGGGTTATTGTAAGAAATGTTTTACGGGTTTTAAGTCGAAATTCTGTCCGTGCAACACTACGCGATTAATCACCACTGTAAGCTATGTTCTTCCCTTTTAAATTAATGTCTCGTAACTAAGTTATTATTATGCTTATTTGAGCAGAAGTAATCGTGATGTTAGACTAAATATTAAGACGGGGTTATTAGATTTTGTACCATAATTAAGGTTTGGACAAAAGACCGACACTTGTGGACATTGGACTATGACTATTAATAGATAAGGGGTATTGTCTAATTGAGCGACAACTCATTGGAATCTGTCGAACCTATCTTCAAATTAGTTAATCTAATAATTATTAAAATGATTATGTATGTCCTATTTAGTGACGTTTATACGACATCTTTTACGATCATTTAATTAATTATTCGGGTTGAGTAATTGATTATTCATTCTGAACAAGTGGGTAAATTAATATTCATGTCTCATTAAAACAGGGGTGGATTACATACAAGGATAATTGGTGTAATTGTTAACAAAGTATTAAAACCTTGGATTACGCGCAGTCGATAACCTGGTGTAATTATTAACAAAGTATTAAAACCTTGTTACAGTTCGAATCCCTAATTAGTTGGAATATTTAACTTCGAGAATAAGGTTAATTTGACAAGCATTTTATAATTATGACCGATGGACTATTATGGACAAAAACCAAATAGGTATCAAATAATTCAGGACAAAGGACAATTAACCCGGGTAACAATTAATTAAAATCAAAACGTCAAACATCATGATTACGGAAGTTTAAATAAGCATAATACTTTTATTTCATATTTCATCCTACCTTTATTTACTGTCATTTTAATTACTTCAATTTACTTTATCGCAATTTAAATTCTGTCATTTATATTATCGTCATTTATCTTTACGCTTTATTTAAAATCGACAAACCGGTCATTAAACGGTAAAACCCCCCTTTTATAATAATATTACTATATATAATTATATATATTTTTATATAAAAATAGTTAATAAAAATATAGCGTTAAACTCAGCTAGCTCCCTGTGGAACGAACCGAACTTACTAAAAACTACACTACTCTACGATTAGGTACAATGCCTCTAAGTGTTGTAGCAAGGTTTAGGTATATCTCAATCTAAATAAATAAATAAAACTTCTGTAATTTGTATCATATTTTGTAATAAAAATATAACTATTTCGTACCCCTCTGCTTTAACATCAGTTGTAGCAAGGTTTAAGTATATCTCATCTATATAAATAAATAAAACTTGTGTAAATTGTATCGTATTTCGTAGTAAAAATAATAGTATTTTGTACACCACCGCTCACACATCACTATCTATCATAATTTAGAGAGAATTTGAATAAGATATTAATCTAATTATGAAAAATGGGAAGCCAGATATTAGCTTATATACAAAGAACGAAATGTAAATTAAGCTAATTACAAGAAAAGCCCTCTAACAATATACATATATCTACACCCCCCTCAAGATGGAGGATGGGAATTTGACATCCCCAAGTTGGATAACAGTAGTTGAAACTGAGTTGAAGGTAAGATCTTTGTAAGGACATCTGCCATCTGATTTTGTGTTGGAAGATAGCTAAGCTCAATCAAGCCTTCCATGACTTTTTCTCGTGTAAAGTGGCAATCTAATTCAATGTGTTTCATACGTTCATGGAAAATAGGATTCTTAGCAATGTGAAGTGCCGACTGATTATCACAATGAAGAGTAACAGGCTGCAAATCGGTGACACCCAATTCATTGAATAACTGAACCAACGAAGTAATTTCAGCAGCAGCATGAGCCATGGCTTGATATTCTGCCTCGGAATAAGATCGGTAAATTGTTGATTGTTTCTTTGACTTCCAACTAATTGGAGAACCGCCAAACAAAATAACATATCCGGTGACAGAACGACGAGAAACAGGATAAGCAGCCCAGTTCGAATCGGAATAAGCATGTAGACTCAGATGTGTGGATCCGTTAAGAAGAATACCTTGACCACTTGTACCTTTCAAGTATTTCAGTAAATGAGTAACACCATCCATGTGAATTTGTTGTGGATTCTGCATAAACTGGCTTAAAGTCTGAACGGAAAAAGATAAGTCTGGCCGAGTGTGAGTAAGAAAATTAAGTTTGCCAATCAACGATCGATAATGAGATTGATTCGTGAGATATGGGCTACATGGATCAGAGAACTTCATATTTTGGGGTAGAGGAGTGATAGTAGGGGTAGCATCTAATAGTCCGACATCAGTAAGTAATTCCTGAGTGAACTTACGTTGAGCTAAAGTAATGCCATTGTCAAGATAATGAACCTCTATACCTAAGAAAAAACTGAGAAAACCCAAGTCTTTGATGGTAAATTCTTGGTGAAGAAAAGCTTTGAGTTGAGAGACGGAATCAGGGTCCGATCCGGTAACCAATATATCATCAACATAAACGGCCACAATAATTACCATCAACATTTTTTAAGAAAAGACTATAATCATTCTTAGATTGAGTAAAACCCTGAACATGAAGAGCATGAGAAAGTTTCTGAAACCATTGACGACTTGCCTGCTTGAGACCATAAAGAGATTTTCGAAGACGACAAACTTTGTTTTCCGGATTTGGGAGACCAAGGGGCATTTTCAAATAAACTTCTTCGGAAAGATCTCCGTAGAGAAACGCGTTGTTGACATCCATTTGATGTATAGGCCAACGTTTTGAAGCAGCGAGAGCAAGAATACTGCGAACAGTAGCCATTTTGAAGAAGGGAGAAAAAGTGTCGAAATAATCAACCCCCGCTTTTTGATGATTTCCTTGCACGACTAACCTGCCCTTCAATCGTTCTAAAGAACCATCATATTTTAGTTTAACTTTGTAGACCCAATGATTTCGTAATGCCTTTTTACCGGGAGGAAGGTCACATAATTCCCAAGTACCATTAGCTTGAAGAGCTTCGATTTCTCTATTCATAGCCATAACCCAATCTGGATTTTTAGAAGCCTCATTGTATGATTTTAGTTCTTTATAAGTGCAATTATTATCTGAAAATGTTTGACTTGAAGTTGGCAAGGTAGAGAAAGAGACAAGATTACACCAATGTTTGGGAGTGGCATTTTTGGGACAAATGAAGTCTTTTAGATGGGAAGGTTGACTTGGAGTACGAGTGGAACGGATAATGGGAATAGAATGATGAGAACTATCAGGTGCGGAAACAACAGAATGGGTAGTAGAAATGTTATTCGAACTAGCATTGGGGATAGATGTAGTATTGTGATCATGTAAAGGAGAATCATTGTGAAGTGGCGAAGAAGTAGAATCAGGAGGTATAGAAGGGTTTGTAACAGCAGGGATAAAATTATGAGACAAATCATCTAAAGGTAAAGGAAAGACAATGGAGTTAGAATATTTGGGTAAATAATGGAAAGGATAATGTTGCTCATGAAAAAAAACATCACGGCTGTAAATGATTTGGCGAGTAGTAAGATCAAGGCACTTGTAAGCTTTCTTGCCAAATGGATATCCTAAGAAAACACATGGAATAGCTCGAGGTTAAAATTTTAGACGGCCATGTTTAAGAGTAGAAACATAACAAAGGCAACCAAAGGAACGAATGTGATCGTATGATGGAACTTCATTCATCAAAAGTTCATATGGTGTTTTGTTATGAAGAATTGATAAAGGAAAGCGATTAAATTAATATGAAGCTGTAAGAATGCAATCACCCCAATATATAATCGGAAGATTAGCCTGAAAAAATAACGCACGGGCAGTTTCGAGCAAATGTTGTGTTTTCGTTCAACGACACCATTTTGTTGAGGTGTGGCATTGCAAGAAGTTTGATGGGTAATGCCTTTACTACAATAAAATTCAGTAGCTTTTGTATCTTTGAATTCACCGTCATTATCTGATCGAATTATTTTAACATTAATATTAAAGTGGTTCTCAATGTAAGCAATGAAAGCAGTGAGAGTTGGAAAGGCAGCAGATTTAGTGGCAAGTAAATGGGTCCAAGTTGTACGAGAAAAATCATCAACAATTGTGAGGAAATATCGAAACCCATTATGTGTAGCATGAGAGTATGGGCCCCATAGATTAACATGAATCATTTCAAAAATATTAGAGGTTTTAATATTGCTTGAAGAAAATGAAAGTCGATGCATTCTAGCTTTTGGACAAGTATTACAAATTGTATCAGATACAACAAGAGGATTACATGTCAAAGAACTAATACAGTTAATCCTATTAAAAGGTAAATGTCCAAGACGGCAATGCCACAGGTGAGCCGAATGCTTATTCGAAGAAGCTGAAAGGGACAATGGGCGCGCAGGAGGTTGGTTACTTGGTGGAGCAGCAAAATAGAGACCTTGCTTGAAATCACCAAGGACCAGTGGATGCTCCATTGAAGGAACCTGAAGAACACAAGAAGTAGGAGTGAAAGTGAGTGATGCATTGTATTGATACAAAATTTTGTAGACAGAGAG
Source organism: Rutidosis leptorrhynchoides (assembly GCF_046630445.1). Lineage (NCBI taxonomy): Eukaryota > Viridiplantae > Streptophyta > Magnoliopsida > Asterales > Asteraceae > Rutidosis > Rutidosis leptorrhynchoides. The sequence goes on from NC_092334.1 coordinate 128,428,565, forward strand.
AAGATTGAAATATAAATCTGGGACATGAAGAACATTTGTAAGAATAATATTTGCACTTAAACGAATCAAACCAACATGATGAACTTTCGCCTTATGACCATTAGGCATTTCAATGTAACATGGTTTGTGAACAACCGTATACTCAAAAAAACTGTCAAGATGTGGCGTCATATGATCAGTAGCACCACTATCGATAACCCATCGATAGTCAGAACATGTAGAAAGAAAACAAAATCACTTACCAGCCATAAATGCCGCAGAGATACTCGGAGAAGGATCATTCTGAGAAGAAATGTTGTGGTTTGCAAGCATGGCTCAGAGAAAGCAGGAGCAACTGAAGAAATAGTGGAAGATGTTATAACAGAGGCGTCGGTTGCATTCGCTTGAACTGAGTGAACCGAGTTAACCATTTTCTTGTCACGATTACCAGAATTATTTTTATAACACCGATCATTGGAGTGACCCCAAGCACTACAATAAGTACAATAAAATTTCGAATGACGACCATTGGGAGCAAGACCAAACACAACTCCTTGCGAATTGGTAGTAGTGTTGTTCCATTTGGAATTTTCGGAAGGTGACTGTTTGGAATTATTGTACCTGTTAGCGACAAGAGCAGTGGAATCAACGCCCACCGAAAATGAAGTGTTACATTCACGTTGAGATTCTTCTTGAATAATCAATCGATATGATTCACTAAGAGAAGGTAACAGAGTCCGCATAAGAATGTTGCCCCGAACAAGCACATATACATCATTCAAACCCATTAAAAACTGCATGACCACAAGAACATGCGGGGATAGCAAGCAGTACATGTATTCATCCCAAGCAGTCTTTAATTGAGTATAGTAAGTAGCAACAGAATTATTTCCTTGAGACAAGGATGATATAAACTTATGAACTTGAAACTTGCGTGGAATATTAGATTGGGAGAACCGTTCTCTCAAATCAGCCCAAATTTCCGCAGCAGTTGAAAAATATAGAACACTTCTACGAATGTCAAATTCAACGGAGTGTAGACCCATGAAATGACTAAATTGTTACAACGATCCCAAGATGCGAGTTGAGAAGAATCATCAGATGGGCGAACACATGTGCCTGTAACAAATCCTAATTTGTTCTTTGCACTGAGAAAGATTTCAGCAGAACGTCTCCATTCATTATAATTATCACCGGATAATTTTTGCGATGCCAAAGTAATGTTATTTGATGTGTCGTTTTGATGAACATAAAGTTCATCGTTAACAGAGATAACATTTTCTCCCTCATAAATGGAAGAATTTGAACCAGACTGTGCCATGATTGAAGAAATTAAAAAAAAAAAAAACAAGAACAAAGAAGCAGTTAATTATGTAAATTGGAAGCAGTTATAGGAAGTTAAGAATTGAATTTGGAAAGATGGAACAATAACCTCTCTGATACCATCATAATTTAGAGAGAATTTGAATAAGATATTAATCTGATTATGAAAAATGGGAAGCCAGATATGGGCTTATATACAAAGAACGAAATATAAATTAAGCTAATTAAAAGAAAAGCCCTCTAAAAATATACACAAATACAAATATACATATATCTACAATCTACCTACTAACTAAGATTAATAACAATATTTTTATACTTATTCTCATTCTCATTCCTCTAAATCCATAATTTCATTCCAACCTTCAATCTACCTATCTAATTCATTTCATGGAACCACTTCAACAACAACCGCCTCCTGATCAAGAACAATTAAACACACCAACCCTAAATTATAAGGTATGCATATATTACATATATCAACTCTTTTGCTTCCTTCATTCGTTTTTTCCCTACGATTAATCTTCTTTGCTATGTATATTATAATTAATTCGCCTCGATCATGCATGTTTTTGAAAACATGTATTCTCAAAGTCTCCATCCAGTGTGTTGGCTGCAAGCGAAAAGTCAAGAAAGTCCTTCAATGCATTGAAGGTATATATGACGTGTTTATATACAACATATAGTAGCTGTTATATTTGTAACCTTTTCTTATATATGATTTTCTCATTAAAACAAGTTTTTATGATAATGCTGTCACGATAAGTAGGTTTCTAGTTTTAAAAATCATTTTCATCCTTTTAACATATAAAACACACTAAATGACTAATTTAAATAAAGGTCGTCATTAAATTATTATAAATGATTAATCTTTAGGTTGATAGTTATTATACACGCTTAATTTTGCTTTTCAGATTTAAGATTACTGCATGCTTTTGTTAGTATTTATGTTGATTTCTGATAAGGAAAATGTTAGTTTTGCAGGAGTATATACCATTGATATTGATTCAAAACAACACAAAGTTACGGTTTTTGGCAACATTGAAGTCGACACTCTTATAAAGAAGCTAATCAAGGCCAGAAAACTGTTGAGGTGTAGGCTTCGGTAGTAAGCCCAATAAAAATAGGCCCGGAGTTTACTTGGTGACCAAGTCAGGGTCTGGCCAACCCTAATTGGTTAGACCGACTTTTATTGTTCTTTCTTAGTCTATATATAGTCTCTCATTTGTACATGTATTGTTATCACCTCCAAATTAATAATAATACTCTCTAGTTCCAAAGTGGATGTAGGTTTCACCTAGAAACCGAACCACTATAATTCTCGTGTTGTTTTTATTCTGTGTTTATTATTCGGCTTACTTGTTTGTGATTGTTAATCAATTAGGGTTGATAATGCTAAAAACGAACATATATTTCATAGCATTATCCCTCAAGAAAGACAAGCTTTTAGTTGCAATTGTTTTATTTACAAGTGATATTCGTTTAAATAATAAAAGGTGAAGACAAAAGACAGATTTGACGAATATAAGACACAAACGACCAAAAAGCTCAAAAGTACAAAGTACAATCAAAGTGGTTCAAATTATTGATGAGAAACTTCTCGAAATTACAAGAGTACAAGACGCAAAACGCAAAATACAAGATATTAAATTGTACGCAAGGACGTTCGAAAATCCGGAACCGGGACCAGAGTCAAATCTCAACGCTCGACGCAACGGACTAAAAATTACAAGTCAACTATGTACATAAATATAATATAATATTTAAATAATTCTTAAAATTATTTTTATATTATATTTATTTATTAAACCGTCGGCAAATAAACAAACAAAGAAATGTGAGCTGGAAAAGTAGGCCATGATATCGCATGGCCAAGCAGTGTTAAATCCATGCAATCGCATGGCAGTAGGTACCTGGCCACATCTATAAATTTCAGCGTTTTCGGACGAATTTTTTCATATCTTTTTCTTCTCCTCAATCTCAACGTATATATATATATATATATATATATATATATATATATATATATATATATATATATATATATTTTAATTTTAATTTTAATTTTAATAATAATAAGGGTATGTTAGCGAATGTTGTAAGGGTGTAAGTCGAAATTCTGTCCGTGTAACGCTACGCTATTTTTAATCATTGTAAGTTATGTTCAACCTTTTTACATTAATGTCTCGTAGCTAAGTTATTATTATGCTTATTTAAGCCGAAGTAATTGTGATGTTGGGCTAAAAATATTAAGACGGGGTAATTGGGCTTTGTACCATAATTGGAGTTTGGACAAAAGAACGACACTTGTGGAAATTAGACTATGGGCTATTAATGGGCTTTATATTAACTAAACGATACCTCGTTAATTTAATATATAGACTTATAATTTGACGTATTTATATATAACCACATACGCTCGACTGGGTACGGTGGGCGGGATATCTATAAATACCAATAATTGTTCATTTTACCGGACACGAAACTGGATTAATAGTTAATAGACTTGTTGAAACAGGGGTGGATTACATTCAAGGGTAATTGGTGTAATTGTTAACAAAGTAATAAAACCTTGGATTACACGCAGTCGATAACCTGGTGTATTCATTAAACAAAGTATTAAGACCTTGTTACAATTCGAATCCCCAATTAGTTGGAATATTTGACTTCGAGAATAAGAATAATTTGACGAAGACTTCCGCACTTTATGATTATGACTGATGGACTATTATGGATAAATCCGTATGGACATATCAAATAATCCAGGACAAAGAACAATTAACCCATGGTAATAAACTAAAATCAACACGTCAAACATCATGATTACGGAAGTTTAAATAAGTATAATTCCTTTATTTCATATTTAATTTCCTTTATTTCATATTTAATTGCACTTTTAATTATCGCACTTCAATTTATTGTCATTTTAATTATCGTATTTTTTAATTATCGCAATTTTATTTTCCGTTATTTTATTTATCGCACTTTAATTATTGTCATTTACTTTACGCTTTAAATTAAGTTATATTTATTTTTAATATTTTACATTAGGTTTTAACTGCGACTAAAGTTTTAAAATCGACAAACCGGTCATTAAACGGTAAAAACCCCCTTTTATAATAATAATACTACTTATATATATATATATTTATATATTTACAAATATAGTTTTAAAAAAATAAAGCGTTAAACTTGGCTAGAGTTCCCTGTGGACGAACCGGACTTACTAAAAACTACACTACTGTACGATTAGGTACACTGCCTATAAGTGTTGTAGCAAGGTTTAGGTATATCCACTCTATAAATAAATAAATAACTTGTGTAAAATTGTATCGTATTTAATAGTATTTCCTTATAAAAATATAACTATTTTGTATACACCTCTACGCACATCAAGTATTTTTGGCACCGCTGCCGGGGAAACTAAAACGCCGAAAGCGCAACGCTATAAAAAAAGATTTTTATTTAGTTCTTTTTATAAAAATATACGTCTTAAAAATTAAAAATACAAAAATATAAAAAGAAAAGAAAAACAAAAATTATATATTTTTAATAGTTTGTTAAAATTATAAAATTATAAAGTTTTTATTTTTATTTAAAAATTAAGTTTTTATTTAATTTTTATATATATTTTGTATAAATATAAATCACAAAACAGAAAAAAAAAAAATATAAAAACTCTCGGGCCCGAACACTGTTGCAGACCAGAATCGTGGCCCAGATCCAAGAGTCATGCGATCGCATGGATTGTATGAACAAAACTCATGCGACCGCATGATCAGCCCTGACACGCCAGGTTTGACCTGATTACAGCAATAATTACGGAGTATATTATTATTATTATTATTATTATTATTATTAAAACCCTAATTAAGGTTTAGTTTTTAATTATTTAGTTTAGTTTTATTATTTAATTTGTATTATTAAGTTTAATTAGTTTTTATAAATATATAAAATTAATACTTTTATAAATAAATAATATAAAAATAATATTTTTATAAAAATTGTACTTTTTACAACTTTAAGTTTATTTTTATATTTTGTATCTTTTTATTTGTTTTAGCGTAATATTTGTATTTTTCGTTAGTATTTAGTTTTAAGTCATAGTTTTTGCCGTAGTTATTTTTATTTCTAGATTTTTAGGTTTTGCCGTAAAATCCCTTAAGTGCTTTTTCTTTAGAATAAGATTTTGGTGCTTTAAAATTTTGCGACGCCGTTTTATAAATTTTAGTACCTTTTTAAGTTTTTGCCGTTTTGGATATAGAATTTCTTGTAAGCTTTAATATTTTTAGACGCAACTTTTAATTCTTAGTTTTTAGACTTTTAAGTTTCGACGCGCTACGTTCTTTTTATTATTTTTCGACCTTTTATTTTTCGACGTTTTCCGACGCGCTCTTTTTCTTTCTTATGTCTCGCCGCTCTAGTTTTTAGGACTTAGAATTTTCTATTTCTTCTCTAAAATTTCTTTAAATTTCAACGAAAAATTATGTTAAGCGGTTAAATTGATAGACATCCAAATTTTCTGCTTCGTAGTAATAGTTGGATTTGTTAGTGGCTGAGTTGTGAGCTTCCGATTTAAAGGGTTCTGGCTCCCTGCTGCATCTATTGGCTATTCGAAACGTGGGCAAGAGCAGAAAAGTCTATTAATTTGATAACTTTAATAATTTTTATCTTTTATAACTAATAGGATATTCAGTGAATGCACCGAGCAAAACGTTCACCACCTTTTGTACGTTCACCACCTGTAACTCGATCAAGACATCTAGCGAATATTTTCGCCGTTGATTTTTCTTTAGAATCGTCATCCAGTCGACCAAGTACTCCAATTCAAATTTCCGATAATCCATTTTTTGAACCCGACCTCACAATTGAGAATCCGGAGGATATTCAGGGACAATTCAGAGATCCTGAACCATTAATCTTTCCTCCGGAACCACCAATCATTCAAACGGAGATTGTCGAGGAATAACCCATTAAATCAGAATCCTCTAGTGATTCAGATTCAACAGATTCAATCATGGAAAATCTGGAACCTCTAAGTATGGAAGACCGAATGCGAGCTAAACGCACTGGCCAAGGTCACGCAATTACTCAACCTGACATTAATGCGCCAGATTATGAAATCAAAGGAAAAATCCTACACATGGTAACTAATCAATGCCAATTTAGTGGTGCACCGAAGGAAGATCCAAATGAACATCTTCGTACCTTTAACAGGATTTTTACTTTATTCAAAATAAGAGAAGTTGAGGATGAACAGATATATCTCATGTTATTTCCCTGGACTTTAAAGGGAGAAGCCAAAGATTGGTTAGAATCGTTACCTGAAGGGGCGATTGATACATGGGACATTTTAGTTGAAAATTTTCTTAAACAATTCTTTTCGGCATCTAAAGCCGTGAGACTTCAAGGAGAAATTGTTACGTTCACGCAAAAGCCAAATGAAACTCTATATGAGGCGTGGACAAGATTTGAAAAGTTATTAAGAGGATGTCCGCAACATGGTTTAGACACTTGTCAAATAGTACAAATATTCTAACAAGGATGCCACATCACTACAAGAAAAGACATTGATATAGCAGTTGGTGGTTCCATTATGAAGAAAACCGCAACTGACGCTTACAAAATTATTGATAACACTGCTTCCCACTCACATGAGTGGCACCAAGAAAAAGATATCGTTAGATCATCTAAAGCAGCTAGAGCCTATTCTAGCCATGACTTAGATTCCATTTTCGCAAAAATAGATGCTGTCGAGAGACGAATGGAAAAGATGACTAAAGATATTCACTCAATACGAATTAGTTGTGAGCAGTGTGGAGGACCACATTTGACAAAAGATTGTCTCAGTATTGAACTAACAATGGAACAAAGAGACAATGTTTCATACATAAACCAAAGGCCTGGAAATAATTATCAGAATAATTATCAACCGCCAAGACCAATCTACAATCAAAACCAGAATTATAACTAAAATGTTCCATACAACAACCAACAAGGTCCTAGTAATCAACAAGTATCCAATAATACTTACAATCAGCAAAGACCTATTTTTCAAAACAAACCACCACAAACCGATGATAAAAAGCCAAATTTAGAAGACATGATGTCAAAGCTAGTTGAATCTCAAACTCAATTTTTCACATCTCAGAAACAAACCAATGAACAAAATGCTCAAGCATTTAGAAATCAACAAGCTTCTATTCAAAACTTGGAACAAGAAGTGAGCAACCTAGAAAGGTTGATAGGTGAAAGAAAACCGGGAAGTCTACCTAGTGATACAAATGCTAACCTCCGGAATGAAACAGCTAAAGCCATTACCACAAGAAGTGGTATTACACTTAAACTACCTGAAATGCCTGAAATTTCTGATGAAGCTATTCCTAATCCACAAGAACCACAATCTGAGCAAGATAAGGAAACAAAACCGGTAGTTGAAAAGGTTAATGAAGATAACATAGTTAAAGCTAAACCTTATGTTAAACCATACCAACCACCACGTCCTTACCCGAGTAAAATGAGAAAAGAAAAACTTGAAGTCGAGCAATCCAAATTCTTGGATATGTTTAAACAAATAAATGTCAATCTTCCTTTCATTGATGTAATTTCAGGAATGCCTAGATATGCTAAATTTCTGAAAGATCTAATCACAAATAGAAAGAAAATGAAAGAACTCTCGGCTGTTATTATGAATGCTAATTGCTCTGCAGTACTATTGAATAAGATACCAGAAAATTATCTGATCCAGGAAGTTTCACGATTCCATATTTTCTGGGTAGTCTTAGTTCAATAGAAGCATTGGCAGACTTAGGTGCTAGTATAAATTTAATGCCATATTCACTATACGCTAAACTAGACCTTGGAGAATTGAAACCAACACGAATAAGCATACAACTAGCCGATCGATCAATAAAATATCCTAGAGAGATAATGGAGAACATGCTAGTTAAAGTTGGTACTTTAGTATTTCCAGTAGATTTTGTTATTCTGGACATGGAAGAAGATTCTCGAGTTCCTCTCATATTAGGAAGACCATTCTTAAATACGGCTAAAGCAATAATAGACGTGTTTGGTAAGAAACTGACCCTAAGTATAGAGGACGAGAGTGTTACCTTTTCAGTTGATAGAGCAATGCAATACCGCAATCTGCAGATGATACATGTTATTATATTCAAAATATAGATTCACATGCAGAATTGTTAGAAGAATTACCAGAATTACAAGGAACAGGATAATGTTCTTTAGGAGAAGGAACTGAACCAATTGATGAAACTGAAATGTTAGCTACACTTATGGCTAATGGATATGAACCGACAATAGAAGAAATTCAAATGCTAAAAGAAGAAGACAGATATCGATATAAATCATCGATAGAAGAACCACCGACATTAGAATTAAAGCCACTTCCAAACCATTTGGAATATGCTTATTTACATGGTGAATCTGAATTACCTGTAATAATATCGTCTTCTCTTACTGAAAATGAAAAATCTCAACTCATTTATGTGCTAAAAGCTCATAAACCAGCTATTGCATGGAAAATTCATGATATTAAAGGAATAAGTCATTTGTATTGCACACATAAAATCCTTATGGAAGAAGGTCATAAAACATATGTGCAACGCCAAAGAAGACTAAATCCTAATATGCAAGATGTTGTTAAGAAAGAAGTTATTAAACTGCTAGATGCAGGTTTAATTTATCCAATCTCTGATAGTCCATGGGTAAGCCTAGTTCAATGCGTACCTAAGAAGGGTGGCATGACTGTCATCACAAATGAAAAAAATGAGTTTATTTCTACTAGGACTGTAACAGGATGGCGTGTCTGTATTGATTATAGAAAATTAAATGACGCTACCAGAAAAGATCACTTTCCCTTACCTTTCATTGATCAAATGTTGGAAAGATTAGCCGGAAACAGTTACTATTGTTTTCTTGACGGTTTTTCCGGATATTTTCAAATCCCGATAGCACCCGAAGATCAAGAGAAAACCACATTCACGTGCCCTTATGGTACTTTTGCTTACAAACGTATGCCATTTGGACTTTACAACGCCCCTGCAACCTTTCAAATGTGCATGATGGCGATTTTTCACGACATGATAGAAGAATGCATGGAAGTTTTCATGGATGATTTTTCAGTCTTCGGTGATACATTTGAATCATGTCTAGTTAATCTTGAACGAATGCTTATTAGATGCGAACAATCGAATCTAGTTCTTAATTGGGAGAAATGCCATTTCATGGTTAAAGAAGGCATAGTTCTTGGTCATAAAATTTCAAAGGAAGGAATTGAAGTGGATAGAGCTAAAGTAGATGTAATTGCAAAACTTCCACATCCAACCAATGTTAGAGGAGTTAGGGGTTTTCTAGGGCATGCCGGTTTTTACCGACGTTTCATAAAAGATTTTTCTAAAATTGCCACTCCTATGAATAAACTCCTAGAAAAGGATGCTCCATTCATCTTTTCAGATGAATGCATCAAATCTTTTAATATTCTTAAAGAAAAACTCACTAATGCGTCGATCATGATAACTCCAAATTAGAATCTACCGTTTGAACTAATGTGCGATGCAAGTGATTTTGCAATGGGAGCCGTTTTAGGACAAATGATTGAAAAATGATTTCAACCTATTTATTATGCTAGTAAGACGTTACAAGGAGCACAAACGAATTACACAACTACTGAAAAAGAACTCCTTGCTATTGTCTTTACTTTTGACAAATTTCGTTCATATCTCGTTCTAGCTAAAACGATGGTCTATACTGACCATTCTGCTCTTAGATACCTATTTTCAAAACAAGATGCCAAACCACGATTAATTCGTTGGATCTTACTCTTACAAGAGTTCGATATTGAAATCCGAGATAAAAAGGGAGCAAAAAATCTCGCCGCTGATCATCTTTCTCGTCTTGAAAATCGTGAATTTGAAGTTCTAAATGAATCGGCCATACAAGACAACTTTCCTGATGAATATCTATTGAAGATAGATTATAATGAAATTCCATGGTTTGCAGACTATGCAAACTACTTAGTATGTGGATTCCTTGAAAAAGGGTTGTCGTACCAAAAACGAAAGAAATTCTTTAGTGATATAAAACACTATTTCTGGGAAGATCCACATTTGTTTAAAAGTTGTCCCGATGGAATAATACGCCGATGTGTATTCGGAGATGAAGCTTGTCAAATCTTAAACCATTGTCACACAGGACCAACAGGAGGGCATTATGGGCCTCAACTCACAGTAAGAAAAGTTTACGATGCTGGATTTTATTGGCCTACAATTTTCAAAGATGCACACCTTCTTTGCAAATCCTGTGATGCTTGTCAAAGGGCCGGAAAAATAAGTCAACGTGATGAAATGCCACAAAATGTCATTCAAGTATGTGAAGTATTTGACATTTGGGGTATTGACTTTATGGGTCCATTTCCAAAATCTCATAATAATCTCTACATTCTCGTTGCCATTGATTATGTATCTAAATGGGCGGAAGCACAAGCTCTCCCGAATAACGATGCACGAGTTGTAGTCAACTTTTTAAAACGTCTTTTTGCAAGGTTCAGAAAACCGAAAGCTTTAATAAGTGATCGGGGTACTCATTTTTGTAACAATCAACTTGAGAAAGTTCTCAAAAGATATGGAGTAACTCATAAAATCTCAACTGCTTATCATCCACAGACAAGTGGACATGTTGAAAATACCAACAGAGCTTTAAAACGTATTTTAGAGAAAACCGTAGGATCAAATCCGAAGGAATGGTCCATGAAATTAGAGGATGCACTCTGGGCTTTTAGAACAGCCTACAAAACTCCAATTGGAACCACACCTTTTAAACTCGTTTACGGAAAAGCATGTCATCTTCCAGTAGAAATTGAACACAAAGCATTTTGGGCTTTGAAGACATGTAATCTTGATTTACATGAAGCCGGACGTCTACGATTAAGTCAACTAAATGAATTAGAGGAATTAAGACTTGAGGCATATGAAAATTCGTTAATCTATAAAGAAAGAACGAAGAAATGGCATGATAAAAGAATCAGAAGTTCAAAAGAATTTAAAGAAGGAGACAGAGTTCTTCTTTTCAATTCAAGATTCAAGCTACTTCCTGGAAAATTGAAATCAAGATGGTCTGGACCATTTATAGTCAAAAGAGTTTTCCCATACGGAACAATAGAGTTAATAAATTCAAATGGGATTGAATTTAAAGTTAATGGTCACATAATTAAACATTACATACATGGTCCGATGAAAGTTGACAACGAAGTCAATCATAATTTCACCACCCAAGAAAACCTTCAAAATGAAAACATAAATATGTTATCAACAACATATGAAAAATCAAAATTGAAAAATGGGGAGGATTCAAATTGGAGTGATGAAGAAAAATTTCTATACAAACCTCCCATTCCAAGAAATTAAGAAAAAGAAGTTCAAAGAGAAGTGAAAGAACCAAGAAAAGAACAACCGAAAAAGATTTACAAACCAACTCGACTTACTAAAGTAGGAGACCCGGGCGAATTTATCATTTCTTGCTTGCTTAATGATGGTGCTGTATATAATGGACTCGCAGATTTAGGAGCAAGTGCAAATATTATGCCTCTTTCCTTATACAAAAGATTAGGTATGGGTAAATTAAAACCAACCAAAATAGGTGTTCAATCATTTGACCTAACTATTAAACACCCGGTTGGAATAGCAAATAATTTACTTGTTAATGTGGGAAGTTTGACTTTTGTTGCAAACTTCATAGTTATTAATATGGAGGAAAACCTTGATATTCCTCTAATTTTAGGTCGCCCATTTTTAGCAACCACCGAAGCGTTCATTGATGTAAGAGAAGGTAGAATGACACTTAGGGATGGTGATAAATCGATCACCTTTGTGAACCGAAAGTTTAGATCTCCACCAACCAAAACTGTTAAACCAATAAAAACACATAAGTGCGGGGAAGATGAAGAAACACTTAATGATGATCCGATCACAAAGAACCCCGTTGATGATACGAAATTAGATGAACCCATTTTTAACAGTTCAACGAAGAAACTTTATAAACGGATTCACGATGCTAGGATTAAGGGAAACTTTAAGTTATGTAACCGATTAGTATCCAATTTATCACCAAAAGAAAAAGCGATATTAGTTGAATTTGTGAAAGTTATGGAGGAAATCAACAAATGGATTGAAGCAAAAGTCAGAGATATACAAGTTGTTGATGATCCAATTAAAAATAACGTTAATCACAATTTCAACACCACATCTGACTAAGTGTGGGGAGGTTCGAATCTTTTTAGGGTAATATTTATTTCTGTTAGAGTTAGATATTCTGTTTTCGTGTAGTTCTCGAGAATGGAATCCGAATGGTCTTTCCCTAGCAGACCCTAAAGAACTAGTCTTCTCCCCCATTCTGAATTTTTATTTTTATTTTTAGGTTTTACGAGATGAAGAATTCCTTTGATCTAAACCATGGTCTAATGCTACATGCTATGATTACTAAACGTAATAATGACACACTTCCAAGTGAACTGGTATCATTCATAAGAGATAAAATGGACGGAGTAAGAAAAGAACTCAGAAAAGATCATCATAAGATACATTTTGGTAAAGGAAAATCAAAATCCGCAACAAAAAGAAGAGCACGACACCTTGAAAGATATTATAAATGCGGAAAATGGTCACACGAAGGTAAATGTTCAAATAATCAAACATATTCAAATACCGAATTTGTTACTCTATGCAGAGAATGACCGTTCATATGTTTAGAAGAAAAGATATTGAAGATTCGAGGTTATGCTTACGTAGCTATGGAGAACCAAATCACACGACTCTCATATGAGTCGGCTAAAGCTGGTATCTGAGAATTCTTTCTCACAGGTAAGTATGTACAGTTTTTATTTTTATTTTATTGCTTTTAACCTTTTGATAATAAACGCTAAATCGTTCGCTATAAAGTATTAAATTGGTATTCAATAAAATTAGGTATGCGTAACCGAAATTATTGATTTCATGCAAAAATTTATTACATCACTGCGAAATTTACCATTTATTCATAAGGTATAAATATCTTTAATCAATCAACCCAAAAATATTTCAAAAATTCGTCATGAGTAAAACTAGGTAATATAGCCGAAATTACTTTACCGAAAAGAGGGGCGTATATTTTTGACAATATTTGATTGATTAAAGCGGGATAAAAGGCCAAAAAGATTTTTAATTTTATTTTTACTTTGTTTTTAAAATTAATATTAAATTATTATTGTAAACTTTTTAAAATCAATATATTTAAGTTTGTAAATATTTGAAAAATTAATATTTTTAATATAAGTTTGTATGTATAAAAATGATATTAATATGAATTTTTAATTTTATACATTTTAAATTTAAGTTTGGTGTGAATTTAAAAACAAAATTTTTTTTTACTTTATTTCATTAAGTTAAAAATATGATTTTTAAAATTCGTCGTGAGTTGAAAACTAGGTCATTGAACCGAAATTGCTCTACCCAAGGGAGGGACGAGAACTTTTATTATCATTATTTTTAATCTTATTTAATTAAAGTAAGCCAAAAACATTAAAAAAAACTCAAAAATCTTTACTTTTAAAACCGAGCTTTGAATTGAAAAATTTTAAAATTTTGTCAAGGGACGGACTAGGACAACGATCCGAAACACCCTCACTCCTAAAAAGAAACAAATTTTTAAAATTTTATTAATTTATGTTTTATTAGTATAAGGTTTTTATAAAAAAAAAAAGAAAAAAAAAAGCAAAACGCAACTGTACTCGGACCTCATGCGATCGCATGGGATTTGGCCTTCAGAGCCATGCGATCGCATGGAACTGAAAACCTGGCCAGGATCAAATACCAGCTCGCTGCTTCTGCTCTCCCCACAACACACACACATATCACGAACACACACACAAACTTTCTCAATTTTCATCATTTTAATACCAAAATTCACCAAATTTCTTGCTACAATCCGCTCTAATCATGAATTTGATAAGAAGTTTATCAAGAAGGGTAACAAATTCACCCCTAAACCTCTTTAAATTTGATTTTTAGTGTTCTTGAGTTATAATTTTCCTAATTTGATTTTGTTAATTTCTAGTGTAATTAGAGTTAAATTGTTAGTATATTATGCATGTATAACCTAGATTGATGCTATTTAACATGATTTGAAGCCAAAAACTTCAAAATTTTTAGGAATCTAGGGTTTGTGTTCTTGAGCAATTTGGGGCTTTTTGATATAAACAGGTTATGGCCAATTTTTGTCATGAATTATTGCTAAATTAAGTAGTGTAACATGTTTAGGTAGCTAAATAATCCGAACTTTGATCCTAAACATGATTTTTGAGAGTTAAAGTGGACTTTTTAAGTCTAAAATTCATGAACTTGATTAATTTGATATAATTGCCATTTGAGACTGGTTTAATTGTTAGTAATGACTATTTTGACATGATATTTGAATTGAATGCTTATGAACTTTGTAAACATTTTCATATATGCTTATTTGAAAAAGTGTAGAATTGTTAAAATTGTGAAAATGTGTATAGGTTTAATTTTGATTAAACATGTTATTGTAATTGTGTTAATTTGTTATTTTGCTAACACTAATGCATATTTGGATGCACAAATTTTGTGTTTAATGTGTTTTGCAGAGATTTACTAATACTGATAGTGCATCATCATCATCTAGACAACCACAACCGGAACCTGAGCCAGAATTGCAATACGAGCCAGAACCCGAACAAGAACCACAACAGGAACAACAACATCAACCTGATCAACACATACCTTATTATGATCCGCTACAATTTGTTGATGCCTTCATAGTATTTCCGATGCATCCGCCAGTAGAATACCCAACGATTCCTGAACACACGTTGCATCCTAATCTAAGATTCGATAGAAGCTGGAGAGATTACCTGACATATCAAAGTAACAAATTCAAACTGATACCGAAAAATGTAGAAGTGCCAAGGGTAATCGATTGGGAGCCTTTAGAAATGGTCCAACTAGTTAACTCAGTTAGGGAGCATCTGATCCAAAGGTATGGCAGTTCTTCTTTTCCCGATTGGGAACGTCTATTCACCATTCGTAGGCCTGTATATAAGGAATGGTGTGTTGAGCTTATGAGTACTATTTCGTTAAATGTGGATGTAGATAGATTAGATGATAGAAGTTTTCTTAGATTTATACTTGGCTGTAGGATGTACAGGATGTCCATGCTGGACATGGCCAGGGCATTACAGATTTACACTCCTGGTGAATTACTACTACCCGATT
Organism: Rutidosis leptorrhynchoides; assembly: GCF_046630445.1. Taxonomy (NCBI): domain Eukaryota; kingdom Viridiplantae; phylum Streptophyta; class Magnoliopsida; order Asterales; family Asteraceae; genus Rutidosis; species Rutidosis leptorrhynchoides. Next base: position 128,444,149 of record NC_092334.1, read on the forward strand.
GTATGAATTTGATTTATCATGGTGAAAGGGTAGATAGGAATTTTGACGCGAACGCCGTCTAGAGGCGTATGTCAGATTATAATATTTTTACGCTGGGAGGAAAACACTCCTACTTACATATTAACAAAGCTGAGCTTCGTATAATTCATAGATTTTTGGCTAACTCGATTACACAGAGAGGTCACAATAAGGAGAAAATGACCTTACATGATTTATTTTACCTAAAGTGTATTCGAGACCCAAGAGGCTTTGTTAATATCCCTTACTGTGTTAGTTTTTATTTGTCTAAGATGGTGGAAGGAATACAGGAAGGGGGAATAATAGGAGGAGGTATTTTTGTTACTCTCATTGGAGAGTATTTGGGTGTAGATAGGGATCAAGGAGGTCTACTTATGGTATGTAGGGAACGGGTTGAGCCTTTAGGATTGAGGGTCTATCAGGGTGCTAAGGTATTAAAAAGTAGACGCAATCAGGCAATACCATATGTTGGTAGTCATCCTCAGGTAGAGAGAGGTTCAGATGAGGAAATGGAGGAAGCGGATGACATTAGGGATGTCATTAGGGCGGCTATGACTGACGTCTACCAGCGTGTAGATGAGCTGGAAATGACAAACGAGGATAGATTTAGTCGGATGGAGTAGTGGCAAGCCCGGAATGATTACGAGCATTCCAGGCAACGACAGCATGATAGATGGGACTATCATCAGTGTCAGATCATGAGCCGGCTGTCACCTCAGGATCACTACGTACCGACCCGACCTGCTTACTATCCTCCACACCAGCCCGAGATGAGACCACCATATACTCTCTACGACCCTAACCAGGCCTACCAGTACACCTATCACCAACCATGGAACCCGAACGACGACATGAACTGGAACCCCTATCCAGATTGATATAGTTCCATTGGTGATTTTTATGATTTTTATCTTTTTATTATTTCTATTTATTTATGTTTAAACACATTATATTTTGATACTTTTATTGTAATGTTTAATATTTTTATTTGTTGTACTAATATTTCATATTTGATTTGAAAGTGGGATTTTAAGTCCCATTTCAAATTACCATGCATGTTATTATTGTATGTATTTTATTTCATGTACACAACAGGGTAAAACAGCGCATTTTCAAAGACTGGCATTAAGTTCAGCAAAAGTTTCTGATTTTGACGACAAAATGAAAAACAAATGTGATGTAACAACAAGACGGAATGAACAAATGATGTGCACCATTTATCATTCAACAAACAAATACCAATATGTTTGGAAACTTTGGTAAAATTTAATCATTTTTCTACGCTAATCACCCTCAATAATTTAAATTGTTACTGATTTCTTGCAAATGAGGGCATTGCAAGATCTTAAGTGTGGGAAGGGGTTAAATTCTTTCGGATTTATAAAATTTTAACTTATACACTTGGTTACCATTAAAAATACTAGTAACGTAGTAGTTGTATTAGAATCTAGTGCTCTCTGATAATAAAGAACAGCCCTAGTCTTATATACTGACTACCCAATTCTAGTAAAAGTTTTCAAAATTTTCAATTAAATGAACTCAAAATCATGTTTATACATATTTATGAACAATAAAACTAGGCGTTAACACCGAAATTATTGTTACCTCGGAAAGGACATAAATTGAGAAACAACCCAAAATGTTAGAATTCATTTAAAATGGAATAGAGGACAATAAAAAGGCAAAGAAAGGAAAATAAAAGCCAAGTGTGGGAAAATTTACCAAGTTATTTAAAACATATATCACATATTTTTGTACAAATAACTGAAGATACTTTTGTTTTGGACAAAATTTTATCAAGTTTTACCCAATTTTCTATAATATATTTGAAAGAAAAGATGGATCTACACGATGAATCAATTCCATCATTAAAAGGAAGTAAAGTCTTCCGAAAAAGAAATGCGCTTCTTGATTTAGGTCAGGAAGTTGTCGTCCAGACCAGCTGTAGGTTTACGAAAAACCTTGAAAAGTTTTCTCGAAAATCAGCTGGAAATCCACGGACCTCAGCATCAAACAGGGTCGCCAAGTGGTCAGACTTATCCTAACCATGAGAGGATCTGTCTCGTAAAATAGGGAGGGTGCCGTGCAAATTATCTTGATAAGACTAATGAATCAGATTCCCAGAAAGGATAATCTCCTTAAAGATAAAAAATCAGCTTTTAAGACTGATATTACTCAATCCTTGAGATTGACTTTTAAAGATTGAGAATTACAAACTCATGGAATTCAATGATATCTAAACTTGAGCTTGAACGAGAAAATATTTTGATCAAAATTACAAACCGATTTGTTTTCTGAAAAACCCATTTTTAATGCGTTCATTACCATTGAACGTAAAATCCTAGGAATTCACCTGGAATTCATTAGGTCACCTGAACCAAATCGGGTGTCAACCGTAAGAACGGTGGTTGCATAGCATGGTCAAAGACAGGACCTTGTGCCAGACCGAAAAATTATAGGGTGAGATTTACTATTGCTCCTACAAAGGATAGTAATTGCATCCAACACGATATAGACCATAATTAAAAGCATGTCAGGGGACATTGCCGTAACAGTTGCTTGTTCAATGCTTTCCTTTACAACCGGACGGTAGTTTACCGAAAGGTGATATACAGAGCAAGTAAACTGGACGTGTTGCTTTCCCAATACAAGGTTGGCAAGTGGGTGATACAAAACAGCAAGTTTTGAGCTAAAATTTTCAAATCTGAAACCCGCCAAACCCACAAAAACAATTTGCAAACACCGGTGAAGGGTTATTCCGGAAAACTTATCTAGGGTAAAAGCTAGATTTAATTTTCAAAAGATCAAATGTTTTCATAAAGATCCAATTTCCTAAAGGATCTAAATTTTTATAGTCATGTGGGACTGTAAACCACATCGTTACTATCATTGTTCATACCGCCGTATAGAAATCACTGATGTACAAAGTGTGAAGAATAAAGAAGTGATTCTAGTATTTTTATTTCAAGACTATATTGCTTGAGGACAAGCAACGATCAAGTGTGAGAATATTTGATAATGCTAAAAACGAACATATATTTCATAGCATTATCCCTCAAGAAAGACAAGCTTTTAGTTGCAATTGTTCTATTTACAAGTGATATTCGTTTAAATAATAAAAGGTGAAGACAAAAGACAGATTCGACGAATTTAAGACGCAAACGACCAAAAAGCTCAAAAGTACAAAGTACAATCAAAGTGGTTCAAATTATTGATGAGAAACGTCTCGAAATTACAAGAGTACAAGACGCAAAACGCAAAATACAAGATATTAAATTGTACGCAAGGACGTTCGAAAATCCGAAACCGGGACCAGAGTCAACTCTCAACGCTCGACGCAACGGACTAAAAATTACAAGTCAACTATGTACATAGATATAATATAATATTTAAATAATTCTTAAAATTATTTTTATATTATATTTATTTATTAAACCGTCGGCAAATAAACAAACAAAGAAATGTGAGCTGGAAAAGTAGGCCATGCGATCGCATGGCCAAGCAGTGTTAAATCCATGCGATCGCATGGCAGTAGGTACCTGGCCACATTTATAAATTTCAGCATTTTCGGACGAATTTTTTCATATCTTTTTCTTCTCCTCAATCTCAACGTATATATATATATATATATATATATATATATATATATATATATATATATATATATATATATATATATATATATATATATATATATTAATTTTAATTTTAATTTTAATTTTAATTTTAATTTTAATTTTAATTTTAATAAGGGTATGTTAGCGAATGTTGTAAGGGTGTAAGTCGAAATTCTGTCTGTGTAACGCTACGCTATTTTTAATCATTGTAAGTTATGTTCAACCTTTTTAAATTAATGTCTCGTAGCTAAGTTATTATTATGCTTATTTAAGCCGAAGTAATCGTGATGTTGGGCTAAAAATATTAAGACGGGGTAATTGGGCTTTGTACCATAATTGAGGTTTGGATAAAAGAACGACACTTGTGGAAATTAGACTATGGGCTATTAATGGGCTTTATATTAACTAAACGATACCTCGTTAATTTAATATATAGACTTATAATTTGACGTATTTATATATAACCACATACGCTCGACTGGGTACGGTGGGCGAGATATCTATAAATACCAATAATTGGTCATTTTACCGGATACGGAACTGGATTAATAGTTAATAGACTTGTTGAAACAGGGGTGGATTACATTCAAGGGTAATTGGTGTAATTGTTAACAAAGTAATAAAACCTTGAATTACACGCAGTCGATAACCTGGTGTATTCATTAAACAAAGTATTAAGACCTTGTTACAATTCGAATCCCCAATTAGTTGAAATATTTGACTTCGGGAATAAGAATAATTTGACGAAGACTTCCGCACTTTATGATTATGACTGATGGACTATTATGGACAAATCCGTATGGACATATCAAATAATCCAGGACAAAGAACAATTAACCCATGCTAATAAACTAAAATCAACACGTCAAACATCATGATTACGGAAGTTTAAATAAGCATAATTCCTTTATTTCATATTTAATTTCCTTTATTTCATATTTAATTGCACTTTTAATTATCGCACTTCAATTTATTGTCATTTTAATTATCGTACTTTTTAATTATCGCAATTTTATTTTTCGTTATTTTATTTATGGCACTTTAATTATTGTCATTTACTTTATGCTTTAAATTAAGTTATATTTATTTTTAATATTTTACATTAGGTTTTAACTGCGACTAAAGTTTTAAAATCGACAAACCGGTCATTAAACGGTAAAAACCCCCTTTTATAATAATAATACTACTTATATATATATTTATATATTTACAAATATAGTTTTAAAAAAATATAGCGTTAAACTTGGCTAGAGTTCCCTGTGGACGAACCGGACTTACTAAAAACTACACTACTGTACGATTAGGTACACTGCCTATAAGTGTTGTAGCAAGGTTTAGGTATATCCACTCTATAAATAAATAAATAACTTGTGTAAAATTGTATTGTATTTAATAGTATTTCCTTGTAAAAATATAACTATTTTGTATACACCTCTACGCACATCAAGGGTTGTTACTCTGATCAAAGGCAGGTTCAAGCCTTAACAACTGGTATCTAGAGCTTAGGTTCTAACCCTAGCCGATTGCAGATAACAAGATAAGGTCTGCTGCTGCTGTTACAGATCAGATCAGATCTGGTGCTGCTGTTTACAGACCACGTTTACTGCTGCGGCTGTTTTTTTTTCAGAAGTCAAAACAGATCTGTAGCTGTTTTCAATCATAGGTGCAGTCGTCACCCTTCTCTGATTGTTTACAGCTGCCGTCAAGCATCAGGTTCTAAACCCTAGCCGTCAAACATCAGGTTCTAACCCTAGCCGTCAAACATAGCAACCTTTACAGCTGATCGTAGACCTGCTGCTGTTACGACTAAGATCTGATATAACTTTTTTCAATGGCTGAAGAAGGAAGGATTAAAATTGACAAGTTTGATGGGCAAGATTTTGGGTGGTGGAAGATGCAGGTTGAAGATCTGTTATGTCAGAAAGATTTGATCGATGCCTTGAATGAGAATAAACCAGAAATATTGAAAGACGACGAGTGGAAGACACTTGACAAGAAAGCCCAAGCAGTTGTTAGACTCACGTTGACAAAAAGTGTTGCCTTTAATATTGTGAATGAAACCACTACACATGGTTTGATGAAGACCTTATCGAATATGTATGAGAAGTCGTCTGCCTCTAACAAGGTGTTTTTGATCAGAAAGTTGGTAAACACCAGGTTGAAAGAAGGTGCTTCAGTAACAAATCATGTTAATAACTTCAACAATATTATTTCTCGGTTACTGTCAGTTGATATCAAGTTCGATGACGAAGTCAAAGCTCTTCTATTATTATCTTCGTTACCTGAAAGCTGGTCAAGTTCAGTCACAGCTATCATGTAGTGACCCGAACTTTTCCATGTTTATATATATATATATATTAAATGAAATTGTTATTTTACATGATTAAGTGTTTCCAACATGTTAAGCAATCAAAATTGTTAAGACTTGATTAATTGAAATAGGTTTCATATAGACAATTGACCACCCAAGTTGACCGGTGATTCACGAACGTTAAAACTTATAAAAACTATATGATGACATATATATGGTTATATATATAGTTAACATGATATTATGATAAGTAAACATATCATTAAGTATATTAACAATGAACTACATATGTAAAAACAAGACTACTAACTTAATGATTTTGAAACGAGACATATATGTAACGATTGTCGTTGTAACGACATTTAATGTATAAATATCATATTAAGAGATATTCGTACATCATAATATCATGATAATAAAATAATTTAAAATCTATTTTGATATTATAAACATTGGGTTAACAACATTTAACAAGATCGTTAACCTAAAGGTTTCAAAATAACACTTACATGTAACGACTAACGATGACTTAACGACTCAGTTAAAATGTATATACATGTAGTGTTTTAATATGTATTCATACACTTTTGTAAGACTTCAATACACTTATCAAAATACTTCTATTTAACAAAAATGCTTACAATTACATCCTCGTTCAGTTTCATCAACAATTCTACTCGTATGCACCCGTATTTGTACTCGTACAATACACAGCTTTTAGATGTATGTACTATTGGTATATACACTCCAATGATCAGCTCTTAGCAGCCCATGTGAGTCACCTAATGTAGTGACCCGAACTTTTCCATGTTTATATATATTAATTGAGATTGATATTTACATGATTAAATGTTTCCAACATGTTAAGCAATCAAACTTGTTAAGACTTGATTAATTGAAATATGTTTCATATAGACAATTGACCACCCAAGTTGACCGGTGATTCACGAACGTTAAAAGTTGTAAAAACTATATGATGACATATATATGGATATATATATAGTTAACATGATACTATGATAAGTAAACATATCATTAAGTATATTAACAATGAACTACATATGTAAAAACAAGACTACTAACTTAATGATTTTTAAACGAGACATATATGTAACGATTATCGTTGTAAAGACATTTAATGTATATATATCATATTAAGAGATATTCATACATGATAATATCATGATAATATAATAATTTAAAATCTCATTTGATATTATAAAACATTGGGTTAACAACATTTAACAAGATCGTTAACCTAAAGGTTTCAAAACAACACTTACATGTAACGACTAACGATGACTTAACGACTCAGTTAAAATGTATATACATGTAGTGTTTTAATATGTATTTATACACTTTTGAAAGACTTCAATACACTTATCAAAATACTTCTACTTAACAAAAATGCTTACAATTACATCCTCGTTCAGTTTCATCAACAATTCTACTCGTATGCACCTGTATTCGTACTCGTACAATACACAGCTTTTAGATGTATGTACTATTGGTATATACACTCCAATGATCAGCTCTTAGCAGCCCATGTGAGTCACCTAACACATGTGGGAACCATCATTTGGCAACTAGCATGAAATATCTCATAAAATTACAAAAATATGAGTAATCATTCATGACTTATTTACATGAAAATAAAATTACATATCCTTTATATCTAATCCATACACCAACGACCAAAAACACCTAAAAACACTTTCATTCTTCAATTTTCTTCATCTAATTGATCTCTCTCAAGTTCTATATTCAAGTTCTAAGTGTTCTTCATATATTCTACAAGTTCTAGTTACATAAAATCAAGAATACTTTCAAGTTTGCTAGCTCACTTCCAATCTTGTAAGGTGATCATCCAACCTCAAGAAATCTTTGTTTCTTACAGTATGTTATCATTCTAATACAAGGTAATAATCATATTCAAACTTTGGTTCAATTTCTATAACTATAACAATCTTATTTCAAGTGATGATCTTACTTGAACTTGTTTTCGTGTCATGATTCTGCTTCAAGAACTTCGAGCCATCCAAGGATCCGTTGAAGCTAGATCCATTTTTCTCTTTTCAAGTAGGTTTATCCAAGGAACTTAAGGTAGTAATGATGTTCATAACATCATTCAATTCATACATATAAAGTTATCTTATTCGAAGGTTTAAACTTGTAATCACTAGAACATAGTTTAGTTAATTCTAAACTTGTTCTCAAACAAAAGTTAATCCTTCTAACTTGACTTTTAAAATCAACTAAACACATGTTCTATATCTATATGATATGCTAACTTAATGATTTAAAACCTGGAAACACGAAAAACACCGTAAAACCGGATTTACGCCGTCGTAGTAACACCGCGGGCTGTTTTGGGTTAGTTAATTAAAAACTATGATAAACTTTGATTTAAAAGTTGTTATTCTGAGAAAATGATTTTTATTATGAACATGCAACTATATCCAAAAATTATGGTTAAACTCAAAGTGGAAGTATGTTTTCTAAAATGGTCATCTAGACGTCGTTCTTTCGACTGAAATGACTACCTTTACAAAAACGACTTGTAACTTATTTTTCTGACTATAAACCTATACTTTTTATGTTTATATTCATAAAATAGAGTTCAATATGAAACCATAGCAATTTGATTCACTCAAAACGGATTTAAAATGAAGAAGTTATGGGTAAAACAAGATTGGATAATTTTTCTCATTTTAGCTACGTGAAAATTGGTAACAAATCTATTCCAACCATAACTTAATCAACTTGTATTGTATATTATGTAATCTTGAGATACCATAGACACGTATACAATGTTTCGACCTATCATGTCGACACATCTATATATATTTCGGAACAACCATAGACACTCTATATGTGAATGTTGGAGTTAGCTATACAGGGTTGAGGTTGATTCCAAAATATATATAGTTTGAGTTGTGATCAATACTGAGATACGTATACACTGGGTCGTGGATTGATTCAAGATAATATTTATCGATTTATTTATGTACATCTAACTGTGGACAACTAGTTGTAGGTTACTAACGAGGACGGCTGACTTAATAAACTTACTTTGATATAGAGGTCAAAAATAAACTTACTAACGAGGACGGCTGACTTAATAAACTTACTTTGATATAGAGGTCAAAACAAGTGTTGTAAATATATTTTGAACATACTTTGATATATATGTATATATTGTTATAGGTTCGTGAATCAACCAGTGGCCAAGTCTTACTTCCCGACGAAGTAAAAATCTGTGAAAGTGAGTTATAGTCCCACATTTAAAATCTAATATTTTTGGGATGAGAATACATGCAGGTTTTATAAATGATTTACAAAATAGACACAAGTACGTGAAACTACATTCTATGGTTGAATTATCGAAATCGAATATGCCCCTTTTTATTAAGTCTGGTAATCTAAGAATTAGGGAACAGACACCCTAATTGACGCGAATCCTAAAGATAGATCTATTGGGCCTAACAAACCCCATCCAAAGTACCGGATGCTTTAGTACTTCGAAATTTATATCATATCCGAAGGGTGTCCCGGAATGATGGGGATATTCTTATATATGCATCTTGTTAATGTCGGTTACCAGGTGTTCACCATATGAATGATTTTTATCTCTATGTATGGGATGTGTATTGAAATATGAAATCTTGTGGTCTATTATTATGATTTGATATATATAGGTTAAACCTATAACTCACCAACATTTTTGTTGACGTTTTAAGCATGTTTATTCTCAAGTGATTATTAAGAGCTTCCGCTGTCACATACTTAAATAAGGACGAGATTTGGAGTCCATGCTTGTATGATATTGTGTAAAAACTGCATTCAAGAAACTTATTTTGTTGTAACATATTTGTATTGTAAACCATTATGTAATGGTCGTGTGTAAACAGGATATTTAAGATTATCATTATTTGATAATCTACGTAAAACTTTTTAAACCTTTATTGATGAAATAAAGGTTATGGTTTGTTTTAAAAATGAATGCAGTCTTTGAAAAACGTCTCATATAGAGGTCAAAACCTTGAAACGAAATCAATTAATATGGAACGTTTTTAATCAATAAGAACGGGACATTTCAGTTGGTATCCGAGCGTTGGTCTTAGAGAACCAGAATTTTGCATTAGTGTGTCTTATCGAGTTTGTTAGGATGCATTAGTGAGTCTGGACTTCGACCGTGTTTACTTGAAAAATGATTGCTTAACAAATTTTGTTGGAAACTATATATTTTTAACATGTGAATATTATGTGATATATTAATCTCTTAACGCGTTTGATATTATGTGATAGATGTCTACCTCTAGAACAAGTCCCATTGACTCACCTAATAATAATGAAGAGTCAAATGTAAATTGGAATGATTCGTGGACTGATTCACAAGTTCCCGAAGAGGAACCGGAAGAAGAGTCGGAACCGGAAGAAGAATCGGAATCGGAAGAAGAATCGGAACCGGATGAAGAAATAGAACCGGTGGGGGAAATAATAAAACGGTTAAGTAGAAGAAAATCCTCAACCAACCGACCAAGGTTAATTATGGTCAATGGTGTTTCCGCCAAGGAAGCAAAATATTGGGAGGATTACCAATTCTCCGATGAATCGGATTCCGACGAGAATTCCGATGATGTTATAGAAATTACCCCAACTGAATTTAAAAAGGCAAAAGAAAATAATAAGGGAAAGGGCATAAAAATAGAGAAATCTAATTCCAACCCCGATGAACTTTATATGTATCGTCAACCCCCGAAGTCCTTAAGTTGTAACAATGACCCGGGAACCTCTAAACCACCAGGTTTTTCTAAACCAATATGGAAAACGACGGCTCGTATTAGGGGAACATCATATATCCCTAGAAACTTGGCAAAACGAACCAAAACCGAAGAAGAAGAAACAAGCGAGTCGGAAAAAGATATTTGTATTCGTGTGGTGTAATATATGTAATATAGTGTGCTTATGCTTTATGATATATGTAAAAATTGCTTGTATTAATAAGTATTTTTTTTTTTATGAATCTAACTCTTGTCTATTTTACAGTATAAAAACACAAAATGGATAGACAACCCAATATTTTAAGAGACCTACCCGGAGACATGATTGATGAAATCTTGTCTAGAGTCGGTCAGAATTCTTCGGCACAACTATTTAAGGCGAGATCAGTTTATAAGACATTCGAAGAACGTTCCAAGAATGCCTTGGTTTATAAAAGGCTTTCGTTCGAAAGATGGGGGATATCACATTGGGAAATCCATAAGTTACGATGTGTTTACTTTGACGCATATATCGCGGGGAACCCAAATGCTATTTTACGCAATGGGTTAAGAAATTATTTTGACTCAATATATCCGAATATTGGACTTCGTGATTTAGAAAAAGCAGCTAACATGCAACATAAAGAAGCATGTTATGCTTACGGATTAGTAATGTTCGCTTCTCACCAAAGTGAGAACAAGAACATCGGGCTACAACTATTAAACAAAACGTTTCCACAAGTGACGGAGTCGGTAATTGGGGTAAGAAATGAGGTTTTTAGATTGTTATGGGACTGTTGGACATTACGTAACCCTCGTCCCTTTGACTACGTTACAACACGCTGTCTTATCAACGGCCATAACGGTTATGTTCCACAAGACCAAGGATGGGAAGTAGTCCTAGTAAAACCAGAATGCATGACTTGTTTCTGGACGTATGAATTACGTGTCTTTATTGCCTTTACTGAACGACTTGTGTACTAGCTAGAATTATCTTCACAACCATCTTGTATTAAATTTATTGTGTGCTATATTTCATGCTATATGTAAAATAAGCGGTATTGTAAGTTTGTAAAATATTGTGTAAAAGTTTGAACGCGAAATATTATTATAATCAGTTTTTCATATAGAATTGTAGTAGTTGAATTGTATATTAGCTACTAAGTATGAACTTAACGGGTAGGTACTACCCGAATTTAAACTTATAAAACTCTAATATGAAGAAAAAGCTTTTATAAATGAGTTCATATTATGCTACGAAATACTATTAACTACTCTTAATATTCTGTATGATTAACTTGTTCCATTTGACTATTTTGAAGGAAATGGCACCGACTACTCGACACACCGTGAATATGAATGAAGAGGAATTCCGTACTTTTCTAGCTTCAAACATAGCCGCAGTACAGGCTGCGCTACATACCAACAATAACCTTGGATCTAGCAGTACAGGAAATCGTGTAGGATGCACCTACAAAGAATTCACTGCCTGCAAACCTTTGGAATTTGATGGAACCGAAGGACCGATCGGATTGAAACGGTGGACCGAGAAGGTCGAATCGGTGTTTGCCATAAGTAAGTGTACTGAAGAGGAAAAAGTGAAGTACGCTACGCATACCTTCACAGGTTCTGCGTTAACATGGTGGAATACCTATCTAGAGCAAGTGGGACAAGACGATGCGTACGCACTACCGTGGTCAGCATTCAAGCACTTGATGAACGAGAAGTACCGTCCCAGAACCGAGGTCAATAAACTCAAGACAGAACTTAGAGGGTTACGAACCCAAGGATTTGATATTACCACGTACGAAAGACGATTCACAGAATTGTGCCTATTGTGTCCAGGATCATTCGAAGATGAGGAAGAGAAGATCGACGCGTTTGTGAAAGGATTACCGGAAAGAATCCAAGAAGATATAAGTTCACACGAGCCCGCCTCCATACAACAGGCATGTAGAATGGCTCACAAACTAGTGAACCAGATTGAAGAAAGAATTAAAGAACAGACTGCTGAAGAGGCCAATGTGAAGCAAGTCAAAAGAAAGTGGGAGGAAAACGGTGATAAGAATCACCAATACAACAACAACAGCAATTACAACAATAATCGCAACAATTATCCCAACAATCGCAACATCAATCGCAACTACAACAAACGGCCCAACAACAACAACAACAACAACAACAACAACAACAACAACAACAACAACAACAACTACAACAATCATCCCAACAACAATAATAACCGCAACAACAACAACAATCAGAAGCAGCTATGTCAAAGGTGTGAAAAGTATCACTCGGGGTTCTGCACCAAATTTTGCAACAAGTGTAAAAGAAATGGTCATAGCGCGGCGAAGTGTGAGGTCTACGGACCAGGGGTTAATAGAACGAAAGGAACAAATGGTGTCGGAACGAGTAATGGCGGAGCAAGTAGTGTCGGAGCAAGTTATGCCAATGTAGTTTGTTATAAATGTGGAAAACCGGGCCACATTATTAGAAATTGCCCGAACCAGGAGAACACGAATGGACAAGGCCGCGTAAGAGTTTTCAATATTAATGCGGCAGAGGCACAGGAAGACCCGGAGCTTGTTACGGGTACGTTTCTTATTGACAATAAATCTGCTTACGTTTTATTTGATTCGGGTGCGGATAGAAGCTATATGAGTAGAGATTTTTGTGCTAAATTAAGTTGTCCATTGACGCCTTTGGATAGTAAATTTTTATTCGAATTAGCAAATGGTAAATTAATTTCAGCAGATAATATATGTCGGAATCGAGAAATTAAACTGGTTAGCGAAACATTTAAGATTGATTTGATACCAGTAGAGTTAGTTAGGGAGTTTTGATGTGATAATCGGTATGGACTGGTTGAAAGAAGTGAAAGCAGAGATCGTTTGTTACAAAAATGCAATTCGCATTATACGAGAAAAAGGAAAACCCTTAATGGTGTACGGAGAAAAGGGCAACACGAAGCTACATCTTATTAGTAATTTGAAGGCACAAAAACTAATAAGAAAAGGTTGTTATGCTGTTCTAGCACACGTCGAGAAAGTACAAACTGAGGAAAAGAGCATCAATGATGTTCCCATTGCAAAAGAATTTCCCGATGTATTTCTGAAAGAATTACCGGAATTACCCCCACATCGATCCGTTGAATTTCAAATAGATCTTGTACCAGGAGCTGCACCAATAGCTCGTGCTCCTTATAGACTCACACCCAGCGAGATGAAAGAACTGCAAAGCCAATTACAAGAACTTTTAGAGCGTGGTTTCATTCGACCAAGCACATCACCGTGGGGAGCTCCTGTTTTGTTTGTCAAGAAGAAAGATGGTACATTCAGGTTGTGTATCGACTACCGAGAGTTGAACAAACTTACCATCAAGAACCGCTACCCACTACCAAGAATCGACGACTTATTTGATCAACTACAAGGCTCGTCTGTTTATTCAAAGATTGACTTATGTTCTGGGTATCATCAAATGCGGGTGAAAGAAGATGATATTCCAAAGACTGCTTTCAGAACACGTTACAGTCATTACGAGTTTATGGTCATGCCATTTGGTTTAACTAATGCACCAGCTGTGTTCATGGACCTTATGAACCGGGTGTGTGGACCATACCTTGACAAGTTTGTCATTGTTTTCATTGATGACATACTTATTTACTCAAAGAATGACCAAGAACACGGTGAACATTTGAGAAAGGTGTTAGAAGTATTGAGGAAGGAAGAATTGTACGCTAAGTTTTCAAAGTGTGCATTTTGGTTGGAAGAAGTTCAATTCCTCGGTCACATAGTGAACAAAGAAGGTATTAAGGTGGATCCGGCAAAGATAGAAACTGTTGAAAGGTGGGAAACCCCGAAAACTTCGAAACACATACGCCAGTTTTTAGGACTAGCTGGTTACTACAGAAGGTTCATCCAAGACTTTTCCAGAATAGCAAAACCCTTGACTGCATTAACGCATAAAGGGAAGAAATTTGAATAGAATGATGAACAAGAGAAAGCGTTTCAGTTATTGAAGAAAAAGCTAACTACGGCACCTATATTGTCATTGCCTGAAGGGAATGATGATTTTGTGATTTATTGTGATGCATCAAAGCAAGATCTCGGTTGTGTATTAATGCAACGAACGAAGGTGATTGCTTATGCGTCTAGACAATTAAAGATTCACGAACAAAATTATACGACGCATGATTTGAAATTAGGCGCGGTTGTTTTGGCATTAAAGACTTGGAGGCACTACTTATATGGGGTCAAAAGTATTATATATACCGACCACAAAAGTCTTCAACACATATTTAATCAGAAACAACTGAATATGAGGCAGCGTAGGTGGATTGAATTATTGAATGATTACAACTTTGAGATTCGTTACCACCCGGGGAAGGCAAATGTGGTAGCCGATGCCTTGAGTAGGAAGGACAGAGAACCCATTCGAGTAAAATCTATGAATATAATGATTCATAATAACCTTACTACTCAAATAAAGGAGGCGCAACAAGGAGTTTTAAAAGAGGGAAATTTAAAGGATGAAATACCCAAAGGATCGGAGAAGCATCTTAATATTCGGGAAGACGGAACCCGGTATAGGGCTGAAAGGATTTGGGTACCAAAATTTGGAGATATGAGAGAAATGGTACTTAGAGAAGCTCATAAAACCAGATACTCAATACATCCTGGAACGGGGAAGATGTACAAGGATCTCAAGAAACATTTTTGGTGGCCGGGTATGAAAGCCGATGTTGCTAAATACGTAGGAGAATGTTTGACGTGTTCTAAGGTCAAAGCTGAGCATCAGAAACCATCAGGTCTACTTCAACAACCCGAAATCCCGGAATGGAAATGGGAAAACATTACCATGGATTTCATCACTAAATTGCCAAGGACTGCAAGTGGTTTTGATACTATTTGGGTAATAGTTGATCGTCTCACCAAATCAGCACACTTCCTGCCAATAAGAGAAGATGACAAGATGGAGAAGTTAGCACGACTGTATTTGAAGGAAGTCGTCTCCAGACATGGAATACCAATCTCTATTATCTCTGATAGGGATGGCAGATTTATTTCAATATTCTGGCAGAAATTACAGCAAGCATTAGGAACTCGTCTAGACATGAGTACTACCTATCATCCACAAACTGATGGGCAGAGCGAAAGGACGATACAAACGCTTGAAGACATGCTACGAGCATGTGTTATTGATTTCGAAAATAGTTGGGATCGACATCTACCGTTAGCAGAATTTTCCTACAACAACAGCTACCATTCAAGCATTGAGATGGCGCCGTTTGAAGCACTTTATGGTAGAAAGTACAGGTCTCCGATTTGTTGGAATGAAGTGGGGGATAGACAGATTACGGGTCCGGAGATTATACAAGAAACTACCGAGAAGATCATCCAAATTCAACAACGGTTGAAAACCGCCCAAAGTCGATAAAAGAGCTACGCTGACATTAAAAGAAAAGATATAGAATTTGAAATTGGAGAGATGGTCATGCTTAAAGTTGCACCTTGGAAAGGCGTTGTTCGATTTGGTAAACGAGGGAAATTAAATCCAAGGTATATTGGACCATTCAAGATTATTGATCGTGTCGGACCAGTAGCTTACCGACTTGAGTTACCTCAACAACTCGCGGCTGTACATAACACTTTCCACGTCTCGAATTTGAAGAAATGTTTTGCTAAAGAAGATCTCACTATTCCGTTAGATGAAATCCAAATCAACGAAAAACTTCAATTCATCAAAGAACCCGTCGAAATAATGGATCGTGAGGTTAAAAGACTTAAGCAAAACAAGATACCAATTGTTAAGGTTCGATGGAATGCTCGTAGAGGACCCGAGTTCACCTGAGAGCGTGAAGATCAGATGAAGAAGAAATACCCGCATCTATTTCCAGAAGATTCGTCAACACCTTCAACAGCTTAAAATTTCGGGACAAATTTATTTAACGGGTAGGTACTGTAGTGACCCGAACTTTTCCATGTTTATATATATTAATTGAGATTGATATTTACATGATTAAATGTTTCCAACATGTTAAGCAATCAAACTTGTTAAGACTTGATTAATTGAAATATGTTTCATATAGACAATTGACCACCCAAGTTGACCGGTGATTCACGAACGTTAAAACTTGTAAAAACTATATGATGACATATATATGGATATATATATATATAGTTAACATGATACTATGATAAGTAAACATATCATTAAGTATATTAACAATGAACTACATATGTAAAAACAAGACTACTAACTTAATGATTTTTAAACGAGACATATATGTAACGATTATCGTTGTAAAGACATTTAATGTATATATATCATATTAAGATATATTCATACATGATAATATCATGATAATATAATAATTTAAAATCTCATTTGATATTATAAACATTGGGTTAACAACATTTAACAAGATCGTTAACCTAAAGGTTTCAAAACAACACTTACATGTAACGACTAACGATGACTTAACGACTCAGTTAAAATGTATATACATGTAGTGTTTTAATATGTATTTATACACTTTTGAAAGACTTCAATACACTTATCAAAATACTTCTACTTAACAAAAATGCTTACAATTACATCCTCGTTCAATTTCATCAACAATTCTACTCGTATGCACCCGTATTCGTACTCGTACAATACACAGCTTTTAGATGTATGTACTATTGGTATATACACTCCAATGATCAGCTCTTAGCAGCCCATGTGAGTCACCTAACACATGTGGGAACCATCATTTGGCAACTAGCATGAAATATCTCATAAAATTACAAAAATATGAGTAATCATTCATGACTTATTTACATGAAAACAAAATTACATATCCTTTATATCTAATCCATACACCAACGACCAAAAACACCTACAAACACTTTCATTCTTCAATTTTCTTCATCTAATTGATCTCTCTCAAGTTCTATCTTCAAGTTCTAAGTGTTCTTCATATATTCTACAAGTTCTAGTTACATAAAATCAAGAATACTTTCAAGTTTGCTAGCTCACTTCCAATCTTGTAAGGTGATCATCCAACCTCAAGAAATCTTTGTTTCTTACAGTAGGTTATCATTCTAATACAAGGTAATAATCATATTCAAACTTTGGTTCAATTTCTATAACTATAACAATCTTATTTCAAGTGATGATCTTACTTGAACTTGTTTTCGTGTCATGATTCTGCTTCAAGAACTTCGAGCCATCCAAGGATCCGTTGAAGCTAGATCCATTTTTCTCTTTTCCAGTAGGTTTATCCAAGGAACTTAAGGTAGTAATGATGTTCATAACATCATTCAATTCATACATATAAAGTTATCTTATTCGAAGGTTTAAACTTGTAATCACTAGAACATAGTTTAGTTAATTCTAAACTTGTTCGCAAACAAAAGTTAATCCTTCTAACTTGACTTTTAAAATCAACTAAACAAATGTTCTATATCTATATGATATGCTAACTTAATGATTTAAAACCTGGAAACACGAAAAACACCGTAAAACCGGATTTACGCCGTCGTAGTAACACCGCGGGCTGTTTTGGGTTAGTTAATTAAAAACTATGATAAACTTTGATTTAAAAGTTGTTATTCTGAGAAAATGATTTTTATTATGAACATGAAACTATATCCAAAAATTATGGTTAAACTCAAAGTGGAAGTATGTTTTCTAAAATGGTCATCTAGACGTCGTTCTTTCGACTGAAATGACTACCTTTACAAAAATGACTTGTAACTTATTTTTCCGACTATAAACCTATACTTTTTCTGTTTAGATTCATAAAATAGAGTTCAATATGAAACCATAGCAATTTGATTCACTCAAAACGGATTTAAAATGAAGAAGTTATGGGTAAAACAAGATTGGATAATTTTTCTCATTTTAGCTACGTGAAAATTGGTAACAAATCTATTCCAACCATAACTTAATCAACTTGTATTGTATATTATGTAATCTTGAGATACCATAGACACGTATACAATGTTTCGACCTATCATGTCGACTCATCTATATATATATATTGCGGAACAACCATAGACACTCTATATGTGAATGTTGGAGTTAGCTATACAGGGTTGAGGTTGATTCCAAAATATATATATAGTTTGAGTTGTGATCAATACTGAGATACGTATACACTGGGTCGTGGATTGATTCAAGATAATATTTATCGATTTATTTATGTACATCTAACTGTGGACAACTAGTTGTAGGTTACTAACGAGGACGGCTGACTTAATAAACTTAAAACATCATAATATATTAAAAGTGTTGTAAATATATTTTGAACATACTTTGATATATATGTATATATTGTTATAGGTTCGTGAATCAACCAGTGGCCAAGTCTTACTTCCCGACGAAGTAAAAATCTGTGAAAGTGAGTTATAGTCCCACTTTTAAAATCTAATATTTTTGGGATGAGAATACATGCAGGTTTTATAAATGATTTACAAAATAGACACAAGTACGTGAAACTACATTCTATGGTTGAATTATCGAAATCGAATATGCCCCTTTTTATTAAGTCTGGTAATCTAAGAATTAGGGAACAGACACCCTAATTGACGTGAATCATAAAGATAGATCTATTGGGCCTAACAAACCCCATCCAAAGTACCGGATGCTTTAGTACTTCGAAATTTATATCATATCCGAAGGGTGTCCCGGAATGATGGGGATATTCTTATATATGCATCTTGTTAATGTCGGTTACCAGGTGTTCACCATATGAATGATTTTTATCTCTATGTATGGGATGTATATTGAAATATGAAATCTTGTGGTCTATTATTATGATTTGATATATATAGGTTAAACCTATAACTCACCAACATTTTTGTTGACGTTTTAAGCATGTTTATTCTCAAGTGATTATTAAGAGCTTCCGCTGTCGCATACTTAAATAAGGACGAGATTTGGAGTCCATGCTTATATGATATTGTGTAAAAACTGCATTCAAGAAACTTATTTTGTTGTAACATATTTGTATTGTAAACCATTATGTAATGGTCGTGTGTAAACAGGATATTTTAGATTATCATTATTTGATAATCTACGTAAAACTTTTTAAACCTTTATTGATGAAATAAAGGTTATGGTTTGTTTTAAAAATGAATGCAGTCTTTGAAAAACGTCTCATATAGAGGTCAAAACCTCGCAACGAATTCAATTAATATGGAACGTTTTTAATCAATAAGAACGGGACATTTCACCTAACACATGTGGGAACCATCATTTGGCAACTAGCATGAAATATCTCATAAAATTACAAAAATATGAGTAATCATTCATGACTTATTTACATGAAAATAAAATTACATATCCTTTATATCTAATCCATACACCAATGAGCAAAAACACCTACAAACACTTTCATTCTTCAATTTTCTTCATCTAATTGATCTCTCTCAAGTTCTATCTTCAAGTTCTAAGTGTTCTTCATAAATTCTAAAAGTTCTAGTTTCATAAAATCAAGAATACTTCCAAGATTGCAAATTACTTCCAAGTTTTCTAAATCCATTCCAAGTAATCATCCAAGATCAAGAAACCTTTGTTACTTATAGTAGGTTATATTTCTAATACAAGGTAATAATCATATTCAAACTTTAATTCAATTTCTATAACTATAACAATCTTATTTCGAGTGGAAATCTTACTTGAAATTGTTTTCGTGTCATGATTCTGCTTCAGGAACTTTCAAGCCATCCAAGGATCCTTTGAAGCTAGATCCATTTTTCTCATTTCTAGTAGGTTTATCCAAGGAACTTGAGGTAGTAATGATGTTCATAACATCATTCGATTCATACATAAAAAGCTGTCTTATTCAACGTTATAAATTTGTAATCACTAGAACATAGTTTAGTTAATTCTAAACTTGTTCGCAAATAAAGTTAATCCTTCTAACTAGACTTTTAAAATCAACTAAACACATGTTCTATATCTATATGATATGCTAACTTAATGATTTAAAACCCGAAAACACGATAAACACCATAAAACTGGATATACGCCGTCGTAGTAAAACCGGGGGCTGTTTTGGTTGGGATAATTAAAAGCTAAGAAGAACTTTGATTTAAAATCTATACTTCTGGAAAAATGATTTTTCTTATGAACATGAAACTATATCCAAAAATCATGGTTAAACTCAAAGTGAAAGTATGTTTTTCAAAATGGTCATCAAGATGTCGTTCTTTCGACGAAAATGACTATCTCTTTCAAAAACGACTTGTAACTTGTATTTCCGACTATAAACTTATACTTTTTCTGTTTAGATTCATAAAGTTAAGTTCAATACGAAACCGTGGCCACTGGAATCACTCAAAACGGATTAGAAACGAAGAAATGGCGAGTAAAACAAGATTGATAAAAACTACTCATTTTACCTACGTGAAAGTTAGTAATAAATCTATTCCAACCATAACCTAATCAACTTATATTGTATATTATATAATCTTGAGATACCATAGACACGTATACAATGTTTCGACCTATCATGTCGACTCATCTATATATATATATTGCGGAACAACCATAGACACTCTATATGTGAATGTTGGAGTTAGCTATACAGGGTTGAGGTTGATTCCAAAATATATATATAGTTTGAGTTGTGATCAATACTGAGATACGTATACACTGGGTCGTGGATTGATTCAAGATAATATTTATCGATTTATTTCTGTACATCTAACTGTGGACAACTAGTTGTAGGTTACTAACGAGGACAGCTGACTTAATAAACTTAAAACATCAAAATATATTAAAAGTGTTGTAAATATATTTTGAACATACTTTGATATATATGTATATATTGTTATAGGTTCGTGAATCAACCAGTGGCCAAGTCTTACTTCCCGACGAAGTAAAAATCTGTGAAAGTGAGTTATAGTCCCACTTTTAAAATCTAATATTTTTGGGATGAGAATACATGCAGGTTTTATAAATGATTTACAAAATAGACACAAGTACGTGAAACTACATTCTATGGTTGAATTATCGAAATCGAATATGCCCTTTTTTATTAAGTCTGGTAATCTAAGAATTAGGGAACAGACACCCTAATTGACGCGAATCCTAAAGATAGATCTATTGGGCCTAACAACCCCCATCCAAAGTACCGGATGCTTTAGTACTTCAAAATTTATATCATATCCGAAGGGTGTCCCGGAATGATGGGGATATTCTTATATATGCATCTTGTTAATGTCGGTTACCAGGTGTTCACCATATGAATGACTTTTATCTCTATGTAAGGGATGTGTATTGAAATATGAAATCTTGTGGTCTATTATTATGATTTGATATATATAGGTTAAACCTATAACTCACCAACATTTTTGTTGACGTTTTAAGCATGTTTATTCTCAGGTGATTATTAAGAGCTTCCGCTGTCGCATACTTAAATAAGGACAAGATTTGGAGTCCATGCTTGTATGATATTGTGTAAAAACTGCATTCAAGAAACTTATTTTGTTGTAACATATTTGTATTGTAAACCATTATGTAATGGTCGTGTGTAAACAGGATATTTTAGATTATCATTATTTGATAATCTACGTAAAGCTTTTTAAACCTTTATTGATGAAATAAAGGTTATGGTTTGTTTTAAAATGAATGCAGTCTTTGAAAAATGTCTCATATAGAGGTCAAAACCTCGCAACGAAATCAATTAATATGGAACGTTTTTAATCAATAAGAACGGGACATTTCAGTTGGTATCCGAGCGTTGGTCTTAGAGAACCAGAATTTTGCATTAGTGTGTCTTAACGAGTTTGTTAGGATGCATTAGTGAGTCTGGACTTCGACCGTGTTTACTTGAAAAATGATTGCTTAACAAATTTTGTTGGAAACTATATATTTTTAACATGTGAATATTACGTGATATATTAATCTCTTAACGTGTTTGATATTATGTGATTGATGTCTACCTCTAGAACAAGTCCCATTGACTCACCTAATAATAATGAAGAGTCAAATGTAAATTGGAATAATTCGTGGACTGATTCACAAGTTCCCGAAGAGGAACCGGAAGAAGAGTCGGAACCGGAAGAAGAATCGGAACCGGAAGAAGAATCGGAACCGGAAGAAGAACCAGTGGGGGAAATAATAAAACGGTTAAGTAGAAGAAAATCCTCAACCAACTGACCAAAGTTAATTATGGTCAACTGTGTTTCCACCAAGGAAGCAAAATATTGGGAGGATTACCAATTCTCCGATGAATCGGATCCCGACGAGGATTCCGATGATGTTATAGAAATTACCCCAACTGAATTTAAAAAGGCAAAAGAGAACAATAAGGGAAAGGGCATAAAAATAGAGAAATCTGATTCCAAGCCCGATGAACTTTATATGTATCGTCAACACCCGTATTTCTTAAGTTGTAACAATAACCCGGGAACCTCTAAACCACCAGGTTTTTCTAGACCAATGTGGAAAACGACGGCTCGTATTAGGGGAACATCATATATCCCTAAAAACTTAGCAAAAAGAACCAAGTTCGAAAAAGAAGAAACGAGTGAGTCGGAATAAGATAGTTGTATTTGTGCGGTGTAATATATGTAATATAGTGTGCTTATGCTTTACGATATATGTAAAAATTGCTTGTATTAATAAGTATCTTTTATGAATCTAACTCTTGTCTATTTTACAGTATAAAAACACAAAATGGATAGACAACCCAATATTTTAGAAGACTTACCCGGAGACATGATTGATGAAATCTTGTCTAGAGTCGGTCAGAATTCCTCGGCACAACTATTTAAGGCGAGATCAGTTTGTAAGACATTCGAAGAACGTTCCAAGAATTCCTTGGTTTATAAAAGGCTTTCGTTCGAAAGATGGGGGATATCACATTGGGAAATCCATAAGTTACGATGTGTTTACTTTGACGCATATATTGCGGGGAACCCAAATGCTATTTTACGCAACGGGTTAAGAAAATATTTTGACTCACTATATCCTAATATAGGACTTCGTGATTTAGAAAAAGTGGCTAACATGAAACATAAAGAAGCATGTTATGCTTACGGCTTAGTAATGTTCGCTTCTCACCAAAGTGAGAACAAGAACATCGGGCTACACTATTAAACAAAACGTTCCCACAAGTGACGGAGTCGGTAATTGGGGTAAGAAATGGGGTTTTTAGATTGTTAAGGGACTGTTGGATATTACGTAACCCTCGTCCCTTTGACGACGTTACAACACGCTGTCTTATCAACGGCCATAACGGTTATGTTCCACAAGACCAAGGATGGGAAGTAGTCCTAGTAAAACTAGAATGCATGACTTGTTTCTGGACGTATGAATTACGTGTCTTTATTGCCTTTGCTGAACGACTTGTGTACTAGCTAGAATTATCTTCACAACCATCTTGTATCAAATTTATTGTGTGCTATATTGAAATGTCCCGTTCTTATTGATTAAAAACGTTCCATATTAATTGATTTCGTTGCGAGGTTTTGACCTCTATATGAGACGTTTTTCAAAGACTGCATTCATTTTAAAACAAACCATAACCTTTATTTCATCAATAAAGGTTTAAAAAGCTTTACGTAGATTATCAAATAATGATAATCTAAAATATCCTGTTTACACACGACCATTACATAATGGTTTACAATACAAATATGTTACAACAAAATAAGTTTCTTGAATGCAGTTTTTACACAATATCATACAAGCATGGACTCCAAATCTCGTCCTTATTTAAGTATGTGACAGCGGAAGCTCTTAATAATCACCTGAGAATAAACATGCTTAAAACGTCAACAAAAATGTTGGTGAGTTATAGGTTTAACCTATATACATCAAATCATAATAATAGACCACAAGATTTCATATTTCAATACACATCCCATACATAGAGATAAAAATCATTCATATGGTGAACACCTGGTAACCGACATTACCAAGATGCATATATAAGAATATCCCCATCATTCCGGGACACCCTTCGGATATGATATAAATTTCGATGTACTAAAGCATCCGGTACTTTGGATGGGGTTTGTTAGGCCCAATAGATCTATCTTTAGGATTCGCGTCAATTAGGGTGTCTGTTCCCTAATTCTTAGATTACCAAACTTAATAAAAAGGGGCATATTCGATTTCGATAATTCAACCATAGAATGTAGTTTCACGTACTTGTGTCTATTTTGTAAATCATTTATAAAACCTGCATGTATTCTCATCCCAAAAATATTAGATTTTAAAAGTGGGACTATAACTCACTTTCACAGATTTTTACTTCGTCGGGAAGTAATACTTGGCCACTGGTTGATTCACGAACCTATAACAATATATACATATATATCAAAGTATGTTCAAAATATATTTACAACACTTTTAATATATTTTGATGTTTTAAATTTATTAAGTCAGTTGTCCTCGTTAGTAACCTACAACTAGTTGTCCACAGTTAGATGTACAGAAATAAATCGATAAATATTATCTTGAATCAATCCACGACTCAGTGTATACGTATCTCAGTATTGATCACAACTCAAACTATATATATTTTGGAATCAACCTCAACCCTGTATAGCTAACTCCAACATTCACATATAGAGTGTCTATGGTTGTTCCGAAATATATATAGATGTGTCGACATGATAGGTCGAAACATTGTATACGTGTCTATGGTATCTCAAGATTACATAATATACAATACAAGTTGATTAAGTTATGGTTGGAATAGATTTGTTACCAATTTTCACGTAGCTAAAATGAGAAAAATTATCCAATCTTGTTTTACCCATAACTTCTTCATTTTAAATCCGTTTTGAGTGAATCAAATTGCTATGGTTTCATATTGAACTCTATTTTATGAATCTAAACAGAAAAAGTATAGGTTTATAGTCGGAAAAATAAGTTACAAGTCGTTTTTGTAAAGGTAGTCATTTCAGTCGAAAGAACGACATCTAGATGACCATTTTAGAAAACATACTTTCACTTTGAGTTTAACCATAATTTTTGGATATAGTTTCATGTTCATAATAAAAATCATTTTCTCAGAATAACAACTTTTAAATCAAAGTTTATCATAGTTTTTAATTAACTAACCCAAAACCTCCCGCGGTGTTACTACGACGGCGTAAATCCGGTTTTACGGTGTTTTTCGTGTCTCCAGGTTTTAAATCATTAAGTTAGCATATCATATAGATATAGAACATGTGTTTAGTTGATTTTAAAAGTCAAGTTAGAAGGATTAACTTTTGTTTGCGAACAAGTTTAGAATTAACTAAACTATGTTCTAGTGATTACAAGTTTAAACCTTCGAATAAGATAGCTTTATATGTATGAATCGAATGATGTTATGAACATCATTACTACCTTAAATTCCTTGGATAAACCTACTGGAAAAGAGAAAAATGGATCCAGCTTTAACGGATCCTTGGATGGCTCGAAGTTCTTGAAGCAGAATCATGACACGAAAACAAGTTCAAGTAAGATCATCACTTGAAATAAGATTGTTATAGTTATAGAAATTGAACCAAAGTTTGAATATGATTATTACCTTGTATTAGAATGATAACCTACTGTAAGAAACAAAGATTTCTTGAGGTTGGATGATCACCTTACAAGATTGGAAGTGAGCTAGCAAACTTGAAAGTATTCTTGATTTTATGTAACTAGAACTTGTAGAATATATGAAGAACACTTAGAACTTGAAGATAGAACTTGAGAGAGATCAATTAGATGAAGAAAATTGAAGAATGAAAGTGTTTGTAGGTGTTTTTGGTCGTTGGTGTATGGATTAGATATAAAGGATATGTAATTTTGTTTTCATGTAAATAAGTCATGAATGATTACTCATATTTTTGTAATTTTATGAGATATTTCATGCTAGTTGCCAAATGATGGTTCCCACATGTGTTAGGTGACTCACATGGGCTGCTAAGAGCTGATCATTGGAGTGTATATACCAATAGTACATACATCTAAAAGCTGTGTATTGTACGAGTACGAATACGGGTGCATACGAGTAGAATTGTTGATGAAACTGAACGAGGATTTAATTGTAAGCATTTTTGTTAAGTAGAAGTATTTTGATAAGTGTATTGAAGTCTTTCAAAAGTGTATAAATACATATTAAAACACTACATGTATATACATTTTAACTGAGTCGTTAAGTCATCGTTAGTCGTTACATGTAAGTGTTGTTTTGAAACCTTTAGGTTAACGATCTTGTTAAATGTTGTTAACCCAATGTTTATAATATCAAATGAGATTTTAAATTATTATATTATCATGATATTATCATGTATGAATATCTCTTAATATGATATATATACATTAAATGTCTTTACAACGATAATCGTTACATATATGTCTCGTTTAAAAATCATTAAGTTAGTAGTCTTGTTTTTACATATGTAGTTCATTGTTAATATACTTAATGATATGTTTACTTATCATAGTATCATGTTAACTATATATATATATATCCATATATATGTCATCATATAGTTTTTACAAGTTTTAACGTTCGTGAATCACCGGTTAACTTGGGTGGTCAATTGTCTATATGAAACATATTTCAATTAATCAAGTCTTAACAAATTTGATTGCTTAACATGTTGGAAACATTTAATCATGTAAATATCAATCTCAATTAATATATATAAACATGGAAAAGTTCGGGTCACTACAGTACCTACCCGTTAAATAAATTTCGTCCCGAAATTTTAAGCTGTTGAAGGTGTTGACGAATCTTCTGGAAATAGATGCGGGTATTTCTTCTTCATCTGATCTTCACGCTCCCAGGTGAACTCGGGTCCTCTACGAGCATTCCATCGAACCTTAACAATTGGTATCTTGTTTTGCTTAAGTCTTTTAACCTCACGATCCATTATTTCGACGGGTTCTTCGATGAATTGGAGTTTTTCGTTGATTTGGATTTCATCTAACGGAATAGTGAGCTCTTCTTTAGCAAAACATTTCTTCAAATTCGAGACGTGGAAAGTGTTATGTACAGTCGCGAGTTGTTGAGGTAACTCAAGTCGGTAAGCTACTGGTCCGACACGATCAATAATCTTGAATGGTCCAATATACCTTGGATTTAATTTCCCTCGTTTACCAAATCGAACAACGCCTTTCCAAGGTGCAACTTTAAGCATGACCATCTCTCCAATTTCAAATTCTATACCTTTTCTTTTAATGTCAGCGTAGCTCTTTTGTCGACTTTGGGCGGTTTTCAACCGTTGTTGAATTTGGATGATCTTCTCGGTAGTTTCTTGTAAAATCTCCGGACCCGTAATCTGTCTATCCCCCACTTCACTCCAACAAATCGGAGACCTGCACTTTCTACCATAAAGTGCTTCAAACGGCGCCATCTCAATGCTTGAATGGTAGCTGTTGTTGTAGGAAAATTCTGCTAACGGTAGATGTCGATCCCAACTGTTTCCGAAATCAATAACACATGCTCGTAGCATGTCTTCAAGCGTTTGTATCATCCTTTCGCTCTGCCCATCAGTTTGTGGATGATAGGCGGTACTCATGTCTAGACGAGTTCCTAATGCTTGCTGTAATGTCTGCCAGAATCTTGAAATAAATCTACCATCCCTATCAGAGATAATAGAGATTGGTATTCCGTGTCTGGAGACGACTTCCTTCAAATACATTCGTGCTAACTTCTCCATCTTGTCATCTTCTCTTATTGGCAGGAAGTGTGCTGATTTGGTGAGACGATCAACTATTACCCAAATAGTATCAAAACCACTTGCAGTCCTTGGCAATTTAGTGATGAAATCCATGGTAATGTTTTCCCATTTCCATTCCGGGATTTCGGGTTGTTGAAGTAGACCTGATGGTTTCTGATGCTCAGCTTTGACCTTAGAACACGTCAAACATTCTCCTACGTATTTAGCAACATCAGCTTTCATACCCGGCCACCAAAAATGTTTCTTGAGATCCTTGTACATCTTCCCCGTTCCAGGATGTATTGAGTATCTGGTTTTATGAGCTTCTCTAAGTACCATTTCTCTCATATCTCCAAATTTTGGTACCCAAATCCTTTCAGCCCTATACCGGGTTCCGTCTTCCCGAATATTAAGATGCTTCTCCGATCCTTTGGGTATTTCATCCTTTAAATTTCCCTCTTTTAAAACTCCTTGTTGCGCCTCCTTTATTTGAGTAGTAAGGTTATTATGAATCATTATATTCATAGATTTTACTCGAATGGGTTCTCTGTCCTTCCTGCTCAAGGCATCGGCTACCACATTTGCCTTCCCCGGGTGGTAACGAATCTCAAAGTCGTAATCATTCAATAATTCAATCCACCTACGCTGCCTCATATTCAGTTGTTTCTGATTAAATATGTGTTGAAGACTTTTGTGGTCGGTATATATAATACTTTTGACCCCATATAAGTAGTGCCTCCAAGTCTTTAATGCAAAAACAACCGCGCCTAATTCCAAATCATGCGTCGTATAATTTTGTTCGTGAATCTTCAATTGTCTAGACGCATAAGCAATCACCTTCGTTCGTTGCATTAATACACAACCGAGACCTTGCTTTGATGCGTCACAATAAATCACAAAATCATCATTCCCTTTAGGCAATGATAATATAGGTGTCGTAGTTAGCTTTTTCTTCAATAACTGAAACGCTTTCTCTTGTTCATCATTCCATTCAAATTTCTTCCCTTTATGCGTTAATGCAGTCAAGGGTTTTGCTATTCTGGAAAAGTCTTGGATGAACCTTCTGTAGTAACCAGCTAGTCCTAAAAACTGGCGTATGTGTTTCGGAGTTTTCGGGGTTTCCCACTTTTCAACAGTTTCTATCTTTGCCGGATCCACCTTAATACCTTCTTTGTTCACTATGTGACCGAGGAATTGAACTTCTTCCAACCAAAATGCACACTTTGAAAACTTAGCATACAATTCTTCCTTCCTCAATACTTCTAACACCTTTCTCAAATGTTCACCGTGTTCTTGGTCATTCTTTGAGTAAATAAGTATGTCATCAATGAAAACAATGACAAACTTGTCAAGGTATGGTCCACACACTCGGTTCATAAGGTCCATGAACACAGCTGGTGCATTAGTTAAACTAAACGGCATGACATAAACTCGTAATGACCGTAACGTGTTCTGAAAGCAGTCTTTGGAATATCATCTTCTTTCACCCGCATTTGATGATACCCGGAACGTAAGTCAATCTTTGAATAAACAGACGAGCCTTGTAGTTGATCAAATAAGTCGTCGATTCTCGGTAGTGGGTAGCGGTTCTTGATGGTAAGTTTGTTCAACTCTCGATAGTCGATACACAACCTGAATGTACCATCTTTCTTCTTGACAAACAAAACAGGAGCTCCCCACGGTGATGTACTTGGTCGAATGAAACCACGCTCTAAAAGTTCTTGTATTTGGCTTTGCAGTTCTTTCATCTCGCTGGGTGCGAGTCTGTAAGGAGCACGAGCTATTGGTGCAGCTCCTGGTACAAGATCTATTTGAAATTCAACGGATCGATGTGGGGGTAATCCTGGTAATTCTTTCGGAAATACATCGGGAAATTCTTTTGCAATGGGAACATCATTGATGCTCTTTTCTTCAATTTGTACTTTCTCGAAGTGTGCTAGAACAGCATAGCAACCTTTTCTTATTAGTTTTTGTGCCTTCAAATTACTAATAAGATGTAGCTTCGTGTTGCCCTTTTCTCCGTACACCATTAAGGGTTTTCCTTTTTCTCGTATAATGCGAATTGCATTTTTGTAACAAACGATCTCTGCTTTCACTTCTTTCAACCAGTCCATACCGATTATCACATCAAAACTCCCTAACTCTACTGGTAACAAATCAATCTTAAATGTTTCGCTAACCAGTTTAATTTCTCGATTCCGACATATATTATCTGCTGAAATTAATTTACCATTTGCTAATTCGAGTAAAAATTTACTATCCAAAGGCGTCAATGGACAACTTAATTTAGCACAAAAATCTCTACTCATATAGCTTCTATCCGCACCCGAATCAAATAAAATGTAAGCAGATTTATTGTCAATAAGAAACGTACCCGTAACAAGCTCCGGGTCTTCCAGTGCCTCTGCCGCATTAATATTGAAAACTCTTCCGCGGCCTTGTCCATTCGTGTTCTCCTGGTTCGGGCAATTTCTAATAATGTGGCCCGATTTTCCACATTTATAACAAACTACATTGGCATAACTTGCTCCGACACTACTTGCTCCGCCATTACTCGTTCCGACACCATTTGTTCCTTTCGTTCTATTAACCCCTGGTCCGTAGACCTCACACTTCGCCGCGCTATGACCATTTCTTTTACACTTGTTGCAAAATTTGGTGCAGAACCCCGAGTGATACTTTTCACACCTTTGGCATAGCTGCTTCTGATTGTTGTTGTTGTTGCGGTTATTATTGTTGTTGGGATGATTGTTGTAGTTGCTACTGTTATTGTTGTTGTTGTTGTTGTTGTTGGGCCGTTTGTTGTAGTTGTGATTGATGTTGCGATTGCTGGGATAATTGTTGCGATTATTGTTGTAATTGCTGTTGTTGTTGTATTGGTGATTCTTATCACCGTTTTCCTCCCACTTTCTTTTGACTTGCTTCACATTGGTCTCTTCAGCAGTCTGTTCTTTAATTCTTTCTTCAATCTGGTTCACTAGTTTGTGAGCCATTCTACATGCCTGTTGTATGGAGGCGGGCTCGTGTGAACTTATATCTTCTTGGATTCTTTCCGGTAATCCTTTCACAAACGCGTCGATCTTCTCTTCCTCATCTTCGAATGCTCCCGGAAACAATAGGCACAATTCTGTGAATCGTCTTTCGTACGTGGTAATATCAAATCCTTGGGTTCGTAACCCTCTAAGTTCTATCTTGAGCTTATTGACCTCGGTTCTGGGACGGTACTTCTCGTTCATCAAGTACTTGAATGCTGACCACGGTAGTGCGTACGCATCGTCTTGTCCCACTTACTCTAGATAGGTATTCCACCATGTTAACGCAGAACCTATGAAGGTATGCGTAGCGTACTTCACTTTGTCCTCTTCAGTACACTTACTTATGGCAAACACCGATTCGACCTTCTCGGTCCACCGTTTCAATCCGATCGGTCCTTCGGTTCCATCAAATTCCAAAGGTTTGCAGGCAGTGAATTCTTTGTAGGTGCATCCTACACGATTTCCTGTACTGCTAGATCCAAGGTTATTGTTGGTATGTAGCGCAGCCTGTACTGCGGCTATGTTTGAAGCTAGAAAAGTACGGAATTCCTCTTCATTCATATTCACGGTGTGTCGAGTAGTCGGTGCCATTTCCTTCAAAATAGTCAAATGGAACAAGTTAATCATACAGAATATTAAGAGTAGTTAATAGTATTTCGTAGCATAATATGAACTCATTTATAAAAGCTTTTTCTTCATATTAGCGTTTTATAAGTTTAAATTCGGGTAGTACCTACCCGTTAAGTTCATACTTAGTAGCTAATATACAATTCAACTACTACAATTCTATATGAAAAACTGATTATAATAATATTTTGCGTTCAAACTTTTACACAATATTTTACAAACTTACAATACCGCTTATTTTACATATAGCATGAAATATAGCACACAATAAATTTGATACAAGATGGTTGTGAAGATAATTCTAGCTAGTACACAAGTCGTTTAGCAAAGGCAATAAAGACACGTAATTCATACGTCCAGAAACAAGTCATGCATTCTGGTTTTACTAGGATTACTTCCCATCCTTGGTCTTGTGGAACATAACCGTTATGGCCGTTGATAAGACAGCATGTTGTAACGTCGTCAAAGGGACGAGGGTTACGTAATGTCCAACAGTCCCGTAACAATCTAAAAACCTCATTTCTTACCCCAATTACCGACTCCGTCACATGTGGAAACGTTTTGTTTAATAGTTGTAGCCCGATGTTCTTGTTCTCACTTTGGTGAGAAGAGAACATTACTAATCCGTAAGCATAACATGCTTCTTTATGTTGCATGTTAGCCGCTTTTTCTAAATCACGAAGTCCAATATTCGGATATATTGAGTCAAAATAATTTCTTAACCCATTGCGTAAAATAGCATTTGGGTTCCCCGCAATATATGCGTCAAAGTAAACACATCGTAACTTATGGATTTCCCAATGTGATATCCCCCATCTTTCGAACGAAAGCCTTTTATAAACCAAGGCATTCTTGGAACGTTCTTCGAATGTCTTACAAATTGATCTCGCCTTAAATAGTTGTGCCGAAGAATTCTGACCGACTCTAGACAAGATTTCATCAATCATGTCTCCGGGTAGGTCTCTTAAAATATTGGGTTGTCTATCCATTTTGTGTTTTTATACTGTAAAAAAGACAAGAGTTAGATTTATAAAAAAAAATACTTATTAATACAAGCAATTTTTACATATATCATAAAGCATAAGCACACTATATTACATATATTACCCCACACGAATACAACTATCTTATTCCGACTCGATTGTTTCTTCTTCTTCGGTTTTGGTTCGTTTTGCCAAGTTTCTAGGGATATATGATGTTCCTCTAATACAAGTCGTCGTTTTCCACATTGGTTTAGAAAAACCTGGTGGTTTAGAGGTTCCCGGGTCATTGTTACAACTTAAGGACTTCGGGGGTTGACGATACATATAAAGTTCATCGGGGTTGGAATTAGATTTCTCTATTTTTATGCCCTTTCCCTTATTATTTTTTTTTGCCTTTTTAAATTCAGTTGGGGTAATTTCTATAACATCATCGGAATTCTCGTCGGAATCCGATTCATCGGAGAATTGGTAATCCTCCCAATATTTTGCTTCCTTGGCGGAAACACCATTGACCATAATTAACTTTGGTCGGTTGGTTGAGGATTTTCTTCTACTTAACTGTTTTATTATTTCCCCCACTGGTTCTATTTCTTCTTCCGGTTTCGATTCTTCTTCCGGTTCCGATTCTTCTTCCGGTTCCGACTCTTCTTCCGGTTCCTCTTCGGGAACTTGTGAATCAGTCCACGAATTATTCCAATTTACATTTGACTCTTCATTATTATTAGGTGAGTCAATGGGACTTGTTCTAGAGGTAGACATCTATCACATAATATCAAACACGTTAAGAGATTAATATATCACATAATATTTACATGTTAATAATATATAGTTTCCAACAAAAATGTTAAGCAATCATTTTCTGGTTTCTTGATCTTGGATGATTACTTGGAATGGATTTAGAAAACTTGGAAGTAAACTTGCAATCTTGGAAGTATTCTTGATTTTATGAAACTAGAACTTTTGGAATTTATGAAAAACACTTAGAACTTGAAGATAGAACTTGAGAGAGATCAATTAGATGAAGAAAATTAAAGAATAAAGGTGTTTGTAGGAGTTTTTGGTCGTTGGTGTATGGATTAGATATAAAGGATATGTAATTTTGTTTTCATGTAAATAAGTCATGAATGATTACTCATATTTTTGTAATTTTATGAGATATTTCAGGCTAGTTGCCAAATGATGGTTCCCACATGTGTTAGGTGACTCACATGGGCTGCTAAGAGCTGATCATTGGAGTGTATATACCAATAGTACATACATCTAAAAGCTGTGTATTGTACGAGTACGAATACGGGTGCATACGAGTAGAATTGTTGATGAAACTGAACGAGGATGTAATTGTAAGCATTTTTGTTAAGTAGAAGTATTTTGATAAGTGTCTTGAAGTCTTTCAAAAGTGTATGAATACATATTAAAACACTACATGTATATACATTTTAACTGAGTCGTTAAGTCATC
Source organism: Rutidosis leptorrhynchoides (assembly GCF_046630445.1). Classification (NCBI taxonomy): domain Eukaryota; kingdom Viridiplantae; phylum Streptophyta; class Magnoliopsida; order Asterales; family Asteraceae; genus Rutidosis; species Rutidosis leptorrhynchoides. The sequence goes on from NC_092334.1 coordinate 128,478,612, forward strand.
GTTAGTCGTTACATGTAAATGTTGTTTTGAAACCTTTAGGTTAACAATCTTTTTGAATGTTGTTAACCCATTGTTTATTATAACAAATGAGATGTTAAATTGTTATATTATCATGATATTATGATATATAATATATCTTAGTATGATATATATACAGTTAAATTTCGTTACAACGATAATCGTTACATATATGTCTCGTTTCGAAATCATTAAGTTAGTAGTCTTATTTTTACATATGTATTTCATTGTTAATACACTTAATAATATATTTACTTATCATTTAACATAATTAACCAAGTGTATCAATATCTTAATATGATTCATATGTACCTAGTAAGACGTTATAACGATAATCGTTATATATATCGTTTTCGAGTTTCTTAAATTAATAGTCTCATTTTTATGTATATAACTCATTGTTAAAATACCTAATGAGATACATACTTATAATAAAATCATGTTAACTATATATATAACCATATATATGTCATCGTATAGTTTTTACAAGTTTTAACGTTTGTGAATCACCGGTCAACTTGGGTGGTCAATTGTCTATATGAAACCTATTTCAATTAATCAAGTCTTAACAAGTTTGATTGCTTAACATGTTGGAAACACTTAATCATGTAAATAACAATTTCATTTAATATATATATAAACATGGAAAAGTTCGGGTCACTACAAGTAGCTTACCGACTTGAGTTACCTCAACAACTCGCGGCTGTACATAACACTTTCCACGTCTCGAATTTGAAGAAATGTTTTGCTAAAGAAGATCTCACTATTCCGTTAGACAAAATCCAAATCAACGAAAAACTTCAATTCATCGAAGAACCCGTCGAAATAATGGATCGTGAGGTTAAAAGACTTAAATAAAACAAGATACCAATTGTTAAGGTTCGATGGAATGCTCGTAGAGGACCCGAGTTCACCTGGGAACGAGAAGATCAGATGAAGAAGAAATACCCGCATTTATTTCCAGAAGATACGTCAACACCTCCAACTGCTTAAAATTTCGGGACGAAATTTATTTAACGGGTAGGTACTGTAGTGACCCGAACTTTTCCATGTTTATATATATATTAAATGAAATTGTTATTTTACATGATTAAGTGTTTCCAACATGTTAAGCAATCAAACTTGTTAAGACTTGATTAATTGAAATAGGTTTCATATAGACAATTGACCACCCAAGTTGACCGGTGATTCACGAACGTTAAAACTTGTAAAAACTATATGATGACATATATATGGTTATATATATAGTTAACATGATATTATGATAAGTAAACATATCATTAAGTATATTAACAATGAACTACATATGTAAAAACAAGACTACTAACTTAATGATTTTGAAACGAGACATATATGTAACGATTGTCGTTGTAACGACATTTAATGTATATATATCATATTAAGAGATATTCGTACATCATAATATCATGATAATAAAATAATTTAAAATCTCTTTTGATATTATAAACATTGGGTTAACAACATTTAACAAGATCGTTAACCTAAAGGTTTCAAAACAACACTTACATTTAACGACTAACGATGACTTAACGACTCAGTTAAAATGTATATACATGTAGTGTTTTAATATGTATTCATACACTTTTGTAAGACTTCAAGACACTTATCAAAATACTTCTACTTAACAAAAATGCTTACAATTACATCCTCGTTCAGTTTCATCAACAATTCTACTCGTATGCACCCGTATTTGTACTCGTACAATACACAGCTTTTAGATGTATGTACTATTGGTATATACACTCCAATGATCAGCTCTTAGCAGCCCATGTGAGTCACCTAACACATGTGGGAACCATCATTTTGCAACTAGCATGAAATATCTCATAAAATTACAAAAATATGAGTAATCATTCATGACTTATTTACATGAAAACAAAATTACATATCCTTTATATCTAATCCATACACCAACGACCAAAAACACCTACAAACACTTTCATTCTTCAATTTTCTTCATCTAATTGATCTCTCTCAAGTTCTATCTTCAATTTCTAAGTGTTCTTCATAAATTCCAAAAGTTCTAGTTTCATAAAATCAAGAATACTTCCAAGATTGCAAGTTTACTTCCAAGTTTTCTAAATCCATTCCAAGTAATCATCCAAGATCAAGAAACCTTTGTTACTTATAGTAGGTTATCTTTCTAATACAAGGTAATAATCATATTCGAACTTTAATTCAATTTCTATAACTATAACAATCTTATTTCGAGTGGAAATCTTACTTGAAATTGTTTTCGTGTCATGATTCTGCTTCAAGAACTTTCAAGCCATCCAAGGATCCTTTGAAGCTAGATCCATTTTTCTCATTTCCAGTAGGTTTATCTAAGGAACTTGAGGTAGTAATGATGTTCATAACATCATTCGATTCATATATAAAAAGCTGTCTTATTCAACGTTATAAACTTGTAATCACTAGAACATAGTTTAGTTAATTCTAAACTTGTTCGCAAATAAAGTTAATCCTTCTAACTAGACTTTTAAAATCAACTAAACACATGTTCTATATCTATATGATATGCTAACTTAATGATTTAAAACCCGGAAACACGATAAACACCATAAAACTGGATATACGCCGTCGTAGTAAAACCGGGGGCTGTTTTGGTTGGGATAATTAAAAGCTAAGAAGAACTTTGATTTAAAATCTATACTTCTGGAAAAATGATTTTTCTTATGAACATGAAACTATATTCAAAAATCATGGTTAAACTCAAAGTGAAAGTATGTTTTTCAAAATGGTCATCAAAATGTCGTTCTTTAGACGGAAATGACTATCTCTTTCAAAAACGACTTGTAACTTGTATTTATGACTATAAACTTATACTTTTTCTGTTTAGATTCATAAAGTTAAGTTCAATATGTAACCGTGGCCACTGGAATCACTCAAAACGGATTAGAAACGAAGAAATGGCGAATAAAACAAGATTGATAAAAACTACTCATTTTACCTACGTGAAAGTTAGTAATAAATCTATTCCAACCATAACCTAATCAACTTATATTGTATATTATGTAATCTTGAGCTACCATAGACACGTATACAATGTTTCGACCTATCATGTCGACCCATCTATATATATATTGCGGAACAACCATAGACACTCTATATGTGAATGTCGGAGTTAGCTATACAGGGTTGAGGTTGATTCCAAAATATATATATAGTTTGAGTTGTGATCAATACTGAGATACGTATACACTGGGTCGTGGATTGATTCAAGATAATATTTATCGATTTATTTCTGTACATCTAACTGTGGACAACTAGTTGTAGGTTACTAACGAGGACAGCTGACTTAATAAACTTAAAACATCAAAATGTATTAAAAGTTTTGTAAATATATATTGAACATACTTTGATATATATGTATATATTGTTATAGGTTTGTGAATCAACCAGTGGCCAAGTCTTACTTCCCGACGAAGTAAAAATCTGTGAAAGTGAGTTATAGTCCCACTTTTAAAATCTAATATTTTTGGGATGAGAATACATGCAGGTTTTATAAATGATTTACAAAATAGACACAAGTACGTGAAACTACATTCTATGGTTGAATTATCGAAATCGAATATGCCCCTTTTTATTAAGTCTGGTAATCTAAGAATTAGGGAACAGACACCCTAATTGACGCGAATCCTAAAGATAGATCTATTGGGCCCAACAAGCCCCATCTAAAGTACCGGATGCTTTAGTACTTCGAAATTTATATCATATCCGAAGGGTGTCCCGGAATGATGGGGATATTCTTATATATGCATCTTGTTAATATCGGTTACCAGGTATTCACCATATGAATGATTTTTATCTCTATGTATGGGATGTGTATTGAAATATGAAATCTTGTGGTCTATTGTTACGATTTGATATATATAGGTTAAACCTATAACTCACCAACATTTTTGTTGACGTTTAAAGCATGTTTATTCTCAGGTGAATACTAAGAGCTTCCGCTGTTGCATACTAAAATAAGGACAAGATTTGGAGTCCATGTTTGTATGATATTGTGTAAAAACTGCATTCAAGAAACTGATTTCGATGTAACATATTTGTATTGTAAACCATTATGTAATGGTCGTGTGTAAACAGGATATTTTAGATTATCATTATTTGATAATCTACGTAAAGCTTTTTAAACCTTTATTTATGAAATAAAGGTTATGGTTTGTTTTAAAAATGAATGCAGTCTTTGAAAAACGTCTCATATAGAGGTCAAAACCTCGCAACGAAATCAATTAATATGGAACGTTATTAATCAATAAGAACGGGACATTTCATATCAGTGGATCCACAGAGTCCTCAAAGCTCAAGTTTGAGGGCATTCGTGATTTTATTCTTGGAGAAGATATAAGAAGAAAGAGCTTAGGAGAACCATCAGGAAACTTGCTGAGCACAGAAGAAAGGGGTAGGAGAAAAGGCAGAAGTAACACCACCAGGGGCAGGTCAAAGTCAAGAAGGAGGAGTGTGTCGAGAACAAGGAATGATATTAAATGTTGGAATTGTCAGGAGACTGGGCACTTCCGAAACTAGTGCACTAAGCCAGTAACATCATCAAAGCCAAAGGAAGTTAATGTTGCAGTTGCAACAGATGATTATGATAACGTCCTTGTTTGCTGCATTGAGAATACAATTGATGCGTGGGTTATGGATTCAGGAGCATCGTTTCATGCTACTCCAAGTCCACATATGATGAAGAATCTACGAACAGGTAATCTTGGTAAAGTTCGTTTGGCTAATGATCATTGTCTTGATATTACAGGGATTGGAGATTTAGAGCTGAAGACCTCTTTGGGTACTAATTGGACCTTGGAAAATGTCCGAGTTATTCCTGGCCTAAAGAAGAAACTAATCTCTGTTGGATAGCTTGATGATCAAGGATACAGTGTGCTATTTAGTGAAGGTCAGTGGAAAGTAATAAAGGGGAAATTAGTAATAGCCAAGGGTAAGAAGAGAGGCACTCTTTATATGGTAGAAGTTCCAGCTAATGAAGTAAATACAGTTTCCAATGATCGTAGCTTAACCAGTCAGTGGCACCAACGTTTAGGTCACATGAGTGACAAAGGAATGAAAATGCTAGTGTCAAATGGTAAAATTCCTGGTTTGAAGAGAGTTGAATCGGACTTTTACGAGTCATGTGTTCTAGGAAAGAAGAAGAAGGTCACCTTTGCAAAAGCAGGCAGAACATTAAAGGCTCAGAAGTTGGAGCTAGTACACACGGATGTGTTCGGGCCTACTCCTGTTTCTTCATTTGGAGGAGCACGTTATTATGTTACTTTCATCGATGATTCAACACGCAAGGTATGGGTTTACTTTCTTAAAGATAAATCTGATGTATTTGAAGCTTTTAAGAAATGGAAATCTGCTGTTGAATTATCTTGTGATTTGAAGGTAAAATGTTTGAAGTCGGATAATGGAGGAGAATACATCAGCACCGAATTCGTTAACTATTGTGCTGATCATGGCATTCGGATGATCAAGACGGTTCCAGGTACTCCACAACAAAACGGAGTTGCAGAAAGAATGAATCGTACTTTAAATGAGAGAGCACGTAGCATGAGACTTAATTGTGGGCTACCAAAGACTCTATGGGCTGATGCAGTAAGCACTGCCGCTTATTTGATCAACCTTTCTCCATCAGCTCCGCTTGATTTCAAAATACCTGAAGAATAATGGAGAGGTAAAACAATCAGTTATGAGCATCTAAAAATCTTTGGGTGCAGTGCATATGATATTAATAAAGATGGTGACAAACTCGATGCAAAAGCAAAGAAGTATGTGTTCATTGGTTATGGGGGAGATGACATGGGTTACAGGCTATGGGATAACAAGGGAAAACATGTTATCAGAAGTAAACATGCCACCTTCAATGAAGCAGAATTGTACAAGGATTTCAACTCAACACCAAAAGAAAAAGAATCAGTTGAATTTGAGGTTGACACAGAGACAACTAGAGAAGATGAAAGGGAAACTCCAGAGTATGAAACTGAAGTTCCAGTGGGAGTTCCTAACAGTGAAAGCTCGGAGTCTGATCACGAGCAGACTTCAGAAAGTGGGAGCTCAGATTCTGATGATGAGCAGCCCCCACAGCCCCCACCACAATCTGACCAGTCCAATTGGGTCAGAAGATCTACACGAGTCACAAGACAACCAAATAGGTTTAGTCCAACAGTTAACTATCTTCTTTTGACAGAAAATGGGGAACCAGAAAGTTATTATGAGGCAATGAAGGTGAAAGATCCGTTCCAGTGGGAGCAGGCTATGAAAAGCGAGATGGAATCTTTATTGAAAAATCAAACTTGAAGGTTGACCAAGTTACCACCAGGAAAAAGGGTCTTACAGAATAAATGGGTTTTCAGAGTCAAAGATGAAGCGGATGGTTCTAAACGATACAAAGCAAGATTAGTTGTCAAAGGATTTCAACAAAAGAAAGGAGTCGACTATGCTGAAATCTTTTCTCCAGTAATGAAGATGACGACTATCAGATTGGTTCTAAGTATGGTGGCAACCGAGAAGTTACACTTAGAACAGTTGGATGTTAAAACAGCCTTCCTGCATGGCAACATTGAAGAATACATTTATATGTCTCAACCAGAGGAGTTTTGTGTCAAAGGAAAGGAGAATCTTGTGTGTAATCTAAAGAGAAGCTTGTATAGTTTGAAACAAGCTCCCAGACAGTGGTACTTGAAATTTGATAATTTCATGGAGAAGACAGGATTCGTGAGAAGTTCTACAGATCATTGTTGTTTTTTGAAGAAGTTCAAGAGCTCCTATATTATATTGCTTCTTTATGTCGATGATATGTTAATTGCAGGTTCTGATATGGTTGAAATACGCAATTTGAAGAAGCAATTATCTAGAGAATTTGAAATGAAGGATCTCGGGCCAGCTAAGCAGATTCTCGGTATGAGTATATGCAGAAATATAGATGGGTCAGTTTCTTTATCTCAAGAAAAGTATATTCGCAAGGTTCTTGAAAAGTTCAGAATGAATGGTGAGTCTACAAAGCCAAGAAACACACCGTTGGAAAGTCATCTAAAGCTTTCTAAACATCAGTCTCCTAAAACTGAAGTAGAAAAAGCAGAAATGGCTAAGGTTCCTTATGCATCCGCAGTGGGTAGTCTAATGTACGCTATGGTGTGTACAAGACCTGATATAGCACATGCAGTTGGGATGGTTAGTCGCTTTATGTCAGCTCCAGGGAAGGAACATTGGGAAGCAGTGAAGTGGATACTGCGATATTTAAAGGGTACTCCCAAAGTTGGGTTATGTTTCAAGGGCAGGGATACTACTCTCAGGGGTTATTCTGATGCAGATTTGGGTAGATGCAACAATACCTTCAAGAGCACCACCGGGTATGTATTCACTATAGGAGGAACAACAGTGAGTTGGATATCTAGGCTTCAAAAGAGCGTGGATCTATCTACTACTGAAGCAGAATACATGGCCTTGACTGAAGCCAATAAAGAACTGGTATGGTTGAAGACATTCATGAAAGAACTGGGCAGCAAACAGACAGAATTTGTCTTATATTGTGATAATGAGAGCGCAATTAAGTTAGCAAAGAATCCAGTCTATCATGCTAAAATGAAGCACATTGGCATGAAGTATCACTTTATCAGAGAACGGATAAGGAATGGAACATTTAATCTGGAGAGCATTCCAGGTTCAAAGAATCCAGCAGATATGTTCATCAAACCAATAACGCTGGATAAGTTGAAGCGGTGCATAGCTTCAACTGGCCTTCAGGAACATTGAAGAGAAGGCAGTAACTAGATAGAGAAGAGATGAGCTGAGTCTTGCATTGCAGAAGTACAAGAGTGCAGATCGATGTTATTCGAAGCCTCCAAGTGGGAGATTGTTGAGGTGTAGGCTTCGGTAGTAAGCCCAATAAAAACAGGCCCGGAGTTTACTTGGTGACCAAGTCAGGGTCTGGCCAACCCTAATTGGTTAGACCGACTTTTATTGTTCTTTCTTAGTCTATATATAGTCTCTCATTTGTACATGTATTGTTATCACCTCCAAATTAATAATAATACTCTCTAGTTCCAAAGTGAATGTAGGTTTCACCTAGAAACCGAACCACTATAATTCTCGTGTTGTTTTTTATTATGTGTTTATTATTCGGCTTGCTTGTTTGTGATTGTTAATCGATTAGGGTTCTACTATGATAGAAGGCAGGTTCAAGCCTTAACAAAAACATGCAGAAAAATGGCCAGAAAATCCCGCCAGAAAAGAAAAGCCGGCCACCGGCGGAGAGAATAAAGATAAAGAAAATAGGTTTGATAGCAGTGGCAATAGTGATGATGAAGAAAATAATAATAATATTAATGCAACAGAAAATGGTAACATAAACACTACTCCAAATAAACCGCCCGGTCCAGCTGTCCGGTTCGCCAGTTTACCAAAAAATAATCTGGTTCAAGCGAGTGGTGGACCGGTGGGTAGTGGTGGTGCGAAGAAAAAGAAAAAGAAAAGGAAAAAGAAGAAAAAGAGTGGGGTTCAAAACCTTCAGGTGGACCCGCGGATACTGGATTGGTGGCACCTGAAATGGGGAGTAGTAATCAAGTAGTAGATCAAATGCATCTGAGCCCTCCACGTGGCTACCCGTATCCGATGCATGTGGGTCCATCTTATGTGATGAGTTATAGTGAGACGCACACTAGTGGTAATGGTGGACCTGCGTATTATGTTCCTCCTACTACACCGTATGTATATGATTATACAGAGTATAATGCTCACGATAATGATGATAATTTGGTAACATTATCTCGTCCTTCGAATACTTTCGAGATTCTTAGTGATGAAAATCCGTATGGATGTTATATGATGTGAAAATTGTCACGCAAGAGATGTGTTTTGTTTGGATGTATTGATGAGAACATTTTTGATCATTTATGTTGTATGGTTAGTTACAACTGTTTGTGAAAACAAAAGTATTCTAAGTTAAAATCTTCCGTTTTAGATTAGAAACCAACAACACTCTGTAATTGTCATAAAAAAATAATTTAAGAATATTTTCATTAGAAAAACATAACATGAAATGATGAACAAATTTTATAGAATAGTTTGAGTAATATATCATAGTTTGAGATAAACATGTAGAATGGTTTTAAATCTGAAGGCATAGATGTAGGAGGCACAAAGCTCCACATCTGCACTTTAACGTAATTTCCGTTTGTTAGCTACATACTAATTTGAGTAGTGACAATTTCTTTATTCTCTTTTTCTTAATTTTATATACTTGTAACCATTTTTGTGTGGTACTAATACATAACTTAATTTCATTTGTGACTTTACTTTTTGATTGAATCGAAAATCGAAATATATAATAATGCTCATAAGGTCATATCGTCCTTTTAAAATATGCCAGAATATGTCTTACAGTATTATCTCTTAAAAATAGTTGCTATCAAACATTTTGTGATTATTCTTGCTCACCAATTGTCTTTCAGGGGAGCATATCATACAATCCAAAAATATTCTCCCTGTAATCAGTATAGCGAATAGAACGCATTACGAGAAAGATATAATAATCTATATGTATATATATTCCTACGGAACAAATTGTTGTATATTGGAATTATCCGAGGACATTCAATAATTCTTCAATTCATGTCGGTTGTGTGATCAGTTAATGAAAACGACTCTTAAGTCAGAGTCAGTAAAATTATTGTTTATTTGTCACTTGTAGTCTAAAAATTGATCTGTTTCAGAAACATAGAATCAGATACCCCTTTTTAAACAGAGACAAGTGAAAACATGACTTAATTCATAAAAAAGTATATAGCCAGTTTGACTCGTTACCCAAGCCGTTTACTTGCCCATCTTACTACCTCTGCTCTGCTGAAAAACATACAAGACACTGACGGACCAAACTAGCCATCAACATGGCAGTGGCGGAGCCACATACCAAATACCGGTGGCACGGGCCACCAGTCAATTGGTCCGAATTTGATCCGAGTAGTGTAAACTTTTCAGAAATTTGAATGGTGACACCATAGAAATTTTTAGGAATAAAGCCAGCAGGTGCAAGCGGAGTGATGTTATGGGGCACCAAATTTTGAATCATACTAAGTTATACTCTTAATGAAACATGTATTACGATAATATATTATGTTTTGAATAGAGATTGATTTAATAAAAATTGAAGTTTTATAACTCAAGTTTCATGGTGGTTTAATTACTTTGAAGAAGACAGATAAATTCGTGTAAAGAAGATGATAAATATTAAAAACAAGGGTGGGTGCTTTTTAACATTTTTACACAAACTACCCTAGAATTTATTAGTAATATTTAGTATTAGCCACTAAATTTTCATGAAGTTTATCTAAAAACTCCTAAACTTTAAAATACATTTCACACAAAGTCAAGTTCTAGAAGTGGAACATAACAATTGTTTCCTACGTTCATTTTACGTAGGTTATCACTATTATTTTGTGATTTATATTATATATATATATATATATATATATATCTATTACATCTATCATCTTTTTCCATCTCTATATGATAATAAATTTTGGTTTATGTCTCAAACTCCTGAATATAAGGGCGGGATATTGGGAGTACAATCATATATGATTTAATATTCAAAATGACTCAAATAATATAGTCCAATATTAAATACGTAGGTTAATTTGATGTGGTATTCTGTTTTCTACAACTATTATTTTAATTGGCGCTAATACTTAGGACGTTTTTTTATATTATTGAAATTGTTATTGTTATATATGCAAAGCTTTCGTATATGAAAGGTCCACTTTTATTTATTGAACCGAGCTCATAAAATGACAAGACGACTCTGAATTTCACAAAGGACATTGTTATAATGTAATATGAATTTTATATATACAAAATGACTAATGACCTAGCAGTATGGAAGTAACTCATTAATCTTGATGTTGTGAGTTTGAGTCTCGTCGTGGATAATTTAATTGGTGTGTGTTTGAGTTTTAAAAATATATATCATTACTATATTGTGCCACCAGTGATCTTGAAAGCTGGCTTCGCCCCTGCTGGGATCCTAATCATGTTGTTATCAGCCAAAAAGAAATGGTTGCTTTTACTCAAAAGAAGAATATGATCCTACAGGATCTATTCTCTACGTACGCACACGAATTCACCAAAACCATTCGACCTTTTAATTTTCCCACAAAGAATATATTCATAAAGCTCGATCACTGACATACGCAACATAGCTCGTCCTCTCTATCGAAACTTCTTACAACTTTAACATATTCCTCACCCAAACCGCATACGTTAACAACTATAATCTTTCATAACTAACTGACCACAAACGATAAAAAATGAATATTTAAAGCATATATTATACTACATCAAGATCCATGAATAAATATAGAACTACAAGGTGCCAAATAATACTTATCTGTTATGTTCAAAACTGTACAGAACTAGCTACAAACATTTTTTATGGAAACAAATTTATATGCAAGTTGAAGCCTTTGAAGTGCGTTTGTTTGTACCTAAAATTATAACGATGACGGTTACATCATCATGATATTTTCTTCTCCTGCCAGCCGGAACACTCATCAACTCTTCCGTACTGAAACCTGCACAAGATCTTTCTTTAATAACATAAAACGGTTAAACGGGTAAAATGGATAAGGTTTTCTCTGCTCAGGCAACCTGGAAAAAGGAGATCTTTCTTTAATGTATATGATAACAAAAAAAAAAAAAAAAAAAAATTATATCCAACAAATTAATTGTAATCGTTTTGCATTCCTATAGTTAAATGTATATATATCTTCAAGCTATATATTATTTCAACTTGCTTGAATATCTCTTTGCAGGTCATCCATAACTATAACTATAACTATATAAATTATTGAAACAATAGTACTGGTCAACGATAAACAGTATTCATGTCGATTTAAAGTAGAAAGCAACTAACTTTGACCATCAATATCAAGTATGATTAAACAAAGAAATCGACCCGGTTTTTTCTTGTTGTTAACGATGACCCAAAACTAGAAATTTGGACAGTTTCTAATAAATGTAAACCTATAAAGTTACCTGCAGAGCAGGCGGCTTTGAGTACAAGCTGCTCCAATAGATATTTGGCCGGGTCCCCTGATGGTTTTGTAGATATGTACGAATGCACGAGCTTCACTACCTCATCGTTTGTGAAGAAATCAAATAAACCGTCACTACCAAGTACTACAAAGTGATCTGAGTTCGATATTTCATGCATATAAAGTGACGGTTCGACAGATACGTATGGAGGACTTAAAAGGTTACGAACTCGAAGTATTCCCATCAACGCATCGTTCAAAACTTTCTGCACAAAATAAAACGCATAAACATATGGTGACTAAAACGCTAAGTACATCTTACACGCATTATTGAAAATGGGCGGTGATTCGTACACCAACATTTTTAGCCATACACCACTAAATATGCATCAAGGTATTGTACAGTACAATGATTTAAAGCACAAATGATAATGGTTTATATTCTTTTACCTTTTTAAGATAACCAACTCCGAATGCGCGAGTAACTTTCAACTTTCCTTTAACTTTTCCATGCACAATTGTCTTCGGATCATCAGGATGTTGACTAACAAGTTGCTTTCTTTCGACCTCGTTATCAACCGTATGGCTGTCCGTTAATTGAACCGCTTTCAAACCATCAATCTTTTTTTCGTCATCATCTGTCGCTAAAACCGCTCTACTATCACCTAAATTCATTATGTACAAACCTTTTCCTTGCAAAAGCCCAACCAAAACACACGACCCCACCGACACTATATCAGGCCTATCCTCCATTTCATGCTCAACCATATGTAAAAAATCACTTTCCGCTTGATTAAGAGCACGTTGTAAGCTATCAAGAACTCGGTTTTTAGGCCTCACCATGTTACTATCTCCATGAAAATAATCGAGTTCGATATCTAAAGAATTTAGATTACACCTTATTGTTTCATAAAAAGTACCCGCGAGAAAATCAGCCGCATCTCGTCCGTTAAATCCGTCGTAAATCGCACAAAACACCCAACCGTTTTCCTCGGAACAAACCGCTTGAACTCTATCTTCCCCAGCGGCCCCACCCGCCACTTGTACTTCATCCGCAAATAAAAAATCGTCATTTCTTGAAGGTGCACTAAACGGTCTCGATAAATACGAATCGAATTCAAGATTTTCGGGGGTAGTAGACGGGCTGCAACTCAAATACGACCCGCTACCCTGTAAAGAAGATGACAATAAGTCGAGTTTTGTGAACGATGGTGAAGATGGTATTCTTCTAAATGATTTTGGGGAGTCTAACGATGGAAGAATTTCGGAGCTAATTAAACCGTTGCAAATATTTGTGTTGGCTAATGTTGCGTTTGCACTTATGGCAGCCCCCGAAAGGCAAGAAAACGAACTACTATTTCTTTCGATTTTTTTCCCCGAAGGAATATCGTATCCGTCAGTTGTACTACATTGATAGCCAAAACTTACTTCCATTTCTCCACCAGGATCAAGAATCGACTTTTCACGCATCATTTTAATCTGTAACATTTAAAAGATCCAGTCAAAAACATGATATGTAAGAAAAAAATAAGATAAGTGATATTGTTACGTTCATTTATTATTTGGTTTATCCTTGACCATCGTCATCATTAAATTTATTTTCATCTTCATTAGAGATGGGAACTTCAATCCATTTAGTTATCAATGGGTCGATTAGGTAATGTTAAGAGTACAATTTAAGAAGGAAAAAAATTTAAAACAAAATGAGACAAGAGGTTGAAATAAAGTAACTCTTTTACATTTTTGATACACAAATAATTCATTGAAAAACTATAAACTTTGACAATAAGTGTTTCTGTTCAACGTGCCAAAAATATATACCCATATAGTTGTATTGGCCAGGCACCCGACCTGCCCAATTTGTCACCACCACCATCAAAACCAACCACCTTCTTCTTACTCCCCGTCACTTTCACAGATCCGTGAAAATCCAACTATATAATCAATCCCTTAACCTTAAATCTAGATTAAAACTGGAAATTAAAAAAAAAAAAAAAAAAAAAAAAAAAAAAGAAGGTAGAATACGAAAAGGCAAATAGAGAACACAATTTTTAGATGATCTGGGATAAACTGTAAGGTTAATGTCGAATCTACACCTCATAGACAACATTGTGACAAGGATGGCTTGATTAATAAAGTTCACATTTTTATTTCTCGAAAAGTTCTATAAAACTTGAACGAAAATAGTTTACCAAGTTCATTACTATTTTACTACTCCTACAATTTTCAGAACGGTTTATGTAATTCATTCTATTTTAAGTCCACGAAATTAAGGCAGAATGAAGATTATATGGATATTGATGATTCATATCCTCCTTGTATCAAGAAAACTGCACATTTGACTTCACATATATAAATAATTTCGTGTCTAAATTACTATCATTTGTGACAATGACAATACAGAATTGGTAACTAACTCATTTGCGTTTTAGTTTCACCCAAAAGATAACAACTTGGCAGTCTTTACACTGGATAATATATTATAATGCAAGCAAAGACTAGTAGTTGGAAACTTTAAGGGGTTTTAAGAAAAATTAACAGAATACTAATAATACTAAATTAAGTTGTTACTAATTTAATGGCAATGCAGCAATCAGAAAACAGATTAAAAAATAATGAACAAAAAGGGGTCAAGAGTCGTGAAAGCGAAATGGGAGTTGAGAGTAATAAACAAATACGAAGGGACACAAATTAAAAAAAGTATTTAAAATTAATGACATAATGTTGCCATCAGGAACCAGTGATTACCAAATATTAAAAATAGAGTTACAAGATACGCAGCTACTCGAAACCTATCAGACTATCAGACCCTTAAACAGCTCGAATGGCAATGCGGTAAACTAAAAAACAAATAAACACTTGTTAAAAAAATATATATATTTATAAAACCAGTAAGAATCAAGCATAAATAACTGCATAGTTAAGCAAACTGAACATGGTTAGATTGAAATCTATTCACAGAACAGAAATAAAAGCCCAAAAAACAAATGCTAGGAAAATATACACATAACAATATACATAACAAATATTACATATCAATAGAAAAAGACAAATCTTGAGCTTAACTACTTGACAACCAACAAAAAATCCATATCAATTATCGATAAAAACAAAAAGATTGCAACTTGATGCAAGAATAAATTTGTAATAGCAAATTAACAAGCTCGGTATCAAAAACAATGGCAATGTAGTAATTATCAAGGTACTAATAGCGATTCATTAAAGAAACACAATAAAATATAGTGCAAATTAAGAAACCACTCTTTAGGAGCACTAAAATCGAAAGGGGTTGATTAAAATTCATAACCCAGAATCAAGCAACAAAAATCAGCAATCAAGAATTCAACAATTCAACAATACCTATTAATCAAAACACAATAAAGATTTCAAATTTAAATCGAAAAACATAATCTTGAACGTACCTTCTTGAAGACCAACGAAACCCCAGAGTGAAATTCACAAAAAGATTGCAGCTTTCAGCGGAAAGAGTAGAGATTGTAATAAAAAAACCAATGAGTTAAGTAGCGAATTGGGTTTTTAAAAGAGTTTTTTTTACGGAGATTAAAAACACGGAATAAAAAAATTGGATGGTAGAGAAGAGATGGCTAAAAAATAAAAATAGAAGTGAGAAATAGTAATAAGAGTATGGAAAGAATATGGGGGTTGGGTTGATGATACGTAAAAAAGGTCAACTCTGTGTGTGTGTGTGTGTGTGTGTTTTTGTGATTCATTAGAATCGGTGAATTTGTTAAAAACCATCCGAAATAAAGGTGAATGGGTCCCTTAATCATCCCACTTGGAGTGTTATCTTTTCTGGCTGCCAAGAGGCAAACACCTTCTCAGAATTTTTTTTTTTTTGTTTATACAATTTTTTTTTTTTTAATTATTCTCAATCGAGCTATTGTTAAATTGCATAAATCAATTATACATGATGGTTATATGTTGATAGTATGTCTTAATAACAGCCTTAGAGTTTTTGTTGAAAAAGTCATTATTTTATTAATACGGTTATTCAACCCGATTTACGGACTGATTAAATCACAGATCTGACTATTCACTTTACATGTAGGGTGTTTCTGTTTACCTCTTAATTGAATGGTTCAGCGCTGAATGCTGAATCATTCAGCATTCAACGCATTTGTTTCCAATCTCTGAATGACATATGTGTTAGGATATTAGGACTCAAACAACGCTAGTAATTCTACAAGATTACTAGCCGAGTAGTGATACTATCAAGATCACTCAACCCACTTAATGAACGAAAGATAATAAATGCGAAAATGTAAGAACGACACAAGATATAACGTGGTTATATGCAATCGTTGTGATTGCTTTAGTCCACGGACCAGCTAGAGATTGTTATATTACTGAATACTTGAGAGTGGTGTGTTACAATGACTATGAATGAGCTCTATATATAGAGCAAACAAGAAACCAACCAAACTACAACTTGATCTTCAAGTGTGCTAGTAATCATGAAAGATAAACCAACTAGCCATGCTTTACACCCACTAATGACATGATCACAGCCACAATTAGTGGTGTAAAGCAACCCACTAAGCACCTAAAGTGAAAGGAGAATCAATCAAGATCGGATCCCATGTGTGCAAGTTGCCCACTTGCTGCCAGACATCGTGCGCGCCGTGCACACTCCCAAACTTCGAGCAAGCCTTCTGATCAAAACTTCTCTAGTGCGCGCAGGGAGCGCGCCGCGCACCATCACCGCGCACAATCAATTTGCTCTGTTTTTGATCTGTTTTTCTCCGTTTCACGCTTACCGAAATCTGCAAAATCCGTGCAAGTGTTGAAACAGTTTTTAGTGACACTTTTTCCAGTTTTGTTTAAATGTCTCCACACTCCAACAATCTCTCACTTGGAGACTTTGAACAAGCTCCATTCATATCAATGAATTTACCAAGAACATTAAACCACCTTCGATTACCGTCAAATATCATTTGGGACACGCACGCTCAACACATTCTTCGGATGAGTAGACTTTCGATAAAAGGTCTTCAATACTACTTGTTAAACTTGTAACACCATTCACATCTCTAGCTGGGGTCTTCTCTCATCAATTCATGAGAAGACCAATTGAGGTAATACAAAACCTCAATTTTTCGGTCGTAACCACCTTAGTAAACATATCGGCAGGATTCTTTGTACCAAGGATTTTCTCCAAGAATAAAGTGCCATCATTTATATGTTGTCGAATAAGATGATACCTTATCTTGATGTGTTTCGTTCGACTATGAAACACCGGATTCTTCCCAAGATGAACCGCACTTTGATTATCACAATACAAGACGCAATAGTCTTGTCTTTTACCCAACTCGCCTAAGAAGTTCTTCAACCACACTAGCTCTTTAGAAGCTTCCGCAATAGCCATGTATTCGGCTTCGGAGGTTGACAAAGCAACACTCTTTTGCAATCGAGATAACCAACTAATCGCCGTCTTCCCCATTGTGAAAACATAACCCGTAGTGCTTTTCCCCGAATCATCACATCCACCCAAATTAGCATCCGCATAACCTCTAAGTATGAGATTGTTTTAGGAGAAACACAATCCCATATTAGAAGTACCTTTCAAATAACGAAGCAACCATTTGACCGCTTCCCAATGCTCTTTTTCCGGATTAGACATATAACGACTTACAACTCCCACTGCTTGAGCAATATCGGTGAAATGTCCCGTTCTTATTGATTAAAAACGTTCCATATTAATTGATTTCGTTGCGAGGTTTTGACCTCTATATGAGACGTTTTTCAAAGACTGCATTCATTTTAAAACAAACCATAACCTTTATTTCATCAATAAAGGTTTAAAAAGCTTTACGTAGATTATCAAATAATGATAATCTAAAATATCCTGTTTACACACGACCATTACATAATGGTTTACAATACAAATATGTTACAACAAAATAAGTTTCTTGAATGCAGTTTTTACACAATATCATACAAGCATGGACTCCAAATCTCGTCCTTATTTAAGTATGCGACAGCGGAAGCTCTTAATAATCACCTGAGAATAAACATGATTAAAACGTCAACAAAAATGTTGGTGAGTTATAGGTTTAACCTATATATCAAATCATAATAATAGACCACAAGATTTCATATTTCAATACACATCCCATACATAGAGATAAAAATCATTCATATGGTGAACACCTGGTAACCGACATTAACAAGATGCATATATAAGAATATCCCCATCATTCCGGGACACCCTTCGGATATGATATAAATTTCGAAGTACTAAAGCATCCGGTACTTTGGATGGGGTTTGTTAGGCCCAATAGATCTATCTTTAGGATTCGCGTCAATTAGGGTGTCTGTTCCCTAATTCTTAGATTACCAGACTTAATAAAAAGTAGTTTCACGTACTTGTGTCTATTTTGTAAATCATTTATAAAACCTGCATGTATTCTCATCCCAAAAATATTAGATTTTAAAAGTGGGACTATAACTCACTTTCACAGATTTTTACTTCGTCGGGAAGTAAGACTTGGCCACTGGTTGATTCACGAACCTATAACAATATATACATATATATCAAAGTATGTTCAAAATATATTTACAACACTTTTAATATATTTTGATGTTTTAAGTTTATTAAGTCAGCTGTCCTCGTTAGTAACCTACAACTAGTTGTCCACAGTTAGATGTACAGAAATAAATCGATAAATATTATCTTAAATCAATCCACGACCCAGTGTATACGTATCTCAGTATTGATCACAACTCAAACTATATATATTTTGGAATCAACCTCAACCCTGTATAGCTAACTCCAACATTCACATATAGAGTGTCTATGGTTGTTCCGAAATATATATAGATGTGTCGACATGATAGGTCGAAACATTGTATACGTGTCTATGGTATCTCAAGATTACATAATATACAATACAAGTTGATTAAGTTATGGTTGGAATAGATTTGTTACCAATTTTCACGTAGCTAAAATGAGAAAAATTATCCAATCTTGTTTTACCCATAACTTCTTCATTTTAAATCCGTTTTGAGTGAATCAAATTGCTATGGTTTCATATTGAACTCTATTTTATGAATCTAAACAGAAAAATTATAGGTTTATAGTCGTAAAAATAAGTTACAAGTCGTTTTTATAAAGGTAGTCATTTCAGTCGAAAGAACGACGTCTAGATAACCATTTTAGAAAACATACTTCCACTTTGAGTTTAACCATAATTTTTGGATATAGTTTCATGTTCATAATAAAAATCATTTTCTCAGAATAACAACTTTTAAATCAAAGTTTATCATAGTTTTTAATTAAATAACCCAAAACAGCCCCCGGTGTTACTACGACGGCGTAAATCCGGTTTTACGGTGTTTTTCGTGTCTCCAGGTTTTAAATCATTAAGTTAGCATATCATATAGATATAGAACATGTGTTTAGTTGATTTTAAAAGTCAAGTTAGAAGGATTAACTTTTGTTTGCGAACAAGTTTAGAATTAACTAAACTATGTTCTAGTGATTACAAGTTTAAACCTTCGAATAAGATAGCTTTATATGTATGAATCGAATGATGTTATGAACATCATTACTACTTTAAGTTCCTTGGATAAACCTACTGGAAAAGATAAAAATGGATCTAGCTTCAACGGATCCTTGGATGGCTCGAAGTTCTTGAAGCAGAATCATGACACGAAAACAAGTTCAAGTAAGATCATCACTTGAAATAAGATTGTTATAGTTATAGAAATTGAACCAAAGTTTGAATATGATTATTACCTTGTATTAGAATGATAACCTACTGTAAGAAACAAAGATTTCTTGAGGTTGGATGATCACCTTACAAGATTGGAAGTGAGCTAGCAAACTTGAAAGTATTCTTGATTTTATGTAACTAGAACTTGTAGAATATATGAAGAACACTTAGAACTTGAAGATAGAACTTGAGAGAGATCAATTAGATGAAGAAAATTGAAGAATGAAAGTGTTTGTAGGTGTTTTTGGTCGTTGGTGTATGGATTAGATATAAAGGATATGTAATTTTGTTTTCATGTAAATAAGTCATGAATGATTACTCATATTTTTGTAATTTTATGAGATATTTCATGCTAGTTGCCAAATGATGGTTCCCACATGTGTTAGGTGACTCACATGGGCTGCTAATAGCTGATCATTGGAGTGTATATACCAATAGTACATACATCTAAAAGCTGTGTATTGTACGAGTACGAATACGGGTGCATACGAGTAGAATTGTTGATGAAACTGAACGAGGATGTAATTGTAAGCATTTTTGTTAAGTAGAAGTATTTTGATAAGTGTATTGAAGTCTTTCAAAAGTGTATAAATACATATTAAAACACTACATGTATATACATTTTAACTGAGTCGTTAAGTCATCGTTAGTCGTTACATGTAAGTGTTGTTTTGAAACCTTTAGGTTAACGATCTTGTTAAATGTTGTTAACCCAATGTTTATAATATCAAATGAGATTTTAAATTATTATATTATCATGATATTATCATGTATGAATATCTCTTAATATTATATATATACATTAAATATCTTTACAACGATAATCGTTACATATATGTCTCGTTTAAAAATCATTAAGTTAGTAGTCTTGTTTTTACATATGTAGTTCATTGTTAATATACTTAATGATATGTTTACTTATCATAGTATCATGTTAACTATATATATATATATATATCCATATATATGTCATCATATAGTTTTTACATGTTTTAACGTTCGTGAATCACCGGTCAACTTGGGTGGTCAATTGTCTATATGAAACATATTTCAATTAATCAAGTCTTAACAAGTTTGATTGCTTAACATGTTGGAAACATTTAATCATGTAAATATCAATCTCAATTAATATATATATAAACATGGAAAAGTTCGGGTCACTACAGTACCTACCCGTTAAATAAATTTCGTCCCGAAATTTTAAGCTGTTGAAGGTGTTGACGAATCTTCTGGAAATAGATGCGGGTATTTCTTCTTCATCTGATCTTCACGCTCCCAGGTGAACTCAGGTCCTCTACGAGCATTCCATCGAACCTTAACAATTGGTATCTTGTTTTGCTTAAGTCTTTTAACCTCACGATCCATTATTTCGACGGGTTCTTCGATGAATTGAAGTTTTTCGTTGATTTGGATTTCATCTAACGGAATTGTGAGATCTTCTTTAGCAAAACATTTCTTCAAATTCGAGACGTGGAAAGTGTTATGTACAGCCGCGAGTTGTTGAGGTAACTCAAGTCGGTAAGCTACTGGTCCGACACGATCAATAATCTTGAATGGTCCAATATACCTTGGATTTAATTTCCCTCGTTTACCAAATCGAACAACGCCTTTCCAAGGTGCAACTTTAAGCATGACCATCTCTCCAATTTCAAATTCTATATCTTTTCTTTTAATATCAGCGTAGCTCTTTTGTCGACTTTGGGCGGTTTTCAACCGTTGTTGAATTTGGATGATCTTCTCGGTAGTTTCTTGTATAATCTCCGGACCCGTAATCTGTCTATCCCCCACTTCATTCCAACAAATCGGAGACCTGCACTTTCTACCATAAAGTGCTTCAAACGGCGCCATCTCAATGCTTGAATGGTAGCTGTTGTTGTAGGAAAATTCTGCTAACGGTAGATGTCGATCCCAACTGTTTCCGAAATCAATAACACATGCTCGTAACATGTCTTCAAGCATTTGTATCGTCCTTTCACTCTGCCCATCAGTTTGTAGATGATAGGCAGTACTCATGTCTAGACGAGTTCCTAATGCTTGCTGTAATGTCTGCCAGAATCTTGAAATAAATCTACCATCCCTATCAGAGATAATAGAGATTGGTATTCCATGTCTGGAGACGACTTCCTTCAAATACAGTCGTGCTAACTTCTCCATCTTGTCATCTTCTCTTATTGGCAGGAAGTGTGCTGATTTGGTGAGACGATCAACTATTACCCAAATAGTATCAAAACCACTTGCAGTCCTTGGCAATTTAGTGATGAAATCCATGGTAATGTTTTCCCATTTCCATTCCTGGATTCCGGGTAGTTGAAGTAGACCTGATGGTTTCTGATGCTCAGCTTTGACCTTAGAACACGTCAAACATTCTCCTACGTATTTAGCAACATCGGCTTTCATACCCGGCCACCAAAAATATTTCTTGAGATCCTTGTACATCTTCCCCGTTCCAGGATGTATTGAGTATCTGGTTTTATGAGCTTCTCTAAGTACCATTTCTCTCATATCTCCAAATTTTGGTACCCAAATCCTTTCAGCCCTATACCGGGTTCCGTCTTCCCGAATATTAAGATGCTTCTCCGATCCTTTGGGTATTTCATCCTTTAAATTTCCCTCTTTTAAAACTCCTTGTTGCGCCTCCTTTATTTGAGTAGTAAGGTTATTATGAATCATTATATTCATAGATTTTACTCGGATGGGTTCTCTGTCCTTCCTGCTCAAGGCATCGGCTACCACATTTGCCTTCCCCGGGTGGTAACGAATCTCAAAGTCGTAATCATTCAATAATTCAATCCACCTACGCTGCCTCATATTCAGTTGTTTCTGATTAAATATGTGTTGAAGACTTTTGTGGTCGGTATATATAATACTTTTGACCCCATATAAGTAGTGCCTCCAAGTCTTTAATGCAAAAACAACCGCGCCTAATTCCAAATCATGCGTCGTATAATTTTGTTCGTGAATCTTCAATTGTCTAGACGCATAAGCAATCACATTCGTTCGTTGCATTAATACACAACCGAGACCTTGCTTTGATGCGTCACAATAAATCACAAAATCATCATTCCCTTCAGGCAATGACAATATAGGTGCCGTAGTTAGCTTTTTCTTCAATAACTGAAACGCTTTCTCTTGTTCATCATTCCATTCAAATTTCTTCCCTTTATGCGTTAATGCTGAAATGTCCCGTTCTTATTGATTAAAAACGTTCCATATTAATTGATTTCGTTGCGAGGTTTTGACCTCTATATGTGACGTTTTTCAAAGACTGCATTCATTTTAAAACAAACCATAACCTTTATTTCATCAATAAAGGTTTAAAAAGCTTTACGTAGATTATCAAATAATGATAATCTAAAATATCCTGTTTACACACGACCATTACATAATGGTTTACAATACAAATATGTTACAACAAAATAAGTTTCTTGAATGCAGTTTTTACACAATATCATACAAGCATGGACTCCAAATCTCGTCCTTATTTAAGTATGCGACAGCGGAAGCTCTTAATAATCACCTGAGAATAAACATGCTTAAAACGTCAACAAAAATGTTGGTGAGTTATAGGTTTAACCTATATATATCAAATCATAATAATAGACCACAAGATTTCATATTTCAATACACATCCCATACATAGAGATAAAAATCATTCATATGGTGAACACCTGGTAACCGACATTAACAAGATGCATATATAAGAATATCCCCATCATTCCGGGACACCCTTCGGATATGATATAAATTTCGAAGTACTAAAGCATCCGGTACTTTGGATGGGGTTTGTTAGGCCCAATAGATCTATCTTTAGGATTCGCGTCAATTAGGGTGTCTGTTCCCTAATTCTTAGATTACCAGACTTAATAAAAAGGGGCATATTCGATTTCGATAATTCAACCATAGAATGTAGTTTCACGTACTTGTGTCTATTTTGTAAATCATTTATAAAACCTGCATGTATTCTCATCCCAAAAATATTAGATTTTAAAAGTGGGACTATAACTCACTTTCACAGATTTTTACTTCGTCGGGAAGTAAGACTTGGCCACTGGTTGATTCACGAACCTATAACAATATATACATATATATCAAAGTATGTTCAAAATATATTTACAACACTTTTAATATATTTTGATGTTTTAAGTTTATTAAGTCAGCTGTCCTCGTTAGTAACCTACAACTAGTTGTCCACAGTTAGATGTACAGAAATAAATCGATAAATATTATCTTGAATCAATCCACGACCCAGTGTATACGTATCTTAGTATTGATCACAACTCAAACTATATATATTTTGGAATCAACCTCAACCCTGTATAGCTAACTCCAACATTCACATATAGAGTGTCTATGGTTGTTCCGAAATATATATAGATGTGTCGACATGATAGGTCGAAACATTGTATACGTGTCTATGGTATCTCAAGATTACATAATATACAATACAAGTTGATTAAGTTATGGTTGGAATAGATTTGTTACCAATTTTCACGTAGCTAAAATGAGAAAAATTATCCAATCTTGTTTTACCCATAACTTCTTCATTTTAAATCCGTTTTGAGTGAATCAAATTGCTATGGTTTCATATTGAACTCTATTTTATGAATCTAAACAGAAAAGTATAGGTTTATAGTCGGAAAAATAAGTTACAAGTCGTTTTTGTAAAGGTAGTCATTTCAGTCGAAAGAACGACGTCTAGATGACCATTTTAGAAAACATACTTCCACTTTGAGTTTAACCATAATTTTTGGATATAGTTTCATGTTCATAATAAAAATAATTTTCTCAGAATAACAACTTTTAAATCAAATTTTATCATAGTTTTTAATTAACTAACCCAAAACAGCCCGCGGTGTTACTACGACAGCGTAAATCCGGTTTTATGGTGTTTTTCGTGTTTCCAGGTTTTAAATCATTAAGTTAGCATATCATATAGATATAGAACATGTGTTTAGTTAATTTTAAAAGTCAAGTTAGAAGGATTAACTTTTGTTTGCGAACAAGTTTAGAATTAACTAAACTATGTTCTAGTGATTACAAGTTTAAACCTTCGAATAAGATAGCTTTGTATGTATGAATCGAATGATGTTATGAACATCATTACTACCTTAAGTTCCTTGGATAAACCTACTGGAAAAGAGAAAAATGGATCAAGCTTCAATGGATCCTTGGATGGCTCGAAGTTCTTGAAGCAAAATCATGACACGAAAACAAGTTCAAGTAAGATCATCACTTGAATTAAGATTGTTATAGTTATAGAAATTGAACCAAAGTTTGAATATGATTATTACCTTGTATTAGAATGATAACCTACTGTAAGAAACAAAGATTTCTTGAGGTTGGATGATCACCTTACAAGATTGGAAGTGAGCTAGCAAACTTGAAAGTATTCTTGATTTTATGAAACTAGAACTTTTGGAATTTATGAAGAACACTTAGAACTTGAAGATAGAACTTGAGAGAGATCAATTAGATGAAGAAAATTGAAGAATGAAAGTGTTTGTAGGTGTTTTTGGTCGTTGGTGTATGGATTAGATATAAAGGATATGTAATTTTGTTTTCATGTAAATAAGTCATGAATGATTACTCATATTTTTGTAATTTTATGAGATATTTCATGCTAGTTGCCAAATGATGGTTCCCACATGTGTTAGGTGACTCACATGGGCTGCTAAGAGCTGATCATTGGAGTGTATATACCAATAGTACATACATCTAAAAGCTGTGTATTGTACGAGTACGAATACGGGTGCATACGAGTAGAATTATTGATGAAACTGAACGAGGATGTAATTGTAAGCATTTTTGTTAAGTAGAAGTATTTTGATAAGTGTCTTGAAGTCTTTCAAAAGTGTATGAATACATATTAAAACACTACATGTATATACATTTTAACTGAGTCGTTAAGTCATCGTTAGTCGTTACATGTAAATGTTGTTTTGAAACCTTTAGGTTAACGATCTTGTTAAATGTTGTTAACCCAATGTTTATAATATCAAAAGAGATTTTAAATTATTATATTATCATGATATTATGATGTACGAATATCTCTTAATATGATATATATACATTAAATGTCGTTACAACGATAATCGTTACATATATGTCTCGTTTCAAAATCATTAAGTTAGTAGTCTTGTTTTTACATATGTAGTTCATTGTTAATATACTTAATGATATGTTTACTTATCATAATATCATGTTAACTATATATATAACCATATATATGTTATCATATAGTTTTTACAAGTTTTAACGTTCGTGAATCACCGGTCAACTCGGGTGGTCAATTGTCTATATGAAACCTATTTCAATTAATCAAGTCTTAACAAGTTTGATTGCTTAACATGTTGGAAACATTTAATCATGTAAATATCAATCTCAATTAATATATATAAACATGGAAAAGTTCGGGTCACTACAGTACCTACCCGTTGAATAAATTTCGTCCCGAAATTTTAAGCTGTTGAAGGTGTTGACGAATCTTCTGGAAATAGATGCGGGTATTTCTTCTTCATCTGATCTTCACGCTCCCAGGTGAACTTGGGTCCTCTACGAGCATTCCATCGTACCTTAACAATTGGTATCTTGTTTTGCCTAAGTCTTTTAACCTCACGATCCATTATTTCGACGGGTTCTTCGATGAATTGAAGTTTTTCGTTGATTTGGATTTCATCTAATGGAATAGTGAGATCTTCTTTAGCAAAACATTTCTTCAAATTCGAGACGTGGAAAGTGTTATGTACAGCCGCGAGTTGTTGAGGTAACTCAAGTCGGTAAGCTACTGGTCCGACACGATCAATAATCTTGAATGGTCCAATATACCTTGGATTTAATTTCCCTCGTTTACCAAATCGAACAACGCCTTTCCAAGGTGCAACTTTAAGCATGACCATCTCTCCAATTTCAAATTCTATATCTTTTCTTTTAATGTCAGCGTAGCTCTTTTGTCGACTTTGGGCGGTTTTCAACCGTTGTTGAATTTGGATGATCTTCTCGGTAGTTTCTTGTATAATCTCCGGACCCGTAATCTGTCTATCCCCCACTTCACTCCAACAAATCGGAGACCTGCACTTTCTACCATAAAGTGCTTCAAACGGCGCCATCTCAATGCTTGAATGGTAGCTGTTGTTGTAGGAAAATTCTGCTAACGGTAGATGTCGATCCCAACTGTTTCCGAAATCAATAACACATGCTCGAAGCATGTCTTCAAGCGTTTGTATCGTCCTTTCGCTCTGCCCATCAGTTTGTGGATGATAGGTAGTACTCATGTCTAGACGAGTTCCTAATGCTTGCTGTAATGTCTGCCAGAATCTTGAAATAAATCTGCCATCCCTATCAGAGATAATAGAGATTGGTATTCCATGTCTGGAGATGACTTCCTTCAAATACAGTCGTGCTAACTTCTCCATCTTGTCATCTTCTCTTATTGGCAAGAAGTGTGCTGATTTGGTGAGACGGTCAACTATTACCCAAATAGTATCAAAACCACTTGCAGTCCTTGGCAATTTAGTAATGAAATCCATGGTAATGTTTTCCCATTTCCATTCCGGGATTTCGGGTTGTTGAAGTAGACCTGATGGTTTCTGATGCTCAGCTTTGACCTTAGAACACGTCAAACATTCTCCTACGTATTTAGCAACATCGGCTTTCATACCCGGCCACCAAAAATGTTTCTTGAGATCCTTGTACATCTTTCCCGTTCCAGGATGTATTGAGTATCTGGTTTTATGAGCTTCTCTAAGTACCATTTCTCTCATATCTCCAAATTTTGGTA
Source organism: Rutidosis leptorrhynchoides (assembly GCF_046630445.1). Lineage (NCBI taxonomy): Eukaryota > Viridiplantae > Streptophyta > Magnoliopsida > Asterales > Asteraceae > Rutidosis > Rutidosis leptorrhynchoides. The sequence continues at coordinate 128,506,196 of NC_092334.1, forward strand.
CCCAAATCCTTTCAGCCCTATACCGGGTTCCGTCTTCCTGAATATTAAGATGCTTCTCCGATCCTTTGGGTATTTCATCCTTTAAATTTCCCTCTTTTAAAACTCCTTGTTGCGCCTCCTTTATTTGAGTAGTAAGGTTATTATGAATCATTATATTCATAGATTTTACTCGAATGGGTTCTCTGTCCTTCCTGCTCAAGGCATCGGCTACCACATTTGCCTTCCCCGGGTGGTAACGAATCTCAAAGTCGTAATCATTCAACAATTCAATCCACCTACGCTGCCTCATATTCAGTTGTTTCTGATTAAATATGTGTTGAAGACTTTTGTGGTCGGTATATATAATACTTTTGACCCCATATAAGTAGTGCCTCCAAGTCTTTAATGCAAAAACAACCGCTCCTAATTCCAAATCATGCGTCGTATAATTTTGTTCGTGAATCTTCAATTGTCTAGACGCATAAGCAATTACCTTCGTTCGTTGAATTAATACACAACCGAGACCTTGCTTTGATGCGTCACAATAAATCACAAAATCATCATTCCCTTCAGGCAATGACAATATAGGTGCCGTAGTTAGCTTTTTCTTCAATAACTGAAACGCTTTCTCTTGTTCATCATTCTATTCAAATTTCTTCCCTTTATGCGTTAATGCAGTCAAGGGTTTTTCTATTCTGGAAAAATCTTGGATGAACCTTCTGTAGTAACCAGCTAGTCCTAAAAACTGGCGTATGTGTTTCGGAGTTTTCGGGGTTTCCCACTTTTCAACAGTTTCTATCTTTGCCGGATCCACCTTAATACCTTCTTTGTTCACTATGTGACCGAGGAATTGAACTTCTTCCAACCAAAATGCACACTTTGAAAACTTAGCGTACAATTCTTCCTTCCTCAATACTTCTAACACCTTTCTCAAATGTTCACCGTGTTCTTGGTCATTCTTTGAGTAAATAAGTATGTCATCAATGAAAACAATGACAAACTTGTCAAGGTATGGTCCACACACTCGGTTCATAAGGTCCATGAACACAGCTGGTGCATTAGTTAAACCAAACGGCATGACCATAAACTCGTAATGACCGTAACGTGTTCTGAAAGCAGTCTTTGGAATATCATCTTCTTTCACCCGCATTTGATGATACCCGGAACGTAAGTCAATCTTTGAATAAACAGACGAGCCTTGTAGTTGATCAAATAAGTCGTCGATTCTCGGTAGTGGGTAGCGGTTCTTGATGGTAAGTTTGTTCAACTCTCGGTAGTCGATACACAACCTGAATGTACCATCTTTCTTCTTGACAAACAAAACAGGAGCTCCCCACAGTGATGTGCTTGGTCGAATGAAACCACGCTCTAAAAGTTCTTGTAATTGGCTTTGCAGTTCTTTCATCTCGCTGGGTGCGAGTCTGTAAGGAGCACGAGCTATTGGTGCAGCTCCTGGTACAAGATCTATTTGAAATTCAACAGATCGATGTGGGGGTAATCCTGGTAATTCTTTCGGAAATACATCAGGAAATTCTTTTGCAATGGGAACATCATTGATGCTCTTTTCTTCAGTTTGTACTTTCTCGACGTGTGCTAGAACAGCATAGCAACCTTTTCTTATTAGTTTTTGTGCCTTCAAATTACTAATAAGATGTAACTTCGTGTTGCCCTTTTCTCCGTATACCATTAAGGGTTTTCCTTTTTCTCGTATAATGCGAATTGCATTTTTGTAACAAACGATCTCCGCTTTCACTTCTTTCAACCAGTCCATACCGATTATCACATCAAAACTCCCTAACTCTACTGGTATCAAATCAATCTTAAATGTTTCGCTAACCAGTTTAATTTCTCGATTCCGACATATATTATCTGCTGAAATTAATTTACCATTTGCTAATTCGAGTAAAAATTTACTATCCAAAGGCGTCAATGGACAACTTAATTTAGCACAAAAATCTCTACTCATATGGCTTCTATCCGCACCCGAATTAAATAAAACGTAAGCAGATTTATTGTCAATAAGAAACGTACCCGTAACAAGCTCCGGGTCTTCCTGTGCCTCTGCCGCATTAATATTGAAAACTCTTCCACGGCCTTGTCCATTCGTGTTCTCCTGGTTCGGGCAATTTCTAATAATGTGGCCCGGTTTTCCACATTTATAACAAACTACATTGGTATAGCTTGCTCCGACACTACTTGCTCCGCCATTACTCGTTCCGACACCATTTGTTCCTTTTGTTCTATTAACCCCTGGTCCGTAGACCTCACACTTCGCCGCGCTATGACCATTTCTTTTACACTTGTTGCAAAATTTGGTGCAGAACCCCGAGTGATACTTTTCACACCTTTGGCATAGCTGTTTCTGATTGTTGTTGTTGTTGCGGATATTATTGTTGTTGGGATGATTGTTGTAGTTGCTGTTGTTGTTGTTGTTGTTGTTGAGCCGTTTGTTGTAGTTGCGATTGATGTTGCGATTGTTGTTGTTGTTGTATTGGTGATTCTTATCACCGTTTTCCTCCCACTTTCTTTTGACTTGCTTCACATTGGCCTCTTCAGCAGTCTGTTCTCTAATTCTTTCTTTAATTTGGTTCACGAGTTTGTGAGCCATTCTACATGCCTGTTGTATGGAGGCAGGCTCGTGTGAACTTATATCTTCTTGGATTCTTTCCGGTAATCCTTTCACAAACGCGTCGATCTTCTCTTCCTCATCTTCGAATGCTCCCGGACACAATAGGCACAATTCTGTGAATCGTCTTTCGTACGTGGTAATATCAAATCCTTGGGTTCGTAACCCTCTAAGTTCTGTCTTGAGCTTATTGACCTCGGTTCTGGGACGGTACTTCTCGTTCATCAAGTGCTTGAATGCTGACCACGGTAGTGCGTACGCATCGTCTTGTCCCACTTGCTCTAGATAGGTATTCCACCATGTTAACGCAGAACCTGTGAAGGTATGCGTAGCGTACTTTACTTTGTCCTCTTCAGTACACTTACTTATGGAAAACACCGATTCGACCTTCTCGGTCCACCGTTTCAATCCGATCGGTCCTTCGGTTCCATCAAATTCCAAAGGTTTGCAGGCAGTGAATTCTTTGTAGGTGCATCCTACACGATTTCCTGTACTGCTAGATCCAAGGTTATTGTTGGTATGTAGCGCAGCCTGTACTGCGGCTATGTTTGAAGCTAGAAAAGTACGGAATTCCTCTTCATTCATATTCACGGTGTGTCGAGTAGTCGTGTCATTTCCTTCAAAATATTCAAATGGAACAAGTTAATCATACAGAATATTAAGAGTAGTTAATAGTATTTCGTAGCATAATATGAACTCATTTATAAAAGCTTTTTCTTCATATTAGCGTTTTATAAGTTTAAATTCGGGTAGTACCTACCCGTTAAGTTCATACTTAGTAGCTAATATACAATTCAACTACTACAATTCTATATGAAAAACTGATTATAATAATATTTCGCGTTCAAACTTTTATACAATATTTTACAAACTTACAATACCGCTTATTTTACATAAAGCATGAAATATAGCACGCAATAACTTTGATACAAGATAGTTGTGAAGATAATTCTGGCTAGTACACAAGTCGTTCAGCAAAGGCAATAAAGACACGTAATTCATACATCCAGAAACAAGTCATGCATTCTGGTTTTACTAGGATTACTTCCCATCCTTGGTCTTGTGGAACATAACCGTTATGGCCATTGATAAGACAGCGTGTTGTAACGTCGTCAAAAGGACGAGGGTTACGTAATGTCCAACAGTCCAGTAACAATCTAAAAACCTCATTTCTTACCCCAATTACCGACTCCGTCACTTGTGGAAACGTTTTGTTTAATAGTTGTAGCCCGATGTTCTTGTTCTCACTTTGGTGAGAAGCGAACATTACTAATCCGTAAGCATAACATGCTTCTTTATGTTGCATGTTAGCCGCTTTTTCTAAATCACGAAGTCCAATATTCGGATATATTGAGTCAAAATAATTTCTTAACCCGTTGCGTAAAATAGCATTTGGGTTCCCCGCAATATATGCGTCAAAGTAAACACATCGTAACTTATGGGTTTCCCAATGTGATATCCCCCATCTTTCAAACGAAAGTCTCTTATAAACCAAGACATTCTTGGAACGTTCTTCGAATGTCTTACAAACTGATCTCGCCTTAAATAGTTGTGCCGAGGAATTCTGACCGACTCTAGACAAGATTTCATCAATCATGTCTCCGGGTAGGTCTCTTAAAATATTGGGTTGTCTATCCATTTTGTGTTTTTAAACTGTAAAATAGACAAGAGTTAGATTCATAAAAAAATACTTATTAATACAAGCAATTTTTACATATATCATAAAGCATAAGCACACTATATTACATATATTACACCACACGAATACAACTATCTTATTCCGACTCGCTCGTTTCTTCTTCTTCGGTTTTGGTTCGTTTTGCCAAGTTTCTAGGGATATATGATGTTCCCCTAATACTAACTGTCGTTGTCCACATTGGTTTAGAAAAACCTGGTGGTTTAGAGGTTCCCGGGTCATTGTTACAACTTAAGGACTTCGGGGGTTGACGATACATATAAAGTTCATCGGGGTTGGAATTAGATTTCTCTATTTTTATGCCCTTTCCCTTATTATTTTCTTTTGCCTTTTTAAATTCAGTTGGGGTAATTTCTATAACATCATCGGAATTCTCGTCGGAATCCGATTCATCGGAGAATTGGTAATCCTCCCAATATTTTGCTTCCTTGGCGGAAACACCATTGACCATAATTAACCTTGGTCGGTTGGTTGAGGATTTTCTTTTACTTAACCGTTTTATTATTTCTCCCACCGGTTCTATTTCTTCATCCGGTTCCGATTCTTCTTCCGGTTCCGATTCTTCTTCCGGTTCCGACTCTTCTTCCGGTTCCTCTTCGGGAACTTGTGAATCAGTCCACGAATCATTCCAATTTACATTTGACTCTTCATTATTATTAGGTGAGTCAATGGGACTTGTTCTAGAGGTAGACATCTATCACATAATGTCAAACACGTTAAGAGATTAATATATCACATAATATTCATATGTTAAAAATATATAGTTTCCAACAAAAATGTTAAGCAATCATTTTTTAAAGAAAACACGGTCGAAGTCCAGACTCACTAATGCATCCTAACAAACTCGATAAGACACACTAATGCAAATTTTCTGGTTCTCTAAGACCAACGCTCGGATACCAACTGAAATGTCCCGTTCTTATTGATTAAAAACGTTCCATATTAATTGATTTCATTGCGAGGTTTTGACCTCTATATGTGACGTTTTTCAAAGACTGCATTCATTTTAAAACAAACCATAACCTTTATTTCATCAATAAAGGTTTAAAAAGCTTTACGTAGATTATCAAATAATGATAATCTAAAATATCCTGTTTACACACGACCATTACATAATGGTTTACAATACAAATATGTTACAACAAAATAAGTTTCTTGAATGCAGTTTTTACATAATATCATACAAGCATGGACTCCAAATCTCGTCCTTATTTAAGTATGCGACAGCGGAAGCTCTTAATAATCACCTGAGAATAAACATGCTTAAAACGTCAACAAAAATGTTGGTGAGTTATAGGTTTAACCTATATATATCAAATCATAATAATAGACCACAAGATTTCATATTTCAATACACATCCCATACATAGAGATAAAAATCATTCATATGGTGAACACCTGGTAACCGACATTAACAAGATGCATATATAAGAATATCCCCATCATTCCGGGACACCCTTCGGATATGATATAAATTTCGAAGTACTAAAGCATTCGGTACTTTGGATGGGGTTTGTTAGGCCCAATAGATCTATCTTTAGGATTCGCGTCAATTAGGGTGTCTGTTCCCTAATTCTTAGATTACCAGACTTAATAAAAAGGGGCATATTCGATTTCGATAATTCAACCATAGAATGTAGTTTCACGTACTTGTGTCTATTTTGTAAATCATTTATAAAACCTGCATGTATTCTCATCCCAAAAATATTAGATTTTAAAAGTGGGACTATAACTCACTTTCACAGATTTTTACTTCGTCGGGAAGTAAGACTTGGCCACTGGTTGATTCACGAACCTATAACAATATATACATATATATCAAAGTATGTTCAAAATATATTTACAACACTTTTAATATATTTTGATGTTTTAAGTTTATTAAGTCAGCTGTCCTCGTTAGTAACCTACAACTAGTTGTCCACAGTTAGATGTACAGAAATAAATCGATAAATATTATCTTGAATCAATCCACGACCCAGTGTATACGTATCTCAGTATTGATCACAACTCAAACTATATATATTTTGGAATCAACCTCAACCCTGTATAGCTAACTCCAACATTCACATATAGAGTGTCTATGGTTGTTCCGAAATATATATAGATGTGTCGACATGATAGGTCGAAACATTGTATACGTGTCTATGGTATCTCAAGATTACATAATATACAATACAAGTTGATTAAGTTATGGTTGGAATAGATTTGTTACCAATTTTCACGTAGCTAAAATGAGAAAAATTATCCAATCTTGTTTTACCCATAACTTCTTCATTTTAAATCCGTTTTGAGTGAATCAAATTGCTATGGTTTCATATTGAACTCTATTTTATGAATCTAAACAGAAAAGTATAAGTTTATAGTCGGAAAAATAAGTTACAAGTCGTTTTTGTAAAGGTAGTCATTTCAGTCGAAAGAACGACGTCTAGATGACCATTTTAGAAAACATACTTCCACTTTGAGTTTAACCATAATTTTTGGATATAGTTTCATGTTCATAATAAAAATAATTTTCTCAGAATAACAACTTTTAAATCAAAGTTTATCATAGTTTTTAATTAACTAACCCAAAACAGCCCGCGGTGTTACTACGACGGCGTAAATCCGGTTTTACGGTGTTTTTCGTGTTTCCAGGTTTTAAATCATTAAGTTAGCATATCATATAGATATAGAACATGTGTTTAGTTAATTTTAAAAGTCAAGTTAGAAGGATTAACTTTTGTTTGCGAACAAGTTTAGAATTAACTAAACTATGTTCTAGTGATTACAAGTTTAAACCTTCGAATAAGATAGCTTTGTATGTATGAATCGAATGATGTTATGAACATCATTACTACCTTAAGTTCCTTGGATAAACCTACTGGAAAAGAGAAAAATGGATCTAGCTTCAATGGATCCTTGGATGGCTCGAAGTTCTTGAAGCAAAATCATGACACGAAAACAAGTTCAAGTAAGATCATCACTTGAATTAAGATTGTTATAGTTATAGAAATTGAACCAAAGTTTGAATATGATTATTACCTTGTATTAGAATGATAACCTACTGTAAGAAACAAAGATTTCTTGAGGTTGGATGATCACCTTACAAGATTGGAAGTGAGCTAGCAAACTTGAAAGTATTCTTGATTTTATGAAACTAGAACTTTTGGAATTTATGAAGAACACTTAGAACTTGAAGATAGAACTTGAGAGAGATCAATTAGATGAAGAAAATTGAAGAATGAAAGTGTTTGTAGGTGTTTTTGGTCGTTGGTGTATGGATTAGATATAAAGGATATGTAATTTTGTTTTCATGTAAATAAGTCATGAATGATTACTCATATTTTTGTAATTTTATGAGATATTTCATGCTAGTTGCCAAATGATGGTTCCCACATGTGTTAGGTGACTCACATGGGCTACTAAGAGCTGATCATTGGAGTGTATATACCAATAGTACATACATCTAAAAGCTGTGTATTGTACGAGTACGAATACGGGTGCATACGAGTAGAATTGTTGATGAAACTGAACGAGGATGTAATTGTAAGAATTTTTGTTAAGTAGAAGTATTTTGATAAGTGTCTTGAAGTCTTTCAAAAGTGTATGAATACATATTAAAACACTACATGTATATACATTTTAACTGAGTCGTTAAGTCATCGTTAGTCGTTACATGTAAATGTTGTTTTGAAACCTTTAGGTTAACGATCTTGTTAAATGTTGTTAACCCAATGTTTATAATATCAAAAGAGATTTTAAATTATTATATTATCATGATATTATGATGTACGAATATCTCTTAATATGATATATATACATTAAATGTCGTTACAACGATAATCGTTACATATATGTCTCGTTTCAAAATCATTAAGTTAGTAGTCTTGTTTTTACATATGTAGTTCATTGTTAATATACTTAATGATATGTTTACTTATCATAATATCATGTTAACTATATATATAACCATATATATGTTATCATATAGTTTTTACAAGTTTTAACGTTCGTGAATCACCGGTCAACTCGGGTGGTCAATTGTCTATATGAAACCTATTTCAATTAATCAAGTCTTAACAAGTTTGATTGCTTAATATGTTGGAAACATTTAATCATGTAAATATCAATCTCAATTAATATATATAAACATGGAAAAGTTCGGGTCACTACAAATGCAGTCAAGGGTTTTGCTATTCTGAAAAAGTCTTGGATGAACCTTCTGTAGTAACCAGCTAGTCCTAAAAACTGGCGTATGTGTTTTGGAGTTTTTGGGGTTTCCCACTTTTCAACAGTTTCTATCTTTGCCGGATCCACCTTAATACCTTCTTTGTTCACTATGTGACCGAGGAATTGAACTTCTTCCAACCAAAATGCACACTTTGAAAACTTAGCGTACAATTCTTCCTTCCTCAATACTTCTAACACCTTTCTCAAATGTTCACCGTGTTCTTGGTCATTCTTTGAGTAAATAAGTATGTCATCAATTAAAACAATGACAAACTTGTCAAGGTATGGTCCACACACTCGGTTCATAAGGTCCATGAACACAGCTGGTGCATTAGTTAAACCAAACGGCATGACCATAAACTAGTAATGATCGTAACGTGTTCTGAAAGCAGTCTTTGGAATATCATCTTCTTTCACCCGCATTTGATGATACCCGGAACGTAAGTCAATCTTTGAATAAACAGACGAGCCTTGTAGTTAATCAAATAAGTCGTCGATTCTCGGTAGTGGGTAGCGGTTCTTGATGGTAAAGTTTGTTCAACTCTCGGTAGTCGATACACAACCTGAATGTACCATCTTTCTTCTTGACAAACAAAACAGGAGCTCCCCACGGTGATGTGCTTGGTCGAATGAAACCACGCTCTAAAAGTTCTTGTAATTGGCTTTGCAGTTCTTTCATCTCGCTGGGTGCAAGTCTGTAAGGAGCACGAGCTATTGGTGCAGCTCCTGGTACAAGATCTATTTGAAATTCAACGGATCGATGTGGGGGTAATCCCGGTAATTCTTTCGGAAATACATCGGGAAATTCTTTTGCAATGGGAACATCATTGATGCTCTTTTCTTCAGTTTGTACTTTCTCGACGTGTGCTAGAACAGCATAGCAAACTTTTCTTATTAGTTTTTGTGCCTTCAAATTACTAATAAGATGTAGCTTCGTGTTGCCCTTTTCTCCGTACACCATTAAGGGTTTTCCTTTTTCTCGTATAATGCGAATTGCATTTTTGTAACAAACGATCTCTGCTTTCACTTCTTTCAACCAGTCCATACCGATTATCACATCAAAACTCCCTAACTCTACTGGTATCAAATCAATCTTAAATGTTTCGCTAACCAGTTTAATTTCTCGATTCCGACATATATTATCTGCTGAAATTAATTTACCATTTGCTAATTCGAGTAAAAATTTACTATCCAAAGGCGTCAATGGACAACTTAATTTAGCACAAAAATCTCTACTCATATAGCTTCTATCCGCACCCGAATCAAATAAAACGTAAGCAGATTTATTGTCAATAAGAAACGTACCCGTAACAAGCTCCGGGTCTTCCTGTGCCTCTGCCGCATTAATATTGAAAACTCTTCCGCGGCCTTGTCCATTCGTGTTCTCCTGGTTCGGGCAATTTCTAATAATGTGGCCCGGTTTTCCACATTTATAACAAACTACATTGGCATAACTTGCTCTGACACTACTTGCTCCGCCATTACTCGTTCCGACACCATTTGTTCCTTTCCTTCTATTAACCCCTGGTCCGTAGACCTCACACTTCGCCGCGCTATGACCATTTCTTTTACACTTGTTGCAAAATTTGGTGCAGAACCCCGAGTGATACTTTTCACACCTTTCGCATAGCTGCTTCTGATTGTGGTTGTTGTTGCGGTTATTATTGTTATTGGGATGATTGTTGTAGTTGCTGTTGTTGTTGCTGTTGTTGTTGTTGTTGTTGTTATTATTGGGCCGTTTGTTGTAGTTGCGATTGATGTTGCGATTGTTGGGATAATTGTTGCGATTATTGTTGTAATTGCTGTTGTTGTTGTATTGGTGATTCTTATCACCGTTTTCCTCCCACTTTCTTTTGACTTGCTTCACATTGGCCTCTTCAGCAGTCTGTTCTTTAATTCTTTCTTCAATCTGGTTCACTAGTTTGTGAGCCATTCTACATGCCTGTTGTATGGAGGCAGGCTCGTGTGAACTTATATCTTCTTGGATTCTTTCTGGTAATCCTTTCACAAACGCGTCGATCTTCTCTTCCTCATCTTCGAATGCTCCCGGACACAATAGGCACAATTCTGTGAATCGTCTTTCGTACGTGGTAATATCAAATCCTTGGGTTCGTAACCCTCTAAGTTCTGTCTTGAGCTTATTGACCTCGGTTCTGGGACGGTATTTCTCGTTCATCAAGTGCTTGAATGCTGACCACGGTAGTGCGTACGCATCATCTTGTCCCACTTGCTCTAGATAGGTATTCCACCATGTTAACGCAGAACCTGTGAAGGTATGCGTAGCGTACTTCACTTTGTCCTCTTCAGTACACTTACTTATGGCAAACACCGATTCGACCTTCTCGGTCCACCGTTTCAATCCGATCGGTCCTTCGGTTCCATCAAATTCCAAAGGTTTGCAGGCAGTGAATTCTTTGTAGGTGCATCCTACACGATTTCCTGTACTGCTAGATCCAAGGTTATTGTTGGTATGTAGCGCAGGCTGTACTGCGGCTATGTTTGAAGCTAGAAAAGTACGGAATTCCTCTTCATTCATATTCACGGTGTGTCGAGTAGTCGGTGCCATTTCCTTCAAAATAGTCAAATGGAACAAGTTAATCATACAGAATATTAAGAGTAGTTAATAGTATTTCGTAGCATAATATGAACTCATTTATAAAAGCTTTTTCTTCATATTAGCGTTTTATAAGTTTAAATTCGGGTAGTACCTACCCGTTAAGTTCATACTTAGTAGCTAATATACAATTCAACTACTACAATTCTATATGAAAAACTGATTATAATAATATTTCGCGTTCAAACTTTTACACAATATTTTACAAACTTACAATACCGCTTATTTTACATATAGCATGAAATATAGCACACAATAAATTTGATACAAGATGGTTGTGAAGATAATTCTAGCTAGTACACAAGTCGTTCAGCAAAGGCAATAAAGACACGTAATTCATACGTCCAGAAACAAGTCATGCATTCTGGTTTTACTAGGATTACTTCCCATCCTTGGTCTTGCGGAACATAACCGTTATGGCCGTTGATAAGACATCGTGTTGTAACGTCGTCAAAGGGACGAGGGTTACGTAATGTCCAACAGTCCCGTAACAATCTAAAAACCTCATTTCTTACCCCAATTACCGACTCCGTCACTTGTGGGAACGTTTTGTTTAATAGTTGTAGCCCGATGTTCTTGTTCTCACTTTGGTGAGAAGCGAACATTACTAATCCGTAAGCATAACATGCTTCTTTATGTTGCATGTTAGCCGCTTTTTCTAAATCACGAAGTCCAATATTTGGATATATTGAGTCAAAATAATTTCTTAACCCATTGCGTAAAATAGCATTTGGGTTCCCCGCAATATATGCGTCAAAGTAAACACATCGTAACTTATGGATTTCCCAATGTGATATCCCCCATCTTTCGAACGAAAGCCTTTTATAAACCAAGGCATTCTTGGAACGTTCTTCGAATGTCTTACAAACTGATCTCGCCTTAAATAGTTGTGCCGAAGAATTCTGACCGAATCTAGACAAGATTTCATCAATCATGTCTCCGGGTAGGTCTCTTAAAATATTGGGTTGTCTATCCATTTTGTGTTTTTATACTGTAAAATAGACAAGAGTTAGATTCATAAAAAAAAATACTTATTAATACAAGCAATTTTTACGTATATCATAAAGCATAAGCACACTATATTACATATATTACACCACACGAATACAACTATCTTATTCCGACTCGCTTGTTTCTTCTTCTTCGATTTTGGTTCGTTTTGCCAAGTTTCTAGGGATATATGATGTTCCCCTAATACGAGCCATCGTTTTCCACATTGGTTTAGAAAAACCTGGTGGTTTAGAGGTTCCCGGGTCATTGTTACAACTTAAGGACTTCGGGGGTTGACGATACATATAAAGTTCATCGGGGTTGGAATTAGATTTCTCTATTTTTATGCCCTTTCCCTTATTATTTTCTTTTGACTTTTTAAATTCAGTTGGGATAATTTCTATAACATCATCGGAATTCTCGTCGGAATCCGATTCATCGAAGAATTGATAATCCTCCCAATATTTTGCTTCCTTGGCGGAAACACCATTGACCATAATTAACCTTGGTCGGTTGGTTGAGGATTTTCTTTTACTTAACCATTTTATTATTTCCCCCACCAGTTCTATTTCTTCATCCGGTTCCGATTCTTCTTCCGGTTCCGACTCTTTTTCCGGTTCCTCTTCGGGAACTTGTGAATTAGTCCACGAATCATTCCAATTTACATTTGACTCTTCATTATTATTAGGTGAGTCAATGGGACTTGTTCTAGAGGTAGACATCTATCACATAATATCAAACGCGTTAAGAGATTAATATATCACATAATATTCACATGTTAAAAATATATAGTTTCCAACAAAATTTGTTAAGCAATCATTTTTCAAGTAAACACGGTCGAAGTCCAGACTCACTAATGCATCCTAACAAACTCGATAAGACACACTAATGCAAAATTCTGGTTCTCTAAGACCAACGCTCGGATACCAACTGAAATGTCCCGTTCATATTGATTAAAAACGTTCCATATTAATTGATTTCGTTGCGAGGTTTTGACCTCTATATGAGACGTTTTTCAAAGACTGCATTCATTTTAAAACAAACTGATGTGCTGGATCGAGACCTTTATTTATGAACGGATTTGAGTTGTTTTGTTACACGAATTGATTTATTGTATATGTGGTATTTTATAGATTTTAGGTTGATTTCACACATATATATAGGCAACTAGTCCTATCCGTGTAGTTTAGTTTGTTGGTAAATCCAATTCGTTCCACAGGGAGATGGAGCGTTTAATGGTTTTTAATAGTCTTTGATGTCAAACTTAATTAAAGGGGGTTTTAGATTAGGAATTTATAGTATAACAGTAAAAGAAAATAACTTAACTAATTTACTAAATAAAATTACAAGATTACAATAATTAACTTAAAAAGAAACTAAATGAAATTATGCTAATTATGATGCGATAATTATATTACTAGATGGTAATTAGTAAAATAGTAATTTTCAATAAAACTATATATTTAGAATTTTATTTTAAGTAATTATTATATAAACTTATTTAACTTAACTAAATGACATTTTTAATTAAACTAATACAAATTAAAAGGAAATTAATTAATTTACTAATTATTAACTAATTACAATTTATGAACTTATAATAGTTAATGCTAATTTTAGGATTAAAACATGTATTTAAGTATTTTATATTAATTAAAACTAATTATATAATAAATAACCTAATTATAATAAATAAATAACTAATAACCTAATTTTATAATATTAAATAATTAAAACCCTAATTTTTGACCTACGGTGTACTGTAGCCGTATTCAAGCCTTACACGATTCGTGTGAGGTTACACGATTCGTGTAAGTGTAAAAATGTGTGACACATAACTGTTACGAAAATTAAATGTTTTTATGTATTTTTATATATTTTAAACTTATAATTCGTGAATAAATACAACGATACTTTTTATAGGAAGTATAAATAAGATAAATGGGAGTGTTTACTTAATTGTGTCATCCCTAGGTCCATGGATTGTTTTAAGTTTTACGCCCTATTAAAATGTTCTAGTATCAAACTTTACATTTTTCTCTCGAATAAATATAAAGTTACAACTTAACTAAATAAAATCTAATTTTCATTGGATTCTTTTTAGAAAGCTACTATTCCCTAAGTATTTAAATTGAGACCTAGCCTAGTTTTGACCTTCGCCAATACCCAAATTATAACGGTCTCCCTTTTTATAATTTCACCTTCACATAATTTATTGATATCACCCAAACCACCGAAGTTTATTTCTAAATTGGTGTCAATAACTTATCCATAAATTCGTCTAGATCATTTTTAATGTTGAAGCTTAATTTGTGTAAATAAAAACAACTTTCGTTATTTAAATTTACTAAATTAAGTGGCAAGGATTAAATACCTAATTACATAAAAATGGTTCTTTTAACTAGGCTCAATATTAAAAATACTAAAGTTACATTTTAACTTTACTAATGGTAACAATCCATTTCACTAGGGGCTCTACATTTAAGCAAACACTAGGGAAATTTAGCTATTCATTACACTAGGGGAGACATAAAAATATAGATCTGCAAACATAATAACAACACTAATTTTAACAGAGTAAACTTACTAAAATATCTTCACTTGCATTAACTTCAAATGGTAGAAAAATTACAATAATAACACCCCTTTCACGCATATAATAACACCCTTAATCACGAACAATACCCCCTTAATAACTGAAACTATTTTTACAGCGTAATAAAATTAACAATAACTTTAACTATAGTAATTGAAATATAAATTTGTGTTGTAATATCTCCCTCTCGTGTCTGTTGATAGTACTCCGTATTTATGCTTGAATAGAAGTAGTAGTTGAGCTTAATTTGGTCAAAAAGACTGTCCAATTGCTGAGTGTTTTGATGATTATTCGTCCATTACTTGCAGCACTAGCCAAAAGTAGTATAAAAAATAATAAAGCAGCCGCCAGCTTTTTGCACGTTCTGGAAACTGTTGAGGCCTAACATTACCCAAATCGGGTATATATACACGAATCGTGTATGACCAGAGATATTACACGATTCGTGTAATAGTACACGATTCGTGTAAGGCAAATTTCCAGTTTTCTTGATTTTTCTTCTTCATTTGTTCTTTGTTGATCTCGTGTTGACGTGTACTGTCTTGGCACTATACATTTGAACTCTTTTCTTCTTTCATCTTGTACTTTCATTCGGATAAACGTTTCTTGATATAAATCTGGTTAAAACGATCGTTTTATCGTCGAGTCTTCAAATAACAAACTCTTGTCTACCTTTATCGTTTTTCTCGTGAAATGCGCATTGAATGTCTTCGTAGAAGATAAAAACCTATGAAATATGAGTGATATTGCGTCGAATAATATGTATGTTTAGAGCAATATCAAAATACCCCACACTAGAACGTTGCTTGTCCTCAAGCAATTACATCTTTTAACAGAGTTAGAACATTATATATCTTTCTTATCGAACATTTAGATCACACAACACACACTACACGAAATGAAACACACGCTATATGAAATATATTACACAACACAGTATTTATTGGATCACACGCACACCACACGAAATGAAATTCTGACAACAGAAACAAACATGAAACTCGTGATTAGGGTTTAAAAATTTGGATCCTTAGGGAAAATTGGACCTTGTGAAAACGTTTTATGATTTTATAAAATGTCATGCTAGTTTTTACACTAGACACGTTTTCCGGTTTTAACCTCAAATTCCGGTTGAGGGTAACTGAAAACCGAAGTCTCAGTCGGCGATTAGCAAGCTATTCGCCCCCATGATTGTAGTATCATGGAACTTGAAGCCAAATGTCCAAAAATAGTTTTACACAAATATAATTCATAAAATAGCATAAGTTTTAGAACAAAATTATATCGTGTCCAAATATCATCGGTGAACCATGAGTTTGCACACCTCAATTTGTTATGGCATATGTATGTTGACCGCGGTCAAACATAGATGCAGTTAATCTTTACGGAGATCATCCATCTGGGGATTAGATTCATTAGTCTTAAAAGCTAATTTGCATTGTGCCCCCCCATTGTACGGGACATATCCTTCTCATGGTTAGGATAAGTCTGACCACCAAAAACCCTGTTTGATGCTGAGGTTAGGTGGATTTCCAGCCGATTTTAGGGATGACTTTACAAGATTTTTCGTCAACCTACAGCTGTTCTGGACTACATCTTCTAACATAAGTTAGCAAGTGTGTCAATTCGGAAGACTTTACTTCCTTACGGGATGGACTTGATTCATCCTCTATTACTCGTGATAATGGAATATTCAGGTTTATACGTTCCTTAGCAATGATATCTGCAATAAACTTCAAAGAAACATGTGATAAATGGTTCTCAATATAAGGATTTATGAATTCTTGTTATAAATGGTTTTCTTTTATAGGTTTTAAACAAATAAACTTATGTATTTTTAATGTATGGAGACAACAATTTCGGTTTTTACACCTGATCTTTAATTGCTCGTAGTTACCTTAAAAATTGATTAGATACATTTGTTTAAAAATTTTCAAATTTTCATAAAAACCAATAACTTATAAGTTCTCGAGAATTTATATATTCCCACCCCACACTTAAGATTATGTAATGCCCTCATTACATAAAATCAGATAATAATGTATAAATTTGAGAGGACAATTAGTGTGAAGTATTTGGAACTTCCTTTGTTAACCGATTTGGATTTTCAAATTGGTTTACCTATGATTTTATCCAACGTTTGTATCGATGTTTCGTTTCGTCTAATTTCATTTTTTGTCTGTACCTGTCAAAACCATGTTAAAAACACACAAAATATGGGGTTTTAATTCAATCGTACAACACATTTTTTTACCCCACACTATATTTTCTTGCTAATATATAAAAAATAAAAATATAATAAGTTTCAATACACACCAAAAAATTATGTTATTACAAACTAAATTTTTTTTTTTTACTTTTTTCATTTTATATTTTTTTATATAACTTATAATCAATTAAATTTAAAATATCTTTTATAAATTTATATTTGTAACGGAAATTCGGTTGTTATACCTGATCTTAATCCGTTTATAAATTTTTAAATTCAATTTATAAAATTCAATTCATTAAAAGTTAAAGTTTTAATATTTTTCGAAAACAAATTTAAAATAAAATAAGAACACTCTATTTTTGTGTTAAAAAGATTAACATTTTTAAATTTTAAAACAAGTATATGAGAAATACAAATAAAAAGGAATTTAAAATAAAAACGAGACACACGAATGGGACTATTTACAATTTGTGAAGTTTATTAGCGAGTCGTTCACGCGACTCCACCCTAATTTTAACTAACGTCGGGGTGATAAACATCATCCTTCTTTACTCCAATAGAACCATTACTGCAACCATTCTTGCCATTAATTTTTGACAATAACCAAGAGTCCGAAAATCTTGACTCTTTAACTAAATTTTTTAACTTATCTTTCTCAAATTTTGATAAGTTTGACACCAATCTCTCTCTCAAAGGTTCATCTTTTTTCGACATAGCATTTCTAACCCTACCATATAACTTTTTCATGGTTTTCTCAACAACACTATCATTGGGCGGTTTACTATCTAGTTTCTCCTCATCACCCTCCCCAAACTTAGCTTGTTGACTAATGGGTTTGACATTGTCAACAATATTCACTGAAACTATCGGTGTGGGTGGTGGGTTCATACTAAACTCAGTTTGATAGGTTGCACTCTTGCCTCTATCCTTCAAAACTAGTTTTCCTGTTTTCCAATCTGTTAAAGCACATGCAGTTGCTAAGAATGGTCTACCTAAAATAATAGGTACAAACTTATCTTCTTTCATGTCTACAACTACAAAGTCAGCTAGAAACTCAAGTTCACCTGTTTTTACTACTAAGTTTTCAGCAATCCCTATAGGTTTATTAACCGATTGATCAATGAATCTAAGGCCTGAATTGGTTGGTTTAAGTTCGCCTAAGTTCAAGTGCGAGTAAATGGAATAAGGCATGAGATTTATACTCGCACCTGAGTCAGCTAATGATCTAAGAATTTCAGATTCATTAAGCTTACAAGGTACTATGAATGGTCCAGGATCACCTAACTTAGGTGGCAATTCATTCTTTTTCACAATAGCAGCACATTCTGCTTTAAGAAACGCAGATGATGCCTGCTCACACACTCCTTCTTTTGCCATCAAATCATTCAAGAATTTCCCATAGTTTGGCATACCTGCAACAACATCAACCAAAGGTACATTTACGCAGATATTATCCGTATTTAAAGGCTTACAATGATTCTCCTTTGGTTTTTCGGATAAAAGTGCATGCAGGTATGGAATGGGTTCTTTATAGTCTTCCACTTTAGGTGCTTGCTTCACCGTATCTTTCACTTCTTCCTTGATCACCTTCAAATCATCATCAACCCTAAATTCGGGAGGCTTGGTGGTTTCTATTTTCTGCACTTCTGCATGATTTCCCGACATCAACCTCATCAAATAATCACCATACTCGGGAGTTATGTCACCAACTCGGATCTCTTCATCTTCACATGTTATACTTTTCACACTTTCAACTCGGGTATCATCCATCTCTTGATAAGGAGTGTAATCCGCCATATTGGATAAATCAGAAAATATAAACTCATCACACTCTTCATCATCATCTTCACACCCAAGAGTAAAAATAGGACTATGCTCCGGTGTTTTGAAACTTGCTTCATCCTCACAGAAACTATAAATAGCATTCACTTGTGAATATGCTGGGGCTTGAGGATCATTCTTCTTTAGTATAAACGGAGGGTTACTTGCAATTGGTGGTCTCTCTGCTAGTAACTATGAGATCCTTCCAACATCTCTTTCTAAAATCTGAATCGTGGCTTGTTGATTTCGAATTTGCTGAGTTTGGAGCTCTGCATTTTGCTCATGCTTAACCATAAAATCTCTTAAGAGATCTTCTAAACCAGATTTCCTCTCGGGTTGAGGTTGCATAATTGCTAATGGTTTTGGTTGCATGAGTGCTAGTGGTTGTGGTTGATTGTGTTGGAAATTATTTTGATAATTTCGTTGAGGTTGATTTCGGTTATTATAACCTGGTGGCGGATTTCTTTGATTTTGATTTGGGAAATTCCGGTTGTTTTGGTAACCTTGATTTCCACCTTGATAGTTGTTGTTATTTTGATAGTTATTATTCGATCCTGAAGGTCCTCCTACTTGATAGCTGTTGATAGGAGGATATCTTCGGTTGTTTGCTTCTATAGCTGGAAAATCGCTAAAGTTCATTTCACCTTTTCGTAAGTAACCTAAGAAATTTGCTTGCTCTTCCATTGTTGCTTGATTACAATCTTTAGTAAGATGGGGACCTTGGCATAGTTCACATCCTACTCTAATAGCATGCATTTCCTTGGTTACTTTCTCGATTTGCCTTGCTTGATTTGCTATTTGAACTTTTAAAGAAGCAATTTCATCATTGCTTTCGATACTAGCAACATTTGATGATCTAGAGAATTCTATTTCTTGATGCCAGTTATGAGAATGGGACGCTAAATCAGCAATGATTGTATGAGCGTCTTCAGGTGTTTTCTTCATAACCGAACCTCCGGCTGCAACATCTATATCTTTTCGAGTTGCTACATTGACTCCTTTATAGAATATACAAACTTTTTGGAATGTACTCAACCCGTGTTGAGGACATATTCGAAGCATTTTATTGAATCGAGTCCAAGCTTCATAAAGAGTTTCATTAGGCTTTTGTTTAAAGTGATTTATATCACTTTGTAATTTTGCTGCTTTTGAAGCAGGAAAGAATTCTGACAAAAATTTGTCCATCATATCATTCCAGTCTTCAATATAGCCTTCAGGTAATGAGTCTAGCCAATCTCTTGCATCATCTTTTAAGGACCATGGAAAGATTTTTAAACATGCAACTTCATCGGTGACATCTTTGATTTTGAAAAGCTTGCAAATGCTTACAAACTTACGAAGATGCTCGTTAGCATCCTCATTTGGGGCTCCACCAAATTGACATGTATTAGTTACCATGTGTAAAAATTGACCTTTTATTTCAAAGCCATCACTCATCGTGGGTTGGATGATTGCGTGGCCTTGACCTTTTCTTGTGGCCTTCATTAATGCTTCCATCGTTTGATTTGTATCAGCCATTTCTTCTTCTTCTTTAATAATCGGCTCTATGATTGGTTGAATTATTGGTTCAGAGTCGGATTCTAAGAAAAGTGACTCTAAATTTTTAGCAAGAGATTCTACTTCTTGAGTTCTTAAGCGTTCGTGGAATTTTCTTTCGGGTTCAGGATGTGAGGGAGTTAATTCAGCGTTGGAGGAACGTAAGTTCATACATTAATTTTCTATTATGAGATCACTTCACTAAAGGTTTATCTAGGGTTACCTATTTGTTTCTCTTTTTTTTTTTAGTGTTTTTCGGTGTTTTAAAAGTACTTCCTATTTCTTTTTGTTGTTTTTGTCCTTTATCAATTCTTTGAGATTCCGGATTAAGTTTAATGAGTTTAAGATTGAACGGATCATACAATTTGGGAAATTGTACAAAGAACTAAAGGATTTATTCAAAAACTTTGAACTTTCTTGGAAATAAATTTCCTCGAGAGGATCGAATAACATAAAAACAATGATAAAAACCTTTAAACAAACAGATTATCCTTCTGATTTTTGCCCACGTTTCGAATAGCCAAAAGATGCAGCAGAGGGGCAGGATCCTTCAAAGACCAATAAAATTGGTGATCCAACAACCCGGTCCACGTACAAATCCAACTACTACTACGAATCAGAAAAATTATCTATTTATTTAACTGCCAACTCCCCGGCAGCGGCGCCAAAAAGTTGATGTGCTGGATCGAGACCTTTATTTATGAACGGATTTGAGTTGTTTTGTTACACGAATTGATTTATTGTATATGTGGTATTTTATAGATTTTAGGTTGATTTCACACATATATATAGGCAACTAGTCCTATCCGTGTAGTTTAGTTTGTTGGTAAATCCGATTCGTTCCACAGGGAGATGGAGCGTTTAATGGTTTTTAATAGTCTTTGATGTCAAACTTAATTAAAGGGGGTTTTAGATTAGGAATTTATAGTATAACAGTAAAAGAAAATAACTTAACTAATTTACTAAATAAAATTACAAGATTACAATAATTAACTTAAAAAGAAACTAAATGAAATTATGCTAATTATGATGCGATAATTATATTACTAGATGGTAATTAGTAAAATAGTAATTTTCAATAAAACTATATATTTAGAATTTTATTTTAAGTAATTATTATATAAACTTATTTAACTTAACTAAATGACATTTTTAATTAAACTAATACAAATTAAAAGGAAATTAATTAATTTACTAATTATTAACTAATTACAATTTATGAACTTATAATAGTTAATGCTAATTTTAGGATTAAAACATGTATTTAAGTATTTTATATTAATTAAAACTAATTATATAATAAATAACCTAATTATAATAAATAAATAACTAATAACCTAATTTTATAATATTAAATAATTAAAACCCTAATTTTTGACCTACGGTGTACTGTAGCCGTATTCAAGCCTTACACGATTCGTGTGAGGTTACACGATTCGTGTAAGTGTAAAAATGTGTGACACATAACTGTTACGAAAATTAAATGTTTTTATGTATTTTTATATATTTTAAACTTATAATTCGTGAATAAATACAACGATACTTTTTATAGGAAGTATAAATAAGATAAATGGGAGTGTTTACTTAATTGTGTCATCCCTAGGTCCATGGATTGTTTTAAGTTTTACGCCCTATTAAAATGTTCTAGTATCAAACTTTACATTTTTCTCTCGAATAAATATAAAGTTACAACTTAACTAAATAAAATCTAATTTTCATTGGATTCTTTTTAGAAAGCTACTATTCCCTAAGTATTTAAATTGAGACCTAGCCTAGTTTTGACCTTCGCCAATACCCAAATTATAACGGTCTCCCTTTTTATAATTTCACCTTCACATAATTTATTGATATCACCCAAACCACCGAAGTTTATTTCTAAATTGGTGTCAATAACTTATCCATAAATTCGTCTAGATCATTTTTAATGTTGAAGCTTAATTTGTGTAAATAAAAACAACTTTCGTTATTTAAATTTACTAAATTAAGTGGCAAGGATTAAATACCTAATTACATAAAAATGGTTCTTTTAACTAGGCTCAATATTAAAAATACTAAAGTTACATTTTAACTTTACTAATGGTAACAATACATTTCACTAGGGGCTCTACATTTAAGCAAACACTAGGAAAATTTAGCTATTCATTACACTAGGGGAGACATAAAAATATAGATCTGCAAACATAATAACAACACTAATTTTAACAGAGTAAACTTACTAAAATATCTTCACTTGCATTAACTTCAAATGGTAGAAAAATTACAATAATAACACCCCTTTCACGCATATAATAACACCCTTAATCACGAACAATACCCCCTTAATAACTGAAACTATTTTTACAGCGTAATAAAATTAACAATAACTTTAACTATAGTAATTGAAATATAAATTTGTGTTGTAATATCTCCCTCTCGTGTCTGTTGATAGTACTCCGTATTTATGCTTGAATAGAAGTAGTAGTTGAGCTTAATTTGGTCAAAAAGACTGTCCAATTGCTGAGTGTTTTGATGATTATTCGTCCATTACTTGCAGCACTAGCCAAAAGTAGTATAAAAAATAATAAAGCAGCCGCCAGCTTTTTGCACGTTCTGGAAACTGTTGAGGCCTAACATTACCCAAATCGGGTATATATACACGAATCGTGTATGACCAGAGATATTACACGATTCGTGTAATAGTACACGATTCGTGTAAGGCAAATTTCCAGTTTTCTTGATTTTTCTTCTTCATTTGTTCTTTGTTGATCTCGTGTTGACGTGTACTGTCTTGGCACTATACATTTGAACTCTTTTCTTCTTTCATCTTGTACTTTCATTCGGATAAACGTTTCTTGATATAAATCTGGTTAAAACGATCGTTTTATCGTCGAGTCTTCAAATAACAAACTCTTGTCTACCTTTATCGTTTTTCTCGTGAAATGCGCATTGAATGTCTTCGTAGAAGATAAAAACCTATGAAATATGAGTGATATTGCGTCGAATAATATGTATGTTTAGAGCAATATCAAAAACCATAACCTTTATTTCATCAATAAAGGTTTAAAAAGCTTTACGTAGATTATCAAATAATGATAATCTAAAATATCCTGTTTACACACGACCATTACATAATGGTTTACAATACAAATATGTTACAACAAAATAAGTTTCTTGAATGCAGTTTTTACACAATATCATACAAGCATGGACTCCAAATCTCGTCCTTATTTAAGTATGCGACAGCGGAAGCTCTTAATAATCACCTGAGAATAAACATGATTAAAACGTCAACAAAAATGTTGGTGAGTTATAGGTTTAACCTATATATCAAATCATAATAATAGACCACAAGATTTCATATTTCAATACAAATCCCATACATAGAGATAAAAATCATTCATATGGTGAACACCTGGTAACCGACATTAACAAGATGCATATATAAGAATATCCCCATCATTCCGGGACACCCTTCGGATATGATATAAATTTCGAAGTACTAAAGCATCCAGTACTTTGGATGGGGTTTGTTAGGCCCAATAGATCTATCTTTAGGATTCGCGTCAATTAGGGTGTCTGTTCCCTAATTCTTAAATTATCAGACTTAATAAAAAGGGGCATATTCGATTTCGATAATTCAACCATAGAATGTAGTTTCACGTACTTGTGTCTATTTTGTAAATCATTTATAAAACCTGCATGTATTCTCATCCCAAAAATATTAGATTTTAAAAGTGGGACTATAACTCACTTTCACAGATTTTTACTTCGTCGGGAAGTAAGACTTGGCCACTGGTTGATTCACGAACCTATAAAAATATATACATATATATCAAAGTATGTTCAAAATATATTTACAACACTTTTAATATATTTTGATGTTTTAAGTTTATTAAGTCAGCTGTCCTCGTTAGTAACCTACAACTAGTTGTCCACAGTTAGATGTACAGAAATAAATCGATAAATATTATCTTAAATCAATCCACGACCCAGTGTATACGTATCTCAGTATTGATCACAACTCAAACTATATATATTTTGGAATCAACCTCAACCCTGTATAGCTAACTCCAACATTCACATATAGAGTGTCTATGGTTGTTCCGAAATATATATAGATGTGTCGACATGATAGGTCGAAACATTGTATACGTGTCTATGGTATCTCAAGATTACATAATATACAATACAAGTTGATTAAGTTATGGTTGGAATAGATTTGTTACCAATTTTCACGTAGCTAAAATGAGAAAAATTATCCAATCTTGTTTTACCCATAACTTCTTCATTTTAAATCCGTTTTGAGTGAACCAAATTGCTATGGTTTCATATTGAACTCTATTTTATGAATCTAAACAGAAAAATTATAGGTTTATAGTCGAAAAATAAGTTACAATTCGTTTTTATAAAGGTAGTCATTTCAGTTGAAAGAACGACGTCTAGATAACCATTTTAGAAAACATACTTCCACTTTGAGTTTAACCATAATTTTTGGATATAGTTTCATGTTCATAATAAAAATCATTTTCTCAGAATAACAACTTTTAAATCAAAGTTTATCATAGTTTTTAACTAAATAACCCAAAACAGCCCGCGGTGTTACTACGACGGCGTAAATCCGGTTTTACGGTGTTTTTCGTGTCTCCAGGTTTTAAATCATTAAGTTAGCATATCATATAGATATAGAACATGTGTTTAGTTGATTTTAAAAGTCAAGTTAGAAGGATTAACTTTTGTTTGCGAACAAGTTTAGAATTAACTAAACTATGTTCTAGTGATTACAAGTTTAAACCTTCGAATAAGATAGCTTTATATGTATGAATCGAATGATGTTATGAACATCATTACTACCTTAAGTTCCTTGGATAAACCTACTGGAAAATAGAAAAATGGATCTAGCTTCAACGGATCCTTGGTGGCTCGAAGTTCTTGAAGCAGAATCATGACACGAAAACAAGTTCAAGTAAGATCATCACTTGAAATAAGATTGTTATAGTTATAGAAATTGAACCAAAGTTTGAATATGATTATTACCTTGTATTAGAATGATAACCTACTGTAATAAACAAAGATTTCTTGAGGTTGGATGATCACCTTACAAGATTGGAAGTGAGCTAGCAAACTTGAAAGTATTCTTGATTTTATGTAACTAGAACTTGTAGAATATATGAAGAACACTTAGAACTTGAAGATAGAACTTGAGAGAGATCAATTAGATGAAGAAAATTGAAGAATTAAAGTGTTTGTAGGTGTTTTTGGTCGTTGGTGTATGGATTAGATATAAAGGATATGTAATTTTGTTTTCATGTAAATAAGTCATGAATGATTACTCATATTTTTGTAATTTTATGAGATATTTCATGCTAGTTGCCAAATGATGGTTCCCACATGTGTTAGGTGACTCACATGTACTGCTAAGAGCTAATCATTGGAGTGTATATACCAATAGTACATACATCTAAAAGCTGTGTATTGTACGAGTACGAATACGGGTGCATATGAGTAGAATTGTTGATGAAACTGAACGAGGATGTAATTGTAAGCATTTTTGTTAAGTAGAAGTATTTTGATAAGTGTATTGAAGTCTTTCAAAAGTGTATAAATACATATTAAAACACTACATGTATATACATTTTAACTGAGTCGTTAAGTCATCGTTAGTCGTTACATGTAAGTGTTGTTTTGAAACCTTTAGGTTAACGATCTTGTTAAATGTTGTTAACCCAATGTTTATAATATCAAATGAGATTTCAAATTATTATATTATCATGATATTATCATGTATGAATATCTCTTAATATAATATATATACATTAAATGTCTTTACAACGATAATCGTTACATATATGTCTCGTTTAAAAATCATTAAGTTAGTAGTCTTGTTTTTACATATGTAGGTCATTGTTAATATACTTAATGATATGTTTACTTATCATAGTATCATGTTAACTATATATATATCCATATATATGTCATCATATAGTTTTTACAAGTTTTAATGTTCGTGAATCACGTGTCAACTTGGGTGGTCAATTGTCTATATGAAACATATTTCAATTAATCAAGTCTTAACAAGTTTGATTGCTTAACATGTTGGAAACATTTAATCATGTAAATATCAATCTCAATTAATATATATAAACATGGAAAAGTTCGGGTCACTACAATCGGGTCATGTACAAACCATGGCATACATAATACTACCCACGGCTGATGCATATGGAACCTTTTCCATATCCTTCTTGTCTCTTTCCGTTTTTGGTGATTGACTTTTCGATAACTTTAAGGTGCTTCCCAAAGGCATAGAACGAGCCTTTGAATCTTCTATGTTGAACCTCTCTATTACTTTCTCAATATATTTGGATTGAGACAAGTATAGAGTACCCTTCACACGATCACGCACAATACTCTTGCCAAGTATTTGCTTAGCACCGCCAAGATCTTTCATCTCGAATTCTCGGGAAAGTAATCCCTTCAACTTGTTAATTTCGAACATGTTTGAACCTGCAAGCAACATGTCATCAACATACAACAATAAGATTATGTAAGAAGACTTGAATTTCTTCAAGTAGCAACAGTGATCCGCTTCACATCTTAAGAAACCAATCTTCTTCATAAACTCGTCAAACTTCAAGTACCATTACCGAGGTGCTTGCTTCAATCCATACAAACTTTTCTTTAGCTTACAAACCTACTTCTCTTTACCCTTTACCTCAAAGCCCTCGGGTTGCCTCATGTAGATCTCTTCAACAAGATCACCATGTAAGAATGCAGTTTTTACATCTAGTTGCTCAAGATGTAAGTCTTCGGATGCGACTATAGAAAGTACCAAACGGATAGTAGTCATTTTAACTACCGGTGAAAATATCTCTTTGTAGTCAACCCCTTCCTTTTGTTGAAAGCCTTTGACTACCAAACGAGCCTTGTACCTTTTCTTGCCATCCATCTCATTCTTGATTCTATATACCCATTTGCTTTGCAATGCCCTTTTATCATGAGGTAACTTCACTAGCGACCAAGTCTTGTTCTTCTCAAGTGATCCCATCTCTTCTTTCATGGCAAGTTCCCATTGTATGGATTCTTTTGTTTTTCTTGCCTCAAAGTAACTTTCGGGTTCACCATTCTCGGTATAGAGCAAGTAGTTTGCTGATGGAGAATACCTAAGATTAGGTTTGGGTACTCTAGTCGAGCGTCTTGGTGTAGGAGTAATCGGAATGGTTGGACCGGTTTCATTTGTGTCTTCCTCATCGCTAGAACTCGCACTATGTTCGGAATCATCACCGCTTTCCGAATCATCCCCATCATTAGCATTTCCCGACACCTCACCGTCATTCGGCAATTCATTGTTTCCCAAACTCCCACTAGAACCTGCAAGATCATCAATAGAAACATCGTCAAAAATAACTTGACTCGGTTTAGGACTCCCCGTTTCCGGTTTGCCATAGACCGAATCTTCATAAAAAGTAACATCTCGCGAACGAATTACTTTTCTAGCTTCGTTGTCCCAACAACGATAGCCCATTTCATCCGACCCGTAGCCTATGAAAATACACTTCTTTGACTTAGCTTCAAGCTTGTCTTTATCCGCATCTTTGGTCTTCACATATGCATTACACCCAAAGATCCTAAGGTGACCATAACTCACCTTCTTGCCTTGCCATTCTTCCTCGGGAATTCGGAAACCCAACGGTGTTGAGGGTCCCCTATTTATCAAATAAGCCGCCGTGTTAACCGCATCCATCCAAAACATTTTAGGCAAACCGGCATGTAGTCTCATACTCTTAGCCCTTTCATTTAACGTATGATTCATACGTTCGGCGACCCCATTGTGTTGCGGTGTCTCCGGTACCGTTTTCAACATTCTAATACCGAGCTTTGCACAATGGTCTTTAAACTCAAGACTACCATATTCTCCTCCATTATCCGACTTTAAGCACTTAACCTTCAAGTTAGTCTCATTTTCTACCATAGCTTTCCACTTCACAAAAGTATTAAATACATCGGATTTAGCTTTAAGAAAATAAACCCATACCTTTCGAGTGGAGTCATCAATGAAGGTGACATAATAACGAGAACCTCCATGTGATTCTACATTAGTTGGACCAAACACATCCGTATGAACGAGCTCCAATTTCTCCAACTTAGGTGCATTCCCCGATTTCCCAAAAGTCACCTTCTTTTGCTTCCCATAAACACATGGTTCGCAAAACCCAAGTTCTACCTTCTTCAAATCCGGAATTCTCCCACTCGAAACAAGCATCTTCATACCCTTCTCACTCATATGCCCGAGTTTTCGGTGCCATAGAGTTGATTCGGACTCAACATTAACCGTAGCAACCACCGTGTCTTCATCAAACACTTCAACCATATAAAGTGTTCCCCTTTTATGTCCACGAGCCACAATACTACTACCCTTAACCACCTTCCATTGGCGGTTTTCAAAAGTAACCGCGTTACCTTCATCATCTAATTGACCAATCGAAATAAGTTTCCTTTTCAATTTAGGAATGTACCTTACGTTCTTCAAAGTCCAATTAGAACCAAGAGTAGTCTTCAAAACAACATCTCCAATGCCCTCTATGTTGAGTTGCTTGTTGTCCGCCAATCTCACCTTGCCTTGGTATGAACGAAAATTCTTCATCATGCTTTTGATATGAGTAGCATGAAACGAAGCTCCCGAATCCAAGATCCAAGACTCCATAGAATGTTCAACACTACACAAAAGTGCATCATCACTTTCCCCTTCGGCCAAGTTTACACCTTTCGTGGAACCATTTTTGCAATTCCTTTGAAAGTGCCCTTTTTGATTGCAACCCCAACAAGTAACTTCACTTCTATCTTTCGATGGATGCCTCTTCTTAGACTTCTTCCTACCCTTCTTCTCACCGCGTTCAAATTTTCTACCGCGGTTGTCGGTACTTAACAAAGAACCGGATGTCGATTCTCCCGAGTTTCTTCTATGAGTGTCTTCACCAAGAATCAAATCCCTTATAGCTTCAAACGCTAGCTTAGTAGTTCCCGTAGAGCTACTAACCGCGGTAACCGTACCCGACCAACTTTCCAGTAATGATGAAAGCAAGATAAGTGCTTTTAGTTCATCATCAAACTTAATCTCTACCGATTCAAGTCTTGAAACGATATTATTAAATTCATTGATATGATCCGTTGCACTCGTACCTTCCTTCATCTTAGTATTAAACAATTGACGCATGAGAAATACCTTATTTGCAGCTGTAGGTTTCTCATACATGTTAGAGAGTGCTTTCAAGCAAGCAAACGTCGTCTTCTCATTCACAACGTTGTATGCAACGTTCTTAGCAAGTGAAAGACGAATAGCACCCAAAGCTTGACGATCCAAAAGTGTAACACCCGCATTTTAGGCCTAGATGAAATGACCATTGTACCCTGGGGTAGGGCGTAATTAGTGATTTTTATAATTATATGTTTATAATTATTTGGTTGTTTAGTTGAGACCAGTTTGTGACAAGGGTCACAGAACAGGTTGGTTTATTTAATTTGGACTCCGTTAGTACCGCCTAAGGAGATACGAAAGGTTATCAGATAAGATAACTGGTAAATACCTGTGTGATATGGGGTATGAGTTTGTAACTCATTTAAGTGTATGTATCTGGATAGTTCTATCCATTTCTCATTTCATCAAACCCACACACGAATGTATACACTAACACACACATAAACCCTAATTTGATTTTGTGAGTCTTTGGATTAATTGAAGCTAGAGATATATTCCTTGTGATTTCGTGATCAATATAAGGTATGCATATCATAGATTCATGTATTAATTCTTGCTCAAAATGGGTTTTGGGTTCATATGAGTTTTATGCATTTTGATGCTTGATTCTTGATTATATGTGTTTGTGATGCTCAATTGATGTTAGAAATAGGTTGTATATATGTTTAGTAGCTTCCATGTGCTTAAAATTTGATCAAAATCGCTCAGAAATCGAGTTTTTGGGGAAGAAATCACAAAATCAGCGAAATTGGTTCGAAACCCAGTTTGCTACAGTACCCGAGTTGCTATAGTACCCCCGAGTTGCTACAGTACCGAGTTGCTACAGTATCACTATTTGCTACAGTGTCACTATTTGCTACAGTGTCACTATTTACTACAGTACCACTATTTGCTACAGTACCACTATTTGCTACAGTGCCGAGTTGATACAGTACCCCCGAGTTGCTACAGTACCCGGGTTGCTACAGTACCCGGGTTGCTACAGTGTCACTATTTGCTACAGTACCTTTTATGAAATTGAAACGGGCGTAACTTTCAAAACGTAACTCCGTTTTTGATGAATAAACTATCGTTAGAATCGTAATAAAGAATACTTTTCAATGGTGAACTTTTAAGAAACTAGATCAAACTGTTTTTGGGTCGGAAAAGGAGTTTTAGTGTGTATGTCGTGTTTTGCACGCACCTGTATGCCATTATTGAATGGAGTCATGATGTAGACTCATAAAATTATGAATATATGGTGTTATGACCTAGTTTATAGTATGATTTGATTATACTATTGATTGAGATATGTATATTGACTTCGTTGTGTTGTTCTCAGGTGATAAGAACAAGGAAGAAGCTCAGAAGTAAGATAACTGAGCTGTAGCTGGTAATCGGTGAGTGGGATTATCTCCGGGTGTAGTATACAGTAGCAAGTTGTGCTACTATGTTATACTGTTATAGTTGCTATGCTTAGTAGATATGTTGTAATAATGATCATCGTAGAGTTGCCATGCTAGTCGTAGGAACAGTTGTTCGTAGTGGTAGTTGCTTAACAGTTGTGTGCACAAGTTGTAGTTGCCTGTTGGAACCTATTGTTGTTAGGTTCAGCTCAGAGAGGTCAACCTTGTTGTGGTTGGGTCCAGTTGGCTACTGTTTGTTGAGTATAGTGCTGAATGACGCATCACCTGCGTGTGGATTTACTATACTGGGGATTCAGTAGTAAGGACTTTCGGTAGACGCTAGACTGATCAGCTAGTGGTCGTGTGCTCGTACAAGCCGCCGAGTCTCTAGTTGGAGCATAGTTGCTAGTTGATTGTTGCCAGTTGATAGTTGCTAGTTATTAGTTGTCAGTTGCCTGTTATGGATTGTTGTAGTTGCTGTAGTTGTACAAGTTGGTACTGTATGCTAGATCTGTTAGATGATTCCATTCACTTAGCCTCGTGCTAACCCCCCTCACCTCCT
The DNA here is from genome assembly GCF_046630445.1 of Rutidosis leptorrhynchoides. NCBI lineage: Eukaryota > Viridiplantae > Streptophyta > Magnoliopsida > Asterales > Asteraceae > Rutidosis > Rutidosis leptorrhynchoides. The sequence continues at coordinate 128,537,654 of NC_092334.1, forward strand.
CCCTTGCAGGTTTTCGATCATAGTGCTGGTAGGGACGGGAGTTGGGTTGACGATATGTTTGACAAGACGAACTCTGATGTCTTAACTTTTATAAATATGTAACTAGTTGTTTAACGTAACACCGGTTGTTTGTAATAAGTAACTAGCTAATGATTTGTGATAATCATGTTCGTAATTAACTAAGGGTATTTATGTGAATTAAGACTTCCGCTGTGATTTAAAAAAAAAAAAGCAGGGTGTTTCAACTTGGTATCAGAGCATAGGTTTGGCCGCATGTACATTGTGTTGAATGTCATGTTCCCAAACCTTGTGTTGTGTCAAACATATATGAGGGAACGGGTTAAGTGAATGTAGGGATTACATGTGTTAGTTGATAGGTACTAACCTGTTTTCCACTAAGAGTTTGTGTGAGATGTTGTGGTAGTGCAGATATGGCAGATAATACAGGAAACGCAACTGGTCCGTCAGCCCCCGGAACATTCAGAGCCCCAGATGAAGACGGATATGTGTCAGAAGAGGATCCGCAGGAACAAATTTTAGATTTGCAAAGTAAGTTAAAGGAAGCACGTGATCAAATAAGGGAATTAGAACAATGCCAGGTAACCGTGAATCCAAGTGGTAGTGTACCGAATCAGACGATTAGTGGGTATCCGGTGCAGTCAAATAATTATCAGCAAATTGGAAGTGCTTTCCAACAACAGCAATGGTTACCACCTCAATATCAGTTTCCTCAACAGTTTCAGATGCCACCTCAGTTTAATCAACAGTTCCCAAATCAGATGTGGGGTCCGTATCAGACGCCGATGTTTCAACAACCAAAGAAATGTACCTTCAAACAGTTTCTGAATTGTAATCCACCAGAGTACTCAGGAAGTTTTAACACAACGGTAACACTTAACTGGTTAAGAGAGATAGAAAAGGTTTTTGAGGCCTGTCAGTGCGAACCAGAATTACAGGTTATTTATGCTAGTCGTATGTTGAAAAATAGGGCAATGGTTTGGTGGGATACGGTTATTTCTAGTATACCAAAAGAGCAAGTGAACATGATTACTTGGGAACAATTTTATAGTAAAGTTTGTGAGCAGTATTGTTCATCTTATGACCTCAATCGAATTAAGACGGAATTTCTGGCAATGAAAATGACACCTCAGATGACGATAGATGAGGTGATTGAGCAGTATATGGATAAATTAAGGTTTGTGCAACAGTGGGTTCCAGATGAGCAGTCCAGAATTCAGCACTTTGTTAATATAATTTTACCGGAGTACAGAACAATGGTTAGGATGGCGACGACGTTATCGCAAGCGTTTGTTATGGCAAAGATGGTAGAGGATGACGTCAGAGCAGCAAGGAATAGAATAGTAGGTTATGAGATGCCACAACAAGATCAGGTGATGAGTCATTCAGACTCTAGGTCAAAGAAGTCTGTTAAGTTGAAACAGAAGAGTGGGTCAGAACATAGTGGGTCAGCATCAAGTCAGAATTCTTGGTGCTATAGTTGCAGATCATCTCATAGTGGTCCTTGTTCAGATTCAACCAAAAGATGTTTGAGATGTGGTATTGTGGGGCACGAGATTCGAATGTGTTCATTCCAAGAGGATGTATGTTGGAGATGTCATCAAGTGGGGCATAGGTCAGCTCTGAAATGTCCCGTTCTTATTGATTAAAAACGTTCCATATTAATTGATTTCGTTGCGAGGTTTTGACCTCTATATGAGACGTTTTTCAAAGACTGCATTCATTTTAAAACAAACCATAACCTTTATTTCATCAATAAAGGATTAAAAAGCTTTACGTAGATTATCAAATAATGATAATCTAAAATATCCTGTTTACACACGACCATTACATAATGGTTTACAATACAAATATGTTACAACAAAATAAGTTTCTTGAATGCAGTTTTTAGACAATATCATACAAGCATGGACTCCAAATCTCGTCCTTATTTAAGTATGCGACAGCGGAAGCTCTTAATAATCACCTGAGAATAAACATGCTTAAAACGTCAACAAAAATGTTGGTGAGTTATAGGTTTAACCTATATATATCAAATCATAATAATAGACCACAAGATTTCATATTTCAATACACATCCCATACATAGAGATAAAAATCATTCATATGGTGAACACCTGGTAACCGACATTAACAAGATGCATATATAAGAATATCCCCATGTAACGACCCGGAAATTTCCGACCAAATTTAAACTCTAATCTCTATATGGTTCCGACACGATAAGCAAAAACCCTAAAGTTGACCCGCATTTTTTTTCGATCGTTCTATACTTATAAGATTAATATTTACATAAATTAAAACTTACCAACATGATAAGTAATCCAAATTGTCGAGATTTATATTTCCGAAAAGAGTTTTACACAACGTTTGACCGTCTAGTTTGACCGACGATATCACGAACTATACAATATATGATAATTATACGTTTGCGTATATATATGTATATATACATATTTAACATGATTAATGAATGTTTTAATATCTCATTTTGTATTAATAACAATAAGTTATGAGTATATTTTGAAACTACTAACTTAAGTTTTCAAAATGATAACAATACGTAACGTTATTTGACATAAATACTTAAGACTTATAATATGTATACATATATCGTATAAGTAATGTATTTAATCACTTTTAAGAACTTAAATACATAAAACCATATAAGTGTATTCACAAAAGATAGCTATATTTGAATCCTCATTCCATTTTTCACAAAATTTCTATACGTATATTTAGAGTATTTGTACTCGTATCATACCTAGCTTCTATACGTATTTACTAATAGTAAATACATGTCAAATCACTACCTAACCAGCCATTGTACATGCCCTTAGAGCTAGGTAATTACTTTTGAATCATTGCAAGACTAATTACAAAAATACAAACTAGAATTTTGTCATGTTATCCTTAAAGATCACATTTTTAGGAGTATATATGTATCATCATTTTTGATTCATTTTTACTTCAATCTCTTAACTAAAAACACACACTCTTTCTTACTCTCTAAACTCCATAACACTTCAGCAACTTACCAAGAAGATCTAGCTTCAAAAACCATACTAAAACACCATAAGAAAACCATACAAAAACATTTCAAGAAAACCCTCCAAGAACACCAACTTACTTCCAATCTTTCATCCACTTCTATCACCCTTTTGATTCTAGCTTCTTACTTCTCTCTTACAGCAACTTCATCCAAGGAACTTGAGGTAGAATCTATGTTCATAACCTTATTCGATTCATATATATATAGCTATCATATTTTGTGGTACAAAAGTTTAACAACAAGAACATAGTTTGAATGTTTTCAAACTTGTTTGCAAACTAAATAGATCCTTCTAACTTAACTTTTAAAATACTTCAAGACCTGTAATATAACTTAAATATATGCTAATTTAACAAGGTATAATTTGGTTTTTCAAAGAATATCTTAAAAACTGTTTTTACGACGTCGGAGTGCCACCGGGGACTGTTTTGGGTTGGATAATTAAAAACTATCTTAAACTTTGAGTTGGAGGTTTATGTTCTAGAAAAATGATTTTTACTATGAATATGATAACACATAAAAATTTCATGATTTAATTCAAAGTATAAGTATTTTTAGAAAAATAATCATTTAAGGTTGTTTAAATAAAGGAAAATGTTTAACTTCATAAGTTTCACTAAAGTTTCACCTATGCCGTGTGATTTTGAATACAAACCAAGGTATTTTCAGTTCATAGTCTTAAAGAGGGACTCGATCCAAGGAGATGGCAAGTTGAATCAACGAAAACGGATTTGTAACGAAGAAACTATGACCGAAACAAAATTGGTTATCCAAGACTTGTTTAACTTCGGGATTAATTGGGAAAAATTAAATAAAATCACATCTTTCTAAAATAACATGATATTTTATATATATGTACTCATAATTCAATTTTATATGGTTCAGGATCACCCGTAAACAATACGAGAAGATTAATCATAAGATCCCATGATTGTACGCAACACGTCATTTGACAACACCGGTACTTTATGTACGCAACACGTCATTTGACAACACCGGTACCGTGGGTCAAGATTAATCTCGACCAATACATATACGATGAGGGTTTTATTTATTTCATTGGGGGTTTATTAAACATCTAAATATGAACCATTAAAATTGAATTACTAACAACGAACTGCTAACTACGGACTAAGGAATTATTCAAAGTATTAAAAGTATACCAAGTATATATATGTGACGTTTGTTTAAAAAAGAAAAGGTATTGATATATTATATATGGATAGGTTCGTGATATCAACCGGAGACCAAGTCAAATTATATATATATCTTCAAGACGAAAGTGAGTATATAGTCCCACTTTTAAACTCTAAATATTTCGGGATGAGAATACATGTATTTTATGTTTTACATTATGGACACAAGTAACTGAAAAATATATTCTACGTTGAGTTGTACCACTGGCATACTTCCCTGTAGCTTGGTAACTAATATTTACAGCGGTATTGTAAACGCGAATCCTGTTGATAGATCTATCGGGCCTGACAACCCCAACCGGACTGGACGACCAGTATTCAACGGTTGCACAGTACTTCGTTTCGTGACTACACTTGGTACAGTGTAGTAAGATTTCATATTAAAGGGAATATGCGACGTGATTAATTGTTAAGTATGGTTACCAAGTGCTCAACCACTTAGAATATTTTTATTAAAATGTTTATATATGAAATCTTGTGGTCCATCGTTATATCGCTGCTAGCATCAAACCTATATATCTCACCAACTTTATGTTGACGTTTTAAAGCATGTTATTCTCAGGTATGAATTAAGACTTCCGCTGTACGTTAGCTCATATTAAGGATACTAGTTGGGACCATTTAAGCCATGATACAAGAACGTTGCATTCGAGTCATTGAAGATCATTAAAGACATTTATTAAGTAAATGACAGTTTAGGTCATTTGGATATCGAGAAATGTTTGACGAGTTTATTAATTTTTTTATGTAAAGATAGATTGCCTTTTAAGAATAAATGCAACGTTTGTAAAATGTATCATATAGAGGTCAAGTACCTCGCGAGGTTATCAACTGTTGTAATTCGTTTGTAATCAATATGGACATCGTCCGGATGATTAGTTTCGGATCCTTTCAGTTGGTATCAGAGCGTTGGTCTTAGCGAACCAGGCCTTGCATTAGTGTGTCTAACTAGTAGTTGTTAGGATACATTAAGTAAGTCTGGACTTTGACCGTGTCTGCCTGTCAAAAGTTTTGCTTATCAATCCTAGTCGGAAATCATCTGCTTATCATTCTTAGAGAACTGTCTGCTTATCATTCTTAAGTCTAGACACGTCTTATTGCATTTAAGTGCATCGATAGTGTATAGACAAAAATTCATATCCTAGCGTATCTGTTACTCTAGACATTGCCTGACGTATTTCAAAGATTCTCCGTAATTCATGGGATTTTGATATTATATATATACATATGTAAATTATGTATTGAAGAGTACCAAACCCAACTCCTATAATCTATTCCAAACCAAAAATTCATTTCTCCGACCATACAAGATGGATTCTTCATCCAGCTCAAATTCCTCCGACTTCGATAGCTTCGCCGATATGGATTTCCATTCGAGCTCCGAGAACAGCGTTACCGGAATGGATCAACCGATTTCCCATCATCTATTTTGGATGAATTGGGGATGGGTTCGTAATATACTAAATCTCTGGAGGCAAGAAGAAGGTGATCCATTCCATCCACCAAATTGTCCTCTTAACGATGAACCTGAAGCACTTACCGGCGAACCTATTCGAAACACCATTTTCTCGCTCATTTCTAGAGTATCTCGTCATGATTACATACTATCCCATATTTCGAATCTTGTTCATTCGCTCGTTCCAACCGTCAATCATCCCGGTATAATAGAAGAAGTCAACGAGCTTCGCGCTCGGGTAGTGGCTTTAGAAAATACGGTGCGAAGGTTACAAACACCAGCAGCAGCACCAGCAGCATAATCTATACCACCATCATCAACGCCGACAGTACTCTTGTCACCCCCAAAATCTCAACATCACAATCTGTATCTCGAATATCAACATCACACGACTCAATATCTGTACTTCGAGTATGATCTTCGTTCTATATATCGTTCTACATCGATTATCTTCGCTTTACGTATCGTATGACGATTATGTAATTTCTAAAGTCTTAGAGATTATGTAATCTAGAATTAACGATAAATCAAATGAGTTTATTATCTTATTGACTCATTAAATCTATGATTATCTCTGAAGAAAATATATATGCAAGTATATTTTCATAAAGATAGTAATTAAAAATTCCTTCGTACAAACTAATAATGATGAAAATATTTTAACGGGTGGGTAGTACCCGAGGAATATTTAGAATTCACATTAATAAGTTATATTGTACATTCTTGAATCTGATTCAACGGTCATTTGTTATTTTACTTACAACCATCGATATACGTATCCGTTCACCCCAGAATAACTATTTCCATTTAAATTTCATATTTGAATTTTTTTTTACCTATCCAAATCCAACAAGTGGCATAAAGAAGAAACATTGGACAATTAAAATGAAATAAAATGTTGATTATAACATATGAAACTAAACAATTCTTCAATTTTGCCACTTGATTTCATCCTAAACCTCATTTGTACTTCGACAATTATAATCCTCATTCAAATCTTTTCATGATTCTTGAAAACACCTCGATCGAGAAGTTGAACCAGCCACACCTCGTTTACGGAAGAAAGATTTATGCATACAGTGATGCACCTGAAAAATTTTCGAAACCGAAGTTATAGTTAAAACGTATCCGCGTCGAATTCCTTATCATTATCAAAAACAATCATACAATTCCTTTTCAAGAAGCTAATTTTGTCACAGCTCCACTTCGACTTCTCAGTGAGACTACTCCTATTATAATCTCGATATTTATACTTTGTCCTTTCGACGTTGTTACCGGAGAACCTTTTTCACAACATCATCAGCAGACGTACCAGCAACTCGTTATCTCTTTGGCGAAACCCGCAATCAGTATTTTGAAAATCTCGTAGAAATTCTCCCAGTTATACCGAGAACGACTATCCCTAAGAATTACATTTTTCGAATGTGAAGTTCTGAAAAACATCCTGGACTATGAAGTAGTTCTTGAAATGCTGAAGAAGCAGAAAAAAAAAAAAAAACTGTAAACGACTTTAACAGTCAAAAGTTTAATGATGAAGTACATTGTATTGGTAAAGCTTAGAAAAAGAGGAGAGTTGGAACTGGAAAACGGATTGAGCAAAGTATGAAGGAGGATGTAGATAAATCACAAGAACTGAATCTGCTTTCAAAGGATTCAAACGATTCAGTGCTTGCTGAAACCATTAGTAAAAAAAAAACCTACCCCTTATCCTAAACCTTTCCCGATGATATTCTTCATCATCATCTTATCTTAGATATTATAAGATATCTTCATATCTTTCGTTATACATATCCTCCATATTTCTGGAGATATTCTCACAACTGTTCTTATCCAAAATCATGTATTTCTCCGTAATATCTGCGTTACAATATAAAAGAAACTGTGTTAGTTTCTAAGTTCTAAAACCTTCAAGTTTAAAATAGGAATGTTTTGAAGTAGTGTTGGGAACTGATACATGAATTAGTATAATATAATGAAACTTGATCAACTTCATTATATTACAGTAAGTCATGTTAAGTTTCTAATGGAATGTGATGATTCACAGTACCGTCATCATGTGCCATGTTACACGGCTCTTACATTCTATCAAGTCTCCAAACATATTAGAACGTATCACCTTGATAGTTCTATTTTTCCGGAATATTCGAGTAATTTAACGAATCAAGATCGTGCCATTACAATTTTATTCTAAAACCAATAGCTAGGTTCATTCCAAATTTTATACCTACGAATTCCGAACTATTGATCGCTGGACTCAAGGACGGGAAGAAGAAACGAAGGGACAAAGTCCCAAAATAGAAATTGGGGTATAGATCACAGCAAATAGGAGAGAATATTAACTATGGATGACAATGATTATGGAAAACAGAAGCAGGAGCATCGAAGTATAAGGAAAGATATCAAACCCAACAACCACCCAGAAACTACAAACCGTGTATATCAATACGTATGGCGACGTAAAGACACGGGAGAATTAGAAACATTATAATTCCAAGAAAATCATAAAAGTGAATAGATTCTTCTGGCGGTAGATGGAAGAGAAGAATGAAAGATATAGAAGTTAGAAGTATAACAAAAATCAGAACGGGATGAAGCATTTCAAAGGATACCTTAAAGTAGGAATTAAGGAGAAAGAGTAGAAGATGCGAGTTGTGAAAAATAAGGAAACGAAGGGGTGGATTTATAGTGAAATATCCGACAGAGAAATCGAAACAGATTACCGCATTAAATCAAAGAAGATTCTGATCGCCGAATAACCAAATCTTATTACGTAAGATTTTTCCTAAATCCCTTAAATCCCGGAAATCAATTCTAAACCACGTCATCGATTAAAAACGATTCCATATTTACTCATTTCATTTTTTTTTTTTTTGTGATAGCTTCGCTCGTGCGTCTCACATAACCAAATCGTTTTATCTAAATCTTTCAATAATGATAAAATTTCATTATTACCTCATATTCGTCATGAAAACATTCCTATGGTTATTTATGACAACCTCTACCAAATTTCGAGGACGAAATTTCTTTAACGGATGGGTACTGTAACGACCCGGAAATTTCCGACCAAATTTAAACTCTAATCTCTATATGGTTCCGACACGATAAGCAAAAACCCTAAAGTTGACCCGCATTTTTTTTCGATCGTTCTATACTTATAAGATTAATATTTACATAAATTAAAACTTACCAACATGATAAGTAATCCAAATTGTCGAGATTTATATTTCCGAAAAGAGTTTTACACAACGTTTGACCGTCTAGTTTGACCGACGATATCACGAACTATACAATATATGATAATTATACGTTTGCGTATATATATGTATATATACATATTTAACATGATTAATGAATGTTTTAATATCTCATTTTGTATTAATAACAATAAGTTATGAGTATATTTTGAAACTACTAACTTAAGTTTTCAAAATGATAACAATACGTAACGTTATTTGACATAAATACTTAAGACTTATAATATGTATACATATATCGTATAAGTAATGTATTTAATCACTTTTAAGAACTTAAATACATAAAACCATATAAGTGTATTCACAAAAGATAGCTATATTTGAATCCTCATTCCATTTTTCACAAAATTTCTATACGTATATTTAGAGTATTTGTACTCGTATCATACCTAGCTTCTATACGTATTTACTAATAGTAAATACATGTCAAATCACTACCTAACCAGCCATTGTACATGCCCTTAGAGCTAGGTAATTACTTTTGAATCATTGCAAGACTAATTACAAAAATACAAACTAGAATTTTGTCATGTTATCCTTAAAGATCACATTTTTAGGAGTATATATGTATCATCATTTTTGATTCATTTTTACTTCAATCTCTTAACTAAAAACACACACTCTTTCTTACTCTCTAAACTCCATAACACTTCAGCAACTTACCAAGAAGATCTAGCTTCAAAAACCATACTAAAACACCATAAGAAAACCATACAAAAACATTTCAAGAAAACCCTCCAAGAACACCAACTTACTTCCAATCTTTCATCCACTTCTATCACCCTTTTGATTCTAGCTTCTTACTTCTCTCTTACATCAACTTCATCCAAGGAACTTGAGGTAGAATCTATGTTCATAACCTTATTCGATTCATATATATATAGCTATCATATTTTGTGGTACAAAAGTTTAACAACAAGAACATAGTTTGAATGTTTTCAAACTTGTTTGCAAACTAAATAGATCCTTCTAACTTAACTTTTAAAATACTTCAAGACCTGTAATATAACTTAAATATATGCTAATTTAACAAGGTATAATTTGGTTTTTCAAAGAATATCTTAAAAACTGTTTTTACGACGTCGGAGTGCCACCGGGGACTGTTTTGGGTTGGATAATTAAAAACTATCTTAAACTTTGAGTTGGAGGTTTATGTTCTAGAAAAATGATTTTTACTATGAATATGATAACACATAAAAATTTCATGATTTAATTCAAAGTATAAGTATTTTTAGAAAAATAATCATTTAAGGTTGTTTAAATAAAGGAAAATGTTTAACTTCATAAGTTTCACTAAAGTTTCACCTATGCCGTGTGATTTTGAATACAAACCAAGGTATTTTCAGTTCATAGTCTTAAAGAGGGACTCGATCCAAGGAGATGGCAAGTTGAATCAACGAAAACGGATTTGTAACGAAGAAACTATGACCGAAACAAAATTGGTTATCCAAGACTTGTTTAACTTCGGGATTAATTGGGAAAAATTAAATAAAATCACATCTTTCTAAAATAACATGATATTTTATATATATGTACTCATAATTCAATTTTATATGGTTCAGGATCACCCGTAAACAATACGAGAAGATTAATCATAAGATCCCATGATTGTACGCAACACGTCATTTGACAACACCGGTACTTTATGTACGCAACACGTCATTTGACAACACCGGTACCGTGGGTCAAGATTAATCTCGACCAATACATATACGATGAGGGTTTTATTTATTTCATTGGGGGTTTATTAAACATCTAAATATGAACCATTAAAATTGAATTACTAACAACGAACTGCTAACTACGGACTAAGGAATTATTCAAAGTATTAAAAGTATACCAAGTATATATATGTGACGTTTGTTTAAAAAAGAAAAGGTATTGATATATTATATATGGATAGGTTCGTGATATCAACCGGAGACCAAGTCAAATTATATATATATCTTCAAGACGAAAGTGAGTATATAGTCCCACTTTTAAACTCTAAATATTTCGGGATGAGAATACATGTATTTTATGTTTTACATTATGGACACAAGTAACTGAAAAATATATTCTACGTTGAGTTGTACCACTGGCATACTTCCCTGTAGCTTGGTAACTAATATTTACAGCGGTATTGTAAACGCGAATCCTGTTGATAGATCTATCGGGCCTGACAACCCCAACCGGACTGGACGACCAGTATTCAACGGTTGCACAGTACTTCGTTTCGTGACTACACTTGGTACAGTGTAGTAAGATTTCATATTAAAGGGAATATGCGACGTGATTAATTGTTAAGTATGGTTACCAAGTGCTCAACCACTTAGAATATTTTTATTAAAATGTTTATATATGAAATCTTGTGGTCCATCGTTATATCGCTGCTAGCATCAAACCTATATATCTCACCAACTTTATGTTGACGTTTTAAAGCATGTTATTCTCAGGTATGAATTAAGACTTCCGCTGTACGTTAGCTCATATTAAGGATACTAGTTGGGACCATTTAAGCCATGATACAAGAACGTTGCATTCGAGTCATTGAAGATCATTAAAGACATTTATTAAGTAAATGACAGTTTAGGTCATTTGGATATCGAGAAATGTTTGACGAGTTTATTAATTTTTTTATGTAAAGATAGATTGCCTTTTAAGAATAAATGCAACGTTTGTAAAATGTATCATATAGAGGTCAAGTACCTCGCGAGGTTATCAACTGTTGTAATTCGTTTGTAATCAATATGGACATCGTCCGGATGATTAGTTTCGGATCCTTTCACCCCATCATTCCGGGACACCCTTCGGATATGATATAAATTTCGAAGTACTAAAGCATCCGGTACTTTGGATGGGGTTTGTTAGGCCCAATAGATCTATCTTTAGGATTCGCGTCAATTAGGGTGTCTGTTCCCTAATTCTTAGATTACCAGACTTAATAAAAAGGGCATATTCGATTTTGATAATTCAACCATATAATGTAGTTTCGATTACTTGTGTCTATTTCGTAAAACATTTATAAAAATTGCGCATGTATTCTCAGCCCAAAAATATAAAGGGTAAAAAGGCAAATGAAACTCACATGGGCTGCTAAGAGCTGATCATTGGAGTGTATATACCAATAGTACATACATCTAAAAGCTGTGTATTGTACGAGTACGAATACGGGTGCATACGAGTAGAATTGTTGATGAAACTGAACGAGGATGTAATTGTAAGCATTTTTGTTAAGTAGAAGTATTTTGATAAGTGTATTGAAGTATTTCAAAAGTGTATAAATACATATTAAAACACTACATGTATATACATTTTAACTGAGTCGTTAAGTCATCGTTAGTCGTTACATGTAAGTGTTGTTTTGAAACCTTTAGGTTAACGATCTTGTTAAATGTTGTTAACCCAATGTTTATAATATCAAATGAGATTTTAAATTATTATATTATCATGATATTATCATGTATGAATATCTCTTAATATGATATATATACACATTAAATGTCTTTACAACGATAATCGTTACATATATGTCTCGTTTAAAAATCATTAAGTTAGTAGTCTTGTTTTTACATATGTAGTTCATTGTTAATATACTTAATGATATGTTTACTTATCATAGTATCATGTTAACTATATATATATCCATATATATGTCATCATATAGTTTTTACAAGTTTTAACGTTCGTGAATCACCGGTCAACTTGGGTGGTCAATTGTCTATATGAAACATATTTCAATTAATCAAGTCTTAACAAGTTTGATTGCTTAACATGTTGGAAACATTTAATCATGTAAATATCAATCTCAATTAATATATATAAACATGGAAAAGTTCGGGTCACTACAAGCTCAGTGTCCGTATATAAGAGGATCAGGTTCTGGGGCGGGGCCAGGAGCGCAGTCGGGATCAGTAGGTGGATCTTCTGGTTCTCCAGTTGGGCAGAAAAGAAAGAATCCACCTACAGAAATAGCAAGAGCTTATCAGATGGTTGCAGATGCAGATGTTGAATATGATGTGAATACAGGTATGCTTCAAAATCCTCGTATTTTTAGTTATACACATGTATATGATTGGGTGTATATATATGTGTGGTAGATTAGTAGATCTTGATAGTAGTATAAGATTTATTTTGTTGCATTATGTTGTTTATGTTTTGGTTGCGACCCTTCTGTGCCATGTGGGGTAAGGGTTGAAATATCCCGTTCTTATTGATTAAAAACGTTCCATATTAATTGATTTCGTTGCGAGGTTTTGACCTCTATATGAGACGTTTTTCAAAGACTGCATTCATTTTTAAAACAAACCATAACCTTTATTTCATAAATAAAGGTTTAAAAGCTTTACATAGATTATCAAATAATGATAATCTAAAATATCCTGTTTACACACGACCATTACATAATGGTTTACAATACAAATATGTTACATCGAAATCAGTTTCTTGAATGCAGTTTTTACACAATATCATACAAACATGGACTCCAAATCTTGTCCTTATTTTAGTATGCAACAGCGGAAGCTCTTAGTATTCACCTGAGAATAAACATGCTTTAAACGTCAACAAAAATGTTGGTGAGTTATAGGTTTAACCTATATGTATCAAATCGTAACAATAGACCACAAGATTTCATATTTCAATACACATCCCATACATAGAGATAAAAATCATTCATATGGTGAACACCTGGTAACCGACATTAACAAGATGCATATATATAAGAATATCCCCATCATTCCGGGACACCCTTCGGATATGATATAAATTTCGAAGTACTAAAGCATCCGGTATTTTGGATGGGGTTTGTTAGGCCCAATAGATCTATCTTTAGGATTCGCGTCAATTAGGGTGTCTGTTCCCTAATACTTAGATTACCAGACTTAATAAAAAGGGGCATATTCGATTTCGATAATTCAACCATAGAATGTAGTTTCACGTACTTGTGTCTATTTTGTAAATCATTTATAAAACCTGCATGTATTCTCATCCCAAAAATATTAGATTTTAAAAGTGGGACTATAACTCACTTTCACAGATTTTTACTTCGTCGGGAAGTAAGACTTGGCCACTGTTGATTCACGAACCTATAACAATATATACATATATATTAAAGTATGTTCAAAATATATTTACAACACTTTTAATATATTTTGATGTTTTAAGTTTATTAAGTCAGCTGTCCTCGTTAGTAACCTATAACTAGTTGTCCACAGTTAGATGTACAGAAATAAATCGATAAATATTATTTTGAATCAATCCACAACCCAGTGTATACGTATCTCAGTATTGATCACAACTCAAACTATATATATTTTGGAATCAACCTCAACCCTGTATAGCTAACTCCAACATTCACATATAGAGTGTCTATGGTTGTTCCGAAATATATATAGATGTGTCGACATGATAGGTCGAAACATTGTATACGTGTCTATGGTATCTCAAGATTACATAATATACAATACAAGTTGATTAAGTTATGGTTGGAATAGATTTGTTACCAATTTTCACGTAGCTAAAATGAGAAAAATTATCCAATCTTGTTTTACCCATAACTTCTTCATTTTAAATCCGTTTTGAGTGAATCAAATTGCTATGGTTTCATATTGAACTCTATTTTATGAATCTAAACAGAAAAATTATAGGTTTATAGTCGGAAAAATAAGTTACAAGTCGTTTTTGTAAAGGTAGTCATTTCAGTCGAAAGAACGACGTCTAGATGACCATTTTAGAAAACATACTTCCACTTTGAGTTTAACCATAATTTTTGGATATAGTTTCATGTTCATAATAAAAATTATTTTCTCAGAATAACAACTTTTAAATCAAAGTTTATCATAGTTTTTAATTAACTAACCCAAAACAGCCCGCGGTGTTACTACGACGGCGTAAATCCGGTTTTACGGTGTTTTTCGTGTTTCCAGGTTTTAAGTCATTAAGTTAGCATATCATATAGATATAGAACATGTGTTTAGTTGATTTTAAAAGTCAAGTTAGAAGGATTAACTTTTGTTTGCGAACAAGTTTAGAATTAACTAAACTATGTTCTAGTGATTACAAGTTTAAACCTTCGAATAAGATAGCTTTATATGTATGAATCGAATGATGTTATGAACATCATTACTACCTTAATTTCCTTGGATAAACCTACTGGAAAAGAGAAAAATGGATCTAGCTTCAATGGATCCTTGGATGGCTCGAAGTTCTTGAAGCAGAATCATGACACGAAAACAAGTTCAAGTAAGATCATCACTTGAAATAAGATTGTTATAGTTATAGAAATTGAACCAAAGTTTGAATATGATTATTACCTTGTATTAGAATGATAACCTACTGTAAGAAACAAAGATTTCTTGAGGTTGGATGATCACCTTACAAGATTGGAAGTGAGCTAGCAAACTTGAAAGTATTCTTGATTTTATGAAACTAGAACTTTTGGAATTTATGAAGAACACTTAGAACTTGAAGATAGAACTTGATAGAGATCAATTAGATGAAGAAAATTGAAGAATGAAAGTGTTTGTAGGTGTTTTTGGTCGTTGGTATATGGATTAGATATAAAGGATATGTAATTTTGTTTTCATGTAAATAAGTCATGAATGATTACTCATATTTTTGTAATTTTATGAGATATTTCATGCTAGTTGCCAAATGATGGTTCCCACATGTGTTAGGTGACTCACATGGGCTGCTAAGAGCTGATCATTGGAGTGTATATACCAATAGTACATACATCTAAAAGCTGTGTATTGTACGAGTACGAATACGGGTGCATACGAGTAGAATTGTTGATGAAACTGAACGAGGATGTAATTGTAAGCATTTTTGTTAAGTAGAAGTATTTTGATAAGTGTATTGAAGTCTTTCAAAAGTGTATAAATACATATTAAAACACTACATGTATATACATTTTAACTGAGTCGTTAAGTCATCGTTAGTCGTTACATGTAAGTGTTGTTTTGAAACCTTTAGGTTAACGATCTTGTTAAATGTTGTTAACCCAATGTTTATAATATCAAATGAGATTTTAAATTATTATATTATCATGATATTATCATGTATGAATATCTCTTAATATGATATATATACATTAAATGTCTTTACAACGATAATCGTTACATATATGTCTCGTTTAAAAATCATTAAGTTAGTAGTCTTGTTTTTACATATGTAGTTCATTGTTAATATACTTTATGATATGTTTTCTTATCATAGTATCATGTTAACTATATATATATATATCCATATATATGTCATCATATAGTTTTTACAAGTTTTAACGTTCGTGAATCACCGATCAACTTGGGTGGTCAATTGTCTATATGAAACATATTTCAATTAATCAAGTCTTAACAAGTTTGATTGCTTAACATGTTGGAAACATTTAATCATGTAAATATAAATCTCAATTAATATATATAAACATGGAAAAGTTCGGGTCACTACAGTACCTACCCGTTAAATAAATTTCGTCCCGAAATTTTAAGCTGTTGAAGGTGTTGACGAATCTTCTGGAAATAGATGCGGGTATTTCTTCTTCATCTGATCTTCAAGCTCCCAGGTGAACTCGGGTCCTCTACGAGCATTCCATCGAACCTTAACAATTGATATCTTGTTTTGCTTAAGTCTTTTAACCTCACGATCCATTATTTCGACGGGTTCTTCGATGAATTGAAGTTTTTCGTTGATTTGGATTTCATCTAACGGAATAGTGAGATCTTCTTTAGCAAAACATTTCTTTAAATTCGAGACGTGGAAAGTGTTATGTACAGCCGCGAGTTGTTGAGGTAACTCTAGTCGGTAAGCTACTGGTCCGACACGATCAATAATCTTGAATGGTCCAATATACCTTGGATTTAATTTCCCTCGTTTACCAAATCGAACAACGCCTTTCCAAGGTGCAACTTTAAGCATGACCATCTCTCCAATTTCAAATTCTATATCTTTTCTTTTAATGTCAGCGTAGCTCTTTTGTCGACTTTGGGCGGTTTTCAACCGTTGTTGAATTTGGATGATCTTCTCGGTAGTTTCTTGTATAATCTCCGGACCCGTAATCTGTCTATCCCCCACTTCACTCCAACAAATCGGAGACCTGCACTTTCTACCATAAAGTGCTTCAAACGGCGCCATCTCAATGCTTGAATGGTAGCTGTTATTGTAGGAAAATTCTGCTAATGGTAGATGTCGATCCCAACTGTTTCCGAAATCAATAACACATGCTCGTAGCATGTCTTCAAGCGTTTGTATCGTCCTTTCACTCTGCCCATCAGTTTGTGGATGATAGGCAGTACTCATGTCTAGACGAGTTCCTAATGCTTGCTGTAATGTCTGCCAGAATCTTGAAATAAATCTGCCATCCCTATCAGAGATAATAGAGATTGGTATTCCATGTCTGGAGACGACTTCCTTCAAATACAGTCGTGCTAACTTCTCCATCTTGTCATCTTCTCTTATTGGTAGGAAGTGTGCTGATTTGGTGAGACGATCAACTATTACCCAAATAGTATCAAAACCACTTGCAGTCCTTGGCAATTTAGTGATGAAATCCATGGTAATGTTTTCCCATTTCCATTCCGGGATTTCGGGTTGTTGAAGTAGACCTGATGGTTTCTGATGCTCAGCTTTGACCTTAGAACACGTCAAACATTCTCCTACGTATTTAGCAACATCGGCTTTCATACCCGGCCACCAAAAATGTTTCTTGAGATCCTTGTACATCTTCCCCGTTCCAGGATGTATTGAGTATCTGGTTTTATGAGCTTCTCTAAGTACCATTTCTCTCATATCTCCAAATTTTGGTACCCAAATCCTTTCAGCCCTATACCGGGTTCCGTCTTCCCGAATATTAAGATGCTTCTCCGATCCTTTGGGTATTTCATCCTTTAAATTTCCCTCTTTTAAAACTCCTTGTTGCGCCTCCTTTATTTGAGTAGTAATGTTATTATGAATCATTATATTCATAGATTTTACTCGAATGGGTTCTCTGTCCTTCCTGCTCAAGGCATCGGCTACCACATTTGCCTTCCCCGGGTGGTAACGAATCTCAAAGTCGTAATCATTCAATAATTCAATCCACCTACGCTGCCTCATATTCAGTTGTTTCTGATTAAATATGTGTTGAAGACTTTTGTGGTCGGTATATATAATACTTTTGACCCCATATAAGTAGTGCCTCCAAGTCTTTAATGCAAAAACAACCGCGCCTAATTCCAAATCATGCGTCGTATAATTTTGTTCGTGAATCTTCAATTGTCTAGACGCATAAGCAATCACCTTCGTTCGTTGCATTAATACACAACCGAGACCTTGCTTTGATGCATCACAATAAATCACAAAATCATCATTCCCTTCAGGCAATGACAATATAGGTGCCGTAGTTAGCTTTTTCTTCAATAACTGAAACGCTTTCTCTTGTTCATCATTCCATTCAAATTTCTTCCCTTTATGCGTTAATGCAGTCAAGGGTTTTGCTATTCTGGAAAAGTCTTGGATGAACCTTCTGTAGTAACCAGCTAGTCCTAAAAACTGGCGTATGTGTTTCGGAGTTTTCGGGGTTTCCCACTTTTCAACAGTTTCTATCTTTGCCGGATCCACCTTAATACCTTCTTTGTTCACTATGTGACCGAGGAATTGAACTTCTTCCAACCAAAATGCACACTTTGAAAACTTAGCGTACAATTCTTCCTTCCTCAATACTTCTAACACCTTTCTCAAATGTTCACCGTGTTCTTGGTCATTCTTTGAGTAAATAAGTATGTCTTCAATGAAAACAATGACAAACTTGTCAAGGTATGGTCCACACACTCGGTTCATAAGGTCCATGAACACAGCTGGTGCATTAGTTAAACCAAACGGCATGACCATAAACTCGTAATGACCGTAACGTGTTCTGAAAGCAGTCTTTGGAATATCATCTTCTTTCACCCGCATTTGATGATACCCGGAACGTAAGTCAATCTTTGAATAAACAGACGAGCCTTGTAGTTGATCAAATAAGTCGTCGATTCTCGGTAGTGGGTAGCGGTTCTTGATGGTAAGTTTGTTCAACTCTCGGTAGTCGATACACAACCTGAATGTACCATCTTTCTTCTTGACAAACAAAACAGGAGCTCCCCACGGTGATGTGCTTGGTCGAATGAAACCACGCTCTAAAAGTTCTTGTAATTGGCTTTGCAGTTCTTTCATCTCGCTGGGTACGAGTCTGTAAGGAGCACGAGCTATTGGTGCAGCTCCTGGTACAAGATCTATTTGAAATTCAACGGATCGATGTGGGGGTAATCCCGGTAATTCTTTCGGAAATACATCGGGAAATTCTTTTGCAATGGGAACATCATTGATGCTCTTTTCTTCAGTTTGTACTTTCTCGACGTGTGCTAGAACAGCATAGCAACCTTTTCTTATTAGTTTTTGTGCCTTCAAATTACTAATAAGATGTAGCTTCGTGTTGCCCTTTTCTCCGTACACCATTAAGGGTTTTCCTTTTTCTCGTATAATGCGAATTGCATTTTTTGGTAACAAACGATCTCCGCTTTCACTTCTTTCAACCAGTCCATACCGATTATCACATCAAAACTCCCTAACTCTACTGGTATCAAATCAATCTTAAATGTTTCGCTAACCAGTTTAATTTCTCGATTCCGACATATATTATCTGCTGAAATTAATTTACCATTTGCTAATTCGAGTAAAAATTTACTATCCAAAGGCGTCAATGGACAACTTAATTTAGCACAAAAATCTCTACTCATATAGCTTCTATCCACACCCGAATCAAATAAAACGTAAGCAGATTTATTGTCAATAAGAAACATACCCGTAACAAGCTCCGGGTCTTCCTGTGCCTCTACCGCATTAATATTGAAAACTCTTCCACGGCCTTGTCCATTCGTGTTCTCCTGGTTCGGGCAATTTCTAATAATGTGGCCTGGTTTTCCACATTTATAACAAACTACATTGGCATAACTTGCTCCGACACTACTTGCTCCGCCATTACTCGTTCCGACACCATTTGTTCCTTTCGTTCTATTAACCCCTGGTCCGTAGACCTCACACTTCGCCGCGCTATGACCATTTCTTTTACACTTGTTGCAAAATTTGGTGCAGAACCCCGAGTGATTCTTTTCACACCTTTGGCATAGCTGCTTCCGATTGTTGTTGTTGTTGCGGTTATTATTGTTGTTGGGATGATTGTTGTAGTTGCTGTTGTTGTTGTTGTTGTTGTTGTTGTTGGGCCGTTTGTTGTAGTTGCGATTGATGTTGCGATTGTTGGGATAATTGTTGCGATTATTGTTGTAATTGCTGTTGTTGTTGTATTGGTGATTCTTATCACCGTTTTCCTCCCACTTTCTTTTGACTTGCTTCACATTGGCCTCTTCAGCAGTCTGTTCTTTAATTCTTTCTTCAATCTGGTTCACTAGTTTGTGAGCCATTCTACATGCCTGTTGTATGGAGGCGGGCTCGTGTGAACTTATATCTTCTTGAATTCTTTCCGGTAATCCTTTCACAAACGCGTCGATCTTCTCTTCCTCATCTTCGAATGCTCCCGGACACAATAGGCACAATTCTGTGAATCGTCTTTCGTACGTGGTAATATCAAATCCTTGGGTTCGTAACCCTCTAAGTTCTGTCTTGAGCTTATTGACCTCGGTTCTGGGACGGTACTTCTCGTTCATCAAGTGATTGAATGCTGACCACGGTAGTGCGTACGCATCATCTTGTCCCACTTGCTCTAGATAGGTATTCCACCATGTTAACGCAGAACCTGTGAAGGTATGCGTAGCGTACTTCACTTTGTCCTCTTCAGTACACTTACTTATGGCAAACACCGATTCAACCTTCTCGGTCCACCGTTTCAATCCGATCGGTCCTTCGGTTCCATCAAATTCCAAAGGTTTGCAGGTAGTGAATTCTTTGTAGGTGCATCCTACACGATTTCCTGTACTGCTAGATCCAAGGTTATTGTTGGTATGTAGCGCAGAATGTACTGCGGCTATGTTTGAAGCTAGAAAAGTACGGAATTCCTCTTCATTCATATTCACGGTGTGTCGAGTAGTCGGTGCCATTTCCTTCAAAATAGTTAAATGGAACAAGTTAATCGTACAGAATATTAAGAGTAGTTAATAGTATTTCGTAGCATAATATGAACTCATTTATAAAAGCTTTTTCTTCATATTAGCGTTTTATAAGTTTAAATTCGGGTAATACCTACCCGTTAAGTTCATACTTAGTAGCTAATATACAATTCAACTACTACAATTCTATATGAAAAACTGATTATAATAATATTTCGCGTTCAAACTTTTATACAATATTTTACAAACTTACAATACCGCTTATTTTACATAAAGCATGAAATATAGCACACAATAACTTTGATACAAGATAGTTGTGAAGACAATTCTAGCTAGTACACAAGTCGTTCAGCAAAGGCAATAAAGACACGTAATTCATACGTCCAGAAACAAGTCATGCATTCTGGTTTTACTAGGACTACTTCCCATCTTTGGTCTTGTGCAACATAACCGTTATGGCCATTGATAAGACAGCGTGTTGTAACGTCATCAAAGGGACGAGGGTTACGTAATGTCCAACAGTCCCGTAATAGTCTAAAAACCTCATTTCTTACCCCAATTACCGACTCCGTCACTTGTGGAAACGTTTTGTTTAATAGTTGTAGCCCGATGTTCTTGTTCTCACTTTGGTGAGAAGCGAACATTACTAATCCGTAAGCATAACATGCTTCTTTATGTTGCATGTTAGCCGCTTTTTCTAAATCACGAAGTCCAATATTCGGATATATTGAGTCAAAATAATTTCTTAACCCGTTGCGTAAAATAGCATTTGGGTTCCCCGCAATATATGCGTCAAAGTAAACACATCGTAACTTATGGGTTTCCCAATGTGATATCCCCCATCTTTCAAACGAAAGTCTCTTATAAACCAAGACATTCTTGGAACGTTCTTCGAATGTCTTACAAACTGATCTCGCCTTAAATAGTTGTGCCGAAGAATTCTGGCCGACTCTAGACAAAATTTCATCAATCATGTCTCCGGGTAGGTCTCTTAAAATATTGGGTTGTCTATCTATTTTGTGTTTTTAAACTGTAAAATAGACAAGAGTTAGATTCATAAAAAAAATACTTATTAATACAAGCAATTTTTACATATATCATAAAGCATAAGAACACTATATTACATATATTACACCACACGAATACAACTATCTTATTCCGACTCGCTCGTTTCTTCTTCTTCGGTTTTGGTTCGTTTTGCCAAGTTTCTAGGGATATATGATGTTCCCCTAATACGAGCCGTCGTTGTCCACATTGGTTTAGAAAAACCTGGTGGTTTAGAGGTTCCCGGGTCATTGTTACAACTTAAGGACTTCGGGGGTTGACGATACATATAAAGTTCATCGGGGTTGGAATTAGATTTCTCTATTTTTATGCCCTTTCCCTTATTATTTTCTTTTGCCTTTTTAAATTCAGTTGGGGTAATTTCTATAACATCATCGGAATTCTCGTCGGAATCCGATTCATCGGAGAATTGGTAATCCTCCCAATATTTTGCTTCCTTGGCGGAAACACCATTGACCATAATTAACTTTGGTCGGTTGGTTGAGGATTTTCTTTTACTTAACCGTTTTATTATTTCCCCCACCGGTTCTATTTCTTCATCCGGTTCCGATTCTTCTTCCGGTTCCGATTCTTCTTCCGGTTCCGACTCTTCTTCCGGTTCCTCTTCGGGAACTTGTGAATCAGTCCACAAATCATTCCAATTTACATTTGACTCTTCATTATTATTAGGTGAGTCAATGGGACTTGTTCTAGAGGTAGACATCTATCACATAATATCAAACACGTTAAGAGATTAATATATCACATAATATTCATATGTTAAAAAAATATATAGTTTCCAACAAAAATGTTAAGCAATCATTTTTAAAGAAAACACGGTCGAAGTCCAGACTCACTAATGCATCCTAACAAACTCGATAAGACACACTAATGCAAATTTTCTAGTTCTCTAAGACCAACGCTCGGATACCAACTGAAATGTCCCGTTCTTATTGATTAAAAACGTTCCATATTAATTGATTTCGTTGCGAGGTTTTGACCTCTATATGAGACGTTTTTCAAAGACTGCATTCATTTTTAAAACAAACCATAACCTTTATTTCATAAATAAAGGTTTAAAAGCTTTACATAGATTATCAAATAATGATAATCTAAAATATCCTGTTTACACACGACCATTACATAATGGTTTACAATACAAATATGTTACATCGAAATCAGTTTCTTGAATGCAGTTTTTACACAATATCATACAAACATGGACTCCAAATCTTGTCCTTATTTTAGTATGCAACAGCGGAAGCTCTTAGTATTCACCTGAGAATAAACATGCTTTAAACGTCAACAAAAATGTTGGTGAGTTATAGGTTTAACCTATATGTATCAAATCGTAACAATAGACCACAAGATTTCATATTTCAATACACATCCCATACATAGAGATAAAAATCATTCATATGGTGAACACCTGGTAACCGACATTAACAAGATGCATATATATAAGAATATCCCCATCATTCCGGGACACCCTTCGGATATGATATAAATTTCGAAGTACTAAAGCATCCGGTACTTTGGATGGGGTTTGTTAGGCCCAATAGATCTATCTTTAGGATTCGCGTCAATTAGGGTGTCTGTTCCCTAATACTTAGATTACCAGACTTAATAAAAAGGGGCATATTCGATTTCGATAATTCAACCATAGAATGTAGTTTCACGTACTTGTGTCTATTTTGTAAATCATTTATAAAACCTGCATGTATTCTCATCCCAAAAATATTAGATTTTAAAAGTGGGACTATAACTCACTTTCACAGATTTTTACTTCGTCGGGAAGTAAGACTTGGCCACTGTTGATTCACGAACCTATAACAATATATACATATATATTAAAGTATGTTCAAAATATATTTACAACATTTTTAATATATTTTGATGTTTTAAGTTTATTAAGTCAGCTGTCCTCGTTAGTAACCTATAACTAGTTGTCCACAGTTAGATGTACAGAAATAAATCGATAAATATTATTTTGAATCAATCCACGACCCAGTGTATACGTATCTCAGTATTGATCACAACTCAAACTATATATATTTTGGAATCAACCTCAACCCTGTATAGCTAACTCCAACATTCACATATAGAGTGTCTATGGTTGTTCCGAAATATATATAGATGTGTCGACATGATAGGTCGAAACATTGTATACGTGTCTATGGTATCTCAAGATTACATAATATACAATACAAGTTGATTAAGTTATGGTTGGAATAGATTTGTTACCAATTTTCACGTAGCTAAAATGAGAAAAATTATCCAATCTTGTTTTACCCATAACTTCTTCATTTTAAATCCGTTTTGAGTGAATCAAATTGCTATGGTTTCATATTGAACTCTATTTTATGAATCTAAACAGAAAAATTATAGGTTTATAGTCGGAAAAATAAGTTACAAGTCGTTTTTGTAAAGGTAGTCATTTCAGTCGAAAGAACGACGTCTAGATGACCATTTTAGAAAACATACTTCCACTTTGAGTTTAACCATAATTTTTGGATATAGTTTCATGTTCATAATAAAAATCATTTTCTCAGAATAACAACTTTTAAATCAAAGTTTATCATAGTTTTTAATTAACTAACCCAAAACAGCCCGCGGTGTTACTACGACGGCGTAAATCCGGTTTTACGGTGTTTTTCGTGTTTCCAGGTTTTAAGTCATTAAGTTAGCATATCATATAGATATAGAACATGTGTTTAGTTGATTTTAAAAGTCAAGTTAGAAGGATTAACTTTTGTTTGCGAACAAGTTTAGAATTAACTAAACTATGTTCTAGTGATTACAAGTTTAAACCTTCGAATAAGATAGCTTTATATGTATGAATCGAATGATGTTATGAACATCATTACTACCTTAATTTCCTTGGATAAACCTACTGGAAAAGAGAAAAATGGATCTAGCTTCAATGGATCCTTGGATGGCTCGAAGTTCTTGAAGCAGAATCATGACACGAAAACAAGTTCAAGTAAGATCATCACTTGAAATAAGATTGTTATAGTTATAGAAATTGAACCAAAGTTTGAATATGATTATTACCTTGTATTAGAATGATAACCTACTGTAAGAAACAAAGATTTCTTGAGGTTGGATGATCACCTTACAAGATTGGAAGTGAGCTAGCAAACTTGAAAGTATTCTTGATTTTATGAAACTAGAACTTTTGGAATTTATGAAGAACACTTAGAACTTGAAGATAGAACTTGAGAGAGATCAATTAGATGAAGAAAATTGAAGAATGAAAGTGTTTGTAGGTGTTTTTGGTCGTTGGTGTATGGATTAGATATAAAGGATATGTAATTTTGTTTTCATGTAAATAAGTCATGAATGATTACTCATATTTTTGTAATTTTATGAGATATTTCATGCTAGTTGCCAAATGATGGTTCCCACATGTGTTAGGTGACTCACATGGGCTGCTAAGAGCTGATCATTGGAGTGTATATACCAATAGTACATACATCTAAAAGCTGTGTATTGTACGAGTACGAATACGGGTGCATACGAGTAGAATTGTTGATGAAACTGAACGAGGATGTAATTGTAAGCATTTTTGTTAAGTAGAAGTATTTTGATAAGTGTATTGAAGTCTTTAAAAAGTGTATAAATACATATTAAAACACTACATGTATATACATTTTAACTGAGTCGTTAAGTCATCGTTAGTCGTTACATGTAAGTGTTGTTTTGAAACCTTTAGGTTAACGATCTTGTTAAATGTTGTTAACCCAATGTTTATAATATCAAATGAGATTTTAAATTATTATATTATCATGATATTATCATGTATGAATATCTCTTAATATGATATATATACATTAAATGTCTTTACAACGATAATCGTTACATATATGTCTCGTTTAAAAATCATTAAGTTAGTAGTCTTGTTTTTACATATGTAGTTCATTGTTAATATACTTTATGATATGTTTTCTTATCATAGTATCATGTTAACTATATATATATATCCATATATATGTCATCATATAGTTTTTACAAGTTTTAACGTTCGTGAATCACCGATCAACTTGGGTGGTCAATTGTCTATATGAAACATATTTCAATTAATCAAGTCTTAACAAGTTTGATTGCTTAACATGTTGGAAACATTTAATCATGTAAATATAAATCTCAATTAATATATATAAACATGGAAAAGTTCGGGTCACTACAAGGGTGACCCTTAGGTTGATTTTTTAGGATTGAGAACCGTGACTTGGATAGAGATGCGTTGAGTATGTTTGTGTAGTGAACTTTTGGACGACATGAAGTTGTTGGATAGTGGCATGAGTATGATTGTTATGACGGTATTTCCTAAGCTTGTTGGATGTATGATCTGGTTGATAGATTATATTTGGATGATTGATAGACAAGGTTTTAGTAACTTTGATTGGACAGATGTTGTGATTGATTAGTCATAAAGTAGTTAAACTAATTACCGATGCGTATTGATGAGATTGATTGGACATAAGCTAGTGAATGAGACAAGTAGAATTTTTCCGTTACGAGCAACTCAGAATGAAGGTATGATTTAGGATAATATGCTTGTGTCTGGCCAACATAAGTATATTGTGATAAATCATACGGAATTTCTGGGAAGCTGAAGGAAAATTAGGCGGCCTGTGCTATATTGGATTGTGATGTGACTGGATATGAGACGAATAACCTGTGAAGTTCTGTTGACTTACGAGACAATTTTGTGGACCTAGGTATAGATTTTAGCATGATGACTAATTCTATTGCCTAAGCTTTGGATAATTGGGAAAAGTGGACTGTATAAAGAGTTGAATTGGATGACAGATCGTGAAATTTATGATACGGAATGGCGAAGAAACACGAATTTGACTCTGATTATTTGACTTGATCGTGTAATTTGTGGGCTTAAGTGGATTAATGGACGTTGATCGACGGAGATTGTGAGAAGTTATTTGGTATCGGGAGTGTATTGACGTCAGGAATCTCATTTCCCTATGCAATTGTGGTGGATATTGTCGGTATCGGGGATAAGATCGATAAAGTTAACCGTGTGTTTTGGCGGTGCGAGTAACAATTGTTGGGTTTGTTGACCATAGTTGACCCGATTCTGAGGACGAAATCTCTTTTAAGGAGGGTAGATTTGTAACACCCGCATTTTAGGCCTAGATGAAATGACCATTGTACCCTGGGGTAGGGCGTAATTAGTGATTTTTATAATTATATGTTTATAATTATTTGGTTGTTTAGTTGAGACCAGTTTGTGACAAGGGTCACAGAACATGTTGGTTTATTTAATTTGGACTCCGTTAGTAGCGCCTAAGGAGATACGAAAGGTTATCAGATAAGATAACTGGTAAATACCTGTGTGATATGGGGTATGAGTTTGTAACTCATTTAAGTGTATGTATCTGGATAGTTCTATCCATTTCTCATTTCATCAAACCCACACACGAATGTATACACTAACACACACATAAACCCTAATTTGATTTTGTGAGTCTTTGGATTAATTGAAGCTAGAGATATATTCCTTGTGATTTCGTGATCAATATAAGGTATGCATATCATAGATTCATGTATTAATTCTTGCTCAAAATGGGTTTTGGGTTCATATGAGTTTTATGCATTTTGATGCTTGATTCTTGATTATATGTGTTTGTGATGCTCAATTGATGTTAGAAATAGGTTGTATATATGTTTAGTAGCTTCCATGTGCTTAAAATTTGATCAAAATCGCTCAGAAATCGAGTTTTGGGGAAGAAATCACAAAATCAGCGAAATTGGTTCGAAACCCAGTTGCTACAGTACCCGAGTTGCTACAGTACCCCCGAGTTGCTACAGTACCGAGTTGCTACAGTATCACTATTTGCTACAGTACCTTTTATGAAATTGAAACGGGCGTAACTTTCAAAACGTAACTCCGTTTTTGATGAATAAACT
This sequence comes from Rutidosis leptorrhynchoides, assembly GCF_046630445.1. Lineage (NCBI taxonomy): Eukaryota > Viridiplantae > Streptophyta > Magnoliopsida > Asterales > Asteraceae > Rutidosis > Rutidosis leptorrhynchoides. The sequence continues at coordinate 128,565,658 of NC_092334.1, forward strand.
ATCGTTAGAATCGTAATAAAGAATAATTTTCAATGGTGAACTTTTAAGAAACTAGATCAAACTGTTTTTGGGTCGGAAAAGGAGTTTTAGTGTGTATGTCGTGTTTTGCACGCACCTGTATGCCATTATTGAATGGAGTCATGATGTAGACTCATAAAATTATGAATATATGGTGTTATGACCTAGTTTATAGTATGATTTGATTATACTATTGATTGAGATATGTATATTGACTTCGTTGTGTTGTTCTCAGGTGATAAGAACAAGGAAGAAGCTCAGAAGTAAGATAACTGAGCTGTAGCTGGTAATCGGTGAGTGGGATTATCTCCGGGTGTAGTATACAGTAGCAATTTGTGCTACTATGTTATACTGTTATAGTTGCTATGCTTAGTAGATATGTTGTAATAATGATCATCGTAGAGTTGCCATGCTAGTCGTAGGAACAGTTGTTCGTAGTGGTAGTTGCTTAACAGTTGTGTGCACAAGTTGTAGTTGCCTGTTGAAACCTATTGTTGTTAGGTTCAGCTCAGAGAGGTCAACCTTGTTGTGGTTGGGTCCAGTTGGCTACTATTTGTTGAGTATAGTGCTGAATGACGCATCACCTGCGTGTGGATTTACTATACTGGGGATTCAGTAGTAAGGACTTTCGGTAGACGCTAGACTGATCAGCTAGTGGTCGTGTGCTCGTACAAGCCGCCGAGTCTCTAGTTGGAGCATAGTTGCTAGTTGATTGTTGCCAGTTGATAGTTGCTAGTTATTAGTTGTCAGTTGCCTGTTATGGATTGTTGTAGTTGCTGTAGTTGTACAAGTTGGTACTGTATGCTAGATCTGTTAGATGATTCCATTCACTTAGCCTCGTGCTAACCCCCCTCACCTCCTCCCTTGCAGGTTTTCGATCTTAGTGCTGGTAGGGACGGGAGTTGGGTTGACGATATGTTTGACAAGACGAACTCTGATGTCTTAACTTTTATAAATATGTAACTAGTTGTTTAACGTAACACCGGTTGTTTGTAATAAGTAACTAGCTAATGATTTGTGATAATCATGTTCGTAATTAACTAAGGGTATTTATGTGAATTAAGACTTCCGCTGTGATTTAAAAAAAAAAAAAAAAGCAGGGTGTTTCAAAAAGCTTCCAATCGGCATCGTTCATGCTTTTGGGCTTGGTCTCTAACAAGGGTTGGTGTAGCTTCTTTTGATACAAGTAATCTTTAATTTGCATCTTCCAAAAGCCAAAGTCTCTTCCATCGAATCGGTCGATTCTAAACTTCCCATCTTCCGCCATCGTTCCCTTAACGAAACCTTGTGCTCTAGATACCAGTTGTTAGGATATTAGGACCCAAACAACGCTAGTAATTCTACAAGATTACTAGCCGAGTAGTGATACTATCAAGATCACTCAACCCACTTAATGAACGAAAGATAATAAATGCGAAAATGTAAGAACGACACAAGATATAACGTAGTTATATGCAATCGTTGTGATTGCTTTAGTTCACGGACCAACTAGAGATTGTTATATTACTGAATACTTGAGAGTGGTGTGTTACAATGACTATGAATGAGCTCTATATATAGAGCAAACAAGAAACCAACCAAACTACAACTTGATCTTCAAGTGTGCTAGTAATCATGAAAGATAAACCAACTAGCCATGCTTTACACCCACTAATGACATGATCACAGCCACAATTAGTGGTGTAAAGCAACCCACTAAGCACCTAAAGTGAAAGGAGAATCAATCAAGATCGGATCCCATGTGTGCAAGTTGCCCACTTGCTGCCAGACATCGTGAGCGCCGTGCACACTTAAACGTGCGCGTCGTGCACACTCCCAAACTTCGAGCAAGCCTTCTGATCAAAACTTCTCTAGTGCGCGCAGGGAGCGCGCCGCGCACCATCACCGCGCACAATCAATTTGCTCTGTTTTTGATCTGTTTTTCTCCGTTTCACGCTTACCGAAATCTGCAAAATCCGTGCAAGTGTTAAAACAGTTTTTAGTGACACTTTTTCCAGTTTTGTTTAAATGTCTCCACACTCCAACAATATGATGTTGAATGGTTCAGCATTCAGTGCTTAACTATTCAGAGTTGAAATACTCTCCTAACTATTAAGTGCTTATATTTTCTGTGATATCTTTCTTAAATTATATTCAGAACACTTAATAAACAACTATATAAAACTTTTTATTCATGTAACACGTTAATAAGATAATTTTACATAATTCAACGCGTTCATTCAATATGATTATCAAACAGCTTATTTTCATTCAGAAACACGTTTATTCAGAGCCTCAGAATCATTCAGATTATAAACCATTCAACGCTAAATCATTCAGCTTTATCAAACGCAAACGTAGTTCAGAGTTATTTAGGTAAACTTCTAGGCCATAACGGAATATAGTTTTTTTTCAAATATATCAAGATCACCACACATCTATCAACTACGGTTGGATTTTGTTTGTGCATGGGTAGCAAAATTTAATCGACATTTGAATTTTTCTATATCAATTTGTATTTATGTACTTTATATAATCCTCCATAAATTAATTGATAGTTAATTAATTATTTATTAGAGATTAGAGATTTAGTATTTGTAAGCGACTTAACAGTATCAATCTAACTTATTAACTTTAAAATTGAGAGTTCAAGTCTCGTGTTAGCCTATTCGCGATACGAGTGTTTGCGTTTGTTGTTTTAAATATAGTAATTATGTAACTGAGAAATAGTAAAATGTGGGTTGAATGCTGAAACTTTACTAACTACTAATTATAGAAAATGAGATTGAGATTAAGACCCTTGGAAACATAACGTTTATATGACTTTAAAATCATTTGCTTTTTTTGGGAAGGTATATACTTGTTCGGAAATCGCACCCAAAATACACTATCACCTGTGGATACATAAATTAATTGCATTGGTTCTTTTTTTGCTTTTGTTAAATCCACTAAGGTAAAACAGATACATGATTTGGTGGTTGTGGATTTAGGGATAAAAATTGCTTGAGGACCGAAGTTTGGGTATCCGAAATCTCACATCATTCCAACCTAGGTCGAATTCTTTCACACACTTTCGATTCACGACTAATCGAATCATCCAATTGTTTCATTGTCTTAAGTGAACTTGTTGCGAACGGTTTGTATGTTAATAATAGTGCTTCCGTTAGTGTTGCTGATACAGAGACTCTTCATGTTGATATCGAGTCGGTTTCGAATGCCTTGAATCGGGTTAATGATAAGCAGGATCGTATAGCGGATACAATTTCACGGGATTGAGTTCAATCGAATCCAGGTGAAAACGGTTTGGATATAGGTAACAAAGAGTGTCGAATGGAAGGTGTAATTGTTTTTGGTACACGACTTGTCTTTGGTTCCCCGACTCCTGCTACTGGCTTGGATGTTAACAATCGAAAGCGCAACGACAGAGGAGACTGTTATTGATCCGGGGTGAAAAGGTGACTCTGTTTCTGCCTCGGTTGGGCCTAACATCCCATATACAGAGTTGACTTCATCTGTTTTTTTTTTTTTTTCAAAGGCAAGCCCCCCAAAGTGTGGATAGTGAGGATTGAACCTTGGTCTCCTTTGGAGATTTCCAAGCACCTAACCACTAGGCCACCCCTTGGGGTTTGACTTCATCTGTTTGTTTCAGTGAGGGGTCGCATTTCGATAAGGGTGCAGGAGTCGATGTGATATTAAAGAAATTGACCAAGGCAGAAAATTTGAAGAATAATAAGGAGTTTGTTCCATCAAAGTTTGGTCGTTTCGGTAAATTATATTGTGATTGCTCTAACCCATTGTGTGTTGGTTTTTGTCGAGATTGGATTCGACTAAACAAAACAAAATTGAAGGAAGCGGGGTTTGAAGAAGTTGAGCTTAAAGAGGTTGGTACTTCGGGTAAGAACAAGAAGAGAAAACTCAATTATACTTCTTTTAGGCTACATGATCTTGTGGATGACGACGAGGAGGTGGGATTAGCAATTCAAAATTCTTTTGTTGATGTGCGCGTAGGCCGTTCTTTGACTTCGGGCCTCGATACCGGTGAGAAAGGTTTTTTCCAGGACTTGGAGGATCGTGGCGTTATTGCTCCATCTTCGGTGATTTTGGTTGGTGATGGATCCGCTAATGTTTTGACTTATAAGATCATCAATCGGCTTGATAATAATTAGCTTTTGTTTGTTAGATTAAATTTTGTGTTGAAAAATTGTTTTTTGCTTGGTTGTTTAACATAGTTTCGATGATATTCTTAAGTTAGAAAAGGCCCGGTTTTAGATAGTTTAGTTTATGTATCGCTTTCTAGTTTCGAGTCTTTTTATCCTCGTGTTGTATGTTTTTGTTGAGTTAGTATTCTTTTGAAAAAACGTTCTCGCTTCTATATGAGTATGCGTTATTTTGTTTTTAAAAAAAATCAACAAAAAATAGTATTGGTTGTTCGAAAATGAAACTATAAGCATAAATGGTATAAGTTACAACATGAAATGTTTTTGATGGTTTCAAATGTCAATATTGATAGGAGACCAAAAACAGGAACTCTGACTTTGGCAGCTCGACCGATCAATCCTGTTCAATATGGAAGAGATACATCATGCGTAGTTAATTATATATCAGCGAAAATTTAACTCATAACCTCTGTCTTTATATTGCATGTCGGGACACACATAGTCATCTTATTGATTTGGAAGGCCATGTGCGAAAATAAATATTTTTTAATATATGTAAAAATATAGTACTAAAATATATCTATATGAAAAAGATCTTCAAGATAAACGGACCATAGTGTTTTGTTCTCAAATATTTGTCATATAACAATTTTTATTTAATTTAACTTAATACTTTGAAAATATAAAAATATCCAAATTTGTGAGCCCTTCTAAATTTGTGGGCCATGTGCGTTTGCCCATCTTGTCCATGCCCCAAGACGCTTCCGGGGACACACTAGACTACCTAGTTTACAAGTACACGCAACATATATTTATAGAGGCCGAAATCGATTTTGTACAGATTGGTGATTGATAATTATTGTCTAGATTCATAGATGCTTAGTTGTTGATTGGTTAGACCAACTATCACACAATTTCCTTTTGAATCTTCCTTGAGAATGACTTTTGGAAGAGGGACAATAGTGAAGATGGTAAAACATTTTAATTGCCCTTTCCTTTGAAATAGTATAAAGTCCTCTATACGAATTAAGTTACTTCAAAGAAGCAGTGGAGAGTGAAAAAAATATTGAACTTAACTTTGTCGCTTTTCTTTCTTTCCTCATGAGGAGGAAGCGAACCAGCTAATCCATAATCACATACTCAATTTACAATCATAGCTTTTATCCATCACACCTTTTTTAAAAGAAAAAATTGGGACTAGGATTTGTAATTATTTATATCATGTATTAGTCTTAAAGCTAAATGTACAACCATTTATTTATATAACATTGCCCTCAAATATGCTTAGGATTCACAAATTGTAGCACGAAAAGATTTGAGGACATGTGAGGGCGGATACGGTGCCAATGGTGTCTTTGAGGACACGAGCTAATCCATAATCACATACTCGATTTACAAGCATAGATTTTATCCATCACACCTTTTTTAAAAGAAAAAATGGGGACTAGGTTTTGTAATTATTTATATCATGTATTAGTCATAAAGCTAAATGTACAACCATTTATTTATATAACCTTGCCCTCAAATATGCTTAGAATTCAAAAATTGTAGCGCGAAAATATTTGAGGACATGTGAGGGCGGATATGGTGCCAATGGTGTCTTTGAGGACATGGCCAGCACGAGAGTAACGGCTGGTACCGTTAAGAGTGGTCTTAGGATCCTATTTCGTGAAGGCATCTTAATTATGCAACAATCGGTTTTGCGACTCACGGTTTAAACTTTAAAAATGTCCATGAAAATGATATTCTAAACATTGAAAAAAGGACATTAGTTGTTTGACTAAGGATTATGTAATTCAAAGGTGGTGTGCTTTGAGTAGTCTTTTCACACAAAAAAGGGTCATATTCTTTCAAGTTTGAAGTAATATCATGTGTGGCCTAATTGGCTTCATGACCTTAAAGTCTTCACATTAGTTTGAAAATGGTAAAATGCTTTTTAGATGGGAAACCATTTTTGTTGGATGATGTTCTGGTTAAATGCATATCAAAATGTGTATTAGCATTTATTGTTATGAAGCAAGTTCAACTGATTAGCAAGTTCATTTTTGAAAATGGTTAATACCTGTATAACACGTATTAGTTACTTTGATACTTTCATATTAAGATGTGTATTAGCATTTATTATTACGAAGCAAGTTCAAGTGATTATTTATTAACCAAATGATTTACGTTCAAGATGAAATATAATTTTCTACCATCACAAGAAGCCTCAGATTCAAACCTCACTAGCAGCATATATTATAATGGTGATAAATAAGGTCAAAGTAGTCATTGAATAATCCGAATAAGTCGTGTACATCTAATAAGTAAAATTACTAGCCATCTGCTAGTAGCAGAATAAGAAAACATTATAAAAGAAAAGAAAATATGAAATTCAGATTTTGAAGGTTAAATTGTATGTTTGTCAAAACTTTTAGCAAACATTGCATAAAAGATTTGTACTAGATATATACTATATAGCCTTTTAGTTTGATATTCCACAATAAGTTAACTTGTTGTCAACATCGTCGCGATTTGAGTTTTCTTCTAACGAGTGTGTGAGTGACAAATGAGAGCATTCGATGTCAATAACGCGTTTTAAAAAAAGTTAATTTGTTGTCATTTGTAGTATTGCTGACATTGGGCTTTTTATATTATTTGAGAAAATATTACATAAGCCTTTAATCGTATGTGTAAGGATGTATTTTTTTACCTCTTAACCATGGTTGCAAAAATCGGGAGAACTCGGCGAGAACTCGGAATTTCATTCCTGGCGAGAACTCGTTTTGAAATCGGTCAAAAAATCGGTCAACGACCAAAAATCGGTCAAATCTCCAAAAAATCGGTCAAATCTCGGAAAAATCGGTCAATTCTCGGAAAAATCGGTCAAATCTCAAAAAAATCGGTCAAATCTCGGTAAAATCGGTCAAATCTCGAAAAAAACTTGATAAAATCCCAAAAGTCAACCGCCGATAACTCCCCGAGTTCTCCCCGAGTTCTCCGAGTTCTCGTTTTGGAGACCCTGCCGAGAACTCCCCGAGAACCGATTTCTGCAACCTTGCTCTTAACTGAATGGTTCAGCGTTGAATGCTGAGACATTCAACATTTAGCGCGTTTGTTTCTGACCTTTGAATAACATATGATACTAAATGGTTTAACATTAATCAATCAGAGTTGAAACACTCTTTTAACCATTAATCAACTAAATTAAATTTTATGTAATATTCTTCTCAATTCGTATCCATAACACTTAATAAAAATAAACAAGTATATTGAATTAGAGAGGTAATCCTCACACACCACTTTTTGATCCATGTACACTTTTGTCTCATAAATTCACAGTTATGTCCCTAGATTAATCTAGGGAGTTAAACTTATATTATTATTGTAAGTATAATTAAGGGTAAAATAGGTAATTAGATATAAATGGATCAAAAAGTGGTGTGTGAGGATCATCTTCCATTGAATTATTATTCACGTAACACATTAATAATGTAATATTTACTAATTCATATCGTCTATTTAAAATGATTATCAAACAACTTATTTTCATTCAAGTTTATTTAGAGACTTTGAATTATTTTATTATGAAATATTCGGTGCTTATCATTCAATTATATCAAACGCAGCCTAAGATTACTCTTTAGAAACTATACAATTGATCAAAGTTGTTTCAAAATTTGAAAGTTGAGGAAGTACTCCATACGTATTTTTAGTCTTCAAGGAATTATTCGTATTATAGTTGATTCGAATCTCAAGAATGCTCGGAGAATGGGTACAGATAAAGATGTCTGAATGATTATGAGTTTGATAACCATAGTCACTGAAGCATTCAATTCATCATTTTCATCCTGATCAACAAAATCCGAGTATCTTTTCAATGGACAAACCATACCCAACCCAATAATTATTTAAAAGTATCTAATTTCTTTCGATATTTTGTTTTACATGTTTTATCTCGTTGGTTTTTAGTACTCCTTTTATTGTCGACAAGTTTCAAAGTTTGTCAAAAAAAATATGGACCATAGATGAAGAAAAAATAAAAAGATGAAAATGTCACAATCTTATCAGAATGTATGTCACTCTCTTGATAGATAGATATATGGGTGGAGACTAGAGGGGTAATTAGAGATCAAATAAGTTGAATTTGAAAGTCTCATAATCTTATCAAGTTGAGCTAGGTTCATGGATTTGTAATATTCCATTTCTAGACATGCAAACATCAAATTTGGTGATATAAGTACTTACTACACAATGCTTTTGTTTAGACTATGAAGGATATATATTATATATTATATATTATTATATTATATTTATATTATTTATTATTATTATATATAATAAATAATAATCTAAAAATTATTTAGGATTCAATCTGGTAATATACTTTTGTAACTCCCTTCTTTGTCCTCGTTTGAGTAATCTGAACAAACAAACAATAAAACAGACTCCAGTCAAAAGTATAATGTGCTTCATAAACTTTTTGCTTAAGATAATGCACCCGTTATTAAAATTTAATCATAAGTCAAGAGTAATATTAGTTGTAAGAAAACGGTCGTCCGTGTGGTATGTTTTAAAAATTAAGTCTTAGTTGTAACGAAAAAAACACTGCATTTGTTGTAAATGTGTGCTGATTAGAGCATGATTTGCATCATATTCAAGCTTAATAGTACTATATTATCAATAACTACAAATACCTTAATGTTGACGATATCGGATATGTCAGAAACATGTGTACCGCCACAAGGGCATCCGAAAAAATCACCTAACTTCACAATACGAGGTGTGCTTTCCTGCGTAGCAAGGACCATTTTAAACTTTCATAATTAATCAGACAAATCTACAGTTTTAGCAAATTATGTAAAGATTGGTAAAGAGAAAAAAATGAAACTTTGCCAAAAAGAGAGGTTGTCTCTTTCATGTTGGATGGTATGTGTCATTATCAATCGAACGAATTGCCCATTTGATTTATGAAGTCAAAAATATACAACTTTACATTTTTTTTTTTTTGAACGACTATTTCGACATAGAATGCTCTCATTTGTCACCCACATACGCGTTAGGAGGAAACTCTTCACACACCATCGCCGCATTGGGTACCCAGTGTGCTTTGGATTAAACCGAGTGGCTTAGGGCATACACCTTTATTCATTCACCACAACAGAATCCTTGAGAAAACCTCCCCCTGGATTCGAACCAGCGCCAACTAGGACTCGGATCCAACCCAGAGCTTATAGCACTCAGGCAATGCCTTGTTTGCGTTTTACTTTGGTCAAACGGAGTTAAAAAAACACAAATTACCTTGGGAATGTAGTCGGGAAGACAACCACCACACAACGCAGAAGCTTGTTCGTACGGATATACACCAACAGAAACCTGTAACTCAGATTAAGAATTCTGTAAAAAAAAATGTGCGCGCAAATAAACGTGAAAGAAAAAAAAAAACGTAAATAATATCTATAGAACATACCTTCCCTCCCTTTAATATCAGATTGTTGGCTTCTAATTCTAACTCCTTCTGCTTACTTTGCAACTCAGTCTGAGGAACTGTACCCTTATATTCAACGTATGGCCTGAAAAGGTGAGGCTTGATCAAATCGTTATGCAGTATACATCGTGTACACTTCTACGATACAGATATTAATAGTGACAATTTCGACCCATTTACTTGCGAATTGGTAGCTTCGGATTACGTGGTATCTCAAAAGGGTCAATTAGAATGTTTGTTTCTTAGCTAAAAGCAAAGGGAATGGATTAAAAGTTATCAAAATGTATTTTCAGTGTGTGAAACATTCTAACATGATATGTATATTTTTGCTTATACACATAGGTACATATTATTATTCTTGATATAGATTGAGAAGAGTTGAACAAAAATCAAGAATCGGCAGAAATGGGTATTTGTGGGTCAACCCAACCTGAAACGACCCGAAATCCAACCTACCCAACCCAACACGTTTTGCTACATCTATCTAGGAAGCGAGAATTACAATAAAAGAATTTACATCCACAACACTTTACCCACCACTCCCTTACAATGTTGCAAAAGATTCTTATTAATATGTAAACAAATCTTGAAGGATCATTCATGAAAAATATTTATGATAGAAGTCATTGGTGGTTAATGATATGTAGTTGCCTCTAATGAAGGTGCTCAAGTGCATGACATAAACTCAAAAAAAAAAAAGAAAAAAAAAAGATAAAGTTTATTAGCGTTAAAAGGAGTATTGTTAGGATGCTTTGTTTTCTTTTGTTTTATGTATGTGTGTGTGTGTGTAATATATATATATATATATATATATATATATATAGGGGCTTTATAGATACAAAGATAGATTTCATATCATATAGCATGTAATGTAATGTAATGATATTCATACCCATCAGGGAAGTGGTAGGCTTTGGTTGGTTCCAAATGGGTTAATCCCACTTTTTCCATACATACATCCAATAAATGTCCAGCTGAGTGTAGCCTGGAAAACAACAACTTCTTACAACATTGCAATACAATTATATATGTTGTACAAGCACTTCTACAGTCATCGAAAGGCTAATGAAATTTAACTCATAATCTATCTATAGCACCCAAAAAATAAATAAATAGATTCATAAAAAGGTTAATGATGAAGTTGGCTAGAGGTGGCAATGACAAATGATTACCTAAAATGGGCAGATCAATAAGTAAAACAGGTAAATATTATTAACTTACTTAAAAAGAAACTGGTCAAACGGGTTAAATGTGTCAGAATGGCATTTCGAAAAATTATATTCGAACATTGCAGAGTAATATATATAATGTTAACTTTTCAATGATGATCGATCAGTTTATGATGAAGTCGATTGATACTAAAATATCAGAACTTTGTACTTGGGTAGTACAGCATGAGATAAAAGGCTATGTGTGATAAAAAAGAAAATTGTACTAGAAAGTAGGTTATCATCTAGGTAAGTACTCTTTACGTTTAAGTTGATACAGATGTAAACTAGGGATTAAGTTCATGCGAGAAACATTAACAAAATGTTGTTTAGATAAAATTCGATGAAAATCAATGAAGCATAAAGTTACTATCAACTGTTCCAAACATAAACTTTCGAAATCTCAATTATTTAGTTAGCATTGTGAAATGTGCATATTAGCATCTATGCATTAACGAAGGTGCGAAAAGAAAACAAACATCACATTAGAAAATTGTATGTCCAGAGGTGAGTTCATGTTATGTGCAGTCAAAAACTGAGATATAATGCTAGCATGAGAACTATGTTTTATATGTGCATACTTGTACTTATGGATGAAATAGGCATGAGAATGTGTCGCAGTGACATGTGTGTAAGTCTTAAATTTCAATCGTACTAAATCTCCTACTCAACCATCACAAGATAGCTCAGTGGTTGGGGCCCTGAGTTAAGAGGTCACGGGTTCGAATCATATTTAGGACGAATATTTAGTGTTGGCCAGGGACGGGTTGGAAACAGCCAGGGAGTAATCCTGATAGGCTGCGTACATTAGAGTATGGGGTCTGATTACTCGCCCCCGGGTAGCCCGAACAAGGAAAACCTTCTACCTTTTACCTTTTTAAATAAATCTCCTACTCCTACGTGTGAGATATACGTACTTGGAATTATGTTTGAAACATCTTACCTCATGTTAAATATATAAGCCAGTTTCAGTAATGGCATGATGATCATGATTAGTTTAGTATATACTTGTAACTCAAAATCAGGCTAAAGCACACAACTAATCCGCTAAAATTGTGAGCAACTAAAACGTCCAATGAACAGAACTAGGAGTAGACGGACTTGTAACCGTGCATATATCCCATAGAATGTTAACATCGTAGGGTCATAACAAAAGCTTGACATTGCATACTTACATGGTAAAAGAAGTTTTTAGTTAAGGAAGAATTTGAATTTAAATAAATCAATAAAGTACTTCAAGAAAAGGGAAACTAAATAGATTGTTCCATATACTCATGTCAATGAACCTGATTTGGATCCCACTAGTTAATAATCCAATCTGACCCGTATAAATAAATGGATATTTATCCGGCTATTAGTCAACAAACGTGATCTACCGACTACAATACTAATACTAGTACTAGTAAATAGCTTATATTATTCATTAGGGTCTAAGGGCCTTTTTTCATCTCGTTCTAGGTATTTAAATTCTTAAAATCTCGAGACCGACCCTGAGGTTATATACAGTCCACACACGTCTTTACAAGTTGTGCCTTGTGATCTTCAGTTTAGAATGATTGTTGTGGTCTTAATTTACTGTATTTAGCAATTGATTTCATGTTACTTACTTTTAAGTTCACTCCATTGAATAAATGTATTAGTATTAGAGCTGCATAGCATATTACCATCCGAGGCCCCATTCAATGGAGTGAACTTAAAAGTAAGTAACATGAAATCGATTGCTAAATACAGTAAATTAAGACCGCAACAATCATTCTAAACTGAAGATCATAAGGCACAACTTGTAAAGACGCGTGTGGACTGTATATAACCTCAGGGTCGGTCTCGAGAATTTAAGAATTTAAGTACCTAGAACGAGATGAAAAAAAAGGCCCTTAGACTCTCTAACGAATAATATAAGCTATTTATAAAGAGGCCCTTATGCCCGAACGAATAATATAATAATATAAGCTATTTAAAAGAGAGAAAAAAAGCCCTTTGAGCCTTGCTAGAATATGCTAGTGGACTTAATTTCTTTTTTTTTTGAGGCCTTTGATTGTTGTTTTCGGGTGTGTTTTCCTGGTTTCCATGTCCTCAAATCTCCGAGTGTGTCTGTATATATAGGCCCCTGAAAACCCTGTGCCCCGAGCGGTCTATCGGGTTGCTCCTCCTCTGGGCCTCCCATGATTAACCTATTGGTAATTTACTAAACAGAAGAAGGCTGGACCTTTTGAGCTTAAAATAAACTACTAAATTCAGTTATATAAAACCACAAGTCCAGAGGAAAACTCAGTAGCCAAATAAGGGTTATCTCTTTAAGGTTTAAAAGCTTAATTCTAAACATGGTATTGAAGCTTGAACATGGTATCATAACAATAATCATTCATTTATATATTCTGAAACAGCAAGTACATATCAGCAATCAAACTAAACTTCATTATCAAGATTGAGCAAGTTTATCTTTTTATGATTCTATATTAGTATGGAAACAGTTATAAATGATATAAAAAACCTTCACAATAACCAAACCATAAAACAAACATTTCCAAAAATTAGTAATTTACCTGGAATTAAGCTTCCTTTTAGACTCATCAACTGATAGCCAAACTTCAACACCACACTTAATTTCCTCATCAAACTTTTCAAGCACCCCATAATGATAAACCTACATAATATTATCCCATCCCAAATACTAGTAAATACAAAACAAATTAAAAGCACAAAATTAATTAATGATTAATAATTATTAATGATTATATAATATAAAGGCAAATACATACAATACCATTCTTGGACCGAACATCATGAACAAGAAACTTGAACTGAGAATTAGTTATGAAACCGGTGTCTGATGGTTGACCACCACCTTGTGGATGAAAGATTGTGGAATCCAATACCAACACGTGTCTACCATCTTCACCCTTTAATTAATTAATTCATACAACTAATAAGATTAAGATTAATTAACACAAAAAAGTGAGATAGAATGAAAGAAAGAATGATAATGTGGTTACCAGGAATAAAGATATGAGGGTAGCAGTGGATTGAAATTTGAACATGTGGTCAAAGTATTCAAGGACTGTTTGATGATGTTTGTTATCCATTTAATTCAACGGAGACAAAACACAGGTTAATGTTTTGATTAAGATTTTGATTTTGGTTTTGGTTTTGGTTTTGGTTTTGGTTTTGGTTTGTGTTTTTTGTGGTGGTTGTTGTTTGAACAGACTTTTCAAACACTGTGAATGTGAATGTTTCTGTTGTGCCGCCGGCGAATAGTATGGAAATGATATTGGGATACGATTGGTTTAAGAGAATGGGTTTTCAATTTAGATTTGACTAGAAAAGTGGTCAGCGCGCGATATCGCGGTGCCTTTCGGGTTACATAATCATAGTTAACGTAGCGTTTTGTATTTACGGAAATAAAAACGCTTTGCTACGGGTGTTTTTGGATACACGTAGTTATACCTAGTATACCTAATGGCATATACATTTTTGACGTCAGGAAGATTCTATAAAAAAAAAATGGAAACATAACCATCGATATGATGTAGGTAGTTTGGGTTGTTTATTATAAGTGTATGTATATGTATTGAAGATAGCCCAAGGTGTTTAGCGTTTTTTGAGAAGTGTCCGTTTCGCGTATATTTAGTCTCGTTGGGTTCGTAAGATTTTTTCGAGTTGAACGGTGGTTTCGGAAAAATTTAACTCGCACCGAGCAAGAAGATATGACCCGTTATAAATTCGGGTGGAATTAGTTTCTTTTATTTTAATAAAATTATATATATATATATATATATATATATATATATATATATATATATATATATATATATATATATATATATATATATATATATATATATATATATACACTTTTTACCCCTGAAAAAGTGTAAACTTAAGGGGCCGTTGTGTAAATTGAGCCGAAGTTAGGAACTGCAGTGTAAACAGTGTGCAAAGTGTACACTTGCACAAGTGCAAAGTGTACACTTGCACAGGGCCCATTATTTTTAGGGGCCAATTATTTTATTAGGCCCGGTGTAAATTAGCAAAGCTTACTAGCAAAGTCAGGCCTCAAGTTTATTAGGCCCGGTGTAAATTAGCAAAGCTTACTAGCAAAGTCAGGCCTCAAGTTTTATTAGGCCCGGTGTAAATTAGCAAAGCTTACTAGCAAAGTCAGGCCTCAAGTAAGTCAGGCCTCAAGTTTTATTTAGCAAAGTCAGGCCTCAAGTTTTATTAGGCCCGGTGTAAATTAGCAAAGCTTACTAGCAAAGTCCGTTTTATTTAGCAAAGTCAGGCCTCAAGTTTTATTAGGCCCGGTGTAAATTAGCAAAGCTTACTAGCAAAGTCAGGCCTCAAGTTTTATTTAGGCCCACTGTACAAGCAAATCAAAGACTTATTAATTAGGCCCGGTGTAAATTAGCAAAGCTTACTAGCAAAGTCAGGCCTCAAGTTTTATTTAGGCCCACTGTACAAGCAAATCAAAGACTTATTAAAAAGCCCACTCTCGTTACCATTGTTAATAGATCAAGATATATAAGTTTTTATGATTATATTCTATATAAGTTTACTACTTGAACATCTAGGCCCCTATAAAGTATAAAGTATATATCAAACAATAATGAGAAACATCGTGAATTGTAAATTACAATTCCAAATGTACTTTTAGTTTGTATGGAATGGAATAATTCAGTTTGCAAATTTCTTGACTTTACTTTTCAATTTTCTTGTATCTTGTTATTAATATTTAATAGACATAAAACGTTTAGCTTTATTAGATATTAAAATTCATAAATAGTGTCGATTGACTTCTTAAGAAAATATTTAGGGCCTACTTTCTTATTTCGCTCGGGGTACCACTAATCTCAGGACCGGCCATGACTTTTAGTATATAAGAATAATAATAATAACCATTAAAATTGGAATGGGTTTTCAAATATAGGAGTTGTTTGGTAAAACTAGTAGTTACTGAAAATTTAAGAGAACACTAGTTCTGTAAATACAATGGTTAATGTTACAAATATGCTATAATTTTCTGTTTTGTTTCATTGTAAGTTATATATTTAAAATTTCTCACTGTAGGTAATATACTTTTAAAAAGTATACCAATGTTAATAAAAACTTACCAGTTACCGGTAATACCGGTTAAATCAAGTATGTGGCATTTTTTTTTGATTTTAAAAGTGACATGGAAATATAGCTATCCCTTCCATCCAACATTTTATTACCTCCGTCACATTCATCCTTCATCATTCACCTTCACCACTGCGGTTGTCTGTATTTCGAGTTCTCATAATGAAATTGGTGGTTTTTTGGTTTTCTTATTCACTTTCATCTTCAATTTGGGTGATCATCTCATTCGTATTCCACCACCAACAGAAAGTAACAAAAAAAAAGAAGATGGCATCAAAGATCTTAATTCCGATTATACTTCCTCCGGTCAAGCGTACCTGAGAATGAGAACAAAGGAGATGGCCTCATCCCGTGAATTGAATTAATCGTTTACATATGTCAAACGCCAATGTCGTCATGTTGGCGCACATAACACTGTTATCACCATCATCCCATCTCTTTCTTTATATGTCGATTAAGTTACCTTTAAATCTAAGTAATCAAATAGATTAAGTTTCATCGGATGATTGCACCAAAGCCAATTCCAAGTTTGGTGATTTCATAGGAAGAAAGTGAATTCAAGATCTAAAGGTGGTGTTGATTGAATTACAAAGGGAACAAAGAAACAACAAGTATTGTATTGTATTAAATTTGCAGTTCATAAGTAGTGATTTTCATATCTTGATTTGTATATGATTTATACGGAGTATTATATTTGTGTTTGAATGCGGATTTAGGTTATGTAAAACAAAATTAGGGATTTGCTGATTTGGGATATTTAGGTTGTGTACAGAATTCGGGCTTGGGTCTGATACTCAGCACTAGAACTCAGTGTTTGATTTGATTATTTAGGAATTTAGGGCTTATCATTTTAAGGTTTGTTGAGGAAGAAGGTATGTGAGAAATTCCATTCTTGATGACATGGAATACACCTAATCTGACGTGGCATGACAACTCAGCGTCAACTCAGATGACACGTCAACCAGTGTTTTGATTACAACTCAGCGTCAACTCAGATGACACGTCAACCAGTGTTTTGATTACAGGTTAAAAAAGTATATTTGTTTTTGTTGGTACACTTTTTAAAAGTATATAACTTATAATGAGAGTTTCGAGAGTATATAACCTACAATGGGACAAAATAGAAAGTATATAGTCTATTTGTGACATTAACCCTAAATACAAACGTAAATTAATGGGTCAAAATTTGATTTTTTTTTTAACAAAGTTGGTCAATGTCAAAATTGATCAATATTTTAAAATAATTTTAAACTAGAATCTAGACATTTTGTACAAAATTAGTGATTTTAGACAATTATGTTAAACTTTTTGTTTATGTTTGTGGGTTAATGTGGGATTATGCTTAATGACTATACTAATCTTAACTCATAACAATAAGTGTTTTGATGATGACATATGCACATAACTAAAGGTGATGGTAGACATCTTGACATAAATATACAAGTTGGGTTAAAGCTAAAAATAGGCTACAAACTTACACAAATGTACCGATGTCGCCCACAAACTCATTTCCGTCCTACTGTCGCCTACAAACTTTCAAAAAATGTGCTAATATCAACATTTTGGCGTTTTGACCTGTTACATAGTAATTTTGACCTGCTAAGATCCAATCCACGAACGACACGTGTCAATTTTGACCTGTTTAGCCGGTAGCAAGTCATTTTTGTTTACATTGGTACACTTTTTGAAAGTTTTTGTTTACATTGGTACACTTTTTGAAAGTTTGTAGGCGACAGTAGGACGGAAATGAGTTTGTGGGCGACATCGGTACATTTGTGTAAGTTTGTAGCCTATTTTTGGCTTTAACCCATACAAGTTCACTAATCCATACTTACTCTAGCAAAAGACCAAAACCAAATAAAGCTTAAAATGAAAACTGAGCTACACGATTAGGATCACGGTCGATCGCAGGTTAGACCATGGAGACTTGCACCCAGATTTATGAAATCAGGGTTGCACGGTTGACTTCAAGGTCAACAGTGGGTCGACCGTAGAAGCTTTTGTCCCAAATTCTATCGATTTTAGTTCGACTACTTCGGGGCATCTATAATTCATGAAACATGTTCAAACATGCTTAGAATAGTTGCCTCCTTCATATCCAAAGGAGTTTTGGTCACTAGAACACTAATCTTAGTTAATCGCGCCTAATGACACATTCATGACGGTTAAGCCTTTATTAAGGATAACACATAAGTGTTTTAGGAAAACATGTACATCTAAAATGTATCTAGACATTCTTAGGATGGTCACCAAGTCCCAACAAAGAATTGATTTTTCCTTGTACATGTGTTGGATATTAATGTATACTTATACATTAATCTTGCAAATGCCACTTTGCAAGTAAAACTTACATAGCCTTAGCTAAATGCTATGTTATCACTACATATTTAATTCTAGATTATTTAGTGATCTTTTACTAGTCATTACATGGATATTACATGTCTACTTGCTATTATACATGTGTATTATTTGACTATGTGTAAAATGCTAAATGCCAAGTAGTTACTTAATATGTGAATGTAATAACCTTGTCTTGCTATGTGTTACAAGTTGGGATTTCACCAACTAGTATTTGAACTACTTCATTATATGCTTGTGCCACTTGGATAATGCTTAAAATGTCATAATCTAGTAATCTTAAAAGACAATGAATAATTAACACACATAGGTTTGCTTAAGTCTAAAATTAAGTTTATGAATAAGTTTAAACTTGATTAACTTGATGTCTTGCAACATGCTTAATTGGTATTACTTGCTTAAATTGTCAAGACATCATTAACACACTTAATTAATTACAAACAAGTTCAAATTTGAATACTAGCATGCTTTGTGATTAAAGTGGGTTTGTGTCATCAATGACATGTTGACCAACCAATAGAGATTTAGCAAATGTGTTAATTACAAATAAAGGATTATGATAAAACTGAGATTGCCTCAAATGATTATCATGACTTGTATCCAAGAATGTTAGACTTTCCACTTTAAACATGACAAGTCGGGCAATACATCAAAGGTAAATGGACATTTAATGCATATAGTACTAGTATAGGATGTTGGGTATCTTTTGTAGGTGTTAAATGAAGTAAAGTGTCCAAAGAGTGATGTTCAAAACTGATTCAAACGGCTATACAACGGATAGATATTTTGGACTGGACTGCGTGCGGTCAAGCAGCAGAACGGCTGACTTGTTTATCTCTCCATATAAATAGCAAGGCTTGGAGAACTTTGAAGACTTAGACCTCTTGCATGCTACAATTTAAAATCATCTGAGAATCACAAGAACATAACACTTCTACTTATGTTTGTGATTAGCAAGAGGAGTTTTATAATCTAACAGATTATAAAATGGGTGTTTGTAAACTTACTTTCAAATTCTTATCTTTGTAAGTTTGCATAGTATTGTAATAATTCTTAGAATTGTCTTATGATTTTCATCTCTAGAAAAGGGTGAGTCTTTGTACTTTGTAATTAGAAGTATATGCTAGCTTAGCTATCATCTTCAATTCCTTAAAGGAAGAGTTGATTAATCTCATTGGAGGTTAATACTTGTCCAAGGTGAAGACAACTTGATCTAAGTTAGAGGTAATCTTTCAAAGGGATAGAAGGATTATGTTTGTTGTCTAAGGAGAAGCACAAGGCTTGTAAATCAGATCTCCACCGGATTTAAATAAAGGTGCTTAGTGAAGCAAAAATCCCGATTAGTGAATCGGGGAGTAGATTAAGGTGAATTAGTTAACATCCACCCGAACCACTATAAATCTTTATGTTTATGTTCTTTACTTTACATTTCGCATTATTACAAACATAAACACACCACACAATGGTTTAAGTTGATTATTGTGATCAAGTATTGTTCAAATCTTATTGATCATAAAAAAAGTTTTAAAAATCGTATTAAGTAACTATTCACCCCCCTCTAGTTAATTACAATGTTTATAATTTTTTATATATATATATTTAAACATATAATTTTGGTATTTATTATTTAGATGTATAAAAATTACAGTTCGATTAATCTCCGAATTGCCGATTACTCCTTCTAAAGTCTCGGGCGATTACTCTCAGAATATCGAGTTTTGCAACGTTGGGTGCAAGCATGATCAACATGTTGTACAAGTATAATTTGTTAGGAATTATGGACCCAACCAAGACAGGTAATCTATGCTAATCACCAAACCCACAAAGACAAACGATAAAATATAGCATGAAACGATAAATAAACGACACATGGATTTAACGTGGTTATATCCCAACTCCAAAACACGGAGAATGGTTTACTCCACGGGCGTAAACCAGAGATTTTTCACTATAATTTTCGTGCACACATGTTAGGGTTACAATGAGATGTTTATATAGGCAAGGAAACAACTTAGGGAACAAGAAAACTTGATTCTAAAATTTTCAGCCCGTCAGGCCCTAGCCGCGTCGTGCCCAGGAAGGGTCGGGTCGCGCCTCCACTGCAAAATTCAAATAAGCCTTTTTTTCTTCTTCTTTTCCTTGTTGTTTTGATATTCTTCACACATCCAACAATCTCTCACTTGAAGGATGATCTAAACACAACATTCGCCAACCCTTCATTATGTTTCTTCAACAACCCACAATAACTCCAGATTAGCTGATTACCAACTCCTTTTGATACCGCCGGATGAGACACCCGAATCACGCTTCACTTCACTCGTTATCCTACGAGCAAGTGAAGTCTTTGACACCAAAAACACCGCTGAGCGATAATCCAATATCTTAGTTACTAGCTTGAGCCATCTCGGTTTCTATCGCCACCATCTTCTAACACGAAGATCATCTTCTTACATTAGAAGACCAACTGAAGTATGCGACTCTTCAGTTATAGGATTCTTCATGAGACTACACCGCCTCACCAATCACTCTAGACATGTCCAATCCCAAACACACATATCAATGATCACCCTCGTACAAGATGTCACCGTCTATCTATGATTTTCCTTTCCAGCAATCAGAAAAATTCAATAGACGCCCTCGTAGACTCTTCATCAAGGCTCTAGTTTAAACATAGTCACAACCTCGAAATCTACTAACTTTTCAACTTTCCGCTTTCTAGCTAGTACACTGACTTCCTCATAGCTATGAATTACACAAACCCATCTTTTCATCTTAAGCACGCTCCCACTGTACAAGTAAGAAATAAAACCTCGGCTACTCGAGAAGAAACTTGGTTCGTACCACCAGTCAGTCGCAAATTTCTTTACCATCGGAGAGTAAAACAAGTACTAGAAGCCCTAGTTTTACCCGGAATCATCACACTAATCTTGAGAACTTTGGAGAACAATGTCGCATAATTATCTCCACCACTCTACTAGTTGACTAACTCCCACTAGCTCGATAACTTCCGTCGATTACTAAACTCAACCGAGTTCCCGACACCCTCAACGATCCTAGAAAGCTCGAGTTCCATAATATCCCAATCATCTTGGAATATCCAACCATACGCTTGGTCACCCAATTTCATAACCACGCAAGCAACAAATTTCCCCGATAACTCCCACTGTCGACTTCGACTCGATGCATCTTGTTCGTTATCCAACTGCTCTAACCCGAGATAAAAACAACCTCCTGAGCTCCCATAACAAACCCACATTCCCCAAAAACCACGGGTCATATCGCTCGAAGTTTCACGAGACAAAAAACCGTCTCGCTCTCGCGTCATCAAACCCGAAAAAAAGTTCAACCCTGAAACTGCCCAAATTCGAAAAATCATATCTGAAAATCCAACGGTCCAATCAGCCTCGAATTTTTTCCACTACTAGATCTATGTGTTTAGAATCACCAGCCCTAAAAATCAAGTTGATCCAACGGTAGACGAACCCACAATTAATTTTCTCACACAGCTGCGCAAACAAACCCCAATAGGGTTTTTCCTGGCGGCTGCAAAATTCGAAAAAAAAATATAACTCCAAATTGAATGGTCCGATCACTACGAATTTTGGATATGTTTTAGATCTACATGTCTAACACCTACAGAAAAAATTTCAAGATGATCTGACGGTTAACGAACCCTCTATGAAGTTTCGACCACAGCTCTGCAATTAAACCCCAAACCGAGTTACTGCAACTTCGGAAAATTGTATCTCCCAAT
Source organism: Rutidosis leptorrhynchoides (assembly GCF_046630445.1). Lineage (NCBI taxonomy): Eukaryota > Viridiplantae > Streptophyta > Magnoliopsida > Asterales > Asteraceae > Rutidosis > Rutidosis leptorrhynchoides. The sequence goes on from NC_092334.1 coordinate 128,587,711, forward strand.
CTAAACGTCTGATCACTTTCAAATTCTTTACACAACCAGTTCTATGAGTTTTCAACCTACGGTTAAAATATCATGGAGATCCAACGGTTAACGAAATCGATACGAATTTTCTACCACAGCTTCGCCAGAATTCTGAATTTTTGAAAAATCTCTTTCACAACAAAAACTATCGATCTGACCACCGACTCCGTTATCGCCGCGAATTACCACAATAATCTATTATAATCATAGACCAATTTTAATAGATTATCTCATGAGTACATAGACATACTCGTGAGTTCTTCCCGATCTCTTCAACTAAGCCCTTTGATCTCGATACATGTTGTACAAAACCCATCGTTCGTTCACCATGCTTTCAAATCGCCATCCCTCCCACTCGAAACCTTGATCTCTAATACCACTTGTTAGGAATTATGGACTCAACCAAGGCAGGTGATCTATGCTAATCACCAAACCCACAAACGATAAAATAAAGCATGAAACGATAAATAAACGACACATGGATTTAACGTGGTTATATCCCAACTCCAAAACACGGAGAAGGGTTTACTTCACGGGCGCAAACCAGAGATTTTTCACTATAATTTTCGTGCACACATGTTAGCGTTACAATGAGATGTTTATATAGGCAAGGAAACAACTTAGGGAACAAGAAAACATGATTCTAAAATTTTCAGCCCGTCAAGCCCTAGCCGCTCCGCGCCCAGGAAGGGCCGCGCTGCGCCTCTGCAAAATCCAAATCAGCCTTTTTTTTCTTCTTCTTTTCCTTGTTGTTTTGATATCCTTCACACATCCAACATAATTAGCATGAAAATTTATATGTAAAAAAACAATACTAGCTCTTTAATTGTTTTTCGAACAACGCATGTTGTCATCAAACTTCAACCAATCACATGCTTTGTTTGTCTGTTAGCATCGTAATTTGTGTAACGACCCGACTTTTTTGACTTTTATTTATATTTATTACTTTCACGAAACTGCGTATTTGTGCGTACTGATTTAGATTTTATTCTGAGATCATTAATTATGTTAATTACCTTCGTTAATGCCTTGCAACGTGTTTTTAAGTACTTAGTTACTTAACATGATCCTTGATTGCAATTACGAACATTAGTGTCACTTATTGTTTAAAACGAGCTACGTACTTGGTGCACGTTAAACTTTTGTCATAATTGGAATATTATGACTACGTAAACTTAATCGTTATTTATTAATGACAATTACTTGGCTTTATGGTTCCTTAATTACGCTAATGGACTTAATACTTTAATGGACTTCCATGGCCCAACCTACTCAACTTAGTGGACCACTTAATGGATTAATTAGCCCATGAAATAATGAGACAAGTAGCATGCATGCTTATGTACTAATACTTATCCTTTGTTGCATGCCACCCAACATTCTAACATAACTTTGTACCACCACCATGGACCACACCATGCCACCACCACATGGGCCAAAATGGTCCCCCTTGCTCCCTTTGGCCGTCGGCCTTATACCACCACCACCACCATTCCATTTTTCAAATTTCATTCCATTTTCTCAAACACACACACACACACACACACACACACTTTTCTCTCTAGTTGCTTCTCACTCTAACTTCTCTCTAAAACTTGAAGAACTTGTAAGTGTTCTTGATATTCTTTCTTTCTTTTTCTTCTCCATTTTCGTGATTCATCATCATTATCATCAAAGATTCATGTTTTGTAACTTGAATCTTCATAACTCTTTTAGATTCAAACTTTATTTTGAAAAGTGCAAGAACATGGAGGATTAAAGCTTTTTAGCTTTAAATCTTCTTTACTTATGTTAGATCTAAGTTCCATAACTTAAGATCTCTTTAATTATGTTAAAAGATCAAAACTCATGTTTATGTTCTTCATGAAACTTGTAGATCCAACTATTTACTTTATGGATCTTCAAGAAAGTTTGAAATGCAAGCTTACTAGCTTGAGGTTTCTACAAAAAGTTGGTAAGATCAAAGTTGTAGCTTATGATCTTCTTTAGTTTGTTGTAGCTTAGATTTGTGACTTGTGTTTTCATGAAACAAAAGATACAAGCTTACTAGCTTGAGATCTCATAAGTGTTGTTAGGAATCCAAGCTCTCTAGATTAGGGTTTCATTTTTGTGTTTGATCTAAGTTGTGTAATTTATGATCTTCTACTTTGTTTAAACAAAAGTTCATTTGATTATGTTCATCTTACTTTACAAGATCTAAGTTTCATAACTTATGGTCGTGTAAAAGTTGAAAGTCTAAGTGTTATGACTTAGGGTTTCACCAAGAACATGAGATCTAGACTTTGTAGTATAAGGTCTTTAATATTTAGCTAAGATCTAAGTTCTATAGCTTAAGGTCTTGCTTATTTAATTTGATTCAAAGTTTATAGTTTAATAGAACTTGTGATTGTGTTGAAACTAGGAAATTGATGTAACTTTGGTTCATCATCTTGCTCAAACTCTTACATGAGTTGTATTTTGTTTTCTAGTCTTAACTTTGTGTGTTGATGGTTAAACCTTGGTTAAAGTGATGCTAAAACATCAAGAGTTGTACACTTGGGGCTTATACGCATCAAGGATGAGAACCGTGATGAGCATCAAATACCAAGAAACCCACCGAAGCACTTTCTTTCTGTTTTTAGGGTCTGATCAGGCTCCTGGGCTTCTAGAAAAGTTAATTTCCAGATATTTCGGTTCGAGTAGATGACTTTTCATTTAAGACTCGTCTTAATCCAATTTACGGTTTAGGATTTATAGCCTTCCGAAAGTCACTACGCCCTTGTAACGTTGTGCTGAAAAATTCTGACCTACTCGTACTTAAACCGTCGCCACGGTCAAACAAAGATAAGTAAGGTTCTGAAAATTGGTCAGTGGTTAGAGGACTCACATACAGAGCCTTGGCCACTGGTCTCACGTCATTTCAGTTTGTATAAAGGTCGTAGCAGCTGAACGAAGTCAGCTTTTGTTTCGATCTCTATTCTTAATTGAAAACTTACTTTACTCCTTACGTATGATGTTGATGATGATGACACTTAAGACTTAAATTACGTACTTTTAAACCCTTTTGAAACGATTTACTGACTTAGTAACTTTTGACTTAGGTTGAGGACCTTTTGGACCGACTTACTTGCTTACTTATCTCGTATCGACTTTTACCGCACTTTCACTGTGAGTTATAGCTCCCTTTTTACTTCAACTATTTTTGGGACTGAGAATACATTCGCTTTTTTTACGTTTTACTTACTAGGCACGAGTACTTAAACTTTATATATGTGTGGGTGATATAACAGCATAAAATTTCCCTTAGCTCGGTAACGTTTAGTCATTGGTTTTTGAACCGGTGAACGCGAATCTTAGATATGGATCCATAGGGTTTGACATCCCCACTCGGGCTAGTCGTGCTAGCATTTAACGGGTGTTTAATACTTCGTAAACTTAAGCACTCGCCAAGTGTGCTTTTAGGAGGTGATATATACGTTAAGTTAGTTACCAAGTGCCCACGGTTAAGCATATACTTCTCATACTGTTTTGAATACGAAATCTCGTGACCTACATTACATTACTGTTACAATCAAACTATAGCTCACCAACATTCGTGTTGACTTTTTAAGCATGTTATTTCTCAGGTGCTTAGATGTATGTTGCTTCTGCTGTATTAGACTCTCGGTGTTAGACTTCCGCTGCATTGCTTAGAGATGTCTCAATTACGAAACTTTTTGTAAGACCCTAATATTATTGTACAGAGCTGTAAATAGAGTACATGAAGCGTGGGTGACGTTGTGTATTAAAATTGAGGTCAGAAGTAGAACTGGGCAAAGTGCGCTCAGCGCACACCTATTGGTGCGCGTGGCACACTGTCCACTGTAGCCGGTTTCTGCTTGTTTTAATTAGATATTTTGAAGGGCTTTTTGGTAATTTCACTTGGGGACGAGTTAAAGGCTATCAGACCAGTTTGGGGTGAGTCATAACTCCATTATCAACAACCTTATCCTTTCCACTTTAATTTTAGAGAGAGTGTGTGATTCTTGTCTGAGAAAGCTCAAGCCAAGGAAGGAGGAGCTAGTATTGGGTCTTAGCTCGAGTTATAAAGTTGTTCATCTAGTCACTAGCTACGTTGTGATTGTGGTGGTAAGCTCTAACTTTGATTTCCTTATTTTAATTAATTTAAGGGTTAGGGTTTAAGATAGTGATGAACATAAAACCCATATTTAATGATTTTGGGTGTTCTTGAGTAAGATGGAGTCATGAAGACTTAATGGTAACTAACTTAGGGTTTCAAAGTGTTAATTGATGTTTATGAGTCCTAATTGGTTAGTTAATCACTAGCACACCTAGTAAATTAGTAAATGGGTGTTAGATGGGTTAGTGGATGACCCGAAATGGGTGTGTTGACTTTAAATTAGTCAAAGGGCTAATGATTGACCTAGTTGGGAAATATGGGTATGAAATACCCTAATTGTGTAATAGTTAGTGTTGTTGGACCTTAATTACTAACTTTTAAGTGATTAATGATGGTCTTGACCCTTAAAGGGCGGTTTTGGTGAAAATGGGGCATTTAATGCATTTAAGTCATTAAATGCACATAAGTGAAATTGTTGGTATTTAGTCCAACTAGTTTTGTGTGTTGATTGAAGTACTTATTATATTAGGTACTTTGCTTTGTAGCTTGCAGAAGTATAAAACCGTCACCAAATCGTTAAGGTGAGTGGAATGATTATATGCATATGTATGTAATGTATTTATTTGTATGCTATGGTATGAACCAAAGAGCCGGTAGTGCCATAGTATGTGCGAGCGTGCTATGATGTGAACCAAAGAGCCGGTAGCGTCATAGTACGTGTGTTGTAGTGTGAACCAAAGAGCCGGTAGCACTACGGCACGAGTTGTTAGAGTGTGAACCAAAGAGCCGGTAACACTTTAACGCGAGTATGACTCGGGTTGTGATGTGAACCAAAGAGCCGGTAGCATCATAACCGATGCGTATGGTGTGAACCAAAGAGCCGGTAGCACCATGACGCGAGAATGGTTAACCATGGTTGTGTATTGTTTTGGAGCATATTATATTATGTCGATTATATGTTATTGATTACGCTAGTAGCGGGTTGTTGGAGATTATTAGCTTTGTACTTGAGATGGTATGCTAATTGTATTGCTAGCGTGTATGCGGTATATGTGTAAGTGATTGCAAGTAGGTATATTATATATATATATATATATATATATATATATATATATATATATATATATATATATATATATATATATATATATGGGTATATTTATTGCATTCACTAAGCTTTGCTTACCCTCTCATTGTTTATCTTTTTTATAGGCTCCGGCGGAGACAAGGGTAAGGGCATTCGTATGGATTAGAGATTCTCGCGTGTTGTTTAGGGGACGCTTTTGGATGTTATAGCTTTTGGAGTTTGACCGAGATTTGGGTAGTTTAACCCCAAACACCATGCTCATAGTGTCGTTTGGAATTTAAACTAGTGTGGTCGAAACTCAAACTTTTGTATGAAACTCGTAAAACGGCCGATGTGGGCCCCGTTTTGTAAAACTCATTTTATTATTGAATCGTGTGAGTTTTAACCATTATAACATATTGTAAAAAGCGTTTCGTCTAAATATGTCGGGAAGTGGGAGATCTTTATTTGAAAATGGACAAAATCGGACAGAACTGAAAATACCCTGTGCGCGCCGCGCACCCTGAGGTGGTGCGCGTGGCGCACTATTCTGTAATAAAAAAAAAATTTCTTTCGCGTGATCTGTTGGTTATTGGTTTGGGTTGTTACAAGTGGTATCAGAGCATGGTCTAAGGGATTTAGGTGACTTGAGATAGGTGCCTAGACTTAGATTTATTAGTGTATGCGCTTTATGCGAGACTTGTAGGAGACGGGCCGGACCGGGAGTTGATTAGTGCTTAGGTTTATGTGAACTAACCTTGCGCTAATTGTTTTGTGTTGTGTTAGCAATCATCAAGCGCGATAGACATTGTACTAGCAAGTTAATGCGACGTGCTCGTGTAACAAAGATTAGCTACCATTGTTACGGGTTCAAATCGTGTCAAACAAGCAATGTACGATGATTGTTGAGTAAGATGGGGTAGTGTAGTGTATATGTATATACATATGTGTTAAGTCCTTTCGTTTCGTTGCTTAATCTTTTCCGTTTTATAGTATGAAGACGAGAAACAGTGTGACGACCCGTCCTAATCCTCCTGGACGAAGTCTTCAACATTTGGTTCCATTGCGAGGTACTGACTTAAATATGCCATGAACGACTCCATGTAATATGAGCAAATGCACAGCGAAAGATTTCTTTCATACCTGAGAATAAACATGCTTAAAAGTGTCAACCAAAATGTTGGTGAGTTCATAGATTTATCATAACAATCATTTCAATATATTAATAGACCACAAGATTTCCGTTTATAAATATATGTACACTCGCAAGTGTATAAAACCCTTCTGCTTATGTTGAGGCCTCAGTAACCAACCTTAACAATAATATAATAAGTCATCTTCGCAAAGATGGATACGTACACTCGCAAGTGTATATATAATCCTCGAAGTACTAAACATCCGCCCACTAGCTCTTATGTGTAGTGCAGCCTACAGGATGGGGGTGTTAAGCCCGACAGATCTATCTTTAGGATTCGCGCTCACATGCTCTTATAACATGTAACTAAATTATCTAGCACATCAATCCGCAGAATATCATTTTTAATCACTAGTCTCTATTTCGTAAAGCATTTATAAAAGCAGCGCATGTATTCTCAGCCCAAAAATATATATTGCAAAAGCAATTAAAAAGGGAGCAAATGAAACTCACCTAATGTATTTTGTAGTAAAAATACATATGACGACATTGAACAAGTATAGGGTTGGCCTCGGATTTACGAACCTATATCAATACTATATATATTAACACATATAATTGTAATCGAAAAGATTTATGTATTATTATTAGTGATATATTTGTTATATTTAAGGACTTATAGGTGTCATAAATAATTTAATTAAATATATCTATTTTATATACTTTAGATAAATAATTAGTAAGGATATTAATATAGTTATGTTACATGTATGAAATGTAGTTATTTATAGATAAAAATATTTGTTTGTCATAATAATAATATAGTAATGGTAGAAATAATAAAACTAATAATTTTATTTAATTTGTAACTTAATTGTTTCTATAATAATATTTGTATCTATACTCATAATAATAATAAGAATGTTACTAATATTAAAAATGAAAATAATGATAATAATAATAATAATAATAATAATAATAATAATAATAATAATAATAATAATAATAATAATAATAATAATAATAATAATAATAATAATAATGATAAAATTTTATAATAATAATGTTAATAATAATTTTACTAAAAATGATAATTTTAATAATCATGCTACTATTTATTTATATTCCTAATAATGATAATATTGATAATAATAATAACAATAATGGAGTAATAATAATAATTATGTTGTCTACCTCAAAATAAGCTCCAAAAATAACTCCCTGCGCCTAGGATCGAACCTCCAACCATTCGCCAACTCAACACTCCCCTTAACCATCCATCTAAATCTGTTTTCTTTTGTATCCTAAATTTATTTAATCATTCTTTTCGCCTCTTCTTCTTCATAATTTAATCGTTATCATATATCTATTATCCTTGTGATGTATCGTTTTAAAAAAAAAAAATAGCATCGAAGTACAGCAGCAGTTCATTCGGCATCCAGGCCCAATCACACCAACAAACACGGCCCAATAATAAAAGTCCCATTAGAAGAGTTTAAAGGAGCCCAAGTTTAATTAAATAAGCCCAAATGAAATTAGTTCAAGTAATCTAAAAAGGTATCGGCTCAAATCACTGCTTCATCTTCATAACCTCATCGTCTTTCATCATCAACATCATCTCATCAAACGCGTATTCAAATCATCATCACTATCATTCGTGTAACCATCATCATCATCATATTAATTCTATCATCATCATCATCATAGTATAATTACCATCATCATCATATCATAATTCATACGCTCGTTGTCCACCGAAAAGCAACAACTCGATATAGCAGTAGAAGGAAATCGACAAGCACAATAGTTAGCCCATTTGAATGTTTGGGTCGGCTTAGTTTTTAAATTACATAAATAATGTGCTTCGGTCCAATAATGAAAAATAGAACATGGCCATTGATGATATACTTAGGATTCAGTACTGAAGGAAGACAAAAGTGGTTCTCCACTTGTTAACTTTAACGTTATTTAAATCCCAATTGCCCATAATTATTTGTTCTTTAATCATTACTATACTTTCAACAGCTCATCACCATTACTACATGTATCACCATTGTTCATTATCTTTATATAGAAACAAGATTTTGATCTCGTTCTAGTAAACAGAAACAGGAACCGTGGTTGTGGTGATCCTAGTTCGAACAGAAACAGTATCGAGTATCAACAACAATGATGGGTTTATCTCGACTGTTACAATAGCAGAAGTAACAGCAGTATTATGGGTTGGTGATGATGAGTTTCACAATGAGAAATAGAGAGAGAGGTAAAGGAGATGGTGGTGACGGTGAGTTGTGATGGTGTTCGTGGGTGTTATTGGTCAGAAACATGAAACACAAAAAAAAATATTCGTCGGTGATGGTGGTGGTTTGGGTAGTAGGTGATTATAACAGATGGGAATGGTGAAGGAGATGATGGTAAGGGTGAAGGTGAAGTGGTGCAGGGTGTTCTTGGTGGTAGAATCGAATGCATTATCAACCAGAAGAGATGATTGATTTATATGGTTGTGTGTCGACAAGAACTAATCACGAGCAGGGGAATGATGAGAAGAATCAAATACATAGATAGTGACCCTAAACAGAATTTGTAATTTAGTTTGGTTGATCGAATATCACAAATAGTGCAAAGATAAAGTTGGACAATGATGTATAACAAATTAACTGTATATTTCTCTGACTTATGATTCTTTATATAATTAATATAATATAAATATATAGTATTAATAATACCAATTAATAATAATAATTAAAGTAATAATAATTCAAATATAATAACTTTATTTAAATTTGTAGTTAAATTTAATACATTGATATTATTAATCAAGAAATTTTTAATGATTATATATTATATATAATATCTTTTATTGAGTATTAAATCTCTATACATTTTAATATATATTACAATATACATATACCAATAACTATGTATATATATATATATGTATATATATCACAACTTTATTTAATATTAATTGTTCGTGAATCGTCGAAAGCAGTAGAAGGTCAATTAAATATATGAAATAGTTCAAACTTTTTGAGATTCAACCTAACAGTCTTTGCTTATCATGTCGTAAACATATAAAGATTAAGTTTAAATTTGGTCGGAAATTTCCGGGTCATCACAGTACCTACCCGTTAAAGAAATTTTGTCCCGAAATTTGAGTGTGGTGGTCATGGCTAACAATAAAAATATTTTCATGATGAATATGAGTTGATAAATAGAGTTTTATTACCATAAAGTAATTTAGATAAAATAATTCGATTACTCGAAGAGTATGAAAGGACCCGTTCATATACATTATAAACGATTCATAATAGTTGATTACATCGCGAGGTATTTGACCTCTATATGATACATTTTACAAACATTGCATTCGTTTTTAAAAGACAAACTTTCTTTACAACGAAAGTTGACGGCATGCACACCATTTCATAATACATCCAACTATAATTGGCTTAATAATAATCTTGATGAACTCAATGACTCGAATACAACGTCTTTCAAAATATGCCATGAATGACTCCAAGTAATATCCTTAAAATGAGCTAATGCACAGCGGAAGATTTCTTTAATACCTGAGAATAAACATGCTTTAAAGTGTCAACCAAAAGGTTGGTGAGTTCATAGGTTTATCATAACAATCATTTCAATATATTAATAGACCACAAGATTTCCGTTTATAAATATATGTACACTCGTAAGTGTATAAAAGTATTCTATAAGTTGTAGGCACCCGGTAACAAGCCTTAACGTTCATGTTTTACCCTCTGAAGTACACCAGATCAGTTGTGTTTAAAATAACCTCGAAGTACTAAAGCATCCCATAGTCAGGATGGGGTTTGTCAGGCCCAATAGATCTATCCTTAGGATTCGCGCCTACCGTACATAGACAAGTAGTTTAATGTTACCAAGCTAAGGGTATATTTCTGGCTTAAACCCACGTAGAATTAGTTTTAGTACTTGTGCCTATTTCGTAAAACATTTATAAAAACAGCGCATGTATTCTCAGTCCCAAAAATATATATAAAAGGGAGCAAATGAAACTCACCATACTATATTTCGTAGTAAAAATACATATAACGTCATTTAACAAGTGCAAGGTTGGCCTCGGATTCACGAACGTATCAATATTGAGATTCAATATTGCAGGAAAGTACGTAGACGCAACGGAGATGATAAACACTAGATTGACCTCACGAGCATACCCATGAACCATACCCATCACCTCCATAGCTATAACCCATAATTTCCTTAGCTTCGACTCATTCAAAAAAACTATTTTGAAATCACTCGGACATCATTCCGTCGTAATATTTTATGTATACTAATAATATCTTGAAATAATACAGAGCAAATATATATATATATATAAATCGATTGAGAGAGTTTAGAGAAATATATTTTCAAGTTTCTATGAAATAATGAAACCTATTGAATTCTATTTATAATAGATTTTTGAATTATTAAAGTGAATTATTAAAGTATGAATTATTAAAGTGAATTATTAAAGTATGAATTATTAAAGTGAATTATTAAAGTATGAATTATTAAAGTGAATTATTAAAGTATGAATTATTAAAGTGAATTATTAAAGTATGAATTATTAAAGTGAATTATTAAAGTTAAAGTAAAGTAAAAGTAAAGTAAAGGTAAAGTTAAAGTATAGTAAAAGTATAAAAACTATGTATGTATAATACGCGTATAAATATATATAATATTAATTTAAATCGTTATATATATTTAATGAAATAAAATATAAATATCGTTATATTTATTATACCGGTTAAGTAATGAGTTGTCAAAAGTGATTCTAGATATTTATAAAAGTTATATACGTTTTAATAATAAAGTTCTTTTTAAACTGAAAATTTCTTTGTACGTTTGAAAATAGATTAATAGAATATTATGGAAAACAATTCTCCACTAACTTTTGTCTAACTTTCGTAAATGACACTTTATGTTTTTAATTATAAATAGCTTTACAAATTATTCTGAATATCGTTAAGAGGAATAGATTTTCTCAAATCATAGTAGACCTCTCAACAGAGACTTGTAATCATAATTCAATGTTTCTGATAATTCAATCATTTAATATATTTTGTCAAAAATCATATTGAAACAAATACGTTCGTGTAAAGTATTATACATTTAATACTTTATTAATATTCTCAAGTTATAATATATATATACATATACATATCTATTTATATATAACGGTTCGTGAATCGTCGGAATTTGGTCGAGGTTATAATGAATGTATGAACACATTTTAAAATTCTTAAGATTTAACTTAACAAACTTTGCTTATCGTGTCGGAATAATATAAAGATTAAAGTTTAAATTTGGTCGGAAATTTCCGGGTCGTCACAGTACCTACCCGTTAAAGAAATTTCGTCCCCGAAATTTGATAGAGGTCGTCATGACTAACAATGAGAATGTTATTATAACGATTATAGAGTTTTATCATGTTCAAGAAGCATGGATAAAATAATTCGATTACTCGAAGCGTGTGAGTGAAGTTATCGTAAATGAATGAAATAAGATAATAGTGATTCGTCGTATCTTTTGACGTCATCACGATTGATCTTCGAAAAGAAAATCTTTGTAATCTATATTGGATTTGATTATTCGGTGATTAAGGAAATTATGATCCTCTTCGAATTAATGCGATAATCCATTTTGATTTATCTGTCGAATATTTCACTATAAATCCACCTCCTTTGTTTTCTTACAACTCACACCTTCTCAACTCATATTTTAAAGTATTTGTCAATATGCTTCATCCAGTGCTGATTCTTGATATACTCCTCACTTTCATATCTGTCGCTCTTCTTTTTCATCTGCCTCCGAAAGAATCTATTTACTTCTACTATACTCTTGGTTTTATAGTGTTTTTAGTTCTCCCGTGTCTTTATATTGCTATATGCATTGATATATACGGTTTGTGATTTCTGGGTTGTTGTTGGGTTTTATATCTTCTCTTATATTTCAAAGTCCTTGCTTCTTCTATAATCATTGTCATCCACAGTTAATGCTCTCTTCTATTTGCTATGATTTATACTACCATTTCTAGTTCGGAGCTTTGTCCTTTCGTTTCTTCTTCTTGCGATTAAGCATCGCTTGTAATGGTCCAGAATTCGCATATATAAATTTCGGAATGAACATTGTTAATGTTCTAGGAAGGAAATTGTAATGGCACGATATTGACTTGTCAAATTACCAGAATACCTCGGAAAAGGCCGAATCATCAAGAAATATTTTCTTGATATTTAGAGATCAAAGAGAATACAAGAGTCGTGTAACATAGCACATGATGACGTTATGATCTGTGAATCATCATGTTCCATTTAGAAACTCAGCATGAATTGCTGTAATATAATCACGTTGATCAAGTGTCATTATATTATACTAACTCATGCTTCAGCTCCCAACACTTCTTCAAGAATATTCCTATTTTAAACTCGAATGTTTTAGAATTTAGAAACTAAAATAGTTTCTTTTATGATATAATACAGATAGCGCAAAGAGGTAAATGATTTCAGATAAGAATAATTATAAAAATATCTTCAGAAGTATGGATGATATTTATAATGAAAGATACGATGATATCTTAGAATGTCTAATATCAGAGGATGATGAAGGATATTGTCCGCAGGGGTTTAGAGTCAGGAGCAAGGTATTCGTTAATGACTTCAGCAAGTACTGAATCATTTGGATTCTTTGAAGGCAGGTTCAGCCTTTGTGATTTGTCCACAGCCTCCTTCATACTTTGCTCAATCCGTTTTCCAGTTCCAAAGTTTCTCTTTTTCTGAGCTTTACCAATATACTATCCTTTATCATCCAACTTTTTATTGTTAAGGTCGTTTACAGTTTTTGCTGCTTCATCAGTATTTTTCAAAATTTCGAGAACTGGTTCGCAGTTTAGGGTGTTTTTCAGAAATTTCTCATTCAAAGAATGTAAGTCTTGGAGGTAGACGTTGTGTGTATATGTAATTGTTGATGTAGACATGCTGCGAGGTTTCAAAATACTGATTGCTGATTCTCAATAATTGGTATGGCAATTCTTGTTATAAGGTACGAATGAGTATATGATAGGGTTTCGATAATTATAATGATTTTTTTTTTGGAAAGTCAAAGATCAGTGAAGTTGTTGGTAAGTTTATTGCTAATGTGGTGAATATTAACGATTCCCCGGTAACGTTGGCGAAGGGGAAACGTATCTATCGAGGTTATAATAAGACTGTTTTGATTGAGAAGTCGAAGTTGACTTGCTGGAGCTGTGACAAAACTGTCTATTTTGAAACGGAATTGAAAAGTTATTTTAGCTAGTAAATGCCAAAGGGTCTAACACGGATACGTTTCGAACTATGACTTGGGTTTTGAGAGTTTTTTAGGTGTATAACTGTGGGTAACATATGGTTGGATCATCATCTCGATTGTTCCTTAGTTGAAGTGTCTTCAAGAATTTCGAAGGGTTTGAGCACATATTGTAATCGTTAATACATATGATGTTCTAACACAGTTTTGAAGTCAAAGTATAGCTTTGAAAGATATAGGAATCTAAGAGTGATGATACTGGTTATATTTCGAATTGAATTATGCGATTTCAAAATCAGAATATGTAATTGAATTTGAATGAGTATGATTATTTTGATTTATATGAAAGAATGGATATTGTTGTGAAAGTAGGGAGTATAGTTGATGATTGCTGAATCAGTTTCGAAAAATGTAATATATTAATTGTGAATTTATATATCTCTCGGGTATTACCTACCCGTTTAAAAAAAAAAATTTCACAATTAATATTTTGTACAAAAGAAGTTTATTACAGTCTTTATGAAAATATATGTGTATATTTTCTTTAGATGTAATATAGATTTAATGAGTTAATACTAAATTAAACTCATTTGTTTTATGGTTGGAACTAGAATTGAGTAATCCCTAAAACTTTATAAATTGCATAAGTATTTCTTCAATAATATTGAAATTATGAATCATTACTTTGTTATTTGTTGGTTTTCGTGAAATTCTTGTGAACTTCGCAAGGTACGAATGATGTTATTTGAAAAGTTTCGAGTACATCGATGATGAAAGTGTAAAAATCAAACATATATTCGAATAATACACTTGATTTATTATGAATTGGAATTTTATTGAATTGAGACAGAGATTGTAATTAACGATGGTTAAGTTGCGAACGAAGGACGTACATCATTGCATATTTGTAATATGAATTAACTGAGTAGTTAAGATTCACACATAATAGCTTAGTACGGGAAGATTTATTATGGTTTAAAAATTTATACATATAAAATATAAATATAAATCTTTCGATTGGAAATGAGTTAATACTTCATAACTCGTTGATACAATATATTTGTTGTTGATTCGTAATGATGTCCACAATGATTCTTGAACTGACAGAGTTTGTGATGTTACAGGTGCTGTTGATTCTTACGATACTGACGGCACTGACTGTGTTGATGATGCTATGGTCCTGTTAATGCTGTTGGTAAAACAATTCTAGCTTGTAAATCGTACACCATTTTTGATCAAAGTTTCTACTCTACCATCTCCGTTCACTCATCCGATTTACGGTCAGAATTAAATAATCTCTAAGATTTTGGAGATTACATAACTGCCGCAGAGATATCTCTTCAATGAAGTTTATGAATTAATACTTCATCGTTTGTTGTTGTTGATATTCCTGGATATTTACAGGGCGTATGACGTTGATGTTTGAGATACAGATTGTGATGTTGCGGTGTGGGATGTGGATGTTGTTGTTGGTGGTGGTGATGGTACTGTTGGTGTTACTGATGGTGGTACTGTTTATGCTGCTGGTGCTGCTGCTGGTGTTTGTAACCTTTGCACCATATTCTCCAAAGCCACTACCCGAGCGCGAAGCTCGTTGACTTCTTCTATTACACCGGGGTGATTGTCGGTTTGGATGAGCGGATAAATAAAATCTAGAATTTGGTGTAGTATGTAATCGTGACGAGATACTCTAGAAATAAGAGAGAAAATGGTGTTTCGGATAGGTTCGCCGGTAAGTGCTTCAGGTTCTTCGCCAAGAGGGCAATGTGGTGGATGGAAGGGATCACCTTCTTCTTGTCTCCAATGATTAAGGAGGCTACGAACCCATCCCCAATTCATCCAGAATAGATGATAACTAATTGGTTGATCCATTCCGGTCACACTGCTTTCAGAACTTGAGTGGGATTCCATTTCGGAATCCGAGGGAATTGAACTAATGACGAATTCCATTTCGTACGATTGAATAAAGAATTTTTCGATATGAAATGATTTTTCGGCTATCGGGTGGTATTCTAATTATATAGAGCAAAAGGTTTCGTAGATTACGGAGGAATTTACGGAATATGTCAGGCAAAGTTTACAGTAACAGATACGCTAAGATATGAATTAGCAGATACGCTAAGATATGAATTTTGTCTATACACTATTCATGCAATCAATGCAATAAGATGTGTCTAGACTAAGAATGATAAGCAGGTAATTTTCGACAAAAATGATGAGCAAAACTTTTGACATGCAGACACGGTTGATATGTGCAGCGGGGTGTATATAAAATACTATTAAATTTTACAAGAAAATACTATTAAATACGATACAATTTTACACAAGATATTTATTTATTTAGAGAATGGATATACTTAAACCTTGCTACAACACTTATAGGCAGTGTACCTAATCGTACAGTAGTGTAGTTTTTAGTAAGTCCGGTTCGTTCCACAGGGAAAATCTTTAAACAAAGCTTAACGCTATATTAGTTTACTTTTATAAAAATACAAATATATATATAAGTAATATTATTATTATAAAGGGGGGTTTTTACCGTTTAATGACCGGTTTGTCGATTTTAAAACTTTAGTCGCAGTTAAAACCAAATGTAAAATATTAAAAATAAATACAAGACTTAAATTAAAGCGTAACGTAAATAACGATAATGAAATTGCGAATAATAAAAGTGCGATAAAATAAACTTGCGATAATTAAAAAGTACGATAATTAAAAATGCAATTAAATACAATAACAATAAAAATGCGATAATTAGAAGTGCAATTAAATATAAAATAAAGGAAATTAAATATGAAATAGCTTATTTAAACTTCCGTAATCATGATGTTTGACGTGTTGATTTTAGTTTTATGCCCATGGGTTAATTGTCCTTTGTCCTGGATTATTTAATATGTCCGTCTGGTTTTTGTCTATAACAGTCCATCAGTCATAAATATAAAGTGCGAGTGTCCTCGTCAAATTATCCTTATACCCGAAGTTAAATATTCCAACTAATTGGGGACTTAAACTGTAACAAGATTTTAATACTTTGTTTAATAATTACACCAGGATGTCGACTGAGTGTAACCCAAGGTTTTAATATTTTGTTATCAATTATACCAAGTGTCCTTGTACATAATTTCACCCCTGTTTTAATTATTCTAGTGGCTATTAATCCATTCCCGTGTCCGGTTAAATGAACGATTATTCGTACATATAAATACCCCGCCCATCGTGTCCGATTGAGTGTATATGGTAATTTATAGGGACGCCAAATTGTAAATCTTTATATTAACATTAACAAACTATCATTTAGTTAAACAAATATAAAGCCCATTAATAGCCCATAGTCTAATTTCCATAAGTGTCGTTCCTTTGTCCAAACCCCAATTATGGTACAAAGCCCAATTACCTAATTTTAGTAATTAGCCCAACATCATGATTACTTCGGATTAAATAAGCATAATAATAACTTAGCTACGAGACATTAAATTAAAAAGGTTGAACATAACTTACAATGATTAAAAATAGCGTAGCGTTACACGGACAGAATTTCGACTTACACCCTTACAACATTCGCTAACATACCCTTATTACTAGAATTATAATTAAAATTAAAATTAAAATTAAAATATAAATATAAATATTACGTATATAGATAGAGAGATAGATATATATGTTATTTTTGCGATCAGAATTCATTTGCTTTTATAGGGAGTTTCAGAATTTGGGGCTCCGCGACTCGCGACCCTTTTTGCCTTTAAACCCCGCGAGTCGCGGAGTTTGAAATTACAGCTCACAAACTTTGGAGTCTTTCTTGCCGACGGATTTTTATTATTTATATAATATATAAATAATTATAATAATTATTTAAATATTATATTATATTTATGTGCATAGTTGACTTGTAATTTTTAGTCCGTTGCGTCGAGCGTTGAGAGTTGACTCTGGTCCCGGTTCCGGATTTTCGAACGTCCTTGCGTACAATTTAATATCTTGTACTTTGCGTTTTGAATCTTGTACTCTTGTAATTTCGAGACGTTTCTTATCAATAATTGGAACCTCTTTGATTGTATTTTGTACTTTTGAGCTTTTTGGTCGTTTGCGTCTTCAATTCGTCGAATCTGTCTTTTGTCTTCACCTTTTATTATTTAAACGAATATCACTTGTAAATAGAACAATTGCAACTAAAATCTTGTCTTTCTTGAGGAATAATGCTATGAAATATATGTTCGTTTTTAGCATTATCAAATATTCCCACACTTAAGCGTTGCTTGTCCTCAAGCAATATCGTCTTGAAATACTAGAATCACTTCTTTATTCTTCACACTTTGTACATCAGTGATTTCTATACGGTGGTATAAACAATGGTAGTAACGATATGGTTTACAGTCCCACATGACTATAAAAATTTAGATCCATTAAGGAAATTGGATCTTTATGAAAACATTTGATCTTTTGAAAATTAAATCTAGTTTTTACCCTAGATAAGTTTTCCGGAATAACCCTTCACCGGTGTTTGCAAAATATTTTTGTGGGTTTGGTGGGTTTCAGATTTGAAACTTTTAGCTCAAAACTTATGGTTTTGTGTCACCCACTTGCTAACCTTGTATTTGGAAAGCAACACGTCCAGTTTACTTGTCCCGTATATTACCTTTCGGTAAACTACCGTCCGGTTGTAAAGGAAAGCGTTGAACAAGCAACTGTTAAGGCAATGTCCCCTGACATGCTTTTAATTATGGTCTATAACGTGTCGAACGCAATTACTATCCTTGGTAGGAGCAATAGTAAAGCTCACCCTTATAATTTTTCGGTCTGGCACAAGGTCCTGTCCTTGACCATGCTATGCAACCACCGTTTTTACGGTTGACACCCGATTTGGTTCAGGTGACCTAATGAATTCCAGGTGAATTCCTAGGATTTTACGTTCAATGGTAATGAACGCATTGAAAATAGGGTTTTCAGAAAACAAATCGGTTTATAATTTGATCAAAATATTTTCTCGTTCAAGCTCGAGTTTAGATATCATTGAATTCCATGAGTTTGAATTCTCAATCTTTAAGGTCAATCTCAAGGATTGAGTAATATCAGTCTTAAAAGCTGATTTTGGATCTTTTAAGGAGATTATCCTTTCTGGGGATCTGATTCATTAGTCTTATCCAGCTAATTTGCATGGTGCCCCCCATTTTACGAGATAAATCCTTCTCATGGTTAGGATAAATCTGACCACTTGGCGACCCTGTATAATGCTGAGGTCCGTGGATTTCCTGCTGATTTTAGTGATGACTTTTCTAGATTTTTCGTCAACCTACAGCTGGTCTGGACGACAACTTCCTGACTTAAATCAAGAAGCGCGTTTCTTTTTCGGAAGACTTTACTTCCTTTTAATGATGGAATTGATTCATCGTGTAGATCCATCTTTCTTACAGTAAATCAGGTAAAACCTTTTAGTTTAGTCTAAAGCAAAAGTATTTTCAGTTATTTGTACAAAAATATGTGATATATGTTTTGAATAACTTGGAGAATTTTCCCACACTTGGCTTTTATTTTTCTTTTTATTGTCCTCTATTCTATTTTAAATGAATTTTAACATTTTGGTTTGTTTCTCAATTTATGTCCTTTCCGAGGTTACAATAATTTCGGTGTTAAAACCTAGTTTTATCGTTCATAAATATGTATAAACATGATTTTGAGTTCATTTAATTGAAAATTTTGAAATTTTTTTACTAGAATTGGGTAGTCAGTATATAAGACTAGGGCTGTTCTTTATTATCAGAGAGCACTAGATTCTAATACAACTACTGCTTTACTAGTATTTTTAATGGTAACCCAGTGTTTAAGATAAAAATTTCAAAATCCGAAAGAATTTAACCCCTTCCCACACTTAAGATCTTGCAATGCCCTCATTTGCAAGAAATCAGTAACAATTTAAATTATTGAGGGTGATTTGTGTGAAAATGATTAAATTTTTACCAAAGTTTCCAAATATATTGGCGTTTGTTTGCTGAATGATAAATGGTGCACATCATTTGTTCATTTCGTCTTGTTGTTATTTCACATATATTTTGCATCTTGTCGTCAAAATTAGTTGCTTTTGCTGAACTTAATGCCAGTCTTTGAAAATGCGTTGTTTTACCCTGTTGTGTACATAAGATAAACTGCAAACATATATACATATTTTTGAAGTTTGGTATATTACCCCACATTTAAAAATTATTAAAATCTAAGAATAAAAGTTAGAAAATTATAAAAACTATTACAATATTAACATAAGTATTAAACGTATCAACATTACAAATTACAAAATAAATAAAACTAATAGACTAGGGATGATACTGATACCAATAGGGGTTCCATGCATAACCATAGGTGCTATAGAATGCTTCGGCTGGGTTATATGTAGGATACGGTGGTTGCATCTCTATAGACCAGGGAGGGAATATGGGTTTTGGAGTAGGAATATAGTTTCTACCTATATGTTGGCAATGAGCTATGATTTGGTTTTGATGAACTTGCCAATCTTCAAATGCTCTCTGTCTAGCATTTTTGTACTCCTGTGAAGCTATAAACCTTTGCATTTCTTGCATTTCATTTCCCCCTCCTACATTACCTTGCTATTGGTTTCTCTCAACCTGTGGATGTCTACCATGGTATTGTACTGCGGCGTTATTTCGCCTCTTCAAAACTTTCGCACCATGGTATACATTTAAACCTATTGTATCGCGGGGTTCTGGTTCTTCGACTAATAATCCCCCCGACTTATATCCACACCGAGATATTCAGCAATCAAAGTAATAAAAATACCACCTCCTATTATGCTATGCGGTCTAATCCCCCTAACCATAGCTGATAAATAATAACCCACACAATAAGGTATACTTACAGCGCTTTGTGGGTCTCGAATACACATATGGTAAAACAAATCCTGTTCATTTACCTTTTCCTTGTTCTTACCTCTTTGTGTAATCGAATTAGCTAAAAACCTATGAATCACTCTTAATTCAGCTCTATCTATATCCAAATAAGAGTAATTTCCCCCTTTGAATCGGTGATGGTTTGTCATTTGACTCCATACACCATGTGTATCAAACTTTTCATCTATCTTTCTACCATTTAGTATCAACCCTCTACAATCGGCAGATGCTAACTCCTCAGGCGTATATATACGTAAAGCCTGAGCCATGTCTAGTAAAGACATGTGGCGCATCGAACCTCCTAACAAAAATCTAATAAAAGATCGATCGGTTAAACTAGCTACCCGATCATTTAATTCTATACTACACAACAATTCTTCACACCATACTTTATATACAGGTCTACGCATGGTGAATAAACGTACCCAGTCGTTAAAAGTAGAATTACCACACCTCTGTGCAAGTAATTCCCTAATTGGCCCGGCCAATTCTACAGCTTCTAATGGTCCCCATTCTATGACCCTCGGTACCTCAACAACTTTAGAATGAAGAGTATGCAAACCCCTTTGGTATTTTGGATAATCTATCCAAAGTCTGTCAAATCTCAGGTTAGGGTGCAAATCTTCCAAGTGCATATCAGAAAATGTCATGACTGGATGAGGTATATCTTGCTTGTAGTAGTTATCCACCTCCTGTTGTTCCGCATTCTCAGCAGGAGCATTGCGAGCTTGAGATGAAGATTCACCCCTTTCAGTCTGCAAAACACATCAAACACAATTTTTGTGCATCCAAATATGCATTAGTGTCAGCAAAATCATCAATCAAAATAATTACAATGACATGATCAATTTATATCAAACTTAAGCTCATTTTCATATTTTTATCAAATCTACACTTTTTCAAATAAGCATATACGAAAATGTTCGCCAAGTTCATAAGCATTCAACTCAAATAACATGTCAAAATAATCATTACTAGCAATTAAACAAGTTTTAAATGGCATTATCTTTCAAAAATCAAGTTCATGAATTTTAGACTTGAAAAAGTCCACTTTAATTCTCAAAATCATGTTTAGGCTCAAAGTTTGGATCATTTAACTACCTAAACATGTTACACTACTTAATTTAGCAATAATTCATGACAAAAATGGCCATAACCTGTTTATATCAAAAAGCCCCAAATTTGCTCAAGAACACAAACCCTAGATTACTCAAAATTTGAAGTTTAAGGCTTCTAATCATGTTAAATAGCATCAATCTAGGTTATACAAGCATAATACATAAGCAATTTAAGCATAATTACACTAAAAAGCATCAAAATCAAATTGGGGAAAAAATTGCTCAACAACACTAATTTTCGGATTAAATGGTGTTTAGGTGTAGAAATTTACCGTTTTTCTTGAGTAATTCCTTGATAGCATCCTTCTCAACATGATTTTAGTAAAAGATTTGATGATTAACGGTTAAAAATTGTGATTTTGGGGGTGTTTTTGCGGGTTTTTGCGCAGTGTTTTCGCAGTGTTTTTCTTGTTTGAGGTGTGCAACTGAGCTGTTCCAGCTCCTTTTATTTTTTTCTGTAATTCGGTCCCTCCGCGAGTCGCGGGGTTTTTACCCTTCAAACTCCGCGAGTCGCGGAGTTTGTTATTTTTTTTTTATATATCTTATACTAATTAAAACAATTAAGTAATTAATTTTAAAATTTTGTTTCCCTTGTTATTTAGGACGAGGTCGTTTCGGATCGATGTGCTAGTCCGTCCTTCGACAAAATTTTAAAATTTGTCTTTTTGTAGCTATTGTTTTAAAAGCTAAGATTTTTGAATGTTTTTGGCATACTTTAATTCAATAAGATTAAAAATAATGATAATAAAAGTTCTCGTCCCTACCTTGGGTAAAGCAATTTCGGTTCAAAGACCTAGTCTTCAACTTACGACGAATTTTAAAAATCATATTTTTAACTTAATGAGATAAAGTAAATTTTTGTTTTTAAATTCACACAATTTAAATATAAAATTCAAAATTAATATTAAAAATTCACACCAAACTTAAAATTTGAAATGCATAAAATTAAAAATTCATATTTTAAAAATTAAAAATTCACACCAAACTTAATTTAAAAATTCATATTATAAATTCACACCAAACTTATATTAATTTTTCAAATATTTACAATTTTAAAAATATTGTTTTTACAAAGTTTACAATATTAATTTAAGATTTAAATATTAATTTTAAAAACATGGTAAAAATAAAATTAAAAATCTTTTTGGCTTTTTATCCCACATTAATCAATCAAAGATTATCAAAAATATGCGCCCCTCTTTTCGGTAAAGTAATTTAGGTTCCAAGACCTAATTTAACTCATGACGAATTTTTGAAATATTTTGGGTTGATTGATTAAAGATATTTATACCTTAAGAATAAACGTTAAATTTCGCAGTGATGTAATAAATTTTTGAATGATATCAATAATTTCGGTCGCCAAACCTAATTTTATTCAATACCAATTTAATACTTTATAGCGAACAAATTAGCGTTTATTATCAAAAGGTTAAAAATAAAAATAAAAAAAAATAAAAACTGTACAGACATACCTTTGAAATAGATTTCTTAGTTATACGATCTATCCCATTCATAAGATAGTCGGTTTAATTGGTTTTCCATGGCTACATAGACGTAACCTCGAGCATTCAGTGTCTTTTCTTCTAAACATATGAACGGTCCGTCTCTGCATAAAGTAACAAATTCGGTGTTTGAATAGGTTTGATTATTTGAACATTTACCTCCATGTGACCATTTTCCGCATTTGTGACATCTTTCTAGGTGTCGTGCTCTTCTTTTCGCTGCGGATTTTGATTTTCCTTTACCAAATTGTAACTTATTATCTTCGCATCTGGATTCTTTTCTAACTCCGTCCAATCTTTCTCTGATTACTGATACTATTTCACTCGGAAGTGTGTCATTATTACGTTTAGTGATCAAAGTGTGTAGCATTAGACCATGGTTTAGTTCACAGGCAGTCTTCATTTTGTAAAAACCTAAAAAAATAAAAATTCAGAATGGGGGGAGAAGACTAGTTCTTTAGGGTCTGCTAGGGAAAGACCATTCGGGTTCCATTTTCGAGAACTACACGAAAACAGACAATCTAACTCTAACAGAAATACATATTATCCTTTAAAGACTTGATTCTCCCCACACTTAGTTAGCTGTGGTTTCGAAATTGTGATTAACTTCGTTGTCGACTTCCATCGGACTATCTATGTAGTGTTTAACTCTGTGACCATTAACTTTAAATTCAATCCCATTTGAATTTATTAATTCTATCGTTCCGTATGGGAAAACTCTTTTAACTATGAATGGTCCAGACCATCTTGATTTCAATTTTTCAGGAAATAGCTTGAATCGTGAATTGAAAAGAAGAACTCTGTCTCCTTCTTTAAATTCTTTTAAACTTCTGATTCTTTTATCATGCCATTTATTCGTTCTTTCCATATAGATTAACGAATTATCGTATGCTTCATGTCTTAATTCTTCTAATTCATTTAGTTGACTTAATCGTAGACGTCCAGCTTCATGTAAATCAAGATTACATGTCTTCAAAGCCCAAAATGCTTTGTGTTCAATTTCTACTGGAAGATGACATGCTTTTCCATAAACAAGTCTAAAAGGTGTGGTTCCAATTGGAGTTTTGTAGGCTGTTCTAAAAGCCCAGAGTGCATCCTCCAATTTAATGGACCATTCCTTCGGATTTGATCCTACGGTTTTCTCTAGAATACATTTTAAAGCTCGGTTGGTATTTTCAACTTGTCCACTTGTTTGTGGATGATATGCGGTGGAGATTTTATGAGTTACTCCATATCTTTTAAGAACTTTCTCAAGTTGATTATTACAGAAATGAGTTCCCCGATCACTTATTAAAGCTTTCGGTGTTCCAAACCTTGCAAAAAGACGTTTTAAAAAGTTGACTACAACTCGTGCATCGTTAGTTGGGAGAGCTTGTGCTTCCGCCCATTTAGATACATAATTAATGGCTACGAGAATATAGAGATTATTATGAGATTTTGGAAATGGACTCATAAAGTCAATACCCCAAATGTCAAATACTTCACATACTTGTATGACATTTTGTGGCATTTCATCACGTTGACTTATTTTTCCGGCCCTTTGACAAGCATCACAGGATTTGCAAAGAAGGTGTGCGTCTTTGTAAATTGTAGGCCAATAGAATCCAGCATCATAAACTTTTCTTGCTGTTAATTGAGGCCCATAATGCCCTCCTGTTGGTCCTGTGTGACAATGGTTTAAAATTTTACTAGCTTCATCTCCAAATACACATCGGCGTATTATTCCATCGGGACAACTTTTAAACAGATATGGATCTTCCCAAAAATGGTGTTTTATATCACTGAAGAATTTCTTTCGTTTTTGGTACGATAATCCTTTTTCAAGGAATCCACAAACTAAGTAGTTTGCATAGTCTACAAACCATGGAATTTCTTTATAATCTATCTTCAATAGATATTCATCAGGAAAGTTGTCTTGTATGGCCGATTCATTTAGAACTTCTAATTCGGGATTTTCAAGACGAGAAAGATGATCAGCGGCGAGATTTTCTGCTCCTCTTTTATCTCGGATTTCAATATCAAACTCTTGTAAGAGTAAGATCCAACGGATTAATCTTGATTTAGCATCTTGTTTTGAAAATAGGTATCTAAGAGCAGAATGGTCGGTATAGACCACCGTTTTTGCTAGAACGAGATATGATCGAAATTTGTCAAAAGCAAAGACAATAGCAAGGAGTTCTTTTTCAGTAGTTGTATAGTTCGTTTGTGCTCCTTGTAACGTCTTACTAGCATAACATATAGGTTGAAATCATTTTTCAATCCTTTGTCCTAAAACGGCTCTCATTGCAAAATCACTTGCATCGCACATTAGTTCAAATGGTAGATTCCAATTTGGTGTTATCATGATCGGCGCATTAGTGAGTTTCTCTTTAAGAATATTAAAAAATTTGATACACTTATCTGAAAAGATGAATGGAGCATCCTTTTCTAGGAGTTTATTCATAGGAGTGGCAATTTTAGAAAAATCTTTTATGAAACGACGGTAAAAACCGGCATGCCCTAGAAAACTCCTAACTCCTCTAACATTGGTGGGATATGGAAGTTTAGCAATTACATCTACTTTAGCTCTATCCACTTCAATTCCTTCTTTTGAAATTTTATGTCCAAGAACGATGCCTTCTTTAACCATGAAATGGCATTTCTCCCAATTAAGTACTAGATTTGATTGTTCGCATCTAATAAGCATTCGTTCAAGATTAACTAGACATGTTTCAAATGTGTCACCGAAGACTGAAAAGTCATCCATGAAAACTTCCATGCATTCTTCTATCATGTCGTGAAAAATCGCCATCATACACCTTTGAAAGGTTGCAGGGGCGTTGCAAAGTCCAAATGGCATGCGTTTGTAAGCAAAAGTACCATAAGGGCACGTGAATGTGGTTTTCTCTTGATCTTCAGGTGCTATTGGAATTTGAAAATATCCGGAAAATCCATCTAGAAAACAATAGTAACTATTTCCGGCTAATCTTTCCAACATTTGATCTATGAAAGGTAAGGGAAAGTGATCTTTTCTGGTGGCGTCATTTAATTTTCTATAATCAATACATACATGCCATCCTGTTACAGTCCTAGTAGGAATAAGCTCATTTTTCTCATTTGTAATGACAGTCATGCCCCCCTTCTTAGGCACGCATTGAACTGGGCTTACCCATGGACTATCAGAGATTGGATATATCAAACCTGCATCTAGCAGTTTAATAATTTCTTTTTTAACTACATCTTGCATATTAGGATTTAGTCTTCGTTGGCGTTGCACATACGTTTTATGACCTTCTTCCATAAGGATTTTATGTGTGCAATACGAAGGACTTATTCCTTTAATATCATGAATCTTCCATGCAATGGCTGGTTTATGAGCTTTCAACACAGAAATGAGTTGTGATTTCTCATTTTCAGTAAGAGAAGATGATATTATTACAGGTAATTTAGATTCACCATGTAAATAAGCGTATTCCAAATGGTTTGGAAGTGGCTTTAACTCTAATTTCGGAGGTTCTTCTATCGATGATTTGTATCGATATCTGTCTTCTTCTTTTAGCATTTGAATTTCTTCTGTTGTTGGTTCATATCCATTAGCTATAAGTGTAGCTAACATTTCAGCTTCATCAATTGGTTCATTACCTTCTCCTAAAGAATATTCTCCTGTTCCTTGTAATTCTGGAAATTCTTCTAATAATTCTGCATGTGCATCTATAGTTTGAATATAATAACATGTATCATCTGCAGATTGCGGTTGTTGCATTGCTCTATCAACTGAAAAGGTAACACTCTTATCCTCTATACTTAGGGTCAATTTCTTACCGAACACGTCTATCATTACTTTAGCCGTGTTTAAGAATGGTCTTCCTAATATGAGAGGAACTTGAGAATCTTCTTCCATGTCCAGAACAACAAAATCTACTAGAAATACTAAAGTACCAACTTTAACTAGCATGTTCTCCATTATCCCTCTAGGATATTTTATTGATCTATCGGCTAGTTGTATGCTTATTCTGATTGGTTTCAATTCTCCAAGGTCTAGTTTAGCGTATAGTGAATACGGCATTAGATTTTTACTAGCACCTAAGTCTGCCAATGCTTCTATTAAACTAAGACTACCCAGAAAACATGGAATTGTGAAACTTCCTGGATCAGATAGTTTTTCTGGTATCTTATTCAACAGCACTGCTGAACAATTAGCATTCATAGTAACAGCCGAGAGTTCTTCCATTTTCTTTCTATTTGAGATTAGATCTTTCAAGAATTTAGCATATCTAGGCATTCCCGAAATCACATCAATGAAAGGAAGATTTACATTTATCTGTTTAAACATATCCAAGAATTTGGATTGCTCGGCTTGAAGTTTCTCTTTCTTCATTTTACTCGGGTAAGGAAGTGGTGGTTGGTATGGTTTAACATAAGGTTTATCCTTAGCTGTGTTATCTTCATTAACCTTTTCAACTACCAGTTCTTTTTCCTTATCTTGATCAGGTTGTGGTTC
Organism: Rutidosis leptorrhynchoides; assembly: GCF_046630445.1. NCBI lineage: Eukaryota > Viridiplantae > Streptophyta > Magnoliopsida > Asterales > Asteraceae > Rutidosis > Rutidosis leptorrhynchoides. The sequence goes on from NC_092334.1 coordinate 128,615,342, forward strand.
TTGTGGAGTAGGAATAGCTTCATCAGAAGTTACAGGTATTTCAGGTGGTTTAAGTGTTGTACCACTTCTTGTGGTAATGGCTTTAGCTGTTTCATTCCGGGGGTTAGCATTTGTATCACTAGGTAGACTTCCCGGTTTTCTTTCACCTATTAACCTTGCTAGGTTACTTACTTCTTGTTCCAGATTTTGAATAGAAGCTTGTTGATTTCTAAATGCTTGAGCATTTTGTTCATTAGTTTGTTTCTGAGATGTGAAAAACTGCGTTTGAGTTTCAACTAGCTTCGTCATCATATCTTCTAAATTCGGCTTTATATCATCGGTTTGTTGTGGTGGTTTGTTTTGAAAATTAGGTCTTTGCTGATTGTAATTATTATTGGATACTTGTTGATTGCTAGGACCTTGTTGGTTGTTGTATGGAATATTTCGGTTATAATTCTGGTTTTGATTGTAAATCGGTCTTGGCGGTTGATAATTATTCTGATAATTATTTCCAGGCCTTTGGTTTATGTATGAAATATTCTCTCTTTGTTCCATTGTTAATTCAATACTGAGACAATCTTTTGTCAAATGTGGTCCTCCACACTGCTCACAACTAATTCGTATTGAGTGAATATCCTTAGTCATCTTTTCCATTCGTCTCTCGACAGCATCTATCTTTGCGGAAATGGAATCTAAGTCATGGCTAGAATCGGCTCTAGCTGCTTTAGATGATCTAACGATATCTTTTTCTTGGTGCCACTCGTGTGAGTGGGAAGCAGTGTTATCAATAATTTTGTAAGCATCAGTTTCGGTTTTCTTCATAATAGAACCACCAGCTGCTATATCTATGTCTTTCCTTGTAGTAATGTCGCATCCTTGGTAGAATATTTGTACTATTTGACAGGTGTCTAAACCATGTTGCGGACATCCTCTTAACAACTTTCCAAATCTAGTCCACGCCTCATATAGAGTTTCATTCGGCTTCTGTGTAAACGTAACAATTTCTGCTTGAAGTCTTACGGCTTTAGATGCAGGAAAGAATTGTTTAAGAAATTTTTCAACTAAAACGTCCCATGTATCAATCGCCCCTTCAGGTAACGATTCCAACCAATATTTGGCTTCTCCCTTTAAAGTCCAGGAAAATAACATGAGATATATCTGTTCATCCTCCACTTCTCGGATTTTAAATAGTGTGCAGATCCTATTAAAGGTACGTAGATGTTCATTTGGATCTTCCTTCGGCGCACCACTAAATTGGCATTGATTAGTCACCATGTGTAGAATTTGTCCTTTGATTTCATAATCTGGCGCATTAATGTCTGGATGAGTAATTGCATGACCTTGGCCAGTGCGTTTAGCTCTCATTCGGTCTTCCATACTTAAAGGTTCCAGATTCTCCATAATTGAATTTGTTGAATCGGAATCTCTAGAGGATTCTGATTTAATGGTTCGTTCCTCAACAATCTCTGTTTGAATGATTGGTGGTTCCGGAGGAAAATTTAATGGTTCAGGATCTACGAATCGTTCCTGAATATTCTCCGGATTCTCAATTGTGAGGCCGGGTTCAAAAAATGGATTATCGGAAATTTGAACTAGAGTACTTGGTCGACTGGATGACGATTCTAAAGAAAAATCAACGGCAGTAATATTTGCTAAATGTCTTGATCTAGTTACAGGTGGTGAACGTACAAAAGGTGGTGAACGTCTTGCTCGGTGCATTCACTGAATATCCTATTAGTTTTTAAAAGAAAAGAAAAATTATAATAAGTTATCCAATCAATAGACTTTTCTGATTTTGCCCACGTTTCGAATAGCCAAAAGATGCAGCAGAGGGGCAGGATTCGTTTGGTCTCAATATAATTGAGGACTGTTTGGCTCCAATAACCCGGTCCACGTACAAATCCAACTATTACTACGAACCAGAAAATTTTGATGTCTATCAATTTAACCACTTAAAATAAATTTTCGTAATTTTAAGAAATTTAGATAAGAAGTAGAATAAAAATCTATGTCCTAAAACTAGAATAGCGAGAAATAAGAAAGAAAAAGAGCGCGTCGAAAAAGGTCGAAAAAGAAAAATGGTTGAAAAATAAAAGGTGACGGAAAAATAAAAGAAACTTATAAAACTTAAAAACACTTGACTATCCTAACCTTATTACTACAACTAACTTAAAATTATAATCGCAAATTGAGATTACTAATTGGAATGATAATTGATACATTGGTAAAAGTCGTCTAAAAATATTAAAGCTTACAGGAAAAACTAAATCCCAAATGGAAATAACTTAAAAAGAAACTAAAACTTAAAAAGGCGTCGCAAAATTCTAAAGCACCTGAATCTTAGTCTAAAGAAAAAGCACTTAAGGAATTCTACGGCAAAGCCTAAAAATCTAGAAATAAAAATAACTATGGCAAAAACTAAGTTTAAAACTAAATATGAGCTAAAAATACAAATATTATGCTAAAACGATTAAAAAGGGACAAATTATAAAAATATATAAAAAGTTGTAAAAAGTTACAAATTTTTATAAAAATATTATTTTTATATTATTTTATAAAAGCATTAATTTTTATATATATTAAAACAATTATAATTAATTATACTAATTAAATTAAAACTTAAACTAAATTATAATAATAATTAAATTAATTAGGGTTAAAATAATAATAATAATTAATTACTCCTAATTAAATGCAGATTAGGGTTTCTGTCGGTGTCAGAGTGGCTCTGCGAGTTGCGGTATTTCAAGCAGCAAACCCCGCGAGTCACGGGGTTCCAAAATTCAACTCTGGTACAGTTTTAAATTTGTCGTTTTTTTTTTGTTTTATATTTTTCTGTTTTAAAATCTAAATATTTATATAATAAAAACTTATATTTAAAAACTAAAATAAAAATAGAACTACTTTATAATTTAATAAATATCTTAAAAATAGATTTATATATATATTAAAAAAAATTCGGTTTTTTTTTATGTTTTAAATAAAAACAAAATACTTAAATAAAACTTATATGAAAATAAAGAAACTTTATAAAACTTAAATATTTAACAAAAACTTAAAAATACTTATATTTTTGTTTTTCTTTTTATATTTTTGAATAATTAAAAACGTATTTTTATAAAAACGAATTTTAATAAAAGTAAACTAAAAATCTTTTTTTTTTCTTTATATTAGCGTTGCGCTTCCGGCATTTAAGAGCTCCCCGGCACCAGCGCCAAAAATACTTGATATGTGCAGCGGGGTGTATATAAAATACTATTAAATTTTACAAGAAAATACTATTAAATACGATACAATTTTACACAAGATATTTATTTATTTAGAGAATGGATATACTTAAACCTTGCTACAACACTTATAGGCAGTGTACCTAATCGTACAGTAGTGTAGTTTTTAGTAAGTCCGGTTCGTTCCACAGGGAAAATCTTTAAACAAAGCTTAACGCTATATTAGTTTACTTTTATAAAAATACAAATATATATATATAAGTAATATTATTATTATAAAGGGGGTTTTTACCGTTTAATGACCGGTTTGTCGATTTTAAAACTTTAGTCGCAGTTAAAACCAAATGTAAAATATTAAAAATAAATACAAGACTTAAATTAAAGCGTAACGTAAATAACGATAATGAAAGTGCGAATAATAAAAGTGCGATAAAATAAACTTGCGATAATTAAAAAGTACGATAATTAAAAATGCAATTAAATACAATAACAATAAAAATGCGATAATTAGAAGTGCAATTAAATATAAAATAAAGGAAATTAAATATGAAATAAAAGAATTATGCTTATTTAAACTTCCGTAATCATGATGTTTGACGTGTTGATTTTAGTTTTATGCCCATGGGTTAATTGTCCTTTGTCCTGGATTATTTAATATGTCCGTCTGGTTTTTGTCTATAACAGTCCATCAGTCATAAATATAAAGTGCGAGTGTCCTCGTCAAATTATCCTTATACCCGAAGTTAAATATTCCAACTAATTGGGGACTTAAACTGTAACAAGATTTTAATACTTTATTTAATAATTACACCAGGATGTCGACTGAGTGTAACCCAAGGTTTTAATATTTTGTTATCAATTATACCAAGTGTCCTTGTACATAATTTCACCCCTGTTTTAATTATTCTAGTGGCTATTAATCCATTCCCGTGTCCGGTTAAATGAACGATTATTCGTACATATAAATACCCCGCCCATCGTGTCCGATTGAGTGTATATGGTAATTTATAGGGACGCCAAATTGTAAATCTTTATATTAACATTAACAAACTATCATTTAGTTAAACAAATATAAAGCCCATTAATAGCCCATAGTCTAATTTCCACAAGTGTCGTTCCTTTGTCCAAACCCCAATTATGGTACAAAGCCCAATTACCCAATTTTAGTAATTAGCCCAACATCATGATTACTTCGGATTAAATAAGCATAATAATAACTTAGCTACGAGACATCAAATTAAAAAGGTTGAACATAACTTACAATGATTAAAAATAGCGTAGCGTTACACGGACAGAATTTCGACTTACACCCTTACAACATTCGCTAACATACCCTTATTATTAGAATTATAATTAAAATTAAAATTAAAATATAAATTATAAATATAAATATTACGTATATAGATAGAGAGATGGATATATATGTTATTTTTGCGATCAGAATTGGTTTGCTTTTATAGGGAGTTTCAGAATTTGGGGCTCCGCGACTCGCGACCCTTTTTGCCTTCAAACTCCGCGAGTCGCGGAGTTTGAAATTACAGCTCACAAACTTTGGAGTCTTTCTTGCCGACGGATTTTTATTATTTATATAATATATAAATAATTATAAGAATTATTTAAATATTATATTATATTTATGTGCATAGTTGACTTGTAATTTTTAGTCCGTTGCATCGAGCGCTGAGAGTTGACTCTGGTCCCGGTTCCGGATTTTCGAACGTCCTTGCGTACAATTTAATAGCTTGTACTTTGCGTTTTGAATCTTGTACTCTTGTAATTTCGAGACGTTTCTTATCAATAATTGGAACCTCTTTGATTGTATTTTGTACTTTTGAGCTTTTTGGTCGTTTGCGTCTTCAATTCGTCGAATCTGTCTTTTGTCTTCACCTTTTATTATTTAAACGAATATCACTTGTAAATAGAACAATTGCAACTAAAAGCTTGTCTTTCTTGAGGAATAATGCTATGAAATATATGTTCATTTTTAGCATTATCAATGGTTGAAGTCGCGACTCACTAATGCATCCTAACGACTATCAGTTAGACACACTAATGCAGACTTGGTTCGCTAAGACCACCGCTCTGATACCAACTGAAAGGACCCGTTCATATACATTATAAACGATTCATAATAGTTGATTACATCGCGAGGTATTTGACCTCTATATGATACATTTTACAAACATTGCATTCGTTTTTAAAAGACAAACTTTCTTTACAACGAAAGTTGACGGCATGCACACCATTTCATAATACATCCAACTATAATTGGCTTAATAATAATCTTAATGAACTCAATGACTCGAATACAACGTCTTTCAAAATATGCCATGAATGACTCCAAGTAATATCCTTAAAATGAGCTAATGCACAGCGGAAGATTTCTTTAATACCTGAGAATAAACATGCTTTAAAGTGTCAACCAAAAGGTTGGTGAGTTCATAGGTTTATCATAACAATCATTTCAATATATTAATAGACCACAAGATTTCCGTTTATAAATATATGTACACTCGCAAGTGTATAAAAGTATTCTATAAGTTGTAGGTACCCGGTAACAAGCCTTAACATTCATGTTTTACCCTCTGAAGTACACCAGATCAGGTGTGTTTAAAATAACCTCGAAGTACTAAAGCATCCCATAGTCAGGATAGGGTTTGTCAGGCCCAATAGATCTATCTTTAGGATTCGCGCCTACCGTACATAGACAAGTAGTTTAATGTTACCAAGCTAAGGGTATATTTCTGGTTTAAACCCACGTAGAATTAGTTTTAGTACTTGTGCCTATTTCGTAAAACATTTATAAAAACAGCGCATGTATTCTCAGTCCCAAAAATATATATAAAAGGGAGCAAATGAAACTTATCATACTGTATTTCGTAGTAAAAATACATATAACGTCATTTAACAAGTGCAAGGTTGGCCTCGGATTCACGAACGTATCAATATTGAGATTCAATATTGCGGGAAAGTACGTAGACGCAACGGAGATGATAAACACTAGATTGACCTCACGAGCATACCCATGAACCATACCCATGAACCATACCCATCACCTCCATAGCTATAACCCATAATTTCCTTAGCTTCGACTCATTCAAAAAAAACTATTTTGAAATCACTCGGACAGCACTCCGTCGTAATATTTTATGTATACTAATAATTTCTTGAAATAATACAGAGCAAATATATATATATATATATATAAATCGATTGAGAGAGTTTAGAGAAATATATTTTAAGTTTCTATGAAATAATGAAACCTATTGAATTCTATTTATAATAGATTTTTGAATTATTAAAGTGAATTATTAAAATATGAATTATTAAAGTGAATTATTAAAGTATGAATTATTAAAGTGAATTATTAAAGTATGAATTATTAAAGTGAATTATTAAAGTATGAATTATTAAAGTGAATTATTAAAGTTAAAGTAAAGTAAAAGTAAAGTAAAGGTAAAGTTAAAGTATAGTAAAAGTATAAAAACTATGTATGCATAATTAACGTATAAATATATATAATATTAATTTAAATCGTTATATATATATATATATATATATATATATATATATATATATATATATATATATATATATATATATATATATATATATATATATATATATATATATATATTAATGAAATAAAATATAAATATAAATATCGTTATATTTATTATACTGGTTAAGTAATGAGTTGTCAAAAGTGATTCTAGATATTTATAAAAGTTATATACGTTTTAATAATAAAGTTCTTTTTAAACTAAAAACGTCTTTGTACGTTTGAAAATAGATTAATAGAATATTATGGAAACCAATTCTCCACTAACTTTTGTCTAACTTTCGTAAATGACACTTTATGTTTTTATTTATAAATAGCTTTACAAATTATTCTGAATATCGTTAAGAGGAATAGATTTTCTCAAATCATAGTAGACCTCTCAACAGAGACTTGTAATCATAATTCAATGTTTCTGATAATTCAATCATTTAATATATTTCGTCAAAAATCATATTGAAACAAATACGTTCATGTAAAGTATTATACGTTTAATACTTTATTAATATTCTCAAGTTATAATATACATATATATATATATATATATATATATATACATATACATTTCTATTTATATATAACGGTTCGTGAATCGTCGGAATTTGGTCGAGGTTATAATGAATGTATGAACACATTTTAAAATTCTTGAGATTTAACTTAACAAACTTTGCTTATCGTGTCAGAATAATATAAAGATTAAAGTTTAAATTTGGTCAGAAATTTCTGGGTCGTCACAGAGTACGAGTGAAGCTATCATAAAAGAATGAAATGAGTAAATGCAAGTTCATCTTAACCGGTGACGTAGTCGAGGTTGATTTCCGGAATTTAAGGGATTTAGAGTAAATCTTCGTATTAAGATTTGGTTCTCCTATTTTTAAGTAAATTAGAATCTTCTTTGAGTAAATGCAATAATCTGTTTCGATTGCTCTGTCAGATATTTCACTATAAATGAACTTCTTCCGTCCCATTATTTCCACAACTCTTATCTTTTATACTTCAATTCATATTTTCGAAATATTTGCCAAATTATCAGAAGTCACTGGAAAGATGGAATTATCAAGAAAATATATTCTTGATTTTGTTTAGAGATTTAGTAGAATGTAAGAGTCGTATAATATGGCACATGATGACGTTATAGTCTGTAAATCATCATGTTTCATTAGAAACTCAGCATGACTTACTGTAATATAATAACGTTGATCAAGTGTCATTATATTATACTAACTCATGCATCAATTTCCAACACTACTTCAAAATCATTCATAATTCAAACTCGAATTTTAAAGAAATTTAGAAACTAAAGTAGTTTCCTTTATGATGTAATATAGATAACACGAAGAGATAATTAATTTCGGACGAGAATATTTATGAAAATATCTTCAGAAATATCGAAGATATTTATGATGATATTTTGAAATTTCTAAGTTCGATGGTTGATGAAGAAAGATTTTTCGCAAGATTTTAACGTGACTTCGGAGCAAGATATTCTCTAAAGATTTCAACGGATCCAGAATTACCTGGATTCTTTGAATATAGGGTATGGTCCTTGTATTTGTCCTTGGTCTCCTTCGTGGTTAGCTCAATCCGTTTTCCAGTTCCAACTTTTCTGAGCTTTTCCAACATACTATTCTCTATCATAAAACTTTCAACGATTAAGGCCGTTTACGGTTTTTGCTGCTTCATCAGCATTTCGAGGACTAGTTCGCAGTTCGGGGTGTTTTTCATAAACTTCACATTCAAGCATGTAAGTCCATATGATAGACGTTATATATACACATATAACTGTTGGCATAGGCATGCTGCGAGATTTCAAAATACTGATTGCTAATTCTTGATGATTCGTATGGCAATTCTTGTTACAAGATGCAGATGGGTAAATGATGGGGTTTTGATAAATATAATGATTTTTCAGAAAATCCTAGATCATTACAGTTGCTGATAAGTTTACTGCTAATGTGGTGGAATATAAGTGGTTCCCCGGTAACAATGGTGAAAAGGCAACGTATATATCAAGGTTATAATAAGGCTGTTTTGACTGAAAAGTCGAAGTTGACTTGCTGGAGCTGTGACAAAACTGACTACTTTGAAAAAGAATTGGAATGCTATTTTCGGTAATAACAATGCCAAAGGAGCTAGCACAGATACGTGTTAAACGTTTACTCAGGTTTTGAGTGCTTTTCAGGTGCATAACTATATGTATCAATCTTTTCTTCCGTAGATGAAGTTCGGTTGGTTCATCCTCTCGATTGAGGTGTTTTCAAGAATCATGAAAGGTTTGAACGCAGATTGTAATCGTCAGGATACAAATGAGGTTTAAGATGAAATCAAGTGGCAAACTTGAAGAGATGTTTAGTTTCATATGTTATAATCAATATTTTAATTCATTTTAATTGTCCAATGTTATTAGTCCACAGTCGATAGTCCACAGTTAATAGTCCAATAATTCATATATAGTTTAATATATAATATTCGAATTAATTAATATGTATCATGACCCGTGTACATGTCTCAGACTCGATCACAACTCAAACTATATATATTATTGTAGAATCAACCTCAACCCTGTATAGCTAACTCCAACATTACTGCATATTGAGTGTCTATGGTTATTCCAAATAATATATATAGATGCGTTGATATGATATGTTAAAACCTTGTATACGTGTCCCGATATTTAAAGTGCATAAAATAAATAACAGAAATTAAATGACGATAAATAAAGTGCGTAAAGTAAATAACAGAAATTAAATGACGATAAATAAAATTGCGAGAATATAAATTGCGATAATTAAATTGCGATAAATAAAATGTAATCAGTTAGCTAGGAACAATTAGCTAGGAACAGTTAGCGTGGATTCTTAACAAAATTTCTCATAGTTAATTTGTTTGTTTCTAACAAATTTTATTTTGTCAAATGTTTTCTTCATTATGCCACTTGTTGGATTCTGATAAATCAAAATCCAAATACGAATTTGAATAAAAATGGTTATTCTGCGGTGAACGGATACATATATATGTGGATGTAAGTAGGATAGTAAATGACTGTTGAATCAGATTCGAAGAATGTACAATATAACTTATTAACGTGAAATCTAAATATTCCTCGGGTATTACCTACCCGTTAAAATATTTTCACCATTAACAGTTTGTACGAAAGAATTTTTAATTACAATCTTTATGAAAATATACTTACATATATATTTTCTTCAGATGTAATCATAGATTCAACGAGTTAATATAATATTAATCTCATTTGATTTACCGTTATAACTAGAATACATAATCTCTAAAATATTAGAGATTACATAATCGCCATGAAGAACGAAGATAATTGATGTAGAATGATACGTAGAACGATAATTATACTCGAGGTACAGAATGAGATGTTGAGGCGTGTGATGCTGAACTTGGGTTGTTGGTGGTACTGGTATTGATGTTGCTGGTACTATTGGTTCCGGTGATGTTGCTGAAGCTGGTACGTTTTGCACCATATTTTCCAAGACTACAACTCGGGAACGAATTTCGTTAACTTCTTCTATTACTCTGGGGTGATTGTCGGTTCGGACGAGCGGGTAAATAAGATCTAGAATTTGGTATAGTATATAGTCGTGACGAGATACTCTGGAAATGAGAGAGAAAATGGTGTTTCAGACAGGTTCGCCGGTAAGTGCTTCAGGTTCTTCGCCAAGAGGGAAATATGGTGGATGGAAGGGATCACCTTCTTCTTGTCTCCAATAATTTAGTAGGCTACGAACCCATCAGATGAATTGGGGATGACTGATTGGTTGATCCATTCCGGTCATACTGCTTTCGGAGCTTAGGTGAATATCCCTGTTGGAATAGCTGTCGGAATAACTACCGGAATAGCTATCGAAATCTGAGGGACACGAACTGGTTGAGGGATTCATCTCGTACATTCAGATGAAGGATTTTCGATAAGAAATAGATTATAGGATGTAGAATAGTACCCTGCAATACATAATTTACATATGCATATATAATACTAAAATCCAATAAACTACGGAGGAATCTACGGAAGCTGTCAGGCAAAGGTAACAATAACAGATACGCTAAGATATGAATTTATCTATACACTGTCTATGCAATAGAGGCAGTAAGACGTGTCTACACCTTAAGGATGATAAGCAAATAATTTTCGACACTAAATGATAAGCAAAAATTTTGACATGCAGACATGGTCGAAGTCCAGACTCACTAATGCATCCTAACGACTTATCAGTTAGACATACTAATGCATACCTGATTCGCTAAGACTAACGCTCTGATACCACATGTGACGACCCGTCCTAATCCTCCTGGACGAAGTCTTCAACATTTGGTTCCATTACGAGGTACTGACTTAAATATTCCATGAACGACTGCATGTAATATGAGCAAATGCACGGCAGGAGATTTCTTTCATACCTGAGAATAAACATGCTTAAAAGTGTCAACCAAAAGGTTGGTAAGTTCATAGGTTTATCATAACAATCATTTCAATATATTAATAGACCACAAGATTTCCATTTATAAATATGTGTACACTCGCAAGTGTATAAAACCCTTCTGCTTATGTTGAGGCCTCAGTAACCAACCTTAACAATAATATAATAAGTCATCTTCGCAAAGATGGATACGTACACTCGCAAGTTTATAAATAATCCTCGAAGTACTAAACATCCGCCCACTAGCTCTTATGTCTAGTGCAGCCTACATGATGAGGGTGTTAAGCCCGATAGATCTATCTTTAGGATTCGCGCTCACATGCTCTTATAACATGTAACTAAATTACCTAGCACATCAATCCACAGAATATCATTTTTAGTCACTTGTCTCTATTTCGTAAAGCATTTATAAAAGCAGCGCATGTATTCTCAGCCCAAAAATATATATTGCAAAAGCAATTAAAAAGGTCACCTAATGTATTTTGTAGTAAAAATACATATGACAACATTGAATAAGTATAGGGTTGGCCTCGGATTTACGAACCTATATCAATACTATATATATTAACACATATAATTGTAATCGAAAAGATTTATGTATTATTATTAGTGATATATTTGTTATATTTAATGACTTATAGGTGTCATAAATAATTTAATTAAATATATCTATTTTATATACTTTAGATAAATAATTAGTAAGGATATTAATATAGTTATGTTACATGTATGAAATGTAGTTATTTATAGATAAAAATATTTGTTTGTCATAATAATAATATAGTAATGGTAGAAATAATAAAACTAATAATTTTATTTAATTTGTAACTTAATTGTTTCTATAATAATATTTGCATCTATACTCATAATAATAATAAGAATGTTACTAATATTAAAAATGAAAATAATGATAATAATAATAATAATAATAATAATAATAATAATAATAATAATAAAAATTTATAATAATAATATTAATAATAATTTTACTAAAAATGACAATTTTAATAATCATGCTACTATTTATTTATATACCTAATAATGATAATATTGATAATAATAATAACAATAATGAAGTAATAATAATAATTATGTTGTCTACCTCAAAATAAGCTCCAAAAATAACTCTATGCGCCTAGGATCGAACTTCCAACCATTCGCCAACTCAACACTCCCCTTAGCCATCCATCTAAATCTGTTTTCTTTTGTATCCTAAATTTATTTAATCATTCTTTTCGCCTCTTTTTTTCATAATTTAATCGTTATCATATATCTATTATCCTTGTGATGTATCGTTTAAAAAAAATAGCATCGAAGTACAGCAGCAGTTCATTCGGCATCCAGGCCCAATCACACCAACAAACACGGCCCAATAATAAAAGTCCCATTAGAAGACTTTAAAGGAGCCCAAGTTTAATTAAATAAGCCCAAATGAAATTAGTTCAAGTAATCTAAAAAGGTATCGGATCAAATCACTGCTTCATTTTCATAACATCATCGTCTTTCATCATCAACATCATCTCATCAAACGCGTACTCAAATCATCATCACTATCATTCGTGTAACCATCATCATCATATTAATTCTATCATCATCATCATAGTATAATTACCATCATCATCATATCATAATTCATACGCTCGTTGTCCACCGAAAAGCAACAACTCGATATAGCAGTAGAAGGAAATCGACAAGCACAATAGTTAGCCCAATTGAATGTTTGGGTCGGCTTAGTTTTTAAATTACATAAATAATGGGCTTCGGTCCAATAATGAAAAATAGAACATGTCCATTGATGATATACTTAGGATTCGGTACTGAAGGAAGACAAAAGTGGTTCTCCACTTGTTAACTTTAACGTTATTTAAATCCCAATTGCCCATAATTATTTGTTCTTTAATCATTACTATACTTTCAACAGCTCATCACCATTACTACATGTATCACCATTGTTCATTATCTTTATATAGAAATGGGATTTTGATCTCGTTCTAGTAAACAGAAACAGGAACCGTGGTTGTGGTGATCCTAGTTTGAACAGAAACAGTATCGAGTATCAACAACAATGATGGGTTTATCTTGACTGTTACAATAGCAGAAGTAACAGCAGTATTATGGGTTGGTGATGATGAGTTTCACAATGAGAAATAGAGAGAGAGGTAAAGGAGATGGTGGTGACGGTGAGTTGTGATGGTGTTCGTGGGTGTTATTGGTCAGAAACATGAAACAAAAAAAAATATTCGTCGGTGATGGTGGTGGTTTGGGTAGTAGGTGATTATAACCGACGGGAATGGTGAAGGAGATGATGGTAAGGGTGAAGGTGAAGTGGTGCAGGGTGTTCTTGGTGGTAAAATTGAATGCATTATCAACAAGAAGAGATGATTGATTTATATGGATGTGATTCGACAAGAACTAATCACGAGCAGGGGAATGATGAGAAGAATCAAATACATAGATAGTGACCCTAAACAGAATTTGTAATTTAGTTTGGTTGATCGAATATCACAAATAGTGCAAAGATAAAGTTGGACAATGATGTATAACAAATTAACTGTATATTTCTCTGACTTATGATTCTTTATATAATTAATATAATATAAATATATAGTATTAATAATACCAATTAATAATAATAATTAAAGTAATAATAATTCAAATATAATAACTTTATTTAAATTTGTAGTTAAATTTAATACATTGATATTATTAATCAAGAAATTTTTAATGATTATATATTATATATAATATCTTTTATTGAGTATTAAATCTCTATACATTTTAATATATATTACAATATGCATATAACAATAACTATATATATATATATAATATATATATATATATATATATATATATATATATATATATATATATATATATATATATATATATATATATATATATAACAACATTATTTAATATTAATTGTTCGTGAATCGTCGAAAGCAGTAGAAGGTCAATTGAATATATGAAACAGTTCAAACTTTTTGAGATTCAACCTAACAGTCTTTGCTTATCGTGTCATAAACATATAAAGATTAAATTTAAATTTGGTCGGAAATTTCCGGGTCATCACAAACGGACCTGAGAACAATGAAGGGGGTACGAGCGAGGATGTTGAGTTTACGGCCAAAGTTGAGGCCATTATGCAAAGGCGTCATACGGCCTTCCTAGAGGATGTTAAGAAGATGTTCTTGGATTCGATTGACGAACAAGTAGTCAATATAGTCAAGAAACAAGTTAAGATTGTTCTTAAAGAGGATAACTCGAGAAGACGAGACTTCCACTATAAAAACTTCAAAGATGCTCAACCTCCCACCATTGAAGGTGAGCGAGACCCACTCAAGAGTGCTTGATGGATCTCCGATATAGAGGGGGCTTTTCGTACTAGTGAGTTCCCTCTCGATAAAAAGACGAGGTTTGGTAGTAGCATGATGAGGAGTGATGCCAAGTTGTGGTGGGACGCGAAAATCTGACTTTATGGTGAAGAACAAAGTATGAGTTTGACGTGAGACGAGTTTAAAGAAGAATTTTTCAAGGAGTACCGAACTTCAGCCGATCTTTCAAAGCTCAAGGACGAGTTACGTACTTTAAGGCAAGGGTCAATGGATTTGAACACTCTCAAGTCCACCTTTTTATTAAAGACCCAATTTTACCCGGAGTATGACGGGAATGATCATATGTTGAAAAAAGATTTCTACCGAACCTTGAATGATAACTATCAAGAAAGGATTAGTAGGAATTTGGCGAAGACTTTTGATGAGCTATTTGATATCGCTAAGGGTTTTGAGTCACTTGCTCCAAGAAAGAGTGACTTCACCTTTGGCAAACGAAAATTTGAAGCTACTAGCCACTCGAACAAGAAGAGCAAGAGTGTGACCGAGAGCGTCGGTAGTGTGAAAAAGGGGGCTTCTAAGAGTTTTGGACCCACGTGCTACAATTGTGGTCGACAAGGGCACTTGGCCCGTGATTGTACGAACTCATATTCCAATAAAATCTTTTGTTTTAATTGTAACAAAGAAGGGCACAAGAGGCCGGAGTGTCCCGAATTGCGCAATGATAATGTTAAGCGGCTAGATAAGGCGGCGGGTACGGCTAGGGGTCGCAATTATTTGATGACCAAATGAGGAAGCCAAGCAATCTAACGAAGTTGTCTCAGGTACTTTCATGGTTAATTCTAATCCGGCAAGGATACTCTTTGATAGTGATGCAAACTTGTCGTTTGTGTCACCGAAATTTGTGCCTAAACTTAATAAACCGTTAGCTAAGTTAAGTCGTTCGATAGAAGTCAAAATAGCGGATAGCAAGACGGTGCTAGTGGTTGATGTGTGTAAAAATTGTAATGTTGTGTTTGGTGCCGAAAACTTTAAAATCGATCTCATCCCGATGACTTTGGGTGATTTTGATATCATTGTTGGTATAGATTGGCTCGATCATAATAGAGCCGATATTGCATGCCATGAAAAATCTATTCGAGTGAAGACCCCTAGTGGGGGAGAGTTAATTTTTCATGGTGATAAGCGGAGAAGACTTGTGCCGATATGCACTTTTGCACGGGCACGTCGTTTCCTTGTTAGTGGTGGCATTGCTTTTCTTGCCCATGCTGTTGATACTCGTGATGAGTCACCACCCATTCGTGAAATACCGGTGGTTAATGAATTTGAAGACGTTTTTTCGGATGAGTTACCGGGTGTTCCAGCGGAAAGACAAGTTGAATTTCGCATTGAGTTGGTTCCGGGGGCTACCCCCATTGCTAAGACTCCTTATCATTTAGCGCTGACGGAAATGCAAGAGTTGTTAAATCAAACCCAAGAGTTACTTGAAAAGGGTTTCATTCCACCGAGTGCTTTGCCATGGGGCGCTCCGGTTTTATTCATAAAGAAGAAGGATGGTAGTATGCGGATGTGCATCGATTATATGGAGTTGAACAAAGTGACGATCAAGAATCGTTATCCATTACCTCAGATTGACGATTTGTTTGACCAACTTCAAGGTACAACGTATTTCTCTAAAATCGACCTACGGTCCGGCTATCACCAAATGCGGGTCCGTGAGGAAGATATCGAGAAAACGGCTTTTTAAACGTGTTATGGGCATTTTGAATTCGTAGTTATGCCTTTTGGTCTTACGAATGCACCAGCGACATTCATGGATCTTATGAACCGAGTGTGCCAACCTATGTTGGACAAGTCGGTAATTGTGTTCATCGACGACATACTTGTCTATTCGAAGAGTATGAAGGAACATGAACATCATTTGCGGTGTGTGTTAAAGATATTGCGAAAGGAGAAGTTGTATGCTAAATTCTCCAAATGTGAATTTTGGCTAAGGGAAGTTCAATTTCTTGGCCACATTGTGAACAAAGATGGCATTCAAATAGATTCGGGGAAGATAGAGATGGTGAAGAGTTGGGGGCGACCGACTACGCCTACGGAAATCCGAAGTTTTCTCGGATTGGCCGGTTATTATCGTCGGTTTATCCAAGACTTTTCTAAGATCGCTTCTCCATTGACGAAATTGACGAGAAAGAACGCGAGATTTAATTGGGAGAACGAGCAAGAAATTGCTTTTCAATTGTTAAAAGAGAAGTTATGTCAAGCTCCGATGTTAGTATTGCCGGAAGGGGTGGAAGACATGACGGTTTATTGTGATGCTTCTCTAAATGGGCTCGGGTGTGTTCTAATGCAAAGGGGTAAAGTCATCACTTATACCTCTCGACAATTAAAGGAACACGAAACAAGATATCCGACTCATGATCTTGAGTTGGCGGCGGTTGTGCATGCGTTAAAAATTTGGCGCCATTACTTGTATGGTGTCAAGTGTACTATTTATTCGGATCACAAGAGTTTGAAACATCTTTTTGATCAAAGAGATTTAAATTATCGTCAACGTAGATGGATAGATGTGGTGAAAGACTATGATTATGAAATACTTTATCATCCGGGTAAGGCGAATGTGGTCGCAGATGCGTTAAGTCGAAAGAGTCAACATCCGGCGATACGAGTAGGATCGTTACGCATGATTATTACTAACGATTTTCTTGTAAAACTTGGCGAGACTCAAATCGAAGCTTTTGTTAACAATAAGCATGAGGAACGAATCGTGGGACAAACGGAGTCTATTACCTTAGGTCCGCATGGTTTGTTATTTTTCAAGGAAGAATGTGGGTGCCTAAAATTAGTGATCATCGACGAGTGCTACTTGATGAAGCACATAAGTTAAAGTATTCCATTCACCCGGGCTCGACGAAAATGTATCTTGATTTGAGGAAGGAGTATTGGTGGCCGAGCATGAAACGTGAAGTTGTTAAGTATGTCGAGCAATACGTCACGTGTTTGCAAGTTAAAGCCGAACATCAAAAGCCGTATGGTAAGTTACAACCGTTAGAAATCCCGAAATGGAAATGGGAGCACATTACCATGGATTTCATTACAAAGTTACCAAAGACGGCGAGAACCCAATTTGATTCGATTTGGGTGATAGTTGATCGATTGACGAAAAGTGCCTTGTTTCTTACCATTCAGGAAGCGATATCGTCTGAGACCTTGGCAAAGTTGTTCATCAAGGAAGTGATATCGAGACACGGGGTTCCTATATCCATTATTTCAGATCGAGATACCCGTTTTACATCTCGGTTTTGGGAAAAGTTTCATGAAGATATGGGTACACAATTGAAATTGAGCACGGCGTATCATCCTCAAACGGACGGTCAAACCGAACGTACGAATCAAACCTTGGAGGATATGTTACTGGCGTGTATTATTGATTTCGGTGGTAGTTGGGATGAGCACTTACCTTTGGTGGAATTCTTGTACAATAATAGTCATCATACTAGTATCGGGATGCCACCTTACGAGATGCTCTTTGGGAGTAAAAGTCGAACCCCGATTTGTTGGGGTGAAGTGGGCCAAAGAGAAATCGGGAATACCGATTTGGTTTTGGAGACGAATAGCAAGATTGATATGATTCGGGATCATTTGAAAAAGGCGCAAGATAGACAAAAGTCGTATGCCGACAAGCGTAGACGAATGATCGAATTTCAAGAAGCTGATATGGTGATGCTTAAAGTTTCGCCATGAAAAGGTGTTATTCGGTTTCGAAAATGGGGAAAGTTAGCTCCTCGGTTTATTGGTCCTTTTAAAATTTTAGCTCGTGTTGGTGAAGTTGCGTATCGTTTGAAATTACCCGAAGAGCTTGCGGGGATCCATAATACATTTCATGTTTCCTATCTCCGTAAGTATCTTGCGAATGATTCTTCTTGGGTGCCATTAGACGAGATCGAGCTAAACAATAAGTTAGAGTATATTGAGGAGCCGATTGCTATACTCGATGAGAAAGTCAAAAGGATGAGAAATAAAGAGGTAAGAACTTTTAAAGTTCAATGGCGTCGTAGTAAAGGTTCTGAGTTTAGTTGGGAGCCCGAAGAATTTGTGTTGGTTTATCTTCCCTCTTGTCATGCGGCTTGGATCGCGAGGACGCGCTCCGATTTTAGTGGGGGAGAGTTGTAAGACCCTAATATTATTGTACAGAGCTGTAAATAGAGTACCTGAAGCGTGGGTGACGTTGTGTATTAAAACTGAGGTCAGAAGCAGAACTGGGCAAAGTGCGCTCAGCGCACACCTATTGGTGCGCGTGGCGCACTGTCCACTGTAGCCGGTTTCTGCTTGTTTTAATCAGATATTTTGATGGGCTTTTTGGTAATTTCACTTGGGGACGAGTTAAAGGCTATCTGACCAGTTTGGGGTGAGTCATAACTCCATTATCAACAACCTTATCCTTTCCACTTTAATTTTAGAGAGAGAGTGTGATTCTTGTGTGAGAAAGCTCAAGCCAAGGAAGGAGGAGCTAGTATTGGGTCTTAGCTCAAGTTATAAAGTTGTTCATCTAATCACTAGCTACGTTGTGATTGTGGTGGTAAGCTCTAACTTTGATTTCCTTATTTTAATTGATTTAAGGGTTAGGGTATGAGATAGTGATGAACATAAAACCAATATTTAATGATTTTGGGTGTTCTTGAGTAAGATGGAGTCATGAAGACTCAATGGTAACTAACCTAGGGTTTCAAAGTGTTAATTGATGTTTATGAGTCCTAATTGGTTAGTTAATCACTAGTACACCTAGTAAATTAGTAAATGGGTGTTAGATGGGTTAGTGGATGACCCGAAATGGGTGTGTTGACTTTAAATTAGTCAAAGGGCTAATGATTGACCTATTGGGAAATATAGGTATGAAATACCCTAATTGTGTAATAGTTAGTGTTGTTGGACCTTAATCACTAACTTTTAAGTGATTAATGATGGTCTTGACCCTTAAAGGGCGGTTTTGCTGAAAATGAGGCATTTAATGCATTTAAGTCATTAAATGCACATAAGTGAAATTGTTGGTATTTAGTCCAACTAGTTTTGTGTATTGATTGAAGTACTTATTATATTAGGTACTTTGCTTTGAAGCTTGCGGAAGTATAAAACCGTCACCGAATCGTTAAGGTGAGTGGAATGATTATATGCATATGTATGTAATGTATTTATTTGTATGCTATGGTATGAACCAAAGAGCCGGTAGTGCCATAGTATGTACGAGCGTGCTATGATGTGAACCAAAGAGCCGGTAGCGTCATAGTACGTGTGTTGTAGTGTGAACCAAAGAGCCGGTAGCACTACGGCACGAGTTGTTAGAGTGTGAACCAAAGAGCCGGTAGCACTTTAACGCGAGTATGACTCGGGTTGTGATGTGAACCAAAGAGCTGGTAGCATCATAACCGATGCGTATGGTGTGAACCAAAGAGCCGGTAGCACCATGACGCGAGAATGGTTAACCATGGTTGTGTATTGTTTTGTAGCATATTATATTATGTCGATTATATGTTATTGATTACGCTAGTAGTGGTTTGTTGGAGATTATTAGCTTTGTACTTGAGATGGTATGCTAATTGTATTGCTAGCGTGTATGCGGTATATGTGTAAGTGATTGTAAGTAGGTATATTATATATATATGGGTATAATTATTGCATTCACTAAGCTTTGCTTACCCTCTCGTTGTTTATCTTTTTAATAGGCTCCGACGGAGACAAGGGTAAGGGTATTCGTATGGATTAGAGATTCCCGCTTGTTGTTTAGGGGACGCTTTTGGATGTTATAGCTTTTGGAGTTTGACCGAGATTTGGGTAGTTTATGTAACATCCCACATTTTTCCGTTAAATTATTTTAACGCCCGTCTTTTTATTTTAATAATATCCTTCGTAACTGAATTCGTATCCTCCGTTAGCTAACATTCTTAATATTTTTCCGTTATTGGATTTTAACATCCTCCGTTAATACGCGTTTTAAAATATTCCGTTTAGGTAATTCCCGCACCCGACTACAAATGCGAGGGACTAATCTCGCCACTCGGGCAAACTTGGCTAACTAGTAACCCACCATCCACCACCAACCTCCCATTTCTCTCTATCTCTTTTTCTTACTTCCCTTTTTATGCTCTCAAAACCTTCAAACACAAAATCATCATCCAAATTCGATTTAGGGAGCTAGCAACAAAATAAATTACATATTCGTGATCCTCTCTTCATCCTCTTCATTTTGGTACCAACTTCATCTCGTTTGGGTAACATTTCTAAAACTCTAGATTTCTCTAAATTCGTGTTTTTGACTTGAAATGATGTTAGTTAGTGTCTATGGCTCATTGTGATGTCGTGTATGTAATTTGTATGCTCGATCTTGTTATTTGGTGTAACTAGCATGAACACTTGAAATGGGCTAGTTTAATCTTTGATTTTGATTGATTAAATGTTGTTAGATGTTAAACCCATTGTGTTAAAAGTGTTACTAGCATCGTTAGTTTCGTTTTGGTATGTTGGATGATATGAAAACCTTGCGTTAACATGATTATTGATTTTGTGATTCTTAATTAGGGTTTGATGAACCTTAAAATGAACTTTTGATGCATTGAATGCTTGTTAATATTGTTAGTAAGTGTTTAGTTGTAATGTACATTTAATTACCTTCAAAACGGCATATCGTATGTGTAGATTGGACTACCGAATCATGAAATGAAGTTGTAAACTTGAAACTTGGAAAATGAACTCTAAATGATCACTTGACGAGAATTCGGTTATTGTAAATGATAAACTCGATTGATGATATGTGGTTAGTTGTATCCTTTGTCAAAATACCTTCCCGATGATATAGGATACATGTTTTGATTGTTTGCGGGTCATAAATTGGGATTGTTTGAGTTTTGGTTCGTGCATTTCTTTGTTGCAGCAAAACAGGGCCTGGATACAGATCTGGACGCCGTCCAGATTCTTGGATGCCGTCCAGCCCTTCAGACTTGGACGCCGTCCATTCTTTTGGACGCCGTCCAGTACTTCAATACTGGACGCCGTCCAGCCATTTTGGACGCCGTCCAGATGGCCTATCAGGTGCTATCCAATTTGGTCGTTTTTCGATTAATTCTAACTATGCTACGCACCTCCGATTAACATGAAACTTGACTAACATGCTTATATATGATTAAAAACCTCAGAAAAATAGTTCGGGACCCGACCCGACCCGAACGTGTTGACTTTTTCGTTGACTTTGACCCGACCAAGTTTGACTTATAACCAAACTTAACCGAATACTTATGCAATCTCTCTAACTTGCTTCTATACTTGTATCTTGCATGAAACTTGACAATTTGATTCACATGCTACTTAATCGAGTCGTAACGAGCCATAGGACTAATTGAACATCCTTGACCAATCGCGTTTACCATTATTGATACATGATAATGCTAAAAACGAACATATATTTCATAGCATTATTCCTCAAGAAAGACAAGCTTTTAGTTGCAATTGTTCTATTTACAAGTGATATTCGTTTAAATAATAAAAGGTGAAGACAAAAGACAGATTCGACGATTTGAAGACGCAAACGACCAAAAAGCTCAAAAGAACAAAAGATAATCAAAAAGGTTCCAATTATTGATAAGAAACGTCTCAAAATCACAAGAGTACAAGATTCAAAACGCAAAGTACAAGATATTAAATTGTACGCGAGGACGTTCGAAAATCCGGAACCGGGACCAGAGTCAACTCTTAACGCTCGACGCAACGGACTAAAAATTACAAGTTAACTATGTATATAAATATAATATAATATATAATTAATTATATTAATTATATATATATATTATATAAATATATTAAAAACCGTCGGCAGCAGGAAAACTCCAAGGGTGTAAACTGTAAATACCTCTCCGCGACTCGCGGAGTTTTAAGGGTATTTGGCCGCGAGTCGCGGAGCCCCAAAAATCAAGTCTGGCTATAAATCAACCCGAATTCTGATCAAAATTATCATCATTTTTTCTTCTCATTCATACGAAGTAATATATATTTATATTTATAATTTATATTTTAATTTTAATTATAATTCTAATAATAAGGGTATGTTAGCGAATGTTGTAAGGGTGTAAGTCGAAATTCTGCCCGTGTAACGCTACGCTATTTTTAATCATTGTAAGTTATGTTCAACCTTTTTATATTAATGTCTCGTAGCTAAGTTATTATTATGCTTATTTAAAACGAAGTAATCATGATGTTGGGCTAATTACTAAAATTGGGTAATTGGGCTTTGTACCATAATTGGGGTTTGGACAAAAGAACGACACTTGTGGAAACTAGACTATGGGCTATTAATGGGCTTTATATTTGTTTAACTAAATGAAAGTTTGTTAATGTTAATATAAAGATTTACAATTGGGCGTCCCTATAAATTACCATATACACTCGATCGGACACGATGGGCGGGGTATTTATATGTACGAATAATCGTTCATTTAACCGGACACGGGAATGGATTAATAGCCACTAGAATAATTAAAACAGGGGTGAAATTACATTCAAGGGTAATTGGTGTAATTGTTAACAAAGTAGTAAAACCTTGGTTTACACGCAGTCGATAACCTGGTGTATTCATTAAACAAAGTATTAAAACCTTGTTACAATTCGAATCCCCAATTAGTTGGAATATTTATCTTCGGGTATAATAATAATTTGACAAGGACACTTGCAATTTATATTTATGACTGATGGACTGTTATGGACGAAAACCAGACGGACTTATTGAATAATCCAGGACAAAGGACAATTAACCCATGGGCATAAAACTAAAATCAACACGTCAAACATCATGATTACGGAAGTTTAAATAAGCATAATTCTTTTATTTCATATTTAATTTCCTTTATTTTATATTTAATTGCACTTCTAATTATCGCACTTTTATTTATTGTTATTTTATTTAATCGCACTTTTAATTATCGCAATTTAATTTTATCGCATTTTTATTATTCGCAATTTCATTATCGTTATTTACTTTACGCTTTAATTTAAAGTCTTGTATTTATTTTATATTTTACATTAGGTTTTAACTGCGACTAAAAGTTTTAAAATCGACAAACCGGTCATTAAACGGTAAAAACCCCCCTTTATAATAATAATATTACTTATATATATATTTGTATTTTTATAAAAGTAAACTAATATAGCGTTGAGCTTTGTTTAAAGATTTCCCTGTGGAACGAACCGGACTTACTAAAAACTACACTACTGTACGATTAGGTACACTGCCTATAAGTGTTGTAGCAAGGTTTAAGTATATCCATTCTATAAATAAATAAATATCTTGTGTAAAATTGTATCGTATTTAATAGTATTTTCCTAGTAAAATAATAACTATTTTATATACACCTCGTTGCACATCAAGTATTTTTGGCGCCGCTGCCGGGGACATCTTAAAAACCGGAAGCGCAACGCTAATATAAAAAAAAAAAAACAAGATTTTTAGTTACTTTTATTAAAAATTTGCTTTTGTAGAAATACGTTTTAATTATTCAAAAATATAAAAAACAAAAATATAAGCATTTTTAAGATTTTGTTAAATATTTAAGTTTTATAAGTTTCTTTATTTTTATTTTAATTTATAAAAATATAAGTTTTAATTTTAATATCTTTTATTTAATTAAAAAAAAACAGAAAACAAAATAAAAAAAAAAAAAGAAAAACGCGTAAAAAGTAAGTCCTGTCAACTGAATTCCTGAACCCCGCGACTCGCGGGGTTTTCCTCTTTATTTGCCGCGACTCGCGGAGACCCTCTGACACACGGACAAAAACCCTAATCACGGGTTATTTTTAATTATTATTAATTATTAAACCTAATTTTAATTATTATTATTATTATTATTATTAATTTTAGTTTTATTTTTACTTTTTACTTTATATTTATGTATTTAGTTTTAATTAGTTTTTATTAAATTATAAAATTAATAGTTTTATTAAATAAATAATATAAAAATAATATTTTTTATAAAAATTGTACTTTTTACAACTTTTTGTATATTTTTATATTTTGTACCTTTTTAATCGTTGTAGCATAATATTTGTATTTTTTAGCTCATATTTAATTTTAAACTTAGTTTTTGCTATAGTTATTTTTAGGCTTTGCCGTAGAATTCCTTAAGTGCTTTTTCTTTAGACTAAGATTTAGGTGCTTTAGAATTTTGCGACGCCTTTTTAAGTTTTAGTTTCTTTTTAAGTTATTTCCATTTGGGATTTAGTTTTTCCTGTAAGCTTTAATATTTTTTTTTGACCTTTTACTATGTATCAATTATCATTCCAATTAGTAATTTCAATTTGCGATTATAATTTTAAGTTAGTTGTAGTAATAAGGTTAAATTAGTTAAGTATTTTTAAGTTGTTATAAGTTTCTTTTATTTTTCCGTCACCTTTTATTTTTCAACCATTTTTCTTTTTCGACATTTTTCGACGCGCAATCTTTTTCTCTCTTATTTCTCGCTATTCTAGTTTTAGGACTTAGAATTTTTTCTACTTCTTATCTAAATTTCTTAAAATTACGAAAATTTATTTTAAGTGGTTAAATTGATAGACATCAAAATTTTCTGGTTCGTAGTAATAGTTGGATTTGTACGTGGACCGGGTTATTGGAGCCAAACAGTCCTCAATTATATTGAGACCAAACGAATCCTGCCCCTCTGCTGCATCTTTTGGCTATTCGAAACGTGGGCAAAATCAGAAAAGTCTATTGATTGGATAACTTATTATAATTTTTCTTTCCTTTTTAAAAACTAATAGGATATTCAGTGAATGCACCGAGCAAGACGTTCATCACCTTTTGTACGTTCACCACCTGTAACTCGATCAAGACATCGTTTAACAAATATAACCGCCGTTGATTTTTCTTTAGAATCGTCATCCAGTCGACCAAGTACTTCAGTTCAAATTTCCGATAATCCATTTTTTGAACCCGACCTCACAATTGAGAATCCAGAAAATATTCAGGAACGGTTCGTAGATCCTGAACCATTAAACTTTCCTCCGGAACCACCAATCATTCAAACAGAGATTGTTGAGGAACGAACTATTAAATCAGAACCATCTAGTGATACCGAGTCAACAAATTCAATTATGGAGAATCTGGAACCTTTAAGTATGGAAGACCGAATGAGAGCTAAACGCACTGGCCAAGGTCACGCAATTACTCATCAAGACATTAATGCGCCAGATTATGAAATCAAAGGACAAATTCTACACATGGTGACTAATCAATGCCAATTTAGTGGTGCGCCGAAGGAAGATCCAAATGAACATCTACGTACCTTTAATAGGATCTGCACACTATTTAAAATACGAGAAGTGGAGGATGAACAGATATATCTCATGTTATTTCCCTGGACTTTAAAGGGAGAAGCCAAAGATTGGTTGGAATCGTTACCTGAAGGGGCGATCGATACATGGGACGTTTTAATTGATAAATTTCTTAAACAATTCTTTCCTGCATCTAAAGCCGTAAGACTTCAAGCAGAAATTGTTACGTTCACACAGAAACCAAATGAAACTCTATATGAGGCGTGGACAAGATATGGAAAGTTATTACGAGGATGTCCGCAACATGGTTTAGACACCTGTCAAATAGTACAAATATTCTACCAAGGATGCGACATCACTACAAGAAAAGACATAGATATAGCAGCTGGTGGTTCGATTATGAAGAAAACCGAAACTGATGCTTACAAAATTATTGATAATACTGCTTCCCACTCACATGAGTGGCACCAAGAAAAAGACATCATTAGATCATCTAAAGCAGCTAGAGCCGATTCTAGCCATGACTTAGATTCCATTTCCGCAAAGATAGATGCTTTCGAGAGACGAATGGAAAAGATGACTAAAGATATTCATGCTATACGAATTAGTTGTGAGCAGTGTGGAGGACCACATTTGACAAAAGATTGTCTCAATATTGAATTAACAATGGAACAAAGAGAGAATATTTCATACATAAACCAAAGGCCTGGAAATAATTATCAGAATAATTATCAACCGCCAAGACCGATTTACAATCAAAACCAGAATTATAACCGAAATATTCCATACAACAACCAACAAGGTCCTAGCAATCAACAAGTATCCAATAATACTTATAATCAGCAAAGACCGAATTTTCAAAACAAACCACCACAACAAACTGATGATAAAAAGCCGAATTTAGAAGATATGATGACGAAGCTAGTTGAAACTCAAACGCAGTTTTTCACATCTCAGAAACAAACCAATGAACAAAATGCTCAAGCATTTAGAAATCAACAAGCTTCTATTCAAAATCTGGAACAAGAAGTGAGTAACCTAGCAAGGTTAATAGGTGAAAGAAAACCGGGAAGTTTACCAAGCGATACAAACGCTAACCCCCGGAATGAAACAGCTAAAGCTATTACCACAAGAAGTGGTACAACACTTAAACCACCTGAAATACCTGTAACTTCTGATGAAACTATTCCTACTCCACAAGAACCACAACCCGATCAAGATAAGGAAAAAGAACCGGTAGTTGAAAAGGTTAATGAAGATAACACAGTTAAGGATAAACCTTATGTTAAACCATACCAACCACCACTTCCTTACCCGAGTAAAATGAAGAAAGAAAAACTTGAAGCCGAGCAATCCAAATTCTTGGATATGTTTAAACAGATAAATGTAAATCTTCCTTTCATTGATGTGATTTCAGGAATGCCAAGGTATGCTAAATTCTTGAAAGATCTAATCACGAATAGAAAGAAAATGGAAGAACTCTCGGCTGTTACTATGAATGCTAATTGTTCAGCAGTGCTGTTGAATAAGATACCAGAAAAACTATCTGATCCAGGAAGTTTCACAATTCCATGTTTTCTGGGTAGTCTTAGTTCAATAGAAGCATTGGCAGACTTAGGTGCTAGTATAAATCTAATGCCATATTCACTATACACTAAACTAGACCTTGGAGAATTGAAACCAACCAGAATAAGCATACAACTAGCCGATAGATCAATAAAATATCCTAGAGGGATAATGGAGAACATGCTAGTTAAAGTTGGTACTTTAGTATTTCCAGTAGATTTTGTTGTTTTGGACATGGAAGAAGATTCTCAAGTTCCTCTCATATTAGGAAGACCATTTTTAAACACGGCTAAAGCAATGATAGACGTGTTCGGTAAGAAACTGACCCTAAGTATAGAGGATGAGAGTGTCACCTTTTCAGTTGATAGAGCAATGCAACAACCACAATCTGCAGATGATACATGTTATTATATTCAAACTATAGATGCACATGCAGAATTATTAGAAGAATTTCCAGAATTACAAGGAACAGGAGAATGTTCTTTAGGAGAAGGTAATGAACCAATTGATGAAGCTGAAATGTTAGCTACACTTATAGCTAATGGATATGAGCCAACAACAGAAGAAATTCAAATGCTAAAAGAAGAAGACAGATATCGATATAAATCATCGATAGAAGAACCTCCGAAATTAGAGTTAAAGCCACTTCCAAACCATTTGGAATACGCTTATTTACATGGTGAATCTGAATTACCTGTAATAATATCGTCTTCTCTTACTGAAAATGAGAAATCACAACTCATTTCTGTGTTGAAAGCTCATAAACCAGCCATTGCATGGAAGATTCATGATATTAAAGGAATAAGTCCTTCGTATTGCACACATAAAATCCTTATGGAAGAAGGTCATAAAACGTATGTGCAACGCCAACGAAGACTAAATCCTAATATGCAAGATGTAGTTAAGAAAGAGATTATTAAACTGCTAGATGCAGGTTTGATATATCCAATCTCTGATAGTCCATGGGTAAGCCCAGTTCAATGCGTGCCAAAGAAGGGTGGCATGACTGTCATCACAAATGAGAAAAATGAGCTTATTCCTACTAGGACTGTAACAGGATGGCGTGTATGTATTGATTATAGAAAATTAAATGACGCCACCAGAAAAGATCACTTTCCCTTACCTTTCATAGATCAAATGTTGGAAAGATTAGCCGGAAATAGTTACTATTGTTTTCTAGATGGATTTTCCGGATATTTTCAAATTCCAATAGCACCCGAAGATCAAGAGAAAACCACATTCACGTGCCCTTATGGTACTTTTGCTTACAAACGCATGCCATTCGGACTTTGTAACGCCCCTGCAACCTTTCAAAGGTGTATGATGGCGATTTTTCACGACATGATAGAAGAATGCATGGAAGTATTCATGGATGACTTTTCAGTCTTCGGTGATACATTTAAATCATGTCTAGTTAATCTGGAACGAATGCTAATTAGATGCGAAAAATCAAATCTAGTACTTAATTGGGAGAAATGCCATTTCATGGTTAAAGAAGGCATCGTTCTTGGACATAAAATTTCAAAAGAAGGAATTGAAGTGGATAGAGCTAAAGTAGATGTAATTGCTAAACTTCCACATCCCACCAATGTTAGAGGAGTTAGGAGTTTTCTAGGGCATGCCGGTTTTTACCGACGTTTCATAAAAGATTTTTCTAAAATTGCCACTCCTATGAATAAACTCCTAGAAAAGGATGCGCCATTCATCTTTTCAGATGAATGTATCAAATCTTTTAATATTCTTAAAGAAAAACTCACTAATGCACCGATCATGATAACACCAAATTGGAATCTACCATTTGAACTAATGTGCGATGCAAGTGATTTTGCAATGGGAGCCGTTTTAGGACAAAGGATTGAAAAACGATTTCAACCTATATATTATGCTAGTAAGACGTTACAAGGAGCACAAACGAACTATACAACTACTGAAAAAGAACTCCTTGCTATTGTCTTTGCTTTTGACAAATTTCGATCATATCTCGTTCTAGCAAAAACGGTGGTCTATACCGACCATTCTGCTCTTAGATACCTATTTTCAAAACAAGATGCTAAACCAAGATTAATCCGTTGGATCTTACTCTTACAAGAGTTTGATATTGAAATCCGAGATAAAAAAGGAGCAGAAAATCTCGCCGCTGATCATCTTTCTCGTCTTGAAAATCCCGAATTAGAAGTTCTGAATGAATCGGCCATACAAGACAACTTTCCTGATGAATATCTATTGAAGATAGATTATAAAGAAATCCCATGGTTTGCAGACTATGCAAACTACTTAGTTTGTGGATTCCTTGAAAAAGGATTATCGTACCAAAGACGAAAGAAATTCTTCAGTGATATAAAACACTATTTCTGGGAAGATCCACATCTGTTTAAAAGTTGTCCCGATGGAATAATACGCCGATGTGTATTTGGAGATGAAGCTAGTAAAATTTTAAACCATTGTCACACAGAACCAACAGGAGGGCATTATGGGCCTCAACTAACAGCAAGAAAAGTTTATGAAGCTGGATTCTATTGGCCTACAATTTACAAAGACTCACACCTTCTTTGCAAATCCTGTGATGCATGTCAAAGAGCCGGAAAAATAAGTCAACGTGATGAAATGCCACAAAATGTCATCCAAGTATGTGAAGTATTTGACATTTGGGGTATTGACTTTATGGGTCCATTTCCAAAATCTCATAATAATCTATATATACTCGTAGCCATTGATTATGTATCTAAATGGGCGGAAGCACAAGCTCTCCCAACTAACGATGCACGAGTTGTAGTCAACTTTTTAAAACGTCTTTTTGCAAGGTTTGGAACACCGAAAGCTTTAATAAGTGATCGGGGTACTCATTTCTGTAATAATCAACTTGAGAAAGTTCTTAAAAGATATGGAGTAACTCATAAAATCTCCACCGCATATCATCCACAAACAAGTGGACAAGTTGAAAATACCAACCGAGCTTTAAAACGTATTCTAGAGAAAACCGTAGGATCAAATCCGAAGGAATGGTCCATTAAATTGGAAGATGCACTCTGGGCTTTTAGAACAGCCTACAAAACTCCAATTGGAACCACACCTTTTAGACTTGTTTATGGAAAAGCGTGTCATCTTCCAGTAGAAATTGAACACAAAGCATTTTGGGCTTTGAAAACATGTAATCTTGATTTACATGAAGCTGGACGTCTACGATTAAGTCAACTAAACAAATTAGAAGAATTAAGACATGAAGCATACGATAATTCGTTAATCTATAAAGAAAGAACGAAGAAATGGCATGATAAAAGAATCAGAAGTTCAAAAGAATTTAAAGAAGGAGACAGAGTTCTTCTTTTCAATTCACGATTCAAGCTATTTCCTGGAAAATTGAAATCAAGATGGTCTGGACCATTCATAGTCAAAAGAGTTTTCCCATACGGAACGATAGAATTAATAAATTCAAATGGGATTGAATTTAAAGTTAATGGTCACAGAGTTAAACATTACATACATGGTCCGATGGAAGTCGACAACGAAGTTAATCACAATTTCGACACCACAGCTAACTAAGTGTGGGGAGAATCAAATCTTTAAAGGATAATATGTATTTCTGTTAGAGTTAGATTGTCTGTTTTCGTGTAGTTCTCGAAAATGGAACACGTATGGTCTTTCCCTAGCAGACCCTAAAGAACTAGTCTTCTCCCCCCATTCTGAATTTTTATTTTTTTAGGTTTTTACAAAATGAAGACTGCCTGTGAATTAAACC
The DNA here is from genome assembly GCF_046630445.1 of Rutidosis leptorrhynchoides. NCBI lineage: Eukaryota > Viridiplantae > Streptophyta > Magnoliopsida > Asterales > Asteraceae > Rutidosis > Rutidosis leptorrhynchoides. Next base: position 128,646,496 of record NC_092334.1, read on the forward strand.
ATGGTCTAATGCTACACGCTTTGATCACTAAACGTAATAATGACATACTCCCGAGTGAAATAGTATCAGTAATCAGAGAAAGAATGGACGGAGTTAGAAAAGGATCCAGATGCGAAGATAATAAGTTACAATTTGGTAAAGGAAAATCAAAATCCGCAGTGAAAAGAAGAGCACGACACCTAGAAAAATGTCACAAATGCGGAAAATGGTCACATGGAGGTAAATGTTCAAATAATCAAACCTATTCAAATACCGAATTTGTTACTTTATGCAGAGACGGACCGTTCATATGTTTAGAAGAAAAGACAATGAATGCTCGAGGTTACGCCTATGCAGCCATGGAAAACCAATTAAACCGACTATCTTATGAATATAATAGATCATATAACTAAGAAATCTATTTCACAGGTATGTCTGTACAGTTTTTATTTTTATTTTTATTTTTAACCTTTTGATAATAAACGCTAATTTGTTCGCTAAAAAGTATTAAATTGGTATTAAATAAAATTAGGTTTGGCGACCGAAATTATTGATATCGTTCAAAAAAAAAATTTATTACATCACTGCGAAATTTAACGTTTATTCTTAAGGTATAAATATCTTTAATCAAATCAACCCAAAATATTTCAAAAATTCGTCATGAGTTAAATTAGGTTTTGGAACCGAAATTACTTTACCGAAAAGAGGGGCGCATATTTTTGATAATATTTGATTGATTAAAGTGGGATAAAAAAAGACAAAAAGATTTTTAATTTTATTTTTACTATGTTTTTAAAATTAATATTTAAATCTTAAATTAATATTGTAAACTTTGTAAAAACAATATTTTTAAAATTGTAAATATTTGAAAAATTAATATAAGTTTGGTATGAATTTATGAATTTTTAAATTAAGTTTGGTGTGAATTTTTAAGTTTTAAAATATGAAATTTTAATTTTATGCATTTCAAATTTTAAGTTTGGTGTGAATTTTGAATTTTTAATATTAATTTTGAATTTTATATTTAAGTTGTGTGAATTTAAAAACAAAAATTTACTTTATCTCATTAAGTTAAGAATATGATTTTTAAAATTCGTCGTAAGTTGAAGACTAGGTCTCTGAACCGAAATTGCTTTACCCGAGGGAGGGACGAGAACTTTTATTATCATTATTTTTAATCTTATTGATTTAAAGTATGCCAAAAACATTGAAAAAACCCAAAAATCTTAGCTTTTAAAACAATCGCTACAAAAAAGACAAATTTTAAAATTTTGTCGAAGGACGGACTAGGACATCGATCCGAAACGACCTCGTCCTAAATAACAAGGGAAACAAAATTTTAAAATTAATTTCTTAATTGTTTTATAAGTTAAGGATTAAAAAAAAAAAAAAAAAAAAAAAAAAAAAAAAAAGGGTAACTCCGCGACTCGCGGAGTTTTCAGTGAAAACCTCCGCGACTCGCGGAGGGACCGAAACACAGAAAAAAAATAAAACAGCTGAATCGATCAGTGAACTCCCACCACCAAAAACACAGAAATTTTCTGCGAAAAAGCACCCGAAAACCCACGAAAATCACCCCCAAAAATCTCAATTTTTAACCGTTAATCACCAAATTTTTTGCTAAAATCATGTTGAGAAGGATGATATCTAAGAATTACTCAAGAAAACAGGTACAATTACACCCCAAATCACCTTTAAATCCGAATTTTAGTGTGTTCTTGAGCATATTTTCATAATTTGAATTTTGTTAATTTTTAGTGTAATTAGTGTTAAATTGTTAGTATATTATGCATGTATAACCTAGATTGATGCTTGTTAACATGATTTGAAGCCAAAAACTTCAAAATCTTTAGAATCTAGGGTTTGTGTTCTTGAGCAATTTGGGGCTTTTTGATATAAACAGGTTATGGCCGATTTTTGTCATGAATTGTTGCTAAATTGAGTAATGTAACATGTCTAGGTAGTTAAATGATCCAAACTTTGAGCCTAAACATGATTTTGAGAATTAAAGTGGACTTTTTCAAGTCCAAAATTCATGAACTTGATTTTTGAAAGATAATGCCATTTGAGACTTGTTTATTTGCTAGTAATGATTATTTTGACATGTTATTTGAGTTGAATGCTTATGAACTTGGCGAAAATTTTCGTATATGCTTATTTGAAAAAGTGTAGATTTGATAAAAATGTGAAAATAAGCTTAAGTTTGATGTAAATTGATAATGTCATTGTAATTATTTTGATTGATGATTTTGCTGACACTAATGCATATTTGGATGCACAAAATTTGTGTTTGATGTGTTTTGCAGAATGAAAGGGGTGAATCTTCATCCCAAGCCCGTCATGCTCCTGCTGAGAACTTGGAACAACAGGAGGTAGATAACTACTACAAGCAGGATGTACCTCATCCAGTCATGACCTTTTCAGATATGCACTTGGAACAGTTGCACCCGAACCTGCGATTTGACAGACTTTGGATAGATTATCCAAAATATCAACGGGGTTTGCATACTCTTCATTCCAAGGTTGTTGAGGTACCGAGGGTCATAGAATGGGGACCCTTGGAAGCTGTAGAATTGGCCGGGCCAATTAGGGAATTACTGGTACGGAGGTATGGTAATTCTTCTTTTAATGACTGGATATGTTTATTCACCATACGCAGACCTGTATATAAAGTATGGTGTGAAGAGTTGTTATGTAGTATAGAGTTGAATGATCGGGTAGCTAGTTTAACCGATCGTTCTTTTATCAGATTTTTGTTAGGCGGTTCGATGCGCCACATGTCTTTACTGGACATGGCTCAGGCTTTACGTATATATACGCCTGAGGAATTAGCGTCTGCCGATTGTAGAGGATTGATACTAAACGGTAGGAAAATAGATGAGAATTTTGATACACACGGTGTGTGGAGTCAAATGACAAGCCACCACCGTTTCAAAGGGGGAAACTACTCTTATTTGGATATAGATAGAGCCGAATTAAGAGTAATACATAGGTTTTTAGCTAATTCGATTACACAAAGGGGTAAAAACAAAGAAAAGGTAAATGAACAAGATTTGTTTTACCATATGTGTATTCGAGACCCACACAGCGCTGTAAGTATACCATATTGTGTGGGTTATTATTTATCAGCTATGGTTCGAGGGATGCGTCCACATAGCATAATAGGAGGTGGTATTTTTATTACTTTGATTGGTGAATATCTCGGTGTGGATATAAGTCGGGGGGGATTATTAGTAGAAGAGCCGGAACCCCGCGACACTATAGGTTTAAATGTATACCATGGTGCAAAAGTTTTGAAGCGGCGAAATAACGCCGCAGTACGATACAATGGTAGACATCCACAGGTAGAGAGAAACCAGGAACAAGGTAATGTAGGAGGGGGGAACCAGATGCAAGAAATGCATAGGTTTATAGCTTCTCAGGAATACGAAAATGCTAGACAGAGAGCATTTGAAGATTGGCAAGTTCATCAGAACTAGATCATAGCGCATTGCCAACATATAGGTAGAAACTATATTCCTACACCGAAACCCGTCTTCCCTCCTTGGTCGATAGAGATGCAGCCACCATATCCTACGTATGACCCTGCCGAAGCATTCTATAGCACTTATGGTTATGCGTGGAACCCCTATTGGTACCAATATCATCCTTAGTTTACTTATTTTTATTTTTATTTTGAAATTTGTAATTATTGATACATTTAATATTTTTGTTAATATTGTAATCATTTTTATAATTATCTAACTTTTATTCTTAGATTTTAATAATTTTTGAATGTGGGGTAATATACCAAACTTCAAAAATATGTATATATGTTTGCAATTTATCTTATGTACATAACAGGGTAAAACAACGCATTTTCAAAGACTGGCATTAAGTTCAGCAAAAGCAAGTAATTTTGACGACAATGATGCAAAATATATGTGAAATAACAACAAGACGGAATGAACAAATGACGTGCACCATTTATCATTCAGCAAACAAACGCCAATATATTTGGAAACTTTGGTAAAAATTTAATCATTTTCACACAAATCACCCTCAATAATTTAAATTGTTACTGATTTCTTGCAAATGAGGGCATTGCAAGATCTTAAGTGTGGGAAGGGATTAAATTCTTTCGGATTTTAAAATTTTTATATTAAACACTTGGTTACCATTAAAAATACTAGTAAAGCAGTAGTTGTATTAGAATCTAGTGCTCTCTGATAAAAAAAAGAACAGCCCTAGTCTTATATACTGACTACCCAATTCTAGTAAAATTTTTCAAAATTTTCAATTAAATGAATTCAAAATCATGTTTATACATATTTATGAACGATAAAACTAGGTTTTAACACCGAAATTATTGTTACCTCAAAAAGGACATAAATTGAGAAACAAACTAAAACGTCAAAATTCATTTAAAATGGAATAGAGGACGATAAAAAGAAAAATAAAAAGCCAAGTGTGGGAAAATTTACCAAGTTATTTTAAACATATGCCACATATATTTGTAACAAATAACTGAAAATACTTTTGCTTTGGACTAAACTAAACTGTTTTACCCGATGAAAGAAAAGAAGAGATGGATCTACACGATGAATCAATTCCATCATTAAAAGGAAGTAAAGTCTTCCGAAAAAGAAACGCGCTTCTTGATTTAGGTCATGAAGTTGTCGTCCAGACCAGCTGTAGGTTGACGAAAAATCTAGAAAAGTCATCACTAAAATCAGCAGGAAATCCACGGACCTCAGCATCAAACAGGGTCGCCAAGTGGTCAGATTTATCCTAACCATGAGAAGGATTTATCTCGTACAATGGGGAGGCACCGTGCAAATTAGCTGGATAAGACTAATGAATCAGATCCCCAGAAAGGATAATCTCCTTAAAGATTAAAAATCAGCTTTTAAGACTGATATTACTCAATCCTAGAGATTGACCTTAAAGATTGAGAATTCAAACTCATGGAATTCAATGATATCTAAACTCGAGCTTAAACGAGAAAATATTTTGATCAAAAATACAAACCGATTTGTTTTCTGAAAACCCTATTTTCAATGCGTTCATTACCATTGAACGTAGAATCCTAGGAATTCACCTGGAATTCATTAGGTCACCTGAACTAAATCGGGTGTCAACCGTAAGAACGGTGGTTGCATAGCATGGTCAAAGACAGGACCTTGTGCCAGACCGACAAATTATAAGGGTGAGCTTTACTATCACTCCTACCAAGGATAGTAATTGCGTCCGACACGTTATAGACCATAATCAAAAGCATGTCACGGGACATTGCCTTAACAGTTGCTTGTTCAACGCTTTCCTTTACAACCGGACGGTAGTTTGCCGAAAGGTAATATACGGAACAAGTAAACTGGACGTGTTGCTTTCCAAATACAAGGTTAGCAAGTGGGTGACACAAAACCGCAAGTTTTGAGCTAAAATTTTCAAATCTGAAACCCACCAAACCCACAAAAATATTTTGCAAACACCGGTAAAGGGTTATTCCGGAAAACTTATCTAGGGTAAAAACTAGATTTAATTTTCAAAAGATCAAATGTTTTCATAAAGATCCAATTTCCTTAATGGATCTAAATTTTTATAGTCATGTGGGACTGTAAACCATATCGTTACTACCATTGTTTATACCGCCGTATAGAAATCACTGATGTACAAAGTGTGAAGAATAAAGAAGTGATTCTAGTATTTCAAGACAATATTGCTTGAGGACAAGCAACGCTCAAGTGTGGGAATATTTGATAATGCTAAAAACGAACATATATTTCATAGCATTATTCCTCAAGAAAGACAAGCTTTTAGTTGCAATTGTTCTATTTACAAGTGATATTCGTTTAAATAATAAAAGGTGAAGACAAAAGACAGATTCGACGATTTGAAGACGCAAACGACCAAAAAGCTCAAAAGAACAAAAGATAATCAAAAAGGTTCCAATTATTGATAAGAAACGTCTCAAAATCACAAGAGTACAAGATTCAAAACGCAAAGTACAAGATATTAAATTGTACGCGAGGACGTTCGAAAATCCGGAACCGGGACCAGAGTCAACTCTTAACGCTCGACGCAACGGACTAAAAATTACAAGTTAACTATGTATATAAATATAATATAATATATAATTAATTATATTAATTATATATATATTATATAAATATATTAAAAACCGTCGGCAGCAGGAAAACTCCAAGGGTGTAAACTGTAAATACCTCTCCGCGACTCGCGGAGTTTTAAGGGTATTTGGCCGCGAGTCGCGGAGCCCCAAAAATCAAGTCTGGCTATAAATCAACCCGAATTCTGATCAAAATTATCATCATTTTTTCTTCTCATTCATACGAAGTAATATATATTTATATTTATAATTTATATTTTAATTTTAATTATAATTCTAATAATAAGGGTATGTTAGCGAATGTTGTAAGGGTGTAAGTCGAAATTCTGCCCGTGTAACGCTACGCTATTTTTAATCATTGTAAGTTATGTTCAACCTTTTTATATTAATGTCTCGTAGCTAAGTTATTATTATGCTTATTTAAAACGAAGTAATCATGATGTTGGGCTAATTACTAAAATTGGGTAATTGGGCTTTGTACCATAATTGGGGTTTGGACAAAAGAACGACACTTGTGGAAACTAGACTATGGGCTATTAATGGGCTTTATATTTGTTTAACTAAATGAAAGTTTGTTAATGTTAATATAAAGATTTACAATTGGGCGTCCCTATAAATTACCATATACACTCGATCGGACACGATGGGCGGGGTATTTATATGTACGAATAATCGTTCATTTAACCGGACACGGGAATGGATTAATAGCCACTAGAATAATTAAAACAGGGGTGAAATTACATTCAAGGGTAATTGGTGTAATTGTTAACAAAGTAGTAAAACCTTGGTTTACACGCAGTCGATAACCTGGTGTATTCATTAAACAAAGTATTAAAACCTTGTTACAATTCGAATCCCCAATTAGTTGGAATATTTATCTTCGGGTATAATAATAATTTGACAAGGACACTTGCAATTTATATTTATGACTGATGGACTGTTATGGACGAAAACCAGACGGACTTATTGAATAATCCAGGACAAAGGACAATTAACCCATGGGCATAAAACTAAAATCAACACGTCAAACATCATGATTACGGAAGTTTAAATAAGCATAATTCTTTTATTTCATATTTAATTTCCTTTATTTTATATTTAATTGCACTTCTAATTATCGCACTTTTATTTATTGTTATTTTATTTAATCGCACTTTTAATTATCGCAATTTAATTTTATCGCATTTTTATTATTCGCAATTTCATTATCGTTATTTACTTTACGCTTTAATTTAAAGTCTTGTATTTATTTTATATTTTACATTAGGTTTTAACTGCGACTAAAAGTTTTAAAATCGACAAACCGGTCATTAAACGGTAAAAACCCCCCTTTATAATAATAATATTACTTATATATATATTTGTATTTTTATAAAAGTAAACTAATATAGCGTTGAGCTTTGTTTAAAGATTTCCCTGTGGAACGAACCGGACTTACTAAAAACTACACTACTGTACGATTAGGTACACTGCCTATAAGTGTTGTAGCAAGGTTTAAGTATATCCATTCTATAAATAAATAAATATCTTGTGTAAAATTGTATCGTATTTAATAGTATTTTCCTAGTAAAATAATAACTATTTTATATACACCTCGTTGCACATCAATACAACTTACTTGTTTAGGTCAAGACTAGCATTGTTCTTTGCACACGTTTACTTGTTGAAGTACTTTATTACTCGTGCACTCAAGGTGAGATCATAGTCCCACTTTTACTCTTTTGAACTTACATTTGGGATGAGAAAACATAAACATTTCTTTTACTAAGTGAACACAAGTACAGGAAAACAACCATTCTACATACGAGTTTAGAACAAAATCCTCAATTCGATTATCATTAGTTACACTTGCCGGGTGTAAGCGAGAACTTATGTTGTATGGATCCATATGGGTTTGACAAACCCTCATTCAGACGGTTCGCTACCGTCTACGAATGAAATATATTTTCGAGAATCAGTGTATATTCTAACACTAAGGTGATGGGGTTCAATGGGAGAAATGTTAAGCATTGATAATTGGGTGCTCGTGAAACAAATTTTGGAATGGTTAACTATTATTTCGATGTTGCAAATCTTGTGGTTCAATCTACTTATTTACTCACTTACTTACTTAAATCTATGATTTCACCAACGTTTTCGTTGACAGATTTCTATGTTTTTCTCAGGTCTTTGAACGATATGTGTTACATGCTTCCGCTCATTATTTTGATACTTGCTTTGGATGTCGAGTATTTATGCATACATGGAGCATCTTTTGGCTACTTTTAAATTGTGTCGCATAGGTTTCATTTGTACTTATAACTTTGTAACGTAACTTTTGGATGAACAATTCTTGTAAACTAGGGAAACAATCTTTACTTTTGCAATGAATGCGACATATTTTGGTCAAACATTATTTTAAAGACTTATGACCACGTAACGGGACCTAAGTAGTCGGCGCCGTCAAATGACGATTTTGTCGGGTCGCTACAGATGGTATCAGAGCTGGTTTAACCTTAGCCGTAAAGGTAGTCACGCGCGCCGGCTGTCAGGCCGGGCACCCGAACGGACTATGCTTTTTGGCGGGTTAATCGTAGAGGGGGTTCTCACAGTGTTACCTGTGACGAAGCATTGGCTCTTACCCCTTGCGATCCCTTGGAATTTGAGGGTTGGCAGTTTGGCAGAAATGCGGGCTGTAAAATCAGTGTCTGAGGTACACTCAGTGGTCACCAAGCGGTTAGATGGAAAGGCACTGGGTGGGTTTCTACCCCATCTGTCGCTACAGATGGTATCAGAGCGTTGGTTGTAGGGATTTAGAGTTCATTGGTGTCAACCCCGAGTCATAGGGTACATTAGTGAGTCTAGACTACAACCGGCATATAGACTTGGAGTAGGAATTACTTGACTACTTGTGCATTTATACTCGATCTCTTCTATTCACATCTAACTCTTATTCTACCTTAATCTCACGTGGTTGATTTGATTGACACGCCACCTTGACTATATGAAATGATGTCGAATGCACATATGAATCAGGGTAATATATTTTCCGGGATTATATTACGGTGACTCATATGAACATTCCGACATTATGACATAAAGAATTTAAGGCGAGTCAAGGAAAAATTTCCTCTTTATCTTGATTTCCATATCACGATTAGTATTATTGATAATACTAAACAACGGTATTCTTGTGTCATGAAGGAACAATGGCTCACCAAGGTCAACCCAATACTCCTTCCGAAACTCTCGAACAAGCTCTTCAACGAATGATAACCACTGCCGTGGGTGCGGCAGTGGCCGATCACTTTTCCAACAACAATAATCATGGAGCTGGTAATTCAAACGAGGGGTGCTCCTACAAGAACTTCATGGGGTGCAAACCTCCCACTTTCGATGGAACCGAGGGACCGGTTGCTCTCACCAGATGGTTTGAACAAACGGAAGCCGTTTTTAACATAAGCGGTTGTCGGGACCAAGATAAGGTCAAGTTTTCCACCCTCACTCTCACCGGTATTGCTCTCTCATGGTGGAACACGTATGTACAATCAGTGGGTATCGATGAAGCCCACACACTCTCTTGGACTGAATTAAGAGAAAGAATGATCACCGAATACTTTCCGCGCGACGAGACTCGAAGGCTCGAACAGGGGCTAAGAAATTTACAAACGGTCCGGAATGACCTCGAAGCTTATAATCAACGGTTTGCTGAACTAGTCTTAATGTGTCCAAACCTCATGACTCTCGAGTCCCTAAGAGTTGAACTTTACATGGATGGCCTTCCGAAGAGCATTCAACACAGGGTAATGTCATCCAAACCCGCCAACCTACAAGAGGCTTTAACGATGGCTCGCCAATCTATAGAAACGGTGGATGAAATTGAAGCACCGGCACCAACGGCCGAGGACCAACCGGGTAACAACAAAATAAAATGGGAAGCCTCTCAATCCAGCAACTACAACAGCAACAACCTTGCCAAGGAACCTTTCACCTCCGTCGGTAAGAAAAATTATGCTGGAACTCGACCTTTTTACAACAAATGCCACAAGCATCACTTTGGTGAATGTGGCAAGCTAATTTGCTACCGGTGCCAGGGAAGTGGTCATATTGCCAAATATTGTGGAAGTACCGCCCCCGTCAGTCAAAAGGGACCGAACACACAAAAGCCGGGTGTTTGTTTCGAATGTGGCCAACCGGGTCATTTTAGGAATGCATGTCCAACGAAGAAATCCAACCCCAACACACGCGGCCGAACTTCCAACATTAGCACCGAGGATGCTCGAGACGACATGAACTAGTCACGGGTACGTTTCTTCTTAACAACTCCTATACTTCATGTTTATTCGATTCGGATGTCGATAAATGCTTTGTATCCAAGGCTTTGGAGCCTACTATTTGCACTCCACCACCCCCTAGATATTACTTAGGCCATTCAAGTGACCAACAGAAAACTATTGCGTACCGACAAATTTATCGGAGAGTGTACGTCAAACTTATTGGGTAGGTAATTTGAACTTTGATTTGACATCTATAGAACTAGGGAGCCCAAAACCTATACGTTAGGAAGGGAATGTTTTCCCCACATATATGTGATTTTAGTGAACTAAATAATTTCCGTTTAAGAACCGATATCCTCTTCCCCGTATCAACAACCTCTTGAACCGTTACACGGATCTCGCGTATATTCTAAAATCGACCTTCATTCTGGTTATCATCAATTGAGGGTTAAGGGAGAAGATGTCTCCTAAACCGCTTTCCGAACTCGCTACGATAGTTATGAATTTCTTTTAGTGCCGTTCAGTTTATCTAAGGCTTCGCCCGTATTCATAGACCTCCGGAACCGCGTATGCAAACTTATCTAGACAAATCCGTTACCGTACTTATAATTGATGTTTTAAGCTATTCAAGCAGAAAGGAAAAACGAACAACGTCTCCGTTTTACGCTCGAACTCTTGAGAAAAGAGCAACTCTATGCCGAATTCTCCAAGTGAGAATTTTGGTTAAACGAAGTCCAAATTCTAAACCATGTTGTTAGTGGTCAAGGTATTACAGTAGATCTCGCAAAAAAAAAAAAAAAAAAAATTTAATTAATTAATTAATTTTGGAGAAACCCTCACGACTCCGACTTGTATTCGTAAAATTTTGGATCTCGCGATTATTACCAAAGATTAATTTCTGATTTTTCCTGTATCGCTCGTCCTTTAACCTCGTTAACGTACTAAGGGAAAGAATTAAACATTTTCCGTGTCCGGACTTTGAACGTGATTTTTCACACCAACCTTACTAGATAAATTCGTGTGGCACAAAATGGAACTCAAATATAGAAATACTTCTACGTGAACGCCTGACAGGCAACCCCTCTCGACTCGAAATCAAGGAAGCTGAAATTCGTTATTTTACACGGAGAATTTGAATACTTATTTATGGATCCGATCAATCTTCTCGTCATCGCGTACCACGATACATAGCTCTGCTATTTCACTATTACCGTCTGATATTACTGGGACCAAAGATAACACACAATCCAAGGATACCCCTTTCTTCTTTGACTTAACGTCCTTGTGCTTCTATTATACGGCCAACTACTACTCAACCTCGAGCTATACAACTACGTGTACTATCTCGTTTCCCACCAAGTCTCAACATTTGGCCACTAGATGCGCGATATGGCTACCTCAAAATGTGAACGCATCCTATTCTAAGTTCTCATTTCACTCCTATCTTTTCGCTCGTACTTCCGTATACGGAAACCTTTTTATATAATTTCTCAATGGAGAGAGAGACTCTTCACGTGTTACTAGTATTCGCCACGAGGGTGACTAGCCCTTACGAACATTTTTCAGTAGCCGACAAGAAATCTGTTCCAACAAACGCTTTCGAACCCTAACTAACTTGTCCAAGTATATCTTAAGAAATTATATTCCAACACGGTGTATCATTGTCAATTATCCCGGATCGAAAATACTCGTTACACATCTTGTTTACAAGAAGCCTTCGGAACACGTTTAGACGTGAGTACTGCGTATCTTCCACAAACAGACGAGCTAAGCAAACGAACAATTTACATATTGGAAAGACATGTTACAAACTTGTATTGTCGCCTTTAGTTGATCCCTCTTACAACAGTAGTTACCACTCGCGTGTTAACGCGCACTTTTCGAAACTTTATATAGCCACAAATGTTGTTCTCCTATTCGTTGGACCGAAGTAGGTGACAAGCAAATCATTAGATCCGAAATCATTCAAGAAATAACCTTTGAGATAGTTCAAGTCCGAGAAGGGCTCAAGACGACCCGTGGTCGCCAAAGGAGTTATACCAATGTTAGATGAAAATCTCTCAAATTTAAAGTCAGTAACCGTGTAATATTGAAAACAACACCTTGGAAAGGTGTAATCTGTTTCGGGAAATCGAGGAAATTTATATCCGCAATATTGATCCTTTTGAAATCTAGGGGCGTATTGGAACCGCTTCCTACCGTTTAGAACTTCCGACTTAATTAAGTTTCCGTTTACCTTACGTTGTATGTAACAAACTTAGATACGTGTCCTGCGGAACAGGAACGTGCTATCCTTCTAGATAAACTTACTATTGATGACAACTCCTCTTCGTAGAAAGACCGGTTGAAATTGTGGATTGTAAAACCAAGCCTTAATACAACATAAAACCCCGACTGTCCAAATTCGTGGGAATGCCCAAGGACGTATCTTCACTTATTCATAGCATTGACAATGCAAGGTCTCAAGGAAGAGACATCGACTATTACTTCCAACTAAATTTCGGGACGAAATTTCTTTTAAGGTGTGGGTAATGTAACATCCCGCATTTTTTCGTTAAATTATTTTAACGCCCGTCTTTTTATTTTAATAATATCCTTCGTAACTGAATTTGTATCCTCCGTTAGCTAACATTCTTAATATTTTTTCGTTATTGAATTTTAACATCCTCCGTTAATACGCGTTTTAAAATATTCCGTTTAGGTAATTCCCGCACCCGACTACAAACGCGAGGGACTAATCTCGCCACTCGGGCAAACTTGGCTAACTAGTAACCCACCATCCACCACCAACCTCCCATTTCTCTCTATCTCTTTTTCTTACTTCCCTTTTTATTCTCTCAAAACCTTCAAACACAAAATCATCATCCAAATTCGATTTAGGGAGCTAGCAACCAAATAAATTACATATTCGTGATCCTCTCTTCATCCTCTTCATTTTGGTACCAACTTCATCTCGTTTGGGTAATATTTCTAAAACTCTAGATTTCTCTAAATTCGTGTTTTTGACTTGAAATGATGTTAGTTAGTGTCTATGGCTCATTGTGATGTCGTGTATGTAATTTGTATGCTCGATCTTGTTATTTGGTGTAACTAGCATGAACACTTGAAATGGGTTAGTTTAATCTTTGATTTTGATTGATTAAATGTTGTTAGATGTTAAACCCATTGTGTTAAAAGTGTTACTAGCATCGTTAGTTTCGTTTTGGTATGTTGGATGATATGAAAACCTTGCGTTAACATGATTATTGATTTTGTGATTCTTAATTAGGGTTTGATGAACCTTAAAATGAACTTTTGATGCATTGAATGCTTGTTAATGTTGTTAGTAAGTGTTTAGTTGCAATGTACGTTTAATTACCTTCGAAACGGCATATCGTATGTGTAGATTGGACTATCGAATCATGAAATGAAGTTGTGAACTTGAAACTTGGAAAACGAACTCTAAATGATCACTTGACGAGAATTCGGTTATTGTAAATGATAAACTCGATTGATGATATGTGGTTAGTTGTATCCTTTGTCAAAATACCTTCCCGATGATATAGGATACATGTTTTGATTGTTTGCGGGTCATAAATTGGGATTGTTTGAGTTTTGGTTCGTGCATTTCTTTGTTGCAGCAAAACAGGGCCTGGATATAGATCTGGACGCCGTCCAGATTCTTGGACGCCGTCCAGCCCTTCAGAATTGGATGCCGTCCAGTCTTTTGGATGCCGTCCAGTACTTCAATACTGGACGCCGTCCAGCCATTTTGGACGCCGTCAAGATGGCCTATCAGGTGCTGTCCAATTTGGTCGTTTTTCGATTAATTATAACTATGCTACGCACCTCCGATTAACATGAAACTTGACTAACATGCTTATATATGATTAGAAACCTCAGAAAAATAGTTCGGGACCCGACCCGAACGTGTTGACTTTTTCGTTGACTTTGACCCGACCAAGTTTGACTTATAGCCAAACTTAACCGAATACTTATGCAATCTCTCTAACTTGCTTCTATACTTGTATCTTGCATGAAACTTGACAATTTGATTCACATGCTACTTAATCGAGTCGTAACGAGCCATAGGACTAATTGAACATCCTTGACCAATCGCGTTTACCATTATTGATACAACTTACTTGTTTAGGTCAAGACTAGCATTGTTCTTTGCACACGTTTACTTGTTGAAGTACTTTATTACTCGTGCACTCAAGGTGAGATCATAGTCCCACTTTTACTCTTTTGAACTTACATTTGGGATGAGAAAACATAAACATTTCTTTTACTAAGTGAACACAAGTACAGGAAAACAACCATTCTACATACGAGTTTAGAACAAAATCCTTAATTCGATTATCATTAGTTACACTTGCTGGGTGTAAGCGAGAACTTATGTTGTATGGATCCATATGGGTTTGACAAACCCTCATTCAGACGGTTCGCTACCGTCTACGAATGAAATATATTTTCGAGAATCAGTGTATGTTCTAACACTAAGGTGATGGGGTTCAATGGGAGAAATGTTAAGCATTGATAATTGGGTGCTCGTGAAACAAATTTTGGAATGGTTAACTATTATTTCGATGTTGCAAATCTTGTGGTTCAATCTACTTATTTACTCACTTACTTACTTAAACCTATGATTTCACCAACGTTTTCGTTGACAGATTTCTATGTTTTTCTCAGGTCTTTGAACGATATGTGTTACATGCTTCCGCTCATTATTTTGATACTTGCTTTGGATGTCTCAGTATTTATGCATACATGGAGCATCTTTTGGCTACTTTTAAATTGTGTCGCATAGGTTTCATTTGTACTTATAACTTTGTAACGTAACTTTTGGATGAACAATTCTTGTAAACTATGGAACAATCTTTACTTTTGCAATGAATGCGACATATTTTGGTCAAACGTTATTTTAAAGACTTATGACCACGTAACGGGACCTAAGTAGTCGGCGCCGTCAAATGACGATTTTGTCAGGTCGCTACAGTTTAACCCCAAACACCATGCTCATAGTGTCGTTTGGAATTTAAACTAGTGTGGTCGAAACTCAAACTTTTGTATGAAACTCGTAAAACGGCCGATGTGGGCCCCGTTTTATAAAACTCATTTTATTATTGAATCGTGTGAGTTTTAACCATTATAACATATTGTAAAAAGCGTTTCGTCTAAATATGTCGGGAAGTGGGAGATCCTTATTTGAAAATGGACAAAACTGGACAGAACTGAAAATACCCTGTGCGCGCCGCGCACCCTGAGGTGGTGCGCATGGCGCACTATTCTGTAATAAAAAGAAAAATTCTTTCGCGTGATCTGTTGGTTATTGGTTTGGGTTGTTATACTTTTACTTTGCATCCATAACTTATGCTATATTTGAACAGCGGCTTTGTAATGACCTTCGTGTCATGTACTTATATTAATGCTTTCTATTCGTAGAAGCACGCTATCTTTTGTAAAACGTTATCCTTCCATGAATGCAAACTTGTTTTAAAACAACATATAGTGTTGTAACCTTGTAATGGACCTATTGTTAATGATCCGTACACGTTAATTTTGTACGGGGCATCACAGTTTGTCCTTAAAATGGAGACAACGATGTCATTTTCAACGGCAGCAAAAGGTCAGTTGTGGTTACAAAACGATAATTGTTGTTTGCCCACCGTGGGTGTTGCAAGTGAAATTTATTTTGTTAAATGTTTGGCGAAAACTAACTCAAATTTACACATTTTATATTTTATCTTGCACACATATTTAGTCAAATTCATTCTATGTTGTTACTTATTGATATCACGTCTGACTTTTTTTCATTTTTTAAATACATGTTACGATACTTGTGTAAATTAGTGAAACTGAAATACACTTTATGAAAAAGTCGAATAATAAAAATTGATATATATATAGATGTTTTTCTGTGGTTGATTTAGCTTCGTTCACAAATTACAATTATAACTAAGAGTATTTTTTCTTTGCTATAAGTCCTATTTATTTATTATCTATATTTATATATGCCGCCCCTTTCTCTCTTTTTAAAGCCTTGTAGACGGATAAAAGAAGATAGTTACAGTGAAGACTCGCGAAGTAGACAGCAAACAAGAGTTTCTCGGCCCTCTATTTCATTTTAATTTTTTGGCCTAAATAATGCTACAAGTCTACAATATTTTAATTTTCCCATTTTCATTAGTAGTATTCATACTAGTTTTTTTTTTTTTTTTAAAGACAATTTTTTTTACTCATACTAATTTGTAACACGCGATTTCTCGGACTTTAAACATCAGCAAATACGTAGTTGGATACATGTTCATCTCCTGTGCAAATACATCAAAGGGAAATTGTGATTGCCTCACACGAGTGATCCATTAACTTGAATTTGTCCTTATACACAAAATTCTTTATGACATAGTAATTATCCTCAACCAAAATTTATTCAAGGTAGTTTTCAAACAATGTTATGATTTAGAATAGAGAATTTGGGGATGAAGAAGATGACGATTGAAGGAACTGTAATTGTTCTCATTAACTTGAAAAATGAAATGAATGTACATCATCTGTATATATATACTATCATCTACCTCTCTAATAGTTACCAACAATTATAACAAACTACTTAACAAATCTTAACTACCACAACAGATTAATTTAGCTACATATATCTACAGTAAGTAAAGAATTTGGAATGCTTGAAGTAAGCTGGAGAGACACAGTCATCTTCTCTTCCTTTTATCAAGTGCACATAATGTGTTGTTGACTTTGATGAGGAGTCAACATTTTGTGATTGCTTTGACTTGGTTGACTGCACTTGTAAATATGATATGCCTTTACCCTCCCCACAAGTTGGCAGTGTGTAAGGATCACACATGCCTAACTTGGATAAACAATTATGAAAAGGCATATTTGGTAAAGGTTTGGTTAGTATATCTGCAGCTTGAGCCCTGGAGGGTATGAACATTGGACGAATGGAACCATCTTTAATTTTATCCCTAACAAAGTGGCAGTCAATTTCAATGTGTTTTGTCCTTGCATGTTAAACAAGGTTAGAAGCTAAAGCTATGGCAGTTTCATTATCACGGAAGATAGTTGTAGGGGTTGAACATGGAATTAAAAGACCTTTCAGAAGACATTTAATCCAGCTTAATTCACATGTACAGTCTGCTAATGATCTGTATTCAGCTTCTGTGGACGATCTTGAGACTACTGATTGCTTTTTAGATTTCCAGGAGATAAGGTTTGAACCCAATAGTACACAGTAACCTGAAATAGATCTTCTGCTAAATTTGTAGTTTGCCCAGTCACTATCACAATATGCTTGAAGTGTAAAGGTGTTGGATTTTGGATAGAAAAGACCTTGTCCTGGACTAAGTTTAATGTACCTTACTACATGTGTGAGAGCTTTCATGTGAGATTGAGTAGGTTGATGTGTGAATTGACTAAGTGTTTGTGCTGCAAATGCAATGTCAAGTCTAGTAATTGTGAGATAAATGAGTTTTCCAACTAGAGTCCTGTATAGTGTGGGATCAGGTAATGGTGGGGCATCATTAAGTTGGAGTGTGTGTTGAGGATCTAGTAGAGTGTTGACAGGTTTTGAGTCAAGTAATCCTGCATGGTCAAGAAGTTCTAGAGCATACTTTCTTTGATTCATATCCATGCCTTTGGAGTTTCTCAAGAATTCAATACCAAGGTAATAATGTAGGGAGCCCAAATCTTTGATGCTGAACTGTTTATGGAGTTGTGCTTTGATGAACTTGATGGTTGTTGGTGTGTTGCCAGTAAGTATGTCATCTACATAGATAACCAGATGTGTGACTTCTTGGTGATGTTGTAGTGTAAACAAAGATGTATCAGCATAGCTTTGATGAAAACCAGTTGAAGTAGAAAAGCAGTCAACTTGGAGAACCATTGTCTGTTGGCTTGCTTCAATCCATAAAGTAACTTCTTGAGCCTGCACACAGTGTTATCATTTATAGGTTTGGAGTAACCTTGTGGAATAGTCATGTATACTTCCTCATGAAGGTCACCATGTAAAAATGTATTGTTCACATCCAGTTATTCAATGTTCCAGTCATTATGTATGGCCATAGTGATGAGTATTCTGACTGTGATCATTTTTGCAACAGGTGCAAAAGTTTCTTTGAAATTCATTCCTTCTTGTTGTGTAAATCCTTTGGCTATTAATCTTGCCTTGAATCTCTCTATGGTTCCATTGGAATTGTATTTAATCCTGTAAACCCACTTACAACCAATTGGTCTTTTGTTAATAGGTAAAGTTGTTAATTCCCATGTTTTATTCTCTTCAAGGGCAAGTATTTCCTTATTCATTGCTTCTTTCCATCTAGGATCTTTGGATGCCTGTTTGTAATTTAGTGGTTCAGATTCAGAATTGATGGAGTTTAGGAGATGATAGGTGGTTGGTGATTGAATATTTTGGTAGTTTAGGTAGTTGGAGAGGAGAAACTTGGATTGAATAGAGTTGACCCTACTGTGTGGAAGATGATATTGATAATCTTGAAGCTTGATAGGAATGGATTTGATTCTAGTGGACTTTCTTTGAGGGTGAATAGGAATAGTATTTGAGATAGTGTTTGGAATGGAGGTATTTGTGTTAAGATTCACTTATGCAGTTTCTGAGTTTGATTGTTGAGAGGAAGGAGTGGATTGTTGATTGTTGTTTGAAGAGATTGGATTATCTGTATTTGCATCATTGGTGAGAGGAATTTGATGTGATGAGGGTGAGTTGTGTGTTGTATTTTCTGAAATTGGTGATGGGAGGAATATTGGTGAGGTGGTAGTGGTTGGTTGGGAATTTGGATTATTGTTGATGTGATTAAAGGGGAAAATATTTTCATGAAAGATTACATTTCTGCTTGTGAAGATTTTCTTTGTTTCATTGTCATAGAGTAGGTAACCCTTTTGATGTGCAGGGTATCCTAGGAGTGTGGATGGTATGGATTTGGATGCAAATTTGTCAGATTCAAGTTTGTAGGCATAAATGAGACAACCTATTGTTCTATGGTGATTTAAGTTGGGAGGGGTGTTGTTTAGTATTTCATATGGACTCTTTTGTTGTAAAGTTCTGGTTGGTATTCTGTTTAGGATATAAATGGCAGCTAAGAGACTATATCCCCAAAAGTGAATTGGGAATTTTGCTTGAAAGTGAATAGCTCTTGCCATTTCAAGTAAGTTTCTGTGTTTCCTTTCTACCCTACCATTTTGTTGTGGTGTGTAGGGGCAGGAGATTTGATGTTTAATGCCTTTTTCTTCAAGAAGAGATGTGAGTGAATTGTTAAGAAATTCTGTTCCATTATCAGACCTTAAGCATTTAATATTGGAATTATATTGTGTTTGAACATGATTAAAGAAGATTTTGAAGGTAGAGGTAACATGACATTGTAACGACTCAACCCGTTATCCAACCGAATACGCAGCAATTTTTTTTATATATATGACAGAAGGGTGTGCGGCGCGCTCCACTGCCTGTGCGCGGCGCGCAGAAGGCCTGGTCAGCTTCTGTCCGAAATTTCAAATTTTCAATTAAAGATCTCCCAATTCCCGACACTTTTAGACGAAACGCTTTTCACAACATATAATATTAGATAAAACTAACACGTTCCAATAATAAAACGAGTTTTACAACACCGGGCCCACATCGGCCGTTTTACGACTTTCGTACAAAATACAAGTTTCAATCCCAATTTTCATTTAGACGAGTTAGGACTCTATAACCCAACCCGATACCAAGAGCATAATCTTGGGTACTACCAAATCCTTAATCCGCGTCCGTATATCCAAAAGCTACCCCATCGAGCCCAAGCGCTCCTACGCAACTAGTCTAACAACTAGCTAGCCTTATAACACAATACCTAAAAAAGGTAAACAACGAGAGGGGTAAGCTAACGCTTAGTGAGTGCAATAAGTATACACTTACATATATACTATACCTACTTGCAACCACCTACTCGCATACCGCAAACATGCTAGCAATACAATATTAGCATACGAACTCCAAGTATAAAGCTAATAACCTCCATTACCGCAACTAGCATAAACAATAGCATATACTCCAAAATAATATATTATGCTATACAACAACACATACACAACCATATGGTTAACCATAAATGCGTCATGGTGCTACCGGCTCCGTGGTTCACACCATACGCAATGCTATGACACTACCGGCTCCGTGGTTCACGTCACTACGCATTTGAGTCATAATCTTTTATAGTGCTACCTGCTCCGTGGTTCACACTTCGGTGCTACCGGCTCTGTGGTTCACACCTCGTTTTATAGTGCTACCGGCTCCGTGGTTCACACTTTAATGCTACCAGCTCGGTGGTTCACACTACAACACACGTACCATAATGCTACCGGCTCCGTGGTTCACATCATAGCACACTCGCACATACTATGGCACTACCGGCTCCGTGGTTCATGCAATAGCATACAAATAAATACACTATATACATACATGCATAATTATTCCACTCACCTCGAAATGCCCGCACAAGTCATGTATGTAAACCGCCTCCAAATGCAACCGAGCAAACCTTTACCTATAATACACATATAGGTACAAATACACATAAATAACAATTCTCTAAAAGAGAACTCAACACTCACATCCCAGAGTAGAGGGATCTCACCTTGCTCGTTTGACCCCGCCCATTTATCTCCTAATGAGCTCAACCCAATTGCCACTACGGGTGGTAATTCCGACCCATCAAACAAGTACAATTTAACCTAAATTATACTTGTCACCATTTAAACCAACTTAGGTCTTAACACTAAATTACTACTTAGGTGGTAATCATTTCAAACGCCATTTAACACTTAACAAAAGTGCTTATCATCCAATTAAATCCAAAATTAGAGTCATTACCAAATTTGACCTAATTCAATTCACCCATTTGACATAAGTCCCAAAAACATCGTTAATCACTAACGGCTAGTGATTAACTTTCCAAAACACCATTTAACGCATGAACCAAGCATTTACATACTTGATTCTTCAAATCTTGACTCAAAACTTAGTTTGACACCAAATCAAGGTTAACACCCATCTAGACTAGCAAACATGTTCTTATGAACATCTAAAACATCAACACACTTACAATCTAGTGAATTAACACCCAAACCATGACAAATACTTCCAAATTCATCATCAAACCCTAAACCCACAATAATCGGGTTTACTTACACTAGCAATGCAACAAAAACCCCCAATTTCATGAGAAATGGGGTTTAGAACCCAAACAAGCTCAAACCCTAAACATGAACAACAATCTTAACAATTAAATTCGAAGTTAAAGCTTACCAACACTATCAAAACGTAGCCGTTAACGAGGCGAACAACCTTAACTCTTGCACCTTAGCCCAAATCAACCTCCTTCTTCTCCAAGTGGAGCTTTCCCTCTCTAAAAACTCTTCCTCTCTCTAGGGTTTGAAGATGAGAGAGTTCTGGATGTGAAAGTGATCCATAATTGGATCCAAATCTGCCAATAAGGCTACAGATCCGTCCTCAAGTAAAAAGACCAAAAGGCTCCTCATTTAACTCAAAATAGAAAAATGGCAGAAAACTATCCCAGGTGGGGTGCGCGGCGCGCACCCTTGAATGTGCGCGGCGAGCACAAGGGTCTAAACAGATTCTGAAGTTCAGGGACTGATTCTGACTAATCCTGATTATGATGTAAATTCTGAAAATGCATAAGTGTTAGGTAGACCTTTTGTGGCGCTTTCTGGTGCACACATTTTCTGACACTTTCAGGAACATTTCCTGACGCACAAAATTCAGGGTGTTACAACTCTCCCCCACTTAGATTGGATCACGTCCTCGTGATTCGCACCGAATACTAGAAGTTAAGCACTTCCCCTTTGAACATTCTCGCCTCCAAATGCGGAGACACACATGTAGTAATCACATATCCGACGAAACACAATCAAGGCCGACATCCAATAACATCTTACGTAAATTCTAAGATCTCACCACACACTAATAATCACTAGCGTGCACTACCGCAACAAGCGATAACTCATACACTCAACGTCAAAATACAGAAAACACCATTATCCCTGCAAGTTCTCTCGACTAAAACTCGCAACAAGCTACATCTATAACTACATCACCCAACGCGATCTACTAGGTCCACTACGCCGTGAACCAAGTCTTACATTAATCCAAATCGAGAAGGATTCATGCCGCGTCAAAACTCAGTACTTTCAACGGTCCATAACCGTACCACTCAATGATCGCACATCCGCTTATGTGAAAACATTTGTTTTCCACCCCAGAAAACCCGTGATTCGTAATTTTACAAGTCGATGCCAATGGGGCAATCGACATGCTCCTCCAACTAGTAATTCTTACAGTCACCACGACCGGGTTATTCCTTCAATGAAGAAATTTTGGTATCCCCAAATATTCACACTGGGAACACAAAATTTCCCATCAATCGATCCGCACACGACCACTAGTCTCTGGATTAATCCAGGACGACAATAACACACAACGAGTTGGACAAAACATCAACACTCGACGCAAGGTTTCTCCTCTAAGCCCTACAACACATCTATACAATACGGCTTCCTAGTACTAGCATGGAAAATATTCATGTACTAGAATCCCGCCAACAGCGAATTATCATCACAACAATTCAAAATTCATCACGCAACCCACAAAAATATCCACCAATGCCTGGTGAATCCTTTTTCCTTGACCGTCCGTTTGGGATGGCCTTGACATTTCAACGCAACTAATGGGTCGCATCCACTAGGGAACACACCCTCGAAAACAAACAACATCCGCGTGTCTCGATGTGAGACAATCGGAATCGAAATTCCCTGCCTCACAATAGTCCGTAAAGTGGAATAATCCACTGACAATTTCCACGATCATGTTTTCCGACAGGGAAAATACAGTATTCACCACCATCTCGAACTCGTACTCACTCGATAGTACTATCCGAGTTTCAAACCAACCCAAATTTATATCACGAGAGCACCCGCAATAACAGTTACATTCACTCACTTTCATGATCTCAAACTCCACACTTGGTCTCATACCGCACTTTGGTACTACACGACAACCTTACATAAGAAGTCTTACACTTCACTTGATCTAGTACCACGGAAGCTTCCTCGGGCGGCAGTAAAACTCCCCCACTTAGGATTTAGCTCCACATTCTTACCGCAAAGATGATAACATCCCGCGGAATTACCATTCCACAACACACATGATCATTCTCATCACTAATCATAAACACCGAATCACTGCAAATTCACTTTAGGCTCTCAGAGCCGTCATATAAAATTACTGGAGATTTCGTACACGCGACGACTTCTCACCTTCATACCACAAATCACAATCGACTGCCTTAATCGTTCGCAAAGCAAATTCCACCAAAACCCCACATACGCCTCTATGAATAGGCATATTCCACTCCGCTTAATCAGTCGTACATCCCAGTCGAGATCACCCGACCCTTCACTCAATGAACCTATAACAATAATTTTTCACTCTCATGGAGAAGAGTGACCAATTCGACACAATAATTGCATCGACCGCAATATCAACGCCTCATCATAACCTTCGGACTAACCGTTCATGAACTCCATCACCGGCTCACCAGTCATCTTCACCCATATATCACTTAAGAGTAACAAAATGCGCTCATCCGCCACTTCATAAGAAGTATTTACCGCAATGTTCTTAAACATCGACTTCCACAACTGTCGAATTACTATCACCCGTCGATCACTATTACAATCTCCGCTGCTTCCAAGGGTATCTCACCAGCACCCTAAGCACAAAGTGATCACACCATCACCAGAGTTGAACATTACACTAGCAGGTATAAGAAGGCACCTGATGCCGTGTCATGCAAACTCCCTCCATGATTTGCCGAAACTCAAAAACTTGGTCCTTGGGCTCCATACACCTGATGTCACCTACCTCTCCATAATAATGACCTGAAGTCATACCTTCCCGGAAAACCTTACGGTTTATTGTCTTATCGAAAGTTTCTACCGATCACACACTAGCCACAATTTCCACAAGGCCAAAATGATATAGCCTCACGAACCCTTTCATCTAACACCAAAGAGATGCTTGAAAACACCAAGTCTTACACCCTTCCGCACATCGGCACGACCACCACAACAAGGGATATTCCGTTAGGAATGTTACCCTATAATCCGTAACAAGCTAACACACTAACACAATCATCGTCATACGGGTCCCACTCTCATGAGTTTAATGACCCCAAGACTCCCCGATTCGCCAATTCCGAGGCGGCTCACAACTGGAATCCTTACACGATCCTCTAACCACACACTCTACCGAGTGCAACCCCAAATCACAATCATTAGACTTTTCGTATTCCATTACGTAATTTAAGTCCTTGACGCACACACACACACACATACAATAATCGGTCATCCTAGTTACGATGGGTAACTACAACCAATGACGATCTCAAATAATGCACCCACTACGTAGGGTGACTAATTATGCGCCTAACTCGTGAGTTGGCTCACTCACTTAACTAACCGAATCCACCGTAACAATTTTTGACTCACAACAAATCCGATGTGATAACAAGCACATCACCTGAGACCACTATAACATAGGAACCAATAAAAGATTCCTAACTCGTCTCGATTCTACCCCAACCATGCCACGTTTCCTCCGCTCGGTACTCATCATGTCATGCTTAGTGTCAAGATACACGGTTGTAATAATGGTGTTCAGTCACTATTACAATTGCGTACCTTACCACTTTCGCATGGTCACGCAAAGTACTTTACCCGGACTGACGTGACATTCACACAAAATAACACGCGATAATTCCTAGTTCCCGAATGACCAAAGTCCTTACCGCTAACTTGATCACTTCAAACCGCCAAACATGCGAATCTCTCCAATAGATTCGTCCCTAGGACACCACATCAAATAGATACCTGTATATATACACCAATATACAATATAGTTATAAACGTACACAAGTACACCACAACAACAAGTCAACCTACAACCTAGGTGACTATCACTGAAACAACGTCCAAGTTCGCCTACTTACATTAGGCACTAGCTATCTAAGGCACTAATTTACTCACAAAATAAGGCCCCACATAATCCCACATTGGACACACACAAGTCCTAGTTAGTAACCTACTCTAAGGCACTAAAAAATCTCAATCCAACCCGTATTCCTGCAAGTCCCGCAAATAATGCATAACCGTTAATAAGTCTAAGACTAGGCACCTATTCCAAGGTCACCTAATTCCCTTAGACTATGGTCTGATACCACTTGTAACGACTCAACCCTTTATCCAACCGAATACGCAGCAAAAAAAATTTTTTTATATATGACAGAAGGGTGCGCGGCGCGCACAAGTCCTGGTCAGCTTATGTCCAAAATTTCAAATTTTCAATTAAAGATCTCCCACTTTCCGACACTTTTAGACGAAACGCTTTTCACATATAATATTAGATAAAACTAACACGTTCCAATAATAAAACGAGTTTTACAACACCGGGCCTACATCGGCCTTTTTACGACTTTCGTACAAAATACAAGTTTCAATCCCAATTTACATTTAGAGTTAGGACTCTATAACCCAACCCGATACCAAGAGCATAATCCCGGGGACTACCAAATCCCCAATCCGCGTCCGTATATCCAAAAGCTACCCCATCGAGCCCAAGCACTCCTACGCAACTAGTCTAATAACTAGCTAGCCTCATAACACAATACCTAAAAAAGGTAAACAACGAGAGGGGTAAGCTAATGCTTAGTGAGTGCAATAAGTATACACTTACATATATAATATACCTACTTGCAACCACCTACTCACATACCGCAAACATGCTAGCAATACAATATTAGCATACGAACTCCAAGTATAAAGCTAATAACCTCCATTACCGCAACTAGCATAAACAATAGCATATACTCCAAAATAATATATTATGATATACAACAACACATACACAACCATATGGTTAACCATAAATGCGTCATGGTGCTACCGGCTCCGTGGTTCACACCATACGCAATGCTATGACGCTACCGGCTCTGTGGTTCACGTTACTACACATTTGAGTCATACTCTTTTATAGTGCTACCTGTTCCGTGGTTCACACTTCGGTGCTACCGGCTCCGTGGTTCACACCTCGTTTTATAGTGCTACCGGATCCGTGGTTCACACTTCGATGCTATCGGCTCCGTGTTTCACACTTTGATGCTACCGGCTCCGTGGTTCACACTACAACACACGTACCATGATGCTACCGGCTTCGTGGTTCACATCATAGCACACTCGCACATACTATGGCACTACCAGCTCCGTGGTTCTTGCCATAGCATACAAATAAATACACTATATACATACATGCATAATTATTCCACTCACCTCGAAATGCATGCACAAGTCATGTATGTAAACCGCCTCCAAACGCAACCGAGCAAACCTTTACCTATAATACACATATAGGTACAAATACACATAAATAACAATTCTCTAAAAGAGCACTCAACACTCGCATCCCATAGTCGAGGGATCTCACCTTGCTCATTTGACCCCGCCTATTTATCTCCTAATGAGCTCAACCCAATTGCCACTACAGGTGGTAATTCTGACCCATCAAACAAGTACAATTTAACCTAAATTATACTTGTCACCATTTAAACCAACTTAGGTCTTAACACTAAATTACTACTTAGGTAGTAATCATTTCAAACACCATTTAACACTTAACAAAAGTGCTTATCTTCCAATTAAATCCAAAATTAGAGTAATTACCAAATTTGACCTAATTCAATTCACCCATTTGACATAAGTCCCGAAAACATCCTTAATCACTAACGGCTAGTGATTAACTTTTCAAAACACCATTTAATGCATGAACCAAGCATTTACATACTTGATTCTTCAAATCTTGACTCAAAACTTAGTTTGACACCAAATCAAGGTTAACACCCATCTAGACTAGCAAACATGTTCTTATGAACATCTAAAACATCAACACACTTATAATCTAGTGAATTAACACCCAAACCATGACAAATACTTCTAAATTCGTCATCAAACCCTAAACACACAATAATTGGGTTTACTTTCACTAGCAATACAACAAAAAACCTCCAATTTCATGAGAAAACGAGTTTAGAACCCAAACAAGCTCAAACCCTAAATATGAACAAGAATCTTAACAATTAAATTCGAAGTTAAAGCTTACCAACACTATCAAAACGTAGCCGTTAACGAGGCGAACAACCTTAACTCTTGCACCTTAGCCCGAATCAACCTCCTTCTTCTCCAAGTGGAGCTTTCCCTCTCTAAAAACTCTTCCTCTCTCTAGGGTTTGAAGATGAGAGAGTTCTAGATGTGAAAGTGATCCATAATTGGATCTAAATCTGCCAAAAAGGCTACAGATCCGTCCTCAAGTGAAAAGATCAAAAAGCCCCTCATTTAACTCAAAATAGAAAAATGGCAGAAAACTGTCCCAGGTGGGGTGCACGGCGCGCACCCTTGAATGTGCTCGGCGAGCACAAGAGTCTAAACAGATTCTGAAGTTCAGGGACTGATTCTGACTAATCCTGATTCTGATGTAAATTCTGAAAATGCATAAGTGTTAGGTAGACCTTTTGTGGCGCTTTCTGGTGCACACATTTTCTGACACTTTCAGGAACATTTCCTGACGCACAAAATTCAGGGTGTTACATACATTTACTGGGAATTAAGAATGTGCTTGTGGTTCTAGAGAAATCATCAACAAGTGCTAAGAAATATATACATTTATTCATAGTAGGGTTGTCGATATGGACCCCATACATCAGCATGAACAAGTTCAAATTTGGAATTTTCAAGAAAAGAACTAGAAGGAAAAGGTAAAATGTGTTGTTTTGCAGTTGGGCATATACTACAAAAAGATTTAGATTGACAATTAAGATGTCCTATTGACTTTATTTTGTTAAGTACATGGAAAGAGCAGTGTCCTAGTCTGTTGTGCCATAGAATTGAGTCCTTTGCAGAAGAATTAGTGGAGTGGATTGATGATGGATTTGAAGTTTTGATTTCAGGATGAACAATGTAAAGGCCATCACATAGATTTCCATGGGCAATCCTCTGATTGTTGCCCTGAAAACACACACAAAGTGATTAAAAATGATAGAAAGATTTGTGGATTCAGTGATTTTGCTTATGGATAAAAGATTGTAGGTGAAGGATGGTATGTAAAATACATTGTGGAGAGTGAGGTTAGGTGTTAATTTGATAGATCCAGTTGTGGAAACAGTAATACAGAATTTATTTGGTAATCTAACCTTGATAAGTATCTCATGGTGTTTAATGTTGTGCATATGATGAAGATGTATTGAGATATGGTCAGTGGCACCACTGTCAATTACCCAGGAATTTTCAAGATGGGAGATGAAAGAAGCAATGAATGAGGTTATACCTGTCTCTTGAGTTGAATCCTTTTGGTTCTGCAGCATGATCATCATTTGATTTAGTTGATTTTGCAGCTGATCCATATGAGCATTCATGACTTCATTGTTCAGCAGTGGTTGCTGGCCAACAGATGTAGATTGTGAACTAGTGGGATGATTTGAAAATACAGTGTGGATGCTTTTCCCTTTGGCACTTGAGAATTTTGGTTGAAATTTACCATGAAGTGGATGCCCTGGTGGATATCCAACATTCTTATAGCATTCTTCTGAGCTATAACCCTCTCTAAAGCAAGTAGTACATTTGATTCCAGCTTTAAAAGTTGATTTCCTTTCAGGTTTTGTTGTTCTTTGATAGTTGTTTAGAGTGTATTTGTAACCTGTGTTGAAAGTTGACATCACTGCAGGCATGGTAGGTTTGGGCAAGATACCTTCCCTTTGTTTCTCTTCTTGCTTGATCATTCCATAGGCCTTTGCTACTGTTGGAAGTGGTTGCATCAATAGTATTTGACCTCTAGTGTTGGATTAGGTTTCATCTAATCCCATCAAGAACTGTATTAACCTTTTCCTTTGTTCACGCTCACCATTGAGTCTACCATTTTCACAAGTACACGTGCAGTTGCAGAGGTATGGTGCTTCAAGTGCATCAGTCTCATCATACAATCCTTTCAACTTGTGATAATATGTTTCAATCAAACGGTTATTTTGCTTCAATTGTGCTATATCATTGGCCAATTGATAAACCCTGTGGCCATCAATTTACGAGTAGTGTTCTTGAAGCTCCTTCCACAGATCTGCAGCAGTATTTATTAAATTTAAGCTATTGCTTATCTCATCACTTACAGTGTTCAAGATCTATGAAATGATCATGTCGTTGTTCCTCTCCCATAACAGCCTTAAGGTAGAGTTCATAGCTGGTTATGTGTACTCATTAGTCACAATTTTGAGTTTGTTTTTAGCATTTAGCGCTATCATCATCGAACGTTTCCATCTTCCATAGTTTTCAGATCCAATGAGTTTCTTTGATATGAGAATGAGACCAGGATTATCATTCTGGTGAAGGAATAATGGATGATTGATTGAATTTGTGTCATTCGTGTTCATAATTTCTTCGATTGTCGACATTGTTCAGAAAATTAGGTCAAAATTGATTTCAATTGAGATCGAATTTTGAGTTTTGTGGATTAATCAATTGATTGCGGAATGAATCTGTTGATGTTGATTTAATAGGATCGAGCTACAGCTCTGATACCATGTTATGATTTAGAATAGAGAATTTGGGGATGAAGAAGATGAAGATTGAAGGAACTGTAATTGTTCTCATTAACTTGAAAAATGAAATGAATGTACATCATCTGTATATATACTATCATCTACCTTTCTAACATTTACCAACAATTATAACAAACTACTTAACAAATCTTAACTACCACAATAGATTAATTTAGCTACATATATCTACAGTAAGTAAAGAATTTGGAATGCTTGAAGTAAGTTGGAGAGACACAGTCATCTTATCTTCCTTTTATCAAGTGCACATAATGTGTTGTTGACTTTGATAAGGAGTCAACATTTTATGATTGCTTTGACTTGGTTGACTGCACTTGTAAATATGATATGCCTTTAAACAAAATATCTCTAAACGCTTACCCTGTATGGTGTAGGAAATGTAGTTGGATATATGTTCATCTCTTGTGCAAATACATCCAAATGGGGAACCGTGATTGCCTCGCACGAGTGATTCACTAACTTGAATTTGTCCTTATATGATTATACACTAAAGATACACTAAAGTTCTTTATGACACGGTAATTACTCTCAACTAAAATTTATTCATCGTTGTTTTCCTACAAAAAATCTCTTAACACTTGCAACAATTTTATTACCATGTATGCTGCATGAAATGTAGTTGGATATATGTTTATCTCTCGTATATATACATCAAAAAGGGAACCGTGATTGCCTCACACAAGTGATCCACTAATTTAAATTTGTCCTTATACACTTATACACTGAAGTTATTTATGACACAGTAATTACCCTCAACCAAAATTTGTTCATGGTAGTTTTCAAATAAAAATCTTCTAACCCTTGCAACAATTTTATTATTCGGTATGGTGCTGGAAATGTATGTTAGCAAACATGTAAATGAATGTAAATATACATTGTTGTGGATAGTGTGTATAACTTAATATTGATAATTATATTTATTTAAAATGAGAAAAATTATCATGATATTCAATATATAGTCAATTAAAAAGGGTTGGAATTAGGTTTCGGAGAGTGAATTAAAAAAATTTAGTCAGACATACTCATACACATATATACTAAAGAATATAAATTCGTATCCAAGTCACCGAAGAATTTTACAAAAGTAACACAACAAAAAATTAATGATCACTGAATATATACATAATTAAATTTAAATACACTATATGAATTATTGAAAGATGTGTTAATTGATATGTAGAAATTGAAAGATCTGGTAGATATCATAAAAATAAAAAACCAATATAATTATAAAATAGATAAAATTAAGATTATATATTATTATTAATTTAATTGAGATTTATGTGATAAAAGGAATTGGGAATTGAATTCGGTTTAGGAAAAGAAAAAAGAGCTGTGGTTTAGGTCAAGGGTAAATGTGTTTGTGTTTAAGAGATATATTTGGCTAATATTGCCATATAATTTGATCTAAAGATTTTTAGGGTATGTTTGTTTATCTCTTAATTTAATGGTTTAACACTGAATGCTGGACCATTCAGCTTTCAGCGCGTTTGTTTTGACCTCAGAATGACAGACGATGTTTTGGTTCAGCATTCTGTGTTGAATCATTCAAAGATGAAGTTCTCTCTTAACCATTAAATGTCTAAATCTTATGTAATATTCTCTTATAATTATATCAAGAACACTTATTAAACAACTACATTGCAGTTTTTATTCATGTGAAAGGGTAATAATGTAATTTTACATCATTTGCATTATTCGTTTAAAATGATTATCAAACATATTATTGTTATTCAGAAACAACTTCATTAAGAACATTTATACAGTTCAGATTATGAACCATTCAGCGTTAAATCAATCAGTTTTATCAGACGCATCTTTAAGCGTCGTTTGTTTTTCAATCTGCATATCTTATTATGTCATATGTATGCGCGCATGTTGACATTTTTACTGCAGACTGTTTGTTTTTCTGAAAACATAAGAAAAAATAATGTCTTATTCTACCTGCAATCTCGCAGAATTAGAAATGTGTTTCTAACTGCTGCAGACATGATTAAGTTATTTTGTAGACATAAACACAAACAATGTTCAATATTGAGCATACAGACCTTCATGCCACATCTTCTTTACAGATGTGATCCGCAGATCTTCAGACAAAATCATCATAAAAAGGAAATAACACCTTAATCATTACTATTTTCAAATCCAAGTGTTAAATTATTGACATGTTAACTTTTATTAAGTTTGTTTTCTTAATATTACTTTCTTTGTTATTATAATATATTAAAGAAAAAATTACGCCGATAGTACCTGTGGTTTGTTATGTTTTTCACCACTACACCTAAAGTTTATTATTATCTTGGTTGGTACCCATGGTTTGGTTGTAAAATGCAGCTGGTACCTGTTAGTAACTTCTGTTACATATGTAACGGCAAGCCCTCACATGTGCCACGTTTAACGACCCGTCCTAATCCATCTGGACGAATACATTAAATTTGGTTACATCGCGAGGTACTTGACCTCTATATGATACATTTTACAAACATTGCATTCGTTTTTAAAAGACAAACTTTCGTTACATCGAAAGTTGACGTCATGCATACCATTTCATAATATATCCAACTATAATTGACTTAATAATAATCTTGATGAACTCAACGTCTCGAATGCAACGTCTTTTGAAATATGCCATGAATGACTCCAAGTAATATCTCTAAAATGAGCAAATGCACAGC
This sequence comes from Rutidosis leptorrhynchoides, assembly GCF_046630445.1. NCBI lineage: Eukaryota > Viridiplantae > Streptophyta > Magnoliopsida > Asterales > Asteraceae > Rutidosis > Rutidosis leptorrhynchoides. Next base: position 128,679,230 of record NC_092334.1, read on the forward strand.
GGAAGATTTCTTTAATACCTGAGAATAAACATGTTTTAAAGTGTCAATCAAAAGGTTGGTGAGTTCATTAGTTTATCATAATCAATCATTTCCAATAATATAATAGACCACAAGATTTTCATTTCCATTTCTTATAAACGTCAACTCATATCAGGCATTTCGCACTGCATAGAGATAAAAATCATTCATATGGATTGAACACCTGGTAATCTACATTCACAAGATGCATATAGAATATCCCCATCATTCCGGGACATCCTCTGAACATGATAAATTTCGAAGTACTAAAGCATTTGGTACTTTGGATGGGGCTCGTTGGGCCCAATAGATCTATCTTTAGGATTCGCGTCAATTAGGGTGTCTGTTCCCTAATTCTTAGATTACCAGACTATAAGGGGCATATTCGATTTCGATCATTCAACCATATAATGTAGTTTCGATTACTTGTGTCTATTTCGTAAAACATTTATAAAAGCAGCGCTTGTATTCTCAGTCCCAAAAATATATATTGCAAAAGCATTTAAAAAGGGAGCAAATAAAACTCACGATATGATATTTTGTAGTAAAAATATGCATACGACGGAACTGAACAATGTAAGGTTGGCCTCGGATTCACGAATCTATATCAATTATATATATTAACACATATAGTAACAAGTAAACAAGTATATATATTAATATTAATTACTATACTTGTTATAATAATAATTTATATGTTATTTTAATTAATTGCAACTATTATATATATTTTAAATAGATAACTACTATGTATTATAAAAAAAAAAATTAATATAGTTTTGTTAGAATAGTTCTTATATAACTAGTTTTTATTGTAATAAAAATAATACTAATAATAATAGTAATATTGATAATAATAATAATACTATAGTTATTATAATAACAATAATGATACTAGTAATAAAATTATAATAATGATAATAATATTGTTAAAAATAATAATATTAATGTTAAAATTTATAATAATAATGATAATAAAAATGATAATTTTAATAAAAGTTGTAAATTTTAAGATTAATGATAATAAATATTAACAATAATGATAATAATAATAATAATAATAATAATAATAATAATAATAATAATAATAATAATAATAACAATGATATTCATAATACTTAATAATAACAATAATAATATTAATGATAATAATAATAATAATAATAATAATAATAATAATAATAATAATAATAATAATAATAATAATAATAATAATAATAATAATAATAATAATAATAATAATAATAATGAATCAAATAAGACTACCTTTGCTAAATCAAGCTTTAAAAAAAACTGTCGTAGCCCGGGCTCGAACCCGAGACCTCTCGCTAACACACAAACAAACCCAACCGTCCCTCTATTTCAGCTTTTCTGTTTTTAATAGCCTAAACCAAATTATTTAACCCATTAACTCTGTTTCCTTCTTCTTCCTAAATTCAAATCGACAGGAAGTTTATAACCATATCAACATCAACTCGTCTCATCAGCTTCTACTGTTTATCATCATCACCATCATAATCGAACAGGAACCTGATATCATCGTAATCATCATCATTAAATCATCATCATTAAATCATCAAGATCACCCCATCATTTGTTATCATTTATAATAGTTATTATAGGAACAAAAATAAGATCGTATTCGGAAATCGAAAAAGAAACGCGTCTGACTTGATTATTGGACCAAGGGTGGCGGTTGTGGCCCGATTAGGAAATTGAATTGGTGGCCCAAGTGAAAAGTTTAATATAAGGATCACGGCCTGTTTACTAGTTTCAGTCCGAGATAAAAGAAAAATGGGTCACAGCCCGGAATTAAAAGGAATACGTTCCAAAATTTTTTGAAGTTTATAGTTGCCAAAGCATTATTGTCGGCCAGTATCTTGAACCTAGTCCCACCTTTATTTAATAACACTTTAATGTATAATAATTTCATTTATATCCCAAACATCATCTTAACTCGCTGTTGCAACAGGAACAACGCAGAAATAAAAAAAATGAGAACGTATAGTAGTAACGATGGTCTTGGGTGGTGGATTGTTATGGTGAGTAGAAAAGAACATAAGTGAGGGAGAGAGAGAGAGAGATAGGGTGGTGAGGTTGATCATAACGGTATCATAATGGGTTTGGTTAGTCTACCGAAATAGAAAAAGAATTACGCATAACAGCCATTTGTGGTTGTGTTTCTAGGGTGCATTTGAGGGGTGTTGTTTAAGTGGGTTTCGTGGTGTTACAAGGATAATGGTGGTCAATGATTCACAGGTGATGGTTGTACTTGTTTGATCAAGGAGACAGGAAACAGTCAAGTAGTAGTTTAAGATGGTGAGAGTTCTTGGTTAGAAAGAAAAGAAGAAACAAAGTATAACGGTTATAAGTGTGGTGGGTTGTGCGTGCAAGTGAGTGGCGGTTAAAGGCGTTTGTTTGGTGTTTGAGAGGTGGTGGTGTTTGAACGGTGATAACCGATGGTGTTTCTCGGTTTACAAGTGAAACAAGGTGATGGTAGGAAGGGATGGTGATTACTTGGGTTTCCTGTGCATATATGCATGTATATAATTTATACTCCGTATGACTTCAAGTGTTTATGTGTGAAAGGAAAGAACAAAAATAGTAAACCCATTTTAATAATAATAATATAATAATATTAATCTATAATTTGTGAAGAATTTATAACGTGTACAACAGTGGAACAGCCATCCATTTGGCATTTCATACTGACGGTTTTCACGGACTACTATCTCGTACCCCGTTGATAATTAGTGGAGGATAAAAGTCTTCGGAAAAATTCCAAAATTTTAAATTAAGTATCTTTATTTATTTAGGTCATTATGGTATAAAATTTGGTCATTAACTATTAAATAAAAACTACATTAATTATTCACTCCCAACCCCCAAGTAAAATATAAAAAATTTTAAAATTTGACAAACAACTTCTAAATATATTATTAATAAGCCTAAAATTTATAAAACTCATTTTCGAATCACCGTTTATTTTAAAATTACATAAGTTTCTTTTTAACTCGTTTATTATCGATCAATATGACAATTGAGCGTTACCGTTGTTTACTAAATAACTTCGAAATCACAAAATATATATTTAATATACTTTTTATGTATATATAGATTTATTTTAATAATAAATTTTATTATCTCTTATATCATTTTATAATTTAAATCATATATTATATCAAACTATATGTCAAAGTATTATATATATATATATATATATATATATATATATATATATATATATATATATATATAATTAAATATATATGTATTTATTTATTTATATGTAATAGTTCGTGAATCGTCAGAAATGGTCGAAGTTAAATGATTGTATGAAAACAGTTCAAAATTTTGAGATTCAACATTACAGACTTTGCTTATTGTGTCGAAATCATATAAAGTTTAAGTTTAAATTTGGTCGGAAATTTTCGGGTCGTCACACCACGCATGTGAGGGCACATTCGTCACTTCCATTTATTTATCATTAACAACATAAACATTTAAGACAAGTATTTTATTAATAAAATAACCCAATCCCACAATGAGAAAGAATGCACATTTTTGCGTTACAACAAAACTAGCATCAAACTATTTACAAGTATCACATATAAACTGTAAACATAATATTACAGTGTCGAGGTCAAAGTTCAAAACCGTACCCGACTCACAACTCATCATTATTCACCCTATTCTTGCTTCTCTCATAATCAACATCATCTGTAGGCAACTCAAACCTACATACAGGACATGTATTACGTATACTTAACCATGGCACAATACACTCACCATGATAATGGTGTCTACAAGGAAGATGTGTAACATTCACATCCATTAAAAGTTCATTTTTACAAACTGCACAGATTACACTGTCTTCATCTTCTTCAAAATCTCCCTTCTTCAATGCAACTAACGGAAGATTATCAACGACAAATTTAGCAGCAAGAGGACTACCTCTTAAAGCTCTAACAGTCTCTACAAATCGCCCAATCAAAGTATCGAATTCAGGCGTGTATACAAAACCTTCACCACTTTCATTAGTTTCAAATTCAAGATCTCGTTCCAAATTATTAACAGCTAAAAGAATCTCCCATTCCAAAGTACCAACAGCAGCATCTCCTTCAGATGAAATTTCAGAAGAAACTGAAATTTCTTCAATTCTATCAATTACAGAGCTCAATTGACATTCTCATTTATCAACCATTCTATCAGTGTCAAAAGATGGACATTCCCAGAAATATTCCAAATTTAAATCAGTAGTTTGATTTCCGTCATCAATTCCATTATCAATTATCACTTGACCTAATTTTTCTGTATCAGAATCAGAATCAATTCTTCTGTATCAGAATTGGAATCAATTCCAGTAACTCTTAACCATTTTGATTTTCGAAATTGAAATAGGACAGAGAAGATTTAATTTAAACGATTATGGTTTATGGTTTATACTCGTTTATGGATTAGGGTTTTTTGTGCTGATGAAAAGTTGTCGATTTTGGTACCTGTGAGGTTTATTAATATTGAGTAAATATTTGTGAACTGACCATTTTACCCTCACATGTGTGGCACATGTGAAGGTTTAATCTAACAAAGTTGACTGCCGTTAGTCTCAGGTACCACATACGTTATTGTTGCAAACCCTAGGTACCATCCAAGCAAAAAATAAAGTTTAGGTTTTTTGATGCAAAATTGGACATATCACAGGTACCATCGGCGTAATTTTTTCTATAATAAATAATAAAATAAATAAATAATAATAAGAGGGTTGGTTCAAATTTGCATGTGTTGATACTAAGCCCAATACTTAGTCCATGTGACCAAATAGTATTATAAAAACGTATATGGTAAAATATTTTTTCCTTCTTTACATCAAAACGAGATCAGCTGAATTAGGCAATATTCAAATAATTATGTATTCAAGTCAAGCACTTTTGGAGCTTTAAATCAATTTTGATCAAAAGTGTTCGAACAATTGACTCAAACGAAATTAATCTTCATCTTTATCTGTAAATCAAGATGAGATTAATCAATTTTCATCTTTTATCAGATGCCTAAAATAGAAAGGTAAGAAAAAACAATATAAAATTGTTCAATCTTTACGTAGGTCGGACCCAGACTATAGGGCAGTAGCCTAGGGCACCAACAATATTGGGGGCAGCAGTTCAAATCCGAATGGTTAGTTCAAATCCAAATGTGTAGTCGAAGTTCATTAACTGATCATTAAGTCCTTTTATCTGCATAATATTTAGCCCAAGATACAGAATTAAAGAAAATTTAGCAGCGTCCAAGTAATGTGTTGTTTATTTTATATTTAAGTCATGTTTTTCACTTGACTATGTTTGGAAATGAGTGTCTAATTTTATGTTTTTTAGAAAAAAAATAATTTTCAGATTAAGTGACATATTAAATGACAAAGAAATAACAAATATACTTACTGAATTTATTGAATTAAGAACTATACATAAACGAATAATGTAAACATGCCTTAAGTGAAATCATCATAGTCCACATAATACCAAGACACATAAACTTAGATTAACTTGATAGTACACCTATATTTTTTGATAGTAACTTCCTTTTTTTAGTAACATCCTAATCTTTTTTTGACACTTAACTAATATGGAATACTCAAGGGCGGATTTAATTCTTTAGCACCGGTTGCATGGGATACCAGTGAAATACATCATCTATTGAAAAAAAAATTGAACTTTTAACTACTGACATCATTAAATTGTGTAAATTTGTTGAAACTTTTAACTAGTGATATTATTCTTAGATTCTTCACTAAGATTGGTGTTATTTTATTGTAGGTCTATTTTCATATAACTTTTTGTAATATTTCAACTTATAAAATGTAACATTACTCACTTATACGCCATATATTAAACCAAACATTACTCATCTATTTAAGTTACATAAGGAAATACTTGGTTATACAATTCATTATTGTAATAACCCGCCTTTTTCCGTTAATTTATTCTTAACGCCCGTCTTTTTTTCTTTTTTTTTTTTGTAAATAATGTCTTTCGTTATCTAAATTCATATATTCCGTTGACTAGCGTTTTAATATTTCCCGTTATTTAATTATAACATCTCTCGTTACCCTAGCGTATTTAAAATAATACGTTTGGTTAATTCACGCACCCGCTTTTAAACTCGAGGTACTATAGTTGCCAAGTGGGCAAACTAGTTGACTAGGTCAACTAGTCAACCCACCTCCCCACCATTCATTTCATCACCCACCACCATCTTCATACTTCCATTTTTCTCTCAACTCTCAACAACAAAGATTCATCATCTAAATCCAATCTAGGAAGCTCATCACAAAACAAATTACATATTTGGAATCCTTGCATCTTCCTCTACAATTTTATACCAATTTCATCTCTTTTGGATAACTTTCTAAAAACTCTAGATTTCTTGTTCTTGATGTTCTTGACTTGAAATGGTATTAGTTAGTGTCTATGACTCGAGTCTAACATGAATATGTGATTTATTTGCTCGATCTTGTTATTTTGCATAAACTAGCATGAACTTGGAAAAGGGTTTGTTTAATCTTGTGTTTTGGGTGATTTAATGTTGTTAAATGTTAAAGCTCATGTATTAAATGTGTTATTAGCATCATTAGCTTCAATTTGGTGTGTAAATTGACTTGGAAAGCTTCACTAACGAGAATTGTATGTTTATGATTCTTGGTTAGTGTTTGTTAGACTTAAATACGAACTTTTGATGCACCAAATGCTTTGCAATGTTGTTGATAAGTGTTTAGTTGTATTGTATGCGTAATTACCTACGAAATGGCATATTATATGTATGTAGTAAGTTCCTGAATCATGAAATGCGTTTTACGAACTTGAAACTTTAATGATGAACTTTTAACAATCATTCGACGAGGATTTGGTCATTTAAAATGATGTGATTGTTTTATGATATGTGTTTAGTTATATTCATCGTTAAAATACCTTTCCAACGATGTATGATATGCATTTTAAGTGTTTGCGGTTCATAAATTGTGTTTGACTGAAGTTTGGCTCGACACTTAGAAAATTTCAGCTTTTCAGCAGCCCAGGTGTTTTGGACGCCGTCCCACACCTTGGACGCCATCCTCTTCTTCATTGCTGGAAGATGTCCAGACAATCTGAACGTCGTCCAGATGAACTGCCAAGGGCTGTCCAAATTTGTCAATTTTCGTTTAATTCCAACTATGCTACGCACCTCCGATTAACATGTAACTTGTTCTAACATGCTCATATATGATTATATAACTTAGAAAAATTGTCCGAGACCCGAACCTAACGTGTTGACTTTTTCGTTGACTTTGACTGTGACCAAAGTTGACTTTTATTCAAACTTAACCAATACATTGTTTAATCGTTATAACCTCTCTCTTGTACTTGATTCTTGCCTGAAACATGACAACTTGATTCACATGCCATATAATCGAGTCGTAACGAGCCATAGGACTAATTGAACACATTTCGACCGACCTTGTGTCGTAACCGGTAATTGATACAACTTATTTGTTTAGGTTAACGCTGAGCAACTTTCAATGCACAACGTTTAATTACAAGTACTTTGGCATGCAACTACGGTGAGATCATAGTCCCACCTTTTCAACAACTTTTACTCTTTAAATCATGGAATGAGAAACATATACGTATTATACTTTTATGCTTTGAACACAAGTACGAAAACAAACATTCCACAGCGAGTTAGAACAAAAAGCCTCAATTCAATTATCATTAGTTACACTTGTAGGGTGTAAACGTAAACTTATGTTGTGTGGATCTATACGGGCTTGACGCGCCCTCATTCGGACGGTTCGCTACCGTTAGCGGATGAAATATATTTTCGGGTATAGTGTATGTTCTAACACTACGTAACTGGGTACAAAACAGTTAAGTCTTGATAATTGGGTGCTCGCGAACGTACAACAACTTTGGAATGCAAACGATTTAGATAATCAACTCATACAAAATCTTGTGGTTCAAAAACAACGTTTACAAATACACTTATGATTTCACCAACGTTTTTCGTTGACAGTTTTCTATATGTTTCTCGGGTTCATACTTGGCTACTTGATACATGCTTCCGCACACTTTGATTACTTGCTTGGGGTCAAGCATACATGCATACGCTAGTGATAGCACATTTGGATTCAAACTTAATGTTTACATGCATACGCTATTGATAGCATTTGTGACTTTTCAACTTACATTATGTTGCAAGTTACTTCATTTATACTTATTAAATTTTGTAAAATTATACATGTTGTCGAACCGTTTGGTTTACTTAAAACTTTGCAAGTCCTACACGTTTCAAATGAATGCGACATAATTTTGGTCAAACGCGTCTCATTTAGGGACTATGACCACGTAACGGGACCTAAGTTGACGGCGCCTTCAATGACAATTTTGTCGGGGTCGTCACAATTATTAACACAAATTTATGATAGATGTTGAAACCGATTGAAATGGGTTTTAAAATATGGTTTAAGCTACTCAATTGGGTTATATTTCTATTTTTGTTTTAAGGTAGGCTATATACCCCAAAAAATACTATTGTATGCCATGTATTTTAATAAAAGTATGTTAATGTAAACAAAAGGTGACGGTTACCTATTAGATCGGTTAAACTGGTTATGTGTCATTTTTTTTAAATTGAAAACATTACACTTACAGTCCTTGTGATTTGTTCATTTTGCTTGTGTAGTCCCTAAAGTTAACGGATGTTAAATGGTCCGTTAAATCGAATCAGATACCAAAAATCTCACATTCATACTACTGTCAGTTTCCTGCTCTTCCTTATGTTCGTTTTCATCATCATGTAACATTTCTCGTCAAGCTTGATCTTCATCGACATAAATTTTCAAAATTGCAATCTGAACGAATTTAGTTATGAAATTAATTGCAAAATCTCCTAGATCATCGACTAGAAGATTTTTGTTAATGATTTGTATCGAAAACAACAATCAACCACAGAGTGAATGATGAACAGTTAGCATATAGCATTAACAACAAGCGAACCATGATTTTTTGATTCTTCAGGTTTTTATAAGGATTCCTTCATGAAACTTGTTGTCAATCATTCGAGTAACACTCGAATCATTAGATTAAGCAGAAACTTCACATAGAACTCGAATTTGAAGAATCAAAATTTGGTTAACTTTTTATCCAAAACTTTGACTAGCGAATTCGAAATCAATTCTTTAACTTTGGATTTGAGAATTTGCAGACACATTCACTAGTTGAAAGTGAACAACTATGCACTTTTACATTTCTCAATATCGTTCCGGATTGTTCTAGAGACTAAAACGATCACGATGAAGGTGAATGAAGAACTTCGATCAAATTCACCACGAATCTGACCTAATTTACGTTTGTATGTGAATAGTTGAAGATGAAAAGGAGATAAAAATGCACTCACGTACTTGCTTTGCACATGATTGTTTAAAGGAAAAAATTAACAACGTTAGCATGTATAACAAATACATTATTATAAGGTTAACAAGTTAAGTTGGTTTACATTAACACACTTTTTTAAAGTACATAATCTACAATGTATTTTTTGAGTATATAATTTACATTGGAACAAAAATAAAAATATACTCCGTATAATTATTGAGTAGCTTAAATCCTTTAAAATAACATAACATAATAAGTTAAATTAAAGGTACTATTAAAATGCAAAATTTATCCTATAAAATCTTACAACCTTTCTATAACGAAAATGTATATATTTTTTGAAGCGGTCATGGGCCTCAAGTGTTAAAAGATATTTATGTATCTAACCGATAAAAATAATTATGAACTAAAAACTTAGAAATCATGTATACAAACAGTCTGAAAAAAATGTGTAAAGATAATGTTTATGTTGTAGATAATTAGTTAATTGGTGTCCCGTATAAGCTATTGAAAGAAAGAAATGTGTGCATATAAATTTATGAGAACCTCTCTCTACCACCAATTGGTTTTAGAGTACTATGACACTTTTGAACTTATATGTAAAATATGTTGTTGAGCTAAAAACGATCATATGGGTCCGGATTAAAAAACCATAATCGAAAGATTGTTGTAGATAATCGGTTATGGGTATCCTACATAAAAAATTGACAGAAACACACAGTGACGGAACTTGAACATTAACAATGAGGGGGGCCATCATAATTCAGTCGAAACATGAAGTCTCTTATATATAATTAAAATCCATCAAGTTCAAATAACGTAGATAGAATGATTAATGGTGGACAAAGAAAAACACTACAACTCGGCTCGATGACCCTTAATGTCAAAATAACGTATGTTTTCTTTTTGAAGCCCAATGGGAGGAAGAAATATGTTAAGGCGTGAAGCTAATCAATTCTAGTTTTAAAACCGTATGCTAGTGAGGCTGGTGGGGCCAATATTTAATTTTACCATGTCTAATCCCTGGAACTATAGAATTTGCTATTAAGAACCTATTTTTGGGGGGGACCATGACAACCCCCAACCCTACAGAAGTTCCGTCGCTGGAAACACATGTTCCTTATTCGCCCAGGGCACTAACAACCATTACTTTATCTCTTCGTATTGTAATATTAACATTAACATTAACATTCAATACTAAAAATAGTCACCTGGTTACTAGGTTTAAATAGAGGTGATCAATATTTGGTTTTAAATCGTTTAAATTGAAAACCAAACCGTTGAATTTTTTTAAATCGAAAATAAATTTTGGCTAATAATATATTAATCTAAATTGAAAACCAAAACGTTGAATTTTTTTAAACCGAAAATAAATTTTGGCTAATAATATATTAAATTATTTATTTATATAGAGCAAAAATCAATTTAGGCTCTAAGAGCCAGTCAAGTTGCCACTAAATCGACGCTTGATGTTGCCTCAATAAAATAGCCGAAAGTCGTTGAAAACATAATGCTATCATGTACTGTTTTCTTATTCATATTATGAAAGTCGCTACATTCTACTTCATTTGGTGTAGTTTTACGATAAGGGTTCTAAAAGTTATGTAATTTTGTGAATCCGATCCGATCCGATCCGATCACTAAGGGACTTTTATATCGACAGTTACATCCCTTGACCAAATCATCAGATTAACATGCAAATTTGCACGGCATACTAATTCTAGTGTGGTCCGTGGTCACATGGTATTGTTGACACAAAATTAATACATTAAAAGTTAGTTACTAATTTTAGTCTAGAGTTAGTTAATGTCATCAAAGAGCACTGTATTGTGTCTCACGATGCATCATCTTTTTAGCATTCCTCCTAGAGTACTTTATTTTTTATTTTTTATATTTATAATAACTCGATTATTCGACAAATGACGTTTGAAATTATACCGTGTGATATTTTTAATAAATGACTTCATTAAAGATGTAAAAGATCTGTGATAAATTTGTTTTTATAATAACAAATTCTTTTGTTTAGATTTATGTGCATATCTATGCATGCGGTAGTTGCGCATATATTTACGCTTAGGCGTAGTAAGATGATATTTGGCACATATGTCATTAATTATTGCGTGTCACCTTGTCAATATTAATTGTGCTTGTATAACCCATGTGGTTGCGTAATAATCGCGTATCCTATAAAGTCGTTATATATTAATCACATCTAAATGTGGTCTTTTCATAATATAGCTGCATATTATTGGAGATTGTTATGGAAAGAACATGGTAGTTAAGATGGTTCTAGAATTAGAATTTGACACTTTGACTATGGATATAAACCCTAGTATTCATGAATATACACAACAACGATTGACATAACACTTACTCTGTCGGATCTACAAATTACTCAGTGTTCTTCAATTTCAAGGTTTTCAAGTAAGCTTTGTAGAGATAACTTATAAACCTTTCTTTGGCCATTGAACGACGAACGACTTCAATGGTTGTCTTAGCATTTAACCACTCTATCGATATCTTCATATCGATATGGGTTATCTGTGGTTTACGAATCAAAAAATTAGATTCGAATTATGTTGTTAACATGTGTACAGACGAAGTGTAACTTTTGTAACTTGTCTTGGGTATGAAAAGATCTTAAGTTAAAGCCAAAAATAGGCTATAAACTTACACAAATGTACCGATGTCGCCCACAAACCCATTTCCGTCCTACTGTCGCCTACAAACTTATAAAAAATGTGCTGATGTCGCCCATTATACTTTTTTACCTGTAACGAAAACAATTGATGACATGGCTTCTAGGTAGTCATGACACGTTGATGATACATCGGAACAGAAACTGAAAGTATATGGGCAACATCGGAACACAACTGAAAGTATATATGGGCGGCATCGGGACATATAAAATGAAAAATAAGTTAAATAATTAAGTTTACCGGTTCAACAAGTAACCCGTAACAAAATGTTAACATTGGTACATTTTTTATAAGTTTGTAGGCGACAATAGGACGGAAATGGGTTTGTGGGCGACATCGGTATATTGTGTAAGTTTGTTGCCTATTTTTAGCTTTAACCCTTAAATTATTCAAAGTAAGTTTGTATCATTTTGAAATGAAATTAAGTACTTAATAATGTATCAATTAATTTAATATTATATTAAATATTTTAACGTATTCACTAAATGCAATTTCAATTAAGAGTTTATAAAATACGTAGTACATGTTAACGTATGTCATAAAAGTATACATTAACCAAAACTCTAAAAATACTGTTTGTATTAGGTTTAGCTTAAATATGATGAATAATCAGTTAATCACTAAACCGTTTTCAAATAATTGGATCAAACGGCCCAATGATTAATGATTAATTTGCATCAATTTAATATTCAGGTATTCAAGGAATTTAGATGCTTAACCAATCAATTGTTTCCGCGTTGCGAATTAAAGCGCAGTTTAATTTAATAATACGTGTACATTTTTTCTTTTTAGAAATAAAAATACTCCGTAGATACGAATATTGGGTCCTTAAAACACGGCTAATTGGAAAGGGAAAAAGAAAGGGAATAATTAAAAGTTATTTAAATTTGTTTAAAAGCATCTGATGATTCTCCTGTGATGGATTAAAGTATTACAGAGTATTACCTCCAGTTTGAAATAAAAATAATAAAAAATTCATAAAAAGTATAGATTACACAGTAGATAATTACTACGGAATAAAACAATAGCATCCTCGGTACTTGTTTCCAACGGTTATTATTTTCAAGCTTTTAGAAAGTTGGAGTATAACTTTTTACTTCATAGCTATTAAAAGCTTTTTCTCTTGTGTAATTGTGGCGATGTTAGAGTGGTGGTTTAGTAGATGGTCCCTCAAGGTGACGGGTTGTTCAATCGACAACCCTTGGTGATCGACATATGTGTCAACTGACGGTGATGGATATCCTCGGAACTAACTCATAAGAGTTGACGGTCAGTGGCGGAACCAGGATTCAAAATGATTGATGTCACAAACTAATAACGAAATCTACCAAGTTACAAAAATTTGTCAGGATTTAAGATTATTGATGTCACAAAATAATAGCAAAATCTACCAAGTTACAATAATTGAATTAGCGGACTAAGATTAAATATAAACATGAAAAACATCTAACACAAATGTTATGTGAAATGTTTTTTTCATTAAGAAAAAAACCCTCATCAAATTTTAAAACAATATCTTTCAGACATATGTCATATATTATAGAATTGTATGGGTCGTAATAATCATATTTCTCATTATCACCAAACATATATTTATACAGAGAACAAGGAATAAAGAAAAGCATAAAACTCCTAATCTTGAGGAACAAGCTTAAAATAAATATAGAAGAAAATAGAGTCCTAAAATAACTCTAAGTATTCTAAATATTCCAATACTCCCTCTCAAGTTGGAGCGTGAAGTTCGCGAATGCCCAACTTGCCAAGTAAATACTTCAATTGTTTGGTGCTCAATCCTTTGGTGAGAAGATCAGCAATTTGATCCTTAGTATCAATAGAACACGGTTGAATTTCTTGAGACTCAACACGTTCACGGACAAAGTAACAATCCATTTCAACGTGTTTAGTACGTTCATGAAAAACGGGATTGTTGGCGATATGTCGAGCAGCCTGATTGTCACAATACAAGGGAGTCGGTCCAACCGAAGACACACCCAAGTCCTTTAATAACCACCGGACCCACAAAACTTCACTAACCGCATTTGCCATAGCACGATACTCAGCTTCTGCAGATGAACGAGAGACAACCGATTGTTTCTTTGTTTTCCACGAGATTGGGGAACCTCCAAGGAGCATAATATACCCTGTTCTGGACCTTCTTGTATAAGGGCAGCCTAGCCAATCGGAGTCACAGTAGGCACTAAGATCGAATGTCCCCATCCGTGATAATAAGATGCCTTGTCCTGCCGTAGTTTTCAAATATCTCAGTACTCGATGAACAGCATCTAAATGAGGTCGTCGAGGGTCAGAGACAAATTGTGATAGGACATTGACTGAATAAGTGACATCCGGTCGAGTGGCTTGAAGATATAACAAGCGACCAATAACCCGTCGATAACGTTCAGCATCCACCTTGTCCGCAGTTTCACATTTATCAAGTTTGTGATTTTGTTCGATAGGAAAAAAACTCTGTCTAGCTCCTTCGACGCCACAATCCTTGAGAATATCAAGGGTGTATTTTCGTTGACTTAAAACTAACCCTTCACGGGTTCGAGCAACTTCGATTCCAAGGAAATACTTGAGGTCTCCAAGATCCTTGATACTAAATTGGTGATCAAGTTCATTTTTCGTCTGCTGTATTTTATCTGCATCATTACCAACAAGGATCACGTCATCCACATAGATTAGTGCAGCCACATAGGATTCGCCGTGTTGATGAACAAAAAGCGAATGGTCTGCCTTTGATTGTCTGAAATCAAGGGCAACTAATGACGTTGTAAATTTGTGATACCAATTACGTGACGCCTGTTTCAAACCATAAATGGATTTATGTAAACGACAAACCCTTGTATCCCCATCTTTGGAAAATCCTTGTGGGATTTTCATATAAATTTCTTCATTTAAGTCACCGTGTAAAAACGCGTTATTCACGTCAAGCTGATGTATGAGCCAATCACGTTTGACAGCCACATTTAGAAGTGTCCGAACTGTAACAAGCTTAGCAACCGGAGCGAAGGTATCATGATAGTCCACTCCCTCTGTTTGAGTGAACCCCTTTGCAACAAGGCGAGCTTTATACCTTTCAACATCTCCATTGGGTTTGTATTTGATTTTGTAAACCCACTTTGAGTCAATAGCACGCTTTCCTTCGGGTAAAGTTTCAAGACTCCAAGTTCCATTATCTTCAAGAGCTTGTACTTCCTTTTTCATCGCTTCCTTCCAACATTCTTTGGTGACTGCTTGATGGTAAAATTTTGGCTCATCATGCGAGTCAATGGAAGCTAGAAAAGCCTTGTGAGAATCAGAAAATAAATCGTAAGTAACAAAATTAGTTAAGGGATGTACCGTCGAGATAGCTGGACTTGGTGTGGTAAGTGCGTTGTCGACCGAAGGGGGAAGATTGACGATGAAGTCTTCGAGATGTTTCGGTTGTGACTTATGCCTTGTGGGTCTACCCGTATCACCTATT
This sequence comes from Rutidosis leptorrhynchoides, assembly GCF_046630445.1. NCBI lineage: Eukaryota > Viridiplantae > Streptophyta > Magnoliopsida > Asterales > Asteraceae > Rutidosis > Rutidosis leptorrhynchoides. The sequence continues at coordinate 128,694,814 of NC_092334.1, forward strand.
ACCTGATTATTTTGGTCTCCAGTTGAATCAACTGAATTAGTTGGAATGTCCAGTGGTTCCAAATTATCATGCAACTCATTTGTTAATGGGCCATATTGGATATTTCCTTGATCCAATTCAATGTCAGAAGATATAGTATGAGATTCAAGTGGATCTTCCTGAAACAAATCATTCTGGTCATAGGTTCCAAGGTCTTCTTTATGCGAGTTAGCAAACGGAAAATTGTTTTCGACAAACTTTACATCACGTGAGACAATGATTTTCTTGTCCACTAGATCATAGACTTTGTAACCTTTTACTCCTAACGGGTATCCAACAAATATTGCCGGCCTCCCTCTCACCTCGAACTTGTCCCCATAAGTGGAGGTATTTCGGTGATACACAAGACACCCAAAAACTTTCATCCCAAGATAATCCGGTTTTTGTTTGAACACGAGTTCATAAGGTGTTTTATTTTTAATTACCTTGGATGGAAGTCGATTTATCACAAAGGTTGCAGTTAAAACGCATTCGCCCCAAAATCTTTTTGGTAGATTGGCTTCATACATTAAGGCTCTGGCAGTTTCAAGAAGATGCCTATGTTTGCGTTCCACAACGCCATTCTGTTGTGGAGTGTGTGGACAAGATGTTTCAAGTAAAATGCCATTCTTGCTATAAAAGGTACGCATCTCAGTGGAGGTGAATTCACCACCATTGTCGCTGCGTACTCTCTTAATGGTCTTGTTAAACTGGGTTTTTATCATATTAATAAAGTTCATCAAACAAATGCTAGCTTCATGTTTGAACTTAAGTAGGAAAACCCAGACCATTCGGCTATAATCGTCGACAATAGTTAGGAAATAGTTTGCACCCGTTAATGACGACACACGATATTTTCCCCATATATCACAATGAATCAACTCAAAACAATCATTAGATTTAATATTACTATCAGGAAACGAAAGTCGTGTGTGTTTAGCCTTAGAACATGAATCACAAATTTGTTTAAAACTACTATGTTTAAGAAAATCAATGTGCGCTAACTTATCACCGGAAGCATGCCCTAATCTCTTGTGCCAAACATCAATGGTAGTTGTTGTAGCACTTCTCCTTTGCCCAAGCATCCCCATTCGGTAGAGTCCTCCTTTGCACTTACCCGCACCAATCAAGCTTCTCGTACCAATTTTCTGCATGATACAAAAATCAGGAAAAAACGTTACGGCACATTTAAGATCCTTGCTAAGACGACTAACAGATAAGAGATTGCAAGTAAATTGAGGAACGTAAAGAACTCCATTTATTTTGGATCCTCCGATTAGAGAACAATCACCCCGTCCTTGAACGGGTATGACGTCTCCATTGGGAATAGTAATCGGGGCTTCGAGATTATTTGTAGTTTTATTCTCGAGGATATCACCTTTATAGGTGATATGTTCCGTAGATCCAGAATCAATGACCCAATCACCGTCATCGTTACCTTTTGTGCTCATGTTAGCCTTTTTGATGTTAACTTCCTTACCAGAAGCACTCGTCTCAGAGAAGTGTTTAACAAACGTGTCATACTGTTCCTTAGTCAAACCGGGGACAGGAGATGTACCATCGATTTCAACGAATGCAGCCTTTGGTTTCGGCACATCTTTCTTTTTATTTCCTGGCCACCAATCTGGGAATCCAATGCGCTTAAAACAACCCTCATATTCATGCCCCTCTTTTCCACAGTACGTGCAACTAATGGTTGTATCAAGTAATTTGATTTCTTTTGAGTTAATGTTGTTCTTCCTTTGAGTTTTGTTCCCATCTTTGCGTGTTGGAGTCCATGCTTTGAAGGCAGCCGAGTCATGATTTGATCGCTTCTCTGTACATATAGACCGTTGTCGTTCATCTTCCGCAACGAGGTGGTAAGCATTCCCTAAGTTTGGTATCGGATTCATGGCCAAAATCTGAGTTTTAATCACCGAAAACTGATCATCAAGTCCCATAAGAAACTCATAGAGGCGTTCCCTTTCTTTAAGTTCCATCGAACTTTTCCCTACGTTACACGTGCATAGTCCACATTCACACTTTGGCACCTGCAGTATCGAATCGATTTCGTCCCAAAGGCCTCGCAGTTTCGTGTAGTAAACCGAAACGCTTGACCCATCTTGATGAGTCATTGATAGAGATTGTTTCAGCTCATATGCTCTGGGTGCACTTTCCTTCCCGAATCGTTCCTTTAGATCATCCCAAATTTCTGAAGCGGCATTGGCATATTTGACGCTGCTCCTTATCTCCTTCTCCATAGCCGTGGTTAACCATCCTTTCACCATGGCATCACACCTCATCCACATCATATATTCTGCAGAGGTCTTTGCAGGTTTAGGAATTGTTTTATCAACAAAACCGACTTTATTCTTGGCAAAGAGAAAATTCATCATCTCTTGTGACCAATCGGCATAGTTGCTATCATTAAGGGTTTCATTAACATGCATCTGTTTTGGGTAATCAGAGGCATGGATGTAGTAAGGTGAGTTTGTATCTGGGAAGGTATCGATTTTCTTCCCAGAGGTTTCTTCATCTCCAGCCATTCTTGAACGACGGCGGAAATTCGTGTATTTTGGTTTTTAGGTTAGGTTTAATTGGCTCTTGATGCCATATAGAATTGTATGGGTCGTAATAATCATATTTCTCATTATCACCAAACATATATTTATACAGAGAACAAGGAATAAAGAAAAGCATAAAACTCCTAATCTTGAGGAACAAGCTTAAAATAAATATAGAAGAAAATAGAGTCCTAAAATAACTCTAAGTATTCTAAATATTCCAATATATATTGGGTCAGGGTGGACCCTAAATAAATGGGAAGAACTAAAAAATAGAGAATACGTATGTTCAGGATTTGAACCTGCGTGTGGAAATCGAAGGAACAATTAAACAGCCACTGGACTAACAATATATTTATGTTTTAGTTTATTAAATATCATATATATATGGTTTTTTCGATGGTGTCATATGACCCCATCCCTTTGTACATGGCTCCGCCACTTAATGATGGTGTTGATCAGAATGTTAGGTTTACGATCTTTAAAGGCATGGCATGTATTGGTTTGTTTGGTTCATGATTGGTGTATGTTGAATTTGGTGGTTTTTTCAACCTATACTTTAATGTCCTCGCCTTTTTCTTTACCCTTCGCCGACTCTTCCTCGTAGGTGGCTAATTCGGGGGATTTTGTGACTTTGCAATAATCCAAGACGGTATACTATCATAAGAGTTCTTTCATGGTGCTCTGTTCTGATTTGCCGGTGGTTAGATGGTGGCTTCAAATATGGTTTGGTATCCACCAGTTTGTGTCTCACACGACGGCTGGCCGCTTTTTCCAACCGAGTATCCACGGTCTCTCCTCTTTCTAATGTTGACAGATCTATGATGGAAATTTGGTGTTTTAGGGTGTATGCAAGTGATACTTTGTTTGAGTTTTGGTTGTGATTGCTAAGGTGATAAGTGATTTAGTTACAACGATTTCTCGCTTGTTCTCAAGCCTTTGTTGACGCTGAGGAGTTCAGTGTGGTAGTTTTAAGAGATTAAGATTTAGATTGGTAAGTTTCACATATTGGGTTCGTTGCCTTAATGGTTTGTTCATATGTTTGGTTTGTGTGGTTTGGCACATTACTTCTGTGTTAATGGTTTATAATAGGGTTGAGACTTGAGATGAATTGTAGTTGCAAAGTGTAGAAAATACCAGAATATCAACAAAACTTTAACAATCTTTCAACCAAACATTAAAAAATACGCAATCTTTTAGTTTTATATATAAACACAACTGTAAAACAATAGAACTACAAGATATCATAATCAACACAAATAAACCAACAAATGAAGAATATCAAGAAGATTTCCAACTAAAACTTAATATGAGAGATGATTAGGGTTAGAGAAATATGAAGAATGAATCAATGAATGGATGGGTTTTAATCAAACCCTAGAAATAAACAAATGGGAATATAAACCCAAAATTAACTTGGCCGACTTATCCTCCAAATCTTCAGAAACACCCTCAAGTCTTAAACTTTCAATTTAAGCCACGTGGACTTTTGTCTTCATAAAGCAAGTTTCTTTTTTTCTTCTTTGACCACTAAACTCTCCAAACATCTTCATAAACAACAACAAGCTAACAGACAAAAGAAAAACTAAAAAAAGCAAACAAGTTAAATATGAGAAGAAAATGTATAAGGATGAGATTGTAAAGAAGATCTTATATTAACACAAAGATCACAAGATCTTTCTATGAAACGTGACATTGAAACAATTTGTATCAAAATTACATACAATGATCTAATATAATTTAATTCTTGTTTTTCAGAAAAAAAGAAAAAAAAGAAAACCGTCATGTCTCACTAACGTAATTAAATGCTTAAACTTTTTAATGGTTACTTCTAGGGATGGCAATGGATACCCGATCCAGTGGATATCCATCCGATCCACCCGATTATTCGTGGATATGGACGATCTAAATGGATATGGATATGGATATGGATGTGGATGTGGATGAAAAAATTTCATCCATGGATGAACCCGCTTTTGTAGTGACCCGAACTTTTCCATGTTTATATATATTAAATGAAATTGTTATTTACATGATTAAGTGTTTCCAACATGTTAAGCAATCAAACTTGTTAAGACTTGATTAATTGAAATAGGTTTCATATAGACAATTGACCACCCAAGTTGACCGGTGATTCACGAACGTTAAAACTTGTAAAAACTATATGATGACATATATATGATTATATATATAGTTAACATGATATTATGATAAGTAAGTATCTCATTAGGTATTTTAACAATGAGTTATATATATAAAATTGAGTTTATTGAATTAAGAAACTCGAAACGATATATATAACGATTATAGTTATAACAACGTCTTACTAAATACATATGAATCATATTAAGATATTGATACACTATGTTTAATTATGATAAATTATAAGTAAACATGTCATTATGTATATTAACAATGAACTACATATGTAAAAACAAGACTACTAACTTAAGGATTTCGAAAAGAGACATATATGTAATGATTATCGTTGTAACGACATTTAAATGTATATATATCATATTAAGATATAGTAATATATCATAATATCATGATAATATAATAATTTAACATCTCATTAGATATAATAAACATTGGGTTAACAACATTTAACAAGATCGTTAACTTAAAGGTTTCAAATCAACATTTACATGTAACGACTAATGATGACTTAACGACTCAGTTAAAATGTATATACATGTAGCGTTTTAATATGTATTCATACACTTTTGAAAGACTTCAAGACACTATCAATATACTTCTACTTAACAAAAATGCTTACAATTACATCCTCGTTCAGTTTCATCAACAATTCTACTCGTATGCACTCGTATTCGTACTCGTACAATACACAGCTTTTAGATGTATGTACTATTGATATATACACTCCAATGATCAGCTCTTAGCAGCCAATGTGAGTCACCTAACACATGTGGGAACCATCATTTGGCAACTAGCATGAAATATCTCATAAAATTACAAAAATATGAGTAATCATTCATGACTTATTTACATGAAAATAAAATTACACATCCTTTATATCTAATCCATATACCAACGACCAAAAACACCTACAAACACTTTCATTCTTCAATTTTCTTCATCTAAGTGATCTCTCTCAAGTTCTATCTTCAAGTTCTAAGTGTTCTTCATAAATTCTATAAGTTTTAGTTTCATATAATCAAGAATACTTCCAAGTTGGCTAGCTTACTTCCAATCTTGTAAAGTGATCATCCAACCTCAAGAAATCTTTCTTATTTACAGTAAGATATCTTTCTAATATAAGGTAATACTCATATTCAAATTTTGATTCAATTTCTATAACTATAACAATCTTATTTCGAGTGGAAATCTTACTTGAACTTGTTTTCGTGTCATGATTCTGCTTCAAGAACTTTCAAGCCATCCAAGGATCCTTTGAAGCTAGATCTATTTTTCTCATTTCCAGTAGGGTTATCCACAAAACCTGAGGTAGTAATGATGTTCATAATATCATTCGATTCATATATATATAACTACCTTATTCGAAGGTTTAAACTTGAAATCACTAGAACATAGTTAAGTTAATTCTAAACTTCTTCGCAAACAAAAGTTAATCCTTCTAACTTGACTTTTAAAATCAACTAGACACATGTTATATATCTATATGATATGCTAACTTAATGATTTAAAACCTGAAAACACGAAAAACACCGTAAAACCGGATATACGCCGTCGTAGTAACACCGCGGGCTGTTTTGGGTTAGTTAATTAAAAACTATGATAAACTTTGATTTAAAAGTTGTTCTTCTGGGAAAATGATTTTTCTTATGAACATGAAACTATATCCAAAAATCATGGTTAAACTCAAAGTGGAAGTATGTTTTTCAAAATGGTCATCAAGACGTCGTTCTTTCGACTGAAATGACTACCTCTTACAAAAATGACTTGTAACTTATATTTCTGACTATAAACCTATACTTTTTCTGTTTAGATTCATAAAATAGAGTTCAATATGAAACCATAGCAATTTGATTCACTCAAAACGGATTTAAAACGAAGAAGTTATGGGTAAAACAAGATTGGATATTTTTTGATTGTTGTAGCTACGGGAAATATTGTAACAATTCTATACAAATCATATCCTAGCTAACTTATATTGTATTATACATGTATTCTAATATATTATGTAATCTTGGGATACCATAGACACGTATGCAAATGTTTTGACATATCATATCGACCCATCTATATATATTATTTGGAACAACCATAGACACTCTATATGCAGTAATGTTGGAGTTAGCTATACAGGGTTGAGGTTGATTCCAAAAATATATATAGTTTGAGTTGTGATCTAGCCTGAGACGTGTATACACTGGGTCGTGGATTGATTCAAGGTAATATATATCGATTTATTTCTGTACATCTAATTGTGGACAACTAGTTGTAGGTTACTAACGAGGACAGCTGACTTAATAAACTTAAAACATTAAAACGTATTAAAAATGTTGTAAATATATTTTGAACATATTTTGATATATATGTACATATTTGTTATAGGTTCGTGAATCGACCAGTGGCCAAGTCTTACTTCCCGACGAAGTAAAAATCTGTGAAAGTGAGTTATAGTCCCACTTTTAAAATCTAATATTTTGGGATGAGAATACATGCAGTTTTATAAATGTTTTACGAAATAGACACAAGTAAATGAAACTACATTATATGGGTGAATGATCGAAGCCAAATATGCCCCTTTTGCTTGGTAGCCTAAGAATTAGTAAACCGATCTACTAATTGACGCGAATCCTAAAGATAGATCTATTGGGCCTAACGAACCCCATCCAAAGTATCGGATGCTTTAGTACTTCGAATTCGTTTTTATCATGTCCGAAGGATTTCCCGGAATGATAGGGGATATTCTTATATTCATCTTGTTAATGTCGGTTACCAGGTGTTCACCATATGAATGATTTTTATCTCTATGTATGGGATGTATATTGAAATATAAAATCTTGTGGTCTATTATTATGATTTGATAATATATAGGTTAAACCTATAACTCACCAACATTTTTGTTGACGTTTTAAGCATGTTTATTCTCAGGTGATTATTAAGAGCTTCCGCTGTTGCATACTAAAATAAGGACAAGATTTGGAGTCCATGCTTGTATGATATTATGTAAAAACTGCATTCAAGAAACTTATTTTTGATGTAATATATTCTTATTGTAAACCATTATGTAATGGTCGTGTGTAAACGGTATATTTTAGATTATCATTATTTGATAATCTACGTAATGCTTTTTTAACCTTTATAGATAAAATAAAGGTTATGGTTGTTTTAAAAATGAATGCAGTCTTTGAAAAACGTCTCATATAGAGGTCAAAACCTCGCGACGAAATCAATTAATATGGAACGTTTATAATCAATATGAACGGGACATTTCAGCTTTCACCCGAAATAACTAAATATATAAATTTATCACTAAAATTAGTATCATTTATGTAATAATATTTCATTAATTATATTCATATTCATCTTTCTTTATATTTTCTCTAAAAATATAACTTTCTTCTTATATTTTGTTTAGTTTAAATAATCAAATGTATTTATCGTACTTTGGTGGTTCAAATATGATTCCATGTAACTAAAAGTAAGCAACTTACATGTCGATATCTTTACACATTTAATAGATTATCTAATGAATATATGTTATATAGATTAGTAAAATGTGACTTTCGGTGGCAAAAACTATTAAAAATATTACTTTTGATCGTATATAGTGAACCACTGCTTATAATTGTTAAAAATAAAATTAATTTAAACGGATATGGATAATTATCCATTAACCCGCTTCACCTGACGGATATGGATATGGATGGATGAAAAGTAAAAAAAAAAGAAATGGATATGGATATGGATACGGCCTCACCCGATCCATATCCGATTCATTGCCATCCCTAGTTACTTCAGTGTCACATAATTACTAAATACTGAAAATTTTACTTGAACAGTATTTACTTTTATTTGTTTGGCGAAAAACAAAAGAACTTTTATAGAACCTATGACCTTTCATCAAAAATGAAAAATTCAAATAACACATAAAAAGAAATACCCCGTAACTAAACATAAATGCCTTGAACAATATTTTTTGTAACACAAATACATGGACTCATAAACACGCACAATATTTATTTTGTCTGACCAACATCGTCTTATAGACATAGAGGATGAGTGAGGAAGATGAACCATAACTCTGTAAGAAGTGGTCATAGAGAAAATATATGCTTAGACATATAATTATTTAAAATAGAAGTTACAAATGTACTATATATTATTATTAGACTATTACATTGGTTAATTTTAGCTTGCTTTTGTTTCTCTCTTTTATACAATGATGCCACAACATTTGATTAAAAATCTGTTAAAACTTTTGTATTTAAATTATTTCTCGTGATCAAATAAATAAATGATGTATTTAAGTATTAACTATACTAATAGTAGTAGTAATAATAATAGTAGTTTTTTTTTTCTTTAAAAATAAAAGAGAATGTTAATATTAACAATATTAAGGGATTACAAGGACCTAACTTTACTATACATCAATGAATTTCGGTAATAATCTAACTCGAGAATATAACAAAAGGACACGACCAAAAGGAACCAACTCTAAGAGCCTATGAGAAGTACTATTGCTCTCATAATGTGACGACCCGACAAAATCGCCATTGACGGCGCCGTCAACTTAGGTCCCGTTACGTGGTCATGGTCCCTAAATGAGACGCGTTTGACCAAAATTATGTCACATTCATTTGAAACGTATAAGACTTGCAAAGTTTTAAGTAAACCAAACGGTTCGACAACATGTATAAGTTTACAAAAGTTAATAAGTATAAATGAAGTAACTTGCGACATAATGTAAGTTGAAAATCACGAATGCTATCAATAGCGTATGCATGTAAACATTAAGTTTGAGTCCAAAGTGCTATCACTAGCGTATGCATGTATGTTTGACCCCAAGCAAGTAATCAAAGTGTGCGGAAGCATGTATCAAGTAGCCAAGTATGAACCTGAGAAACATACAGAAAAACTGTCAACGAAAAACGTTGGTGAAATCATAGGTGTATTTGTAAACGTTGTTTTTGAACCACAAGATTTTGTATAGTTGATTATCCAAATCGTTTGCATTCCAAAGTTGTTGTACGTTTGCCGAGCACCCAATTAACAAGGCTTAACTGAATGGTACCTCTGAATCATAGTGTTAGAACCTACACTATACCCGAAAATATATTTCATCCACCGACGGTAGCGAACCGTCCTAATGAGGGTTCGTCAAACCCGTATGGCCACACAACATAAGTTAACGCTTACACTTACACCCTGCAAGTGTAACTGATGATAATTGGACTTGAGGATTTTTGTTCTAACTCGTGCGTGGAATGTTTGTTTCGTACTTGTGTTCAAAGTATAAAAGTATAAACCGTATATGTTTCTCATCCCATGATTTAAAAGTATAATAGTTGATGAAAAGATGGGACTATGATCTCACCGTAGTTGCATGCCAAAGTACTTGTAATTAAACGTTGTGCAATGAAAGTTGCTTAGCCTTGACCTAAACAAATAAGTTGTATCAATTACCCGTTACGACACAAGGTCGGGCAAAATGTGTTCAATTAGTCCTATGGCTCGTTACGACTCGATTATATAGCAAGTGAAACACGTTGTCAAGTTTCATGCAAGATACAAGTACAAGAGAGAGGTTATAACGATTAAATAATGTATTGGTTAAGTTTGAATAAAAGTCAACTTTGATCAAAGTCAAAGTCAACGAAAAAGTCAACATGTTCGGGTCGGGTCTCGGACAATTTTCTAAGTTATATAATCATATATGAGCATGTTAGAACAAGTTACATGTTAATCGGAGGTGCGTAGCATAGTTGGAATTAAACGAAAATTGACAAATTTGGACAGCCCTTGGCTGTTCATCTGGACGGCGTCTAGAATGGCTAGACGGCGTCCAGCAAAGAAGAAGAGAACGGCGTCCAAGGTGTGGGACGGTGTCCAAAACACCTGGGCTGCTGAAAAGCTGAAATTTTCTAAGTGTCGAGCCAAACTTCAATCAAACACAATTTATGAACCGCAAACACTTAAAATGCATATCATACATCGTTGAAAAGGTATTTTAACGAGGAATCAACTAAACACATATCATCAAACAACCACATCATTTTAAATGACTAAATCCTCGTTGAATGATCGTTAAAAAGTTCATCATTAAAGTTTCAAGTTCGTAAAACGCATTTCATGATTCGGGAAGTTACTACACACATATAATATGTCATTTTGTAGGTAATTACGCATACAATACAACTAAACACTTACCAACAACATTTCAAAGCATTTGGTGCATCAAAAGTTCGTATTTAAGTCTATCAAACTCTAACCAAAAATCACAAAATCGATAATCATGTTACTGTAAGGTTTTCATGTCATCCAACATACCAAAACGAAGCTAATGATGCTAGTAACACTTTTAACACATAGGGTTTAACATCTAACAACATTTAATCAACCAAAATCAAAGATTTGACAAACCCTTTTCAAGTGTTCATGCTAGTTATGCAAAATAACGAGATCGAGCAAACAAATCACATATTCATGCTAGACTTGAGCCATAGACACTAACTAACACACTTTTAAGTTTAAAGGTCTAATTTATGAAAATTAGAGATTTTGAAAAGCTTACCTCAAGCTATAAAATTGGTACCAAATTGAAGAGGATGATGCAAGGATTCTAAATATGCAATTTGTTTTTATGTTAGCTTGCTAAATCGAAATTAGATGATGAATCTTTGTTGTTGAGAGTTGAGAGCAAAAATGGAAGTAAGAAAAGAGTGAAGAGGTGGGTGAATGGAATGAGTGGTGGTGATGGTGGGTTGACTAGTTGACCTAGTCAACTAGTTTGCCCACTTGACAACTTTAGTCCCTCGAGTTTGAAAGCGGGTGCGTGAATTAACCAAACGAATTATTTTAAGTACGCAAGGGTAAACGGGAGATGTTATAATTAAAAAACGAAATTATTGAAATGCTAGTTAATGGAAGGTACGAATCTAGATAACGAAAGATATTATCTAAAAATAGATGGTCGTTAAAATAAATTAACAGAAAAAAGGCGGGTTATCACATTACCTACACCGTAAAAGAAATTTCGTCCCGAAATTTAGTTGGAAGTAGTAGTCGTTGATTCTTCTTCGAGACCTTGCGTTGCCAATTCTACGAATAAATGAGGGTACTTCCTTCTCATTTGATCTTGGCATTCCAACGAACTTCGACAATCGGGATTTTACGTTGTTTTTAAAGTTTGGTTTCAGGATCCATAATTTCAACCGGTTCTCCTATGAAGTGGAGTTTGTCATCGATAGTAAGCTCGTCGAAAGGAATAACAAGTTCTCGTTCGGCAAGACACTTCTTTAAGTTTGATACATGGAATGTAGGATGAACGGAATTCGATTGAGTTGGGGGTTCGAAACGGTAAGCAACGGGTCCAATACGCTCCAAGATTTCAAAAGGATCAAAATATCGCGGATTTAGCGTTTTACATTTTCCGAAACGGATTACACCTTTCCGAGGTGCATTTTTTTTAATATTACGCGGTCACCCACTAGGAATTCGAGAGGCTTACGTCTAACACCGGCATAGCGGCAATTACGGGCCATCTTGGGTCTTTCTTGGATTTGAACGATCTTAACGGTTATTTCATGAATGAGTTCGGGTCCGGTGGTTTGCTTGTCACCTACTTCGGTCCAACGAATAGGAGAACGACATTTGCGGCCATATAAAGTTTTGAAAAGGTGCGGCGTTAATACTCGAATGATAACTATCGTTGTAAGAGGAATCAATTAAAGGCAACAATACAAGTTCGTGATATGTTTTCCAAGGTTTGAATCGTATGTTTGCTTGGTCCGTCGGTTTGTGGATGACACGCGGCACTCATGTTTAAACGTGTTCCCAAGGCTTCTTGTAAGGCACTCCGAAATTTAGAAGTGAAACGAGTATCTCAATCCGAAATATTGACAATGGCACACCGTGTTGAGATAGATTTTCTATAATGTATAGTTGTACAAATCTTTCCCATCTTGTCGATTTCTGAAAGGCATTTGTTAGAACAAGTTTCTTATTGGTTTATGAAAAACGTTTGTTAGGACTATTCACCCTCGTGGCGAATACTAGTATAACGTGAAGAGTCTCTATTGAGAAATTAGATAAAAGATTTCCTTATACGGAAGTACGAGTGTAATGCGAGAGAAATTTCCGCCTCGATGTGAGCATATCAAGCGTGTTGTAGTTCGTCGATAAAACTTGTGCGAAAACGAGATAGTGTACACGTGTAGCATATGTTTTGAAGTTGAAAGAATTGGTCATTTATTCAGAAGCATAAATATGATTTGGCAATATCAAAGATGTGTCCCTGTTATGGTTGTTATCAATAGTCTCGAAGTTTTCGGATAGCAACAAGGAAAAATAAAGTCATGTACATGGCACATGGTGGTGATCAGGTTGATCGAGTCCAATCATCATCACGAGTCATTAGAACTTTGGTATGACTTACCATAATATAACCACATTGATCGAGTGTCGTTATATTACGCTAACTCATACCTCCATTCCCACATCACTCCATAGAATCAAGTTCGTGTAATCGTGAAGATTTAAAATGAACAAAGTGTAACGGCATCTCTAACGTGACTCGTATTTAATCGAAAGAATTAGTGCAACTCTGAAGATGCATTTCCCGAGGGAAGTGTATAACTGGTTGTTCACATCAATGCAGTTCAAGTCAAACAATAATGTCTTTAGGTACGAAAAGAGTAACAAATTAGGATAACGAGTAGTACGCAACCGTAGTGATAAGCAGTAATGACGATACTCATCTAGAGTAGTGGTGGTAGTAACAAGAAGTGGGAGATAGTGAAGATTACCGATGTAACATCGGTAGTGGTTAATGATTGCCATAGTGGTGGAAACTTTATAGCACTTGTGGATAGTAAGCTGGAACGGTGGTGAATAACAACCTGGGAGACAAACCAGGACTAGTGTAACGAATGAAGTCATCGTCATCCTTACGTGTATGAATCTTGAATTTACATGTGTTATCAGAAAGTGGCAGAGTACGAGTTCGTATGATGAAAATTTGGTACCATTAAGAAGTTCGCCTAAGAATGATTCAAGTATAAATGCACAAGTAGTTAAGTAAGTGCTATCTATAACAAATGCAAGTCAGAATGCAATGATTAACTATCCGGTTGTAGTCTAGATTCACTAATGAGTCCTAACGACTCTGTCAGACACACTAATGCACATCCTAGATCCCTACAACCAACGCTCTGATACCAACTGTGACGACCCGAATAAATCGCCATTGACTGCGCCGTCAACTTAGGTCCCATTACGTGGTCATAATCCCTAAATGAGACGCGTTTGATCAAAATTATGTCGCATTCATTTGAAATGTATAAGACTTGCAAAGTTTTAAGTAAACCAAACGGTTTGACAACATGTATAAGTTTATAAAAGTTAATAAGTATAAATGAAGTAACTTGCGACATAATGTAAGCTGAAAATCACGAATGCTATCAATAGCGTATGCATGTAAACTTTAAGTTTGAGTCCAAAGTGCTATCACTAGCGTATGCATGTATGCTTGACCCCAAGCAAGTAATCAAAGTGTGCGGAAGCATGTATCAAGTAGCCAAGTATGAACCTGAGAAACATATAGAAAAGCTGTCAACGAAAAACCTTGGTGAAATCATAGGTGTATTTGTAAACGTTGTTTTTGAACCACAAGATTTTGAATAGTTGATTATCCAAATTGTTTGCATTCCAAAGTTATTGTACGTTTTCCGAGCACCCAATTATCAAGGCTTAACTGAATGGTACCTCTGAATCATAGTGTTAGAACCTACACTATACCCGAAAATATATTTCATCCACCGACGGTAGTGAACCGTCCGAATGAGGGTTCGTCAAACCCGTATGGCCACACAACATAAGTTCACGCTTACACTTACACCCTGCAAGTGTAACTGATGATAATTGAATTTGAGGAGTTTTGTTCTAACTCGTGCGTGGAATGTTTGTTTCGTACTTGTGTTCAAAGTATAAAATTATAATTCGTATATGTTTCTCATTCCATGATTTAAAAGTATAAAAGTTGATGAAAAGATGTGACTATGATCTCACCGTAGTTGCATGCCAAAGTACTTGTAATTAAACATTGTGCAATGAAAGTTGCTTAGCCATGACCTAAACAAATAAGTTGTATCAATTACCGGTTACTGTGACGACCCGAAAATTTTCGATCAAATTTAAACCTTATTCTTATATGAAATCGACACGATAAGCAAAGTTTATATTGTTAAGTTTAAAAATTTTGAATTGATTTCATATATGCAATTACCCTTTGACTAACTCCGACGATTCACGAACAATTGTTGATAAATAAATATGTATATATATTATATAAATGTAAATATAAGAATATATATATATATATATAATATTTTGATTTAGTAAGGTATACTTTAATTAATGGAAATTTAAAAATGTAAAATAATAAATAGAATAATTAAGATACTGATATATATATATATATATATATATATATATATATATATATATATATATATATATATATATATATATATATATATATATATATATATATATATATATATATATATATATATATATATATATAGTTATACAAGTACTGATATTTATAAATTCAAAGGCATATATAAATTTCAGTTATTTATATGTAAATAAATATATACAAATAGATAAATAAATAAATATACCAAAATATATAAATATATATAATACGATTATATGTATAAATCAAAAAGTTTACAACTACACTACAGTTATATAACTATATACACTGATAATACGCAATCTGTTATATATCACCATTACACGTAAATTATTTATCTGATCATAAAGATCTTGAATTGTACGAATGGATTTACAGAATTATTTTTGTTGTTTTTATCTTCATGTTCTGTTTCAAATTGGTACTAATTGTCGAACCAATTCAACTACTCTGATAAATTATTGCTACTACATCCATTACTCACAAGTATTATATATTATCCATTGCTAGTATCTGTGAGAAAGAAAAACAGAAATATTACAAGAACCAGATTCCTTTCTCGTTTAGTTGATCTCTAACAAAACCATAACTATCACACAATAATCATCACCTTGGTTTTCTTCTTTGAGTAATCGACAAACATATTGAAACCCACATCACCATTGCCATTTTTGTTAACTACCTATAATCACAAGTCACCACCTTTTTATCACTTATGGATTTCGCCATTCTTTTACTCAGATCAACTCGCGTATTCTTCTCGTTTCTTTCTTCATTTATATTACATACTCCATATAATATATTACTTTTCATCATGAATGTTATCTATTAAATGTTAGAATCCATAAATTCTCTTCAACCTCTCATCACCTTATTCTCTTGTTTCTGTTTTCTGATCAACTTAGAAACCCACCATGGTTCACTACCACAACTTAATTACTACTGCTGTAATAACCTGCTACTGTTGCTCGTTATTTCCATTTCTTTTACTACTGTAAATAACCGAAATAAACCACCTCAACCATCACCAAACCTAACCCATTTGAACACTTGTAGCTACGGTTACTTTCTTTATTTTTTTCTGAACCCAATCAACAAGAACCCATATTGATTTATACAAGCTGCGTCTCCTTTCTGTTTTTCATCGAGAAACAATCAGAACACAAACCCTTTTCGTACTATTGTGTTGTTAAAGAACAAATGATGGGAGAAATGAAAAAGATGATGAAGTGGGTAGTACATGTTCACAATTAGGATGTGTCAGCATGAATATATATAGGAACTTACTTTCCAACACATTCATTATTAAAAAAAAGAAAGTACGCAAGTGGAGCTAGTGATAACTTAGTGGACGACCAAAATGGTCCTTAAAAGGGACGTTTCCTTTTTAATTATTTAGTATGAAGTAATCATGTTGACAACTATGTGAAGTAGGGTTGTTTAAAAAAAATAATATAAATGATGATCATTGATGTTGGCTAGGAAAAGATTACATGATGAGGATTATAATGGTTTGGTGGTTGCTGGGTTCAATCGAAACGAAAGTAGGAGAGCAATAAACCGTAAACTTTTGGTTGTATAAAACAATATGGGTCGATATTTGCAGTGAATCAGATGAACGTTTATTAAACATAGTAGGGACTTTTAGATTGGGCTATTAATGAGCTATGTAAAGTTGGGCTGCTATTGGGCCAGCGTATTATTGGGTTTAAAAACTGCTTTTGGGCCGCCACCTTGTCTTGGGCTGAAATCCAACAGAAATTTACAAACCCATCTTTTCTGTTTCAAGTTCTTAATCGATGTTGAGAATAATATGATGATGATTTGATAAGTTAAGGTGATGATGTATATGATGATAAGAGGTGGCGAGAATGATGAAGACGATAAGAAATGATATAAGTTATGATGATGACGAATTTGTGATGATAGTGATAACTTGATTATGATGGTAAAATAAATATGATTATGTTATGATCATGATTATGATATGATTATGGTCATAAGATGATCACGATGATATTTATGAATGATGGTATTATGGTTACGATTTTATGTGAAGAAGGCATCAAGTATATTGAGTTAAAATGATTTTGGTTGTTATCGGGTTAGCGGGACGTCGCGGGTTCAAACCCGGACTTGGGCATTTCTTTAAGGGCTACATCTTTGAGGTAGTTTACTTAATACTCATTATTATTATTATTATTATTATTATTATTATTATTATTATTATTATTATTATTTTATTATTATTATTATTATTATTATTATTATTACAAATACTATTATTATCATTATTATTATTATTATTACAACAAATATTTTTATTCAAAATATATTCATTACCTATATCATAAATCAATTAATATTACATAATGTCATGTTTTAACTAATATAATATTATTTATATATCAGGTACATACTATAACAGATTATAAGTATTAATATGAAAATATATAAGGACATTAGTCTTAATACGATGTAAACTTAGTTGATTAATATTATATGTGTTAATATATATACTTGGTATAGGTTCGTGAATCCAAGGCCAAACCTACATTGTTTCAATGCCGTCATACGTATTTTTACTACAAAATACAGTATGGTGAGTTTCATTTGCCTTTTTACCCTTTATATTTTGGACTGAGAATACATGCGCAATTTTTATAAATGTTTTACGAAATAGACACAAGTAATTGAAACTACATTATATGGTTGAATGATCGAAGCCGAATATGCCCCTTTTGCTTGATAGCCTAAGAATTAGTAAACCAGCCTACTAATTGACGCGAATCCTAAAGATAGATCTATTGGGCCTAACAAACCCCATCCGTTGTAGCGGATGCTTTAGTACTTCGATGTAATTTTATCATGTCCGATGGATGACCCGGCATGATATGGGATATTCTTATATGCATCTTGTTAATGTCGGTTACCAGGTGTTCAATCCATATGAATAATTTTTGTCTCTATGCATGGGACGTATATTTATGAGAAATGAAAATGAAAATCTTGTGGTCTATTAAAATGATGGAAATGATTATTTATGTTAAACTAATGAACTCACCAACCTTTTGGTTGATACTTTAAAGCATGTTTATTCTCAGGTATGAAAGAAATCTTTCGCTGTGCATTTGCTCATTTTAGAGATATTACTTGGAGTCATTCATGACATATTTCAAAAGACGTTGCATTCGAGTCGTTGAGTTCATCAAGATTATTATTAAGTCAATTATAGTTGGATATATTATGAAATGGTATGCATGCCGTCAACTTTCGATGAAATGAAAGTTTGTGTTTTAAAAACGAATGCAATGTTTGTAAAATGTATCATATAGAGGTCAAGTACCTCGCGATGTAACCAAATGTAATGTATTCGTCCAGATGGATTAGGACGGGTCTCTACAGTTACGACACAAGGTCGGGCGAATGTTTTCAATTAGTCCTATGGCTCATTACGACTCGATTATATAGTATGTGAAACACGTTGTCAAGTTTCATGCAAGATACAAGTACAAGAGAGAGGTTATAACGATTAAATAATGTATTGGTTAAGTTTGAATAAAAGTCAACTTTGGTCAAAGTCAACGAAAAAGTCAACACGTTCGAGTCGGATCTCGAACAATTTTTTTAAGTTATATAATCATATATGAGCATGTTAGAACAAGTTACATGTTAATCGAGGTGCGTAGCATAGTTGGAATTAAACGAAAATTGACAATTTTGGACAGCCCTTGGCAGTTCATCTGGACGGCGTCCAAAACACCTGGTGTGACGACCCGGAAATTTCCGACCAAATTTAAACTTAATCTTTATATGGTTTCGACATGATAAGCAAAGTCTGTAATGTTGAGTCTCAAAATTTTTAAACTGCTTACATGAATTCATATAACCTTTGACTAGTTCCGGCGATTCACGAACAACTAATTGTAAATAGATATGTGTGTATATATATATAAATGGTAAATGGAAAAATAATTTGAAATAATATATGTATTGCTATTAAAATTTAATTATGTAAAATAAAATAAAATAGAATATTATAATAATTATTATTTAAAACACACACACACACTCACACACACACACACACACACACACATATATATATATATATATAGAAGTATATTAAATATATATTTTATGATTTCGAATCTATTTAGTAAACGACAAGTAACACTCAATTACCATTCGATGGATATTAAACAAGTTTAATTCGAACTTATATGATTTTAATTTAAATGGTGATCCGAAAATGAGTTCTATAAATTTTAGGCTTACTATAATGTATTTAGGATCTAGTTATTAAATTTTAACACTTTTTATATTTTACTCAGAATCGAGAGGGACAGTTGATGTAATTTTTATTTAATAAATTAATGATCAAATTTTATACCATAGTGACCAAAATAAATAAATATAGTTAATTTAAAAATTTAGAATTTTTCTGTATACTTTTATCCGCCACTGATGAACAACGGACTACGAAATACTATCCAATTAAAACTGTCGGTAGGATAATCCAAATTCAATGGCTGCTAACTATTTTATTCATTATGTTAAATTTAATCATGTGTTACTGTTTTGCTTTTCATTTATTAATCGAATCATAAACACATGCATGATTCATTTGAAATATATTAGTATTATTAATATTCATTGTACTTGTTTGAATATATATGTGTTACACATATATCTCCTTCCACCATCTCTTGTCTCTTGGCTATACATATATTTCTTCTGCACATGAATAAGAACCCCAACACAACCATCATTATTCTCATCACAAATTACTCTATCACTTCTATCTACTTTTATTTCTTAATTGATCATCATCACTGTTCTCTGCTTCTCATTCGAGCAACACTATAGCCAAACCAAATTATCACAACCGAAGCTACAACCGGTTATCATGGTTTTGTTGTCAATAAACTAAACCACAAACCCAATCTCGAGGCATCACCACCACTCTCACTCGACCCTTAATCAAACAACCTTTTGTTCGAACCTCCACCATCAAAACCGACAATGCACCTAACCATCATCATCTTCTATTCCTAAACGTTGCCATTCTTCTTCTTCATTCTGTTGTAACTCATCACCACAAAACCCAACACCATTACTTTCTGTAATACTGTTTTTGATTGACAACAACATCTTCGATCACCATATTTACGGTGTACTTTTTTGTTTCTGAACCGAGACTGAAACACTACCACCACCTTAATTATAAACCGTCAAACCACCACATCTTGATCATTGTTTGCTGCACTTCATTTCTATGTTAGTGTTGTGTTCGAACCACCCTAAACCCACACGCATACACTTTAGTTAATATCAGTTGGTTCCTATTTTATGCAGTTCGAAAACCACCCATCATAACCACCAGAATCATCATCAATTGTTCATGCTATTGTTCGAGAAACGTGCACCATGAAACAAACCTGCTGCGGTTATGTTGTGTTACTGCTAACCGTATGCTCCTTATTCGATAACAACAATTGAAGAAGTTGTCGCAGCTGCTATGGTTTTCCTGTCTCCAAGAACCACCTAAACCAAACCATAGCTGTAGGGGTTCATTTAAAGAAATGCTACTGCAGCTGCAAAATTTGTTTCTATACCGTTAAAGAAGATGATGAAAAGATGTGGTAATGATCAAAATAATTATAATAATGATTATTAAGTTGTGAGTGGATGATGATACGTATATTGTTGCTTTTAAGTTCCTAGTCATGTTTCATCACCTTCTATTCTTTCTCCCTGAACTCACATTTTAAAGTATTCATCAATATGCTCCATCCAGTTCTGATTCTCGACATACTTCTAACTTTCATATCGGTCATTCTTCTTTTTCATCTACCGCCGGAAGAATCTATTTACTTCTATTATACTCTTGGGTTTATAGTGTTTCTAGTTCTCCCGTGTCTTTATATTGCTATATGCATCGATATATATGGTTTATAATTTCTGGTTTATCGTTGGGCTTTATATGTTCCCTTATATTTCAAAGTCTCTGCTTCTGTCTTCTATAATCATTATCATTCTCAGTTAATGCTCTCTTTTATTTGCTGCAATTTATACCCCAATTTCTATTTCGGAGTTTTGTCCTTTCGTTTCTTCTTCTTGCGATTAAGCACCGCTTGTAATGGTCCAAAATTCACAGATATGAATTTCGGAATGAACATTGTTAATGTTCTAGGAAGAAAATTGTGATGGCACGATCTTGACTTGTCAAATTACTAGAATATCTTGGAAAAGGCCGAATCATCAAGAAATATTTTCTTGATATTTTAGAGGTTAAATAGAATACAAGAGTCATATAACATGGCACATGATGATGTTATGATCTGTGAATCATCACATTCCATTTAGAAACTCAGCATGACTTATTGTAATATAATCACGTTGATCAAGTGTCATTATATTATACTAATTCATGCTTCAGTTCCCAACACTACTTCAAAATATTCCTATTTTAAACTTGAATGTTTCAGAATTTAGAAACTAAAATAGTTTCTTTTATGATGTAATACAGATAGCGCGAAGAGGTTAATGATTTCAAATAAGAAAAATTAAGAAAATATCTTCAGAAATATGGAGGGTATTTATAATGAAAGATATGATGATATTTTAGAATTTCTAATATCAGAGGATGATGAAGAATATTATCTGCAGGGGTTTAGAGTCAGGAGCAAGGTATTCGTTAATGACTTCAGCAGGTACTGAATCATTTGGATCCTTTGAAGTCAGGTTCAGTCTTTGTAATTTGTCCACAGCCTCCTTCCAACTTTGCTCAATCCGTTTTCCAGTTCCAAAACTTCTCTTTTTCTGCGCTTTGCCAGCATACTTCATCATTATCATCCAGCTTTTACCGTTTAAAGTCGTTTATAGTTTTTGCTGCTTCATAAGCATTTTTTTTTTCCATTTTCGGAGAACCAATTCGCAGTTCGGAGTGTTTTTCAGAAACTTCACATTCAAATTAAGTCCAGAAGATAGACGTTATATATATACATATAACTGTTGGCGTAGACATGCTGCGAGATTTTAAAATACTGATTGCTAATTCCCAATGATTCGTATGACAATTCTCATTACAAGATGTGAATGAGTAAATGATGGGGTTTCAATAAATAATTACAATGACTTTTTGGAGAGGCTAAAGTCAAAGGGTAATGAAGTTGTTGGTACATCTGCTAATAATGTGGTGGAATGTAAAAGGTTCCCTGGTAACGATGGTGTATATCTCAAGGTTATAATAAGGTTAGTCTGACTGAAAAGTCGAAGTTGACTTGCTGGAGCTGTGACAAAACTGGCTACTTTGAATAGGAGTCGCGAAGTTATTTTTGCTAATAAATGCCAAAGAATCTGACGTGGATACGTTGTTTAAACTTTTACTTTGGTTTCAAGAGTTTTTCGGGTACATAACTGTGGGTAACATGTGGTTGGATCATCATCTCGATTGCTCATCATTCGAAGTGTCTTCAGAAATTTTCGAAGAGTTTGAACACAGATTGTAATCGTTAACATACATTTGATGTTCTAACACAGTTTTGAAGTCAAAATATAGCTTGTGAAAGATGTAAGGATCTAAGAGTGGTGATTTTTGGTCATATCTCGAGTTGAATTTTGAGATTTCAAAATCAGAATATGTAATTAAATTTTGGATGAGTATGATTGTTTTGATTTCTATAAAAGAATGTATATTGTTGTGAAAGTAGGGAGTATAATGGATGATTTGCTGAATCAGATTCGAAGAATGTAACATATTATTTGTGAATTTATATATCTCTCGGGTATTACCTACCCGTTAAAAAAAAAAAATTCAAAATTAATATTTTGTACAAAAGAATTTTATTACAGTCTTTATGAAAATATATATATGTATATTTTCTTCAGATGTAACATAGATTTAATGAGTTAATGTTAAATTAAACTCATTTGATTTATGGTTGAAACTAGAATTGAATAATTCCTAAAGGCTTTAAAAAGTACATAACTTTTACGCAGTATTTCTTTAATGACATTGAAATTATGAATCAATACTTCGTTATTTGTTGATGTATGATGTTCGGTTCGTGGAATTCTTGTGAATTTCGTAAAGTACAAATGATGTTATCTGAAAAGTTTCGGGTACATCGATGATGAAAGTGTAAAATCAAATATATACTTGATTTATTATGAATTAGAATTTGTTGAATTGCGACAGAGATTGTAGTTAACGCTGGTCAAGTTACGGCTGAAGGACGTACATTATTGCATATTTGTAATATGAATTAACCGAGTAGTTAAGATTCACACACAATAGCTTAGCACGGAAAGATTTATTTCAAAATATATATATATATATATATATATATATATATATATATATATATATATATATATATATATATATATATATATATATATATATATATATATATATATATATATATATATATATATATATATATATATATATATATATATATATATATATATATATATATATAATATACATATAATTTCTTCAGATGGAATGAGTTAATTCTTCATAACTCGTTGATACAATATACACGTTATTGATTCGTAATAATGTCAACAGTGATTCTTGAACTGGCGGAGTTTGTGATATTATCGGTGTTGTTGATTTGGATGTTGACTGTACTGACGATGCTGGTAACGCTGACGGTACTGTTGATGCTGTTGGTAAAGCAAGTTTAGCTTGTTAATCACACACCATTTTTGTCAGGGTTTCTACTCTTCCTTCTATCATATTGGTTCGCTTAACTGATTTATGGTTAGGGCTAGATTAGATAATCTCTTAGACTTTAGAGATTACATAATCGCCGCGGAATGTTTCTCCAATCAAGTTATGAATTAATACTTCGTCAGTTATTGTTGTTGGTACTCCTTGGTATCTATGGTGCGTATGACGTTGATGCTCGTGGGACAGATTGTGAAGTTGAGGTTTACGACGCGGTTGTGGTTGGAGGTGGTAATGGTACTGTTGGCGTTGATGATGGTGGTACTGGTTATGCTGCTGCTGGTGTTTGTAATCTCTGCACCATATTCTCCAAAGCCACTACCCGAGCGCGAAGCTCGTTGACTTCTTCTATTACACCGGGGTGATTGTCGGTTCGGACGAGCGGATAAATAAAATCTAAAATTTGATTTAATATATAATCGTGACGAGATACTCTGGAAATGAGCGAGAACATGGTATTTCGGACAGGTTCGCCGGTAAGTGCTTCAGGTTCTTTTTCAAGAGGGCAATGTGGTGGATGGAAGGGATCACCTTCTTCTTGTCTCTAATTATTGAGGAGGCTACGAACCCATCCCCAATTCATCCAGAATAGGTGATGACTGATTGGTTGATCTATTCCGGTCACACTGCTTTCGGAGCTTGAATGGGATTCCATTTCGGAATCTGAGTGACTTGAACTGATGACGAATTCCATTTCGTACGATTGGATAAAGGATTTTTTTTTTTCCGATATGAAATGATTTTGGCTAACGGATGGTATTCTAATTACATAGAATATATATATATATATATATATATATATATATATATATATATATATATATATATATATATATATATATATATATAGATCAAAAGATTTCGTAGATTACGGAGGACTTTGCGGGATATGTCAGGTAAAGTTTAAAGTAACAGATACGATAAGATATGATTTAGCAGATATGCTAAGATATGAATTTTTGTCTATACACTATTCATGCAATAAATGCAGCAAGACGTGTCTTAGACTAAAAATGATAAGCATGTAATTTCCTGAGGATGGTAAGTAGTAAATTTTCGACACAAAATGATAAGCAAAACTTTTGACATGCAGACACGGTCGAAGTCCAGACTCACTAATGCATCCTATCGACTTATCAGTTATACACATTAATGCAGACCTGGTTCGCTAAGACCACCGCTCTGATACCAACTGAAAGGACCCGTTCATATACATTATAAACGATTCACAATAGTTGATTACATTGCGAGGTATTTGACCTCTATATGATACATTTTACAAACATTGCATTCGTTTTTAAAAGACAATCTTTCTTTACATCGAAAATTGACAAGCATACATACCATTTCATAATATCCACTATCCAACTATAAATTGATTTAATAATAATCTTTGATTAACTCAATGACTCGAATGCAACGTTCTTCGAAATATGCTATGAAAGACTCCAAGTAATATCTTTAAAATGAGCAAATGCACAGCGGAAGATTTCTTTAACACCTGAGAATAAACATGCTTTAAAGTGTCAACCAAAAGGTTGGTGAGTTCATTAGTTTATCATAATCATTTATTTCCATCATTTTAATAGACCACAAGAATTTCATTTCCAGTTCTCATAAATATACGTCCCATGCATAGAGACAAAAATAATCATTCATATGGTGAACACCTGGTAACCGACATTAACTAGATACATATAAGAATATCCCCTATCATTCCGGGATCCTCCTTCGGACATGATATAAATTTCGAAGTACTTGTGACGACCCGGAAATTTCTGACCAAATTTAAACTTTAATCTTTATATTATTCCGACATGATAAGCAAAGTTTGTTAAGTTAAATCTCAAGAATTTTAAACTATGTTTATACATTCATTTAAACCTCGACCAAATTCCAATGATTCACGAACCATTAAATGAACATATATGAATATGTATGTATATGTGTATATGTTATAAATTGAAAATGTCAACAAAGTATTTAAATGTATAATGCTTTATATGAACGTATTTGTTTCAATATGATTATCGACAAAATTAAAAAAATATATATTAAATGATTAAATTATCAGAAACATTGAATTATGATTACAAGTCTCTGTTGAGAGGTCCACTATGTTTTGAGAAAATCTATTCCTCTTAACGATATTCGGAATAATTTGTAAAGCTATTTATAAATAAAAATAAAAAGTGTCATTTACGAAAGTTAGACAAAAGCTAGTAGAAAATTGGTTTCCATAATATTCTATTAATCTATTTTCAAACGTACAAAAACACTTTCAGTTTAAAAAGAACTTTATTATTAAAACGTATATAACTTTTATAAATATCTAGAATCACTTTTGACAACTCATTACTTAACCAGTATAATAAATATAACGATATTTATATTTTATTTCATTAAATATATATAACGATTTAAATTAATATTATATATATTTATACGCGTATTATACATACATAGTTTTTATACTTTTACTCTACTTTAACTTTACCTTTACTTTACTTTTACTTTACTTTAACTTTAATAATTCATACTTTAATAATTCACTTTAATAATTCATACTTTAATAATTCACTTTAATAATTCATACTTTAATAATTCACTTTAATAATTCATACTTTAATAATTCACTTTAATAATTCATACTTTAATAATTCACTTTAATAATTCAAAAATCTATTATAAATAGAATTCAATAGGTTTCATTATTTCATAGAAACTTGAAAATATATTTCTCTAAACTCTCTCAATCGATTTACATATATATATATATATATATATATATATATATATATATATATATATATATATATATATATATATATATATATATATATATATATATTTGCTCTGTATTATTTCAAGATATTATTTCAAGATATTATTAGTATACATAAAATATTACGACGGAGTGATGTCCGAGTGATTTCAAAATAGTTTTTTGAATGAGTCGAAGCTAAAGAAATTATGGGTTATAGCTATGGAGGTGATGGGTATGGTTCATGGGTATGCTCGTGAGGTCAATCTAGTGTTTATCATCTCCGTTGCGTCTACGTACTGTCCTGCAATATTGAATCTCAATATTGATACGTGAGCACTCATAACTTAACTTTTATATATCAATAGTGTATCCCTGACTAGTGCTCGAGTATATAGGATTATGCATGCTTGTACATTCGATATTGTCCTTAGATAGGTTTGTTGAATCCTGAATTAGATACATATGCTACTGAGATAGGGTATATGATATGCATGTCATTGGAAAGCTAGCGAAAAATTAAGAACTTTTCATTTAGATATCGAATGGTTTCGATGAACGGATTAGAAGTTATAGTCAACTGAATTTTAGTATTATTGTTAAAATGATTATTATTACTATCGTCGTTATTGTTTTAATAAAAATATCATTGTTATTATAAAATATCATTATTACTATTATGTTAGTATTATCATTTTATCATAATACCATTTTTAGTAAATATAAATATTGTTATAGAATAATAATAATTATTATTACAAAATAATACAACTTTTACTTATTATTATTATGATCAATATTATTTTATCAAATAAATAGGGGATACAAAGATATTTTTCACCACGCGTAATATAATTACATTAATAATACTTACCACTATAGTTTTACGATATTAAGTGAACTTTATAAATTTTACTACTTAAGATATATAAAAGTATATTTTATTATATAAACGTTAATATAAATTTTTATTAATAAATGACTTTTATTATTATAAAATTTAATAAATATATTTAAATATATAAAACGACTATAGTTAAGTTATATAATAAACACGTATAAATTTTAGAAGTCACTTTGAGTCAAGTTGACTTTTGTTGACTTTTGCATATTAGTCTCGAGCATTAGGATTGTGGTACACTATGACTTGACCAAAAATTGTTAGACAAATATTGACCAACATATAAATATATATAATTAATATAGGTTCGTGAATCCGAGGCCAACCTTGCACTTGTTAAATGACGTTATATGTATTTTTACTACGAAATACAGTATGGTGAGTTTCATTTGCTCCCTTTTTAATTGCTTTTGCAATATATATTTTTGGGCTGAGAATACATGCGCTATTTTATAAATGTTTTACTAAATAGGCACAAGTACTAAAACTAATTCTATGTGGGTTTAAACCAGAAATATACCCTTAGCTTGGTAACATTAAACTACTTTTCTATGTACGGTAGGCGCGAATTCTAAAGATAGATCTATTGGGCTTGACAAACCCCATCCTGACTATGGGATGCTTTAGTACTTCGAGGTTATTTTAAACACACCTGATCTGGTGTACTTCAGAGGGTAAAACATGAATGTTAAGGCTTGTTACCAGGTGCCTACAACTTATAGAATACTTTTATACACTTGCGAGTGTACATATATTTATAAACGAAAATCTTGTGGTCTATTAATATATTGAAATGATTGTTATGATAAACCTATGAACTCTCCAACCTTTTGGTTGACACTTTAAAGCATGTTTATTCTCAGGTATTAAAGAAATCTTCCGCTGTGCCTTAGCTCATTTTAAGGATATTACTTGGAGTCATTCATGGCATATTTTGAAAGACGTTGCATTCGAGTCATTGAGTTCATCAAGATTATTATTATTATGTCAATTATAGTTGGATGTATTATCAAATGGTGTGCATGCCGTCAACTTTCGTTGTAAAGAAAGTTTGTCTTTTAAAAATGAATGCAATGTTTGTAAAATGTATCATATAGAGGTCAAATACCTCGCGATGTAATCAACTATTGTGATTCGTTTATAATATATATGAACGGGTCCTTTCAGTTGGTATCAGAGCGGTGGTCTTAGCGAACCAGGTCTGCATTAGTGTGTCTAACTGATAGTCGTTAGGATGCATTAATGAGCCTGGACTTCGACCGTGTCTGTATGTCAAAATTTTTGCTTATCATTTTTGTCGGAATTGCCTGCTTATCATTCTTAGTCTAGACACGTCTTACTGCATTGATTGCATAAATAGTGTATAGACAAAATTCATATCTTAGCGTATCTGCTAATCCATATCTTAGCGTATCTGTTACTGTAAACTTTGCCTGACATATCACGTAAATTCCTCCGTAATTTATGGAATTTTGGTATTATATATACATATGTAAATTATGTATTGAAGAATACCAAATCTAAATTCTACAATCTATTTCATACCAAAGATTCTTTCCCTGATCATACAAGATGGATCCCTCAACCAGTTCGAGTTCCTCGGATTCCGACAGCTATGCCGATATGGATTTCCACATGAGCTCCGAAAGCAGCGTGACCGGAATGGATCAACCAATTAGCCATCATCTATTCTGGATGAATTGGGGATGGGTTCGTAATCTACTTAACCATTGGAGACAAGAAGAAGGTGATCCCTTTCATCCACCACATTGCCCTCTTGGCAATGAACCTGAAGCACTTACCGGCGAACCTGTCCGAAACACCATTTTCTCTCTCATTTCTAGAGTATTTCGTCATGATTATATACTACACCAAATTCTAGATCTTATTTATCCGCTCATCTGAACCGACAATCACCCCGGTGTAATAGAAGAAGTCAACGAGCTTCGCGCTCGGGTAGTGGCTTTGGAGAATATGGTGCAAAGGTTACAAACACCAGCAGCAGCACCAGCAGCATAACTAGTACCACCATCAACAACATCAACAGTACCATTACCACCACCAACAACAACCGCATCGCAAACCTCAACTTCACAATCTGTCCCACGAGCATCGATGTCATACGCCATGTAGATACCAAGGAACACCACAACGATGAAGTATTGATTCATAACTTCATTGGAGAAACATTCTACGGCGATTATGTAATTTCTAAAGTTTAGAAATTATCTATCCTAGCCTTAACCATAAATCAAATGAGTTTAATTTAATATTAACTCATTAAATCAATATTACATCTGAAAAAAATATACACATATATATTTCCATAAAGACTGTAATAAAATTCTTTTGTACAAAATATTAATTGTGAAATTTTTTTAACGGGTAGGTAATACCCGAGAGATATATAAATTCACAATTAATATGTTACATTCTTCGAATCTGATTCAGCAAATCATCCATTATACTCCCTATTTTCACAACAATATACATTCTTTTATAGAAATCAAAACAACCATACTCATTCAAAATCTAATTACATATTCTAATTTTGAAATCTCATAATTCGATTCAAGATATAACCGAAATCATCACTCTTAGATTCCTACATCTTTCAAAACTATACTTTGACTTCAAAACTGTCCTAGAACCTCATTTCTATTCATGGAACTCACAAAAATATTTGTATCATTCAAAATCTTAGAACATCATATGTATATTAACAATTACAATATGTGTTCAAACACTTCAAAATTCCTAAAGACATGCGAGATGATGATCCAACCACATATTACCCACTGTCATGCATCTGAAAAGCTCTTGAAACCAAAGTTATAGTTTAACACGTATCCGTGTCAGATCCTTTGATATTTATTACCAAATATAATTTTTCATTCTCTTTCCAAAATAGACAGTTTTGTCACAGCTCCAGCAAATCACCTTCATTTATTTATACGAATAAACCTTATTATAACAATTACCCCTTCATCATTGTTACTGGGGAACCTTTCATATCTCGCCACATTAGCAGTAAACTTATCAACAACTTCATTAACCTTCGACTTAAGCCTCTCCGAAAAGCCACTATACTTATTCATTAAAACCCCATCATGTACTCACCTACATCCTGTAACAATAATTGTCACACCAACTACTGGGAATTAGCAATCAGTATTTTGAATTTCGCGACAATTTTACGTCAAAAGTTATACATATAACGTCTATCTCCTAGACTTACATACTTCGAATGTGAATTTTCTGAAAAACATCCCAAAATATGAACTAGTTCTCCGAAATTGGAAAAATGCTGATGAAGCAGGAAAAACTGTAAACGACTTTAACAGTCAAAAGTTTGATGATAAAGAATAGTATGGTGGTAAAGCTGAGAAAAAGAGAAGGTTTGAAACTGGAAAACGGATTGAGCAGACCATGAAGGAGGCTGTGGATAAATCACAAAGACTAAACCTACCTTCAAAGGATCCAAATGATTCAGTGTCTACTGAAATCGTTAGCAAACACCTTACTTCTTATTCTAAACCTTCACAGACAAATCTTCTTCATCATCCATATTATCGTATCTTTTATTATAATATCTTCGATATTCCTGAAGATATTTTCACAACTATTCTTATCTGAAATCTTTTATCTCTTCGCAATATCTGCGTTACAACATAAAAAGAAACTGTGTTAGTTTCTAAATTCTAAAAAAAAAATTTGAATTTAAAATAGGAATATTCTTGAAGAAGTGTTGGGAGCTGAAGCATGAGTTAGTATAATATAATGACACTTGATCAACGTGATTATATTACAGTAATTCATGCTGAGTTTCTAAATGGAACATGATGATTCACAGATCATAACGTCATCATGTGCTATGTTACACGACTCTTGTATTCTCTTTGATCTCTAAATATCAAGAAAATATTTCTTGATGATTCGGCCTTTTTCGAGGTATTCTGGTAATTTGACAAGTCAAGATCGTGCCATTACAATTTTCTTCCTAGAACAATAACAATGTTCATTCCGAAATTTATATCTGCAAATTCTGGACTATTACAAGCGGTGCTTAATCGCAAGAAGAAGAAACGAAAGGACAAAGCTTCGAACTAGAAATGGGAGTATAAATCATAGCAAATAGAAGAGAGCATTAATTGTGGATGACAATGATTATAGAAGAAGAAATGACTTTGAAATATAAGGGATGATATAAAACCCAACAACAACCCAGAAATCACAAACCGTATATATCAATGCATATAGTAATATAAAGACACGGGAGAACTAAAAACACTATAAAACCAAGAGTATAGTAGAAGTAAATAGATTCTTCCGGAGGCAGATGAAAAAGAAGAGCGACAGATATGAAAGTGAGGAGTATATCAAGAATCAACACTGGATGAAGCATATTGACAAATACTTTAAAATATGAGTTGAGAAGGTGTGAGTTGTAAGAAAACAAATGAGGTGGATTTATAGTGAAATATCCGACAGAGAAATCAAAATGGATTATCGCATTAATTCGAAGAGGATCATAATTTCCTTAATCGCCGAATAATCAAATCCAATATAGATTACAAAGATTTTCATTTCGGAGATCAATCGTGATGACGTCAAAAGATACGACGAATCACTATTATCTTATTTCATTCATTTTTGATAACTTCACTCACACGCTTCGAGTAATCGAATTATTTTATCCATTCTTCTTGAACATGATAAAACTCTATAATCGTTATAATAACATTCTCATTGTTAGTCATGACGACCTCTATCAAATTTCGGGGACGAAATTTCTTTAACGGGTAGGTACTGTGACGACCCGGAAATTTCTGACCAAATTTAAACTTTAATCTTTATATTATTCTGACATGATAAGCAAAGTTTGTTAAGTTAAATCTCAAGGATTTTAAACTATGTTTATACATTCATTTAAACCTCGACCAAATTCCAATGATTCACGAACCATTAAATGAACATATATGAATATGTATGTATATGTGTATATGTTATAAATTGAAAATGTCAACAAAGTATTTAAATGTATAATGCTTTATATGAACGTATTTGTTTCAATATGATTATCGACAAAATTAAAAAAATATATATTAAATGATTAAATTATCAGAAACATTGAATTATGATTACAAGTCTCTGTTGAGAGGTCCACTATGATTTGAGAAAATCTATTCCTCTTAACGATATTCGGAATAATTTGTAAAGCTATTTATAAATAAAAATAAAAAGTGTCATTTACGAAAGTTAGACAAAAGCTAGTGGAAAATTGGTTTCCATAATATTCTATTAATCTATTTTCAAACGTACAAAAACACTTTCAGTTTAAAAAGAACTTTATTATTAAAACGTATATAACTTTTATAAATATCTAGAATCACTTTTGACAACTCATTACTTAACCAGTATAATAAATATAACGATATTTATATTTTATTTCATTAAATATATATAACGATTTAAATTAATATTATATATATTTATACGCGTATTATACATACATAGTTTTTATACTTTTACTCTACTTTAACTTTACCTTTACTTTACTTTTACTTTACTTTAACTTTAATAATTCATACTTTAATAATTCACTTTAATAATTCATACTTTAATAATTCACTTTAATAATTCATACTTTAATAATTCACTTTAATAATTCATACTTTAATAATTCACTTTAATAATTCATACTTTAATAATTCACTTTAATAATTCAAAAATCTATTATAAATAGAATTCAATAGGTTTCATTATTTCATAGAAACTTGAAAATATATTTCTCTAAACTCTCTCAATCGATTTACATATATATATATATATATATATATATATATATATATATATATATATATATATATATATATATATATATATATATATATATATATATATATATATATTTGCTCTGTATTATTTCAAGATATTATTAGTATACATAAAATATTACGACGGAGTGATGTCCGAGTGATTTCAAAATAGTTTTTTGAATGAGTCGAAGCTAAGGAAATTATGGGTTATAGCTATGGAGGTGATGGGTATGGTTCATGGGTATGCTCGTGAGGTCAATCTAGTGTTTATCATCTCCGTTGCGTCTACGTACTGTCCTGCAATATTGAATCTCAATATTGATACGTGAGCACTCATAACTTAACTTTTATATATCAATAGTGTATCCCTGACTAGTGCTCGAGTATATAGGATTATGCATGCTTGTACATTCGATATTGTCCTTAGATAGATTTGTTGAATCCTGAATTAGATACATATGCTACTGAGATAGAGTCTATGATATGCATGTCATTGGAAAGCTAGCGAAAAATTAAGAACTTTTCATTTAGATATCGAATGGTTTCGATGAACGGATTAGAAGTTATAGTCAACTGAATTTTAGTATTATTGTTAAAATGATTATTATTACTATCGTCGTTATTGTTTTAATAAAAATATCATTGTTATTATAAAATATCATTATTACTATTATGTTAGTATTATCATTTTATCATAATACCATTTTTAGTAAATATAAATATTGTTATAGAATAATAATAATTATTATTACAAAATAATACAACTTTTACTTATTATTATTATGATCAATATTATTTTATCAAATAAATAGGGGATACAAAGATATTTTTCACCACGCGTAATATAATTACATTAATAATACTTACCACTATAGTTTTACGATATTAAGTGAACTTTATAAATTTTACTACTTAAGATATATAAAAGTATATTTTATTATATAAACGTTAATATAAATTTTTATTAATAAATGACTTTTATTATTATAAAATTTAATAAATATATTTAAATATATAAAACGACTATAGTTAAGTTATATAATAAACACGTATAAATTTTAGAAGTCATTTTGAGTCAAGTTGACTTTTGTTGACTTTTGCATATTAGTCTCGAGCATTAGGATTGTGGTACACTATGACTTGACCAAAAATTGTTAGACAAATATTGACCAACATATAAATATATATAATTAATATAGGTTCGTGAATCCGAGGCCAACCTTGCACTTGTTAAATGACGTTATATATATTTTTACTACGAAATACAGTATGGTGAGTTTCATTTGCTCCCTTTTTAATTGCTTTTGCAATATATATTTTTGGGCTGAGAATACATGCGCTATTTTATAAATGTTTTACTAAATAGGCACAAGTACTAAAACTAATTCTATGTGGGTTTAAACCAGAAATATACCCTTAGCTTGGTAACATTAAACTACTTGTCTATGTACGGTAGGCGCGAATTCTAAAGATAGATCTATTGGGCCTGACAAACCCCCATCCTGACTATGGGATGCTTTAGTACTTCGAGGTTATTTTAAACACACCTGATCTGGTGTACTTCAGAGGGTAAAACATGAATGTTAAGGCTTGTTACCAGGTGCCTACAACTTATAGAATACTTTTATACACTTGCGAGTGTACATATATTTATAAACGAAAATCTTGTGGTCTATTAATATATTGAAATGATTGTTATGATAAACCTATGAACTCACCAACCTTTTGGTTGACACTTTAAAGCATGTTTATTCTCAGGTATTAAAGAAATCTTTCGCTGTGCATTAGCTCATTTTAAGGATATTACTTGGAGTCATTCATGGCATATTTTGAAAGACGTTGGATTCGAGTCATTGAGTTCATTAAGATTATTATTATTATGTCAATTATAGTTGGATGTATTATCAAATGGTGTGCATGCCGTCAAATTTCGTTGTAAAGAAAGTTTGTCTTTTAAAAACGAATGCAATGTTTGTAAAATGTATCATATAGAGGTCAAATACCTCGCGATGTAATCAACTATTATGAATCGTTTATAATATATATGAACGGGTCCTTTCAGTACTAAAGCATCCGGTACTTTGGATGGGGTTTGTTAGGCCCAATAGATATATCTTTAGGATTCGCGTCAATTAGGGTGTCTGTTCCCTAATTCTTAGATTACCAGACTTTAATAAAAAGGGGCATATTCGATTTCGATAATTCAACCATAGAATGTAGTTTTAATTACTTGTGTCTATTTCGTAAAACATTTATAAAAGTTGCGCATGTATTCTCAGCCCAAAAATATAAAGGGTAAAAAGGCAAATGAAACTCACCATACTGTATTTCGTAGTAAAAATACATATAACGTCATTGAACAAGTGCAAGGTTGGCCTCGGATTCACGAACCTAAATTAATTATATATATTTATGTGTTGGTCAATATTTGTCTAACAAATTAGGTCAAGTCATAGTGTACCACAATCCTAATGCTCGAAACTAATATGCAAAAGTCAACAAAAGTAAATTTGACTCAAAATAATTTCTAAAAATCTATACATGATTAATATATAGTTTAAATATCGTCGTTTTATATTTTTAAAATATTTTTAAAAGATTTATTAGAGTAAATAATATAATTTATTTATTAATAAATAAAATTTTATATTAAATTTATATAATAAAATATACTTTTATATATATTAAGTAATAAAATTTATAGGGTTCATTTAATATCATAAAGATAATATGATAGGTATTATTAAAGTAAGTTATTATACGTAGTAAAATATATTTGTATCACATATTTATATGATAAAATAATATCTATAATGATAGTAAGTATAAGTTGTATTATTTTGTAATAATAATTATTATTATAAAAATATCAATATTTATAATTACTAAGATGACATTATGATAAAACGATAATTCTAATTATGATATCTTTAATATTTACGATAATTTTTAATATTATCTTTAAAATAATAATTCTATTTAAAATAATAATAATAATAATATTTTATAGTAACAATGACATTTCTATTAAAATGATAATTTTTGTTAAAATGATAGTTTTAATACTAACGATACTTTTAATAATAATAGTAATGATAAAAATAATAAGAACGATAATTTTATCTAAATCAATATCTTATAATATTTTAATTTCATCATGATACTCTTACCCATTATTTCCTAATCGTTTCGTTTAATAGCTTTTAATCGTCTTTTATATCGTGTTCATAATAATGATAATAATAGTAATCAAAATAATTAGGTGTTACAAATATTTGTTTTAATTACACTAATATGAATTATGATAGTTACTATAACATTATTAACAATAATACTAATAATTATCTTAATGATAATATAGTAATAATAATAATAACAATAACAATAACAATAACCATTTTTAAATAATGATATATATATTAATAATGATAATAATAATAATAATAATAATAATACCAATAATAATAATAATAATAATAATAATAATAATAATAATAATTGGATAATAATAATAATACTAATTATAACTTTAACGATAATAACGATAGTAATAATAAAAAAAATAACAATTTTTAATGATAAATCACTTTTATTGATAAAGATAATAATAATGATAATAATAAGATAAAACTAGAACGACGATAAAAATGACGATAATAATAATCATTTTTAATAAAAATATCAAAAATTCAATTGATTATAACTTCTAATCCGTTCATCGAAACCATTCGATATCTAAAGGAAAAGTTCTTAATTTTTTGCTAGCTTTCCAAGGACATGCATATCTTATACCTTATCTCAACTGCAAGTGTAACTAATTCAAGATTTAACCTAACCTTTCTAAGGGCAATATTAAAAGTACAAGCATGCATAATCCTAAATACTCGAGCACTAGTCAGGGATACACTATTAGTATGTAAAAGTTAAATTATGAGTACTCACGTATCAATATTGAGATTCAATATTGCAGGAAAGGTATGTAGACGCAACGGAAATGATAAACACTATATTGACCTCACGAGCATACCCATGAACCATACTCAATCACCTCCATAGCTATAACCCATAATTTCCTTAATCCTATCACACTCGAAAAACAATTTCAAAATCATTCAGACAGCACTCCGTCATAATATTTTATGTATACTAATAATATCTTGAAATAATACGGAGTAAATATATATGTAAATCAATTGAGAGAGTTTAGAGAAAAATATTTTCAAGTTTCTATGAAATAATGAAACCTATTGAATTCTATTTATAATAGATTTTTGAATTATTAAAGTGAATTATTAAAGTATGAATTATTAAAGTGAATTATTAAAGTATGAATTATTAAAGTGAATTATTAAAGTATGAATTATTAAAGTGAATTATTAAAGTATGAATTATTAAAGTGAATTATTAAAGTATGAATTATTAAAGTGAATTATTAAAGTATGAATTATTAAAGTGAATTATTAAAGTTAAAGTAAAGTAAAAATAAAGTAAAGGTAAAGTTTAAGTATAGTAAAAGTATAAAACTATGTACGTATAATACACGTATAAATATATATAATATTAATTTAAATTATTATATATATTTAATAAAATAAAATATAAATATCGTTATCTTTATCATACTAGTTAAGTAATGAGTTGTCAAAAGTGGTTCTAGATATTTATAAAAGTTATATACGTTTTAATAATAAAGTTCTTTTTAAACTGAAAACGTTTTTGTACGTTTGAAACTAAATAGATCAATCGAGTCTTTATGAGATTCAATCTTCCACTATCATTTGTCTAGTATTCAATGATTGACAATTTGTTCTTATTTATAAATCACTTTACCATTTTTCAAATATTGTTAAAATGGAAAGATTTCTCAAATCAACGTGGGCCTTTCAACAGAGACTTGTAATCATAATTCAATATATCTGATAATTCAATCATTTGATCTTATCTTCTAATTCCATTGATAAACATTTTGAAACAGATACAATCATATAAAGTATTTAATCTAATATTTTGTTTACGTTTCAAGTTATAATATATATACACATATACATATATAATCATATTCGTTTAATGGTTCGTGAATCGTTGGAACTTGGTCGAGGTTGAATGAATGTATGAACATAGTTTAAAATTCTTGAAATTTAACTTAACAAATATTGCTTATCGTGTCGGAAACATATAAAGATTAAAGTTTAAATTTGGTTGGAAATTTCCGGGTTGTCATAGTACCTACCCGTTAAAGAAATTTCGTCCCGAAATTTGAGTGGAAATGTCGTGAATGATAATAAGTATGTTTTCATGATGCATACGGGCTGAAAATTAGAGTTTTATCATCAGCGAATAATTTGGATAAACAATCCATTTATATGAAGAGTACGAATGAAGCTAACATAGAAGAGTGAAATGAGTAAGTGTAGATTCATCTTATCATTTGATGTAGATATGATTGATTCCCATATTTCAAGGGACTTGAAGAAAATCTTCTTAATAAGATTTGACTCTCCGGTAATCAAGGGAATTAGGATCCTCTTTAAATGCGATCGTCCATTTTAATTGTTCTGTCGGAGATTTTCTTATAAATTCACCTCCTTCGTTTCCTTAAAACTCACACCTTCTGTTGATGCATTTTATGCAAGTCCCTAGACATCTACCCACGTCCATTGCAGGTACAACAGTTTACAGGCCACCATGATTGCTCGTTATTATCCTATCCGTGTTTGTATATGGTTACAGGAACTGCAGGAACGAGATTTAGATGTTTGACTATTTTAGACTTAGTCAGATGTACGAGTGAAGCCTCACTAGTACGGCTGACAGGCTCATACGCACTGTTGATGTTGAGCTAAGTCACAATTACAACCTAAATGAGAAGACACGAGTGAGTGATCACCCGTACGGCTGATGAAGCCAACTCATACGTATGATGAATGAATCGTATGGGTGAGTCAACAGCAGGGGTATATAAAGTCTTATGTTCTTCATTTTAGGTTAAGCCTCTAATTTGTTACACACACTCAGATCTAGTGAGCTCCTCCGATTCTCTCTCAGTCCAAATCACCCAGGTGGTGAATAATAGCTCTAGGTGTTGATCTAATCACACTTGATTTAGTTGTGGTTTGACTAAATTAATCAAAAAAAACTTAACCTATTTACTAGAGGGTTTGATTCACTTATTCCGCCATTGTGTGAGTTAAATCTGTTGATTTCTAATTTTCTAGTTATGTTTCATCACCTTCTATTCTTTCTCCCTCAACTCACATTTTAAAGTATTCATCAATATGCTCCATCCAGTTCTGATTCTCGACATACTTCTAACTTTCATATCGGTCATTCTTCTTTTTCATCTACCGCCGGAAGAATCTATTTACTTCTACTATACTCTTGGGTTTATAGTGTTTCTAGTTCTCCCGTGTCTTTATATTGCTATATGCATCGATATATATGGTTTATAATTTCTGGTTTATCGTTGGGCTTTATATGTTCCCTTATATTTCAAAGTCTCTGCTTCTGTCTTCTATAATCATTATCATTCACAGTTAATGCTCTCTTTTATTTGCTGCAATTTATACCCCAATTTCTATTTCGGAGTTTTGTCCTTTCGTTTCTTCTTCTTGCGATTAAGCACCGCTTGTAATGGTCCAGAATTCACAGATATGAATTTCGGAATGAACATTGTTAATGTTCTAGGAAGAAAATTGTGATGGCACGATCTTGACTTGTCAAATTACTAGAATATCTTGAAAAAGGCCGAATCATCAAGAAATATTTTCTTGATATTTTAGAGGTTAAATAGAATACAAGAGTCATATAACATGGCACATGATGATGTTATGATCTGTGAATCATCACATTCCATTTAGAAACTCAGCATGACTTACTGTAATATAATCACGTTGATCAAGTGTCATTATATTATACTAATTCATGCTTCAGTTCCCAACACTACTTCAAAATATTCCTATTTTAAACTTGAATGTTTCAGAATTTAGAAACTAAAATAGTTTCTTTTATGATGTAATACAGATAGCGCGAAGAGGTAAATGATTTCAAATAAAAAAAATTAAGAAAATATCTTCAGAAATATGGAGGGTATTTATAATGAAAGATATGATGATATTTTAGAATTTCTAATATCAGAGGATGATGAAGAATATTATCCGCAGGGGTTTAGAGTCAGGAGCAAGGTATTCGTTAATGACTTCAGCAGGTACTGAATCATTTGGATCCTTTGAAGTCAGGTTCAGTCTTTGTAATTTATCCACAGCCTCCTTCCTACTTTGCTCAATCCGTTTTCCAGTCCCAAAACTTCTCTTTTTCTGCGCTTTGCCAGCATACTTCATCATTATCATCCAGCTTTTACCGTTTAAAGTAGTTTATAGTTTTTGCTGCTTCATCAGCATTTTTTTTTCCATTTTCGGAGAACCAATTCGCAGTTCGGAGTGTTTTTCAGAAACTTCACATTCAAATTAAGTCCAGAAGATAGACGTTATATATACACATATAACTGTTGGCGTAGACATGCTGCGACATTTTAAAATACTGATTGCTAATTCCCAATGATTCGTATGACAATTCTCATTACAAGATGTGAATGAGTAAATGATGGGGTTTCAATAAATAATTACAATGACTTTTTGGAGAGGCTAAAGTCAAAGGGTAATGAAGTTGTTGGTACATCTGCTAATAATGTGGTGGAATGTAAAAGGTTCCCTGGTAACGATGGTGTATATCTCAAGGTTATAATAAGGTTAGTCTGACTGAAAAGTTGAAATTGACTTGCTGGAGCTGTGACAAAACTGGCTACTTTGAATAGGAGTCGCGAAGTTATTTTTGCTAATAAATGCCAAAGAATCTGACGCGGATACGTTGTTTAAACTTTTACTTTGGTTTCAAGAGTTTTTCGGGTACATAACTGTGGGTAACATGTGGTTGGATCATCATCTCGATTGCTCATCATTCGAAGTGTCTTCAGAAATTTTCGAAGGGTTTGAACACAGATTGTAATCGTTAACATACATTTGATGTTCTAACACAGTTTTGAAGTCAAAATATAGCTTGTGAAAGATGTAAGGATCTAAGAGTGGTGATTTTTGGTCATATCTCGAGTTGAATTTTGAGATTTCAAAATCAGAATATGTAATTAAATTTTGGATGAGTATGATTGTTTTGATTTCTATAAAAGAATGTATATTGTTGTGAAAGTAGGGAGTATAATGGATGATTTGCTGAATCAAATTCGAAGAATGTAACATATTATTTGTGAATTTATATATCTCTCGGGTATTACCTACCCGTTAAAAAAAAATTTTCACAATTAATATTTTGTACAAAAGAATTTTATTACAGTCTTTATGAAAATATATATATGTATATTTTCTTCAGATGTAACATAGATTTAATGAGTTAATGTTAAATTAAACTCATTTGATTTATGGTTGAAACTAGAATTGAATAATTCCTAAAGGCTTTAAAAAGTACATAACTTTTACGCAGTATTTCTTTAATGACATTGAAATTTTGAATCAATACTTCGTTATTTGTTGATGTATGATGTTCGGTTCGTGGAATTCTTGTGAATTTCGCAAAGTACGAATGATGTTATCTGAAAAGTTTCGGGTACATCGATGATGAAAGTGTAAAATCAAATATATACTTGATTTATTATGAATTAGAATTTGTTGAATTGCGACAGAGATTGTAGTTAACGCTGGTCAAGTTGCGGCTGAAGGACGTACATTATTGCATATTTGTA
The DNA here is from genome assembly GCF_046630445.1 of Rutidosis leptorrhynchoides. NCBI lineage: Eukaryota > Viridiplantae > Streptophyta > Magnoliopsida > Asterales > Asteraceae > Rutidosis > Rutidosis leptorrhynchoides. The sequence continues at coordinate 128,736,982 of NC_092334.1, forward strand.
ACCGAGTAGTTAAGATTCACACACAATAGCTTAGCACGGAAAGATTTATTTCAAAATATATATATATATATATATATATATATATATATATATATATATATATATATATATATACAATATACATATAATTTCTTCAGATGGAATGAGTTAATTCTTCATAACTCGTTGATACATTATACACGTTATTGATTCGTAATGATGTCAACAGTGATTCTTGAACTGGCGGAGTTTGTGATATTATCGGTGTTGTTGATTCGGATGTTGACTGTACTGACGATGCTGGTAACGCTGATGGTACTGTTGATGCTGTTGGTAAAGCAAGTTTAGCTTGTTAATCACACACCATTTTTGTCAGGGTTTCTACTCTTCCTTCTATCATATTGGTTCGCTTAACTGATTTATGGTTAGGGCTAGATTAGATAATCTCTAAGACTTTAGAGATTACATAATCGCCGCGGAATGTTTCTCCAATGAAGTTATGAATTAATACTTCGTCAGTTATTGTTGTTGGTACTCCTTGGTATCTATGGTGCATATGACGTTGATGCTCGTGGGACAGATTGTGAAGTTGAGGTTTACGACGCGGTTGTGGTTGGAGGTGGTAATGGTACTGTTGGCGTTGATGATGGTGGTACTGGTTATGCTGCTGATGCTGCTGCTGGTGTTTGTAATCTCTGCACCATATTCTCCAAAGCCACTACCCGAGCGCAAAGCTCGTTGACTTCTTCTATTACACCGGGGTGATTGTCGGTTCGGACGAGCGGATAAATAAAATCTAAAGTTTGATTTAATATATAATCGTGACGAGATACTCTGGAAATGAGCGAGAACATGGTATTTCGGACAGGTTCGCCGGTAAGTGCTTCAGGTTCTTCGTCCAGAGGGCAATGTGGTGGATGGAAGGGATCACCTTCTTCTTGTCTCCAATGATTGAGGAGGCTACGAACCCATCCCCAATTCATCCAGAATAGGTGATGACTGATTGGTTGATCTATTCCGGTCACACTGCTTTCGGAGCTTGAATGGGATTCCATTTTGGAATCTGAGTGACTTGAACTGATGACGAATTCCATTTCGTACGATTGGATAAAGGATTATTTTTTTTCCGATATGAAATGATTTTGGCTAACGGATGGTATTCTAATTACATAGAGTATATATATATATATATATATATATATATATATATATATATATATATATATATATATATATATATATATATATATATATATATATATAGATCAAAAGATTTCGTAGATTACGGAGGACTTTGCGGGATATGTCAGGTAAAGTTTAAAGTAACAGATACGATAAGATATGATTTAGCTGATATGCTAAGATATGAATTTTTGTCTATACACTATTCATACATTTAAGACGTGTCTTAGACTAAAAATGATAAGCAGGTAATTTCCTGAGGATGGTAAGTAGTTAATTTTCGACACAAAATGATAAGCAAAACTTTTGACATGCAGACACGGTCGAAGTCCAGACTCACTAATGCATCCTATCGACTTATCAGTTAGACACATTAATGCAGACCTGGTTCGCTAAGACCACCGCTCTGATACCAACTGAAAGGACCCGTTCATATACATTATAAACGATTCACAATAGTTGATTACATTGCGAGGTATTTGACCTCTATATGATACATTTTACAAACATTGCATTCGTTTTTAAAAGACAATCTTTCTTTACATCGAAAATTGACAGGCATGCATACCATTTCATAATATCCACTATCCAACTATAAATTGATTTAATAATAATCTTTGATGAACTCAATGACTCGAATGCAACGTTCTTCGAAATATGCTATGAAAGACTCCAAGTAATATCTTTAAAATGAGCAAATGCACAGCGGAAGATTTCTTTAACACCTGAGAATAAACATGCTTTAAAGTGTCAACCAAAAGGTTGGTGAGTTCATTAGTTTATCATAATCATTTATTTCCATCATTTTAATAGACCACAAGAATTTCATTTTCAGTTCTCATAAATATACATCCCATGCATAGAGACAAAAATAATCATTCATATGGTGAACACCTGGTAACCGACATTAACTAGATACATATAAGAATATCCCCTATCATTCCGGGATCCTCCTTCGGACATGATATAAATTTCGAAGTACTAAAGCATCCGGTACTTTGGATGGGGTTTGTTAGGCCCAATAGATCTATCTTTAGGATTCGCGTCAATTAGGGTGTCTGTTCCCTAATTCTTAGATTACCAGACTTTAATAAAAAGGGGCATATTCGATTTCGATAATTCAACCATAGAATGTAGTTTTAATTACTTGTGTCTATTTCGTAAAACATTTATAAAAGTTGCGCATGTATTCTCAGCCCAAAAATATAAAGGGTAAAAAGGCAAATGATACTCACCATACTGTATTTCGTAGTAAAAATACATATAACGTCATTGAACAAGTGCAAGATTGGCCTCGGATTCACGAACCTAAATTAATTATATATATTTATGTGTTGGTCAATATTTGTCTAACAAATTAGGTCAAGTCATAGTGTACCACAATCATAATGCTCGAAACTAATATGCAAAAGTCAGCAAAAGTAAATTTGACTCAAAATAATTTCCAAAAATCTATACATGATTAATATATAGTTTAAATATCGTCGTTTTATATTTTTAAAATATTTTTAAAAGATTTATTAGAGTAAATAATATAATTTATTTATTAATAAATAAAATTTTATATTGAATTTATATAATAAAATATACTTTTATATATACTAAGTAATAAAATTTATAGGGTTCATTTAATATCATAAAGATAATATGATAGATATTATTAAAGTAAGTTATTACACGTAGTAAAATATGTTTGTATCACATATTTATATGATAAAATAATATCTATAATGATAGTAAGTATAAGTTGTATTATTTTGTAATAATAATTATTATTATAAAAATATCAATATTTATAATTACTAAGATGACATTATGATAAAACGATAATTCTAATTATGATATCTTTAATATTTACGATAATTTTTAATATTATCTTTAAAATAATAATTCTATTTAAAATAATAATAATAATGATATTTTATAGTAACAATGACATTTCTATTAAAATGATAATTTTTGTTAAAATGATAGTTTTAATACTAACGATACTTTTAATAATAATAGTAATGATAAAAATAATAAGAACGATAATTTTATCTAAATCAATATCTTATAATATTTTAATTTCATCATGATACTCTTACCCATTATTTCCTAATCGTTTCGTTTAATAGCTTTTAATCGTCTTTTATATCGTGTTCATAATAATGATAATAATAGTAATCAAAATAATTAGGTGTTACAAATATTTGTTTTAATTACACTAATATGAATTATGATAGTTACTATAACATTATTAACAATAATACTAATAATTATCTTAATGATAATATAGTAATAATAATAATAACAATAACAATAACAATAACCATTTTTAAATAATGATATATATATTAATAATGATAATAATAATAATAATAATAATAATAATAATACCAATAATAATAATAATAATAATAATAATTGGATAATAATAATAATACTAATTATAACTTTAACGATAATAACGATAGTAATAATAAAAAAAAATAACAATTTTTAATGATAAATCCCTTTTATTGATAAAGATAATAATAATGATAATAATAAGATAAAACTAGAACGACGATAAAAACGACGATAATAATAATCATTTTTAATAAAAATATCGAAAATTCAATTGATTATAACTTCTAATCCATTCATCGAAACCATTCGATATCTAAAGGAAAAGTTCTTAATTTTTCGCTAGCTTTCCAAGGACATGCATATCTTATACCTTATCTCAACCGCAAGTGTAACTAATTCAAGATTCAACCTAACCTGTCTAAGGGCAATATCAAAAGTACAAGCATGCATAATCCTAAATACTCGAGCACTAGTCAGGGATACACTATTAGTATGTAAAAGTTAAATTATGAGTACTCACGTATCAATATTGAGATTCAATATTGCAGGAAAGGTACGTAGACGCAACGGAAATGATAAATACTATATTGACCTCACGAGCATACCCATGAACCATACTCAATCACCTCCATAGCTATAACCCATAATTTTCTTAATCCTATCCCACTCGAAAAACAATTTCAAAATCACTCGGACAGCACTCTGTCGTAATATTTTATGTATACTAATAATATCTTGAAATAATACGGAGTAAATATATATGTAAATCGATTGAGAGAGTTTAGAGAAAAATATTTTCAAGTTTCTATGAAATAATAAAACCTATTGAATTCTATTTATAATAGATTTTTGAATTATTAAAGTGAATTATTAAAGTATGAATTATTAAATTGAATTATTAAAGTATGAATTATTAAAGTGAATTATTAAAGTATGAATTATTAAAGTGAATTATTAAAGTATGAATTATTAAAATGAATTATTAAAGTGAATTATTAAAGTTAAAGTAAAGTAAAAATAAAGTAAAGGTAAAGTTTAAGTATAGTAAAAGTATAAAACTATATACGTATAATACACGTATAAATATATATAATATTAATTTAAATCGTTATATATATTTAATAAAATAAAATATAAATATCGTTATCTTTATCATACTAGTTAAGTAATGAGTTGTCAAAAGTGGTTCTAGATATTTATAAAAGTTATATACGTTTTAATAATAAAGTTCTTTTTAAACTGAAAACGTTTTTGTACGTTTGAAACTAAATAGATCAATCAAGTCTTTATGAGATTCAATCTTCCACTATCCTTTGTCTAGTTCTCAATGATTGACAATTTATTCTTATTTATAAATCACTTTACCATTTTTCAAATATTGTTAAAATGGAAAGATTTCTCAAATCAACGTGGGCCTTTCAACAGAGACTTGTAATCATAATTCAATATATCTGATAATTCAATCATTTGATCTTATCTTCTAATTCCATTGATAAACATTTTGAAACAGATACAATCATATAAAGTATTTAATCTAATATTTTGTTTACATTTCAAGTTATAATATATATATACACATATACATATATAATCATATTCGTTTAATGGTTCGTGAATCGTTGGAACTTAGTCGAGGTTGAATGAATGTATGAACATAGTTTAAAATTCTGGAAATTTAACTTAACAAATATTGCTTATCGTGTCGGAAACATATAAAGATTAAAGTTTAAATTTGGTTGGAAATTTCCGGGTTGTCACAAAAGTAATTAAGGAGCGAACAAAGAAAGGTGGATGGTTAAAGATGTTATCGGGTTAGCGGGACGTCGCGGGTTCAAACCCGAACTTGGGCATTTTTTAAGAACTATTTCATTGAGGTTCGTGAATCCGAGGCCAACCCTGCATTGTCCAGTTTTGTCGTATGCATATTTTTGCTACAAAATATCGTATAGTGAGTTCATTTGATTCCCTTTTACTCTTTACATTTTTTGGGACTGAGAATACATGCGCTGTTTTTATAACTGCTTTATTAAATGCTTCTGAAATATATTTTGAACTGAGAATACATGAAATGCTTTTATAAATGTTTGACGAGATAGACACAAGCAAAACATTCCTCAAATGAATTGTTATGCAGACAGAAGTTCTGTGGATTATTATTGAATTAGTGGACGTGATAATTGCCACTAATTGATGTGAATATTTCCCCTGATTATTATTGCTTGGTAACCTAAGAATTAGAAAACGGGTATGGCCCTAATTCACGCGAATCCTAAAGGTAGCTACCGGGTTTAACAGCCCCACCCAGAATGTTCACCAGACGGAAGAGCTAGTGGGTATGGTATTTAGTACTTCGAGGTTTATATATTATACAGACGAGATGTTATGTTTTGGAGATATTATTGATGCACATTATATGTTAAGGTCGGTTACCAAGCCAAGCAATGAAAGTAAAGTGAATGTTATGTATCGAGAGAATGATTTTATACACAGGTTATGTGTATGATATTTTTGTGCACGAGATATGTGTACTGTTATTTAAAAATCGTGAGGCAACCTACGGGGGAGAAAAGGATACGAACCTACTCTGCCAAGCATTATGAAAAATGGTTTCATACATGAGATAGGTGTACTGTATTTAAATCTTGTGGTCTATCAAAATGATGAATTTTATTGTTTATGAGAAACCTATGAACTCACCAACCTTTTGGTTGACACTTTAAAGCATGTTTATTCTCAGGTATGAAAGAAATCTTTCGCTGTGCATTTGCTCATTTTAGAGATATTACTTGAAGTCATTCATGGCATATTTTAATAGACGTTGCATTCGAGTCGTTGAGTTCAACAAGATTATTATTAAGTCATTTATAGTTGGATATTGGATGAAGTGGTATGCATGTCATCAACTTTCGATGCTATGAAAGTTTGTCTTTTAAAAACGAATGCAATGTTTGTAAAATGTATCATATAGAGATCAAGTACCTCGCAATGAAATCAACTATGGTGAATCATTTATAATAGATATGAATGGGTCCTTTCAGCTGGTATCATAGCGGTGGTCTTAGCAAACCAGGTCTTGCATTAGTGTGTCTAACTGATAGTTGTTAGGATGCATTAGTAAGTCTGGACTTCGACCGTGTCTGCATGTTAAAAGTTTTGCTTATCATTTCATGTCAAAAATTACCTGCTTATCATTCTTAGGGAATCACTTGCTTATCATTTTTAATCTAGACATATCTTACTACCTGGATTGCATGAATAGTGTATAGACAAAATTCATATCTTAGCGTATCTGTTACTGTAAATTTTGCCTGACATATTCCGTAAGTTCCTCCGTAATCTACAAAATCTTTTGTTCTATATATATTGATATTCTATGTAATTAGAATACCATCCGATAGCCGAAAATCATTTCATATCGAAAAATCCTTTATTCAATCGTACGAAATGGAACTCGACACTAGTTCAAGATCTTCGGAATCCGACAGCTATTCCGACATGGATGTTCACTTAAGCTCTGAAAACAGCGTCACCGGAATGAATCAACCAATCAGCCATCATCAACTCTGAATGAATTGGGGATGGGTTCGTAGTCGACTAAATCAATGGAGACGAGAAGAAGGCGATCCTTTCCACCAACCGAATTCACCTCTTGGCGAAGAATCTGAACCACTTACCGGCGAACTTGTTCGAAACACCATTTTCTCTCTCATTTCGAGAGTATATCGCCACGAATATATCACAATTCATATTCTAAACCTTATTCATTCGCTCATTCCTACCGACAAACATTCCGGAATAATAAGTCAACGAGTTTCGCGCCCGAGTTGTAGCCTTGGAAAATATAGTGCAAAACGTACCAGCTTTAGCAACATCACCGGCACCAACAGTACCACCAACATCAATACCAGTACCACCAACAACAACATCCGCATCACACGCCTCAACATCACAATCTATACCTCAAACATAATCATCGTTCTACATGACGTTCTACATCATTTATCTTCGTTCGACATGGTAATTATGTAATCTCTAATGTTTTAGAGATTATATATTCTTGTTTTAACGTTAAAATCAAATGAGTTTAATATCATATTGACTCATTAAATCCATTGTTACATCTAAAGAATATATATATATATATATATATATATATATATATATATATATATATATATATATATATATATATATATATATATATATATATATATATATATATATATATATATATATATATATATATATATATATATGTATATATATTTTCATAACGATTGTAATTAAAAATTCTTTCGTACAAACTGTTAATGGTGAAAATATTTTAACGGGTAACATTCGATTGAGTAGGTGAATTTTGTAGATAAACTCAATTTCTGTGCAGATTGAACTCAATCTGTGTGCAGATTGGGTTCAATCTGTACGAAGATTGAGTTCAATCTGCATAGAGATTAAAGATTAACCTGCAACAGATTGAATGTCATATGTTGATTTCATCTGTTCGATCAATCTGCACATAAAATAAGCTCAATCTACAAGCAGATTGAAGGCTAGTCTGTGCAGATTGACTCAATCTCCACTGGTTCTCTTGGTTCTCTACTACCTTTGGTTCTCCATGGATCCTCACCATATATATATATATATATATATATATATATATATATATATATATATATATATAATAATTATATTAGCCAAACCCATATAATATATATATTAGCCAAACCCATATAATAATTATATTAAGATTTTATTTTCTTAGTTCACTTATTTTGTTTATTGAGCCGGTAATACCCGAGGAATATTTAGATTTCACATTAATAAGTTACACTGTACATTCTTTCAAATCTGATTCAACAGTCATTTACTATCCTACTTACATTCACCGATATACGTATCCGTTCACCACAGAATAACCATTTTCATTCAATTTTATATTTAGATCTTGATCTATCAGAATCCAACAAGTAGCATAATGAAGAAAACATTGGACAAAATAAAGTTTGTTAGAAACAAACAAATTAACTATGAGAAATACTGTTAAGAATCCACGCTAACTATTCCTAGCTAACTGTTCCTAGCTAACTGCTAATTCCCTATTATAGTTTAATTATCGCAAATTTAATTATCGCAATTTATTTATCGCAATTTTCATTCTCGCAATTTTATTTATCGTCATTTAATTTCTGTTATTTATTTTATGCACTTTAAATATCGTCGGATAAATCGGGACACGTATACAATGTTTTGACATATCATATCGACGTCATCTATATATATTATTTGGAATAACCATAGACACTCTATGTGTGGTAATGCTCGAGTTAGCTATACAGGGTTAAGGTTGATTCTAAAATAATATATATACCTTGAGTTGTGATCGAGTCTGAGACATGTATACAATGGGTCACGATACGTATTAATTAATTCGAATATTATATATTAAACTATATATGAATTATTGAACTACTAACTATGAATTACTAACTGTGGACTACTAACATTGGACAATTAAAATGAATTAAAAATATTAATTATAACATGTGAAACTAAAACATTTCTTCAAGTTTGCCACTTGATTTCATCTTAAACCTCATTTGTATCTTGACAATTAAAATCTGCGTTCAAACCTTTCATGATTCTTGAAAACACCTCAATCGAGAGGATGAACCAACCGCACTTCATCTACGGAAGAAAAGATTGATGCATATAGTTATGCACCTGAAAACACTCGGAACCTGAGTAAACGTTTAACACGTATCTGTGCTAGCACCTTTGGCGTTGTTATTACCGAAAATAACGTTGCAATTCCTTTTCAAGTTAGCCAGTTTTGTCACAGCTTCAGCAAGTCAACTTCGACTTTCATACAGATTAGCCTTATTTTAACTTTGATATATAAGTTTGCCTTTCATCATTGTTACCGGGGAACCATTTATATCCCACCACATTAGCAGTAAACTTACCAGCAACTTCATTACTCATTGGCTTAAGTCTCTCCGGAGAACCATTATATTTGTTCATCAAAACCCTATCATGCACTCATCTGCACCTTGTAATGGTAGTTACCATACCAAAAAGCTTGAATCATTATTCTCGAATTTCGCAGAAATTCTACGCCAACAGCTATATATATACATATAACGTCTATCTCCAAGACTTACATACTTCGAATGTGAAGTTTCTGAAAAACACCCTAAACTGCGAAATAGTTCTCGAAATTTAAAAAAAAAATGCTGATTAATGATACCGCAACCCGCATGCGCAATATATACGTATGCGGGCACTTGCTAGCATGCGTATGTGTGTTGATAGTGCTCCAAATGAACATATATTTAGGCACAATATCCTTCCAATATGTAAAGCTTTTAGTTACTATTGTTCTATTTTTATGTAATAATCGTTTAAATAAATAAGTGCGAAGACAAAAGAAGAAAACGACGATTTGAAGACGCAAACGACCAAAAAGCTCAAATGTACAAAGTACAATCCAAGTGGTTCAAATTATTGATAAGAAACATCTCAAAATTACAAGAGTACGAGCCGCGAAACGCAAAGTACAAGATATTAAATAGTACGCAAGGACGTTCAAAAATTCGGAACCGGGACCAGAGTCAACTCTCAACGCGCGACGCAACGGAGCTAAAATTACAAATCAACTGTGCACATGAATATAATATAATATATATATAATTATATAAAATTATATATATATATTATACATATTAAATAAATATGTCGACAAGCTAGGAGCCAAAAAGTATGTGACCAGGAAATGACGGCCATGCGATCGCATGGCCAGAAGGCACAAATCTCATGCGACCGCATGAGTTACTGTAGCAGGCCACATTCTATAAATTCAGCATTTTTCGGACAAATTTAACATCTTTTTCTCTTCTCTATCTCTCAACGTAATATATATATATATATATATATATATATATATATATATATATATATATATATATATATATTATAATTTTAATTTTAATTTTAATAATAATAAGGGTATGTTAGCGAATGTTGTAAGGGTGTAAGTCAAAATTCTGTCCGTGTAACGCTACGCTATTATTAATCATTGTAAGTTATGTTCAACCTTTTTAAATTAATGTCTCGTAGCTAAGTTATTATTATGCTTATTTAAGCCGAAGTAATCGTGATGTTGGGCTAAAATATTAAAGACGGGGTAATTGGGCTTTGTACCATAATTGGGGTTTGGACAAAAGAACGAAACTTGTGGAAACTAGACTATGGGCTATTAATGGGCTTTATATTTGTTTAATTAAATGATAGTTTGTTAATTTAATATAAAGATTTACAATTGGACGTACCTATAAATAACCACATACACTCGATCGGACACGATGGGCGGGATATTTATAAGTACTAATAATCGTTCATTTAACCGGACACGGGAATGGATTAATAGTCAATGGACTTATTAAAATAGGGGTGAATTATATACAAGGAAAATTGGTGTAATTATAGTTTAAGTCCCCAATTAGTTGGAATATTTGACTTCGAATATAAGGATAATTTGACGAGGACACTAGCACTTTATATTTATGACTGATGGACTGTTATGGACAAAAACCAGATGGACATATTGAATAATCCAGGACAAAGGACAATTAACCCATGGTAATAAACTAAAATCAACACGTCAAACATCATGATTACGGAAGTTTAAATCAGCATAATTCCTTTATTTCATATTTTATCGCATTTTTATTTACTGTCATTTTATTTATCGCATTTTTTATTATCGTACTTTTTAATTATCGCAACTTTTATTTACTGTCAATTTATTTATCGCACTTTTAATTATCGCACTTTAATTATTGTCATTTACTTTACGCTTTAAATTAAGTTTTATTTTTAATATTTTACATTAGGTTTTAACTGCGACTAAAGTTTTATATTAATAATATATATATATATATATATATATATATATATATATATATATATATATATATATATATATATATATATATATACAAATATAGTTTTAAAAATATAGCGTTAAACTTGGCTAGTTCCCTGTGGACGAACCGGACTTACTAAAAACTACACTACTGTACGATTAGGTACATTGCCTATAAGTGTTGTAGCAAGGTTTAGGTATATTCACTCTATAAATAAATAAATAACTTGTGTAAAATTGTATCGTATTTAATAGTATTTTGTAGTAAAAATTAATAGTATTTTGTTCCCCTTCGCTTTAACATCAAGTTTTTGGTGCCGCTGCCGGGGAAACTTAACGCCGAAGCGAAACGCTATTTTCTAAAAAAAAAAAAAATTATTAAGTTTTAATTTGTTGTTATAAAAATACGTTTTAAATATTAAAAATAAAAATTTAAAACATAAAAAAAAGAGTAAAACGAAAATATATATTTTATAAAGTATAAAAGTATTTTTTTTTAGATCTTAAAAATATAAGTGTATTTTAATTACTTATTTTAAATTTTGTAAAATTATAAAGTAAAAAGTAAAAAAAAAAAAAACTGAACCTGTAATTTTTCAACCGGCATTTGATCTGAACCTGCACTCCATACGATCGCATGAGAGTGAAGGCATAAACCCATGCGACCGCATGGCTTATTCTGACACGCCTGGTCTGATCATAGTACAGCATTAATTACGGAGTATTATTGATTATTACTATTATTTAACCTAATTAGGGTTTAATTAATTAATTAGTTTTTAATATTAGTTTTAGTTTTATTATTTAATTTGTAATATTAAGTTCTAATTAGTTTTATTAATATATAAAATTAATATTTTTTAAAAAAAAAATAATATAAAAATAATATTTTTATAAAAATTCTATTTTTATAACTTTAAGTTTTATTTCTATATTTCGTACTTTTATAGTTTAATTCGTAATTTGTAATTTATCGTTCGTAATTAGTTTTAAGACTAGTATTTTGCCGTAGTTATTTTTATTTCTAGATTTTTAGGCTTCGTCGTAAAATCCCTTAAGTGCTTTTTCTTTAGATTAAGATTTAGGCGCTTTAGAATTTTGTGACGCCGTTTTAAGATTTTAGTAATATTTAAGTTATTGTCGTTTTAGATTTAGAATTCCTTTAAGCTTTAATATCTTTAGACGTAAGTTTTAATTTTTAGTATTTAGACTTTTAAGTTTCGACGCTGCATTTTATTATTATTATTTTTTGATTTTTATTTTTCGACGCTTATTTTTCGACCTTTTATTTTTCGACGTTTTTCGACGCGCTCCTTTTCTTTCTTATTTCTCGACGCTCTAGTTTTTAGGACATAGAATTTTCTATTTCTTCTCTAAAATTTCAAAACGAAAAATTATCTTAAGTGGTTAAATTGATAGACATCTAAAATTTTCTGATTCGTAGTAATAGTTGGATTTGTTAGTGGCGAGTTGTGGGCTTCCGATTTAAAGGGTCCTGGCTACCTGCTGCTTCTATTGGCTATTCGAAACGTGGGCAAAATCAGAAAAGTCTATTAATTTGATAGCTTATATAATTTTTATCTTTTATAACTAAGAGGATATTCAGTGAATGCACCGAGCAAAACGTTCACCACCTTTCATACGTTCACCACCTGTAACTCGATCAAGACATCTAGCCAATATTATCGCCGTTGATTTTCTTTAGAATCATCATCTAGTCAAACAAGTACTCCAACTCAAAATCCCGATAATCCATTTTTTGAACCAGATTTCAAAATTGAAAACCCGGAGGATATTCAAGGACAATTCCAAGATCCAGAACCACTAATCATTCCTCCTGAACCACAAACTGTTAAATCAGAATCCTCTAGTGATTCGTATTCAACAATTTCAATTATGGAAGTAAGGGAACCTCTAAGTATGGAAGATCGAATGAGAGCTACACGCACGGGCCAAGGTCACGCCATTATTAAACCAGACATTAATGCGCCAGATTATGAAATCAAAGGACAAATCCTACACATGGTAACTAATCAATACCAATATAGTGGTACGCCAAAAGAAGATCCAAATGAACATCTTCGAACCTTTAATAGGATCTGTACTCTATTCAAAATCAGAGAAGTTGAGGATGAACAGATCTATCTCATGTTATTTCCCTGGACTTTAAAGGGAGAAGCCAAAGATTGGTTAGAATCGTTACCGGAAGGGGCAATTGATACATGGGATGTTTTAGTTGAAAATTTTCTTAAACAATTCTTTCCGGCATCTAAAGCCGTGAGACTTCAAGGAGAAATTGTTACGTTCGCGTAAAAGCCAAATGAAACATTATATGAGGCATGGACAAGATTTGTAAAGTTGTTGAGAGGATGTCCTCAACATGGTTTAGACACTTATCAAATAGTACAAATATTCTATCAAGGATGCAACATTGCTACACGAAAAGACATCGACATAGCAGCTGGTGGTTCTATTATGAAGAAAACCACAACTGAAGCTTACAAAATCATTGATAACACGGCCTCCCACTCACATGAGTGGCACCAGGAAAAAGATATCTTTCGTTCATCTAAAGCGGCTAGAGCCGATTCTAGCCATGACTTTGATTCCGTTTCTGCAAAAATAGATGCTTTCGAGAGACGGATGGAAAAGATGAATAAAGATATTCACGCAATACGAATCAGTTGTGAGCAATGCGGTGGACCACACTTAACGAAAGATTGTCACATTGAGCAAACGATAGAACAACGAGAGAATGTTTCCTACATGAACCAAAGGCCGGGAACTAATTATCAGAATAATTATCAACCGCCAAGGCCAAACTTTAATCGAAATCAAAACATTCTTTACAATCCAAATGGGCCAAACAATAACTCGTATAACCAACAAGGTCTGAATAACCAACCAACTCAAAACAACACTTTCAATCAACAAAGACTCGGCTTGTATAAACCACCACAACAAACCGAAGAGAAAAACCCAAATCTGGAAGAAATGATGGCAAAGCTAATGGAATCTCAAACACAATTTATTACATCTCAAACCCAAACGAATGAGAGGTTTGATCAGTCATTAAGAACTCAACAAGATTCCATTTTGAATCTAGAAAAACACGTAGGTACTCTTGCTAGCTTGATGAGTGAGAGGGAATAAGCAAAGCTACTGAGTAATACTGAAGTAAATCCTCGTAATGAGAATGTTAATATGGTGTCAACAAATTCTGAAAAACCAGCATCAGAAGATGGGAAGATTTTTAATGTGAGTAACAATGAAGAAGTTACACCACCACCACCACCACCCGAGTATGTAAAGCCAGTGGTGGCACCATACAGACCACCCATCCCGTTTCCAAGAAAAGGAGTTGAGTATGAGGAAGTAATAGGTAATAAAGTTTGTGATACCTCTGGAAAGAAGAAGAATAATAAGAAAGTACAAGAAACTAAAACCGTAAAGATAAACCCGGTAAAGACAGTTCCACCAAAACCTCCACCTAGGGTAGGTGATCCGGGTGAATTTATTGTTCCTTGTCTACTTAGTGATTATGTCATGTATGATGCACTAGCAGATTTAGGTGCGAGTATAAGTGTTATGCCTCTTTCATTATATAAGAGATTAGGAGTAGGTGAGTTAAGTCCAACGGAAATGAGTGTTCGACTCTTTGACTAAACCATTAAGCACCCAGTTGGAATTGCTGACAACCTACCCATTCAAGTAGGTAATTTAACCTTTCTAGTCGAATTTATTGTCATTGACATAGAAGAGGACTCAAACATTCCTCTAATTTTAGGTCGACCATTCTTAGCGTCCACCGGGGCGTTATTTGATGTAAGAAAGGGTAGAATGACACATAGTAATGATGAGAAATCGATCACCTTTATGATTCGAAAGTCTAAATCTCCACCAACCAAAACCGTTGAACCAGCAAAAACGATTGGTAAGAAACATATTGTTTTACCAACTCCAACGGTAGTGCTTAACAATAATAAAACGTCTAAGTGTGGGGAAAATGAAGTAACACCTAATGATGACCTGATAACAAAGAACCCCATAGTTGATACGAAATTAAATGATCCCTTTATTAATAGTTCAATGAAGAAACTTATTAAACGGATTCGCGATGCTAGAACCAAGGGGAACTTTAAGTTATGTAACCGGTTAGTATCCAATCTATCGCCTAAAGAAAAGCCGAAACTAGTTGAATTTGTGGATATTACACAGGAATCCGACCAATAGCTTAAAGCAAAAGTCACAGATATGCAAGTTGATTATGGTCCAAGAGAAATTGACGATGAAGTTAATCACAATTTCGACACCACAGCTACCTAAGTGTGGGGAGATTCAAATGTTCTAAGAAATAATGCTGTCTAGGGTTAGTTATTCTGTTCTCGTGTAGTTCCGAGAATGGAATCCGATTGGTCTTTTCCACTAGCAGACACTAAAGAACTAGTTTTCTCCCCCCCATTCTAATTTTTTTTTTGTTGTAGGTTTTGTATGAAATTAATATGCATTTTTAAATTTAAGTTTTGTGTGAATTTAAAAACAAAAATTTACTTTATTTCATTAAGTTTAAAAAATGATTTTTAAAATTCATCGTAAGTTGAAGACTAGGTCATGAAACCGAAATTGCTTTACCCGAGGGCGGGGCGAAAAATTTTGTTATCATTATTTTTAATTTTATTGATCTAAAGTATACCAAAAAAATAAAAAAAACCCAAAAATCTTTGCTTTTAAAACAATCGCTTTAAAAATGACAAATTTTAAATTTTGTCGAGAGACGGACTAGGTAAACATACCGAAACTACCTAAAGTAAAAGGAAACAAAATTTAAAAAATTATTCATTTAAATTGTTTTAATAAATAAAGATTTTATAAAAAAATAATATATATATATATATATATATATATATATATATATATATATATATATATATATATATATATATATATATATATATATATATATATATGTTTGTAGTTTATCTTATATACAAAACAGGATAAAACAGCGCACTTTCAAAGACTGACATTAAAGTTCAGCAAAAGCTACTAATGTTGACGACAAGACGCAAAATATCAAATGTGATATAAAATAATATGTTTGCAATCTCGGTATTTTTAATCATTTTTCTACACTAATCACCCTCATGAATTTATAATTATAGTCTAATTTCATGCAAACGAGGGCATTGCAAGATCTCAAGTGTGGGGAAGAGTTATAAATTCTCTCAGGTTTACACTTAGTTTAATTGCCAAATTTTGTGAAAATTTGAAAAATTTTCAACTAAATGAATTCAAAATCATGTTTATACATATTTATGAACGATAAAACTAGGTGTTAATACCGAAATTATTGTTACCTCGGAGAGAACATAAATGGAGAAACAACCCAAAACGTTAGAATTCATTTAAAATGGAATAGAGGAGAATAAAAAGGCAAAGAAAAGAATGAATAAAAGCTAAGTGTGGGAAGAATTTACCAAGTTCCTTAAAAACACATATCACATATTTGGTACAGATTATTGCAGGTACTTTTGTTTTGGACGATTTTAATCAATTTTACCCGATTTATTGTAATACCTTTGAAAGAATAGATGGATCTACATGATGAATCAATTCCATCATTAAAAGGAAGTAAAGTCTTCCGAAAAAGACACGCGCTTCTTGATTTAGGTCAAGAAGTTGTCGTCCAGACCAGCTGTAGGTTGACGAAAAATCTTGAAAAGTCATCTCTAAAATCAGCAGGAAATCCACGGACCTCAGCATCAAACAGGGTCGCCAAGTGGTCAGACTTATCCTAACCATGAGAGGATCTGTCTTGTAAAATAGGGAGGGTGTGGTGCAAATTAGCTTGATAAGACTAATGAATCAGACTCCCAGAAAGGATAATCTTCTTAAAGATTAAAAATCAGCTTTTAAGCCTGATATTACTCAATCCTTGAGATTGACTTTAAAGATTGAGAATTACAAACTCATGGAATTCAATGATATCTAAACTCGAGCTTGAATGAGAAAATATTTTGATCAAATTAAAACCGATTTATTTTTCTGAAAACCTATTTTCAATGTGTTCATTACCATTGAACGTAAAATTCTAGGAATTCACCTGGAATTCATTAGGTCACCTGAACCAAATCGGGTGTCAACCGTAACAACGATGGTTGCATAGCATGGTCGATGACAGGACCTTGTGCCAGACCGAAAAACTATAGGGTGATCTTTACTATTGCTCCTACAAAGGATAATAATTGCATCCAACACGATATAGACCATAATCAAAAGCATGTCACGGGACATTGCCTTAACAGTTGCTTGTTCAACACTTTTCTTTACAACCGGACGGTAGTTTACTGAAAGGTAATATACGGAGAAATTATACTGGACGTGTTGCTTTCCCAATACAAGGTTAGCAAGTGGGTGACGCAAAACCATAAGTTTTGAGCTAAAATTTTCAAATCTGAAACCCACCAAACCCACAAAAACAATTTGCAAACACCGGTGAAGGGTTATTCCAGAAAACTTATCTAGGGTAAAAGCTAGAATAAATTTTCAAAAGAACAAATGTTTTCATAAAGATCCAATTTCCTTAAAGGATCTAAATTTTTAATAGTCATGTGGGACTGTAAACCACATCGTTACTATCATTGTTTATACCGCCGTATCAAAATCACTTATGTATAAAGTGTGAGAATAAAAAAAAGTGATTCGAGTGAAGTGTGATTTTATTTCAAGTTCTGTATTGCTTGAGGACAAGCAACGTTCAAGTGTGGGGATATTTGATAGTGCTCCAAATGAACATATATTTAGGCACAATATCCTTCCAATATGTAAAACTTTTAGTTACTATTATTCTATTTTTATGTAATAATCGTTTAAATAAATAAGTGCGAAGACAAAAGAAGAAAATGACGATTTGAAGACGCAAACGACCAAAAAGCTCAAATGTACAAAGTACAATCCAAGTGGTTCAAATTATTGATAAGAAACGTCTCAAAATTACAAGAGTACGAGCCGCGAAACGCAAATTACAAGATATTAAATAGTACGCAAGGACGTTCAAAAATCTGGAACCGGGACCAGAGTCAACTCTCAACGCGCTACGCAACGGAGCTAAAATTACAAATCAACTATGCACATGAATATAATATAATATATATATATATAATTATATAAAATTATACATATATTATATATATTAAATAAATATGTCGACAATCTAGGAGCCAAAAAGTATGTGACCAGGAAATGATGGCCATGCGATTGCATGGCCAGAAGGCACAAATCTCATGCGATCGCATGAGTTACTGTAGCAGGCCACATTCTATAAATTCAGCATTTTTCGGACGAGTTTAACATCTTTTTCTCTTCTCTATCTCTCAACGTAATATATATATATATATATATATATATATATATATATATATATATATATATATATATATATATATATATATATATATATATATATATATATATATATTATAATTTTAATTTTAATTTTAATAATAATAAGGGTGTGTTAGCGAATGTTGTAAGGGTGTAAGTCGAAATTCTGTCCGTGTAACGCTACGCTATTATTAATCATTGTAAGTTTTGTTCAACCTTTTTAAATTAATGTCTCGTAGCTAAGTTATTATTATGCTTATTTAAGCCGAAGTAATCGTGATGTTGGGCTAAAATATTAAAGACGAGGTAATTGGGCTTTGTACCATAATTGGGGTTTGGACAAAAGAACGACACTTGTGGAAACTAGACTATGGGCTATTAATGGGCTTTATATTTGTTTAATTAAATGATAGTTTTTAATTTAATATAAAGATTTACAATTGGACGTACCTATAAATAACCACATACACTCGATCAGACACGATGGGCGGGATATTTATAAGTACTAATAATCCTTCATTTAACCGGACACGGGAATGGATTAATAGTCAATGGACTTATTAAAAAAGGGGTGGATTATATACAAGGAAAATTGGTGTAATTATAGTTTAAGTCCCCAATTAGTTGGAATATTTGACTTCAGATATAAGGATAATTTGACGAGGACACTCGCACTTTATATTTATGACTGATGGACTGTTATGGACAAAAACCAGATGGACATATTGAATAATCCAGGACAAAGGACAATTAACCCATGGTAATAAACTAAAATCAACACGTCAAACATCATAATTACGGAAGTTTAAATAAGTATAATTCCTTTATTTCATATTTTATCGCATTTTTATTTACTGTCATTTTATTTATCGTATTTTTTATTATCGTACTTTTTAATTATCGCAACTTTTATTTACTGTCAATTTATTTATCGCGCTTTTAATTATCGCACTTTAATTATTGTCATTTACTTTACGCTTTAAATTAAGTTTTATTTTTAATATTTTACATTAGGTTTTAACTGCGACTAAAGTTTTAAAATCGACAAACCGGTCATTAAACGGTAAAAACCCCATTTTATAATAATAATAATAATACTTATATATATATATATATATATATATATATATATATATATATATATATATATATATATATATATATATATATATATATATATTATATACAAATATAGTTTTAAAAATATAGCGTTAAACTTGGCTAGTTTCCTGTGGACGAACCGGACTTACTAAAAACTACACTACTGTACGATTAGGTACACTGCCTATAAGTGTTGTAGCAAGGTTTAGGTATATCCACTCTATAAATAAATAAATAACTTGTGTAAAATTGTATCGTATTTAATAATATTTTGTAGTAAAAATTAATAGTATTTTGTACCCCTTCGCTTTAACATCACGAGTACTTTGTATGCGGTATGCGGTATGCGGCATGCGGATTCGTATCAAATGCCTTTGTTCCCGGTACGGCGGTTACTTGGTCCTCAAGCAAGTATCTTTTCCATAATTATATCCGTGATTCGGGGGAGTTGGTTATGGAAGGGATTACCATTATCTCGGATGGTTCTAGAATTAGGGATTGCCTATATATACAAACCCTAATTATCATTCTAACCACAACAATCACGTTACATAACCAACACCTACTGCACAATAAGCTATCATCATACATCTTTCCAAGGTTTACAGGTTAGTCTCTTATTTGCTAGCACCTACAACCTTGCTTGGGGCCTTCTGATCAACGACTGTTATCGAAGGTGGACTTAATCACTTGGTCACCCTGCCGACATCATCATGTCGGCCAGGGTTATTCACGGTAGCCGGATCGGAGAGCCTTGTTCTAAGATCCTTAAACCCCCCCCCTTTTTACGTATTGAACAGGCATATTGACCCTATGGAAAATATATGCATGATCAAGTGGTGCTTTCATTGAGAGTCGAACTAATTCAAGACTGTTTAATTGCTTTTTCTTTTAAAAAAAATGTTTTGAATTATAAGGCTTATTATTCACAAATTTTTTTTTTAATTTTTTTCTTTTACAGTATCATGACTTCCGGGGACTCATCGGAACGTACTCAAACAGATAATCAAAATACATCGTCTGGTAATCAGCAGATGCAAGCTATGACTGCGGGGGCAGGATACGCGCCATATCCTCCACATGTATCCGGCGAGCCATTTCAGAGGTATAAGCCGATATATCCAGATGGGATTACACCGCCAAGGACAAACTCGCCAGTCACAACCACGCGGCTGGATTTTTCCTCGGTGGATCCAAGGGTCATCTTGGTAGGCACTAGCGGTGAAACAGTAGGCCCGCATGTGGTATGCTGCGGCCAGGTACCTATTTATAGTACCACGGTTTCAATCCCTCTGCAGACGTAGAGTGTTCAGCAGAATTCATCGTTTACACCGTTGCAACCTTGGCAACCACCACGTCCAATTTCGCAGTTTTTGACTCCTGCGGATGCGTAGGCATTACTTAATAGTTGGGGGTTCGATGTCATTCCAGATGCCAATTCTCATTGGACGCCGATAACTGCAGAACAACAATGCACTGCACATACGGTTGGACTTATAACGGCATATCCTCAGGTCTCGCAGGCATCTGTGCCACAGGTTTCGGCACATTTTCAGCTACCCGTATACTTTGCGCCAGCAAGCCTGCCTTCTTTTCCAACGCATCAGCCTTGGTTATATCCGCAAACGCCGGGGCAACCTTGGCAAAATATTCAGGGGCAGGCGAATCTCGCAAGCCAATTTATGCAGGCGGCACCTCCTGACATGGTCCACCTATTTTCGCAACCTGATTTTGTTCAGGATATAATGAAGCATTTCTTCGCAGGGCTCAAAGGTGACCCTATTAAACCACCTTTTGAGCTACCAACTACTTTTGATAAGTTTCCTCCGCATATAACTGCATATCCGTTTCCATCAGTGCCAAAGATACCACACACACTGGGTACTTATAATGGTTTAACTGATCCAGATGGCTTTCTGCAGTGTTTCGAAGGTGCAATGCGCACCCAAGGTTGGGTGGATCCGGTTGCATGTCAGATATTTCCCATGACTCTTCAGGGAATTGCTCGCGAATGGTTTAATAAACTCCCATCAGGTAGTATATCCGGGTTCATGGATCTGCGGACAAAGTTCTTGCTGCAATATCAGAATCAGAGGTCACGCAAACGCACTCATATCGAATGTCATGATATTGTGCAGAAATCCAAGGAATCTTTGGGTGAATTTCTCACTAGATATACTAATGAGTGTCTGTGTATACCAGATCTTAAGCCAGAGCAGCAGATTTCCGAACTCATACATGGTATAAACTCAGAGCGTCACCCAACGTTGGTCAAGCGTTTGGCCATATGGTGTCAACAACTTATGCTGAAGCGCTTAAAGAATGTCATGATTATATACGGAGTGGCGAAGATAACGACATTCCCACCGCCAGCTCGTACAATGAAAGGAAAGACGACGATGATCGATCGCGTGATTAAAACTGCGGAAGTAACTCTCGCAGAAGGTATCCTAGCGGTGGTCCTATCAGAAATGATAAAGGGAAATCAAGTGGCAATTATCGAAACAGTAACCAGCGCGGCATCAATAATCAGAACTATGCGCTGCTAAAAAGTTTGTCTAAAACACCAAAGGAAATTTTGGCAACCGAACCACTGTGCGCGACCTTTGCGGTTCCAACTTCACTTACAGAATTTGGTAAGCTGGATAAAACAAAGTATTGTGAATTCCATGATGATTACGGTCATGACACTAATCGATGTAAAAACTTGATGGAACGAGTGCTTGAGGCACTGCGCGCAGGTAAATTGGATCACCTAAAACCACCTAAGAAGGACAAGGGAAAAGCCGCAGAGGAGGGGTCGAAGGCTTAAACTTTCGCATGGCAAAAAGTCGATAAAACAAAAAACGCCGACTAAACCATTAATATGGTCGACGCAGAAAAAGTTAGCCAGCGGAGAAAGTACAATGATCAGCAGGACTGAGAACTTCTCCCAATCACACTTCCTCCTGTAATGTCAATTAACACAGTTAACGAGCCCATTATCATCAAGTGTCGCATCCCTACTTGCGGAGTACAAATTAAACGTATGCATGTTGACACCGGGAGTGGCGTTGACATTATGTATGAACATTGCTATCGTTTCCTCCCTGCAGAAGTTAAAACGCAGTTATGCCAGTCTGATATTACGTTATCTGGGTTCTCCGGAGAAAGCTCATGGCCGCTAGGCCGGATAAAGCTAATAATAGAGCTCGCAGATGATAAGAATCTGCAGTTGGTCAGACATGAGTTAGTTGACTTTTATGTGGTTCGTTCAACTTCGCGGTACAATGCGCTGCTTGGGAGAAATTTCATACGATGTTTTAACATTATACCATAGGTGGTGCATGGCTTGATTAAGTTTCCTACGAAGGGAGGGGTTGCCACAATTGCGTCACATCAAACAATCGAGTTGTGTGGTTCAGTTGTGCCTGTAAACATTCCCAGCATGGGAGAACAACTTGCAAGCACTGTGGTCATAGCTAATCGATTGCATCCGGACAAGCGTATCAAAATCGGCGCAGGCTTGACAACTGAAACCAAGGCTAAGTTACATGGAATATTATCCGCAAACGCATATGTTTTCGCATGGCAAGAATCAGACATGACTGAGGTTCCGCGTGATATTGCGGAACATAAGTTGAATGTTAATCCATCACTCACACCTGCGTGATTAATGATGAAGCAGCAAAAACTGTAAATGACCCTAACAGCCAAAAGTTTGATGATAAAGAATAGTGTGTTGGCAAAGCTCAGAAAAAGAGAAGATTTGGTACTGAAAAACGGATTGAACGAACCATGAAGGAGGCTGTGGACAAATCACAAAGACTAAACCTGCCTTCAAAGAATTCAAATGATTCAGTGTCTGCTGAAGTGATTAACGTATACCTTGCTTCTTATTCTAAACCTTTACGAACAAATCTTATTCATTATCTATCGATATTAGAAGTTCTAAGATATCATCGTATCTTTCATTATAAATATCCTCGATATTTCTGAAGATATTTTCAAAACTATTCTTATCTTAAAACATTTATCTCTTCACGATATCAGTGTTACATCAGAAAGGAAACTAATTTAGTTTCTAAATTCTGAAAAATTCGAATTTAAAATTTGAATGTTTTTGAAGGAGTGTTGTGAACTGAAGTATGAGTTAGTATAATATAATGACACTTGATCAACGTGATTATATTACAGTAAGTCATGCTGAGTTTCTAATGGAACGTGATGATTCATAGACCCTACCGTCATCATGTGTCATGTTACACGACTCTTACATTCTACTAAATCTCTAAACAAAATCAGGAATATATTTTCTTGATAATTCTATCTTTTCCAGTAACTTCTAATAATTTGACAAATGTTTCGGAAATATGAATTGAAGTATAAAAGTTGAGAGTTGTGGAAATAATGGGGTGGAAGAAGTTCATTTATAGGGAAATATCCAACAAAGCAATCAAAATAGATTATTGCATTTAACCAAAGAAGATCCTAATTTTTCTTAATTACCGAAAAACCAAATCTTATTACGCAGATTTCCTCTAAATCCCTTGAATTCCGGAAATTAACCGTGACTACGTCACCGGTTAAGACGAACCTGCAATTACTCATTTCACTCTTTTGTGATAACTTCACTCGTACTCTTCACAAAAATCAAATTGTTTTATCTATATTACTCGATGATGATAAAACTTTAATTTTCAGCTCGTATGCGTCATGAAAACATATTTATTGTCAGCCATGGCCACCCTAATCGAATTTCGGGACGAATTTCTTTAACGAGTAGGTACTGTGACGACCCAGAAATTTCCGACCATATTTAAACTTAATCTTTATATGGTTTCGACAAGATAAGCAAAGTCTGTAATGTTGAGTCTCAAAATTTTTAAACTGCTTACATGAATTCATATAACCTTTGACTAGTTCCGACGATTCACGAACAACTAATTGTAAATAGATATGTGTGTATATATATATAAATGGTAAATGGAAAAATAATTTGAAATATTATATGTATTGCTATTAAAATTTAATTATGTAAAATAAAATAAAAATAGGATATCATAATAATTATTATTTAAAACACACACACACACACACACATACACACACACACATATATATATATATATATATTTTGTGATTTCGAATCTATTTAGCAAACGACAAGTAACACTCAATTACCATTCGATGGAAATTAAACAAGTTTAATTCGAACTTATATGATTTTAAAATAAATGGTGATCCGAAAATGAGTTCTATAAATTTTAGGCTTACTATAAATGTATTTAGGATCTAGTTATTAAATTTTAACACTTTTTATATTTTACCCAGAATCGAGAGGGACAGTTGATGTAATTTTTATTTAATAAATTAATGAGCGAATTTTATACCATAATGACCAAAATAAATAAATATAGTGTAATTTAAAAATTTGGAATTTTTCTGTATACTTTTATCCGCCACTGATGAACAACGGACTATGAAATACTATCCAATTAAAACTGTCGGTAGGATAATCCAAATTCAATGGCTGCTAACTATTTTATTCACTGTGTTAAATTTAATCATGTGTTACTGTTTTGCTTTTCATTTATTAATCGAATCATAAACACATGCATGATTCATTTGAAATATATTAGTATTATTAATATTCACTGTACTTGTTTGAATATATATGTGTTACACATATATCTCCTTCCACCATCTCTTGTCTCTTGGCTATACATATATTTCTTCTACACATGAATAAGAACCCCAACATAACCATCATTATTTTCATCACAAATTACTCTATCACTTCTATCTACTTTTATTTCTTAATTGATCATCATCACTGTTCTCTGCTTCTCGTTCGAGCAACACTATAGCCAAACCAAATTATCACAACCGAAGCTACAACCGGTTATCATGGTTTTGTTATCGATAAACTAAACCACAAACCCAATCTCGAGGCATCACCACCACTCTCACTCGACCCTTAATCAAACAACCTTTTGTTCGAACCTCCACCATCAAAACCCACCATGCACCGAACCATCATCATCTACTATTCCTAAACATTGCCATTCTTTTTCTTCTTTCTGTTGTAACTCATCACCACAAAACCCAACACCATTACTTTCTGTAATACTATTTTTGATTGACAACAACATCTCCGATCAGCATATTTACGGTGTACATTTTTGTTTCTGAATCGACCGAAACACTACCACCACCTTAATTATTAACCGTCAAACCACCACATCTTGATCATTGTTTGCTGCACTTCATTTCTGTGTTAGTGTTGTGTTCTAACCACCCTAAACCCACACGCATACACTTTAGTTAATATCAGTTGGTTCCTATTTTATGCAGTTCGAAAACCACCCATCATAACCACCAGAATCATCATCAATTGTTCCTGCTACTGTTCGAGAAACGTGCACCATGAAACAAACCTGTTGCGGTTATGTTGTGTTGCTGCTAACCGTATGTTCCTTATCCGATAACAACAATCGAAGAAGTTGTTGCAGCTGCTATGGTTTTCTTGTCTCCAAGACCCACCTAAACTAAACCATAGCTGTAGGGGTTCGTTTAAAGAAATGCTACTGCAGCTGCAAAAGTTGTTTCTATACCGTTAAAGAAGATGATGAAAAGATGTGGTAATGATCAAAATAATTATAATAAAGATTATTAAGTTGTGAGTGGATGATGATACGTATATTGTTGCTTTTAACGTCACAGGAAACCACCAAAACCTCACTTGCTAAACCGCTATTGTTATAAAATCGTGGCCAAGGTCTGCTACGGTTGGGCTGTTATTGGGCCGTTAAGTTCATTTTTATTTGTTTTGGGCCGAGAGTCCTTTTGTTTCTAACTGGGCCGTTACTTTTCTTTTTTCTGTTGGGCTGCAACCAACGGTTGGGCTTATGGAGTTGGGTTGCGGTTTCCTTAATACAATCGAGACCCAACAAAATCCTTTAGGTGTTAGGACGTTGTGATAAGGAGTAAGCGATTAAGGTGATGATGTAATAATCATTATGATCATCATGATGATTATAATAATTATGATGTTACGAGAATGATTTGATGATGATTGTGGTAGAGTAATGATCACAATGATATGGGTTAAAGTAATTAAGGAACGAATTTAAAATAGAAAAACAAAGACAGCTGGATGGTTAAGGATGTTATCGGGTTAGCGGGACGTCGCGGGTTCAAACCCGGACTTGGGCATTTTTTTAAGAACTATTTCATTGAGGTTCGTGAATCCAAGGCCAACTCTGCATTGTTCAGTTCTGTCGTATGCATATTTTTGCTACAAAATATCGTATAGTGAGTTCATTTGATTCCCTTTTACTCTTTATATTTTTTGAGACTGAGAATACATGCGCTGTTTTTATAACTGCTTTATTAAATGCTTCTGAAATATATTTTGAACTGGGAATACATGAAATGCTTTTATAAATGTTTGACGAGATAGACACAAGCACAACAATCCTTGAATGAATTATTATACAGACAGAAATTAAATGGATTATTATTGAATTAGTTGGACGTGATAATTGCCACTAATTGATGTGAATATTTCCTCTGATTATTATTGCTTGGTAACCTAAGAATTAGAAAACAGGTATGGCCCTAATTCACGCGAATCCTAAAGGTAGCTACCAGGTTTAACACCCCCACCCAGAATGTTCACTAGATGGAAGAGCTAGTGGGCGTGGTGTTTAGTACTTCGAGGTTTATATATTATACTGACGAGACGTTCTGTTTTGGGGATATTATTGATGCGCATTATATGTTAAGGTCGGTTACCAAGCCAAGCAATGAAAGTAAAGTGAATGTTATGTATCGAGAGAATGATTTTATACACAGGTTATGTGTATGATATTTTTGTGCACGAGATATGTGTAATGTTATTTAAAAATCGTGAGGCAACCTACGGGGGAGAAAGGATACGAACCTACTCTGCCAAGCATTATGAAAAATGGTTTGTACATGAGATAGGTGTACTGTATTTAAATCTTGTGGTCTATCAAAATGATGAATTTTATTATTTATGAGAAACCTATGAACTCACCAACCTTTTGGTTGACACTTTAAAGCATGTTTATTCTCAAGTATGAAAGAAATCTTCCGCTATGCATTTGCTCATTTTAGAGATATTACTTGAAGTCATTCATGGCATATTTCAAAAGATGTTTGTAAAATGTATCATATAGAGGTCAAGTACCTCGCAATGAAATCAACTATGGTGAATCGTTTATAATCGGTATGAACGGGTCCTTTCACCTGGGCTGCTGAAAAGCTGAAATTTTCTAAGTGTCGAGCCAAACTTCAATCAAACACAATTTATGAACCGCAAACACTTAAAATGCATATCATACATCGTTGGAAAGGTATTTTACCGAGAAATACAATTAAACACATATCATCAAACAATCACATCATTTTAAATGACCAAATCCTCGTCGAATGATCGTTAAAAAGTTCATCATTAAAGTTTCAAGTTCGTAAAACGCATTTCATGATTCGGGAACTTACTACACACATATAATATGTCGTTTCATAGGTAATTATGCATACAATACAAATAAAACACTTACCAACAACATTGCAAAGCATTTGGTGCATCAAAAGTTGGTATTTAAGTCTATCAACCCTAACCAAAAATCACAAAATCGATAATCATGTTAATGTAAGGTTTTCATGTCATCCAACATACCAAAATGAAGCTAATGATGCTATTAACACTTTTAACACATAGGGTTTAACATCTAACAATATTTAATCAACCAAAATCAAAGATTTGACAAACCCATTTCAAGTGTTCATGCTAGTTATGCAAAATAACGAGATCGAGCAAACAAATCACATATTCATGCTAGACTTGAGCCATAGACACTAACTAACACACTTTTAAGTTTAAAGGTCTAATTTATGAAAATTAAAGATTTTGAAAAGCTTACCCCAAGCTATGAAATTGGTACCAAATTGAAGAGGATGATGCAAGGATTCCAAATATGCAATTTGTTTTTATGTTAGCTTGCTAGATCGAAATTAGATGATGAATCTTTGTTGTTGAGAGTTAAGAGCAAAAATGGAAGTAAGAAAAGAGTGAAGAGGTGGGTGAATGTAATGAGTGGTGGTGATGGTGGGTTGACTAGTTGACCTAGTCAACTAGTTTGCCCACTTGGCAACTTTAGTCCCTCGAGTTTGAAAGCGGGTGCGTGAATTAACCAAACGAATTATTTTAAGTACGCAAGGGTAAACGGAAGATGTTATAATTAAATAATGAAATTATTGAAATGCTAGTTGACGGAAGGTACGAATCTAGATAACGAAGGATATTATCTAAAAAAAAGACGGGCGTTAAAATAAATTAACGGAAAAAGGCGGGTTATCACACATAAGGGGATAGACTGTAACTTTATGGCCGACAAAACAACACAAGAAATGTAATTAGCCTATGCCGACTCGATTAGTGGGAGCCGCAACATAAGAAGATGGATTTATGAGCCATTGTTGCCATGCAAGTGGTTTCTTTTTTGAACGCTTGGAGATTTAACTAAAGCTTTGAGTTTATATTTCAGATATGATAGTTGCGGGGACCCAATCTTTTTTGGAAAAAGACTTTCAAATTTCTATATTTCCAAATTTAGTAGCAAACTATCCATTTTATTACTTACCATATGGAATTTCTGATATCATTAGTTGTAAAGGATTGTTTATTGATAATGGCATCTTCAATGCTTGTGATCGAGGATTGTTGTTAATTCCACCATGATAGGACAAGATTCTAAATATTCGAGGAGAAAGGACAATGAATTATGATGTGTTCGGTAGTCACTACATGTGTGTTGCATAGTGGGCAAAGTACGGTATCGAGGTCTATGCCACGTTTGTCAAGTTCGGCCCTCACCGGGATTCTCTTTTGGATGGTTCTCCAAGCAAAGATGTTAACTTTTTTGGGGAGTGTATTTATTGCAGTTCGATGTGATGTTGGAGGCGTTTGTACCGAATTTTAAGTTATTGATTAGGTGTGTTAGGGACTTTGTTATGAAAGTATCGGAATTGTGTAAGGTCCATTTCCATGAGTCGGGGCAATCGGATAACGAGACATTCGATATTAGATTACTGATTTCCGTTAATTCATTTAAGAGACGTCCTCTTGGTGTTCGCATCCAACTCCAAACTCCATAGGATGAACCATTTATAGAGTTGATTCTTTCAGCAACCAATGCGTTTTTATTTGTTTCAATCATGTAAAGTCTTCGGAATTGAGAGATAAATCGCTCAAATCCGCACCATGTATCATTCCAAAACTGTATGCTTTCGCCATTGCAAATATTTTTGGTGATTGAGGATGTGAAATTTACTCTAAGATTGTCCGCGATCTTTCAAGCTTTAATAATTTTGTTCCAAATTGTGCGACTTGAAATATTCTTACATGAAACGTTATTGTCCAACCCCCCTCCTGCCCCATAGATACTAGAGATTATTTTATCCCATAATGAATTACTTTCGTTTTTAAAGTGCCACCACCATTTACAAAGAAGTGAAATGTTTTTGCTAAAAAGACACCCAACATTTTTGCCGCCTTTGTCGTGTGGTAAAAAGATTTGTTCCCATTTAATCCAATTAATTTTACTTTCGGATTCGGACCCACCCCAAAAGAATTTACGTCTTTTAGCTTCAAGTGTGTTAAGGATGGAACATGGGGCATTGAAAAGTGAGAAGTAGTAGAGTGGAATATTACTAAAGATGGACTTGATAAAAGTCAAACAACCTCCAAATGAAATGGATTTTGCCTTCCAATCTGAGAGCCTTTTGTCAAATTCCAAGATGAGGCTTTGAAGGTGAGGACGCCAATGGACAGTCCAAGATATGTGAATGGAGAAGAGCCAGCTGAATAGTTTATGTAATTTGCCATTTCATTAATTTCAGATTGAGGTACACTGATTTCATATAGTTTACCTTTTTAAAGCTAACTTTTAATCCCGATATTTTTTAAAAACATTTGAGCAGTTTGGAGATGCGTTTTTCGTTTCTTTTGTTCCATTCACCGAAAAAGATTGTATTATCGGCATATTGTAAGTGTTATACAAACATTATTGATGTGTAAAATCTAGTATATAATTTATCTTGGAAAATGCCGGTTTAAAGATTACTACACACTAACGGGCAGTGTACCCGATCGTGCAATAGTATAAAGTTGGTAATTCCGAAATCGTTCCAAGGACAGTTTAAACGTGAGAATTAAGATTGTAACTAATAAAAATAAACTAAGTTAATCTATGAAAATTGAAATTACGAGATAGTTTGTTTTGTGGCTATTTAACGATTAGCCAAATCAAGAATTGATTTAAAAGTAAAAGACAATATTTTTGTGTTTTAAAGTTTATAGAAAATAAATGCAGACTCAACTAAAAGTAAAGATATTTGAATTCAATAGATAAAAGAATGTTCGCCTAGATCTCCTATTCGCAGTGTCGGATGATTTGTTATTAAGCTCTAGTTCAATTTATCAATACATGCAACTACAGAGTCGGTTTACCCAGAGTTCTCTTTTAGCAAACACGTCTAACATGGATTTATTGGCTTAGGGTTCCCTTTCACCAAAGACCTCTTTCGTTTGTGACTTAGTAATTAACTAATTATAAGATTAAGATTCAATTGGTTACGCGTTCGCTCCACACAATTCACCCCTATTTTGTTCAATCTATGTTACCCGGTTTACCCCTTGGTCCAGTAAGCACCCAATTGGTTAAGACAAATCAATTGAAAACTAGTGTACTAAATTGAAACAGGGTTCCCTTTGTTCAAACAAGATCACTAATCAACCTAGTAACAATAATCAACACCCAAAAGAATGGTTCTTAATAAAAACTCATAATTATCATGCATTAATCAAATCAAACATTAAAGTATCATCCAAACACATACGAATATTTAATCTAGACAAACATTTAAGTGCTTAGCCAACCATGGCTAAAACCAAAATCACAAATAAACAATTAAGAGTATTCATATTGATGATAAGAATTAAACCTAATAAAAATTGTGTTCTTGAATGATGAACGGATCGAGACGCGTTTCTGGAATGATTGATGTGTTAGAATGATCTTGGGGTTCCCCAAAAATCACCCTTTTTCGTCAAAAAGCTGCTGGAATTCGTCTGGATGCAATAATGAATATTAGGGTAAAAATTCGGGCTTAAAATAGGAGAATTCTGAAACCGCCTGAAGATGGAGCGGCGCTCCAAATGTCGCGCGGTGCTTCGATTAATGATGAACTGATTCTTGGCCTTCTGAAAGCTCTCGACATGAAAAACCTGCCTACTGGAGCGGCGGTCCATGTTTTGGAGCGGCGCTCCAGACCCTTTTTGCTGAATCCGGACTGTAAAACTCATAAAATCACTTGTTTTCGAACCAAACTCGAATCGAACCAATCTCTTTCACTCGTTTCCATAGAAAATCACTAAAACCATCAAATAACTTCAAAATTCATCTCCTTGGTCTTAGACTCGAACTTTCACAACACTCATCGAAATAACACCAAATCGTATTCAAAAGAACCAAAATGTGCCCGGTATCGCTAAGGAAAACTCGTATGAAATATGTGATATCAAACAACCCCACACTAGAGTTTTGCTTGTCCTCAACTAATCGAACTCGATAATAATCTTCTACCATATGATAACTTCTTCGAACATGTATGTAGAATCAACGAATAACCAACTAGCGTGGGCACGATTTGGAGTAAATATCAACCACACCTCCCACTTGCATTCCCCCGAAATTAACTTCTTAAACCTCAAGCAAATAATATGAACAAAGTAGCTAAATATAATCTCGAACAGCATACCAAATAAAATGAAGCAGAGAGTCTCGAACCATAATGTAAGTCTTCAAAGGAACCAGGAATCAAGTGGGAGCCAAGCACCAAAGATAAAGCAAACTAACGCATGTACCAAAAGAACGCACGGGCTACTCCGCAATTGGTCAAGCCAATGCCTCCCACAGTACCTAACATTGCGAGATGTCGGTAAGAAAGTAATGTGCTTAGGAGGGTACACATTACGTCCAGATATCATCGATAATCATGAGGTAATAATTCATTAAGTCAATCATAGAGATTGAAGTTCATCAGGCTTAAAAGCTGATATTTTACCTTTCCGGAGGTTATCCACTGGGAATCTGATCAATCACTGACATTTTGTGTATCATGGTGCGCTTCCCATTTGGCTAGCAAATCTCCCTCATTGAGATAAGCTTTGACTACCAGTTTCCCTGTTTGACGTTGAGGCCTGGTAGATTTCCAATCGATTTTAGCAATGACTTTTCAAGATTTTCGTCACCCTACAACTGGTCTGGACAACAACTTCTGAAACAAATCAGCAAGTGTGTCGTTTAGGAGACTTGACTCCCTTTAGGATGGAATAGATACATCCTGTGTCGTTAATAAAGTGGTCGGATGCAACATTGTCCTTGTTAGGAGAAACAATGAGGATCGCCCTGTTAAAGTTTTCGATCTAGCGCATGGCCCGGTTTCGACCACACGCTACTATCACCGTTCATACGGTTGACACCCACCTTGGTGCAAGTGACCTACGATTGAATTCCTAAAGAATTTGTAGGATTTCACATTCAATGGTAATGAACGTGATTGGAATTAATTCCAAGTTGCCTGAAATGTTCCGTTCAAATCGATTATAAACGTTTCATATTAATTGATCTCTTTGCGAGGTTTTGACCTCTATATGAGACGTTTTTCAAAGACTGCATTTGTTTTTTAAAAACAAACCATAACCTTTATTTTATCGACAAGATTAAAAGGACACTACCTAGATTATCAAGAAATGATAATCTAAAAATATCACACTTAGACACTACCAATACATATTGGTTTACAATATTAATATATTACAACAAAGTAAATCTCGAATGCAGTTTTAAACAATATTTTACAAGCATGCTGACACCGAATCTTGTCCATATTTTAGCATGTAATAGTGGAAGCTCTTAATAATCACCTGAGAATAAACATGCTTTAAACGTCAACAAAAAATGTTGGTGAGTTATAGGTTTAACCTATATATTTATTAAATCGTAATAATAGACCACAAGATTTCCATTTCCATTTTTCAATAACATGCGAACTGCATAAAAACTATTCATATGTTGAACACCGAGTAACCGACATTAACAAAATGCATATAGAATATCCCCAAAACAGAAATCCATCTGTATTAATAACTCGAAGTACTAAAGCATACCATTTTCCAGTATGGGGGAGTTAGTGCCCGTAGATCTACCTTTAGGATTCGCGTCAATTAGGGTGTCTGTTCCCTAATTCTTAGGCTACCAAGCTAAGAAGGTGATATTCGGTATTCATAATCCAACATAGAATGTAATTTCAAGTACTTGTGTCTATTTTGTAAAACCTTTATAAAACTGCATGTATTTTCATCCCAAAAATATTAGATTTAAAAGTGGGACTATAACTCACTTTCACAGATTTTTCCTTCGTCGGAAAATAAGACTTGGCCACTGGTCGATTCACGAACCTATAACAATATGTACATATACATCAAAGTATGATCGAAATATATTTACAACATTTTTATTACGTTTTAAAATGATTTAAGTTTATTAAGTCAGCTGTCCTCGTTAGTAACCTACAACTAGTTGTCCACAGTTAGATGTACAGAAATAAATCGATATATTATCTTGAATCAATCCATGACCCAGTGTATACACGTCTCAGGCTAGATCACAACTCAAAGTATACATATTTTTGGAATCAACCTCAACCCTGTATAGCTAACTCCAACATTACTGCATATAGAGTGTCTATGGTTGTTCCAAATAATATATATACATGGGTCGATATGATATGTCAAAACATTGTATACATGTCTATGGTATCCCAAGATTACATAATATATTAGAATACATGTAAAATACCATATAAGTTAGCTAGGATATGATTAATATAGATTTGTTACCAATTTTCACGTAGCTACAACAAGCAAAATTATCCAATCTTGTTTTAACCATAACTTCTTCATTTTAAATCCATTTTGAGTGATTCAAGTTGCTATGTTTTCATATTGAACTTAAGTTTAGGAATATAAACAGAAAAAGTATAAGTTTATAGTCAGAAATACAGGTTACAAGTCAAAATTATATGAGGTAGTCATTTCAGTCGAAAGAACGACGTCTTGATGGCCATTTTGAAAAACATACTTCCACTTTGAGTTTAACCATGATTTTTGGATATAGTTTCATGTTCATAAGAAAAATCATTTTCCCAGAAGAACAACTTTTAAATCAAAGTTTATCATAGTTTTTAATTAACTAACCCAAAACAGCCCGCGGTGTTATTACGACGGAGTATGTCCGGTTTTACGGTGTTCTTCGTGTTTCCAGGTTTTAAATCATTAAGTTAGCATATCATATAGATATAGAACATGTTTCTAGTTGATTTTAAAAGTCAAGTTAAAAGGATTAACTTTTATTTGCGAACAAGTTTAGAATTAACTAAACTATGTTCTAGTGATTACAAGTTTAAACCTTCGAATAAGATTATTTTATATATATGAATCGAATGATGTTATGAACATCATTACTACCTCAAGTTTTGTGGATAAACCTACTAAAAATGAGAAAAATAGATCTAGCTTCAAAGGATCCTTGGATGGCTTGAAAGTTCTTGAAGTAGAATCATGACACGAAAACAAGTTCAAGTAAGATTTCCACTCGAAATAAGATTGTTATAGTTATAAAAATTGAATCAAAGTTTGAATATGAGTATTACCTTGTATTAGAAAGATAACCTACTATAAATAACAAAGGTTTCTTGATCTTGGATGATTACTTGGAATGGATTAGAAAGCTTGGAAGTAATCTTGCAAACTTGAAAGTGTTCTTGATTTTATGAAACTAGAACTTATAGAATTTATGAAGAACACTTAGAACTTGAAGATAGAACTTGAGAGAGATCAATTAGATGAATAAAATTGAAGAATGAAAGTATTTTTAGGTGTTTTTGGTCGTTGGTATATGGATTAGATATAAAGGATGTGTAAGTTTGTTTTCATGTAAATAATTCATGAATGATTTATAATATTTTTGTAATTTTGTGAGATATTTCATGATAGATGTTAAATGATGGTTCCCACATGGTTAGGTGACTTACAAGGGCTACTAAGAGCTGATCATTGGAGTGTATATACCAATAGTAAATACATTTAGAAGTTGTGTATTGTACGAGTACAAATACGAGTGCATACGAGTAGAATTGTTGATGAAAATGAATGAGGATGTAATTGTAAGCATTTTTGTTAAGTAGAAGTACTTTGATAAGTGTCTTGAAGTCTTTAAAAAGTGTATGAATAAATATTAAAACACTACATGTATACACATTTTAACTGAGTCGTTAAGTAATCGTTAGTCGTTACATGTAAGTGTTGTTTTGAAACCTTTAAGTTAACGATCTCATTTAATGTTGTTAACCCATTGTTTATTATATCTAATGAGATGTTAAATTATTACATTATCATGATATTATGATGTATGAATATATCTTAATATGATATATATACATTAAAATGTCATTACAACGATAATCGTTACATATATGTCTCGTTTCGAAATCCTTAAGTTAGTAGTCTTGTTTTTACATATGTAGTTCATTGTTAATACACTTAATGATATACTTAATTATCATTTTATAATGTTAAACATAGTGTATCAATATCTTAATATGATTCATATGTATTTAGTAAGACGTTGTTATAACGATAATCGTTATATATATCTTTTCGAGTTTCTTAATTCAATAATCTCATTTTTATGTATATCACTCATTGTTAATACACTTAGTAAGATACTTACTTATCATAATCTCATGTTAAACATATATATATCCATATATATATATCATCATGTAGTTTTTACAAGTTTTTAACGTTCGTGAATCGCCGGTCAACTTGGGTGGTCAATTGTCTACATGAAACTCATTTCAAATAATCAAGTCTTAACAAGTTTGATTGCTTAACATGTTGGAAACATTTAATCATGTAAATATAGTTTTCATTTAATATATAATCATGGAAAAGTTCAGGTTACTACAGTACCTACCCGTTAAATAAATTTCGTCCCGAAATTTTAAGCTGTTGAAGGTGTTGACGAATCTTCTGGAAATAGGTGCGGGAATTTCTTCTTCATCTGATCATCACATTCCCAGGTGAACTCGGGTCCTCTACGAGCATTCCATCGAACCTTAACAATTGGTATATTATTTTGCTTAAGTCCTTTAACCTCACGATCCATTATTTCGACGGGTTCTTCGATGAATTGAAGTTTTTTGTTGATTTGGATTTCGTCTAACAGAATAGTGAGATCTTCTTTAGCAAAACATTTTTTCAAATTCGAGACGTGGAAAGTGTTATGTACATCTGCGAGTTGTTGAGGTAACTCAAGTCGGTAAGCTACTGGTCCGACATGATCAATAATCTTGAATGGTCCAATATACCTTGGATTTAATTTTCCTCGTTTACCAAATCGAACAACGCCTTTCCAAGGTGCAACTTTAAGCATGACCATCTCTCCAATTTCAAATTCTGTATCTTTTTTTTAATGTCAGCGTAGCTCTTTTGTCGACTTTGGGCTGTTTTCAACCGTTGTTGAATTTGGATGATCTTCTCGGTAGTTTCTTGTATTATCTCAGGACCCGTAATCTGTCTATCCCCCACTTCATTCCAACAAATCGGAGATCTGCACTTTCTACCATAAAGTGCTTCAAATGGTGCCATCTCAATACTCAAATGGTAACTGTTGTTGTAGGAAAACTCTGCTAATGGTAGATGTCGATCCCAACTGTTTTCAAAATCAATAACACATGCTCGTAGCATGTCTTCCAGTGTTTGTATCGTCCTTTCGCTCTGCCCATCAGTTTGTGGATGATAGGCAGTACTCATGTCTAGACGAGTTCCCAATGCTTGCTGTAATATCTGTCAAAACCTTGAAACAAATCTGCCATCCCTATCAGAGATAATAGAGAGTGGTATTCCATGTCTGGAGACAACTTCCTTCAAGTATAGTCGTGCTAACTTCTCCATTTTATCATCTTCTCTCATTGGAAAAAAGTGTGCTGACTTGGTGAGATGATCGACTATTACTCAAATAGTATCATAACCACTTGCAGTCCTTGGCAATTTAGTAATGAAATCCATGGTAATGTTTTCCCATTTCCATTCCGGGATTTCAGGTTGTTGAAGTAGACCTGATGGTTTCTGATGTTCAGCTTTGACCTTAGAACACGTCAAACATTCTCCTACGTATCTAGCAATATCGGCCTTCATACCCAGCCACCAAAAGTGTTTCTTGAGATCTTTGTACATCTTTCCCGCTCCGGGATGTATTGAATATCTGGTTTTATGTGCTTCCTTAAGTACCTTTTTCTCTTACATCTCCAAACTTTGGTACCCAAATTCTTTCAGCCCTATACCGGGTTCCGTCTTCCCGAATATTAAGATGTTTCTCTGATCCTTTGGGTATTTCATTCTTTAAATTTCCTTCTTTTACAACTCCCTGTTGCGCCTCCTTTATTTATGTAGTAAGGTTAGTACGAATAATTATATTCATAGCTTTTACCCGTATAGGTTCTCTGTCCTTTTTACTCAAAGCGTTGGCTACCACATTTGCCTTCCCCGGGTGGTAACGAATCTCAAAATCATAATCATTCATCAGTTTAATCCACCTACACTATCTCATGTTCAGTTGTTTCTGATTAAATATATGTTGGAGACTTTTGTGGTCGGTATATATAATACTTTTAACCCCATATAAGTAGTGCCTCCAAGTCTTTAATGCAAAAACAACAGGGCCTAATTCCAAATCGTGAGTCGTATAATTTTGCTCGTGAATCTTCAATTGTCTGGACGCATAAGCAATTACATTCGCTCGTTGCATTAATACACAGCCAAGGCCTTGCTTTGAGGTGTCACAATATATCACAAAATCATCATTCCCTTCAGGCAATGACAATATAGGTGCCGTAGTTAACTTTTTCTTCAACAATTGAAACGCTTTCTCCTGCTCATCCTTCCATTCAAATTTCTTCCCTTTATGCGTTAATGCAGTCAAGGGTTTTGCTATTTTGAAAAAATCTTGGATGAACCTTCTGTAGTAACCGGCCAGTCCTAAAAATTAGCGTATATGCTTCGGAGTTTTTGGGGTTTCCCACTTTTCAACGGTTTCAATCTTTGCTGGATCCGCCTGAATACCTTCTTTGTTCACTATGTGACCGAGGAATTGAACTTCTTCCAACCAAAATGCACACTTTGAAAACTTAGCGTACAGTTTTTCTTTTCTCAACAACTCTAGCACTTTTCTCAAATGTTTTTCGTGCTCTTGATCATTCTTCGAGTAAATTAGTATGTCATCGATGAAAACAATGACAAACTTGTCAAGATATGGCTCACACACTCGGTTCATGAGGTCCATGAACACAGGTGGTGCGTTAGTCAATCCAAACAGCATAACCATAAACTCGTAATGACCGTAACGCTTCCTAAAAGCAGTCTTCAGAATATCATCCTCCTTCACCCGCATTTGATGATACCCAGAACGTAAATCAATCTTCGAATAAACTGACGAGCCTTGCAGCTGATCAAATAAGTCGTCGATTCTTGGTAATGGGTAACAGTTCTTGATGGTAAGTTTGTTCAACTCTCGGTAGTCGATACACAACCTGAATGTACCATCTTTCTTCTTGACAAACAGAACAGGAGCTCCCCATGGTGATGTACTTGGTCGAATGAAACCACGCTCCAAAAGTTCCTGTAACTGACTTTGTAATTCTTTCATTTCGCTCGATGCGAGTCTGTTTGGAGCACGAGCTATTGGTGCAGCTCCTGGTACAAGGTCTATTTGAAATTCAACGGATCGATGTGGGGGTAATCCCGGTAATTCTTTCGGAAATACATCGGGAAATTCTTTTGCGACGGGAACATCACTGATGTTCTTTTCTTCAGGTTTAACTTCCTCGATGTGTGCTAGAATGACGTAACAACCTTTTCTTATTAGTTTTTGCACCTTCAAACTACTAATAAGATTTAACTTCGCGTTGTTCTTTTCTTCGAACACCATTAAAGGTTTTCCTTTTTCGTGCATAATACGAATCGCATTTTTGTAACAAACAACCTCTGCTCTCACCTTTTTCAACCAATCCATGCCAATTATTACATCAAAACTCCTTAACTCGACTGGTATTAAATCATTCTTAAACGTTTCATCACCCAGTTTAATTTCTCTATCCCGACATATATTATCTGCTGAAATTAATTTACCGTTTGCTAATTCGAGTAAAAATTTATTATCCAAAGGCATCAATGGGCAACTTAATTTAGCACAAAAATCTCTACTCATATAGCTTCTATCCGCACCCGAATCAAATAAAACATAAGCAGATTTATCGTCAATAAGAAACGTACCCGTAACAAGCTCCGGGTCTTCCTGCGCTTCTGCCAAATTAATGTTGAAGACTCTTCCACGGCTTTGCCCATTTGTATTTCCCTGGTTTGGGCATTTACTCTTGACGTGGCCCGGTTTTCCACATCCATAACAAATAAAGGCGGCATTACTTGTCCCGACATTACTTGTTGCATTATTCTTGTTAATCACCGGTCCATAAATTTCACACTTCGTCGTGCTATGACCACCTCTATTACACTTCGTACACGTTGTTGTACAGAACCCAGTCGGATGGTATCCTTCACACCTCTGACATGGTTTTTGCCTTTTGTTATTATTGTTAGGATGGTTGTTGTTGTGGTTGTTGTTGTTGTTGGGACGTTTGTTGTAGTTATTGTTAGGATTGTGGTTATTGTTGCGATTGTTGTTGCGGTTGTTGGGATAGTTGTTGCGATTGTGGTTGTAATTGTTGTTGTTGTTGTACTGGTGACTCTTGTCACCGTTTTCCTCCCACTTCCTCTTGAGTTGTTTCGTGTTGGCTTCTTCGGCCGCCTGCTCTTTAATTCTTCCCTCAATCTGATTTATGAGTTTATGAGCCATTCGACTTGCCTTTTGTATGGAAGCGAGCTCGTGTGAACTCACATCTTCTTGAATCCTTTCTGGTAACCCTTTTACAAACGAATTGATCTTCTCTTCTTCATCTTCGAACGCTCCTGGACACAATAGGCACAACTCTGTGAATCGTCGTTCATATGTGGTAATGTCGAACCCTTGTGTTCGTAACTCTCTAAGCTCTACCTTGAGCTTATTGACTTCGTTTCTAGGACGGTACTGCTAATTCATCAATTGCTTGAATGCTGACCAAGGTAGTGCTTAAGCATCATTTTGTCCTACCTGTTCAAGATAGGTGTTCCACCACGTTAACGCAGTACCTGTGAAGGTATGCGTAGCTTACTTAACCTTGTCCTCTTTAGTACACTTACTTATGGCAAACACCGATTCGACCTTTTCTGTCCACCGTTTCAATCCGATCGGTCCTTCGGTTCCATCAAATTCCAAAGGTTTGCAGGCAGTGAATTCTTTGTAGGAGCATCCTACACGATTTCTTGCGCCGTTAGCTGCATTGCTAGATTCAGAGTTATTTTTGGTATGTAGTGCAGCCTGTACTGCGCCTATGTTTGCAGCAAGAAAGGTACGGAATTCCTCTTCGCTCATATTCATGGTGTGTCGAGTAGTTGGTGCAATTTCCTTCAAATAGTCAATGAATCAAGTTATTCATACAGAATATTAAGAGTAGTCAATAGTATTTCGTAGCATGCAATGAACTCATTTATAAAAGCTTTTTCTTCGTATTAGCATTTTATAATATATAATTCGGGTAATACCTACCCGTTAAGTTCATACTTAGTAGCTAATATACAATTCAACTACTACAATTCCATATGAAAAACTGATTATAATAATATTTCACATTCAAATATTTTTCAAACTTACAATTCCGCTATTTACATATAACATGAAATATAGTACACAATAACCTGGATACAAGACAGTTTTGAAGACAATTCTAGTTAATACGCAAGTCGTTCAGCAAAGGCAATAAAGACACGTAATTCATAAGTCCAGAAACAAGTCATGCATTCTGGTTTTACTAAGACTACTTCCCATCCTTGGTCTAGTGAAACATAACCGTTGTGACCGTTGACAAGATAGCATGTTGTAACGTCGTCAAAGGGACGAGGGTTTCGTAATGTCCAACAGCCCCGTAATAATCTAAAAACCTTGTTTCTCACCCCAACTACTGAATCCGTCACTTGTGGGAAGGTTTTATTTAAAAGTTGTAATCCGATGTTCTTTTTCTCACTTTGGTGAGAAGCGAACATCACTAATCTGTAAGTATAACATGCTTCTTTATGTTGCATGTTAGAAGCTCTTTCTAACTCACGAAATCCTATGTTGAGATATGTTGAGTCAAAATAGGTTCTTAACCCATAGCATAAAATTGCATTTGGGTTCCCCGAATTCAATGCCTTAAAGAAAACACGGCGTAACTTAAAGTCTCCCCAATGTGATATACCCCACCTATCAAAGGAAAGCCTTTTATAAACTAAGGTATTTCTGGAAAGTCTTTCAAATGTTTGACAAGTTAATTTCGCCATAACTAATTGTGCTGATGAATTCTGACCAACTCTAGACAAGATTTCATCAATCATATCCTCTCGTAGGTCTTCTAAAATATTCGGTTGTCTACCCTTAACGTCCATTTTGTGTTTTTATACTGTAAAATAGACAAGGATTAGATTCGTAAAAGATAATTAACAAACAATACAAGCAATTTTTACATAGAACATAAAAGTACAAGCACATTACAATACATATATTACACAACATGATTACAACCCTCTAATCTGAATCACTGGTTTCTTCTTCTTCGGACTTGGTTCATTTTCCTTATTTTCTAGGGATATATGGTTTCCTCTAATACGAGCCGTCGTTTTCCACAATGGTATAGAAAAACCTGGTGGTTTAGAGGTTCCCGGGTTATTGTTACAATTTAGGAAATACGGATGTTGCTGATACATATAAAGTTCATTGGGATTGGAATCAGGTTTCTCTATTTTTATACCTTTTCCCTTATTATTTTCTTTTGCTTTTTCAAATTGGGTCGAGGTAATTTCTATAACATCATCGGAATTCTCATCGGGATCCGATTCATCAGAAAATTGGTAATCTTCCCAATATTTTGCTTCCTCGGCGGAAACACCATTGACCATTATTAATTTTGGATCATTGGTTGAAGATTTTCTTTTATTTAACCGTTTTTCTGAAGTTATTAATATTTCTTCCTTCGAAACCTCTTCCTCTTCCGGTTCTTCCTCTTCCGGTTCTTCCTCTTCCGGTTCTTCCTCGGGAATTTGTGAATCTTCCCAAAATATATTCGACTCTTCATTAATATTAGGCGAGTCGATGGGATTTGTACTAGAGGTAGACATCTATCACATAATATCAAACATGTTAAGAGATTAATATATCACATGATATTTACAATGTTAATAATATATAGTTTCCAACAAAAAGTGTTAAGCAATCGTTTTTAAAGAAAACACGGTCGAAGTCCAAACTCACTAATGCATCCTAACAAACTCGGTAAGACACACTAATGCAAATTTCTTGTTCTCTAATGAAATGTCCCGTTCTTATTGATTAAAAACGTTCCATATTAATTGATTTCGTTGCGAGGTTTTGACCTCTATATGAGACGTTTTTCAAAGACTGCATTCATTTTAAAACAAACCATAACCTTTATTTCATCAATAAAGGTTTAAAAAGCTTTACGTAGATTATCAAATAATGATAATCTAAAATATCCTGTTTACACACGACCATTACATAATGGTTTACAATACAAATATGTTACAACAAAATAAGTTTCTTGAATGCAGTTTTTACACAATATCATACAAGCATGGACTCCAAATCTCGTCCTTATTTAAGTATGCGACAGCGGAAGCTCTTAATAATCACCTGAGAATAAACATGCTTAAAACGTCAACAAAAATGTTGGTGAGTTATAGGTTTAACCTATATATATCAAATCATAATAATAGACCACAAGATTTCATATTTCAATACACATCCCATACATAGAGATAAAAATCATTCATATGGTGAACAACTGGTAACTGACATTAACAAGATGCATATATAAGAATATCCCCATCATTCCGGGACACCCTTCGGATATGATATAAATTTCGAAGTACTAAAGCATCCGGTACTTTGGATGGGGTTTGTTAGGCCCAATAGATCTATCTTTAGGATTCGCGTCAATTAGGGTGTCTGTTCCCTAATTCTTAGATTACCAGACTTAATAAAAAGGGGCATATTCGATTTTGATAATTCAACCATAGAATGTAGTTTCACGTACTTGTGTCTATTTTGTAAATCATTTATAAAACCTGCATGTATTCTCATCCCAAAAATATTAGATTTTAAAAGTGGGACTATAACTCACTTTCACAGATTTTTACTTCGTCGGGAAGTAAGACTTGGCCACTGGTTGATTCACGAACCTATAACAATATATACATATATATCAAAGTATGTTCAAAATATATTTACAACACTTTTAATATATTTTGATGTTTTAAGTTTATTAAGTCAGCTGTCCTCGTTAGTAACCTACAACTAGTTGTCCACAGTTAGATGTACAGAAATAAATCGATAAATATTATCTTGAATCAATCCACGACCCAGTGTATACGTATCTCAGTATTGATCACAACTCAAACTATATATATTTTGGAATCAACCTCAACCCTGTATAGCTAACTCCAACATTCACATATAGAGTGTCTATGGTTGTTCCGAAATATATATAGATGTGTCGACATGATAGGTCGAAACATTGTATACG
Source organism: Rutidosis leptorrhynchoides (assembly GCF_046630445.1). Lineage (NCBI taxonomy): Eukaryota > Viridiplantae > Streptophyta > Magnoliopsida > Asterales > Asteraceae > Rutidosis > Rutidosis leptorrhynchoides. The sequence continues at coordinate 128,781,746 of NC_092334.1, forward strand.
TGTCTATGGTATCTCAAGATTACATAATATACAATACAAGTTGATTAAGTTATGGTTGGAATAGATTTGTTACCAATTTTCACGTAGCTAAAATGAGAAAAATTATCCAATCTTGTTTTACCCATAACTTCTTCATTTTAAATCCGTTTTGAGTGAATCAAATTGCTATGGTTTCATATTGAACTATATTTTATGAATCTAAACAGAAAAAGTATAGGTTTATAGTCGGAAATATAAGTTACAAGTCATTTTTGTAAAGGTAGTCATTTCAGTCGAAAGAACGACGTCTAGATGACCATTTTAGAAAACATACTTCCACTTTGAGTTTAACCATAATTTTTGGATATAGTTTCATGTTCATAATAAAAATCATTTTCTCAGAATAACAACTTTTAGATCAAAGTTTATCATAGTTTTTAATTAACTAACCCAAAACAGCCCGCGGTGTTACTACGACGGCGTAAATCCGGTTTTACGGTGTTTTTCGTGTTTCCAGGTTTTAAATCATTAAGTTAGCATATCATATAGATATAGAACATGTGTTTAGTTGATTTTAAAAGTCAAGTTAGAAGGATTAACTTTTGTTTGCGAACAAGTTTAGAATTAACTAAACTATGTTCTAGTGATTACAAGTTTAAACCTTCGAATAAGACATCTTTTTATGTATGAATTGAATGATGTTATGAACATAATTACTACCTCAAGTTCCTTGGATAAACCTACTGGAAATGAGAAAAATGGATCTAGCTTCAAAGGATCCTAGGATGGCTTGAAAGTTCTTGAAGCAGAATCATGACACGAAAACAAGTTCAAGTAAGATCATCACCTGAAATAAGATTGTTATAGTTATAGAAATTGAACCAAAGTTTGAATATGATTATTACCTTGTATTAGAATGATAACCTACTGTAAGAAACAAAGATTTCTTGAGGTTGGATGATCACCTTACAAGATTGGAAGTGAGCTAGCAAACTTGAAAGTATTCTTGATTTTATGTAACTAGAACTTGTAGAATATATGAAGAACACTTAGAACTTGAAGATAGAACTTGAGAGAGATCAATTAGATGAAGAAAATTGAAGAATGAAAGTGTTTGTAGGTGTTTTTGGTCGTTGGTGTATGGATTAGATATAAAGGATATGTAATTTTGTTTTCATGTAAATAAGTCATGAATGATTACTCATATTTTTGTAATTTTATGAGATATTTCATGCTAGTTGCCAAATGATGGTTCCCACATGTGTTAGGTGACTCACATGGGCTGCTAAGAGCTGATCATTGGAGTGTATATACCAATAGTACATACATCTAAAAGCTGTGTATTGTACGAGTACGAATACGGGTGCATACGAGTAGAATTGTTGATGAAACTGAACGAGGATGTAATTGTAAGCATTTTTGTTAAGTAGAAGTATTTTGATAAGTGTAGTTAAGTCTTTCAAAAGTGTATAAATACATATTAAAACACTACATGTATATACATTTTAACTGAGTCGTTAAGTCATCGTTAGTCGTTACATGTAAGTGTTGTTTTGAAACCTTTAGGTTAACGATCTTGTTAAATGTTGTTAACCCAATGTTTATAATATCAAATGAGATTTTAAATTATTATATTATCATGATATTATCATGTATGAATATCTCTTAATATGATATATATATACATTAAATGTCTTTACAACGATAATCGTTACATATATGTCTCGTTTAAAAATCATTAAGTTAGTAGTCTTGTTTTTACATATGTAGTTCATTGTTAATATACTTAATGATATGTTTACTTATCATAGTATCATGTTAACTATATATATATCCATATATATGTCATCATATAGTTTTTACAAGTTTTAACGTTCGTGAATCACCGGTCAACTTGGGTAGTCAATTGTCTATATGAAACATATTTCAATTAATCAAGTCTTAACAAGTTTGATTGCTTAACATGTTGGAAACATTTAATCATGTAAATATCAATCTCAATTAATATATATAAACATGGAAAGTTCGGGTCACTACAGTACCTACCCGTTAAATAAATTTCGTCCCGAAATTTTAAGCTGTTGAAGGTGTTGACGAATCTTCTGGAAATAGATGCGGGTATTTCTTCTTCATCTGATCTTCACGCTCCCAGGTGAACTCGGGTCCTCTACGAGCATTCCATCGAACCTTAACAATTGGTATCTTGTTTTGCTTAAGTCTTTTAACCTCATGATCCATTATTTCGACGGGTTTTTTGATGAATTGAAGTTTTTCGTTGATTTGGATTTCATCTAACGGAATAGTGAGATCTTCTTTAGCAAAACATTTCTTCAAATTCGAGACGTGGAAAGTGTTATGTACAGCCGCGAGTTGTTGAGGTAACTCTAGTCGGTAAGCTACTGGTCCGACACGATCAATAATCTTGAATGGTCCAATATACCTTGGATTTAATTTCCCTCGTTTACCAAATCGAACAACGCCTTTCCAAGGTGCAACTTTAAGCATGACCATCTCTCCAATTTCAAATTCTATATCTTTTCTTTTAATGTCAGCGTAGCTCTTTTGTCGACTTTGGGCGGTTTTCAACCGTTGTTGAATTTGGATGATCTTCTCGGTAGTTTCTTGTATAATCTCCGGACCCGTAATCTGTCTATCCCCCACTTCACTCCAACAAATCGGAGACCTGCACTTTCTACCATAAAGTGCTTCAAACGGCGCCATCTCAATGCTTGAATGATAGCTGTTGTTGTAGGAAAATTCTGCTAATGGTAGATGTCGATCCCAACTGTTTTCGAAATCAATAACACATGCTCGTAGCATGTCTTCAAGCGTTTGTATCGTCCTTTCGCTCTGCCCATCAGTTTGTGGATGATAGGCAGTACTCATGTCTAGACGAGTTCCTAATGCTTGCTGTAATGTCTGCCAGAATCTTGAAATAAATCTGCCATCCCTATCAGAGATAATAGAGATTGGTATTCCATGTCTGGAGACGATTTCCTTCAAATACAGTCGTGCTAACTTCTCCATCTTATCATCTTCTCTTATTGGCAGGAAGTGTGCTGATTTGGTGAGACGATCAAATATTACCCAAATAGTATCAAAACTACTTGCAGTCCTTGGCAATTTAGTGATGAAATCCATGGTAATATTTTCCCATTTCCATTCCGGGATTTCGGGTTGTTGAAGTAGACCTGATGGTTTCTGATGCTCAGCTTTGACCTTAGAACACGTCAAACATTCTCCTACGTATTTAGCAACATCGGCTTTCATACCCGGCCACCAAAAATGTTTCTTGAGATCCTTGTACATCTTCCCCGTTCCAGGATGTATTGAGTATCTTGTTTTATGAGCTTCTTTAAGTACCATTTCTCTCATACCTCCAAATTTTGGTACCTAAATCCTTTCAGCCCTATACCGGGTTCCGTCTTCCCGAATATTAAGATGCTTCTTTGATCCCTTGGGTATTTCATCCTTTAAATTTCTCTCTTTTAAAACTCCTTGTTGCGCCTCCTTTATTTGAGTAATAAGGTTATTATGAATCATTATATTCATAGATTTTACTCGAATGGGTTCTCTGTCCTTCCTGCTCAAGGCATCGGCTACCACATTTGCCTTTCTCGGGTGGTAACGAATCTCAAAGTCGTAATCATTCAACAATTCAATCCACCTACACTGCCTCATATTCAGTTGTTTCTGATTAAATATGTGTTGAAGACTTTTGTGGTCGGTATATATAATACTTTTGACCCCATATAAGTAGTGCCTCCAAGTCTTTAATGCAAAAACAACCGCGCCTAATTCCAAATCATGCGTCGTATAATTTTGTTCGTGAATCTTCAATTGTCTAGACGCATAAGCAATCACCTTCGTTCGTTGCATTAATACACAACCGAGACCTTGCTTTGATGCGTCACAATAAATCACAAAATCATCATTCCCTTCAGGCAATGACAATATAGGTGCCGTAGTTAGCTTTTTCTTCAATAACTGAAACACTTTCTCTTGTTCATCATTCCATTCAAATTTCTTCCCTTTATGCGTTAATGCAGTCAAGGGTTTTGCTATTCTGGAAAAGTCTTGGATGAACCTTCTGTAGTAACCAGCTAGTCCTAAAAACTGGCGTATGTGTTTCGGAGTTTTCGGGGTTTCCCACTTTTCAACAGTTTCTATCTTTGCCGGATCCACCTTAATACCTTCTTTGTTCACTATGTGACCGAGGAATTGAACTTCTTCCAACCAAAATGCACACTTTGAAAACTTAGCGTACAATTCTTCCTTCCTCAATACTTCTAACACCTTTCTCAAATGTTCACCGTGCTCTTGGTCATTCTTTGAGTAAATAAGTATGTCATCAATGAAAACAATGACAAACTTGTCAAGGTATGGTCCACACACTCGGTTCATAAGGTCCATGAACACAGCTGGTGCATTAGTTAAACCAAATGGCATGACCATAAACTCGTAATGACCGTAACGTGTTCTGAAAGCAGTCTTTGGAATATCATCTTCTTTCACCCGCATTTGATGATACCCGGAACGTAAGTCAATCTTTGAATAAACAGACGAGCCTTGTAGTTGATCAAATAAGTCGTCGATTCTCGGTAGTGGGTAGCGGTTCTTGATGGTAAGTTTGTTCAACTCTCGGTAGTCGATACACAACCTGAATGTACCATCTTTCTTCTTGACAAACAAAACAGGAGCTCCCCACGGTGATGTGCTTGGTCGAATGAAACCACGCTCTAAAAGTTCTTGTAATTGGCTTTGCAGTTCTTTCATCTCGCTGGGTGCGAGTCTGTAAGGAGCACGAGCTATTGGTGCAGCTCCTGGTACAAGATCTATTTGAAATTCAACGGATCGATGTGGGGGTAATCCCGGTAATTCTTTCGGAAATATATCGGGAAATTCTTTTGCAATGGGAACATCATTGATGCTCTTTTCTTCAGTTTGTACTTTCTCGACGTGTGCTAGAACAGCATAGAAACCTTTTCTTATTAGTTTTTGTGCCTTCAAATTACTAATAAGATGTAGCTTCGTGTTGCCCTTTTCTCCGTACACCATTAAGGGTTTTCCTTTTTCTCGTATAATGCGAATTGCATTTTTGTAACAAACGATCTCTGCTTTCACTTCTTTCAACCAGTCCATACCGATTATCACATCAAAACTCCCTAACTCTACTGGTATCAAATCAATCTTAAATGTTTCGCTAACCAGTTTAATTTCTCGATTCCGACATATATTATCTGCTGAAATTAATTTACCATTTGCTAATTCGAGTAAAAATTTACTATCCAAAGGCATCAATGGACAACTTAATTTAGCACAAAAATCTCTACTCATATAGCTTCTATCCGCACCCGAATCAAATAACACGTAAGCAGATTTATTGTCAATAAGAAACGTACCCGTAACAAGCTCCGGGTCTTCCTGTGCCTCTGCCGCACTAATATTGAAAACTCTTCCGCGACCTTGTCCATTTGTGTTCTCCTGGTTCGGGCAATTTCTAATAATGTGGCCCGGTTTTCCACATTTATAACAAACTACATTGGCATAACTTGCTCCGACACCACTTGCTCCGCCATTACTCGTTCCGACACCATTTGTTCCTTTCGTTCTATTAACCCCTGGTCCGTAGACCTCACACTTCACCGCGCTATGACCATTTCTTTTACACTTGTTGCAAAATTTGGTGCAGAACCCCGAGTGATTCTTTTCACACCTTTGGCATAGCTGCTTCTGATTGTTGTTGTTGTTGCGGTTATTATTGTTGTTGGGATGATTGTTGTAGTTGCTGTTGTTGTTGTTGTTGTTGTTGTTGTTGTTGGGCCATTTGTTGTAGTTGCAATTGATGTTGCGATTGTTGGGATAATTGTTGCGATTATTGTTGTAATTGCTGTTGTTGTTGTATTGGTGATTCTTATCACCGTTTTCCTCCCACTTTCTTTTGACTTGCTTCACACTGGCCTCTTCAGCAGTCTGTTCTTTAATTCTTTCTTCAATCTGGTTCACGAGTTTGTGAGCCATTCTACATGCCTGTTGTATGGAGGCGGGCTCGTGTGAACTTATATCTTCTTAGATTCTTTCCGGTAATCCTTTCACAAACGCGTCGATCTTCTCTTCCTCATCTTCGAATGCTCCCGGACACAATAGGCACAATTCTGTGAATCGTCTTTCGTACGTGGTAATATCAAATCCTTGGGTTCGTAACCCTCTAAGTTCTGTCTTGAGCTTATTGACCTCGGTTCTGGGACGGTACTTCTCGTTCATCAAGTGCTTGAATGCTGACCACGGTAGTGCGTACGCATCGTCTTGTCCCACTTGCTCTAGATAGGTATTCCACCATGTTAACGCAGAACCTGTGAAGGTATGCGTAGCGTACTTTACTTTGTCCTCTTCAGTACACTTACTTATGGCAAACACCGATTCGACCTTCTCGGTCCACCGTTTCAATCCGATCGGTCCTTCGGTTCCATCAAATTCCAAAGGTTTGCAGGCAGTGAATTCTTTGTAGGTGCATCCTACACGATTTCCTGTACTGCTAGATCCAAGGTTATTTTTGGTATGTAGCACAGCCTGTACTGCGGCTATGTTTGAAGCTAGAAAAGTACGGAATTCCTCTTCATTCATATTCACGGTGTGTCGAGTAGTCGGTGCCATTTCCTTCAAAATAGTTAAATGGAACAAGTTAATCATACAGAATATTAAGAGTAGTTAATAGTATTTCGTAGCATAATATGAACTCATTTATAAAAGCTTTTTCTTCATATTAGCGTTTTATAAGTTTAAATTCGGGTAGTACCTACCCGTTAAGTTCATACTTAGTAGCTAATATACAATTCAACTACTACAATTCTATATGAAAAACTGATTATAATAATATTTCGCGTTCAAACTTTTACACAATATTTTACAAACTTACAATACCGCTTATTTTACATATAGCATGAAATATAGCACACAATAAATTTGATACAAGATGGTTGTGAAGATAATTCTAGCTAGTACACAAGTCGTTCAGCAAAGGCAATAAAGACACGTAATTCATACGTCCAGAAACAAGTCATGCATTCTGGTTTTACTAGGATTTCTTCCCATCCTTGGTCTTGTGGAACATAACCGTTATGGCTGTTGATAAGACAGCGTGTTGTAACGTCGTCAAAGGGACGAGGGTTACGTAATGTCCAACAGTCCCGTAACAATCTAAAAACCTCATTTCTTACCCCAATTACCGACTCCGTCACTTGTGGGAACGTTTTGTTTAATAGTTGTAGCCCGATGTTCTTGTTCTCACTTTGGTGAGAAGCGAACATTACTAATCCGTAAGCATAATATGCTTCTTTATGTTGCATGTTAGCCACTTTTTCTAAATCACGAAGTCCAATATTCGGATATATTGAGTCAAAATAATTTCTTAACCCATTGCGTAAAATAGCATTTGGGTTCCCCGCAATATATGCGTCAAAGTAAACACATCGTAACTTATGGATTTCCCAATGTGATATCCCCCATCTTTCGAACGAAAGCCTTTTATAAACCAAGGCATTCTTGGAACGTTCTTCGAATGTCTTACAAACTGATCTCGCCTTAAATAGTTGTGCCGAAGAATTCTGACCGACTCTAGACAAGATTTCATCAATCATGTCTCCGGGTAGGTCTCTTAAAATATTGGGTTGTCTATCCATTTTGTGTTTTTATACTGTAAAATGGACAAGAGTTAGATTCATAAAAAAAAAATACTTATTAATACAAGCAATTTTTACATATATCATAAAGCATAAGCACACTATATTACATATATTACACCACACGAATACAACTATCTTATTCCGACTCGCTTGTTTCTTCTTCTTCGGTTTTGGTTCATTTTGCCAAGTTTCTAGGGATATATGATGTTCCCCTAATACGAGCCGTCGTGATCCACATTGGTTTAGAAAAACCTGGTGGTTTAGAGGTTCCCGGGTCATTGTTACAACTTAAGGACTTCGGGGGTTGACGATACATATAAAGTTCATCGGGGTTGGAATTAGATTTCTCTATTTTTATGCCCTTTCCCTTATTATTTTCTTTTGCCTTTTTAAATTCAGTTGGGGTAATTTCTATAACATCATCGGAATTCTCGTCGGAATCCGATTCATCGGAGAATTGGTAATCCTCCCAATATTTTGCTTCCTTGGCGGAAACACCATTGACCATAATTAACCTTGGTCGGTTGGTTGAGGATTTTTTTTTTACTTAATCGTTTTATTATTTCCCCCACCGGTTCTATTTCTTCATCCGGTTCCGATTCTTCTTCCGGTTCCGATTCTTCTTCCGGTTCCGACTCTTCTTCCGGTTCCTCTTCGGGAACTTGTGAATCAGTCCACGAATCATTCCAATTTACATTTGACTCTTCATTATTATTAGGTGAGTCAATGGGACTTGTTCTAGAGGTAGACATCTATCACATAATATCAAACGCGTTAAGAGATTAATATATCACATAATATTCACATGTTAAAAATATATAGTTTCCAACAAAATTTGTTAAGCAATCATTTTTCAAGTAAACACGGTCGAAGTCCAGACTCACTAATGCATCCTAACAAACTCGATAAGACACACTAATGCAAAATTCTGGTTCTCTAAGACCAACGCTCAGATACCAACTGAAATGTCCCGTTCTTATGGATTAAAAACGTTCCATATTAATTGATTTCGTTGCGAGGTTTTGACCTCTATATGAGACGTTTTTCAAAGACTGCATTCATTTTAAAATAAACCATAACCTTTATTTCATCAATAAAGGTTTAAAAAGCTTTACGTAGATTATCAAATAATGATAATCTAAAATATCCTGTTTACACACGACCATTACATAATGGTTTACAATACAAATATGTTACAACAAAATAAGTTTCTTGAATGCAGTTTTTACACAATATCATACAAGCATGGACTCCAAATCTCGTCCTTATTTAAGTATGCGACAGCGGAAGCTCTTAATAATCACCTGAGAATAAACATGCTTAAAACGTCAACAAAAATGTTGGTGAGTTATAGATTTAACCTATATATATCAAATCATAATAATAGACCACAAGATTTCATATTTCAATACACATCCCATACATAGAGATAAAAATCATTCATATGGTGAACACCTGGTAACCGACATTAACAAGATGCATATATAAGAATATCCCCATCATTCCGGGACACCCTTCGGATATGATATAAATTTCGAAGTACTAAAGCATCCGGTACTTTGGATGGGGTTTGTTACGCCCAATAGATCTATCTTTAGGATTCGCGTCAATTAGGGTGCCTGTTCCCTAATTCTTAGATTACCAGACTTAATAAAAAGGGGCATATTCGATTTTGATAATTCAACCATAGAATGTAGTTTCACGTACTTGTGTCTATTTTGTAAATCATTTATAAAACCTGCATGTATTCTCATCCCAAAAATATTAGATTTTAAAAGTGGGACTATAACTCACTTTCACAGATTTTTACTTCGTCGGGAAGTAAGACTTGGCCACTGGTTGATTCACGAACCTATAACAATATATACATATATATCAAAGTATGTTCAAAATATATTTACAACACTTTTAATATATTTTGATGTTTTAAGTTTATTAAGTCAGCTGTCCTCGTTAGTAACCTACAACTAGTTGTCCACAGTTAGATGTACAGAAATAAATCGATAAATATTATCTTGAATCAATCCACGACCCAGTGTATACGTATCTCAGTATTGATCACAACTCAAACTATATATATTTTGGAATCAACCTCAACCCTGTATAGCTAACTCCAACATTCACATATAGAGTGTCTATGGTTGTTCCGAAATATATATAGATGTGTCGACATGATAGGTCGAAACATTGTATACGTGTCTATGGTATCTCAAGATTACATAATATACAATACAAGTTGATTAAGTTATGGTTGGAATAGATTTGTTACCAATTTTCACGTAGCTAAAATGAGAAAAATTATCCAATCTTGTTTTACCCATAACTTCTTCATTTTAAATCCGTTTTGAGTGAATCAAATTGCTATGGTTTCATATTGAACTATATATTATGAATCTAAACAGAAAAAGTATAGGTTTATAGTCGGAAAAATAAGTTACAAGTCGTTTTTGTAAAGGTAGTCATTTCAGTCGAAAGAACGACGTCTAGATGACCATTTTAGAAAACATACTTCCACTTTGAGTTTAACCATAATTTTTGGATATAGTTTCATGTTCATAATAAAAATTATTTTCTCAGAATAACAACTTTTAGATCAAAGTTTATCATAGTTTTTAATTAACTAACCCAAAACAGCCCGCGGTGTTACTACGACGGCGTAAATCCGGTTTTACGGTGTTTTTCGTGTTTCCAGGTTTTAAATCATTAAGTTAGCATATCATATAGATATAGAACATGTGTTTAGTTGATTTTAAAAGTCAAGTTAGAAGGATTAACTTTTGTTTGCGAACAAGTTTAGAATTAACTAAACTATGTTCTAGTGATTACAAGTTTAAACCTTCGAATAAGACATCTTTTTATGTATGAATTGAATGATGTTATGAACATAATTACTACCTCAAGTTCCTTGGATAAACCTACTGGAAATGAGAAAAATGGATCTAGCTTCAAAGGATCCTAGGATGGCTTGAAAGTTCTTGAAGCAGAATCATGACACGAAAACAAGTTCAAGTAAGATCATCACCTGAAATAAGATTGTTATAGTTATAGAAATTGAACCAAAGTTTGAATATGATTATTACCTTGTATTAGAATGATAACCTACTGTAAGAAACAAAGATTTCTTGAGGTTGGATGATCACCTTACAAGATTGGAAGTGAGCTAGCAAACTTGAAAGTATTCTTGATTTTATGTAACTAGAACTTGTAGAATATATGAAGAACACTTAGAACTTGAAGATAGAACTTGAGAGAGTTCAATTAGATGAATAAAATTGAAGAATGAAAGTGTTTGTGGGTGTTTTTGGTCGTTGGTGTATGGATTAGATATAAGGATATGTAATTTTGTTTTCATGTAAATAAGTCATGAATGATTACTCATATTTTTGTAATTTTATGAAATATTTCATGCTAGTTGACAAATGATGGTTCCCACATGTGTTAGGTGACTCACATGGGCTGCTAAGAGCTGATCATTGGAGTGTATATACCAATAGTACATACATCTAAAAGCTGTGTATTGTACGAGTACGAATACGGGTGCATACGAGTAGAATTGTTGATGAAACTGAACGAGGATGTAATTGTAAGCATTTTTGTTAAGTAGAAGTATTTTGATAAGTGTATTTAAGTCTTTCAAAAGTGTATAAATACATATTAAAACACTACATGTATATACATTTTAACTGAGTCGTTAAGTCATCGTTAGTCGTTACATGTAAGTGTTGTTTTGAAACCTTTAGGTTAACGATCTTGTTAAATGTTGTTAACCCAATGTTTATAATATCAAATGAGATTTTAAATTATTATATTATCATGATATTATCATGTATGAATATCTCTTAATATGATATATATACATTAAATGTCTTTACAACGATAATAGTTACATATATGTCTCGTTTAAAAATCATTAAGTTAGTAGTCTTGTTTTTACATATGTAGTTCATTGTTAATATACTTAATGATATGTTTACTTATCATAGTATCATGTTAACTATATATATATCCATATATATGTCATCATATAGTTTTTACAAGTTTTAACGTTCGTGAATCACCGGTCAACTTGGGTGGTCAATTGTCTATATGAAACATATTTCAATTAATCAAGTCTTAACAAGTTTGATTGCTTAACATGTTGGAAACATTTAATCATGTAAATATCAATCTCAATTAATATATATAAACATGGAAAAGTTCGGGTCACTACATCTAAGACCAACGCTCGGATTCCAACTGAAATGTTCCGTTCATATCGATTATAAACGTTTCATATTAATTGATCTCTTTGCGAGGTTTTGACCTCTATATGAGACGTTTTTCAAAGACTGCATTCGTTTTTTAAAAACAAACCATAACCTTTATTTTATTGACAAGATTAAAAGGACACTACCTAGATTATCAAGAAATGATAATCTAAAAATATCACACTTACACACTACCAATACATATTGGTTTACAATATTAATATGTTACAACAAAGTAAATCTCGAATGCAGTTTAGACAATATTATACAAGCATACTGACACCGAATCTTGTCCATATTTTAGCATGCAACAACGGAAGCTCTTAATAATCACCTGAGAATAAACATGCTTTAAATGTCTAAAAAAATGTTGGTGAGTTATAGATTTAACCTATATATTTATTAAATCGTAATAATAGACCACAAGATTTCCATTTCCATTTTTCAATAACATGCGAACTGCATAAAAACTATTCATATGTTGAACACCTGGTAACCGACATTAACAAAATGCATATAGAATATCCCCAAAACAGAAATCCATCTGTATTAATAACTCGAAGTACTAAAGCATACCATTTTCCAGTATGGGGGAGTTAGTGCCCGTAGATCTACCTTTAGGATTCGCGTCAATTAGGGCGTCTGTTCCCTAATTCTTAGGCTACCAAGCTAAAAAGGTGATATTCGGTATTCATAATCCAACATAGAATGTAATTTCAAGTACTTGTGTCTATTTTGTAAAACCTTTATAAAACTGCATGTATTTTCATCCCAAAAATATTAGATTTAAAAGTGGGACTATAACTCACTTTCACAGATTTTTCCTTCGTCAGAAAATAAGACTTGGCCACTGGTCGATTCACGAACCTATAATAATATGTACATATACATCAAAGTATGATCAAAATATATTTACAACATTTTTATTACGTTTTAAAATGATTTAAGTTTATTAAGTCAGCTGTCCTCGTTAGTAACCTACAACTAGTTGTCCACAGTTAGATGTACAGAAATAAATCGATATATATTATCTTGAATCAATCCATGACCCAGTGTATACACGTCTCAGGCTAGATCACAACTCAAAGTATACATATTTTTGGAATCAACCTAAACCCTGTATAGCTAACTTAAACATTACTGCATATAGAGTGTCTATGGTTGTTCCAAATAATATATATACACGGGTGGATATGATATGTCAAAATATTGTACACGTGTCTATGGTATCCCAAGATTACATAATATATTAGAATACATGTATAATACCATATAAGTTAGCTAGGATATGATTAATATAGATTTGTTACCAATTTTCACGTAGCTACAACAAGCAAAATTATCCAATCTTGTTTTAACCATAACTTCTTCATTTTAAATCCGTTTTGAGTGATTCAAGTTGCAATGTTTTCATATTGAACTTAAGTTTATGAATCTAAACAGAAAGAGTATAAGTTTATAGTCAGAAATACAGGTTAAAAGTCAAAATTATATGAGGTAGTCATTTCAGTCGAAAGAACGACGTCTTGATGACCATTTTGAAAAACATACTTCCACTTTGAGTATAACCATGATTTTTGGATATAGTTTCATGTTCAAAAGAAAAATCATTTTCCTAGAAGAACAAGTTTTAAATCAAAGTTTATCATAGTCTTTAATTAACTAACCCAAAACAGCCCGCGGTGTTATTACGACGGCGTATGTCCAGTTTTACGGTGTTCTTCGTGTTTCCAGGTTTTAAATCATTAAGTTAGCATATCATATAGATATAGAACATGTGTCTAGTTGATTTTAAAAGTCAAGTGAGAAGGATTAACTTTTGTTTGAGAACAAGTTTAGAATTAACTAAACTATGTTCTAGTGATTACAAGTTTAAACCTTCGAATAAGATTGTTTTATATATATGAATCGAATGATGTTATGAACATCATTACTACCTCAAGTTTTGTGAATAAGCCTACTGGAAATGAGAAAAATAGATCTAGCTTCAAAGGATCCTTGGATGGATTGAAAGTTCTTGAAGTAGAATCATGACACGAAAACAAGTTCAAGTAAGATTTCCACTCGAAATAAGATTGTTATAGTTATAGAAATTGAATCAAAGTTTGAATATGAGTATTACTTTGTATTAGAAAGATAAACTACTATAAATAATAAAAGGTTTCTTGATCTTGGATGATTACTTGGAATGGATTAGAAAGCTTGGAAGTAATCTTGCAAAATTGAAAGTGTTCTTGATTTTATGAAACTAGAACTTATAGAATTTATGAAGAACACTTAGAACTTGAAGATAGAACTTGAGAGAGATCAATTAGATGAATAAAATTGAAGAATGAAAGTGTTTGTAGGTGTTTTTGGTCATTGGTATATGAATTAGATATAAAGGATGTGTAAGTTTGTTTTCATGTAAATAATTCATGAATGATTTATAATATTTTTGTAATTTTGTGAGATATTTCATGCTAGATGTTAGATGATGGTTCCCACATGGTTAGGTGACTCACAAGGGCTGCTAAGAGCTGATCATTGGAGTGTATATACTAATACTAAATACATTTAGAAGCTGTGTATTGTACGAGTACAAATACGAGTGCATACGAGTAGAATTGTTGATGAAAATGAATGAGGATGTAATTGTAAGCAGTACTTTGATATGTGTCTTGAAGTCTTTCAAAAGTATATGAATACATATTAAAACACTACATGTATATACATTTTAACTGAGTCGTTAAGTCATCGTTAGTCGTTACATGTAAGTGTTGTTTTGAAACCTTTAAGTTAACGATCTCATTTAATGTTGTTAACCCATTGTTTATTATATCTAATGAGATGTTAAATTATTACATTATCATGATATTATGATGTATGAATATATCTTAATATGATATATATACATTAAAATGTCGTTACAATGATAATCGTTACATATATGTCTCGTTTCGAAATCCTTAAGTTAGTAGTCTTGTTTTTACATATGTAGTTCATTGTTAACACACTTAATGATATACTTAATTATCATTTTATCATGTTAAACATAGTGTATCAATATCTTAATATGATTCATATGTATTTAGTAAGACATTGTTATAACGATAATCGTTATATATATCGTTTCGAGTTTCTTAATTCAATAATCTCATTTTTATGTATATCACTCATTGTTAATACACTTAGTAAGATACTTACTTTTCATAATCTCATGTTAACCATATATATATATATATATATATATATATATATATATATATATATATATATATATATATATATATATATATATATATATATATATATATATATATATATATATATATATCATCATGTAGTTTTTACAAGTTTTGAACGTTCGTGAATCGCCGGTCAACTTGGGTGGTCAATTGTCTACATGAAACTCATTTCAAATAATCAAGTCTTAACAAGTTTGATTGCTTAACATGTTGGAAACATTTAATCATGTAAATATAGTTTTCATTTAATATATAATCATGGAAAAGTTCGGGTCACTACATTGCCTACTTCCCACATGACAAGCTTTTCTGCTTGTTTTAAGAAAGGTTTGAAGTAGATACTACCTTTCTGATAAATCCCAAAAACCTTTAGGTGCCATAGCTTTTGGCTATGGGTTGTGTTGTCTAAGGAAACACAAGCACGTAACTATTGTTCCTAAAAAGGACAACACTGGTGAAGCTCAAGGGTCCTCTTCCCACAGTATCACACCATTAGATGATGTAATAATAAAATGATATAGTTTTGGAAGTCTGCTATACCAAGTAACCAAAAGTTTTTGATCTGGCACGTGATTCGGTCACAATCACGCTATGCAATCACTGCTCTCTCACGGTTTACACCCATTTGGGTACAGGTGACCTACTATTGAGTTCCCCGAACTCGTAGGATTTCATGTCCAAGAAAATGAACATGTGGAACAAAGGTTTTGGCCGAATTTTCAACTGTTTTTCTACTTTTTTTTATTTTTAAACTAACTTTTCAAAAAAAAAAAATTATTTTTCCCCTAATTTTTTCATTTTTTTTATGACCAAAACACGTGAAACGTCAAGTCTTTTTAAATCAAAACTAATATGATGATGATTCCATTATCAACCAACCCGAGAGATTTTACATCCCCCACCCCACACTTGAGATCAAGTAATGTCCCCATCACTTGAGATCAAAATTAGATAAAAATCGAAAGGGTTATGTGAGAAAGAAAATATAAAAACTTATCGAGCTTAACCACTGATCGCGGAATGCCAGTGACAGATGGCGCTGAACTGACTGCCAGCATAAGAACATCGTCCATTCCCGATCCTTACACCAATATCATCAATCATGTAGTTTTGCTGAACTTAATGCCAGACTTGAAAAATCGTTTCACCAACAAACCTAAGAAAAATAAAAACAAAAGAAAACTACATAAACAGGACAAGGTGGCACCACCCGATGCCGAAACGCCTTGTCCCTCAAATAAGTTTCAAAGTACACAATCAGAGAATATAATTATTCAAGTACAGACCAAATGAAAAGTAAATGGTTTCAAATAAATACAACATGACATGCTCAACAATCAATCATTCCTCGGCCACAAGTCTCTGAACAGGTCCCAATTCACACCATAAGTATCCTGGCAAGCCTGATAGGGGTCATACGATGGATCCGGCCTCGGGGGAGTAACTGATGTATAATCAGGGATCGTAGTACGCGTCGGAATATAAGCCTCCTGGTTCTGACGCATCTGTCTCTGAATTTGTCTATGATGAACCTCCCACTGATTGTGAGCCCGAATACCCCTCACATCATACTCGATCCTATTAACACGCTCACCCAAGTTACCAACCGCTGTTCCAGACTGTCCCAAAGCTATGTTAATCGCACCATAACTATTCTCATGCCAAACTCTCATATCATCATTATGTCGTCGCTGCTCCTCTAGCATCCTCTGATTATGCTCAACCTGAGCATTATACGCTGACCTACTATCCCGATATTCCAAATGCATCCCATCAACGCTGTTTACCAGAGAATCCCAACTTTCTTCACTCAGGGACCACGTACCCAGTACGTTTGCACTCGAACTACCTGCCTCATACGTGGATCGACTACCTCCACGTCCACGTCCACGTCCAGCCCCGTCTCCTGGTTGTTGTTGCTCATCCTCCCATAAAACCCAACCTGTAGGACCTCTTCGGATAAACTCGACTTTTGAGAAAAATCAAGGTTGCAAAAGACGCGAGACGGGGTCGAGACGGTTGGGTCCTAAAAGTGTCGAGACGGGGTCGAGACGGAGGTCTAGACGGATGTTGACTAACGTTGACTTTTAAATAAAAATGTTATATATTATATATATATTGTACATTACATTATTCCAAACATAAGCATTTCACACATGTTTAAATACTTCAACATTTCAAACATAAAAAAAGAAACCCTAAGTAATAGCACAACGTTTAATTTTTTTTTTTTTATAAAAAAAAAAACTTGAAAAAAATCAGAAAAACCCGTGTTTTCCCGTCTCGAACCGTGTTTGACCGTCTTTTGACCGTTTTTTGGCCGATTTCCGTTTTTTCAAACGTTTTATGTATAAACGGGACGGGGCACTCCAAAATCCGTCTACACCCCCGTCTACACCCCCGTTTTTTCCGTTTTTTACAACACTGAGAAAAATAGAATATTAGTGGGCATCGCCTCAACCCCCAACATATCACACCTACTAGTCGGGACCGAAAACGCCCGAGCAAACCTAGTAACCAAATGCCCACCTAACAACGGGCGTTCCGTACGTTTGTCTGTTCCAATCTCTTGTAACCACACTCCTAACATACAAGGAACATCAATTCTTTCTCTTAATTTAATCTGCTGAAGAATCCAAAGATCCCTTCGCTGAATCTTATTCGCATTTCCTCTAGCCATGAACATAGTAGCAATCATCTTGAAAATAATTCGGTCCTCCGGAAGTCGAAGCATTGACTGAACACTTCGACTTGAACTAAACGGACCCGCAGTGTCTTTCGCCACTGTTGGCCAATGATCACTCTCACTAAAAGCCTCCTGCCCAAACACTTTGCACTGAATCAAAAACCACTTTAAATCATTATCGTTCAACTCGGGATACAAATCTAACGCCCGAGCTACCCCAATCTTACTCATGCTCCGCTCTAACCCGCCTAACCTGAATGTCAAGAAATCTGCCTGGATCGGAGAGGCTCGCGGTCAACAACTCACTGTTGAAAAGAACTCGATAGTCAACTGTTCAAAAACATCTTCACGAATTTCAAATAACCTTTCATATGGCCTCAACTCTTGACCCGCGTATGTTACCCACAAATACTGACACAACCTTCTAACAATATTATTGCCCAATGCTGTAAGTTGCGTCCAATCCAAATAATAAGTTCGTTCGATCGGACGGGCGCTAACTAACGTAAAACGTTCCTCTAATTCCTCATCATTAGCGATTTGAGACAACCAGGGTTCCAGGTTATTTGGTGGTTGTCATGGTTGTTCTGTGTTTCTTCTCGATCTCTGCACACATGAAACAAATAAAGAAAACAAAACAACAAACTCAAAAGTTAGTGTTAGTCCAAATAAAAAGCACCAAATTCCCATCACAACCAAAACATGTACATTTTAATCCACCTTAAAGATAATCACCAAGTTAACCAAGTAACACATGTAACATGCCAAGAGCTCAAATCTATGCATATTGCATTTATCTCTTAAAACATAGCTCATAACAACCATACTCTCATAACAACACAACCAAAACATGACAAACATGATTACATATCACTCATTTAAATTCCACAAATCTAATAAAATTCATCATGTTTGCAAACTTACACCAATTCAAATTACCACTAACACAATACTCAACACATCACAAAA
Organism: Rutidosis leptorrhynchoides; assembly: GCF_046630445.1. Taxonomy (NCBI): domain Eukaryota; kingdom Viridiplantae; phylum Streptophyta; class Magnoliopsida; order Asterales; family Asteraceae; genus Rutidosis; species Rutidosis leptorrhynchoides. The sequence goes on from NC_092334.1 coordinate 128,800,536, forward strand.
CACATGTTATGTTCCCTCTAGCATGGCATCATAAATAAATCAATCAAATTAGCTCAAATCATTCAAACCAATTTGACCCGCCCATATGAACACAACCCCACACTAGCTCACGAACATATCAACAATTCAAAAACAAGAACAATTTCAAGTAAACAACTCTTCTATCACTTACAAATTTGCATTCTCAAACACACAAACCCTAGTATCAAGTATAACTTCCAAAAACACCAAGTTAATCATGAAATCAAAGCATACAAGCATAATCTAACAAAACCCATTACTAATTAGAACACAAAACCCCAATTAAAAAAACCCCACATTAATTCATCATGTAAATCAAAGATTAAGCATGTAAATACACCTAATTAGATGAAATAAGCAAGATAGAAAACAAATTCGGACTTTAGGGTGAACCATTCTTGCAAGATGTGGAAGTAATTAGAAAAGAAATTGAAGTTTAGAAAATTAGGGTTTTTAGATCTAAGGATTTGTAGGTGTAAGAGAATTGGATAGAATGAAAAGAATGAAAGAGTTTGGTGTAAAATACAGCTGGTACCCGTCCCTTTATTTTTGTGGGTTGAAAAATTCGTTTTTTTATTAAAAAGCAAAAAAGTCTGCCCGTCAGTCAACTGGAGCGGCGCTCCAGAAGTGGCGTGGCGCTCAATAGCATGGAGCGGCGCTCCGAAGTGTCGCACGGCGCTCCATTAGTCAGCAAAATCATGTCGAGGGATTTCAACAATCTGGCACATCGGATACATGCAATCTGAGCTGCGCTCAACTGTTTGGAGTGGCGCTCCAAATGCTAAAAACCCAGTTTTTCGCAATTTTAAGCCATTTTAACCCAATTTCTCAACCTAAAAACCAACAAACAGCCAAAACTAAAAGCCGAGCATGATCACATTGCACATATTATCAAACAAGCACAAAAACATACAAACTCTACAACAATGTGAAGTTTATTACCGAGTCATTCACAAGACTCGTTACCAACTTCAAGTGACGTTAGGATCGGGTTCAACGTCAACCCCGTCATCAATCTCCAATGGATCATCGAAATATTTCTTCATTCGATGTCTGTTAACCTTAAAGGTAGTACCACTCGCATTTTTCAACTCAATCGCACCGTATGGGTACACCTTAACAACCTCAAATGGTCCCGTCCACCGGGACTTAAGTTTTCCCGGTAAAAGCTTCAATCTAGAGTTAAACAAAAGCACTCGATCGCCCTCATTAAACTCTTTCGGACCCTTTAACCTTCTATCATGCCATTGCTTGGTTTTCTCTTTATAAATCAACGAATTTTCATACGCATCAAGGCGTAATTCACCAAGCTCATTCAATTGCCCCACCCTTAGGCGTCCGGCTTCCTTCAAATCCAAATTGCACTTTTTAAGTGCCCACATCGCTTTATGCTCAATCTCCAACGGGAGATGGCACGCTTTTCCATAAACTAACCGATAAGGAGTGGTATCAATTGGTGTTTTGTAGGCGGTTCGAAACGCCCACAAAGCTTCATCGAGCTTATTCGCCCACTCCTTCGGATTCGACCCCACAATTTTTTCAAGAATTCCTTTAAGAGCTCGATTGGTATTCTCAACTTGTCCGCTCGTTTGGGGATGGTATGAAGTAGAAACTTTATGGAGAACTCTATATCGCTTCAATACCTTCTCCATTTGGGCGTTACAAAAATGAGTTCCCCTATAGCTAATTAAGGCTTTAAGAGTTCCAAATCGAGAGAATAAATGCTAAAGGAAAGAAATCACAACTCGTACATCATTTGTGGCCAAAGCTTGCGCTTCGGCCCATTTAGACACGTAGTCAATGGCAATGAGTATGTAACTATAATTCTGAGATTTTGGAAATGGCCCCATAAAGTCAATTCCCCAAATGTCAAATACTTCGCAAACTTGGATGCTTTGTTGAGGCATCTCATCCCGTTTGGTGACTTTACCAGCCCTTTGACAAGAGTCGCACGATTTGCAAATCCGGTGGGCATCCTTGAAGATTGTCGGCCAAAAGAAGCCGGCATCATAGACCTTACGCCCCGTGATTTGGGGTCCAAAATGCCCACCGGTAGGCCCACTATGGCACTCGGTTAAAATACGCATACACTCTTCACCTAAAACACACCGACGGATAACCCCATCGGGACAACAACGAAAAAGATAGGGGTCCTCCCAGAAATAGTACTTAAGGTCACTGAAGAATTTCTTCCTCTTTTGATGTGACCACCCTTTTTCCAAGAATTTTCCAACGAGATAATTAGAAATGTCCACATACCATGGCTCGTCCACCTTGTCCATCTTCATGAGATATTCATCGGGAAAATCATCATGGATGCTCAACTCATGAAGGACTTCGAGATTTGGATTCTCGAGTCTAGACAAGTGGTCGGCCGCAAGATTCTCGGCACCCTACTTATCCCGGATCTCGATATCGAATTCTTGCAAAAGCAAGATCCATCTAAGCAGTCGAGGTTTAACATCCGGTTTGGCGAAAAGGTACTTAAGAGCAGAATGGTTCGTAAAGACTATAGTCTTAGATAAGACTGAGTAAGACCGGAACTTGTCGAACGAAAAGACCCCCGCAAGGAGCTCTTTTTCAGTGGTAGTATAATTCAATTGTGCTCCTTGCAAGGTCTTGCTTGCATAATAAATGGGTCAGAAATGTTTCTCGACCCTTTGACCCAAAACAGAGCCAACAGCAAAATCAGAACCATCGCACATAAGCTCGAATGGAAGGGACCAATTCGGAGCAATTATGATGGGTGCATTATCAGTTTCTCCTTAAGAAGTTCGAATGCCTTTTGGCACCCTTCGGAGAAATTCCACGGTGTGTCCTTTTCGAGGAGTTTGTTCATCGGGTTAGCGATTTTGGAAAAATCCTTTATAAACCACCGGTAAAAACCGGCGTGCCCGAGAAAACTCCGAACACCCTTAACATCGGTGGAAGGTGGAAGGTTCTTAATAGTCGTTACCTTTGCGGGATCCACCTCAATACCGTTCCTAGAAATCTTGTGCCCGAGGACTATGCCCCCTTGTACCATGAAATGGCACTTTTCCCAGTTAAGCACAAGATTAGACTTCTCACACCTTTCCAACATCCGCTCTAAATTAAGAAGGCATGAATCGAAAGTGTCACCGAAGACCGAAAAGTCATCCATGAACACCTCCATGCAATCTTCTATCATATCATGGAATATGGCCATCATGCACCTTTGAAAAGTGGCCGGAGCGTTACAAAGGCCAAAGGGCATGCGACGGTATGAGAATGTACCATACGGGCACGTGAAAGTGGTTTTCTCTTGGTCCTCGGGCGAGATAGGAATTTGAAAATAGCCCAAAAAACCATCAAGAAAATAATAAAAGCTGTTTCCCGCTAACCTCTCTAGCATTTGATCCATGAAAGGTAACGGGAAGTGGTCTTTGCGTGTGGCGTCGTTCAACTTACGATATTCTATACAAACACGCCACCCCGTGACAGTCCGAGTGGAAATTAACTCATTTTTATCATTAGTGGTAACAGTCATACCACCTTTCTTAGGTACACAGTGTACCGGGCTAATCCACGGACTATCAGAAATCGGGTAAATCAGACCTGCATCGAGGAGCTTCACGATCTCTTTCTTCACGACATCTTGCATGTACGGGTTCAACCTCCTTTGACGTTGCACCACAGGTTTAGAGTTATCCTCCATTAGAATTTTGTGGGTGCAATAGGAGGGACTAATACCCTTGATGTCATGAATTTTCCACGCAATGGCTGGTTTATGGGCCTTTAGCATGGTCACAAGTTTAGTTTTCTGACCTGTAGTAAGAGAAGAAGAAATAATTACCGGGAGCTTAGATTCCTCCTACAAATAAGCGTACTCCAGATGATCTGGAAGTGGCTTCAATTCTAACTTGGGAGGTTCTTCAATTGAAGACCCTCTCCGGTAATCCACATCACGTTCGAGTTCTTTGAACTCCTCCTCAGTCGGCTCATAGCCATTTTCCATCAAGGTGGTCAAAATATCCACCTCCTCAACCTGCAACTCTTCATCAATTTCAACCAATGAACATTCTCCTGAACCCTGTAACTCTGGGAATTCCTGCAAAAACTCAGACTGGACATTCACAGTGTTAAGAAAATAACATGTATCATCAGTGTAGGCAGGGTATTTTAAAGCATGGTCGATTGAGAAAGTTGCATGCAAATCATCTATCCTAAGGGTCAACTGTTGGCCATAAACATCAATGATACATCTAGCCGTATTTAAAAATGGCCGACCCAAAATTGGTGGAATCCTTTCATCCAATTCCATATCCAAAACCACGAAATCGGCCTGAAAAACCAACGACCCGGTCTTAACTAGCATATTCTCGATAATTCCACGAGGGAATTTAATAGAGCGGTCAGCTAGCTGAATAGCCATACACGTGGGTTTCAACTCCCCAGGGTCTAGCTTTAAATAAATAGAATAGGGCATTAAATTTATGCTAGCCCCCAAATATGCCAACGCTCTCATACAATCCAAATTACCCAGTAAACAAGGAATGGTGAAACTCCCAGGATCCTCAAGCTTCTCAGGAAGCTTGTTTGCAACTACCGCTGAGCACACGACACACGTTCTCCAGCTTCTTCCTGTTAGTTAGCAAGTCCTTAAGAAACCTTGCATACTTGGGCATACCTGCAATCACATCAATAAAAGGAAAATTTATGTTAACTTTTTTAATCAAGTCCATGAACTTAGACTTTTCCGCTTCCAGCTTCTCCAATCTCTGCTTCCTCGAGAATGGGAGCGGTGGTTGATACTCTTTAACTACTGGTTTCGCAGCAACAGTTTTCGGTACCCTTACAACCTTCCCAATCACCTGTTCCAGCTCCTTTTCCCCCCTCCGGTTCACTAGCAACTACCGGCTCACTATCCTTAGCTAACTGCACTCGCAAATCATATTCATCGGGTTTCCGCGGTGAATCATATGCTAAACCACTTCGGGTAGTGATAGCATTAACGTGCCCATTCTTCTGGTTATTATCTGTTTTGCTCGGTAACTCCCCCGGTTTCCTCTCATTACTCTGATTAGCAAGTTGACCAATTTGTTTCTCCAGATTCTGAATAGCCGCTTGTTGATTTCGAAATATTTGATCATTCTTCTCATTGTTTTGAGTAACATAGTAACAAGCTGAGTTTGAGACATCACAAGCTTTTCGATCATAGCTTCAAGGTTGGACTTTTTCTCTTCAGCTTGGGGTTTCTGACAATACCCGGGAGCTTGCTGTTGATATCCTTCACTAGAACCTAGCTGGAACCTCGAACCTTGATTACCCTGAGGATTATAGGGATTGTTGAAATACCTATTAAACTGCGCACGTCCCTGAAACTGATTGTTGTTCTGTTGACTAATATAAGCGATCTCTTCTTTCTGGTTCATAGTCAAACCTGCATCACAATCTTTTCCTAAATGTAATCCCCAGCAAAACTCACAACCAACCTTAATACCATGCATGTCCTTTTCCAACTTCTCCAGGGGTCTACCAAATTTGTCTAACTTAGCATTAATATACCCATAATCATCAAACGCACCAGTGGTTTCGGTTCTCTTAACTGACGCTGAATGGGTTGACTCATGATCTTGATGCCATTCATGAGTGTAAGCAGCTTGCTTTTCAATAATCTCTGGTGCCTCTTCTTCTGTCTTATCCATTAAAGTTCCACCTGCTGCTTGATCAATACTCTGACGAGTTGGTATGTCACACCCCTTATAGAAAATCTGGACCTTTTGTAAATCATTCAACCCGTGTTGCGGACACGAGCGTAACATATTAGAATAACGGTCCCAAGCATCAAACAATGTCTCACTGCTCTTTTGTCTGAATTGCGAAATATCTGCTTGAAGTCTAGCAGCTCGAGACGCAGGGAAAAACTTTGCTAAAAACTTATCCACCAAAACTTCCCAAGAGGTAATCGCTCCCTCTGGCTACTTATCTAACCATATCTTAGCTTCTCCCTTAAGAGTTCAGGGAAAAAGCCTCGTCTTGATCGAAGTATCGGTAACCTCATGCAGCTTGAAAAGGTTGCAAACATCATTGAAAATACGAAGATACTCGTTAGCATCCTCACTATCCTTGCCATGAAATTGGAAATCATAAGAAATCAAACTCAGAATCGAACCTGTAATTTGAAAAGGCTGAGTGATGTTCGGTTGAGTAATCGAATTGCCTTGGCCAGCTCGAGTGGCCTTCAAATTTTCTGCCATATTCTGAGGACGATTTGGTTGTTCTGGTTGTTCAGCCATCTCTTCAGTCTCGAAAAGATCTAATGAAATGTAAGATTCTTCTTCTTCTCTGATTTCAGGTGGTGTATCAGGCACCACAGTCTCAGAACTACTACCCAAATTAATTATATTAGCACTCGAAGAAAAAGATGAATCTACTGTAGACTGTTGCTCTTGACTTAACGCTCTGAATAACTCTCTTTCGGGTTCGTCAAACGGTTGAAGAATTAGAGAATTAGAAGAACACGTATGTGGCATGCACTACCTGTTATCTGCGAAATCACAACTAACAACTGATTAAACGCACCGATTCAACTGAGAATAAATGAAAAGAAATAAGAAACTATAACTAAAACTAAACTAAGAACAATTAGATAACAATCTTAATTTTCAACACAACTGTCCCCGGCAGCGGTGCCAAAAACTTGATGTGTAAAATCTAGTATATAATTTATCTTGGAAAATGCCGGTTTAAAGATTACTACACACTAACGGGCAGTGTACCCGATCGTGCAATAGTATAAAGTTGGTAATTCCGAAATCGTTTCAATGACAGTTTAAACGTGAGAATTAAGATTGTAACTAATAAAAATAAACTAAGTTAATCTATGAAAATTGAAATTACGAGATAGTTTGTTTTGTGGGTATTTAACGATTAGCCAAATCAAGAATTGATTTAAAAGTAAAAGACAATATTTTTGTGTTTTAAAGTTTATAGAAAATAAATGCAGACTCGACTAAAAGTAAAGATATTTGAATTCAATAGATAAAAGAATGTTCGCCTAGATCTCCAATTCGCAGTGTCGGATGATTTGTTATTAAGCTCTAGTTCAATTTATCAATACATGCAACTACAGAGTCGGTTTACCCAGAGTTCTCTTTTAGCAAACAAGTCTAACTTGGATTTATTGGCTTAGGGTTCCCTTTCACCAAAGACCTCTTTCGTTTGTGACTTAGTAATTAACTAATTATAAGATTAAGATTCAATTGGTTACGCGTTCGCTCCACATAATTCACCCCTATTTTGTTCAATCTAAGTTACCCGGTTTACCCCCTTGGTCTAGTAAGCACCCAATTGGTTAAGACAAATCAATTGAAAACTAGTGTACTAAATTGAAACAGGGTTCCCTTTGTTCAAACAAGATCACTAATCAACCTAGTAACAATAATCAACACCCACAAGAATGGTTCTTAATCAAAACTCATAATTATCATGCATTAATCAAATCAAACATTAAAGTATCATCCAAACACATACGAATATTTAATCTAGACAAACATTTAAGTGCTTAACCAACTATGGCTAAAACCAAAATCACAAATAAATAATTAAGAGTATTCATATTGATGATAAGAATTAAACCTAATGAAAATTGTGTTCTTGAATGATGAACGGATCGAGACGCGTTTCTGGAATGATTGATGTGTTAGAATGATCTTGGGGTTCCCCAAAAATCACCCTTTTTCGTCAAAAAGCTGCTGAAATTCGTCTGGATGCAATAATGAATATTAGGGTAAAAATTCGGGCTTAAAATAGGAGAATTCTGAAACCGCCTGAAGATGGAGCGGCGCTCCAAATGTCGCGCGGCGCTTCGATTAATGATGAACTGATTCTTGGCCTTCTGAAAGCTCTCGACATGAAAATCCTGCCTACTGGAGCGGCGCTCCATGTTTTGGAGCGGCGCTCCAGACCCTTTTTGCTGAATCCGGACTGTAAAACTCATAAAATCACTTATTTTCGAACCAAACTCGAATCGAACCAATCTCTTTCACTCGTTTCCATAGAAAATCACTAAAACCATCAAATAACTTCAAAATTCATCTCCTTGGTGTTAGAGTCGAACTTTCACAACACTCATCGAAATAACACCAAATCGTATTCAAAAGAACCAAAATGTGCCCGGTATCGCTAAGGAAAACGCGTATGAAATATGCGATATCAAACAACCCCACACTAGAGTTTTGCTTGTCCTCAAGCAATCGAACTCGATAATAATCTTCTACCATATGATAACTTCTTCGAACATGTATGTAGAACCAACGAATAACCAACTAGCGTGGGCACGATTTGGAGTAAATATCAACCATACCTCCCACTTGCATTCCCCCGAAATTAACTTCTCAAACCTCAAGCAAATAATATGAACAAAGTAGCTAAATATAATCTCGAACAACGTACCAAATAAAATGAAGCAGAGAGTCTCGAACCATAATGCAAGTCTTCAAAGGAACCGGGAATCAAGTGGGAGCCAAGCACCAAAGATAAAGCAAACTAACGCATGTACCAAAAGAACGCACGGGCTACTCCGCAATTGGTCAAGCCAATGCCTCCCACAGTACCTAACATTGCGAGATGTCGGTAAGAAAGTAATGTGCTTAGGAGGGTACACATTACGTCCAGATATCATCGATAATCATGAGGTAATAATCCGTTAAGTCAATCATAGAGATTGAAGTTCATCAGGCATAAAAGCTGATATCTTACCTTTCCGGAGATTATCCACTGGGAATCTGATCAATCACTGACATTTTGTGTATCATGGTGCGCTTCCCATTTGGCTAGCAAATCTCCCTCATTGAGATAAGCTTTGACTACCAGTTTCCCTGTTTGACGTTGAGGCCTGGTAGATTTCCAGTCGATTTTAGCAATGACTTTTCAAGATTTTTCGTCACCCTACAACTGGTCTGGACAACAACTTCTAAAACAAATCAGCAAGTGTGTCGTTTGGGAGACTTGACTCCCTTTAGGATGGAATAGATACATCCTGTGTCGTTAAATAAAGTGATCGGGTGCAACATTGTCCTTGTTAGGAGAAACAATGAGGATCGCCCTGTTAAAGTTTTCGATCTAGCGCATGGCCCGGTTTCGACCACACGCTACTATCACCGTTCATACGGTTGACACCCACCTTGGTGCAAGTGACCTACGATTGAATTCCTAAAGAATTCGTAGGATTTCACATTCAGGTAATGAACGTGATTGGAATTAATTCCAAGTTTCCTGAAATATTCCGTTCATATCGATTATAAACGTTTCATATTAATTGATCTCTTTGCGAGGTTTTGACCTCTATATGAGACGTTTTTCAAAGACTGCATTCGTTTTTTAAAAACAAACCATAACCTTTATTTTATCGACAAGATTAAAAGGACACTACCTAGATTATCAAGAAATGATAATCTAAAAATATCACACTTACACACTACCAATACATATTGGTTTACAATATTAATATATTACAACAAAGTAAATCTCGAATGCAGTTTTAAACAATATTATACAAGCATGTTGACACCGAATCTTGTCCATATTTTAGCATGCAATAGTGGAAGCTCTTAATAATCACCTGAGAATAAACATGCTTTAAACGTCAACAAAAAATGTTGGTGAGTTATAGGTTTAACCTATATATTTATTAAATCGTAATAATAGACCACAAGATTTCCATTTCCATTTTTCAATAACATGTGAACTGCATAAAAACCATTCATATGTTGAACACCTGGTAACCGACATTAACAAAATGCATATAGAATATCCCCAAAATAGAAATCCATCTGTATTAATAACTCGAAGTACTAAAGCATACCATTTTCCAGTATAGGGGGAGTAAGTGCCCGTAGATCTACCTTTAGGATTCCGTCAATTAGGGTGTCTGTTCCCTAATTCTTAGGCTACCAAGCTAAAAGGGTGATATTCGGTATTCATAATCCAACATAGAATGTAATTTCAAGTACTTGTATCTATTTTGTAAAACCTTTATAAAACTGCATGCATTCTCATCCCAAAAATATTAGATTTAAAAGTGGGACTATAACTCACTTTCACAGATTTTTCCTTCGTCGGAAAATAAGACTTGGCCACTGGTCAATTCACGAACTTATAACAATATGTACATATACATCAAAGTATGATCGAAATATATTTACAACATTTTTATTACGTTTTAAAATGATTTAAGTTTATTAAGTCAGCTGTCCTCGTTAGTAACCTACAACTAGTTGTCCACAGTTAGATGTACAGAAATAAATCGATATATATTATCTTGAATCAATCCACGACCCAGTGTATACACGTCTCAGGCTAGATCATAACTCAAAGTATACATATTTTTGGAATCAACCTCAACCCTGTATAGCTAACTCAAACATTACTGCATATAGAGTGTTTATGGTTGTTCCAAATAATATATATACATGGGTCGATATGATATGTCAAAACATTGTATACATGTCTATGGTATCTCAAGATTACATAATATATTAGAATACATGTATAATACCATATAAGTTAGCTAGGATATGATTAATATAGATTTGTTACCAATTTTCACGTAGCTACAACAAGCAAAATTATCCAATCTTGTTTTAACCATAACTTCTTCATTTTAAATCCATTTTGAGTGATTCAAGTTGCTATGTTTTCATATTGAACTTAAGTTTATGAATCTAAACAGAAAAAGTATAAGTTTATAGTCAGAAATACAGGTTACAAGTCAAAATTATATGAGGTAGTCATTTCAGTCGAAAGAACGACGTCTTGATGACCATTTTGAAAAACATACTTCCACTTTGATTTTAACCATGATTTTTGGATATAGTTTCATGTTCATAAGAAAAATCATTTTCCCAGAAGAACAACTTTTAAATCAAAGTTTATCATAGTTTTTAATTAACTAACCCAAAACAGCCCGCGGTGTTATTACGACGGCGTATGTCCGGTTTTACGGTGTTCTTTGTGTTTTCAGGTTTTAAATCATTAAGTTAGCATATCATATAGATATAGAACATGTGTCTAGTTGATTTTAAAAGTCAAGTTAGAAGGATTAACTTTTATTTGCGAACAAGTTTAGAATTAACTAAACTATGTTCTAGTGATTACAAGTTTGAACCTTCGAATAAGATTATTTTATATATATGAATCGAATGATGTTATGAACATCATTACTACCTCAAATTTTGTGGATAAACCTACTGGAAATAAGAAAAATAGATCTAGCTTCAAAGGATCCTTGGATGGCTTGAAAGTTCTTGAAGTAGAATCATGACACGAAAACAAGTTCAAGTAAGATTTTCACTCGAAATAAGATTGTTATAGTTATAGAAATTGAATCAAAGTTTGAATATGAGTATTACCTTGCATTAGAAAGATAACCTACTATAAATAACAAAGGTTTCTTGATCTTGGATGATTACTTGGAATGGATTAGAAAGCTTGGAAGTAATCTTGCAAACTTGAAAGTGTTCTTGGAAGTAATGAATATTAGGGTAAAAATTGGGCTTTAAATAGGAGAATTCTGAAACCGCCTGAAGATGGAGCGGCGCTCCAAATGTCGCGCGACGCTCCGATTAATGATGAACTGATTCCTGGCCTTCTGAAAGCTCTCGACATGAAAATCCTGCCTACTAGAGCGGCGCTCCATGTTTTGGAGCGGCGCTCCAGACCCTTTTTGCTGAATCCGGACTTTAAAACTCATAAAATCACTCGTTTTCGAACCAAACTCGAATCGAACCAATCTCTTTCACTCGTTTCCATAGAAAATTACTAAAACCATCAAATAACTTCAAAATTCATCTCCTTGGTCTTAGACTCGAACTTTCACAATACTTATCGAAATAACACCAAATCGTATTCAAAAGAACCAAAATGTGCCCGGTATAGCTAAAGATAACGCGTATGAAATATGCGATATCAATTATCGTGTCCAATCTTTAGACCGTGAAGATGACCCATGGATAATGCCCTTTTGGTCAAAATATTAAGACCTTCGGCCACAATGATAAAGAGAAAAGGAGAGATTGGGTCACCTTGTCTAATGCCTCTTTCAGGGATGAATTCTTTGGTAGAGGGCCCATTAATGACAATGGATATAGATGAAGAGGCAAGGCATGAGCTTATAAAGCTGATCCATTTATCGCCAAAACCCATACATCTCACCGTGTTAAGGAGGAATGCCCAATCGATGCAATTGAATGCTTTTTCGAAGTCTACTTTGAAAATAAGGCCTTTTTGTTTTTTACGTTTTAATTCGTCAATAATTTCGTTTGCAATTAGTACGCTGTCAAGTATGTTTCTTCCTTTTAAGAAGACCGTTTGTTCACAGCCGATGACTTTGTTGATTACCTTGGAGAGTCTGTTAGATATGATTTTGGTTAGAATGTTGTAATAACTAACAATTAGATAGTTAGGACGTATTCGTTAAAGCCGATAGGATTGGTTTTTTTTTTTTTTTGGAATAAGAGTGAAAAAAGAGGCATTGCAATCTTTTGAAATTTCTGAATTTGCCCAAAACCAATCAAGGGCCTTGATGAGGTATTCCTTGATTAAGTCCCAATATTTTCTGAAAAATTTGATATTAAAACCATCTAGATCGGGGACTTTTGAGCTTTCACAATTGTTTAGTGCGTCCCAAATTTCCTTTTCGTTGAATTGGGATTCGAGAATCAAGTTATCGGAATGTGAGGTGTATTCGATATGTGGTGCATTGTCGAAGGAACATATGTTGCTAATTTTTTTGGCTTTAAATATGGAGTTAAATTTTTGTTTTAGCATTTTTTTTTCGAGATGTGACATTTTTTCTTCAATCCATTTGTTTTTTTGGGATTCGGTTAGTGTGCGGATTTCGTCGACTTCTTTCCATTTATTTGCGGCATTTATATTATTAGAAAATTGGGAATCAAGGTCGTCGAGTTGTGAAATGTATTTTTTTAATTCTATTTTAACATTTTTTAGTTTGTTACGGAAGATACAATCGAGACGATTACCATTAATGGGGGTTTCCCAGAGTGTTTTAATTACATTATCTACATCTTTTAGTTCTAACCATGTGTTGAAAATACGAATCGGTTTGGGGCCATAGTCAGTTGTTGTGTTTTTTATGGGACAATGGTCGGATAAGTCTCGATCGAGTGTTTTCGAAGAAAGATTAGGCCAGAGTTTTCGAATCTCGTCGGTAACTAGAAATCGGTCTAGTTTACTGAATTTCATTGTTTCTTCACATATGCGAGTGAATCTTTTACCACCAAGTGGAAGATCGATAAGTCCAGAAGAGTTAACAAAGTTGTTGAAACTGTCGGTCCAGGTTTGATTAAATTCACAATTCATACGTTCGTTTATATTTTTGACTTCATTAAGGTCACCAAAAATTATAAACGAGATGTCAAGTGCATTCGTGAGGGCGGATAGTTCGTTCCACATTCTTGTCTATTTGGGATTGGAGTGGGATCCATATACATTTATAAGTGCCAATTCCGAATCGTACCCCGCCCAATTGCCTTTTATCGCTAAGAAAAATTCTCCTCAATCGCAGAGTCAAGATCAAAAGAGTTGGAGTCCCAAATTAACATGATACCCCCCGAGGCCCCCACTGAGTTTTTTTTTTTGTACAAATTTGAAGTCAGGATTTCCCCAAAAGGATTCGATTAATGAATCTTGAGTTGACCACATTTTGTTTCTTGTAATCCTAGAATTGTAGGTTTTTCTTTCTTACAAATCCGTTTTAACCATTTAATTTTACCCTCATTTTCAATACCCCGAATGTTTAAAGAGATTGTACACATAGATGAAACTTAGAGTGATCGAAAGGATTGAATACGACGACTAACACGCGTTCCACCTGATCCCGACGTTTTGATCCAATTCATTAGTGTCCAGACTGGAAGTCGATGGCATGCCAGTTCACAGTAATAGTTTGTAATGTTGTCATCTTATAAAACTTTTAGTTCATAATTTTATTAAAGCTGGAATAATTAACCTGACAAAATAAATAACTTGAAATAACTCGATTTATTTTTAGTTGTCGAACTGTATTTTTTTAAAAAGTATACAAAGATGAAGAATGTATTATTTTCCTTTTATGTATATGTTTAATGTTTAATGTTTAATGTTTAATGAAAAGAATATTTATATATCAAATTAAAATTAAAAAATTAGAAAGACAAAAAACAGAAAAACCAGCTCAAAGTTAGTGGGCAAGCATCACCCATGTATCATCTAACATATGCAAAGGTCAAAATAGTAAACGGCACCAAACTTTCGTGGCATCGCTTGTACATCTGCCAAGACTTGCACGCTGATATTTCTTTAATTGATTATTATAGTTTGCACCCTTCAACTTTGATGAACAACCAACTAGTCCCTTTCTTTGCGATGTAAGGATTCTTAAACCACCTATCATCATTTCATTTCTCACGAATATTTTACAATTATATATATGAGAACATTTAAATTAATCAGTAGATCATTATAGTGAATTAGATTAGACGATGAATGCTAAACAAGTCTTTGAACTTTTTTAGACTGGTTAAGTTATACAATAAGATACTACGTATTCATTAATTATCATTTATGTTAATTAGATAACTTCATCATGAAAAATATGTTTAGAACAAACAAGAGAAACACAACAAATACTCCTTATGTAACTACCATCGATATAATTTAAGCACATGAATTAATAACAATAATCATTAAAAATATTTTTATCTGCATAATCATAATATTCATGCAATTTAATACGGAGTATTTGATTGAAACTGTATTTAAAGTTGGATATTATGTATGAGTGATGATCCGTACACAACTATTTTTACACATACACAATTAAACATGCTTAACAGTGTTATACTGAACAACATCATAAAGCATATTTGATTGTTTATGGCTAAAATTTAATCGTGTACGGATCACTACTCCCCATTATGTATATCATTATGTATATGCATATATTGTTTGGTAGCTTTTATAGTTTCTCTTGCGAAAGTTAATGAAAGGAATGTTTATTCTCGACATTTCTTAAACAAGTGTACATAGTTGAAAAATACCGTAAATCATTTACTCAGTATGTACTTTTTTGGAAAAATAATTTGAACTTAAAGGGGTAAAACATGAATTGTACAAAAGTTGAGGGTTGAAATACAAACAATACATAAATCTCTCCTTTAAAACCTCTTTTTTTTTCATCCTTGACACCACCACTCATCCTGTCAAACTCCTTTCACTTCATTTTCTCCACCTCTTCACTTCAATCTAGAGAGAGAAACCAAAATTCAAACAAAAAAACAATTTCTAGAGAGAGAAACCTCAAATAATGTCAAATTCCGCTAATATTCTCGTGATTTGCGCTGCAATCCTCACCATTCACATGTTCATACTCTCATTTCAAGCCGTTGATGCCGCTGGGGACCACTCTCTCTCCTGGATTCCGACCACCACCGCCGTCACCGGCTGCCGTGGATCTATGGCCGAATGTCTAGCTGAAGGTGGAGATCTGAACATAAACGATGATGATGACGTCGATGAGTTCGCAATGGACAGTGAAACTAACAGGCGCATTTTAGCATCTAACAGGCGTTACATCAGTTACGGTGCGCTTAGTAGAAACAATGTTCCGTGCTCGAGACGTGGCGCGTCCTACTACAACTGCCGACGTGGCGGTCAAGCTAACCCTTACTCACGTGGTTGTAGCTCCATCACTCGTTGCCGCCGTTGAACGGTGTCGTTTTTGTTTTTCGTGTTATTTTACTATTATTTTATTTATTGTCATTGTTATTATTATGTGAACTAAATTTAGGATTGATGATGATGGAAATGGAAATTATATACTCCGTTCTTTTTTCCATACATATATACTCTATTTTAATAATAATATTTGTGTGTAATTTTAAAATCGTATACGAATACTAATTTTGAATTTTGTGTTTATTTATCTAATATTTAATTTAATTTCTTGTGAGCTGTATATTGTGCTTTACTAGGTGTACATTGTTCGGTGATTGTGATTTTAGCCATATTTTTTTGTTAGCCATATTTTGCAATCAACGTGACAATTTAATGTCGTGGTGTATTTTTATTTTGTGTATAGTAATTAGGGCATATATTGATTTGCAGGGTCTGAAACCCCCAAATCGGGGGTATGCAATTTTTGATTTGTGATTTTGATTCAATGATTGGGGGGATTCAAACAGGTTACCTTTGTGCCAGACTGTTTTTACTTTTGGTTTTTACTCTGATTAGGGATGTAAAAGATGTCACAGGTTAAAGTTAATCAAATGTGAAGTCATGTCAAAGATGATCCAGTATACATACAATATAATATGGGTATTGTGTATTACAACAACACAACGAAATGATTGAAATGGGCCAAACAAATTTACTTTTCAAAAATCAGAGAGACGGTTCTCTCCACGGAACCAAACCAAAAATCATTTAACCAAACCAAAATTATTTGGTACGGTCATCAGTATGTCTTTTTGCTTTGAAAAAAAAAAAAAAAAAAAAACCGAAAATCATTTAACCAAACCAAAATTATTTGGTACGGTCATCACTATGTCTTTTTGCTTTGAAAAAAAAAAAAAAAAAAAAAGGGATCACATACATTCTCACCACCTGTTAAGAATGTACGGAGTATATACATTTATCTGTCTCAAAACTTGAACCTCCAAACTTATTTTTAAAAGGGTAGTGATATATAGACAGCCAATTTTTACAAATACACAACCAAACATGTTTTACAGTGTTGTACTGTACAACACTGTAAAGCATGTTTAGTTGTGTATTTGTAAAAATTGGTTGTGTATATATCATCACCCTTTTTAAAAAGGCACCAAAGTACCTATAGACTAGTAATTACTCCTAAGTAGTAACCGTTATATTGAAAAGGCACCAAAATCCCGCTAGTAACCATTTGATTAGATAAATAATTTTTAAACATAAACATATTTGTGTAGTTTTTGGGTCGTCGTAGCTTTTTTATGGCACGTTCACCTTCTCTGAAAGTGACAGTCTAACAGACCGATTATTTTACAAAAATGTCTGCTGTTTTGATCGTGGGAGTTCACATTTATATAGTACTCCGTTATTTTTTTTTTATCTAGCTGTTAAAAGTGTATAGCTGTTTGATATTTACTGAATTTATTATCACACCTATGAAGGGTTTCTACGGAGTACTTTTCTTCACAAGACTTAAATTAAGGACTTATACTTAAGGACTTAAAAATAAGGATGTAAAGTTTCTGTTATACCCCTGTTGCTGCTTTTAGGATCCGATTCTGTTTGTTGATATTTTGGGTTGTATTTGGCCCTGTTGTTGTTTTGCTTTGAGTTGGATGTGGTCCTATCCTTTGAGTTGTTTTGGAAACTTGTTATTGCTTGATTAATCGTGTATCTCTTTTGCAAGAAAAAATAAATAAATAAATAAATAAATAAATAAATAAATAAACAAAATTATTTTTTTAAAAACCTTCCATTTTTAAAAGAATAGATGACTAGAACAATGAAGATGATGACTATGAATCGAATTTATACGATAACATATGACATCATTTAGTATTAGTGGGTAGACAGTATCATTACAACCTACACTCTTTAAATTCAAATACCAATAGCATTAAAATTGTCTTTTAAGACAACTAACTAAAGCCACTAAATTCGAAACCTACTCACTTCCACTTCTTCATGTTACTTAGTACAGTACATGTTAACATACTTTATATTAATGGATCGTTCTCGATTAACGCGCTTACGAAACTTTTGACGAAAGCCTCGCTGAATTCTGGACCCTTTCCTGCTCGCACCTTACGCAACCACCTCGCTCCATTAAAGGTAGAGCTCTTTGTATGGCGGGCTAGACAACTTCGTCTTCCAACTAGGATTGAACTTGATAAGCGGGGCATGGACCTAGGAACGGTTCGATGCCCACTTTGTGATAATGATCTCGAGTCGGTGGAACACTCGCTTTTTCGGTGCAGGGTTGCTTTTGAAACTTGGGTTAAGATTTACAACTGGTGGAATATTGGCCCGCTACCTTCTCTCACCATGACCGATGCTTTCCTTGGTCATGGCATTTCGTTTTGCTCATCTGTGGGCAGGCAAATGTGGCAAGCAGTCGAATGGATTACGAGATATTTGATTTGGAAAAATAGAAATGTTTGCACCTTCACTAAGTCAAAACCTACTTGTGATCTTGTTTTCAAGGAAATACAGTTGAAGACTTTTGAATGGATCTCTAATAGAAATAAAAAGTCATCGCTTCAATGGGACCTTTGGATCTCTAATCCTCGAGCTTTCGATTCTAATGCCAAAGCATCTAGGAGGACTGGTATCGGCTAATAGATATTCCACCTGTAGGTTTTTTGCCTCACTCCCGGAGTAGTCGTTTTGGACGAGGAGAAATTGGGTTTGTCCGGCGTGCTTTGTCGTTGAATTGCCAACACTGTGCTTCGGGCCATCCCAGCTTGTCTTCTCAAGTTAAATCCTCCCTTAACGATAATGAACGGACTACAGCGTTTTCCTACGTGTTTTGGTGGGATTAACTCTGCTAAAGTTCTTTACTCTCGTTTTGGTTCTCGTTTTTGGTTTTTTCTGGGTGTATATTTCTCGTTTTGTTGATTGACTGTAACTTGTATATTGTTTCCTATATTAATAATATATATTATCTTTTTGCGGTTAAAAAAAAAATTTAATTATTTTTCACATTAAAATATAAACATTAATTAATAAACTAAAACTAAAATAAATGTTTCGATCCATTTATCTTTAGAGAAAAACTAAGTTCAACTTTAATATGTGATCAAATAAAAACTTACGTTTAATTTTTTATATATTCAAATTATCAATATCAATAGGTAAATTTGAGATTTTGTATTTAGTAAATTAAATTCTAGACGATCTTTGTCGAATTCTAAACTAAAATCATCGTTCAAGGAAGAAAAAAATCGCATGTAGAAATGAAAGTGCGTGTAATCATGAAGATTTAGGATGGAGTCACTATAATGGTTAGGTTTGAAAATTAATGCAACCATATCTTTTTGCCATACGAGACCTTAATATATTGCTAATGATTTGGAAAAATAAATAAAACTTAGTACAATGATACGCTAGTACAATGAAAGACCACTCCTTTTCGAATTAATACACAAACGTTAAGTTTCATATGCTGAAAAATGCAGTGTAAAACTCTTTTTCTTTACCATTAATTTTTTTTACTATTCTTACCGACTCCTAACAAGGCGCTAGGGAGGAATAACAAAAGATTACAACAGCTTTAAAAGCCAATCATCTCAACAGACATTACATTTTCCTCTATTACACTATGCATGAATAAGAAAAATTGTGAATAGAATCAAACAAACAATCCTTTTTCATACAGCGAGAGCCGAACAAAACGTTGTTGCGGTATCTCCACACATGCCACAGATAAGCCGCCACAATAACGAACATTTTATTCTTGCTTTCGGATCTAGTCTGTCATGCTATAAACCAATCGAACCACTCATCCCATGAATTAAAATCATTCATAAAGTCTTCATCAACCCACAACTTAACTTGATCTTTCGCCATAGTTCCCGAGCTAGATCACACCCGAATAACACATGGTCTAAAGATTCGATATCATGATTACAAACAACACACCCAATATCGTCTATATCCATTCCCCGAGCTGATATATTTAGACGAGTTGGAAGCCTATTCCAAACCACTCTTTAAATGAAAACATTAATCTTATAGTTTAAATTCCAGAACACATTTTGTAAAACTCTTTTTTCATCTTTAATTTCATGGGCTTGTTAAACACATTGTGCGGGCTTTTTTCACACCTAGGTTAAACGAAGTATAACTTCACAATAATTTATATTCACTTTTTGTGCTCTAGTAGACGAACAATGATCTAAATTCCAGAATGGTAGTTAATTATTTATAGTCTTACTAAAACAAATTATACGAAAAACCAAATATAAAATATGAAATGGATTTGAATATATAGAACTTTACAATTGATACCGAACACATTGATCTAGACATGAATACAATACAATCCAATTATATTGCACAAATAAACACAAATGCCAACACCTGAATCACACAAATGAAACTCTCCATGCTCCTAGCATAATCTAAAAACCAATAACCACACCTCGCAGCTAGGGATGAAAATGGATTGGATATGGATCGGGTGAGCCTATATTCATATACATATCCATTTAATATTTAATATTTAATCCATTTAAATATAATTCATCCATCCATATCCATATCCGTTGGATGAAGCGGGTAATTGGATGTCCGTTGGATGCTAATTTTTCTAAAAATATTTCTATTATAAAATGAAATCATCAGAGTATTTTTTATCAAATATGTCATATATGCAAAATATACGAATTTAATGCTATTTATATAGTTATATCTTCAAAATCTATATTTTCGATAATATTTTATTAGTTTATAGTGTACATATATAAGGATATGTAAATGTAAACACGTATATTTAAGTAAATACGTATACATTTATATATGTATATGTATTTCGGGTGGTAAATGGATATATCCATGTGAAACAACCCAACCCGTATTCCATACGATAATTTTTTTTTTATAAATAATACACATTTACGCGCCAATTAAATATGTAAACCATTCCACACGTTTCGTTAAAACATATAACAAGTTTAGTGTTTACAAAAGGCACAAAGGCCATTAACGAATGTGATACAAGTTGACCAATACAAAAATGATAGTTTTAAACCAAACAACACATCGAGCATGGTTTGGGACTAAACTACCCAAAACGCTAGGCCAACTTCCAAAAGCTAACACCAAAAGCACCCCCCGACAACGTACGCGGGAGGCCACTAGTCCAAACGTATGCCCTTACCCTTGTTCAAGCCGGAACCTATAAAATGGTAAACAACGAGAGGGTAAGCAAGGCTTAGTGAGTGCAACAATTATACATACATATATATAACCTACTTACTTGCAAACACTTACCAAATCCGCATACATACTAGTTACATAATTAGCATACCTTTCACATGTATAACGCTAAGTACCACGATAACAAGGCTAGTATAACAATAGCATATAACACAACAATACAATATGCTAAAACACAAGTATAACGATGATGTTCACAACATCCATAGTACTCAAGATCCCAAGGCTAGCCCAACGAATGGTATCGTCAACATCGAACTTAAATCCCATTCGCCTATATTAATGTGGTATCGTCAACACCGAACTTTAAACCCACATATGAGGTATCGTCAACAACGAACTTTAAACCCTCATCAACGTCACTATAATAATCGTATGGCATCGTCAACATCGAACTTTAAGTCCATACGTATGAGGTATCGTCAACAACGAACTTTAAACCCTCATCCACAACATAATATACTCTAGGGTATGGTATCGTCAACATCGAACTTTAACCCATACCCCACAAGCAAATAAATCATATACATGCATATATAATTATTCCACTCACCTTAACACTTTGGTGGTGATTCATTGCTTCCGTACACTTCGAGCAAAGTACCTAATACATAGGTACACATTCAATACACAACTAATGGCTTTTACCACATTACTTATACTTTGAGCATTTAATGACCCATTAGCATTTATTAGCTCACTTACACCCAACACCGCCCATAAATGGCCAAGACTCATGTTAAATCACTAAAGCTAGTGATTTAAAGTCTATTAACATTAACTAGCACAACCTAGAGTAATTCATACCCATCTCACCCAAACTAGGTCAACATTACTCATTTTGACTCATTTTAACACTTTGACTCTCAAACTAGTCATACTTAGTTCATTAACTATTTTCATCATCATTAACAAGTGTATTAGTGACAAAGAACCCATTTAACACTTTCAACTTCAAATCTTAAGTCCAAACCCTAGATTATAGTTACTTAGGGTTTCCTTTCATCAACACAACCCAAGTTCGCCCATTTTAACCCCAAGTGGGTCACATAAGTTCCAAATGAACCAAAACCCTAGCATAACTAATTAAAACTCGAAACATAGAGTTAGAACTTACCAAGACTATCTTCTTGTAGCTAACAACAAAGAGAACAACTTTAATTCTTGCTCCTAGGTTTGATTCACAAATCTTCACCTTCAAATCTCAAGATTAAACTAAGTGGGTTTTGTGTTTTGGGAGAGAAATTGGAAAGAAAAGAGAAAAGGAAATGAAATAAATGGATAAGTGGTTGTGATTTAATGCTCCAATCTGATCTACATGCAAAAAGACCAAATTACCCCTAAAACCCTTTTAAATAGAGTAGAAATCGGAGTCAGAACTGCAGATATGCCGCGGCGCGGCTCCTTTGTCGCGGCGCGACATAAAGAAGGAAAAACGACCCCTGTTAACTTGACTTCTGATCTGGAATTGCTTTATGTGTCGCGGCGCGGCCCAGTTTATCGCGGCGCGGCATTAGCCGTCACCTGGACACCTCGACAACCTTAAACAAATTTTGATTTTATTTAATTCATACACTTAAATCCCGCTTCCTATATTCGCCTAACCTTCAACAATGGTCTCACAAGACTTAACGCTATCAAAACTCATGTATAAACTTGTATATGCACTCATTATCAAGTATATATATATATATATATATATCTATACAATTACGCATAATCTAGCGAGTTACAAATGTACAATGATTAAGTATGTACCTTTCAATATGTACAGGAAAAACGGGATGTTACAACTCTCCCCCACTTGAATTGGAGCGCGTCCTCGCGATCCAAGCCGCATGACAAGCCGGAAGATAAACCAACACAAACTCTTCGGGCTCCCAAGTAAACTCGGAACCCTTACTACGACGCCATTGAACTTTAAAAGTCCTAACCTCTTTATGTCTCAACCTTTTGACCTTCTCATCAAGTATGGCAATCGGTTCCTCGATATATTCTAACTTATTGTTTAGCTCGATCTCGTCTAATGGCACCCAAGATGAATCATCTGCAAGACACTTACGGAGATGGGAAACATGAAATGTATTATGGATCCCCGCAAGCTCTTTGGGTAATTCCAAACGATACGCGACTTCACCAACACGAGCTAAAACCTTAAATGGTCCAATAAACCGAGGAGCTAACTTTCCTCGTTTCCGGAATCGAATAATACCTTTTCAAACCTTAAGCATCACCATGTCACCTTCTTGAAATTCGATCGTTCGTCTACGCTTGTCGGCATACGACTTTTGCCTATCTTGAGCCTTCTTCAAATGCTCTCGAATCATATCAATCTTACTATTCGTCTCTAAAACCAAATCGGTACTCCCGATTTCCTTTTGTCCCACTTCACCCCAACAAATCGGGGTTCGACACCTACGCCCATAAAGCATCTCATAAGGTGGCATCCCAATACTAGTATGATAACTATTATTGTACGAGAATTCCACCAAAGGTAAGTGCTCGTCCCAACTACCACCAAAATCGATAATACATGCCCGTAACATATCCTTCAATGTTTGATTCGTACGTTCAGTTTGACCGTCCGTTTGAGGATGATACGCCGTGCTCATTTTCAATTGTGTACCCATATCCTCATGAAACTTTTCCCAAAATCGAGATGTAAAACGAGTATCTCGATCCGAAATAATAGATATAGGAACACCGTGTCGAGAGATGACTTCCTTGATAAACAACTTAGCCAAGGTCTCCGACGATATCGCTTCCTTAATGGGAAGAAACAAAGCACTCTTCGTCAGTCGATCAACTATCACCCAAATCGAATCAAACTGGGTTCTCGCCGTTTTAGGTAACTTTGTGTTGAAATCCATGGTAACGTGCTATCATTTCCATTTAGGGATTTCTAACGGTTGTAACTTACCATACGGCTTTTGGTGCTCGGCCTTAACTTGCAAACACGTGACGCATTGCTCAACATACTTCACAACATCACGTTTCATGCCCGGCCACCAATAATCTTTCCTTAAATCAAGATACATTTTCGTCGCGCCCAGATGAATGGAATACTTTGACTTATGTGCTTCATCGAGTAGCACTTGTCGGTAATCACCTATCTTAGGCACCCACACTCTTCCTTGAAAAGACAACAAACCACGCAAGCCCATAGTAATGAACTCTGATTGTCCCACAATTCGCTCCGCATGCTTGTTGTGAACGTAAGCCTCTATTTGAATCACACCGAGTTTTTCAAGAAAATCGTTAGTAATAATCATACGTAACAATCCCAATTGTAACGCCGGGTGATGACTCTTTCGACTTAACGCATTCGCGACCACATTCGCCTTGCCCGGATGATAAAGTATTTCACAATCGTAATCTTTCACCACATCCATCCACCTACATTGACGATAATTCAAATCTCGTTGATTAAAGAGATGTTTCAAACTCTTATGATCCGAATAAATCGTACACTTGACACCATACAAGTAATGGCGCCAAATTTTCAACGCATGCACAACCGCCGCCAACTCAAGATCATGAGTCGAATATCTCGTCTCGTGTTCCTTTAATTGTCGAGAGGCATAAGCGATGACTTTACCTCTTTGCATTAGAACACACCCGAGTCCATTTAACGAAGCATCACAATAAACCGTCATGCCTTCCACTCCTTCCGGCAACACTAACACCGGAGCTTGACACAACTTCTCTTTTAACAGTTTAAAAGCAATTTCTTGCTCGTTCTCCCAATTAAACCTCGCGTTCTTCCTCGTTAATTTCATCAACGAAGAAGCGATCTTAGAAAAGTCTTGGATAAACCGACGATAATAACCGGCCAATCCGAGAAAACTTCGGATTTCCGTAGGCGTAGTCGGTTGTCTCCAACTCTTCACCGTCTCTATCTTCCCCGGATCTACTTGAATGCCGTCTTTTTCACAATGTGACCAAGGAATTGAACCTCCCTTAGCCAAAATTCACATTTGGAGAACTTAGCATACAACTTCTCTTTTCGTAACGTCTTCAATACTTCACGCAAATGACATTCATGCTCGTTCATACTTTTCGAGTAGACTAGTATGTCGTTGATAATGCTAAAAACGAACATATATTTCATAGCATTATCCCTCAAGAAAGACAAGCTTTTAGTTGCAATTGTTCTATTTACAAGTGATATTCGTTTAAATAATAAAAGGTGAAGACAAAAGACAGATTCGACGAATTAAAGACGCAAATGACTAAAAAGCTCAAAAGTACAAAATACAATCAATAAGGTTCCAATTATTGATAAGAAACGTCTCAAAATTACAAGAGTACAAGATTCAAAACGCAAAGTACAAGATATTAAATTATTCGCAAGGACGTTCGAAAATCCGGAACCGGGACCAGAGTCAACTCTCAACGCTCGACGCAACGGACTAAAAATTACAAGTCAACTATGCACATAAATATAATATAATATTTAAATAATTCTTATAATTATTTATATATTATATATTATATTATTAAAAACCGTCGGCAGAAAAAACAAAGGCATGTGAGCCTCTCCAGCTGGCCATGCGATCGCATGGCCTTGAAGGGTAAAGCTCATGCGATCGCATGAGCCACTTTTCCAGCCCACATGCCTATAAAATTCGCAGCTTGGTGAACATCAAAACACATCTTTTTCTTCTTCACTCAAACGTAGTATATGTATATATAATTTATATTTTAATTTTAATTTTAATTTTAAATCCTAATAATAAGGGTGTGTTAGCGAATGTTGTAAGGGTGTAAGTCAAAATTCTGTTCGTGTAACGCTACGCTATTTTTAATCATTGTAAGTTATGTTCAACCTTTTTAATTTAATGTCTCGTAGCTAAGTTATTATTATGCTTATTTAAAATGAAGTAATCATGATGTTGGGCTAATTACTAAAATTGGGTAATTGGGCTTTATACCATAATTGGGGTTTGGACAAAAGAACGACACTTGTGGAAATTAGACTATGGGCTATTAATGGGCTTTATATTTGTTTAACTAAATGATAGTTTGTTAATTTTAATATAAAGATTTACAATTGGATGTCCCTATAAATAACCATATACACTCGATCGGACACGATGGGCGGGGTATTTATATGTACGAATAATTGTTCATTTAACCGGACACGGGAATGGATTAATAGCCACTAGAATTATTAAAACAGGGGTGAAATTATGTACAAGGACACTTGGCATAATTGATAACAAAGTATTAAAACCTTGGGTTACATTCAGTCGACATCCTGGTGTAAGTATTAAACAAAGTATTAAAATCTTGTTACAGTTTAAGTACCCAATTAGTTGGAATATTTAACTTCGGGTATAAGGATAATTTGACGAGGACACTCGCACTTTATATTTATGACTGATGGACTGTTATGGACAAAAACCAGACGGACATATTAAATAATCCAGGACAAATGACAATTAACCCATGGGCATAAAACTAAAATCAACACGTCAAACATCATGATTACGGAAGTTTAAATAAGCATAATTCTTTTATTTCATATTTAATTTCCTTTATTTTATATTTAATTTCACTTCTAATTATAGCACTTTTATTTATTGTTATTGTATTTAATTGCACTTTTAATTATCGTACTTTTTAATTATCGCAAGTTTATTTTATCGCACTTTTATTTATCGCAATTTCATTATCGTTATTTACTTTACGCTTTAAATTAAGTCTTTTATTTAAAAAATATTTTACATTTTATTTTAACTGCGACTAAAGTTTTAAAATCGACAAATCGGTCATTAAACGGTAAAAACCCCCCTTTATAATAATAATATTACTTATATATATATTTGTATTTTTATAAAATAAAACTAATATAGCGTTAAGCTTTGATTAAAAGATTTTCCCTGTGGAACGAACCGGACTTACTAAAAACTACACTACTGTACGATTAGGTACACTGCCTATAAGTGTTGTAGCAAGGTTTAAGTATATCCATTCAATAAATAAATAAATATCTTGAGTAAAATTGTATCGTATTTAATAGTATTTTCTTGTAAAATATAAGCTATTTTATATACCCTTAGCTTTAACTATCAGTCGTCAATGAACACAATCACCGACTTGTCCAACATAGGTTGGCACACTCGGTTCATAAGATCCATGAATGCCGCCGGTGCATTCGTAAGACCAAAAGGCATAACTACAAACTCAAAATACCCATAACGCGTTCGGAAAGCCATTTTCTCAATATCTTCCTCACGGACCCGCATTTGGTGATAGCCGGACCGTAGGTCAATCTTTGAGAAATATGTCGCACCTTGGAGTTGGTCAAACAAATCGTCAATCCGAGGCAATGGATAACGATTTTTGATTGTCACCTTATTTAACTACCGATAATCGATGCACATCCGCATACTACCATCCTTCTTTTTCACGAATAAAACCGGAGCTCCCCATGGAGAAGCACTCGGTCGAATAAAACCCTTCTCAAGCAACTCTTGGGTTTGATTTAACAACTCTTGCATTTCCGTTGGTGCTAAACGATAAGGAGTTTTAGCAATGGGAGTAGCTCCCGGAACCAACTCAATGCGAAATTCAACTTGTCTTTCCGCCGAAACACCCGGTAACTCGTCCGGAAAAACGTCTTCGAATTCACTAACCACCGGAATTTCACGAATAGGTGATGGGTCATCATGAGTATCAACAACATGGGCAAGAAAAGCCATGCCACCACTAACAAGAAAACGACGTGCCCGTGCAAAAGAACATATCGGCACAAGTCTTCTTCGTTTATCACCGTGAATAATTAACTCTCCCCCACTTGGGGTCTTCACACGGATAAATTTCTCATGGCATGCAATATCGGCTCTATTTCGATCGAGCCAATCCATACCAACAACGATATCAAAGTCGCCCAAAGTCATCGGGATGCGATCAATTTTAAAGTTTTCGACACCAAAAACAACGTCACAATTCTTACACACATCAACCACTAGCACCTTTTTGCCGTCCGCTATTTCGACTTCTACCGGACGACTAGCCATATGTATATATATATATATTTTCATTTAGAATTATAAATTTATACATAATATATATGTTTGAAATATTTATCTAATAATATGATATTTAGCTTTTTAAACTAATTATATTTCAAAGATTATTATATATGATTGTTTAAATAATAGAATTTACTATGTTGTATCACGTTTACGTTTTTGAAATACTATATATATAAATTTATAATATAAAGCTTTTATTAAATTCTTTTAATTCTATATAATCAATTTATTTAAATAATAGATTACAATAACTCAGTTTTTGAAATCGTTTTCATACGTTTGAAAATAGATCAGTCGAATATTATGAAAACCAGTTCTCCAATAACTTTACTTTCATCTTTAAATAATATTAAAGTTAAATAGTTGACGCATATAAATAGGACATCGAACAGAAAAACCACTACCCCTTGTCTAGCTCCCGTTACTTGACACTTTTGTTCTTACATGTAAATCACTTTACCAATTATTCCGAATACCGTTAAAAAGGAAAGGTTTCCAAAATAAAAGTGGACCTCTCAACAGAGACTCGTAATCATACAATGTATCTGATAAATCAATCATTTGATATAATCTTCTAATTCCATCGATAATCATATTGAAACAAATACGTTCATGTAAAGTATTATACGTTTAATCATTTGTTAATATTCTCAAGTTATAATATATATATACATATATATATATATATATATATATATATATATATATATATATATATATATATATATATATATATATATATATATACAATCATATCCATTTATATAATGGTTCGTGAATCGTCGGAGTTTGGTCGAGGTTAAATGAATGTATGAACATAGTTTAAAATTTTTGAGATTCAACATTACAGACCTTGCTTATCGTGTCGGGAACATATAAAGATCAAGTTTAAATTTGGTCGGAAATTTCCAGGTTGTCACAGTACCTACCCGTTAAAGAAATTTCGTCTCGAAATTAGATTAGGATGGTCATGGTTGACATTAAATATGTTTTCATGACGCATACGAGCTGAAAATTAGAATTTTATCATCATCGAGTAATATAGACAAAACAATTTGATTTTGTGAAGAGTACGAATGAAGCTATCACAAAAGAGTGTAATGAGTAAATGTAGATTCGTCATATCTTTAGACGTAGATAGGATTGACTTCTAGTGTTCAAGGGATTTGAAGAAAATCTTTGTAATAAGATTTGATTCTTCGATAATTAAGGAAATTTGGATCCGCTTTGATTAAATGCGATAATCTGTTTTGATTGCTCTGTCGGATATTTTACTATATATCCACCCCCTTCGTTTCCTTATTTCCATAACTCACACCTTCTATTCTTTCTCCTCAATTCATTCTTCAAAGTATTCATCAATATGCTCCATCCAGTTCTGATTCTTGATATTGAAGGGACCCGTCCTAATCCATCCGGACGAAGTCCATATCGATTATAAATGATTCACAACAGTTGATTACATCACGAGGTACTTGACCTCTATATGATACATATTACAAACATTGCATTCGTTTTTGAAAATACAATCTTTCATTACATCGAAAATTGACAGCAAGCATACCATTTCATAGTATATCTAACTATAATTGACTTAATAATAATTCTGATGAACTTGACGACTCGAATGCAACGTCTTTTGAAATATGACATGAATGACTCCAAGTAATATCTCTAAATGAGCAAATGCACAGCGGAAGATTTCTTTCGTACCTGAGAGTAAACATGCTTTAAAGTGTCAACCAAAAGGTTGGTGAGTTCATTAGTTTAACAATAAATAATCATTTCATAATTTTAATAGACCACAAGATTTCATAATTCCATTTCTCATAAACATACGTCCCATGCATAGAGACAAAAATATCATCCATATGGATTGAACACCTGGTAACCGACATTCACAATATGCATATAAGAATATCCCCATCATTCCGGGATCCTCCTTCGGACATGATATAAATTTCGAAATACTAAAGCATCCGGTACTTTGGATGGGGCTTGTTGGACCCGATAGATCTATCTTTAGAGTTCGCGTCAATTAGGGTGTCTGTTCCCTAATTCTTAGATTACCAGACTTAAATAAAAGGGCATATTCGATTAGATAATCCAACCATAGAATGTAGTTTCGATCACTTGTGTCCATTTCGTAAAACATTTATAAAAGCAGCGCATGTATTCTCAGTCCCAAAAATATATGTTGCAAAAGCATTTAAAAAGGGATTAATGAAACTCACCTAATGTATGTTGTAGTAAAAATACATATAACGATGGACAAATGTAAGGTTGGCCTCGGATTCACGAACCTATATCATTTGTATATTTATTAATACACATAATTGTAATCGAACAAATTTATTTGTTATATTTTAATTTATATAATATAAATTTAACTTGTGTATATATTCCAAATGATTAAGATTTATGTAGTTATATATATCCATATTCATATACATAATTGTTTAGTGTTATTTTAAAAATCAAAAGTTTGTTATTTGTAAGTATTTATATAGATAATATTTATAGGTTTGATATATATATAGTTATGTAAAATATTGATATAATTATAATATATATATAATAGATATATTTTATGTACAAAGTATTTATCTATTTAAAAGTTAGTTTCTGATAATACTAATGAATTACTATTGATAATACTGATAATAATGTTATTAATAATAATACTAATAATGATGTTGTTAATACTTAATGACGTTACTTAATCAAAATAATAATAATATTAATCATAGTCTTTATGTTAACATAATGATAATAATGATAATACATTTATTAGTAGTTAATAAATGTAATAAAAATAGTAGTATTAACAATGTTCTTAATTATAATTATAATTATAATAATAATAATGATATATGATAACTAATGATAATTCTAGTAATAATAACAATAATACCAATAATTTTAAAACGATGCAAGTCTTAATTTTTAATGATCTAATACTAAATTTTATTATTCTCATAAAAGTAATAAGGATACTTCTAAATATTATAATTAATAACAATTGTCATATTAATAATAAATACTAATAATAATAAGACAATAATAATAACAATAACAATAATAATAATAATAATAATAATAATAATAATAATAATAATAATAATAATAATAATAATAATAATAATAATAATAATAATAATAATAATAATAATAATAAGTAAAAAGATGACTACCTCATAAGACTTTCAATAAAAGAAATGCCCAAAGCCGGGCTCGAACCCAAGACCTCTCGCTCACGCTCTCACCCCCTTAACCATTTGAGCTGCGGCTCTTTTCTGTCTAATCTTTCTACCCATTTCAATTTAACCCAACTTCTTTCCTGGCTCCTTCTTCTTCTTTATAAGATCAAGATTAAACCAGAGATATTATCTCTATATCAACAAAACACCAATTTGGTTTATGTTTACACAATCAGAGGAAAAAAAATGTGTTTGTTCGAACCCATAAAACGAAAAAAAAAATTTTAATTTAAAAAAAAAAAGACCCGTGCCCCGTCGCTGTTTATTTCACACAAAAAAAAATGATTTCGATTATAGAGTACGTATTCAACAAAACTTATAACATGAATTACATTTCAATTCAATCCTAAAAACTAATGGAATCGACAATTTGACTTAAATCCAAAACACGAATTCGAATTCGGTCCCAAAAGATTTGTTGACTTTTTAAATTCGAAATTTGACTCATCAAATTCGAGTTCGATTTAACGAATTAGAACTTGAGAATTTGGGGAAACATTAACGACATGATTTAGGACACTT
The DNA here is from genome assembly GCF_046630445.1 of Rutidosis leptorrhynchoides. Lineage (NCBI taxonomy): Eukaryota > Viridiplantae > Streptophyta > Magnoliopsida > Asterales > Asteraceae > Rutidosis > Rutidosis leptorrhynchoides. Next base: position 128,832,328 of record NC_092334.1, read on the forward strand.
CTGCATTTTTAGATTTTAAAAAAAAATTCGATTTCAAAAATTGATCAAAAAGTTATACAGAGGTATCGAGTAAATAAAAAAATATAAACTCAGTTCGATTTTCTTTTGGAATACATCAGATAAATAAAGTGTGAAGTGTTATGATTGATGCAGCGATAAATAAAAAAACATAACACAAAGAACGTACTGTAGGGTTGATTGAAGTTGCTCACGGGTGAAGAAGAAAACACAGAAAGAGATAAAGAAGAAATAAAAAAAAATGGTGATACCCAATCATTCACGCGTACATATATATCTGTTACCATATATGAAACTTTAATTTTAATAATTAAATAAATATATTAATAATAATATTAATATTATTAATAATAATAACATACAACTAATAATAATAATGATAAATAATGGTACTTAATAATAATCAAATGATAATAATAATAATAATAATAATAATAATAATAATAATAATAATAATAATAATAATAATAATAATAATAATAATAATAATAATACTTCTAATGTTAATGATCATATAATGTATTATTTTCTAATAATAGTAATGATCATAATTATAATTATGAAAATAAAAAAAAATCTAATACTAATAATGATAGAATTAATTTTATCATTTATAATAATATCAATTGTTACAGTGTAATTGCAAATATTGATATGATAGTATTAATAATAAAGCTAATAGAAATTTTAAATTAAGAGATAAGTTTAGTAATCTTAATTATAATTACAAGAATAATAATAATATTATTAATGATACTCATAATAATGCTAATTACGCTATTATTAACGTTATTAGTAATGATGATAATTTTTACATATTAAACCTCATATCTATATGTTATATATATGATAGTATTATTAATATTGATATGGTTAACAATATCTAATTTAATAAAAGTAATAACATTAATAGTATTTTAATTTGCAGTTATAATTAATATGTTAACACTACATATTATTAATCATATAATATTTATACCTTTCTTTTATATTTATATTCTAGTATACATATCATATTAATTATGTCTATATATATATATATATATATCTTTATTCTAATAACTACATTATTATTTGGTATATTATTTTACATATTTAATTCAAATGATTAAATTATATTGTACTATTTATATTTATTATTATATGTATACTTTCATTTATATTTACATATTTAATTACACGCCATTGTTCGTGAATCGTCGGGAATGGTCGAAGGTCAATTGAATATATGAAACACAGTTCAAATTTTTTTTTTAGACTCAACATTACAAACTTTGCTTATCGTATCGAGATCAAATAAGATTCAGGTTTAAATTTGGTCGGAAATTCTCGGGTCATCACAGTACCTACCCGTTAAAGAAATTTCGTCCCGAAATTTGAGTGAGGTGGTCATGGCTAACAATAAAAAAATGTTTTCATGACTAATATGAGTTGATAATTATAGTTTTATCATTATTGAGCACTACAGAATAAATGATTCGATTATGTGAAGCGTACGAGTGAAGTTATCATAAAAGAGTGAAATGAGAAATATAGATTCGCCTTAGATTTTGACGTTGTCTTGGTCGAATTTAGAAAATAAGATGCGTCTTAGCTTTTGACGTTGTTTTGCTTGAATTCCGGAATTCAAGGAATTTGAAGAAAATCTTCGAAATCTAAAAGATTTGATTCTTCGACGAGTAAGGAAATTAAGATCTCTATAATTAATGCGGAAATCTGCCTTGATTTCTTTGTCTGGTATTTTCACTATAAATGAACTCCTTCCGTTCCATTACTTTCACCATTCCTATACTTTCTTCCTCTATTCCTACTTCTAAAATATTGTGGAAATGCTCCAACCAGTTCTGATTCTTGATATTTTTCTATCTATGTATCTGTCATCCCTCTTTCCAATCTTCCACCAGAAAAAATCTGTTTACTTCTACTATTGCCTTGGGGGAATACTATTCTTAATTATTCCGTGTCTTTATATTGCTATTTGTATTAATATCCACGGTTTGTAACTTCTGTTTTATTATTGGGTTTTATATCTTCCCTTATATTTCAATATCCCTGCTTCTGTCTCCTATACTTATTGTCATCCACGGTTAATGCGCTCTCTTATTTGCTGCGATATATACCCCCTTTCTATTTCGGAGCTTCATGCTTTGGTTTACTTTTCGCAAGCAACGGTCCAGAATTCATAGGTATGGAGTTTCGAATTATCATAATATACCAGGTAGAAAGGAAAGGTAGTAGCACGATTTGTTTTGTCAAATTATCTGAATCACTGAAAATAGAACTATTAAGAATATATTTTCATGATATGTTCAGAAGTTAAGCAGAATGAAAGAGTTATGTAACATGGCACGTGATGACGTTAGGATCTGTGAATCATCACGTTTCATTAGAAACTCAGCATGACTTACTGTAATATAATCACGTTGATCAAGTGTCATTATATTATACTAACTCATGCATCAGTTCCCAACATTACTTCAATAACATTCATATTTTTAAGCTTGAAAGTTTACAGAATATAGAAACTAACAATTTCTATATGATGTAACACTGATATCAGGAAGAGATTAATAATTTCAGATAAGAATAGTTATGAAAATATCTTCAGAAATATGGAGGATATTTATAATGAAAGCTACGATGATATCTTGGAATTTCTAATATCGATGGATGATGAAGAAGATTTATCCGTAAGGGTTTAGATTCGGAAGCAAGGCATTCGCTAAAGATTTCATCAGAAACAGAATCATTTGGATTCTTTGAAGTCAGACTTATTCTTTGTGACTTGTCCACAGCTTCCTTCATAGTTTCGCATAATCCGCCTTTCAACACTAATTTTCTATTGTGTGTTTCAAATACAATGATACACAGGAAGCACGAAGAGGTATATAATTTCGGACGAGAATATTTATGAAAATATCCTCAAAAATATCGAAGATATTGATGATGATATTTTGGAATTTCTAAGTTAGATGGTTGATGGAGAAAGATTTTCCGCAAGATTTTAACATGACTTCGGAGCAAGATATTCTCTAAAGATTTCAACGGATCTAGATTTATCTGGGTTCTATGAATTTAGGGTATGTTACTTGTATTTCTCCTTGGTTTCCTTTATGGTTAGCTCAATCCGCTTTCCAGTTCCAACTTTTCTGAGCTTTTCCAACATACTAATCTTTATCATCAAACTTTCGACGATTATGGTCGTTTACGGTTATCTACAGTTCTGCTGCTTCATTCAGCTTTTTCAATATTCAGAGTATTGATTTGTGACTGAGTGCTTTTCAGAATTTCAGAATGAGAGATCATAATTCTAAGAGATAAATGTCATATATATAACTGCTGATGTAGATATGCTATGAGTTTTCAAAGTACTGATTGCTGATTCCCGGTAATTGTTATGGCAATTATTGTTACAGTGTGTAGATGAATACAAGATGGGGTTTCAATGAATAAATATAATGATTCTTCGGAGAAATTAAGTCGATGAGTAATGAAGTTGCTGATAAGTTTCTGTTAATGTGGTGAAATATAAACAGTTCCCCGGTAACGATGACGAAAGGTGGGCTTATAAATCAAGTTATAATAAGTTTAATCCGAATGAAAGTCAAAGTTGATTTGCTGGAGCTATGACAAAATTGGCTAATTGGGAAAGGAATTGTAAAGTTATTTTCGGTAGTAACAACGCCAAAGGAGCTAGCACAGATACGTGTTAAACGTTTACTCATGTTCTGAGTGTTTCCAGGTGCATAACTATATGCATCAATCTTTTATTTCGTTGATGAAGTGCGGTTGGTTCATCCTCTCGATTGAGGTGTTTTTAAGAATCATGAAAGGTTTGAATGCAGATTGTAATCGTCAAGATACAAATGAGGTTTAAAATGAAATCAAGTGGCAACTTGAAGAAATCTTTAGTTTCATATGTTATATTCAATATTTTAATTCATTTTAATTGTCCAATGTCATTAGTTCACAGTCGATAGTCCACATTTAACAGTCCAATAATTCATGTATAAATTTAATATATAATACTCGAGTTAATTAATACGTATCGTGACCCGTATACGTCTCAGACTCGATCACAACTCAAAGTATATATATTATTTGAGAATCAACCTCAACCCTGTATAGAGAACTCGATCATTACTGCATATAGAGTGTCTATGGTGATTCCAAATAATATATATAGATGCGTCGATATGATATGTCAAAACCTTGTATATGTGTCCCGATATTTAAAGTGCGTAAAATAAATACAGAAATTAAATGACGATAAATAAAATGCGTAAAGTAAATAACAGAAATTAAATGACAATAATTAAAATTGCGATAATTAAATTGCGATAAAATAAAATGCGATAAATAAATTGCGATAATTAAATGGTAATACGGAATTAACAGTTAGCTAGGAACAGTTAGCTAGGATTTTGTTAGCGTGGGTTCTTAATAGAATTTCATATTGTTAATTAATCTGTTTCTAATCAATTTTTATTGTGCCCATTATTTCTTCGTTATGCCACTTGATGGATTCTGATAAATCAAAATCCAAATATGTAATTGGATGAAAATGGTTATTCTGTGATGAACGGATTTGTATATCGGTGGATGTAAGTAGGATAGTAAATGAATGTTAAATCAGATTCGAAGAATGTACAGTGTAACTTATTAATGTAGAATCTAAATATTCCTCGGGTGTTACCTACCCGTTAAAATATTTTCACCATTAACAGTTTGTACAATAAAAATTTTAATTACAATCTCTATGAAAACATATATACATATATATTTTCTTCAGACGTAACCATGGATTTAATGAGTCAATGGGAAATTAAACCCATTTAGTTTTCGGTTGGAACTAGAATAAATAATCTCTAAAACTTTAGAGATTACATATTCTCCATATCGAACGAAGATAAATGAGGTAGAACGATAAGTAGAACGAAGATCATACTCAAAGTACAGATGATGATATTGAAGCATGGATTGTTGATGGTACTGGTGTTGTTATTGATGGTACTATTGGTGCCGGTGATGTTGCTGAAGCTGGTACATTTTTTCACCATATTCTCCGAATTGATTATTCGAGCGCGAAGTTCGTTGACTTATTACTCCGGGATGATTGTCGGTCTGAACGAGCGGATAAATAAGGTTCAGAATTGTGGATAGAATATAATCTTGTCGAGTTACCCTGGAAATGAGACTGAAAATGGTGTCTCGAACAGGTTCGCCGGTAAACGCTTTAGGTTCATTGTCAAGTGGTGAATTCGGTTGATGGAAGGGATTGCCTTCTGCGCGTTTCCATTAATTAAGTCGACTACGAAACCATCAGATGAATTGATAATGATTGATTGGTTGATTCATGCCGATGACGTTGTTTTCGGAGCTTAGGTGAACATCTATGTTGGAATAGCTGTCGGAATAACTATTGGAATCTGAGGGACTCGAACTGGTTGCAGGATTCATCTCGTACGATCAGATGAAGGATTTTTGATAAGAAATAGATTATAGGATGTAGATTAGTACCCTGCAATACATAATATACATATGCATATATAATACTAAAATCCCATAAGTTACGGAAGAATCTATGGAAGTTGTCAGGTAAAGTTACAGTAACAGATACGCTAAGATATGAAGTAGCAGATATGCTAAGATATGAATTTTTGTCTATACACTATTCATACAGTCAATGCAGTAAAACGTGTCTAGACTAAGAATGATAAGCAAGTGATTCTCTAAGAATGATAAGCAGGTAATTTTTGACACAAAATGATAAGCAAAACTTTTGACATGCAGACACGGTCGAAATCCGGACTCACTAATGCATCCTAACGACTTATCAGTTAGACACACTAATGCAGACTTGGTTCGCTAAGACCACCGCTCTGATACCAACTGAAGGGACCCGTCCTAATCCATCCGGACAAAGTCCATATCGATTATAAACGATCCACAACAGTTGATTACATCACGAGGTACTTGACCTCTATATGATACATATTACAAACATTGCATTCGTTTTTGAAAATACAATCTTTCATTACATCGAAAATTGACAGCATTCATACCATTTCATAGTATATCTAACTATAATTGACTTAATAATAATTCTGATGAACTTGACGACTCGAATGCAACGTCTTTTGAAATATGACATGAATGACTCCAAGTAATATCTCTAAAGGAGCAAATGCACAGCGGAAGATTTCTTTCGTACTTGAGAGTAAACATGCTTTAAAGCGTCAACCAAAAGGTTGGTGAGTTCATTAGTTTAACAATAAATAATCATTTCATAATTTTAATAGACCACAAGATTTCATAATTCCATTTCTCATAAACATACGTCCCATGCATAGAGACAAAAATATCATTCATATGGATTGAACACCTGGTAACCGACATTCGCAATATGCATATAAGAATATCCCCATCATTCCGGGATCCTCCTTCGGACATGATATAAATTTCGAAATACTAAAGCATCCGGTACTTTGGATGGGGCTTGTTGGACCCGATAGATCTATCTTTAGAGTTCGCGTCAATTAGGGTGTCTGTTCCCTAATTCTTAGATTACCAGACTTAAATAAAAGGGCATATTCGATTAGATAATCCAACCATAGAATGTAGTTTCGATCACTTGTGTCCATTTCGTAAAACATTTATAAAAGCAGCGCATGTATTCTCAGTCCCAAAAATATATGTTGCAAAAGCATTTAAAAAGGGATTAATGAAACTCACCTGATGTATTTTGTAGTAAAAATACATATAACAACAATGGACAAAGGTAAGGTTGGCCTCGGATTCACGAACCTATATCATTTGTATATTTATTAATACACATAATTGTAATCGAACAAATTTATTTGTTATATTTTAATTTATATAATATAAATTTAACTTGTGTATATATTCCAAATGATTTAAGATTTATGTAGTTATATATATCCATATTCATATACATAATTGTTTAGTGTTATTTTAAAAATCAAAAGTTTGTTATTTGTAAGTATTTATATAGATAATATTTATAGGTTTGATATATATATAGTTATGTAAAATATTGATATAATTATAATATATATATAATAGATATATTTTATGTACAAAGTATTTATCTATTTAAAAGTTAGTTTATGATAATACTAATGAATTACTATTGATAATACTGATAATAATGTTATTAATAATAATACTAATAATGATGTTGTTAATACTTAATGACGTTACTTAATCAAAATAATAATAATATTAATCATAGTCTTTATGTTAACATAATGATAATAATGATAATGCATTTATTAGTAGTTAATAAATGTAATAATAATAGTAGTATTAACAATGTTCTTAGTTATAATTATAATTATAATAATAATAATGATATATGATAACTAATGATAATTCTAGTAATAATAACAATAATACCAATAATTTTAAAACGATGCAAGTCTTAATTTTTAATGATCTAATACTAAATTTTATTATTCTCATAAAAGTAATAAGGATACTTCTAAATATTATAATTAATAACAATTATCATATTAATAATAAATACTAATAATAATAATAAGACAATAATAATAACAACAACAACAATAATAATAATAATAATAATAATAATAATAATAATAATAATAATAATAATAATAATAATAATAATAATAATAATAATAATAATAATAATAATAATAAGTAAAAAGATGACTACCTCATAAGACTTTCAATAAAAGAAATGCCCAAAGCCGGGCTCGAACCCAAGACCTCTCGCTCACGCTCTCACCCCCTTAACCATTTGAGATGCGGCTCTTTTCTGTCTAATCTTTCTACCCATTTCAATTTAACCCAACTTCTTTCCTGGCTCCTTCTTCTTCTTTATAAGATCAAGATTAAACCAGAGATATTATCTCTATATCAACAAAACACCAATTTGGTTTATGTTTAAACAATCAGAGGAAAAAAAATGTGTTTGTTCGAATCCATAAAACGAAAAAAAAAATTAAATTTAAAAAAAAAGACCCCTGCCCCGTCGCTGTTTATTTCACACAAAAAAAAAATGATTTCGATTATAGAGTACGTATTCAACAAAACTTATAACATGAATTACATTTCAATTCAATCCTAAAAACTAATGGAATTGACAATTTGACTTAAATCCAAAACACGAATTCGAATTCGGTCCCAAAAGATTTGTTGACTTTTTAAATTCGAAATTTGACTCATCAAATTCGAGTTCGATTTAACGAATTAGAACTTGAGAATTTGGGGAAACATTAACGACATGATTTAGGACACTTCTGCATTTTTAGATTTTAAAAAAAAATTCGATTTCGAAAATTGATCAAAAAGTTATACAGAGGTATCGAGTAAATAAAAAAATATAAACTCAGTTCGATTTTCTTTTGGAATACATCAGATAAATAAAGTGTGAAGTGTTATGATTGATGCAGCGATAAACAAAAAAAAAAATAACACAAAGAACGTATTGTAGGGTTGATTGAAGTTGCTCACGGGTGAAGAAGAAAACACAGAAAGAGATAAAGAAGAAATAAAAAAATGGTGATACCCAATCATTCACGCGTACATATATATCTGTTACCATATATAAAACTTTAATTTTAATAATTAAATAAATATATTAATAATAATATTAATATTATTAATAATAATAACATACAACTAATAATAATAATGATAAATAATGGTACTTAATAATAATCAAATGATAATAATAATAATAATAATAATAATAATAATAATAATAATAATAATAATAATAATAATAATACTTCTAATGTTAATGATCATATAATGTATTATTTTCTAATAATAGTAATGATCATAATTATAATTATGAAAATAAAAAAAAATCTAATACTAATAATAATAGAATTAATTTTATCATTTATAATAATATCAATTGTTACAGTGTAATTGCAAATATTGATATGATAGTATTAATAATAAAGCTAATAGAAATTTTAAATTAAGAGATAAGTTTAGTAATCTTAATTATAATTACAAGAATAATAATAATATTATTAATGATACTCATAATAATGCTAATTACGCTATTATTAACGTTATAAGTAATGATGATAATTTTTACATATTAAACCTCATATCTATATGTTATATATATGATAGTATTATTAATATTGATATGGTTAACAATATCTAATTTAATAAAAGTAATAACATTAATAGTATTTTAATTTGCAGTTATAATTAATATGTTAACACTACATATTATTAATCATATAATATTTATACCTTTCTTTTATATTTATATTCTAGTATACATATCATATTAATTATGTCTATATATATATATATATATATATATATATATATATATATATATATATATATATATATATATATATATATATATATATATATATATATATATATATATATATATATATCTTTATTCTAATAACTACATTATTATTTGGTATATTATTTTACATATTTAATTCAAATGATTAAATTATATTGTACTATTTATATTTATTATTATATGTATACTTTCATTTATATTTAAATATTTAATTACACGTCATTGTTCGTGAATCGTCGGGAATGGTCGAAGGTCAATTGAATATATGAAACACAGTTCAAATTTTTTTTTTAGACTCAACATTACAAACTTTGCTTATCGTATCGAGATCAAATAAGATTCAGGTTTAAATTTGGTCAGAAATTCTCGGGTCATCACAGATATACTCCTTACTTTCATATCTGTCATTCTTCTCTTCCATCTACCGCCGGAAGAATCTATTCACTTCTACTATACTCTTGGTTTTATAGTGTTTTTAGTTCTCCCGTGTCTTTATATTGCTATATGCATCGATATATATGGTTTGTAATTTATGGGTGTTGTTGGGCTTTATATCTTCCCTTATATTTCAAAGTCCCTGCTTCTGTCTTCTATAATCATTGTCATCCACAGTTAATGCTCTCTCATATTTGCTGCGATTTATACTCCAATTTCTATTTCGGAGCTTCATTCTTTTATTTTCTCTTCTTGCCATTAAGCACCGTATGTAATGGTCCAGAATTCGTAGATATGAATTTTGGAATGAACTTAGTTAATGTTCTAAGAAAGAAATTGTAATGGCACGATCTAGATTTGTCAAATTACCAGAATACCTCGGAAAAGGCCGAATCATCAAGAAAAATATTTTCTTGATATGTTTAGAGTTTAAGTAGAATTCAAGAGTCGTGAAACATGACACATGATGACGTTATGATTTCATCACGTTCCATTTAGAAACTCAGCATGACTTACTGTAATATAATCACGTTGATCAAGTGTCATTATATTATACTAACTCATGCTTCAGTTTCCAACACTTCTTCAAAAACATTCATTCTTTACACTCAAAGGTTTCAGATGTTTAGAAACTAAAATAGTTTCTTTTATGATGTAACGCAGATAGCGCGAAGAGATAAATTATTTCATATAGTTATGAAAATATCTTCAGAAACATCGAAGATATTTATAATGAAAGATATGATGATATCTTATAATATTTAAGATAAGAGGATGATGAAGAATATTGCCCGCAAGGGTTTAGAGTAAGGAGTAAGGTATTCGCTAAAGACTTCAGCAGACACTGAATCATTTGGATTCTTTGAAGGCAGATTTAATCTTTGTGATTTGTCCACAGTCTCCTTCATGGTTTGCTCAATCCGTTTTCCAATTCCAAGCCTTCTCTTTTTCTGAGCTTTGCCAACACACTATTCTTTATCATCAAACTTTTGACTGTTACGGTTGTCTACAGTTTCTACTGCTTCATTCAGCTTTTTCAAAAAATTCGGAGATCTACTTCGTAGATTGGGGTGTATTTCTGAAACTTCACATTCGAAGTATATAAGTCCTGGAGATAGACGTTATATGTATATGTATATATATATATATATATATATATATATATATATATATATATATATATATATATATATATATATATATATATATATATATATATAACTGTTGGCGTAGACATGCTGCAAGATTTCAAAATACTGATTGTTGATTCCCAGTAATTGGTATGACATTTCTTGTTACAAGATGTTATGCGAGGTGTATACGAAATAGTTTATATTTTACTAGGAAAAACTATTAAATACGATACAATTTTACACAAGATATTTATTTATTTATAGAATGGATATACTTAAACCTTGCTACAACACTTATAGGCAGTGTACCTAATCGTACAGTAGTGTAGTTTTTAGTAAGTCCGGTTCGTTCCACAGGGAAATCTTTAAACAAAACGTAACGCTATATTAGTTTACTTTTATAAAAATACAAACATATATATAAGTAATATTATTATTATAAAGGGGGGTTTTTACCGTTTAATGACTGGTTTGTCGATTTTAAAACTTTAGTCGCAGTTAAAACCTAATGTAAAATATTAAATAAATAAAAGACTTAATTTAAAGCGTAAAATAAATAACGATAATGAAATTGCAATAAAAGTGCGATAAAATAAAATTGCGATAATTAAAAAGTACGATAATTAAAAGTGCGATTAAATACAATAACAATAAAAATGCGATAATTAGAAGTGCAATTAAATATAAAATAAAGGAAATTAAATATGAAATAAAAGAATTATGCTTATTTAAACTTCCGTAATTATGATGTTTGACGTGTTGATTTTAGTTTTATGCCCATGGGTTAATTGTCCTTTGTCCTGGATTATTTAATATGTCCGTCTGGTTTTTGTCCATAACAGTCCATCAGTCATAAATATAAAGTGCGAGTGTCCTCGTCAAATTATTATTATACCCGAAGTTAAATATTCCAACTAATTGGGGATTCGAATTGTAACAAGGTTTTAATACTTTGTTTAATGAATACACCAGGTTATCGACTGCGTGTAAACCAAGGTTTTACTACTTTGTTAACAATTACACCAATTACCCTTAAATGTAATTTCACCCCTGTTTTAATTATTCTAGTGGCTATTAATCCATTCCCGTGTCCGGTTAAATGAACGATTATTTGTACATATAAATACCCCGCCCATCGTGTCCGATCGAGTGTATATGGTAATTTATAGGGACGCCCAATTGTAAATCTTTATATTAACATTAACAAACTATCATTTAGTTAAACAAATATAAAGCCCATTAATAGCCCATAGTCTAATTTCCACAAGTGTCGTTCTTTTGTCCAAACCCCAATTATGGTACAAAGCCCAATTACCCAATTTTAGTAATTAGCCCAACATCATGATTACTTCGTTTTAAATAAGCATAATAATAACTTAGCTACGAGACATTAATATAAAAAGGTTGAACATAACTTACAATGATTAAAAATAGCGTAGCGTTACACGGACAGAATTTCGACTTACACCCTTACAACATTCGCTAACATACCCTTATTATTAGAATTAAAATTAAAATTAAAATATAAATTATATATATATATTTTACGTATATATGAGAGAAGAGAGAAAAAGATTATATTTTGCGATCAGAATTCGGTTGGCTTTATAGGGATTTTCGAAATTTGGGGCTCCGCGACTCGCGGCATATTTTGCCTTCAAACTCCGCGAGTCGCGGAGTTTGAGATTCCAGCTCACACTTTGGAGTCTTTCTCTGCCGACGGTTTATTTATAAATATAATATATATATAATTAATATAATTAATTATATATTATATTATATTTATATACATAGTTAACTTGTAATTTTTAGTCCGTTGCGTCGAGCGTTGAGAGTTGACTCTGGTCCCGGTTCTGGATTTTCGAACGTCCTTGCGTACAATTTTATATTTTGTACTTTGCGTTTTGAATCTTGTACTCTTGTAATTTCGAGACGTTTCTTATCAATAATTGGAACCTCTTTGATTGTCTTTTGTTCTTTTGAGCTTTTTGGTCGTTTGCGTCTTCAATTCGTCGAATCTGTCTTTTGTCTTCACCTTTTATTATTTAAACGAATATCACTTGTAAATAGAACAATTGCAACTAAAAGCTTGTCTTTCTTGAGGAATAATGCTATGAAATATATGTTCGTTTTTAGCATTATCAAATATTCCCACACTTGAGCGTTGCTTGTCCTCAAGCAATATTGTTTTGAAATACTAGAATCACTTCTTTATTCTTCACACTTTGTACATCAGTGATTTCCTATACGGCGGTATAAACAATGGTAGTAACGATATGGTTTACAGTCCCACATGACTATAAAAATTTAGATCCATTAAGGAAATTGGATCTTTATGAAAACATTTGATCTTTTGAAAATTAAATCTAGTTTTTACCCTAGATAAGTTTTCCGGGATAACCCTTTATCGGTGTTTGCAAAATATTTTTGTGGGTTTGGTGGGTTTCAGAATTGAAAATTTTAGCTCAAAACTTGCTGTTTTGTGTCACCCACTTGCTAACCTTGTATTTGGAAAGCAACACGTCCAGTTTACTTGTCCCGTATATTACCTTTCGATAAACTACCGTTCGGTTGTAAAGGAAAGCGTTGAACAAGCAACTGTTAAGGCAATGTCCCCTGACATGCTTTTAATTATGGTCTATAACGTGTCGGACGCAATTACTATCCTTGGTAGGAGCAATAGTAAAGCTCACCCTTATAATTTTTCGGTATGGCACAAGGTCCTGACTTTGACCATGCTATGCAACCACCGTTCTTACGGTTGACACCCGATTTGGTTCAGGTGACCTAATGAATTCCAGGTGAATTCCTAGGATTTTACGTTCAATGGTAATGAACGCATTGAAAATGGGTTTTCAGAAAACAAATCGGTTTATAATTTTGATCAAAATATTTTCTCGTTCAAGCTCGAGTTTAGATATCATTGAATTCCATGAGTTTGAATTCTCAATCTTTAAGGTCAATCTCTAGGATTGAGTAATATCAGTCTTAAAAGCTGATTTTTAATCTTTAAGGAGATTATCCTTTCTGGGGATCTGATTCATTAGTCTTATCCAGCTAATTTGCATGGTGCCCCCCATTGTACGAGATAAATCCTTCTCATGGTTAGGATAAATCTGACCACTTGGCGACCCTGTTTAATGCTGAGGTCCGTGGATTTCCTGCTGATTTTAGTGATGACTTTTCTAGATTTTTCGTCAACCTACAGCTGGTCTGGACGACAACTTCATGACCTAAATCAAGAAGCGCGTGTCTTTTTCGGAAGACTTTACTTCCTTTTAATGATGGAATTGATTCATCGTGTAGATCCATCTCTTCTTTTCTTTCATCGGGTAAAAACAGTTTAGTTTAGTCCAAAGCAAAAGTATTTTCAGTTATTTGTTACAGATATATGTGACATATGTTTAAGATAACTTGGTAAATTTTCCCACACTTGGCTTTTATTTTCCTTTTTATCGTCCTCTATTCCATTTTAAATGAATTTTTAACATTTTGGTTTGTTTCTCAATTTATGTCCTTTCCGAGGTAACAATAATTTCGGTGTTAAAACCTAGTTTTATCGCTCATAAATATGCATAAACATGATTTTGAATTCATTTAATTGAAAATTTTGAAAAATTTTACTAGAATTGGGTAGTCAGTATATAAGACTAGGGCTGTTCTTTATTATCAGAGAGCACTAGATTCTAATACAACTACTGCTTTACTAGTATTTTTAATGGTAACCAAGTGTTTAAGATAAAAATTTTAAAATCCGAAAGAATTTAACCCCTTCCCACACTTAAGATCTTGCAATGCCCTCATTTGCAAGAAATCAGTAACAATTTAAATTATTGAGGGTGATTTGTGTGAAAATGATTAAATTTTAACCAAAGTTTCCAAATATGTTGGCGTTTGTTTGCTGAATGATAAATGGTGCACATCATTTGTTCATTCCGTCTTGTTGTTATTTCACATATATTTTACATCTTGTCGTCAAAATTAGTTGCTTTTGCTGAACTTAATGCCAGTCTTTGAAAATGCGTTGTTTTACCTTGTTGTGTACATAAGATAAACTGCAAACATATATACATATTTTTGAAGTTTGGTATATTACCCCACATTCAAAAATTATTAAAATCTAAGAATAAAAGTTAGATAATTATAAAAATGATTACAATATTAACAAAAGTATTAAACATATCAATAATTACAAATTACAAAATAAAAAAAATAATAAGTAAACTAAGGATGATATTGGTACCAATAGGGGTTCCAGGCATAACCATAGGTGCTATAGAATGCTTCGGCAGGGTCATACGTAGTTTATGGTGGCTGCATCTCTATAGACCAAGGAGGGAAGATGGGTTTCGGTGTAGGAATATAGTTTCTACCTATATGTTGGCAATGAGCTATGATTTGGTTCTGATGAACTTGCCAATCTTCAAATGCTCTCTGTCTAGCATTTTCGTATTCCTGAGAAGCTATAAACCTATGCATTTCTTGCATCTCATTCCCCCCTCCTACATTACCTTGTTGTTGGTTTCTCTCCACCTGTGGATGTCTACCATGGTATCGTACTGCGGCGTTATTTCGCCTCTTCAAAACTTTCGCACCATGGTATACATTTAAACCTATAGTATCGCGGGGTTCTGGTTCTTCTACTAATAATCCCCCCGACTTATATCCACACCGAGATATTCACCAATCAAAGTAATAAAAATACCACCTCCTATGATGCTATGCGGTCGCATCCCCCGAACCATAGCTGATAAATAATAACCCACACAATATGGTATACTTACAGCGCTTTGTGGGTCTCGAATACACATATGGTAAAACAAATCCTGTTCATTTACTTTTTCCTTGTTTTTACCCCTTTGTGTAATCGAATTAGCTAAAAACCTATGTATCACTCTTAATTCGGCTCTATCTATATCCAAATAAGAGTAATTTCCCCCTTTGAAACGGTGATGGCTTGTCATTTGACTCCACACACCGTGTGTATCAAAATTTTCATCTATCTTTCTACCGTTTAGTATCAATCCTCTACAATCGGCAGACGCTAACTCCTCAGGCGTATATATACGTAAAGCCTGAGCCATGTCCAGTAAAGACATGTGGCGCATCGAACCGCCTAACAAAAATCTAATAAAAGAACGATCGGTTAAACTAGCTACCCGATCATTCAACTCTATACTACATAACAATTCTTCACACCATACTTTATATACAGGTCTACGTATGGTGAATAAATGTAACCAGTCATTAAAAGAAGAATTACCATACCTCTGTACAAGTAATTTCCTAATTGGCCCGGCCAATTCTACAGCTTCTAAGGGTCCCCATTCTATGACCCTTGGTACCTCAACAACCTTAGAATGAAGAGTATGCAAACCCCTTTGATATTTTGGATAATCTATCCAAAGTCTGTCAAATCTCAGGTTCGGGTGCAACTCTTCCAAGTGCATATCGGAAAAGGTCATGACTGGATGAGGTATGTCCTGCTTGTAGTAGTTATCCACCTTCTGTTGTTCCAAATTCTCAGCAGGAGCATTGCGGGCTTGGGATGAAGATTCACCCCTTTCATTCTGCAAAACACATCAAACACAATTTTTGTGCATCCAAATATGCATTAGTGTCAGCAAAATCATCAATCAAAATAATTACAATGACATTATCAATTTATATCAAACTTAAGCTCATTTTCACATTTTTATCAAATCTACACTTTTTCAAATAGCATATACGAAAATGTTCGCCAAGTTCATAAACATTTAACTCAAATAACATGTCAAAATAATCATTACTAGCAATTAAACAAGTCTCAAATGGCATTATCTTTCAAAAATCAAGTTCATGAATTTTAGACTTGAAAAAGTCCACTTTAATTCTCAAAATCATGTTTAGGCTCAAAGTTTGGATCATTTAACTACCTAGACATATTACACTACTCAATTTAGCAACAATTCATGACAAAAATCGGCCATAACCTGTTTATATCAAAAAGCCCCAAATTGCTCAAGAACACAAACCCTAGATTACTCAAAATTTGAAGTTTAAGGCTTCTAATCATGTTAAACAGCATCAATCTAGGTTATACAAGCATAATACATAAACAATTTAAGTCTAATTACACTAAAAAGCATCAAAATCAAATTGGGAAAAAAAATTGCTCAAGAACATCAAATTTCGAATTAAATGGTGTTTAGGTGTAGAAATTTACCGTTTTTCTTGAGTAATTCTTAGATAGCATCCTTCTCAACATGATTTTAGCAAAAAATTTGGTGATTAACGGTTAAAAATTGTGATTTTGGGGGTGTTTTTGGGTGGTTTTTCGGAGTCTTTTTTCGCTGTGTTTTTCGTTTTTGAGGTTGTGGACTGATCAGTTTGGGTGTTTATTTTTTTTTCTGGGTTTTGGTCCCTCCGCGAGTCGCGGAGATTTAAGCTCCAAACTCCGCGAGTCGCGGAGTTTGGTATATATTTTTTTTTTTTTATTTTTTATAATCATTAACTTATTAAAACAATTAAGTACTTAATTTTAAAATTTTGTTTCCCTTGTTATTTAGGACGAGGTCGTTTCGGATTGATGTCCTAGTCCGTCCTTCGACAAAATTTTAAAATTTGTCTTTCTGTAGTGATTGTTTTAAAAGCTAAGATTTTTGGGTTTTTTTCAATGTTTTTGGCATACTTTAATTCATTAAGATTAAAAATAATGATAATAAAAGTTCTCGTCCCTCCCTCGAGTAAAGCAATTTCGGTTCAAAGACCTAGTCTTCAACTTACGACGAATTTTAAAAATCATATTTTTAACTTAATGAGATAAAGTAAATTTTTGTTTTTAAATTCACACAACTTAAATATGAAATTCAAAATTAATATTAAAAATTCACACCAAACTTAAAATTTAAAATGCATAAAATTAAAAATTTATATTTTAAAAATTTATAAATTCATATCAAACTTATATTAATTTTTCAAATATTTACAATTTTAAATATATTGTTTTTACAAAGTTTACAATATTAATTTAAGATTTAAATATTAATTTTAAAAATATGGTAAAAATAAAATTAAAAATCTTTTTGTCTTTTTGTCCCACTTTAATCAATCAAATATTATCAAAAATATGCGCCCCTCTTTTCGGTAAAGTAATTTCGGTTCCAAGACCTAATTTAACTCATGACGAATTTTTGAAATATTTTGGGTTGATTGATTAAAGATATTTATACCTTAAGAATAAACGTTAAATTTCGCAGTGATGTAATAAATTTTTGAATGATATCAATAATTTCGGTCGCCAAACCTAATTTTATTCAATACCAATTTAATACTTTTTAGCGAACAAATTAGCGTTTATTATCAAAAGGTTAAAAATAAAAATAAAAATAAAAACTGTACAGACATACCTGTGAAATAGATTTCTTAGTTATATGATCTATCCCATTCATAAGATAGTCGGTTTAATTGATTTTCCATGGCTACATAGGCGTAACCTCGAGCATTCAGTGTCTTTTCTTCTAAACATATGAACGGTCCGTCTCTGCATAAAGTAACAAATTCGGTATTTGAATAGGTTTGATTATTTGAACATTTACCTCCATGTGACCATTTTCCGCATTTGTGACATCTTTCTAGGTGTCGTGCTCTTCTTTTTGCTGCGGATTTTGATTTTCCTTTACCAAATTGTAACTTATTATCTTCGCATCTGGATTCTTTTCTAACTCCGTCCATTCTTTCTCTGATTACTGATACTATTTCACTCGGTAGTATGTCATTATTTCTTTTAGTGATCAAAGCGTGTAGCATTAGACCATGGTTTAGTTCATAGGCAGTCTTCATTTCGTAAAAACCTAAAAAAAATAAAAATTCAAAATGGGGGGAGAAGACTAGTTCTTTAGGGTCTGCTAGGGAAAGACCATTCGGGTTCCATTTTCGAGAACTACACGAAAACAGACAATCTAACTAACAGAAATACATATTATCCTTTAAAGACTTGATTCTCCCCACACTTAGTTAGCTGTGGTGTCGAAATTGTGATTAACTTCGTTGTCGACTTCCATCGGACCATGTATGTAATGTTTAACTCTGTGACCATTAACTTTAAATTCAATCCCATTTGAATTTATCAATTCTATCGTTCCGTATGGGAAAACTCTTTTGACTATGAATGGTCCAGACCATCTTGATTTCAATTTTCCAGGAAATAGCTTGAATCGTGAATTGAAAAGAAGAACTCTGTCTCCTTCTTTAAATTCTTTTGAACTTCTGATTCTTTTATCATGCCATTTCTTCGTTCTTTCTTTATAGATTAACGAATTTTCGTATGCTTCATGTCTTAATTCTTCTAATTCGTTTAGTTGACTTAATCGTAGACGTCCGGCTTTATGTAAATCAAGATTACATGTCTTCAAAGCCCAAAATGCTTTGTGTTCAATTTCTACTGGAAGATGACATGCTTTTCCATAAACAAGTCTAAAAGGTGTGGTTCCAATTGGAGTTTTGTAGGCTGTTCTAAAAGCCCAGAGTGTATCCTCCAATTTAATGGACCATTCCTTCGGATTTGATCCTACGGTTTTCTCTAGAATACGTTTTAAAGCTCGGTTGGTATTTTCAACTTGTCCACTTGTTTGTGGATGATATGCGGTGGAGATTTTATGAGTTACTCCATATCTTTTAAGAACTTTCTCAAGTTGATTATTACAGAAATGAGTACCCCGATCACTTATTAAAGCTTTCGGTGTTCCAAACCTTGCAAAAAGACGTTTTAAAAAATTGACTACAACTCGTGCATCGTTAGTTGGGAGAGCTTGTGCTTCCGCCCATTTAGATACATAATCAATGGCTACGAGTATATATAGATTATTATTAGATTTTGGAAATGGACCCATAAAGTCAATACCCCAAATGTCAAATACTTCACATACTTGGATGACATTTTGTGGCATTTCATCACGTTGACTTATTTTTCCGGCCCTTTGACATGCATCACAGGATTTGCAAAGAAGGTGTGCGTCTTTGTAAATTGTAGGCCAATAGAATCCAGCTTCATAAACTTTTCTTGCTGTTAGTTGAGGCCCATAATGCCCTCCTGTTGGTCCTGTGTGACAATGGTTTAAAATTTTACTAGCTTCATCTCCAAATACACATCGGCGTATTATTCCATCGGGACAACTTTTAAACAGATGTGGATCTTCCCAAAAATAGTGTTTTATATCACTGAAGAATTTCTTTCGTCTTTGGTACGATAATCCTTTTTCAAGGAATCCACAAACTAAGTAGTTTGCATAGTCTGCAAACCATGGGATTTCTTTATAATCTATCTTCAATAGATATTCATCAGGAAAGTTGTCTTGTATGGCTGATTCATTCAGAACTTCTAATTCGGGATTTTCAAGACGAGAAAGATGATCAGCTGCGAGATTTTCTGCTCCTCTTTTATCTCGGATTTCAATATCAAACTCTTGTAAGAGTAAGATCCAACGGATTAATCTTGGTTTAGCATCTTGTTTTGAAAATAGGTATCTAAGAGCAGAATGGTCGGTATAGACCACCGTTTTTGCTAGAACGAGATATGATCGAAATTTGTCAAAAGCAAAGACAATAGCAAGGAGTTCTTTTTCAGTAGTTGTATAGTTCGTTTGTGCTCCTTGTAACGTCTTACTAGCATAATATATAGGTTGAAATCGTTTTTCAATCCTTTGTCCTAAAACGGCTCCCATTGCAAAATCACTTGCATCGCACATTAGTTCAAATGGTAGATTCCAATTTCGTGTTATCATGATCGGCGCATTAGTGAGTTTCTCTTTAAGAATATTAAAAGATTTGATACACTCATCTGAAAAGATGAATGGCGCATCCTTTTCTAGGAGTTTATTCATGGGAGTGGCAATTTTAGAAAAATCTTTTATGAAACGTCGGTAAAAACCGGCATGCCCTAGAAAACTCCTAACTCCTCTAACATTGGTGGGATGTGGAAGTTTAGCAATTACATCTACTTTAGCTCTATCCACTTCAATTCCTTCTTTTGAAATTTTATGTCCAAGAACGATGCCTTCTTTAACCATGAAATGACATTTCTCCCAATTAAGTACTAGATTTGATTTTTCGCATCTACTTAGCATTCGTTCCAGATTAACTAGACATGATTTAAATGTATCACCGAAGACTGAAAAGTCATCCATGAATACTTCCATGCATTCTTCTATCATGTCGTGAAAAATCGCCATCATACACCTTTGAAAGGTGGCAGGGGCGTTGCAAAGTCCAAATGGCATGCGTTTGTAAGCAAAAGTACCATAAGGGCACGTGAATGTGGTTTTCTCTTGGTCCTCGGGTGCTATTGGAATTTGAAAATATCCGGAAAATCCATCTAGAAAACAATAGTAACTATTTCCGGCTAATCTTTCCAACATTTGATCTATGAAAGGTAAGGGAAAGTGATCTTTTCTGGTGGCGTCATTTAATTTTCTATAATCAATACATACACGCCATCCTGTTACAGTCCTAGTAGGAATAAGCTCATTTTTCTCATTTGTAATGACAGTCATGCCACCCTTCTTAGGTACGCATTGAACTGGGCTTACCCATGGACTATCAGAGATTGGATAAATTAAACATGCATCTAGCAGTTTAATAATCTCTTTCTTAACTACATCTTGCATATTAGGATTTAGTCTTCGTTGGCGTTGCACATACGTTTTATGACCTTCTTCCATAAGGATTTTATGTGTGCAATACGAAGGACTTATTCCTTTAATATCATGAATCTTCCATGCAATGGCTGGTTTATGAGCTTTTAACACAGAAATGAGTTGTGATTTTTCATTTTCAGTAAGAGAAGATGATATTATTACAGGTAATTCAGATTCACCATGTAAATAAGCGTATTCCAAATGGTTTGGAAGTGGCTTTAACTCTAATTTCGGAGGTTCTTCTATCGATGATTTATATCGATATCTGTCTTCTTCTTTTAGCATTTGAATTTCTTCTGTTGTTGGTTCATATCCATTAGCTATTAGTGTAGCTAACATTTCAGCTTCATCAATTGGTTCATTACCTTCTCCTAAAGAACATTCTCCTGTTCCTTGTAATTCTGAAAATTCTTCTAATAATTCTGCATGTGCATCTATAGTTTGAATATAATAACATGTATCATCTGCAGATTGTGGTTGTTGCATTGCTCTATCAACTGAAAAGGTAACACTCTCATCCTCTATACTTAGGGTCAATTTCTTACCGAACACGTCTATCATTGCTTTAGCCGTGTTTAAGAATGGTCTTCCTAATATGAGAGGAACTTGAGAATCTTCTTCCATGTCCAGAACAACAAAATCTACTGGAAATACTAAAGTACCAACTTTAACTAGCATGTTCTCCATTATCCCTCTAGGATATTTTATTGATCTATCGGCTAGTTGTATGCTTATTCTGGTTGGTTTCAATTCTCCAAGGTCTAGTTTAGTGTATAGTGAATACGGCATTAGATTTATACTAGCACCTAAGTCTGCCAATGCTTCTATTGAACTAAGACTACCCAGAAAACATGGAATTGTGAAACTTCCTGGATCAGATAGTTTTTCTGGTATCTTATTCAACAGCACTGCTGAACAATTAGCATTCATAGTAACAGCCGAGAGTTCTTCCATTTTCTTTCTATTTGAGATTAGATCTTTCAAGAATTTAGCATATCTTGGCATTCCTGAAATCACATCAATGAAAGGAAGATTTACATTTATCTGTTTAAACATATCCAAGAATTTGGATTGCTCGGCTTCAAGTTTTTCTTTCTTCATTTTACTCGGGTAAGGAAGTGGTGGTTGGTATGGTTTAACATAAGGTTTATCCTTAACTGTGTTATCTTCATTAACTTTTTCAACTACCGGTTCTTTTTCCTTATCTTGATCAGGTTGTGGTTCTTGTGGAGTAGGAATGGTTTCATCAGAAGTTACAGGTATTTCAGGTGGTTTAAATGTTGTACCACTTCTTGTGGTAATGGCTTTAGCTGTTTCATTTCGGGGGTTAGCGTTTGTATCGCTTGGTAAACTTCCCGGTTTTCTTTCACCTATTAACCTTGCTAGGTTACTTACTTCTTGTTCTAGATTTTGAATAGAAGCTTGTTGATTTCTAAATGCTTGAGCATTTTGTTCATTAGTTTGTTTCTGAGATGTGAAAAACTGCGTTTGAGTTTCAACTAGCTTCGTCATCATATCTTCTAAATTCGGCTTTTTATCATCGGTTTGTTGTGGTGGTTTGTTTTGAAAATTAGGTCTTTGCTGATTGTAAGTATTATTGGATACTTGTTGATTGCTAGGACCTTGTTGGTTGTTGTATGGAATATTTCGGTTATAATTCTGGTTTTGATTGTAAATCGGTCTTGGCGGTTGATAATTATTCTGATAATTATTTTCAGGCCTTTGGTTTATGTATGAAATATTCTCTCTTTGTTCCATTGTTAATTCAATACTGAGACAATCTTTTGTCAAATGTGGTCCTCCACACTGCTCACAACTAATTCGTATTGAGTGAATATCCTTAGTCATCTTTTCCATTCGTCTCTCCACAGCATCTATCTTTGCGGAAATGGAATCTAAGTCATGGCTAGAATCGGCTCTAGCTGCTTTAGATGATCTAACGATATCTTTTTCTTGGTGCCACTCATGTGAGTGGGAAGCAGTGTTATCAATAATTTTGTAAGCATCAGTTTCGGTTTTCTTCATAATAGAACCACCAACTGCTATATCTATGTCTTTCCTTGTAGTGATGTCGCATCCTTGGTAGAATATTTGTACTATTTGACAGGTGTCTAAACCATGTTGCGGACATCCTCTTAACAACTTTCCATATCTTGTCCACGCCTCATATAGAGTTTCATTTGGTTTCTGTGTAAACGTAACAATTTCTGCTTGAAGTCTTACGGCTTTAGATGCAGGAAAGAATTGTTTAAGAAATTTGTCAACTAAAACGTCCCATGTATCGATCGCCCCTTCAGGTAACGATTCCAACCAATCTTTGGCTTCTCCCTTTAAAGTCCAGGGAAATAACATGAGATATATCTGTTCATCCTCCACTTCTCGGATTTTAAATAGTGTGCAGATCCTATTAAAGGTACGTAGATGTTCATTTGGATCTTCCTTCGGCGCACCACTAAATTGGCATTGATTAGTCACCATGTGTAGAATTTGTCCTTTGATTTCATAATCTGGCGCATTAATGTCAGGATGAGTAATTGCGTGACCTTGGCCAGTGCGTTTAGCTCTCATTCGGTCTTCCATACTTAAAGGTTCCAGATTCTCCATAATTGAATTTGTTGAATCGGTATCACTAGATGATTCTGATTTAATGGTCCGTTCCTCAACAATCTCTGTTTGAATGATTGGTGGTTCCGGAGGAAAGTTTAACGGTTCAGGATCTACGAACCGTTCCTGAATATTTTCCGGATTCTCAATTGTGAGGTCGGGTTCAAAAAATGGATTATCGGAAATTTGAACTGAAGTACTTGGTCGACTGGATGACGATTCTAAAGAAAAATCAACGGCGGTTATATTTGCTAAATGTCTTGATCTAGTTACAGGTGGTGAACGTACAAAAGGTGATGAACGTCTTGCTCGGTGCATTCACTGAATATCCTATTAGTTTTAAAAAGGAAAGAAAAATTATAATAAGTTATCCAATTAATAGACTTTTCTGATTTTGCCCACATTTCGAATAGCCAAAAGATGCAGCAGAGGGGCAGGATTCGTTTGGTCTCAATATAATTGAGGACTGTTTGGCTCCAATAACCCGGTCCACGTACAAATCCAACTATTACTACGAACCAGAAAATTTTGATGTCTATTAATTTAACCACTTAAAATAAATTTTCGTAATTTTAAGAAAATTTAGATAAGAAGTAGAAAAAATTCTAAGTCCTAAAAACTAGAATAGCGAGAAATAAGAAAGAAAAAGAGTTCGTCGAAAAAGGTCGAAAAAGAAAAAAAATGGTTGAAAAATAAAAGGTGACGGAAAAATAAAAGAAACTTATAAAAACTTAAAAATACTTGACTAACCTAACCTTATTACTACAACTAACTTAAAATTATAATCGCAAATTGAAATTACTAATTGGAATGATAATTGATACATAGTAAAAGGTCGTCTAAAAATATTAAAGCTTACAGGAAAAACTAAATCCCAAATGGAAATAACTTAAAAAGAAACTAAAACTTAAAAAGGCGTCGCAAAATTCTAAAGTACCTAAATCTTAGTCTAAGGAATAAGCACTTAAGGGATTTTACGGCAAAGCCTAAAAATCTAGGAGTAAAAATCACTATAGCAAAAACTAAGTTTAAAATTAAATATGAGCTAAAAATACAAAAGTTACGCTAAAACGATTAAAAAGGGACAAAATATAAAAATATACAAAAAGTTGTAAAAAGTACAATTTTTATAAAAATATTATTTTTATATTATTTATTTAATAAAACTACTAATTTTACAATTTAATAAAACTAATTTAACTAAAGTATATAAATTAAATAAAACTTAAATAAAGTTAATTATAATAATAATAATAATTAGGGTTAATAATAATAATAATTAATAATAATCCGTAATTAATGCTGAATTAGGGCTTCCTGTTCGCGTGTCAGAAAGTCTCCGCGAGTCGCGGTATTTAATGCTTCAAACCCCGCGAGTCGCGGGGTTCAGAATTTCAGATCTGGAGCAGTTTGAAATTTTTACGCGTTTTTTTTTTATTTTTTTTTATTTTCTGTTTTCTGTTTTTTCTATAAATAAAAGATATTTAATAAAATTTATATTATTATAAACTAAAATAAAGATAAAGAAACTTATAAAACTTAAATATTTAACAAAATCTTAAAAATACTTATATTTTTGTTTTTCTTTTTATATTTTTGAATAATTAAAACGTATTTTTATAAAAGCGACTTTTAATAGAAGTAAACTAAAATATATTTTTTTTTTATATTAGCGTTGCGCTTCCGGCTTTTAAGATAAATCCCCGGCAGCGGCGCCAAAAATTACTTGATGTTATGCGAGGTGTATACGAAATAGTTTATATTTTACTAGGAAAAACTATTAAATACGATACAATTTTACACAAGATATTTATTTATTTATAGAATGGATATACTTAAACCTTGCTACAACACTTATAGGCAGTGTACCTAATCGTACAGTAGTGTAGTTTTTAGTAAGTCCGGTTCGTTCCACAGGGAAATCTTTAAACAAAGCGTAACGCTATATTAGTTTACTTTTATAAAAATACAAACATATATATAAGTAATATTATTATTATAAAGGGGGGGTTTTTACCGTTTAATGACCGGTTTGTCGATTTTAAAACTTTAGTCGCAGTTAAAACCTAATGTAAAATATTAAATAAATAAAAGACTTAATTTAAAGCGTAAAATAAATAACGATAATGAAATTGCAATAAAAGTGCGATAAAATAAAATTGCGATAATTAAAAAGTACGATAATTAAAAGTGCGATTAAATACAATAACAATAAAAATGCGATAATTAGAAGTGCAATTAAATATAAAATAAAGAAAATTAAATATGAAATAAAAGAATTATGCTTATTTAAACTTCCGTAATTATGATGTTTGACGTGTTGATTTTAGTTTTATGCCCATGGGTTAATTGTCCTTTGTCCTGGATTATTTAATATGTCCGTCTGGTTTTTGTCCATAACAGTCCATCAGTCATAAATATAAAGTGCGAGTGTCCTCGTCAAATTATTATTATACCCGAAGTTAAATATTCCAACTAATTGGGGATTCGAATTGTAACAAGGTTTTAATACTTTGTTTAATGAATACACCAGGTTATCGACTGCGTGTAAACCAAGGTTTTACTACTTTGTTAACAATTACACCAATTACCCTTAAATGTAATTTCACCCCTGTTTTAATTATTCTAGTGGCTATTAATCCATTCTCGTGTCCGGTTAAATGAACGATTATTCGTACATATAAATACCCCGCCCATCGTGTCCGATCGAGTGTATATGGTAATTTATAGGGACGCCCAATTGTAAATCTTTATATTAACATTAACAAACTATCATTTAGTTAAACAAATATAAAGCCCATTAATAGCCCATAGTCTAATTTCCACAAGTGTCGTTCTTTTGTCCAAACCCCAATTATGGTACAAAGCCCAATTACCCAATTTTAGTAATTAGCCCAACATCATGATTACTTCGTTTTAAATAAGCATAATAATAACTTAGCTACGAGACATTAATATAAAAAGGTTGAACATAACTTACAATGATTAAAAATAGCGTAGCGTTACACGGACAGAATTTCGACTTACACCCTTACAACATTCGCTAACATACCCTTATTATTAGAATTAAAATTAAAATATAAATTATATATATATATTTTACGTATATATGAGAGAAGAGAGAAAAAGATTATATTTTGCGATCAGAATTCGGTTGGCTTTATAGGGATTTTCGAAATTTGGGGCTCCGCGACTCGCGGCATATTTTGCCTTAAAACTCCGCGAGTCGCGGAGTTTGAGATTCCAGCTCACACTTTGGAGTCTTTCTCTGCCGACGGTTTATTTATAAATATAATATATATATAATTAATATAATTAATTATATATTATATTATATTTATATACATAGTTAACTTGTAATTTTTAGTCCGTTGCGTCGAGCGTTGAGAGTTGACTCTGGTCCCGGTTCCGGATTTTCGAACGTCCTTGCGTACAATTTTATATTTTGTACTTTGCGTTTTGAATCTTGTACTCTTGTAATTTCGAGACTTTTCTTATCAATAATTGGAACCTCTTTGATTGTCTTTTGTTCTTTTGAGCTTTTTGGTCTTTTGCGTCTTCAATTCGTCGAATCTGTCTTTTGTCTTCACCTTTTATTATTTAAACGAATATCACTTGTAAATAGAACAATTGCAACTAAAAGCTTGTCTTTCTTGAGGAATAATGCTATGAAATATATGTTCGTTTTTAGCATTATCAATCACCTTCTTCTTGTCTCCAATGATTAAGTCGGCTACGAACCCATCCCCAATTCATCCAGAACAGATGATGGCTTATTGGTTGATCCATTTTGGTCACACTGCTTTCGGAGCTAGAGTGAAACTCCATATCGGAATCCGAGGGACTTGAACTAGTGGCGAATTCCATTTCCTACGATTGAACAAAGGGTTTTTCAATACGAAATGATTTCTGGCTATCGAATGGTATTCTAATTACATAGAATATCCATATATATATATATATATATATATATATATATATAGAACAAAAGATTTCGTAGATTACGGAGGGATTTACGGAATATGCCAAGCAAAGTTACAGTAACAGATATGCTAAGATATGAATTAGCAAATACGCTAAGATACGAATTTTGTCTATACACTATTCATGCAATCAATGCAGTAAGATGTGTCTAGACTAAGAATGATAAGCAGGTAATTTTCGACAGAAAATGATAAGCAAAACTTTTGACATGCAGCTAAGGTCGAAATCCAGACTCACTAATGCATCCTAACGACTATCAATTAGACACACTAATGCAGACCTGGTTCGCTAAGACCACCGCTCTGATACCACATGGTACGACCCGTCCTAATCCATAAGGACGGATACAATAACATATGATTACATTGCGAGGTATTTGACCTCTAAATGATACATTTTACAAACATTGTATTCATTTTTAAAAGACAAACTTTCATTACATCGAAAGTTAACAGGCATGCATACCATTTCATATTATATCAACTATCAATGACTTAATAATAATCTTGTTGAACTCAACGACTCGAATGCAACGTCTTTTGAAATATGCCATGAATGACTCCAAGTAATATCTTTAAAATAAGCAAATGCACAGCGGAATATTTTCTTAATACCTGAGAATAAACATGCTTTAAAGTGTCAACCAAAAGGTTGGTGAGTTCATTAGTTTATCATAATAAATCATTTCCAATAGTATAATAGACCACAAGATACTCATATTTTGAAAACAATCTGTGCAGGTCTGCTCACTGCTGTAAAAATCATTCATATGAAGAACACCGGATAATGCAAAACAATCTCACCAACGGTAGCTAATGTATCGTGCAATGCAAAAATTTCTCATCGAGGGAAATACAATACAATCTCACCAACGGTAGCTAATGCATCGTGCAATGCAAAAATTTCTCATCGAAAGAAATACAATACAATCTCACCAACGGTAGCTAATGCATCGTGCAATGCAAAAATTTCTCACCGAGGGAAATACAATACAATCTCACCAACGGTAGCTAATGCATCGTGCAATGCAAACATTTCTCACCGAAGGAAATAAAATACAATCTCACCAACGGTAGCTAATGCATCGTGCAATGCAAAAATTTCTCACCGAGAGAAATACAATACAATCTCACCAACGGTAGCTAATGCATTTTGCAATGCAAAAATTTCTCATCGAGGGTAGCTAATGCAAAACAATCTCACCAACGGTAGCTAATGCCTCGTGCAATGCAAAAATTTCTAACAGAGGGTAGCTAATGCAATCTTTATAGAAATCGAACCTCTGAATCCAAATAATTCTATCATAGAATGTAGTTTTTAGCACTCGTGTCTATTTCGTCAAACATTTATAAAAGCAGTTCATGTATTCTCAGTTCAAAAATATATCTCAAAAAGCATTTAATAAAACAGTTATAAAAACAGCGCATGTATTCTCAGTCCCAAAAATGTAAAGAGTAAAAGGGAATCAAATGAACTCACAATACTGTATTTCGTAGTAATTATGCATATGATGGCATTGAACAAGTTCAAGGTTGGTCTCGGATTCACGAACCTATATTATATATATATATATATATATATATATATATATATATATATATATATATGTTGGTCAATATCTGTCTAACAATTTAGGTCAGGTCATAGTATATCACAATCTTAATGCTCGAGATCGATATGCAAAAGTCAGCAAAAGTCAATTTGACCCAAAATGATTTATAAAATCTATACATATTTATTATATAACCTAAATATAGTCGTTTTATATTTTTAAATATATTTATCGGATTTTATTAGGGTAAATGATACAAGTCATTTAAATAAAAATTTATTAAAATTTATATATGATAAAAATATACTTTTATGTATCTCAATTAATAAAATCATAAAGTTCACTTAATATTATAAAAATATAGTGATATGTATTATTATTGTAATTATATTACGTGTGGTAAAAAATATCTTTGTATCACACATTTATTTGATAAAATAATATTGATAATGATAATAATAATAAGTAAAAATTGTATTATTTTGTAATAATAATAATAATTATTATTATTCTACTATTAATAATAACAATATTTATTTTTACTAATGATGATATTAATTCTTATAATTCTAATAATGATAATTTTAATAATAACGATATTTTTTAATATTAACTTGTAATAATAATATTTTATATAAAATAATGATTCTAATCAAAATGATAATTTTTAATAATAATAGTACTAAAATGATAATAATAATGATATTTTATAATAACAATGATATTTCTATTAAAAATGATAATTTTAATAAAAATGATAGTTTTAATATTAATGATGCTTTTAATAATAATAATAATAATAATAATAATAATAATAATAATAATAATAATAATAATAATAATAATAATAATAATAATAATAATAATAATAATAATGACAATAATAATGACAATAATAACAACTTAGTTATAATTACAATAGTATTAATAATAACAATAAAGATTTTAATGATAATATTTATATTGATAACATTAATGATAATAATAATAACGACGATAGTAATAATAATAATCATTTTAATAATAATACTAAAATTTCAGTTGGCCATAACTTTTAATCCGTTCATCGAAACGATACGCTTTCTAAATGAAAAGTTCTTAATTTTTCGCCAGCTTTCCAACGACAGCAACAACAGCAACAGCAATACCCAATCCCACAAAAGTGGGGTATGGGAGAGGTGGGTATAGACAATCATTCCTCGTACCCTAGATTAGAAGGAAGTCACTACTCCAGCCGCGGGTATAGAACCCGCGCCTAGATAAGGTCGTCCCTCCCTCTACTCTAGAGCAAAAGAGATTGCTTCCAAACGGACCTCCGGCCAGAAGTGCTCATATACCTTATATTAGTAGCATATGTACTAAATTCATGATCTATCATAAACTATTTAACGACGAATTTATAGATACAAACATGCATAATCATATATACTCAAGCACTAGTCAGGGATACGCTATTAATATATAAAAGTTAAGTTATGAGTGCTCACGTATCACTATTGAGATTCAATATTGCAGGAAAGTACGTAGACACGACGGAGATGATAAACACTAGGTTGACCTCACGAGCTATACCCCCGAACACTACCCATAACCTCCATAGCTATAACCCATAATTTCCTTAGCTCTATCCCTCTCGAAAAACCCATTTTAAAACATGCGAACAGAACCTCGTCGTAGTATTTTATGTATATTACTGATAATTCTCATATTAATAATAATAATAATAATAATAATAATAATAATAATAATAATAATAATAATAATAATAATAATAATAATAATAATAATAATAATAAGATTAACAATAATAATAATAATAATAATAATAATAATAATAATAATAATAATAATAATAATAATAATAATAATAATTTAATTAATATAAGTAATACTCCGTAATATGAAATGAAGATGAAATGAATCAGAATGAAACGAATTCGGTTTATAAAGGGATGTTAGCCACCAACCCCTCTCATGCGATCGCATGAGTTTGTGAGGGTAGCCTCATGCGATCGCATGAGGCTCATATCCAGCTCATGATCGATAAACTATGCTGCCAACACTCTATTAATTATTATATATATATATATATATATATATATATATATATATATATATATAATATTTAATTTATATAATTAATTATATATTATATTATATTTACGTGCATAGTTAACTTATAATTTTAGTTCCGATGACTCGTACGTTGTCACTCGACTTACGTTCCGGTTCCGGTTTCTCGAACGCATTTTCGTACGCTTAGAAAACTAGTACCTTATGTTTCGTGTAATGTACCTTTATAAATAACAAGACTCAAATCAATGAAAACTATCCCATTCAAAATGTAACTTATTCATTTGAGTGTTTTGGTCATTTGCTTCTTTTAATAAACGCCTCGTTATTTATCAAAGCATATTTAATAATATTAGTTTTAAATCAAAACGTTTTATGACTAAGTTAATATATATATATATATATATATATATATATATATATATATATATATATATATATATATATATATATATAAACGCCTCGTTATTTATCAAAGCATATTTAATAATATTAGTTTTAAATCAAAACGTTTTATGACTATGTTAAAATATATATATATATATATATATATATATATATATATATATATATATATATATATATATATATATATATATATATATATATATATATATATATATATATATATATATATATATAGGGGCACGATCCATGGATAAGCTTAAAAGGAGTACAAACGGGATAAGCAAAATAAAATATTTTTTTTTTGAATTTTTTTTTACATTCATAAATCTGCATTAAAATGCACCTCTAATCAATTTTTTTCATAAAAAAAAAAGTTCAAAATATTTCAAAAATCGATGATGAATGGTAAAATTAACCATTCATCGGGTTAATTTATCATTCATCTTATTTACGATGAATGATAAAATTAATCAATGCTAAAAAAACCAGATGAATGGTTACTGTTTTTTTATCATTCATCATAAACAGATGAATGGTTAAATTAACCATTCATCTGCTTTTTTTAGCATTGATTAATTTTATCATTCATCGCGAACAAAAAGAATGATAAATTAACCAGATGAATGGTTAATTTTACCATTCATCATCAATTTTTACCATTCAACATCGATGTTTACCATTCATCATCGATTTTCGAACGATTTTGTTAAAAAACTTTTTAAAATTTTTTCGTTTTCTTCTATTTGCATATTAAAGGATCGTTTTTTTTTTAAAAAAAATTAAAATTTTACTTATCCAGTTTGTACCCCATTTAGTGCTTATCCATGGATTGGTCCTATATATATATATATATATATATATATATATATATATATATATATATATATAATCAAGAGGGAAGCAATTTTTTGGGGGGAAGTGGGGGGAAGTATTTTTTTTTCGTTTTTTGAAAAAACTTTGTTCACGAACATTATAGATTAGATGAAAATATAAACATTTAAAAAAAACACTTTGCGATGAATGTCATTATTTTGGCGGGAAAACGCTCATAGAAAAAAATAAAAACATTCAATGCATTGAATGTTTTCTTACTGTGTTTTTTTTTAAGGGGTTAGAAATTAGGGTTTAGAAACTAAGGGGTTATAAATTAGGGTTTAGAAATTAGGGTTTTGAGTTTAGAAATTAGGGTTTAGAAATTACGGTTTAGATTGAATATTTTAACACGAACGGTTTAGAGTTTAGGGTTTAGGGTTTTGGGTTGAGGGTTTACGGAGTAACGTAAACCCGAAACCCAAAACCCTAAACCCTAAACCCTAAACTCTAAATCAGGCTAAATTCGAAAAAAACACTTCACACAAGATGAAAACAAAACGATGCAAATAAACTCAGCAGCAAAACATTCAATGCATTGAATGTTTTTATTTTTTTCTTCGAGCGTTTTCCCGCCAAAATAATGACATTCATCACAAAGTGTCTTTTTTAAATGTTCATATTTTCATCTAATCTATAATGTTCGTGAACAAAGTTTTTTTAAAAAACAAAAAAAAAAAAAATTGCTTCCCCCTTCTCCCAAAAAAGTTCCCTCTATATATATATATATATATATATATATATATATATATATATATATATATATATATATATATATATATATATTCATTTAGAATTATAAATTTATACATAATATATATGTTTGAAATATTTATCTAATAATATGATATTTAGCCTTTTAAACTAATTATATTTCAAAGATTATTACATATGATCATTTAAATAATAGAATTTACTATGTGATATATATATATATATATATATATATATATATATATATATATATATATATATATATATATATATATATATATATATATATATATATCATTTAGAATTATAAATTTATACATAATATATATGTTTGAAATATTTATCTAATAATATGATATTTAGCTTTTTAAACTAATTATATTTCAAAGATTATTACATATGATCGTTTAAATAATAGAATTTACTATGTCGTATCACGTTTACGTTTTTGAAATACTATATATATAAATTTATAATATAAAGCTTTTATTAAATTCTTTTAATTCTATATAATCAATTTATTTAAATAATAGATTACAATAACTCAGTTTTTGAAATCGTTTTCATACGTTTGAAAATAGATCAGTCGATTATGAAAACCGGTTCTCCAATAACTTTACTTTCATCTTTAAATAATATTAAAGTTAAATAGTTGACGCATATAAATAGGACATCGAACAGAAAAACCACTACCCCTTGTCTAGCTCCCGTTACTTGACACTTTTGTTCTTACATGTAAATCACTTTACCAATTATTCCGAATACCGTTAAAAAGGAAAAGTTTCCTAAATCAAAGTGGTCCTCTCAACAGAGACTCGTAATCATACAATGTATATGATAAATCAATCATTTGATATTATCTTCTAATTCCATCGATAATCATATTGAAACAAATACGTTCATGTAAAGTATTATACATTTAATCATTTGTTAATATTCTCAAGTTATAATATATATATATATATATATATATATATATATTATATATATGTATATATATATATATAATGGTTCGTGAATCGTCGGAGTTTGGTTGAGGTAAAATGAATGTATGAACATAGTTTAAAATTTTTGAGATTCAACATTACAGACCTTGCTTATCGTGTCGGAAACATATAAAGATCAAGTTTAAATTTGGTCAGAAATTTCCGGGTTGTCACACTCAGGTGTATGCTCATTCACCACAATTATAATTTGTCATTTTTATCATTTCGTTAACCTTGAGCTTGATGCTTTTCAGTATCTAGATGTAAATTGTTATAACCTATTACTTATTTAAAACCTGAATTCATAATAGATTAGCTTATATATAAATCATATGGATCATTACTTGTAAAGGCTTCTTAATGATACTATATAAATCAGTATCAACTATTGACAATACAACCAACGAAGCATTGCTTCAATGGTACTGCGGTTACACTTGTGTACTCGCAGGGCTAGAGGTCTCGGGTTCGAGCCTCGTCACCCGCTCTAGGAATTGAAATATATTCTTTGAAGGTGGCCCAAAGGGAAGGTTTTACCGACCCGCTCCGGGACTAAGATCCGGCCCGCCTGCCCTTCGGGATGGTTAAATGGTCGGATCCTCAGAGTATGGTTCGGGTTTCCTGCCCGAAAGCGCGTGTGTGTGCAAATGATGACTAGGCTTCGGTCCGGATTGATGCAAGCTTGCCTTTCAAAAAAAAAAAAAAAAAAAAAAAAAAAAAAAAAAAAAAAAAAAAAAAAACTTTGACATTACCATAATAGTGCGATCCAAAAACTATTGCTTTATATAAGACCAAGGTTACAAAATGGTGGAAGAACTTATATATGAATCGTATGTATGTGTCATCTAAAATACACTTGACTAATCTGGAACAAAGCAACACAACATTGAAACTCTAATATTTCAATTGATTGAAATAACAGTTCAACTTACAATAAATGAAGTAGAGCTTTATTCTTTATTTTCCATTCTATTTGTTATTCCTAACTTTAGAGTATAGGTACGTTAATACTAAAAGTTTTCTAAACATAAACATCTGAACATTACAACTATAAACTCCAAAAACACATCCAAAACCCATTTTTACGATCCTCTTGGCCACAACTGTATATAGCATAAGCAGTAAAGCACTTAACTTCGCATCAGACACTATGTAGGCTAAAAGTTAGAAAAAATTTACCTTTATAGGTGGAGCTGAGATACAAGACAACAATGATCCACTCAAAGCAAGATAGGATTTTTTTAGGAAACTTATGCCTACATAAAACAAAATGATCATCAATAACTTTATAAGTCTACGGGTGATATACCTATCGATCTCCATTGAGATAGTTGAGTTGGATTTGATATTAAAATGCAAGGAAATCACCAGGTTAAAATGAACGGTAGCCTTGCTTTAACTTTCTGTTGCACTTATCAATGCATTTACCAAAAAAAAGAAGCTACATCCAATCCTTAATATATAAAAAAGCATCATTTAACGTGTACCTTTTCAGTAATATTTTTGTATTTAGTTGCATAAAAATAAATTTTTTTAACACAATAAATACTCACATATCAAGTCGACATATAATACATCAACATGTTATATACATATCTTTATCTCAACTGAAACTTGAATCCATGATCACCTAATTGATGGGCTGCAGTACTGCTATTTAGCCCAACGGTGTGTAAGCCTGATCTTGATAAGAAAACAAAATTGTCAAAAAAAATGAGCATAAGAAGATAAGCTAAAATAAGAAAAATGACATACCCTGTTATGTTGTGCCTTCAAAATGAAAGGTTTAGGTAGCAACTAAAATCGTCATAGAACTTTTAATCAATGGTTTTGTTCTTTTACCTTAAACTTCAACTAATTTTTTAATTGCATTTTCATACATTTGAAATTCATTTTGCTCCTTACAAAATCTATTGATAATATTACTTGTCAAACTACAAATCTTATAAGGAAATAAAACGTCACCTTGATTTGCAATGACCGGTTGATTAGCTGAAAGACGAAAAAAAAAAAAAAAAAAATCATCCTGCCATCAAACACGAAATCAAATTATTAATAGTCCCACAACAGTATACTATGCAATATATTATTCTCATAAACATATAACTACGGTTTGAAGTAAATCATGAAACCGCGCATTAAGAACCCCGATGTGTGAAAAGGGTATAATGAAATAATGAAGATGAGTATTATCACTCAAATTGTATCTTCTACTAATAGATATGTATGTTTATGCATGATTTTATATATGTACCTCATGACTTTTATCTTTGTCAAGATCATATGCCATTAAATTCCTTTTCAAGATCCTATCCCATTGAATCAAGCATCATTCCTTCATCATATTCCGGAATCCTCTAGCACCAACAAAACACAATAAAACCTAATTCAGTAAACAAAAACCATTAATTCCCAAACACTTGAATAAAAAACAAAATTTTCCAATTATCTTTGTCTAAACATCATTGGTGATGGCGCTAGCACGTCCTTTTGGAACGAACCTTGGTTGTGTGGTGAAGTCTGAAGGCAAGATTCAGCAGGCTTGCTCGTTTGGAAACTGACTTGAATGTTACTGTTAAGGACGGAATCATGTGGGATGGCAACAAAATCTGTTGTGCTTGGAGCTAGACCAAAACACCCCATCCTTCTTTATATCCTGAAGAGAAT
Source organism: Rutidosis leptorrhynchoides (assembly GCF_046630445.1). Taxonomy (NCBI): domain Eukaryota; kingdom Viridiplantae; phylum Streptophyta; class Magnoliopsida; order Asterales; family Asteraceae; genus Rutidosis; species Rutidosis leptorrhynchoides. The sequence goes on from NC_092334.1 coordinate 128,869,779, forward strand.
GTCCACACATGTGATGGTAACATGCTTACAATTCCACTACAAACAGACTTAAGAAAACAAATGAATTGGCCAACTTATACAAAAGCTAAAACATATATAATCACAACTGTGTAAGCAATAACGGTTAATAGCATATGTGGGTCATTCGACTAATATATGTGGTATTCAACACTTAACGAAAGTGGCAAACGAAAGTGGCAAACGGAATTACGGAGTATAATACAATTTGTTCTTCTAACAATAGCCTAATCTTTTAAATTAAATTTACGCATCAAATTTAGACTTCAGACGACTTTCAAACGACTTTCATACACTGCTACAATTTGTGTCAAACCTTTTATTCATCTAACTTAAATTGTGAAGAAGAAAGAATATGATAATGGATTAAATATAATACCTAAAATCATCTGTTCGATAATATTCCGATCTATGCGACGATATCAAGAACTAACGATTGGAATTAATACCATCTTTCGTTCTTCAATTTATGTTATAATTCTTCATTGACCTGCAAACCCCCAATCTCAGATAGGTTAATTAAATTGTTTTTTGAATTATAAAGATCGAATTGTTCTACGAAATAGCGTGATTGACAATGAAGAACCCTAATTTGATGGTGTTCCAATCATGAATTGGAACACGACTTATCTTTCAAACAATTTGGAAAATAAACTGTCGAACCTTGATTGAATTGCAATACCCTATTGAAATCGAGGTTTCAATCTTTGAGAGGAATCTACACTGGATCGAATTGTTGGTGTTGAATACGTTAATTGTTTGTGAACTGACCGATCTAAATTTTTTATTTTGTATACTGTATTATTGATTGTTGAAAGGGGATGGGGTATTCTGTAACTCAACAAATGAATTTGAGGAGTGAGACAAATATGATCACTTGATTTAGTGGTTGATTTTGAAAATTAGTTTTTTTTTTTTTTTTTTTTTTTTTTTTTTTTTTTTTTTTTTTTGTTATAATTCAGTATGCTTATAACTACCTTTAGTGGTTTGATTCTTGATGTTATAATTCAGTAGGCTTATAACTACCTTTAGTGGTTTGATTCTTGATTAAGAATGCTAATAATGAAGTATAAGAGTAAAGATGATAATGGAGAGAAAGAAAGAAATACTTTGTAAGTGTGAGAAAATGGTGCAAGTTTAATGCTTGCATTCATGGCTATTTATAGCAAAAATATCACAAGTTTAGGTAATACAATAATATTAATTTTGTGTATCAATAATTGACTATCCATTTATATATATATTTATATATTATAACACTCCCCCTTGGATAGCAATTTTGTTTGTTGAAGATCAACTGTAAGTTACTGCCTCGTTAAAAACCTTGCTAAAGAAAACCCAGTGGGAAAAAAACTTTAGCTAAGGGAAAAAGAGTGCAGCATGGAGTTGACTCCCCCTCAAGTAGACATCGCTTCAGTTGTTACATCTTTTGAACATGTCTCATACCAATGTTATGAACGTGTGTTCTGAAAATAGCAGTTGAAAGTGCTTTCGTGAAAAGATCAGCAGAGTTTTTGCTGGATTGAACATATCTCATTTCAATCTCGTTGTCCTTAATGAGATTTGAGTGTATGAGAAGAATCTAGGAGGTATGTGTTTGGTTCGGTCACTTTTGATATACCCTTCTTTCATCTGTGCTATGCAAGCTGCATTATCTTCATAGATAATTGTTGGACTTTTATCGCGTTCTAGTCCACAAGAATCAGTAATGATTTGTGTCATTGATCTCAACCAAAAACATTCCCGAGTAGCTTCATGTAATGCAATCACTTCGGCATGATTTGATGATGTAGCAACAAGTGTTTGTTTTTGAGAACGCCATGATATTGCAGTACCTCCATTTAGGAATATATATCCAGTTTGAGATTTAGCTTTATGTGGATCAGATAAATAACCTGCATCAGCATAACCAACCAAATCTTGTTTTGATTCGTTAGAATAAAATAATCCTAAATCAGTAGTTCCTCGAAGGTATCGAAATATGTGTTTGATCCCATTCCAGTGTCTTTTGGTAGGAGCAGAGCTGAACCTTGCCAACAAATTAACTGCAAAAGAAATGTCAGGTCTTGTACAATTTGTAAGATACATAAGAGCTCCAATTGCACTAAGATATGGTACTTCTGGTCCAAGAATATCTTCATGATCTTCACATGGACGAAATGGATCAGTTTCAACATTGAGTGATCTAACAACCATAGGAGTACTTAATGGTTTTGCCTTGTCCATATTGAAACGTTTCAGAATCTTTTCAGTATATGTTGTTTGATGTACAAGTAAACCATTAGGCATATGCTCAATTTGTAAACCAAGGCAATACTTGATTTTCCGAGATCTTTCATTTCAAATTCTTTCTTTAGAAGTTGAATGGCTTATGGATCTCTTTATTTGTACCTATGATGTTAAGATCATCAACATAAACAGCTATGATCACATATCCGGATGTTGTTTTCTTAATGAAAACACAAGGACAAGTAAGGTTATTTGTATACCCTTTGCTTATCAAGTAATCACTTAATCTGTTATACCACATACGTCCCGATTGTTTTAACCCATATAATGATCTTTGTAATTTAATTGAATACATTTCTTTGGGTTTTGCATTTGATGCTTCTGGTACCTTAAATCCTTCAGGTATCTTCATATATATATATCACTATCATGTGATCCATATAGATAAGCAGTCACAACATCCATGAGATGCATTTCTAAATTTTTAGAAACTGCCAGGCTGATTAAGTATCTAAAAGTAATTGCATCCATAACAGGGGAATAAGTTTCTTCATAATCAATTCTCGGTCTTTGAGAAAAACCTTGAGCTACAAGTCTAGCTTTATACCTTGTAACTTCATTTTTCTCATTTCTTTTTCGGACAAAAATCCATCTGTATCCTATAGGTTTCACATCTTTAGGAGTGAGAATGATGGATCCGAAAACTTTTCTTTTATTGAGTGATTCTAATTCAGCTCGTATTGCTTCTTTCCATTGAGCCCAATCATGTCTATTTTGACATTCAACCATAGATGTTGGTTCTGGATCATCATCATTATTCATGATGTCATATGCAACATTAAATGAAAATTTCTCATCAAGATTTTTCATTTCATTTCGGTTCCATAATATTTTTGAATGTGCATAATTGATTGCAATTTCTGTATTGACATCATCAATCTCCTCTGCAGTAGGAGTACTGATTTGTGGTTCTTCTTGAACACTTTCTTTTACCTTATTATCAGCTGATTTTCTTTTTCGAGGATTTTTATCTTTGGAACCAACTGGTCTCCCACGTTTCAGACGTGGCATAGATTCTTGAGTGACTACATTATCAGTTTTCCGATTTGGAATCTCAACTCGAGCTGGAGTATTAACTGCTGGTATATATGATTTAGTCACCCTTTTTGTATCTGTGAATGCATCAGGCAATTGATTTGCAAGTTCTTGTATATGCATTATCTTTTGAACTTCTATCTCGCATTCTTTTGTGCGAGGATCAAGATACTTTAATTGAGGTTCACACCATGAAACATCATTTTCTTTATTTTTTATTTCTCCCCCTAATCTAGGAAACAATGTTTCATTAAAATGACAATCAGCAAAACGTGCTGTAAAAACATCACCTGTCATAGGTTCAATATACCTTATGATTGAAGATGTTTCATATCCAACATATATTCCCAACCTCCTTTGAGGACCCATTTTTGTACGTTGTGGTGGCGCAATTGGAACATATACTGCACAACCAAATGTTCTAAGGTGGGAAATATTTGGCTCTTGACCAAAAGCAAGTTGTAGGGGGAATATTTATGACTTGCACTTGGTCTGATGCGAATCAATGCAGTAGCATGTAAAATTGCATGATCCCATATAGATACAGGGAGTTTTGTTCTCATTATCAATGGTCTAGCGATTAACTGTAAACGTTTAATTAGTGACTCCGCTAAACCATTTTGTGTATGCACATGAGCAACAGAATGTTCAACAACAATTCCTATAGACATGCAATAGTCATTAAATGCTTGAGATGTAAACTCACCAGCATTATCAAGTCTCACTTTTTTAATGATGTAATCAGGAAAATGTGCTCTCAATTTAATAATTTCGTCAAGAAATTTTGCAAATGCCACATTACGGCTTGATAACAGACAAACATGAGACCATCTACTAGATGCGTCTATTAGGACCATGAAATATCTAAATGGTCCACATTGTAGTGACCCGAACTTTTCCATGTTTATATATATATTAAATGAAATTGTTATTTTACATGATTAAGTGTTTTCAACATGTTAAGCAATCAAACTTGTTAAGACTTGATTAATTGAAATAGGTTTCATATAGACAATTGACCACCCAAGTTGACCGGTGATTCACGAACGTTAAAACTTGTAAAAACTATATGATGACATATATATGGTTATATATATAGTTAACATGATATTATGATAAGTAAACATATCATTAAGTATATTAACAATGAACTACATATGTAAAAACAAGACTACTAACTTAATGATTTTGAAACGAGACATATATGTAACGATTATCGTTGTAACGACATTTAATGTATATATATCATATTAAGAGATATTCGTACATCATAATATCATGATAATATAATAATTTAAAATCTCTTTTGATATTATAAACATTAGGTTAACAACATTTAACAAGATCGTTAACCTAAAGGTTTCAAAACAACACTTACATGTAACGACTAACGATGACTTAACGACTCAGTTAAAATGTATATACATGTAGTATTTTAATATGTATTCATAAACTTTTGAAAGACTTCAAGACACTTATCAAAATACTTCTACTTAACAAAAATGCTTATAATTACATCCTCGTTCAGTTTCATCAACAATTCTACTCGTATGCACCCGTATTTATACTCGTACAATACACAGCTTTTAGATGTATGTACTATTGGTATATACACTCCAATGATCAGCTCTTAGCAGCCCATGTGAGTCACCTAACACATGTGGGAACCATCATTTGGCAACTAGCATGAAATATCTCATAAAATTACAAAAATATGAGTAATCATTCATGACTTATTTACATGAAAACAAAATTACATATCCTTTATATCTAATCCATACACCAACGACCAAAAACACCTACAAACACTTTCATTCTTCAATTTTCTTCATCTAATTGATCTCTCTCAAGTTCTATCTTCAAGTTCTAAGTGTTTTTCATAAATTCTACAAGTTCTAGTTACATAAAATCAAGAATACTTTCAAGTTTGCTAGCTCACTTCCAATCTTGTAAGGTGATCATCCAACCTCAAGAAATCTTTGTTTCTTACAGTAGGTTATCATTCTAATACAATGTAATAATCATATTCAAACTTTGTTTCAATTTCTATAACTATAACAATCTTATTTCAAGTGATGATCTTACTTGAACTTGTTTTCGTGTCATGATTCTGCTTCAAGAACTTCGAGCCATCCAAGGATCCGTTGAAGCTAGATCCATTTTTCTCTTTTCCAGTAGGTTTATCCAAGGAACTTAAGGTAGTAATGATGTTCATAACATCATTCGATTCATACATATAAAGCTATCTTATTCAAAGGTTTAAACTTGTAATCACTAGAACATAGTTTAGTTAATTCTAAACTTGTTCGCAAACAAAAGTTAATCCTTCTAACTTGAATTTTAAAATCAACTAAACACATGTTCTATATCTATATGATATGCTAACTTAACGATTTAAAACCTGGAAACACGAAAAACACTGTAAAACCTAATTTACGCCGTCGTAGTAACACCGCGGGCTGTTTTGGGTTAGTTAATTAAAAACTATGATAAACTTTGATTTAAAAGTTGTTCTTCTGGGAAAATGATTTTTCTTATGAACATAAAACTATATCCAAAAATCATGATTAAACTCAAAGTGTAAGTATGTTTTCTAAAATGATTATCTAGACGTCGTTCTTTCGACTGAAATGACTACCTTTACAAAAACGACTTGTAACTTATTTTTCCGACTATAAACCTATACTTTTTCTGTTTATATTCATAAAATAGAGTTAAATATGAAACCATAGCAATTTGATTCACTCAAAACGGATTTAAAATGAAGAAGTTATGGGTAAAACAAGATTGGGTAATTTTTCTCATTTTAGCTACGTGAAAATTGGTAACAAATCTATTCCAACCATAACTTAATCAACTTGTATTGTATATTATGTAATCTTGAGATACCATAGACACGTATACAATGTTTCGACCTATCATGTCGACACATCTATATATATTTCGGAACAACCATAGACACTCTATATGTGAATGTTGGAGTTAGCTATACAGGGTTGAGGTTGATTCTAAAATATATATAGTTTGAGTTGTGATCAATACTGAGATACGTATACACTGGGTCGTGGATTGATTCAAGATAATATTTATCGATTTATTTCTGTACATCTAACTGTGGACAACTAGTTGTAGGTTACTAACGTGGACAGCTGACTTAATAAACTTAAAACATCAAAATATATTAAAAGTGTTGTAAATATATTTTGAACATACTTTGATATATATGTATATATTGTTATAGGTTCGTGAATCAACCAGTGGCCAAGTCTTACTTCCCGACGAAGTAAAAATCTGTGAAAGTGAGTTATAGTCCCACTTTTAAAATCTAATATTTTTGGGATGAGAATACATGCAGGTTTTATAAATGATTTACAAAATAGACACAAGTACGTGAAACTACATTCTATGGTTGAATTATCGAAATCGAATATGCCCCTTTTTATTAAGTCTGGTAATCTAAGAATTAGGGAACAGACACCCTAATTGACGCGAATCCTAAAGATAGATCTATTGGGCCCAACAAGCCCCATCCAAAGTACCGGATGCTTTAGTACTTTGAAATTTATATCATATCCGAAGGGTGTCCCGGAATGATGGGGATATTCTTATATATGCATCTTGTTAATGTCGGTTACCAGGTGTTCACCATATGAATGATTTTTATCTCTATGTATGAGATGTGTATTGAAATATGAAATCGTGTGGTCTATTGTTACGATTTGATATATATAGGTTAAACTATAACTCACCAACATTTTTGTTGACGTTTAAAGCATGTTTATTCTCAGGTGAATACTAAGAGCTTCCGCGGTTGCATACTAAAATAAGGACAAGATTTGGAGTCCATGTTTGTATGATATTGTGTAAAAACTGCATTCAAGAAACTGATTTCGATGTAACATATTTGTATTGTAAACCATTATGTAATGGTCGTGTGTAAACAGGATATTTTAGATTATCATTATTTGATAATCTACGTAAAGCTTTTTAAACCTTTATTTATGAAATAAAGGTTATGGTTTATTTTAAAAATGAATGCAGTCTTTGAAAAACGTCTCATATAGAGGTCAAAACCTCGCAACGAAATCAATTAATATGGAACGTTTTTAATCAATAAGAACGGGACATTTCAGTTGGTATCCGAGCGTTTGTCTTAGAGAACCAGAATTTTGCATTAGTGTGTCTTAACGAGTTTGTTAGGATGCATTATTGAGTCTGGACTTCGACTGTGTTTACTTGAAAAATGATTGCTTAACAAAGTTTGTTGGAAACTATATATTTTTAACATGTGAATATTATGTGATATATTAATCTCTTAACGCGTTTGATATTATGTGATAGATGTCTACCTCTAGAACAAGTCCCATTGACTCACCTAATAATAATGAAGAGTCAAATGTAAATTGGAATGATTCGTGGACTGATTCACAAGTTCCCGAAGAGGAACCGGAAGAAGAGTCGGAACCGGAAGAAGAATCAGAACCTGAAGAGGAGGAACCGGAGGAGGAAATAGAACCGGTGGGGGAAATAATAAAATGGTTAAGTAAAAGAAAATCCTCAAACAACCGACCAAGGTTAATTATGGTCAATGGTGTTTCCGCCAAGGAAGCAAAATATTGGGAGGATTACCAATTCTCCGATGAATCGGATTCCGATGAGAATTCCGATGATGTTATAGAAATTACCCCAACTGAATTTAAAAAGGCAAAAGAAAATAATAAGGGAAAGGGCATAAAAATAGAGAAATCTAATTCCAACCCCGATGAACTTTATATGTATCGTCAACCCCCGAAGCCCTTAAGTTGTAACAATGACCCGGGAACCTCTAAACCACCAGGTTTTTCTAAACCAATGTGGAAAACGACGGATCGTATTAGGGGAACATCATATATCCCTAGAAACTTGTCAAAATGAACCAAAACCGAAGAAGAAGAAACGAGCGAGTCGGATTAAGATAGTTGTATTCGTGTGGTGTAATATATGTAATATAGTGTGCTTATGCTTTATGATATATGTAAAAATTGCTTGTATTAATAAGTATTTTTTTTTATGAATTTAACTCTTGTCTATTTTACAGTATAAAAACACAAAATGGATAGACAACCCAATATTTTAAGAGACCTACCCGGAGACATGATTGATGAAATCTTGTCTAGAGTCGGTCAGAATTCTTCGGCACAACTATTTACGGCGAAATCAGTTTGTAAGACATTCGAAGAACGTTCCAAGAATGTCTTGGTTTACATTGGGAAACCCATAAGTTACGATGTGTTTACTTTGACGCATATATTGCGGGGAACCCAAATGCTATTTTACGCAACGGGTTAAGAAAGTATTTTGACTCAATGTATCCGAATATAGGACTTCATGATTTAGAAAAAGCGGCTAACATACAACATAAAGAAGCATGCTATGCTTACGGGTTAGTAATGTTCGCTTCTCACCAAAGTGAGAAAAAGAACATCGGGCTACAACTATTAAACAAAACGTTCCCACAAGTGACGGAGTCGGTAATTGGGGTAAGAAATGAGGTTTTTAGGTTATTACGAGACTGTTGGTCATTACGTAACCCTCGTCCCTTTGACGACGTTACAACACGCTGTCTTATCAACGGCCATAAAGGTTATGTTCCACAAGACCAAGGATGGGAAGTAGTCCTAGTAAAACCAGAATGCATGACTTGTTTCTGGACGTATGAATTACATGTCTTTATTGCCTTTGCTGAACGACTTGTATACTAGCTAGAATTATCTTCACAACTATCTTGTATCAAAGTTATTGTGTGCTATATTTCATGCTTTATGTAAAATAAGCGGTATTGTAAGTTTGTAAAATATTGTATAAAAGTTTGAATGCGAAATATTATTATAATCAGTTTTTCATATAGAATTGTAGTAGTTGAATTGTATATTAGCTACTAAGTATGAACTTAACGGGTAGGTACTACCCGAATTTAAACTTATAAAACGCTAATATGAAGAAAAAGCTTTTATAAATGAGTTCATATTATGCTATGAAATACTATTAACTACTCTTAATATTCTGTATGATTAACTTGTTCCATTTGACTATTTTGAAGGAAATGGCACCGACTACTCGACACACCGTGAATATGAATAAAGAGGAATTCCGTACTTTTCTAGCTTCAAACATAGCCGCAGTACAGGCTGCGCTACATACCAACAATAACCTTGGATCTAGCAGTACAGGAAATCGTGTAGGATGCACCTACGAAGAATTCACTACCTGCAAACCTTTGGAATTTGATGGAACCGAAGGACCGATCGGATTGAAATGGTGGACCGAGAAGGTCGAATCGGTGTTTTCCATAAGTAAGTGTACTGAAGAGGACAAAGTGAAGTACGCTACGCATACCTTCATAGGTTCTGCGTTAACATGGTGGAATACCTATCTAGAGCAAGTGGGACAAGATGATGCTTACGCACTACCATGGTCAGCATTCAAGTACTTGATGAACGAGAAGTACCGTCCCAGAACCGAGGTCAATAAGCTCAAGACAGAACTTAGAGGGTTACGAACCCAAGGATTTGATATTACCACGTACGAAAGACGATTCACAGAATTATGCCTATTGTGTCCGGGAGCGTTCGAAGATGAGGAAGAGAAGATCGACGCGTTTGTGAAAGGATTACCGGAAAGAATCCAAGAAGATATAAGTTCACACGAGCCCGCCTCCATACAACAGGCATGTAGAATGGCTCACAAACTAGTGAACCAGATTGAAGAAAAATTAAAGAACGGACTGCTGAAGAGGCCAATGTGAAGCAAGTTAAAAGAAAGTGGGAGGAAAACGGTGATAAGAATCACCAATACAACAACAACAGCAATTACAACAATAATCGCAACAATTATCCCAACAATCGCAACATCAATCGCAACTACAACAAACGGCCCAACAACAACAACAACAACAACAACAACAACTATAACAATCATCCCAACAACAATAATAACCGCAACAACAACAACAATCAGAAGCAGCTACCCCAAAGGTGTGAAAAGTATCACTCGGGGTTCTGCACCAAATTTTGCAACAAGTGTAAAAGAAATGGTCATAGCGCGGTGAAGTGTGAGGTCTACGGACCAGGGGTTAACAGAACGAAAGGAACAAATGGTGTCGGAACGAGTAATGGTGGAGCAAGTAGTGTCGGAGCAAGTTATACCAATGTAGTTTGTTATAAATGTGGAAAACCGGGCCACATTATTAGAAATTGCCCGAACCAGGAGAACACGAATGGACAAGGCCGCGGAAGAGTTTTCAATATTAATGCGGCAGAGGCACAGGAAGACCCGGAGCTTGTTACGGGTACGTTTCTTATTGATAATAAATCTGCTTACGTTTTATTTGATTCGGGTGTGGATAGAAGCTATATGAGTAGAGATTTTTGTGCTAAATTAAGTTGTCCATTGATGCCTTTGGATAGTAAATTTTTACTCGAATTAGCAAATGGTAAATTAATTTCAGCAGATAATATATGTCGGAATCGAGAAATTAAACTGGTTAGCGAAACATTTAAGATTGACTTGATACCAGTAGAGTTAGGGAGTTTTGATGTGATAATCGGTATGGACTGGTTGAAAGAAGTGAAAGCAGAGATCGTTTGTTACAAAAATGCAATTCGCATTATACGAGAAAAAGGAAAACCCTTAATGGTGTACGGAGAAAAGGGCAACACGAAGCTACATCTTATTAGTAATTTGAAGGCACAAAAACTAATAAGAAAAAGTTGCTATGCTGTTCTAGCACACGTCGAGAAAGTACAAACTGAAGAAAAGAGCATCAATGATGTTCCCGTCGTAAAAGAATTTCCCGATATATTTCCGAAAGAATTACCGGGACTACCTCCACATCGATCTGTTGAATTTCAAATAGATCTTGTACCAGGAGCTGCACCAATAGCTCGTGCTCCTTACAGACTCGCACCCAGCGAGATGAAAGAACTGCAAAGCCAATTACAAGAACTTTTAGAGCGTGGTTTCATTCGACCAAGCACATCACCGTGGGGAGCTCCTGTTTTGTTTGTCAAGAAGAAAGATGGTACATTCAGGTTGTGTATCGACTACCGAGAGTTGAACAAACTTACCATCAAGAACCGCTACCCACTACCGAGAATCGACGACTTATTTGATCAACTACAAGGCTCGCCTGTTTATTCAAAGATTGACTTACGTTTCGGGTATCATCAAATGCGGGTGAAAGAAGATGATATTCCAAAGACTGCTTTTAGAACACGTTACGGTCATTACGAGTTTATGGTCATGCCGTTTGGTTTAATTAATGCACCAGCTGTGTTCATGGACCTTATGAACCGAGTGTGTGGACTATACCTTGACAAGTTTGTCATTGTTTTCATTGATGACATACTTATTTACTCAAAGAATGACCAAGAACACGGTGAACATTTGAGAAAGGTGTTAGAAGTATTGAGGAAGGAAGAATTGTACGCTAAATTTTCAAAGTGTGCATTTTGGTTGGAAGAAGTTCAATTCCTCGGTCACATAGTGAACAAAGAAGGTATTAAGGTGGATCCGGCAAAGATAGAAACTGTTGAAAAGTGGGAAACCCCGAAAACTCCGAAACACATACGCCAGTTTTTAGGACTAGCTGGTTACTACAGAAGGTTCATCCAAGACTTTTCCAGAATAGCAAAACCCTTGACTGCATTAACGCATAAAGGGAAGAAATTTGAATGGAAGGATGAACAAGAGAAAGCGTTTCAGTTATTGAAGAAAAAGCTAACTACGGCACCTATATTGTCATTGCCTGAAGGGAATGATGATTTTGTGATTTATTGTGACGCATCAAAGCAAGGTCTCGGTTGTGTATTAATGCAACGAACGAAGGTGATTGCTTATGCGTCTAGACAATTGAAGATTCACAAACAAAATTATACGACGCATGATTTGGAATTAGGCGCGGTTGTTTTTGCATTAAAGACTTGGAGGCACTACTTATATGGGGTCAAAAGTATTATATATACCGACCACAAAAGTCTTCAGCACATATTTAATCAGAAACAACTGAATATGAGGCAGCGTAGGTGGATTGAATTGTTGAATGATTACGACTTTGAGATTCGTTACCACCCGGGGAAGGTAAATGTGGTAGCCGACGCCTTGAGCAGGAAGGACAGAGAACCCATTCGAGTAAAATCTATGAATATAATGATTCACAATAACCTTACTACTCAAATAAAGGAGGCGCAACAAGGAGTTCTAAAAGAGGGAAATTTAAAGGATGAAATACCCAAAGGATCGGAGAAGCATCTTAATATTCGGGAAGACGGAACCCGGTATAGGGCTGAAAGGATTTGGGTACCAAAATTTGGAGATATGAGAGAAATGGTACTTAGAGAAGCTCATAAAACCAGATACTCAATACATCCTGGAACGGGGAAGATGTACAAGGATCTCAAGAAACATTTTTGGTGGCCGGGTATGAAAGCCGATGTTGCTAAATACGTAGGAGAATGTTTGACGTGTTCTAAGGTCAAAGCTGAGCATCAGAAACCATCAGGTCTACTTCAACAACCCGAAATCCCAGAATGGAAATGGGAAAACATTACCATGGATTTCGTTACTAAATTGCCAAGGACTGCAAGTGGTTTTGATACTATTTGGGTAATAGTTGATCATCTCACCAAATCAGCACACTTCCTGCCAATAAGAGAAGATGACAAGATGGAGAAGTTAGCACGACTGTATTTGAAGGAAGTCGTCTCCAGACATGGAATACCAATCTCTATTATCTCTGATAGGGATGGCAGATTTATTTCAAGATTCTGGCAGACATTACAGCAAGCATTAGGAACTCGTCTAGACATAAGTACTGCCTATCATCCACAAACTGATGGGCAGAGCAAAAGGACGATACAAACGCTTGAAGACATGCTACGAGCATGTGTTATTGATTTTGGAAACAGTTGGGATCGACATCTACCGTTAGCAGAATTTTCCTACAACAACAGCTACCATTCAAGCATTGAGATGGCGCCGTTTGAAGCACTTTATGGTAGAAAGTGCAGGTCTCCTATTTGTTGGAGTGAAGTGGGGGATAGACAGATTACGGGTCCGGAGATAATACAAGAAACTACCGAGAAGATCATCCAAATTCAACAACGGTTGAAAACCGCCCAAAGTCGACAAAAGAGCTACGCTGACATTAAAAGAAAAGATATAGAATTTGAAATTGGAGAGATGGTCATGCTTAAAGTTGCACCTTGGAAAGGCGTTGTTCAATTTGGTAAACGAAGGAAATTAAATCCAAGGTATATTGGACCATTCAAGATTATTGATCGTGTCGGACCAGTAGCTTACCGACTTGAATTACCTCAACAACTCGCGGCTGTACATAACACTTTCCACGTCTCGAATTTGAAGAAATGTTTTGCTAAAGAAGATCTCACTATTCCGTTAGATGAAATCCAAATCAACGAAAAACTTCAATTCATTGAAGAACCCGTCGAAATAATGGATCGTGAGGTTAAGAGACTTAAACAAAACAAAATACCGATTGTTAAGGTTCGATGGAATGCTCGTAGAGGACCCGAGTTCACCTGGGAGCATGAAGATCAAATGAAGAAGAAATACCCGCATTTATTTCCAGAAGATACGTCAACACCTCCAACTGCTTAAAATTTCGGGACGAAATTTATTTAACGGGTAGGTACTGTAGTGACCCAAACTTTTCCATGTTTATATATATATTAAATGAAATGGTTATTTTACATGATTAAGTGTTTCCAACATGTTAAGCAATCAAACTTGTTAAGACTTGTTTAATTGAAATAGGTTTCATATAGACAATTGACCACCCAAGTTGACCGGTGATTCACGAACGTTAAAACTTGTAAAAACTATATGATGACATATATATGGTTATATATATAGTTAACATGATATTATGATAAGTAAACATATCATTAAGTATATTAACAATGAACTACATATGTAAAAACAAGACTACTAACTTAATGATTTTGAAACGAGACATATATGTAACGATTATCGTTGTAACGACATTTAATGTATATATATCATATTAAGAGATATTCGTACATCATGATATCATGATAATATAATAATTTAAAATCTCTTTTGATATTATAAACATTAGGTTAACAACATTTAACAAGATCGTTAACCTAGAGGTTTCAAAACAACACTTACATGTAACGACTAGCGATGACTTAACGACTCAGTTAAAATGTATATACATGTAGTATTTTAATATGTATTCATAAACTTTTGAAAGACTTCAAGACACTTATCAAAATACTTCTACTTAACAAAAATGCTTACAATTACATCCTCGTTCAGTTTCATCAACAATTCTACTCGTATGCACCCGTATTTGTACTCGTACAATACACAGCTTTTAGATGTATGTACTATTGGTATATACACTCCAATGATCAGCTCTTAGCAGCCCATGTGAGTCACCTAACACATGTGGGAACCATCATTTGGCAACTAGCATGAAATATCTCATAAAATTACAAAAATATGAGTAATCATTCATGACTTATTTACATGAAAACAAAATTACATATCCTTTATATCTAATCCATACACCAACGACCAAAAACACCTACAAACACTTTCATTCTTCAATTTTCTTCATCTAATTGATCTCTCTCAAGTTCTATCTTCAAGTTCTAAGTGTTCTTCATAAATTCTACAAGTTCTAGTTACATAAAATCAAGAATACTTTCAAGTTTGCTAGCTCACTTCCAATCTTGTAAGGTGATCATCCAACCTCAAGAAATCTTTGTTTCTTACAGTAGGTTATCATTCTAATACAATGTAATAATCATATTCAAACTTTGTTTCAATTTCTATAACTATAACAATCTTATTTCAAGTGATGATCTTACTTGAACTTGTTTTCGTGTCATGATTCTGCTTCAAGAACTTCGAGCCATCCAAGGATCCGTTGAAGCTAGATCCATTTTTCTCTTTTCCAGTAGGTTTATCTAAGGAACTTAAGGTAGTAATGATGTTCATAACATCATTCGATTCATACATATAAAGCTATCTTATTCGAAGGTTTAAACTTGTAATCACTAGAACATAGTTTAGTTAATTCTAAACTTGTTCGCAAACAAAAGTTAATCCTTCTAACTTGACTTTTAAAATCAACTAAACACATGTTCTATATCTATATGATATGCTAACTTAATGGTTTAAAACCTGGAAACACGAAAAACACTGTAAAACCGAATTTACGCCGTCATAGTAACACCGCGGGCTGTTTTGGGTTAGTTAATTAAAAACTATGATAAACTTTGATTTAAAAGTTGTTCTTCTGGGAAAATGATTTTTCTTATGAACATGAAACTATATCCAAAAATCATGGTTAAACTCAAAGTGTAAGTATGTTTTCTAAAATGGTCATCTAGACGTCGTTCTTTCGACTGAAATGACTACCTTTACAAAAACGACTTGTAATTTATTTTTCCGACTATAAACCTATACTTTTTCTGTTTAGATTCATAAAATAGAGTTCAATATGAAACCATAGCAATTTGATTCACTCAAAACGGATTTAAAATGAAGAAGTTATGGGTAAAACAAGATTGGGTAATTTTTCTCATTTTAGCTACGTGAAAATTGGTAACAAATCTATTCCAACCATAACTTAATCAACTTGTATTGTATATTATGTAATCTTGAGATACCATAGACACGTATACAATGTTTCGACCTATCATGTCGACACATCTATATATATTTCGGAACAACCATAGACACTCTATATGTGAATGTTGGAGTTAGCTATACATGGTTGAGGTTGATTCCAAAATATATATAGTTTGAGTTGTGATCAATACTGAGATACGTATACACTGGGTCGTGGATTGATTCAAGATAATATTTATCGATTTATTTCTGTACATCTAACTGTGGACAACTAGTTGTAGGTTACTAACGAGGACAGCTGACTTAATAAACTTAAAACATCAAAATATATTAAAAGTGTTGTAAATATATTTTGAACATACTTTGATATATATGTATATATTGTTATAGGTTCGTGAATCAACCAGTGGCCAAGTCTTACTTCCCGACGAAGTAAAAAAATCTGTGAAAGTGAGTTATAGTCCCACTTTTAAAATCTAATATTTTTGGGATGAGAATACATGCAGGTTTTATAAATGATTTACAAAATAGACACAAGTACGTGAAACTACATTCTATGGTTGAATTATCGAAATCGAATATGCCCCTTTTTATTAAGTCTGGTAATCTAAGAATTAGGGAACAGACACCCTAATTGACGCGAATCCTAAAGATAGATCTATTGGGCCCAACAAGCCCCATCCAAAGTACCGGATGCTTTAGTACTTCAAAATTTATATCATATCCGAAGGGTGTCCCGGAATGATGGGTATATTCTTATATATGCATCTTGTTAATGTCGGTTACCAGGTGTTCACCATTTGAATGATTTTTATCTCTATGTATGGGATGTGTATTGAAATATGAAATCTTGTGGTCTATTGTTACGATTTGATATATATAGGTTAAACTATAACTCACCAACATTTTTATTGACATTTAAAGCATGTTTATTCTCAGGTGATGAAATGTCCCGTTCTTATTGATTAAAAACGTTCCATATTAATTGATTTCGTTGCGAGGTTTTGACCTTTATATGAGACGTTTTTCAAAGACTGCATTCATTTTAAAACAAATCATAACCTTTATTTCATAAATAAAGGTTTAAAAAGCTTTACGTAGATTATCAAATAATGATAATCTAAAATATCCTGTTTACACACGACCATTACATAATGGTTTACAATACAAATATGTTACATCGAAATCAGTTTCTTGAATGCAGTTTTTACACAATATCATACAAACATGGACTCCAAATCTTGTCCTTATTTTAGTATGCAACAGCGGAAGCTCTTAGTATTCACCTGAGAATAAACATGCTTTAAACGTCAACAAAAATGTTGGTGAGTTATAGGTTTAACCTATATATATCAAATCGTAACAATAGACCACAAGATTTCATATTTCAATACACATCCCATACATAGAGATAAAAATCATTCATATGGTGAACACCTGGTAACCGACATTAACAAGATGCATATGTAAGAATATCCCCATCATTCCGGGACACCCTTCGGATATGATATAAATTTCGAAGTACTAAAGCATCCGGTACTTTGGATGGGGTTTGTTAGACCCAATAGATCTATCTTTAGGATTCGCGTCAATTTGGGTGTCTGTTCCCTAATTCTTAGATTACCAGACTTAATAAAAAGGGGCATATTCAATTTCGATAATTCAACCATAGAATGTAGTTTCACGTACTTGTGTCTATTTTGTAAATCATTTATAAAACCTGCATGTATTCTCATCCCAAAAATATAAGATTTTAAAAGTGGGACTATAACTCACTTTCACAGATTTTTTTACTTCGTCGGGAAGTAAGACTTGGCCACTGGTTGATTCACGAACCTATAACAATATATACATATATATCAAAGTATGTTCAAAATATATTTACAATACTTTTAATACATTTTGATGTTTTAAGTTTATTAAGTCAGCTGTCCTCGTTAGTAACCTACAACTAGTTGTCCACAGTTAGATGTACAGAAATAAATCGATAAATATTATCTTGAATCAATCCACGACCCAGTGTATACGTATCTCAGTATTGATCACAACTCAAACTATACATATTTTGGAATCAACCTCAACCCTGTATAGCTAACTCCAACATTCACATATAGAGTGTCTATGGTTGTTCCGAAATATATATAGATGTGTCGACATGATAGGTCGAAACATTGTATACGTGTCTATGGTATCTCAAGATTACATAATATACAATACAAGTTGATTAAGTTATGGTTGGAATAGATTTGTTACCAATTTTCACGTAGCTAAAATGAGAAAAATTATCCAATCTTGTTTTACCCATAACTTCTTCATTTTAAATCCGTTTTGAGTGAATAAAATTGCTATGGTTTCATATTGAAATATATTTTATGAATCTAAACAGAAAAAGTATAGGTTTATAGTCGGAAAAATAAGTTACAAGTCGTTTTTGTAAAGGTAGTCATTTCAGTCGAAAGAACGACGTCTAGATGACCATTTTAGAAAACATACTTCCACTTTGAGTTTAACCATAATTTTTGGATATAGTTTCATGTTCATAATAAAAATCATTTTCTCAGAATAACAAATTTTAAATCAAAGTTTATCATAGTTTTTAATTAACTAACCCAAAACAGCCCGCGGTGTTACTACGACGGCGTAAATCCGGTTTTACGGTGTTTTTCGTGTTTCCAGGTTTTAAATCATTAAGTTAGCATATCATATAGATATAGAACATGTGTTTAGTTGATTTTAAAAGTCAAGTTAGAAGGATTAACTTTTATTTGCGAACAAGTTTAGAATTAACTAAACTATGTTCTAGTGATTACAAGTTTAAACCTTCGAATAAGATAGCTTTATATGTATGAATCGAATGATGTTATGAACATCATTACTACCTTAAGTTCCTTGGATAAACCTACTGGAAAAGAGAAAAATGGATCTAGCTTCAACGGATCCTTGGATGGCTCGAAGTTCTTGAAGCAGAATCATGACACGAAAACAAGTTCAAGTAAGATCATCACTTGAAATAAGATTGTTATAGTTATAGAAATTGAACCAAAGTTTGAATATGATTATTACCTTGTATTAGAATGATAACCTACTGTAAGAAACAAAGATTTCTTGAGGTTGGATGATCACCTTACAAGATTGGAAGTGAGCTAGCAAACTTGAAAGTATTCTTGATTTTATGTGACTAGAACTTGTAGAATATATGAAGACCACTTAGAACTTGAAGATAGAACTTTAGAGAGATCAATTAGATGAAGAAAATTGAAGAATGAAAGTGTTTGTAGGTGTTTTTGGTCGTTGGTGTATGGATTAGATATAAAGGATATGTAATTTTGTTTTCATGTAAATAAGTCATGAATGATTACTCATATTTTTGTAATTTTATGAGATATTTCATGCTAGTTGCCAAATGATGGTTCCCAAATGTGTTAGGTGACTTACATGGGCTGCTAAGAGCTGATCATTGGAGTGTATATACCAATAGTACATACATCTAAAAGCTGTGTATTGTACGAGTACGAATACGGGTGCATACGAGTAGAATTGTTGATGAAACTGAACGAGGATGTAATTGTAAGCATTTTTGTTAAGTAGAAGTATTTTGATAAGTGTATTGAAGTCTTTTAAAAGTGTATAAATACATATTGAAACACTACATGTATATACATTTTAACTGAGTCGTTAAGTCATCGTTAGTCGTTACATGTAAGTGTTGTTTTGAAACCTTTAGGTTAACGATCTTGTTAAATGTTGTTAACCCAATGTTTATAATATCAAATGAGATTTTAAATTATTATATTATCATGATATTATCATGTATGAATATTTCTTAATATGATATATATACATTAAATGTCTTTACAACGATAATCGTTACATATATGTCTCGTTTAAAAATCATTAAGTTAGTAGTCTTGTTTTTACATATGTAGTTCATTGTTAATATACTTAATGATATGTTTACTTATCATAGTATCATGTTAACTATATAAATATCCGTATATATGTCATCATATAGTTTTTACAAGTTTTAACGTTCGTGAATCACCGGTCAACTTGGGTGGTCAATTGTCTATATGAAACATATTTCAATTAATCAAGTCTTAACAAGTTTGATTGCTTAACATGTTGGAAACATTTAATCATGTAAATATCAATCTCAATTAATATATATAAACATGGAAAAGTTCGGGTCACTACAGTACCTACCCGTTAAATAAA
The DNA here is from genome assembly GCF_046630445.1 of Rutidosis leptorrhynchoides. NCBI lineage: Eukaryota > Viridiplantae > Streptophyta > Magnoliopsida > Asterales > Asteraceae > Rutidosis > Rutidosis leptorrhynchoides. The sequence goes on from NC_092334.1 coordinate 128,889,999, forward strand.
TTTCGTCCCGAAATTTTAAGATGTTGAAGGTGTTGACGAATCTTCTGGAAATAGATGCGGGTATTTCTTCTTCATATGATCTTCACGCTCCCAGGTGAACTCTGGTCCTCTACGAGCATTCCATCGAACCTTAACAATTGGTATCTTGTTTTGCTTAAGTCTTTTAACCTCACGATCCATTATTTCGACGGGTTCTTCGATGAATTGAAGTTTTTCGTTGATTTGGATTTCATCTAACGGAATAGTGAGATCTTCTTTAGCAAAACATTTCTTCAAATTCGAGACGCGGAAAGTGTTATGTACAGCAGCGAGTTGTTGAGGTAACTCAAGTCGGTAAGCTACTGGTCCGACACGATCAATAATCTTGAATGGTCCAATATACCTTGGATTTAATTTCCCTCGTTTACCAAATCGAACAACGCCTTTCCAAGGTGCAACTTTAAGCATGACCATCTCTCCAATTTCAAATTCTATATCTTTTCTTTTAATGTCAGCGTAGCTCTTTTACCGACTTTGGGCGGTTTTCAACCGTTGTTGAATTTGGATGATCTTCTCGGTAGTTTCTTGTATAATCTCCGGACCTGTAATCTGTCTATCCCCCACTTCACTCCAACAAATTGGAGACCTGCACTTTCTACCATAAAGTGCTTCAAACGGCGCCATCTCAATGCTTGAATGGTAGCTGTTGTTGTAGGAAAATTCTGCTAACGGTAGATGTCGATCCCAACTGTTTCCGAAATCAATAACACATGCTCGTAGCAAGTCTTCAAGCGTTTGTATCGTCCTTTCGCTCTGCCCATCAGTTTGTGGATGATAGGCAGTACTCATGTCTAGACGAGTTCCTAATGCTTGCTGTAATGTCTGCCAGAATCTTGAAATAAATCTGCCATCCCTATCAGAGATAATAGAGATTGGTATTCCATGTCTGGAGATGACTTCCTTCAAATACAGTCGTGCTAACTTCTCCATCTTGTCATCTTCTCTTATTGGCAGGAAATGTACTGATTTGGTGAGACGATCAACTATTACCCAAATAGTATCAAAACCACTTGCAGTCCTTGGCAATTTAGTGATGAAATCCATGGTAATGTTTTCCCATTTCCATTCTGGGATTTCGGGTTGTTGAAGTAGACCTGATGGTTTCTGATGCTCAGCTTTGACTTTAGAACACGTCAAACATTCTCCTACATATTTAGCAACATCGGCTTTCATACCCGGCCACCAAAAATGTTTCTTGAGATCCTTGTACATCTTCCCCGTTCCAGGATGTATTGAGTATCTGGTTTTATGAGCTTCTCTAAGTACCATTTCTCTCATATCTCCAAATTTTGCTACCCAAATCCTTTCAGCCCTATACCGGGTTCCGTCTTCCCGAATATTAAGATGTTTCTCCGATCCTTTGGGTATTTCATCCTTTAAATTTCCCTCTTTTAAAACTCCTTGTTGCGCCTCCTTTATTTGAGTAGTAAGGTTATTATGAATCATTATATTCATAGATTTTACTCGAATGGGTTCTCTGTCCTTCCTGCTCAAGGCGTCGGCTACCACATTTTCCTTCTCCGGGTGATAACGAATCTCAAAGTCGTAATCATTCAACAATTCAATCCACCTACGCTGCCTCATATTAAGTTGTTTCTGATTAAATATGTGTTGAAGACATTTGTGGTCGGTATATATAATACTTTTGACCCCATATAAGTAGTGCCTCCAAGTCTTTAATGCAAAAACAACCGCGCCTAATTCCAAATCATGCGTCGTATAATTTTGCTCGTGAATCTTCAATTGTCTAGACGCATAAGCAATCACCTTCGTTCGTTGCATTAATACACAACCGAGACCTTGCTTTGATGCGTCACAATAAATCACAAAATCATCATTCCCTTCAGGCAATGACAATATAGGTGCGTAGTTAGCTTTTTCTTCAATAACTGAAACGCTTTCTCTTGTTCATCCTTCCATTCAAATTTCTTCCCTTTATGCGTTAATGCAGTCAAGGGTTTTGCTATTCTGGAAAAGTCTTGGATGAACCTTCTGTAGTAACCAGCTATTCCTAAAAACTGGCGTATGTGTTTCGGAGTTTTCGGGGTTTCCCACTTTTCAACAGTTTCTATCTTTGCCGGATCCACCTTAATACCTTTTTTGTTCACTATGTGACCGAGGAATTGAACTTCTTCCAACCAAAATGCACACTTTGAAAATTTAGCGTACAATTCTTCCTTCCTCAATACTTCTAACACCTTTCTCAAATGTTCACCGTGTTCTTGGTCATTCTTTGAGTAAATAAGTATGTCATCAATGAAAACAATGACAAACTTGTCAAGGTATGGTCCACACACTCGGTTCATAAGGTCCATGAACACAGCTGGTGCATTAGTTAAACCAAATGGCATGACCATAAACTCATAATGACCGTAACGTGTTCTGAAAGCAGTCTTTGGAATATCATCTTCTTTCACCCGCATTTGATGATACCCGGAACGTAAGTCAATCTTTGAATAAACAGACGAGCCTTGTAGTTGATCAAATAAGTCGTCGATTCTCGGTAGTGGGTAGCGGTTCTTGATGGTAAGTTTGTTCAACTCTCGGTAGTCGATACACAACCTGAATGTACCATCTTTCTTCTTGACAAACAAAACATGAGCTCCCCACGGTGATGTGCTTGGTCGAATGAAACCACGCTCCAAAAGTTCTTGTAATTGGCTTTGCAGTTCTTTCATCTCGCTGGGTGCGAGTCTGTAAGGAGCACGAGCTATTGGTGCAGCTCCTGGTACAAGATCTATTTGAAATTCAACGGATCGATGTGGGGGTAATCCCGGTAATTCTTTCGGAAATACATCGGGAAATTCTTTTGCAATGGGAACATCATTGATGCTCTTTTCTTCAGTTTGTACTTTCTCGACGTGTGCTAGAACAGCATAGCAACCTTTTCTTATTAGTTTTTGTGCCTTCAAATTACTAATAAGATGTAGCTTCGTGTTGCCCTTTTCTCCGTACACCATTAAGGGTTTTCCTTTTTCTCGTATAATGCGAATTGCATTTTTGTAACAAACGATCTCTGCTTTCACTTCTTTCAACCAGTCCATACCGATTATCACATCAAAACTCCCTAACTCTACTGGTATCAAATCAATCTTAGATGTTTCGCTAACCAGTTTAATTTCTCGATTCCGACATATATTATCTGCTGAAATTAATTTACCATTTGCTAATTCGGGTAAAAATTTACTATCCAAAGGCGTCAATGGACAACTTAATTTAGCACAAAATCTCTACTCATATAGCTTCTATCCGCACCCGAATCAAATAAAACGTAAGCAGATTTATTGTCAATAAGAAACGTACCCGTAACAAGCTCCGGGTCTTCTTGTGCCTCTGCCGCATTAATATTGAAAACTCTTCCGCGGCCTTGTCCATTCGTGTTCTCCTGGTTCGGGCAATTTCTAATAATGTGGCCCGGTTTTCCACATTTATAACAAACTACATTGGCATAACTTGCTCCGACACTACTTGCTCCGCCATTACTCGTTCCGACACCATTTGTTCCTTTCGTTCTATTAACCCCTGGTCCGTAGACCTCACACTTTGCCGCGCTATGACTATTTCTTTTACACTTGTTGCAAAATTTGGTGCAGAACCCCGAGTGATACTTTTCACACCTTTGGCATAGCTGCTTCTGATTGTTGTTGTTGTTGCGGTTATTATTGTTGTTGGGATGATTGTTGTAGTTGCTGTTGTTGTTGTTGTTGTTGTTGTTGTTGGGCCGTTTGTTGTAGTTGCGATTGATGTTGCGATTGTTGGGATAATTGTTGCGAGTATTGTTGTAATTGCTGTTGTTGTTGTATTGGTGATTCTTATCACCGTTTTCCTCCCACTTTCTTTTGACTTGCTTCACATTGGCCTCTTCAGCAGTCTGTTCTTTAATTCTTTCTTCAATTTGGTTCACTATTTTGTGAGCCATTCTACATGCCTGTTGTATGGAGGCGGGCTCGTGTGAACTTATATCTTCTTGGATTCTTTCCGGTAATCCTTTCACAAACGCGTCGATCTTCTCTTCCTCATCTTCGAATGCTCCCGGACACAATAGGCACAATTCTGTGAATCGTCTTTCGTACGTGGTAATATCAAATCCTTGGGTTCGTAACCCTCTAAGTTCTGTCTTGAGATTATTGACCTCGGTTCTGGGACGGTACTTCTCGTTCATCAAGTGCTTGAATGCTGACCACGGAGTGCGTACGCATCGTCTTGTCCCACTTGCTCTAGATAGGTATTCCACCATGTTAACGCAGAACCTGTGAAGGTATGCATAGCGTACTTCACTTTGTCCTCTTCAGTACACTTACTTATGGCAAACACCGATTCGATCTTCTCGGTCCACAGTTTCAATCCGATCGGTCCTTCGGTTCCATCAAATTCCAAAGGTTTGCAGGCAGTGAATTCTTTGTAGGTGCATCCTACACGATTTCCTGTACTGCTAGATCCAAGGTTATTGTTGGTATGTAGCGCAGCCTGTACTGCGGCTATGTTTGAGGCAAGAAAGGCACGAAATTCCTCTTCGCTCATATTCAAGGTGTGTCGAGTAGTTGGTGCCATTTCCTTCAAAATAGTCAAATGAAACAAGTTAATCATATAGAATATTAAGAGTAGTCAATAGTATCTCGTAGCATAATATGAACTCATTTATAAAAGCTTTTTCTTCATATTAGCGTTTTATAAGTTTAAATTCGGGTAGTACCTACCCGTTAAGTTCATACTTAGTAGCTAATATACAATTCAACTACTACAATTCTATATGAAAAACTGATTATAATAATATTTCGCGTTCAAACTTTTACACAATATTTTACAAACTTACAATACCGCTTATTTTACATATAGCATGAAATATAGCACACAATAAATTTGATACAAGATGGTTGTGAAGATAATTCTAGCTAGTACACAAGTCGTTCAGCAAAGGCAATAAAGACACGTAATTCATACGTCCAGAAACAAGTAATGCATTCTGGTTTTACTAGGACTACTTCCCATCCTTGGTCTTATGGAACATAACCGTTATGGCCGTTGATAAGACAGCATGTTGTAACGTCATCAAAGGGACGAGGGTTACGTAATGTCCAACAGTCCCGTAACAATCTAAAAACCTCATTTCTTACCCCAATTACCGACTCCGTCACTTGTGGGAACGTTTTGTTTAATAGTTGTAGCCCGATGTTCTTGTTCTCACTTTGGTGAGAAGCGAACATTACTAATCCGTAAGCATAACATGCTTCTTTATGTTGCATGTTAGCCGCTTTTTCTAAATCACAAAGTCCAATATTCGGATATACTGAGTCAAAATAATTTCTTAACCCATTGCGTAAAATAGCATTTGGGTTCCCCGCAATAAATGCGTCAAAGTAAACACATCGTAACTTATGGATTTCCCAATGTGATATCCCCCATCTTTCGAACGAAAGCCTCTTATAAACCAAGACATTCTTGGAACGTTCTTCGAATGTCTTACAAACTGATTTCGCCTTAAATAGTTGTGCCGAGGAATTCTGACCGACTCTAGACAAGATTTCATCAATCATGTCTCCGGGTAGGTCTCTTAAAATATTGGGTTGTCTATCTATTTTGTGTTTTTATACTGTAAAATAGACAAGAGTTAGATTCATAAAAAAAATACTTATTAATACAAGCAATTTTTACATATATCATAAAGCATAAGCACACTATATTACATATATTACACCACACGAATACAACTATCTTATTCCGACTCGCTTGTTTCTTCTTCTTCGGTTTTGGTTCGTTTTGCCAAGTTTTTAGGGATATATGATGTTCCCCTAATACGAGCCGTCGTTTTCCACATTGGTTTAGAAAAACCTGGTGGTTTAGAGGTTCCCGGGTCATTGTTACAACTTAAGGACTTCGGGGGTTGACGATACATATAAAGTTCATCGGGGTTGGAATTAGATTTCTCTATTTTTATGCCCTTTCCCTTATTATTTTCTTTTGCCTTTTTAAATTCAGTTGGGGTAATTTCTATAACATCATCGGAATTCTCGTCGGAATCCGATTCATCGGAGAATTGGTAATCCTCCCAATATTTTGCTTCCTTGGCGAAAACACCATTGACCATAATTAACTTTGGTCGGTTGGTTGAGGATTTTCTTTTACTTAACCGTTTTATTATTTCCCCCACCGGTTCTATTTCTTCATCCGGTTCCGATTCTTCTTCCGGTTCCGATTCTTCTTCCGGTTCCGACTCTTCTTCCGGTTCCTCTTCGGGAACTTGTGAATCAGTCCACGAATCATTCCAATTTACATTTGACTCTTCATTATTATTAGGTGAGTCAATGGGACTTGTTCTAGAGGTAGACATCTATCACATAATATCAAATGCGTTAAGAGATTAATATATCACATAATATTCACATGTTAAAAATATATAGTTTCCAACAAAATTTGTTAAGCAATCATTTTTCAAGTAAACACGGTCGAAGTCCAGACTCACTAATGCATCCTAACAAACTCGATAAGACACACTAATGCAAATTTTCTGGTTCTCTAAGACCAACGCTCGGATACCAACTGAAATGTCCCGTTCTTATTGATTAAAAACGTTCCATATTAATTGATTTCGTTGCGAGATTTTGACCTCTATATGAGACATTTTTCAAAGACTGCATTCATTTTAAAACAAATCATAACCTTTATTTCATAAATAAAGGTTTAAAAAGCTTTACGTAGATTATCAAATAATGATAATCTAAAATATCCTGTTTACACACGACCATTACATAATGGTTTACAATACAAATATGTTACATCGAAATCAGTTTCTTGAATGCAGTTTTTACACAATATCATACAAACATGGACTCCAAATCTTGTCCTTATTTTAGTATGCAACAACGGAAGCTCTTAGTATTCACCTGAGAATAAACATGCTTTAAACGTCAACAAAAATGTTGGTGAGTTATAGGTTTAACCTATATATATCAAATCGTAACAATAGACCACAAGATTTCATATTTCAATACACATCCCATACATAGAGATAAAAATCATTCATATGGTGAACACCTGGTAACCGACATTAACAAGATGCATATGTAAGAATATCCCCATCATTCCGGGACACCCTTCGGATATGATATAAATTTCGAAGTACTAAAGCATCCGGTACTTTGGATGGGGTTTGTTAGACCCAATAGATCTATCTTTAGGATTCGCGTCAATTAGGGTGTCTGTTCCCTAATTCTTAGATTACCAGACTTAATAAAAAGGGGCATATTTAATTTCGATAATTCAACCATAGAATGTAGTTTCACGTACTTGTGTCTATTTTGTAAATCATTTATAAAACCTGCATGTATTCTCATCCCAAAAATATAAGATTTTAAAAGTGGGACTATAACACACTTTCACAGATTTTTTTACTTCGTCGGGAAGTAAGACTTGGCCACTGGTTGATTCACGAACCTATAACAATATATACATATATATCAAAGTATGTTCAAAATATATTTACAATACTTTTAATACATTTTGATGTTTTAAGTTTATTAAGTCAGCTGTCCTCGTTAGTAACCTAAAACTAGTTGTCCACAGTTAGATGTACAGAAATAAATCGATAAATATTATCTTGAATCAATCCACGACCCAGTGTATACGTATCTCAGTATTGATCACAACTCAAACTATACATATTTTGGAATCAACCTCAACCCTGTATAGCTAACTCCAACATTCACATATAGAGTGTCTATGGTTGTTCCGAAATATATATAGATGTGTCAACATGATAGGTCGAAACATTGTATACGTGTCTATGGTATCTCAAGATTACATAATATACAATACAAGTTGATTAAGTTATGGTTGGAATAGATTTGTTACCAATTTTCACGTAGCTAAAATGAGAAAAATTATCCAATCTTGTTTTACCCATAACTTCTTCATTTTAAATCCGTTTTGAGTGAATCAAATTGCTATGGTTTCATATTGAACTCTATTTTATGAATCTAATCAAAAAAAGTATAGGTTTATAGTCGGAAAAATAAGTTACAAGTCATTTTTGTAAAGGTAGTCATTTCAGTCGAAAGAACGACGTCTAGATGACCATTTTAGAAAACATACTTCCACTTTGAGTTTAACCATAATTTTTGGATATAGTTTCATGTTCATAATAAAAATCATTTTCTCAGAATAACAACTTTTAAATCAAAGTTTATCATAGTTTTTAATTAACTAACCCAAAACAGCCCGCGGTGTTACTACGATGGCGTAAATCCGGTTTTACGGTGTTTTTCGTGTTTCCAGGTTTTAAATCATTAAGTTAGTATATCATATAGATATAGAACATGTGTTTAGTTGATTTTAAAAGTCAAGTTAGAAGGATTAACTTTTGTTTGCGAACAAGTTTAGAATTAACTAAACTATGTTCTAGTGATTACAAGTTTAAACCTTCGAATAAGATAGCTTTATATGTATGAATCGAATGATGTTATGAACATCATTACTACCTTAAGTTCCTTGGATAAACCTACTGGAAAAGAGAAAAATGGATCTAGCTTCAACGGATCCTTGGATGGCTCGAAGTTCTTGAAGCAGAATCATGACACGAAAACAAGTTCAAGTAAGATCATCACTTGAAATAAGATTGTTATAGTTATAGAAATTGAACCAAAGTTTGAATATGATTATTACCTTGTATTAGAATGATAACCTACTGTAAGAAACAAAGATTTCTTGAGGTTGGATGATCACCTTACAAGATTGGAAGTGAGCTAGCAAACTTGAAAGTATTCTTGATTTTATGTAACTAGAACTTGTAGAATATATGAAGAACACTTAGAACTTGAAGATAGAACTTGAGAGAGATCAATTAGATGAAGAAAATTGAAGAATGAAAGTGTTTGTAGGTGTTTTTGGTCGTTGGTGTATGGATTAGATATAAAGGATATGTAATTTTGTTTTCATGTAGATAAGTCATGAATGATTACTCATATTTTTGTAATTTTATGAGATATTTCATGCTAGTTGCCAAATGATGGTTCCCACATGTGTTAGGTGACTCACATGGGCTACTAAGAGCTGATCATTGGAGTGTATATACCAATAGTACATACATCTAAAAGCTGTGTATTGTACGAGTACGAATACGGGTGCATACGAGTAGAATTGTTGATGAAACTGAACGAGGATGTAATTGTAAGCATTTTTGTTAAGTAGAAGTATTTTGATAAGTGTATTGAAGTCTTTAAAAAGTGTATAAATACATATTAAAACACTACATGTATATACATTTTAACTGAGTCGTTAAGTCATCGTTAGTCGTTACATGTAAGTGTTGTTTTGAAACCTTTAGGTTAACGATCTTGTTAAATGTTGTTAACCCAATGTTTATAATATCAAATGAGATTTTAAATTATTATATTATCATGATATTATCATGTATGAATATCTCTTAATATGATATATATACATTAAATGTCTTTATAACGATAATCGTTACATATATGTCTCGTTTAAAAATCATTAAGTTAGTAGTCTTGTTTTTACATATGTAGTTCATTGTTAATATACTTAATGATATGTTTACTTATCATAGTATCATGTTAACTATATAAATATCCGTATATATGTCATCATATAGTTTTTACAAGTTTTAACGTTCGTGAATCACCGGTCAACTTGGGTGGTCAATTGTCTATATGAAACATATTTCAATTAATCAAGTCTTAACAAGTTTGATTGCTTAACATGTTGGAAACATTTAATCATGTAAATATCAATCTCAATTAATATATATAAACATGGAAAAGTTCGGGTCACTACAGGTGAATACTAAGAGCTTCCGCTGTTGCATACTAAAATAAGGACAAGATTTGGAGTCAATGTTTGTATGATATTGTGTAAAAACTGCATTCAAGAAACTGATTTCGATGTAACATATTTGTATTGTAAACCATTATGTAATGGTCGTGTGTAAACAGGATATTTTAGATTATCATTATTTGATAATCTACGTAAAGCTTTTTAAACCTTTATTTATGAAATAAAGGTTATGGTTTGTTTTAAAAATGAATGCAGTCTTTGAAAAACGTCTCATATAGAGGTCAAAACCTCGCAACGAAATCAATTAATATGGAACGTTTTTAATCAATAAGAATGGGACATTTCACACATGGTGGATGAATTGGTCCACAAATATCACCTTGAATTCTTTCAAGAAACATTGGTGATTCTTTCTCAACCTTAAGTGGTGAGGGTCTAGTTATCAATTTTCCAAGAGAGCAAGATATACATGGAACCATTGTATCATGAAGGATTTTTCTATCATTCAGTGGATGTCCATGTGTACATTCAATAATTCTTTTCATCATTGTTGATCCTGGATGGCCCAATCTGTTATGCTATAAATTAAATACACCAGGATCAATATACTTTTCTTTAATCACCATATGTGCTTCTGGTACATTTATATGTGTAAAATGTAATTCAGAATTAAGTCTTGGCAGTTTTTCAATCACGTGATTCTTGTTAGTGATACTTAAATATTTCTCATTTTCTGCCGTTACTGACTGATAATCATATCCATTAAGGTATATGTCAGAAAAACTCAATAAATTTCTGCTTGACTTAGGAGAGAATAAGGCATTATTAATTAAAAATGTTGTACCATTTGGTAATATGAATTTTGCCTTTCCTATCCCTTCTATCAAGTTAGCAGCACCTGATATTGTATGTATAGTTCCTTCCGTTGGTTTCAAATCAATGAAATATTTTTCAGATTTAAGTATAGTGTGTGTAGTACCACTATCTGCTATACAGAGATCTCCACTACTTGATTGATGTTGTGTTCCAGCAGAATTCATATTAAACTTCATATATAAGAAACAAACAGTAAGTATATAAATGTTACATAAAATGTTTATTACACACAAATAGATAAAACTGGAACATTTGACATACATAGAATTGAAACATCAAACATAGAACTGGAACATTTGATAAAACATATAGAACTGAAACATTTGAGAAAACATGATGACAAAGGTTAAATCGTTTTATTTATAAAAGAAACATATTAATTTAATTCAAGAAATCTTCATATAAATCAGATGGTTGCTCAGTGACTGTTGGATCAATATTATCCACAAAATTTACTTCCTTTTCTTTACCTTTCAGCGAATCCTGATACATCTTAACAAGATGTTTAGATGTTCGGCAAGTATTAGCCCAGTGGCCCATTCTACCACATCTGTAACAAGATTCTTCAGAATTTTTAGAAGAATTTTCTTCAACATCTTGTTTAGTGGGCTTGTTTTGTGGTTGATATTTATATTTTCGTGGATTATTATTTCTTTGACCACCACGGTCACGACCACGGCCACGTCCACGCCCATTCCCATTACCATAAGGATGGTTTCTACCATAGTTATGGCTTTTGGCATGATGATGGCAATGGTTATTATAACCACGACCTTGCCCGCGTCCTTGTCCCTGTTTATAATTATTTGCAGTATTTGCTTCAGGGATTGCAAGTGTACCAGTAGGACGGGATTGCTGATTTTTCATTAATAGCTCATCATTTTGCTCTGCAACCAAGAGATATGAATTAAGTTTAGGATATGTGTTGAACTTTAGCATTCTCAAATTTCTTTGCACTGTGATGTTGGCAGCATTCATTGTGGAGAAAGTTTTCTCCAACATGTCTGCATCACTTATTTCATATCCACAGAATTTAAGTTGTGAGACTGTATTATACAGAGCTGAGCTATATTCATTTACTTTCTTAAAGTCTTGAAACCTTAATGTTCTCCATTGATCCATAGCAGCTGGAAGTAAAATTTCTCTTTGATTATTGAATCTGCTTTTGAGACCTTCCCATAAAACATGAGGATCTTCTACAGTCACATAATTATTTTGTAAGCATTCATCAATATGTTGATGAATAAAGCAACATGCCGTTGCTTGTTCTTTTTCAGAACAAGTGTTGTTTTCATTTATGGTTTCAAGAATGCCCATTGATTTAAGATGCATTTTTACTTTTATAACCCATGGCATGTAGTTGTTTCCCGTTGATTCTAAAGGAGTAAATTTAAGGTTTTCCAGATTCGACATTTTCTATTATCAAAAATTAAAACAAACAACATGATAAATTAGAGTCAATTTATATTCATAAGTATATAAACATTAAACATAAATTTAATATAACATAAATGATAAGTAGGCGACAGTGTCGACCATATGTAAGCAATCATAAATAAATGTTATATAACATAAATGATAATTAGGTGACAGTGTCGACCATATAAATGTTAGATAATAGAAATATAAATGTTAGTAACATAAATGATAATTAGGCGACAGTGTCGACCATATATTATTCAGGTGGTATAACCGACCATATATCATTTAGGTGGCAGAGCCAACCATAATTAGTATTAAGATTATCGTGCTGATAACGTGTTATAATTCAGTAGGCTTATAACTACCTTTAGTGGTTTGATTCTGGATGTTATAATTCAGTAGGCTTATAACTACCTTTAGTGGTTTGATTCTTGATTAAGAATGCTAATAATGAAGTGTAAGAGCAAAGATGATAATGGAGAGAAAGAAAGAAACACTTTGTAAGTGTGAGAAAATGGTGCAAGTTTAATGCTTGCATTCATGGCTATTTATAGCAAAAATATCACAAGTTTAGGTAATACAATAATATTACTTTTGTGTATCAATAATTGACTATCCATTTATATATATTTATATATTATAACATTTTTCATTTAATGGTCATTTCTTCTCCATTTGAATTTTTTTTTAGAATGATTAGAAAAAAGGGACTTTGTTATATAATATAAAAATATAATATAATATAATATAGATAGATTATATACTCGTTTAGAAATATTCCGCGTTATGATTACTTGCTACACATTACGGGTATCATTCTTTGAAAACATATGCCAATGGGAACTGGAAATATAATTTTTAAATTTAATAACCTAACTATCAACGCGTTTGAAATTCTTCTCGTTCCGTTCTTGTCTATTTTGAGGAGTATTTGTTAATTTGTTATTCTGTATGTAGACCAGTTTTTGTCCATGTCTAGTTTGTACATTTGATCAACAAAATGTTAGATATAAAAAAATAACAAAATTAAAATTAAAATTGGAAATAATTCATATGGAGAGGGACCAGGAATATTATGGATGTCTACGGTATTTGTATTTAAGTGTCTAAAAACGTGTCGACCGGGGTTAGGATTTAGTAAAGCGGGGCCACAGGAAGCTGCGAAGACCCTCACCCATCTTCATGTGTTCGGGTCCGGGCATACGAGCAATCTAGCAATAGACAGCTTTTTCATTTTTGAAAATACAAATAACCAATACGTCCTTATATATTTTGCTTTTGTATTTTTGACACCAACTTTCAACTTGTCTTGAAGATAAACGTAAAAAACTTGATTTAGTATTTCAATTATTTGTATCGATATTTATTTGTTCCACAATTACACAGGTTACAATAATATTTAAAATGGACCTATCTATATGCACTGTTGTAAACCTCATAATTTCTCCGCAAGATTTCGGTTTGAAAAGTCAGCCGAGAATATTTTCTCATCTCGTTGAGATTTCTCGGTTAACGGGTAAAATCTCGGTCAATGCCACGATTTCTCGTATTTTCTCGCTAATTTCTCGGATTTTCTCGTAATTTCTCGGATTTTCTTGTAATTTCTCAGAATTTCTTCGTAAGTTCTCGCTCATTTCTCAGGTTTTCTCGTAAAAACTAGTAAAAATGAATATATATATATATATATATATATATATATATATATATATATATATATATATATATATTATATTAAAAAAACTATAAAGTCAACAAAAATTAACGTCCGAGATCTCCTCGAGATCCTAGTTCTCCAACCCTATCTATATGACACAAATACTAACTTCTTCAAAAATAAATAATATTTTATTCTCTTGTCAAATGAAAGGACCCGTTCATATCGATTATAAACGATTCACAATAGTTGATTAAATCGCGAGGTACTTGACCTCTATATGAAACATTTTACAAACATTGCATTCGTTTTTAAAAGACAAACTTTCATTTCATCGAAAGTTGACAGGCATGCATACCATTTCATAATATATCTAAACTATAAATAACTTGATAATATTCTTGATGAACTCAATGACTCGAATGCAACGTCTTTTGAAATATGTCATGAATGACTCCAAATAATATCTCTAAGATGAGCAAATGCACAGCAGAAGATTTCTTTCGTACCTGAGAATAAACATGCTTTCAAGTGTCAACCAAAAGGTTGGTGAGTTCATTAGTTTATCATAACAAATCATTTCCATTATTTTAATAGACCACAAGATTTCTATTTCCATTTCTCATAAATATACGTTCCATACATAGAGACAAAAATCATTCATATGGATTGAACACCTGGTAACCGACATTAACAAGATGCATATAAGAATATCCCCTATCATTTCGGGAAATCCTTCGGACATGATAAAAACGAATTCGAAGTACTAAAGCATCCGGTACTTTGCATGGGGTTCGTTAGGCCCAATAGATCTATCTTTAGGATTCGCGTCAATTAGTAGATCGGTTTACTAATTCTTAGGCTACCAAGCAAAAGGGGCATATTCGGCTTCGATCATTCAACCATATAATGTAGTTTTAATTACTTGTGTCTATTTCTTCAAATATTTATAAAATCGCATGTATTCTCAGTCCCAAAAATATATATTGCAAAAGCATTTAAAAAGGGAGTAATGAAACTCACCATATTGTATTTTGTAGTAAAAATACATATGACGTCATTGAACAATTATAGGGTTGGCATCGGATTCACGAACCTATATCATTTGTATATATATTAAAATATATAATCGTAATCGAACAAGTTTATATTTTATATCTTAAATTATATATTATACTTATTTAGTTTGTATATATATTCAAAAGGTTCAATATTTATATAGTTATATTGATATATATTTGATTAGTATTTTAATAAAAATACCTAACATGTTATATACGAATTTTTATATAAACTTTGTTAATTTGATTAAAAACATACTTACAACCTTAATAGTATCATTAAAACTTTTATTTTTTCATAAACGTAATTATTTTTAGTAATATTGATATAGATAATGCTGATAATAACAATAATGATAGCTTTAATGAAAATAACATAATAATTTTTGGTAAAAATAATCCTAGTAATAATAATAGTAACTATATTAATAATGATAATTGTGACGCCCCGTACAAAACCATCGTGTACGATTCGTCAACAACAGGATCTTCACACGGTCAAACACTATATGCTGTTTGAAAACCAGTTTGCATTCATAAAAAGATAGCGTTTTACAAAAGATAACGTGCATCCTACGAATAGGAGCATAAACATAAGTATTTGACCCTAAGGTCGTTACAAAGCCATTGTTTGAAATTAACATAAACTACGAATGCAACAGAAAAGTTCCATGAATGAGACATCTCTAGTAATGCAGCGGATAACTAATACAGCAGGTCCTTAACAGCAATTCAATAACAGCATGACAGCAATTCTAACAGCGGAAGCAATAAACCTCTAGGCACCTGAGAAATACACGCTTAAAAGTCAACACGAATGTTGGTGAGCTATAGTTTAAGTTGTAACAGTAACGTAAGATAGGCCACGAGATTTCAGTGTAACAAACAGTATGAAAAGTATATGTATAACCGTGGGCACCCGGTAACTAGACTTAACGTTTATAACCCCCTAAAAGTACACTTGGCGAGTTCGTATGTTCACGAAGTATTAAACACCCGTTAAATGCTAGCACGACTAGCCCGAGTGGGGATGTCAAACCCTATGGATCCATATCTAAGATTCGCGTTCACCGGTTCAAAACCAATGACTAAACGTTACCGTGCTAAGGGGAATGTTTATGCCGTTGTATAACCCACACACATATAAAGTTTAAGTACTCGTGCCTAGTATGTAAAACGTAAAAAGCGCATGTATTCGCAGTCCCAAAATAATTAAAGTAAAAAGAGATGCTATAACTCACAGTGATAAAATCGATAAAGTCGATAATGAAAGTACGCAAGTAGTAAGTCGGTCTGAAAGGTCGTAAACCTAAATCAAGGGTTACTAGGTCAGTAGGTTGTCTTTATAAATTCTAATAGTGCATAAAATAAGTTTAAGTGTCATCATCATCATCATTCATCATCATAATAGCTAAGTAAGTTCGACAAGAATAGAGATCGAAACAATAGGCTGAGTTCGGTCAGCTGCTACGACCTCTACGTAAATCGAAAAGATGAATAGTAAGTGGCTATGGCTACGTATATGAGTTCCCTAACAGCTGACCAATTTTCAGAACCTAACTCGTCATTGTTTGACCGTGGCGACGGTTTAAGTGCGAGTAGGTCAGAAATTTCAGCACAACGTTAATAGGGTGTAGTGACTCTCGGAGGGCCATAAATCCTAAACTGTAACTCGGATTAAGACGAGGCCTAAATGGAAAATCATCTACTCGAACCAAACTAACTGAAAATCGACTTTCTAGTAGTCCAGGTGGCCTGATCAGATACGAAAATCAGTGGACAAGTGCTCCGGTGGGGTTCTTGGTGTTTGATGCTCATCACGGTTCTCATCCTTGATGCATGTAGCTTCAAGTGTACAACTCGTTGATGGTTTAGCATTACTTTTGACCAAGATTCTACCATAAATACACAATATGTTAAGACTAAGTGGTAACACAACTCATTTAAGAGTCTTAGATGGATGATAAACCAAGGTTACATCATATCCTTAATCTTAACATAAATACAAGTCCTATTTACAAACAAAGTTACGAACTTTACATCAATCAAACAAGTATGAGCACAATCTAAGTCAAATGAGGTGATGGAACCCTAAGCTAGAGAGCTTGGATCCTTTTCACCCAAGTTACAAAGTTACAGCTAGAAAGCTTGAACCTTTGATGTTCTTGAAGATCTTGAAGCATAAAGCTTGGATCTTTAAGATATATGAAGATAACAAATAAAAGTTTGAATCTTTTTAACAAAACAACATGATTAAAGCTAAAATAATCTAGATCTACAAAGTTGGTGAAGATTCAAAGCTAGAAAGCTTGAATCTTCCATGTTCTTGAAGGATTCATGCTTGAATCAACAAGATATAATCAAGATCAAAGCTAAAAAGCTTGATCTTTAAGAATGATGATGATACACGAATTAGAAAGGGAAAGAAGAAGAAAAAGATCAAAAACTTACAAGTGAGAAATGCTAGAAAGGAAGTAAGAGAGTAAGTGTGTGTGAAATTCAAATGAGCGCATGTGTAAAATGAGAGGAATATGGCTAGTATTTATAGGCAAATTTTGACATGGATTGATGAGGTGGATGGCCTCGTGGCCGTGATTTTCAAAGGGGGAGGGGGGAGACACCATTTTGCTTTTTGGTTAGTGGTTGTCTAAAGTATGTACTTATGCTAGATCCCATGTAACATTATGGATAATCCTTATCCAAATGCTAGTATGACTCATCTAATTAAATGGGCATTTATTTTATTTATTATGGGTCACTAGTAAATAATACTTGGGCTAATTAAATTGGCCATTAGCTAGTGTAGGGTGGGCTAAGGTCCAATAAGGTAGAAAGTCCAACAAGACTAACTATTGTGATCTAGTAAATAATTAATTAAAATTAAGCATTCAAAAACCCAGGTAATTATTATTATAAAATAATAATTAATATTTCGCAGTCATAATATTCCGATTACGACAAAAGTTAAACGTGTGCGCAGTCCGCGGTTTATTCGAAACGTTAAGTAACACTAACGGTTATAAAGGCTTCCAATGATCAAGTTAAATATCCTACGTACTCTAAGGCACATTTTAACATATAATTGGAAGTAAACCACGTATATCAAGTTTCCGGAGTATAAAGTAGCATAGTACGCACAAAATCGCAGTTTCGCAAAAATACAAAGCACGAAAGCAAGTCGAAAAAGTCGGGTCGTTACATTAATATCAGTAATTTTTAATATAATGAATAATTTAATAATAGTAATGATGATAAAAATAATAGTTTTGATATTAATACTTAATGCCTATTCATAATAATAATTATAACAATCTTTTTTTACGAATGGTAATTTTAATAGTAATACTTTTGTTAATAGTAATGATACATCTAAAATGATACTAATACTATATTAATGATAATATTATTGGTTATAATGCTTATAATAGTATTAGAATTCTTATTAATAATGATTATATTAATAATCATTTTACTTAATAATAATACTTATATTGATAATAATATAATATTAGTAATAACAATAAAAATAATAATAATCATGATTGTAACTAAGGTTATGATGATAATAATAATAATAATAATAATAATAATAATAATAATAATAATAATAATAATAATAATAATAATAATAATAATAAATGGTAACTAATATTTATATTAGTAATAATAATAGTAATAACTAATGTTCATAATACTTAATGATAATAATACTAATAATAATAATGATTCTAATACTTCATGATAATAATAATAATAACAATAATACTAAGTGTAATAATAATAATAATAATAATAATAATAACCATAATTATAACAACAATTCTAATAATAATCATAATAATAATAATAATAATAATACTAATAATAATAATAATAATAATAATTGAAATAAAAGTAATAAAAATATACCCTTTAGAAGCTTGTTGTAAAAAGAATTGTCCCAAACGAGACTCGAACCCGCAACCTCCCTTTCACTAACCCAACACCCTAACCATTCGATCCAAGCTATTTTTCTGAAATAATATGTAACCCGTTTATATTTATTTCCTTTCTGTTACCCCTTCATCTTCTTCAACCTTAGTTTGACTAAAGACTAAATCCCACATAACAACAGAGATTGAATTGGTTTCAGAAGGTGAGATTGAAATAGAAACAACTAGTTATAACCGTTTAGAATCAATAGAAAAAAAATAAGAAGAATAAAATGGTGCTGCTGTTCGTCGAGAAGAAAAAGAAAAATAAAAACAACTCAAACTCTGATTATGAATTCAAGTACATTTCAGTTATAGATTTCTACATGAAATAGTTTCTAAAACATTCCTGGAAACTTTCTAAATTATCAATTTCATCAAAAACATAAAAACGAAATCAAATTTGTCAATGAACAAAATCGTTTGACTTTTTAATCAAGATCTTTGACTCGAAAATTCAGGATCAATACAATAAATTGAAAAGCAAAACTTTGCAGAAAGTTCATTTAGAGGATTCCTAACCCTTCTACATTTATAGATTTTAAAATTGGTTTCAAATTCGATTTCTAAGAAAAATAGAACAAGAACAGGGGACAGGAGGAATTACCTTGAAATTAATTTGCAGTTTGATCGATTTAAATCAACTAGTTGAAATGGATAACTTATGTTTGATGAAAGAAGGATGAATGAATTACAAAACACATAAATGGATTATTTTAAAGTGATAATGAGTCGAGATGTTCAATCAGAGGAAAAGAAAAAATAAATAAATAAAATTAAAATGTTGAATGGGATTGCTAACGAATTTTGGCAAGATATGTGACTGAATTCGTAAATTGTACATGATTTAGAGACAGGAAGATCAATCTAATATAGTTGATAGGTATGTGTAACAAAATCGTACGCTAGTCACTGTATATAATTTATATAATAATTATTATTAATAATTAATAATTAATACTTATATTAATAATAATTATAATTAAATAATAATGATACCAATGATAATAAAGATATTATTAAGGTTGAAAATAATAAAATGTATTATTTCCTAATAATATTAATAATAATAACACTAATAATATTAATATTAATATTAATAATAATTATAATAATAATGGATAATAATAATGATATTAACTATAAAAATGGTAATAATAATATTATTCATAGTCAAGAAGTAACGAGGTTGCTGGTACGTCTGCTGGTAATATGGTGGAATATAAATGGTTCCCCGGTAACAATAAAAGAGCACGCATATATATCAAAGTTATAATAAGGTTAATCAAAATGAAAAGTCGAAGTTGACTTGTTGGAGCTGTGATAAAATTGGCTAATTTGAAAAGGGATTGCAAAGTTATTTTTAGTAATAACAACGCCAAAGGAGCTAGCACAAATACATTTTAAACGTTCACTCAGATTCCGAGTGTTTTCAGGTGCATAACTATATGCATCAATCTTTTCTTCTGTAGTTGAAGTGCGGTTGGTTCATCCTCTCGATTGAGGTGTTTTTAAGAATTATGAAAGGTTTGAACGCAGATTGTAATCGTCAAGATACAAATGAGGTTTAAGATGAAATCAAGTGGCAAACTTGAAGAAATGTTTAGTTTTATAAGTTATAATCAATATTTTAATTCATTTTAATTGTCCAATGTCATTAGTCCACAGTCGATAGTCCATAGTTAACAGTCCAATAATTCATATATAATTTAATATATAATATTTGAATTAATTAATACGTATCGTGACCCGTGTACATGTCTCAGACTCGATCACAACTCAAACTATATATATTATTGTAGAATCAACCTCAACCCTGTATAGCTAACTCCAGCATTACTGCATATAGAGTGTCTATGGTTATTCCAAATAATATATATAAATGCGTCGATATGATATGTCAAAACCTTGTATACGTGTCCCGATATTTAAAGTGCGTAAAATAAATAACAGAATGTAAATGACAATAAATAAAATTGCGAGAATTAAATTGCTATAAATAAACTGCGATAAATAAATTGCGATAATAAAATGTAAACAGTTAGCTAGGAATAGTTAGCTAGGAACAGTTAGCGTGAATTCTTAACAAAATTCTTCTCATAGTTAAATTGTTTGTTTCTAACAAATTTTATTTTATCAAATGTTTTCCTCATTATGCCACTTGTTGGATTCGGATAGGTCAAAATCTAAATTTAAAATTTTATGAAAATGGTTATTCTGCGGTGAACGGGTACGTATATCTGTGGGTGTAAGTAGGATAGTAAATGACTGTTAAATTAGATTCAAATGATGTACAGTGTATCTTATTAATGTGAAATCTAAATATTTCTCGGGTATTACCTACCCGTTAAAATATTTTCACCATTAATCGTTTGTACAAAAGAATTTTTAATTACAATCTTTATGAAAATATACTTACATATATATTCTCTTCAGATGTAATCATGGATTTAATGAGTCAATATGATATTAAACTCATTTGATTTACCGTTAGAGCAAGAATATATAATCTCTAGAAAATTAGAGATTACATAATCGTCATGTCGTATGAAGATAAATAATGTAGAACGTCATGTAGAACGATGATTATACTCGAGGTATAGATTGCAATGTTGAGGCGTGAATTGTTGATGGTACTGGTGCTGTTATTAATGGTACTGTTGGTGCCGGTGATGTTGTTGAAGCTGATAGGTTTTGCACCACGTTTTCCAAATTGATTACTCGAGCGCGAAGCTCGTTGACTTCTTCTATTATTCCGGGATGATTGTCGGTCGGAACGAGTGGATGAATAAGATCTAAAATTCGAGATAGTATATAGTCATGACGAGATATCCTAGAGATGAGAGAGAAAATAGTGTTACGAACAGGTTCGCCGGTAAGTGCTTTAGGTTCATCGTCAAGAGGTAAATTTGGTTGGTGAAAAGGATCGCCTTCTTCGCGTCTCCATTGATTAAGTCGACTACGAACCCATCAGATGAATTGGGGATGGCTGATTGGTTGATCCATTCCGGTTACACTACTTTCGGAGTTCGAGTGGAAATCCATATCGGAATAGCTGTCGGAATAACTATTGGAATAGCTATCGGAATCTGAAGGACTCTGTAATGACCCGGAATTTTCCGACCAAATTATACTTATGAGATTAATATTTACATAAATTAAACCATACCAACATGATAAGCAATCCAAATTGTTGAGACTTGTGTTTTTGAAAAGAGTTTTACACAACGTTTGACCGTCCAATATGACCGATGATATCACGAACTATATAACATACGATAATTATACGTTTGTGTATATATATGTATTTATATATATTTAACATGATCTAAGGATGGTTTAACATCTCATTGTGTACTAATGACAATGAGTTATAAGTATATTTTGAAACTACTAACTTAAGTTTTCAAAACGATATCTATACGTAACATTCTTTGATATATATACTTATAATCTATAATGCTTATACATGTATCGTATATATATTGTATTTAATCACTTTTTAAGGACTTAAATACATAAAACAATATAAGTATATTCATAAAAGATAGCTATATTTGAATTCTCGTTCCGTTTCCTCAAGATTTCTATACGTATATCTAGGGTATATGTACCCGTATCATACCCAGCTTCTATACATATTTACTATTGGTATATACACATCAAATCAACATCCTAATCAATATTATTACTGCCCTAGATATGAGGTAACTAGGATTTGTCAAGTAGTATGAATTATTAGTAAGAAAACAAAATTAGGAATCCTTTTCTTTCTTTAAAAACTAAAAACGTTTTTATAAATGAACACCATTTATTCACTCCATTTTCTCATACCTACACCCTCATTTCTCTCTCAAAATACTCCTAACTTCATACTTGATCATCTCCAAGCATTTTCCCCATCATTTATCTTCAATTACAAGCCTTAAACACCATAAGAAAACTCTTTCAAGAACATATCAAAATAACCACCCATTTGAAGAAGTTTACTTCCAACCTTTTGATCTAACTCCACCACTCTTTGATTCCAAGATTATTTCTTATCTTTTGCAGTAACTTTGTCCAAGTAACTTGAGGTAGTAACCTTGTTCATAATCTTATTCAATTCATATTCATATAGCTATCTTATTTTGTGGTATAAAATTTTAACAACAAGAACATAGTTTGAATGATTTCAAACTTGTTCGCAAACTAAATAGATCCTTCTAACTTGACTTTTAAAATACTTCAATACTTGTAATATATCATAATGATATGCTAACCTAACAAGATATAACTTGGTTTTACAAAGAACATCTTAAAAACTGAATCTACGTCGTCGGAGTGCAACCGGGGGCTGTTTTGGGTTGGATAATTAAAAACTATCTTGAACTTTGAATTGGAAGTTCATGTTCTGGAAAAATGATATTTCTTATGAATATGTTAACACATAAAAATTTCATGGTTTAACTCAAAGTGTAAGTATTTTTAGAAAAATGATCATTAAATGTTGTTTTTATGATGGAAAATGATCACTTTCATAAGTTTCACCAAAGTTTGACCTATAACCTATAATTTCGAATATAAACTAAGGTATTTTTAGTTCATATTCTTAAAATTTGACTCTATCCAAGGAAGTGGCAAGTTGAACTGTAACATCCCGCATTTTTTTCGTTAAATTATTTTTTTTTTAACGCCGTCTTTTTCTTTTTAGATAATATTCCTCGTATCTAGATTCGTAACCTCCGTTAGCTAACATTCTAAATATTCTCGTTATCGGATTTTAATACGCGTTTTAAAATATTCCGTTTAGGTATTTTCCGCACCCGCTTCTAAACTCGAGGGACTAAAATTGACACGGGGCAAACTAGTTGACTAGGTCAACTAGTCCACCCCAATCACCACCATTCAATCCCTCCATCTCTCTCTCTTTCTCTCTAGCAAGAACACACACACAAACACCCAATTCAATCATTCATCATCTAAATTCAATCTTGGAAGCTCACAACAAATCCGACAACATATTCGTGATCCTCTCATCATCCTCTTCGATTTAGTACCAATTTCATCCATTTTGGGTAACTTTCTAAAATCACTAAATTTCTCTAAATTCGTTTTATATACTTGAAATTGTGTTAGTTAGTGTCTATGGCTCGTGTATAACATGAATATATGTTTTGTTTGCTCGATTTGTTGATTTGGAGTAACTAATATGAACTTTGAAATGGGTTTGCTTAATCTTGCATTTTGGAAGATTAAATGTTGTTTGATTGTTAAAGTTCATGTTTTAATTGTGTTACTAGTATCACTAGCTTCGTTTTGATGCGTAGGTTGATTAAGAAAACTTCAAAAACCCGATTAATGATTTTGTGATGTTTGACTAGGGTTTGATAGTTCTTGACATGAACTTTTGATGCTTGAATGCCATGAAATGTTAATTGTTAGTGTTTAGTAGTAATGTATGCTTCATTACCTTCGAAACGGCATATCGTATGTGTAAATTGGATTCCCGAATCATAAAATACGTTTTACGAACTTGAAACTTTGAAAATAAACCTTTCTTGATCAATTGACGAATTTTCGGTTATTGTAATTGATGTTTTTGTTTGATGATATGTGGTTAGTTGTATTGCTCGTCAAAATACCTTTCCAAGGATATAAGATACATGTTTTGGTTGTTTGCGGATCATAAATGGTGAATGTTTGATGTTTGGTTCGTGCATACTTTGAAAACTGACCAGAAATCTCTACCCAGATGGTGGCGCGGCGCGCCCCATCCCCGCGCGGCGCGCGGATTGGCCTGGCCAGATTCTGCTCACTTTGTCACATTTCACGCGAAATGTTTGACTAGCTACCGACCTCCGATTCACATGAAACTTGTTTTAATATACTTGTATATGAATATTTAGCATAGAAAAATAGTTCGGGACCCGACCCGAATGCGTTGACTTTTCGTTGACTTTGACCAAGTTTGACTTTTAGTCAAACTTAACCAAACTTTTATGCAATCGTTCTAACATGCTTTTATACTTGTTTCTTGTATGAAACTTGACAACGTGATTCACATGCTATACTTAATCGAGTCGTAACGAGCCATAGGACTAATTGAACACATTTCACCCGACCTTGTGTCGTAACCGGTTAATTGATACAACTTACTTGTTTAGGTCAAGGCTAAGCAACTTTCATGCATACGTTACTTTGTGAAGTACTTTATTAACTCTTGCACTCAAGGTGAGATCATAGTCCCACTTTTTCAATCACTTTTATTCTTTACATCGTGGGCTGAGAAACACATACATTTCATACTTATTTACTTTTCATGCTTTTACATTGTGAACAAATACGAATACAAAGATGCATACGAGTTTGAACAAAAGTCCTCAATCCAATTATCATTAGTTCCACTTGCAGGGTGTAAGTGTAAGCGTGTAATTATGTTGTGTGGCCATACGGGTTTAACAAACCCTCATTCAGACGGTTCGCTACCGTTAGTGAATGAAATATAATTTCAACAATGTATAGTGTAAGTTCTAACACTAAATTCAAAATTCAGAGGGAAGATTCGGTTAAGCCTTGATAATTGGGTGCTCGTGATACAAATACTATTTTGGAATGTGAATGATTCTGGTTGAGCAATTCTTAAAGAACCTTGTGGTTCAATACAATTTACTTACTAAACCTATGATTTCACCAACGTTTTTCGTTGACAGATTTCTATGTTTTTCTCAGGTCTTGCACGATATGTGATACATGCTTCCGCTCATTATTTGATACTTGCATTGGATGTCGAGTATACATGCTTTTCATGGAGCGTCTTTTGACTTTACTTTAAACCGTGTCGCCTAGATTTCAATCGTACTTATAACGTTGTAACTTAACTTTTGGTTGAACAATTCTTGTAAACTTTGAAACAATCTTTATTTTGAAATGAAGGCGACATATTTTGGTCAAACGTTATCTTAAAGACTTATAATCAGGTAATGGGACCCACGTAGCCGACGCCGTCACTTGACGATTTGTCGGGGTCGCTACAAGTGGTATCAGAGCCTTGGTTGTAGGGATTTAGAGTTCATTTGTGTCCACCCCGAGTCATAAGGTACATAGGTGAATCTAGACTACAACCGGCATATAGACTGAAGTAGGAATTACTTGACTATTTGTGCATTTATACTCGAACTCTTCTATCATATCTAACTCGTATTCGATCTTGATCTTACGTTGATAAATTTTGTTGATGCGCCACCTTGACTTTATGAAGTAATGTTAAATGCACATGAGAATCAGGGTAATATAATTTCCGGGATTATATTACGGTGATTCACATGGACGTTCCGACATTATGACATAAAGAATTTAGGGCGAGTCAAGGAAAATTTTCTCTCTATCCTTAATCCATACTCCGGTTAGTATTGTTGAAAATACTAACCAACGATATTCTTGTGTCATGAAGGAACAATGGCTCGTCGACGCGCTCCTCCCGAAACTCCCGAACAAGCCCTCCAACGTATGATAGCCACTGCCGTGGATGCGGCCATGGCCGGTCACTCCTCCAACAACAACAATAACAACAATCATCATAACAACAACAATGGAGCCGGAAATTCCAACGAAGGATGCTCCTATAAGAATTTCATAGGGTGCAAACCTCACACTTTCGATGGAACCGGGGGACCGGTTGTGCTCACCCGATGGTTTGAGCAAACGGAAGCCGTCTTTAGCATAAGCGGTTGTCGAGACCAAGACAAGGTTAGATATTCCACTCACACCTTCGCCGGTATCGCTCTCACATGGTGGAATTCGTATGTACAATCGGTGGGTATCCACGAAGCCCACGCTCTCTCTTGGGCCGACTTAAGAGGAAAAATGATCACCGAATATTTTCCTCGCGAAGAAACCCGAAGGCTCGAACAAGAACTAAGAGCTCTGAAAGCGGTCGGGAACGACCTTAAGGCCTATAATCAACGATTCTCCGAACTTGCTTTGATGTGCCCAAATCTTGTGAACCCCGAATCTTTAAGGGTTGAACTTTACATGGATGGTCTACCCAAGAGCATCAAACAAGGAGTAATGTCATCCAAACCCGCTAACCACCAAGAGGCTTTGAATATGGCCCGCCAATTGATTGAAACAGTGGACGAGATTGAAGTGCCGGCACGTAAAGCCGAGGATAAGTCGGGTGACAACAAAAGAAAATGGGAAGCCCCCCAATCAAGCAATTACAACAACCCCGCCAAGAAGCCCTTCATCCCCAACGGCAAGAAAGGTTATACCGGACACCTACCGTATTGTAACGAGTGCTACAAACATCATTTAGGTGAATGTGGCAAACCATTTTGCTTGAAGTGTCAAAGAAGTGGCCATGTAGCCCACGATTGTAGGAATACCGCTCCCGTCCCCCAAAAGGAGCACAATGCACCCAAGACGGGTGTTTGTTTTGAATGTGGCCAACCGGGTCATTTTAGGAGTGCGTGCCCAAACAAGAAAATCAACCCCAACGCACGCCGTTGAACTTTCAACATCGACACCTAGGATGCCCGAGACGATGATGGACTAGTCACGGGTATGTTTCTTCACAACAAACAGTATATTTCATACTTATTCGATTCGATTACCGCTAGATGTTTATTAACCAAGTCTTTGACTCGTGCTCTTTACATTCCACTTTTTTTTCCCCTAGATATTACTTAGACGATTTAAGTGACCAACGGAAAATATTGTGTGCCTATAAATTTTATTGGAGGATATACGTTAAGACTTTTGACTTGACACCTATAGAACTAGGGAGCTCGAAACCTATTCGTTAAAAAAAAAAAAAAAAAAAAAAAAAAAAAAAAAAATCCTCAATCCCACTTGAATGTGAATGTGGCCTCATCATCTTGTATAGATTGTTGTGAACTGAGTAATTTTCGGTTGGAAACCGATACCCTCTCCCTCGTATCCATTACCTCATGATTATTTGCACGAATCCCGTAGGTTCCAAATCGACCTCCGTTCCGGTTATCATCAATTGGGGGTTAAGGGAGACGATGTCTCCTGAGTCTTTTCCGAACTCGCAACGTTAGTTGTAAATCTCTCTTAGTACCATTCGATTTATCCAAGGCTCGTCCGTATCCATAAACCTCCTAAACCACGTATGCAAACTTATCTAGACAAATCTGTTATCGTATTTATAGATGACGTCTTAACTTATTTAAGTAAAGAAGGAAAACGAACAACATCACCATCTTACGCTCGAACTTTTGAGAAAAGAGCAACTTTATACCAAATTCTCCGAGTGAGAATTTCTGTTGAACGAAGTCCAATTTTCTAGACCATGATGTTAATGGTCGAGGCATTACAATCAATCTCCAAATCAAGCCACATGTAATCAGGAAACTCTCATGACTCAGACTTACCGCAGATTCATTTTCGACTTTTTCTCGTGATGCCCGTTCTTTACCCTCGATAACTCATTAAGGTAGAAATCTAAACCTTTACGTGCCCGAATCTTGAACGTGATTATTCACACCAACCTTGCTAGCTTAATTCGTATAGCACCAGGTGGGACTCAAATATGGAAATATTTCTACTTGGACGCCGAAAGACATACTCTCTCGACTCAAAAATCAACATAACTAAAATTCGTTATTTTACACGAAGAATTCGAATACTAAATTGTGGATCCGATCAATCTTCTCGTCATCACGTACCACACTACATACCTCTGTTATTTCACCGTCACCGTCTGATATTACTGGAATTTAAGATAGCACACAATCCAACGATACTTCACTCTTCTTTGACTTAACGCCTTTGCATTGCTGATAATCGTCCAACCATTATTCAACCCCGAACTATACAATTACGTGTACTATCTCGTTTCTCTTTCAGGCTTCATTTTTTTTTTTACAACTAGAGGCACGTTATGGCAACCTCGAGATGTAAGCTCATCCTATTCAAAGTCCTCATTTCACTCCTATCCTCATCGCTCGCATTTCCGTTAAGGAAACTCCTTGTAACATTTCTCCATGGATAGAGAAACTCCTCATATTACATTAGTATTCGCCACGAGGGTGAATAGTCCTAACGAACATTTTTCGAACCCTAACTGACTTGTTCAAACATATCTTAAGAAATTCTATTCCAACACGGTGTATCTTCGTCATTTATCCTGTATTGAAATACTCGTTTCACCTCCAGCGTTGCAAGAGACCTTGGGAACCCGCTTAGACATATGTACCGCGTATCTCCCATAACCGACGAACCGAGCAAACGTACGATTCAATCTTGGAAAGACATGTTACAGACTGGTATTGTCACCTTTAGTAGTTCCCCTTACTACGACAGCTATCACTCGTATATTAACGCAGCACTTCCGAAACCCTATATGACCGCAAATGTCATACCCCTGCTCATTTAACCAAAGCATGCGGCAAGCAAATCGCCAAATCTGAACTCCATCAAGAAACAACAATTGAGATCGTTCAAGTCCGAGGCGGGCTAGAGACAACCCATGGTCGCCAGAAGAGTTATACCAAACTTAGATGAAAACCTCACAAATCCCAGTGTGTAATCGCGTAATATTGAGAACCCGCACCTTGGAAAGGTGTAATCCATTTTGGGAAATCGAGGAAGGTTATAACCGCAATATTGAACCTTTTGAAACCTTGGGGCGTATTAGAACCGCTTCCTACCGTTTAGAACTTCCGACTCAATTAAGTTTCCATTTATCCTACATTTCGTGTAACAAACTTAGAAACGTGTCATGCGGAACAGGAATGTGCAATCCTTTTAGATGCACCAACTATTGATGACAAACTCCTCTTCATGGGAAAACTGGTTGAAATCATGGATCGTGAAATCGAACCTCAATACAACGTAACACCCCGACTATCCGGATTCGTGGAATGTCCAAGAAAGTACCTTCACTCATTCGTAGAGTTACTACTCTAAGTCTCGAGTAAGAGATATCGACTACTACTTCCAACTAAATTTCGGGACGAAATTTCTTTTGAGGTGTGGATAATGTAACATCCCGCATTTTTTTCGTTAAATTATTTTTTTTTTAACGCCGTCTTTTTCTTTTTAGATAATATTCCTCGTATCTAGATTCGTAACCTCCGTTAGCTAACATTCTAAATATTCTCGTTATCGGATTTTAATACGCGTTTTAAAATATTCCGTTTAGGTATTTTCCGCACCCGCTTCTAAACTCGAGGGACTAAAATTGACACGGGGCAAACTAGTTGACTAGGTCAACTAGTCCACCCCAATCACCACCATTCAATCCCTCCATCTCTCTCTCTTTCTCTCTAGCAAGAACACACACACAAACACCCAATTCAATCATTCATCATCTAAATTCAATCTTGGAAGCTCACAACAAATCCGACAACATATTCGTGATCCTCTCATCATCCTCTTCGATTTGGTACCAATTTCATCCATTTTGGGTAACTTTCTAAAATCACTAAATTTCTCTAAATTCGTTTTATATACTTGAAATTGTGTTAGTTAGTGTCTATGGCTCGTGTATAACATGAATATATGTTTTGTTTGCTCGATTTGTCGATTTGGAGTAACTAATATGAACTTTGAAATGGGTTTGCTTAATCTTGCATTTTGGAAGATTAAATGTTGTTTGATTGTTAAAGTTCATGTTTTAATTGTGTTACTAGTATCACTAGCTTCGTTTTGATGCGTAGGTTGATTAAGAAAACTTCAAAAACCCGATTAATGATTTTGTGATGTTTGACTAGGGTTTGATAGTTCTTGACATGAACTTTTGATGCTTGAATGCCATGAAATGTTAATTGTTAGTGTTTAGTAGTAATGTATGCTTCATTACCTTCGAAACGGCATATCGTATGTGTAAATTGGATTCCCGAATCATAAAATACGTTTTACGAACTTGAAACTTTGAAAATAAACCTTTCTTGATCAATTGACGAATTTTCGGTTATTGTAATTGATGTTTTTGTTTGATGATATGTGGTTAGTTGTATTGCTCGTCAAAATACCTTTCCAAGGATATAAGATACATGTTTTGGTTGTTTGCGGATCATAAATGGTGAATGTTTGATGTTTGGTTCGTGCATACTTTGAAAACTGACCAGAAATCTCTACCCAGATGGTGGCGCGGCGCGCCCCATCCCCGCGCGGCGCGCGGATTGGCCTGGCCAGATTCTGCTCACTTTGTCACATTTCACGCGAAATGTTTGACTAGCTACCGACCTCCGATTCACATGAAACTTGTTTTAATATACTTGTATATGAATATTTAGCATAGAAAAATAGTTCGGGACCCGACCCGAACGCGTTGACTTTTCGTTGACTTTGACCAAGTTTGACTTTTAGTCAAACTTAACCAAACTTTTATGCAATCGTTCTAACATGCTTTTATACTTGTTTCTTGTATGAAACTTGACAACGTGATTCACATGCTATACTTAATCGAGTTGTAACGAGCCATAGGACTAATTGAACACATTTCACCCGACCTTGTGTCGTAACCGGTTAATTGATACAACTTACTTGTTTAGGTCAAGGCTAAGCAACTTTCATGCATACGTTACTTTGTGAAGTACTTTATTAACTCTTGCACTCAAGGTGAGATCATAGTCCCACTTTTTCAATCACTTTTATTCTTTACATCGTGGGCTGAGAAACACATACATTTCATACTTATTTACTTTTCATGCTTTTACATTGTGAACAAATACGAATACAAAGATGCATACGAGTTTGAACAAAAGTCCTCAATCCAATTATCATTAGTTCCACTTGCAGGGTGTAAGTGCAAGCGTGTAATTATGTTGTGTGGCCATACGGGTTTAACAAACCCTCATTCAGACGGTTCGCTACCGTTAGTGAATGAAATATAATTTCAACAATGTATAGTGTAAGTTCTAACACTAAATTCAAAATTCAGAGGGAAGATTCGGTTAAGCCTTGATAATTGGGTGCTCGTGATACAAATACTATTTTGGAATGTGAATGATTCTGGTTGAGCAATTCTTAAAGAACCTTGTGGTTCAATACAATTTACTTACTAAACCTATGATTTCACCAACGTTTTTCGTTGACAGATTTCTATGTTTTTCTCAGGTCTTGCACGATATGTGATACATGCTTCCGCTCATTATTTGATACTTGCATTGGATGTCGAGTATACATGCTTTTCATGGAGCGTCTTTTGACTTTACTTTAAACCGTGTCGCCTAGATTTCAATCGTACTTATAACGTTGTAACTTAACTTTTGGTTGAACAATTCTTGTAAACTTTGAAACAATCTTTATTTTGAAATGAAGGCGACATATTTTGGTCAAACGTTATCTTAAAGACTTATAATCAGGTAATGGGACCCACGTAGCCGACGCCGTCACTTGACGATTTGTCGGGGTCGCTACATGAACCAACAAAAACGGAGTTGTAATGAAGAAACTACGACTAAAACAAGATTGGGTATCCGAAGCTAGTTTAGCTACGAAAATATTTGGAGAAAAAGTAAATTAATCATATCTTTTATAATTAATATGATATTTTATATATAATTACTTATGATTTGATTTTATATATTTCAGGACCACCCGTAAACAACACGAGAAGATTAATCATAAGACCTCATGATTGTACGCAACACGTCATTTGACAACATGGTACCATGGGTCGAGATTAATTCTGATCAATACAAATACGATGGGGTCTTTATTTATTTTATTTAAGCAATTAATTGTGGACCACTAACATCGGATTGCTAACTACGGACTAAGAAAATATTAAAAGTATTAAAAGTATATATATATGTAACAATTACTTAAAAAGAAAATATGTTGATATATTATATATATGGTTAGGTTCGTGATATCTATCAGAGACCAAGTCGAATTAAATACCTTCAAGGCAAAAGTGAGTTTCATTTGCTCCCTTTTTAATTGCTTTTGCAATATATATTTTTGGGCTGAGAATACATGCGCTGCTTTTATAAATGTTTACAAAATAGACACAAGTACTTAAAAATATATTCTACGTTGAGTTGTACCACTGGCATATTTCCCTGTAGCTTGGTAACTACTATTTACATGGGTATTGTAAACGCGAATCCTGTTGATAGATCTATCGGGCCTGACAACCCCAACCGGACTGGACGACCAGTATTCAACGGTTGTACAGTACTTCGTTTTGGTGACTACACTTGGTACGGTGTAGTGAGATTTCATAATAAAGGGAATATGCGACGTTGATTAAATGTTAAGTATGGTTACCAAGTGCTCAACCACTTAGAATGCTTTACATACACTTGCGAGTGTATTATGTTTATGATTATGAAATCTTGTGGTCTATTAACATATTGAAATGATTGTCATGATAAACCTATGAACTCACTAACCTTTTGGTTGACACTTTAAAGCATGTTTATTCTCAGGTACGAATTAAGTCTTCCGCTGTGCATTTGCTCAATATAAGGGCATTACTTGGAGCCGATCTTCGCAATGGGACCAAATGTTGATGACTTCGTCCAGGTGGATTAGGACGGGTCCTTTCAGTTGGTATCATAGCGGTGGTCGTAGCGAACCAGGTCTTACATTAGTGTGTCTAACTAGTAGTTGTTAGGATGCATTAATGAGTCTGGACTTCGACCGTGTCTACATGTCAAAAGTTATCATTTCTAGTCGGAAATCATCTGCTTATCATCCTTAGAAAATTACCTGCTTATCATTCATAAGTCTAGACACGTTTTACTGCATTGATAGTGTATAGACGAATTCTTATTTTAGCATATATGTTATTGCGAACTTTGACTGATATCTTTTCAAAGATTCTCCGTAATTTACGGGATTTTGGTATTATATATACATATGTAAATTATGTATTGAAGAGTACCAAATCTAACTCCTATAATCTATTCCATACCAAAAATTCATTTTCCCCATTATACAAGATGGATTCCGCATCTAGTTCGAATTCTTCAGATTCCGACAGTTATGCTGATATGGATTTCCATTCGGGCTCCGAAAGCAGCGTCACCGGAATGGATCAACCAATTTCCCATCATCTATTCTGGATGAATTGGGGATGGGTTCGTAATATACTAAATCACTGGAGACAAGAAGAAGGTGATCCATTCCATCCACCAAATTGCTCTCTTGGCGATGAACCTGAAGCACTTACCGGCGAACTTAACGAACTTCGGCTCGCGTGACGACTTTGGAGAACATGGTGCGAAGGTTGCAAACACCAGCAGCAGCACCAGCAGCATAATCAGCACCACCATCAATAACATCAACAATACCATCATCACCACTAACAAACAACATCCGCATCACATGTATCGACATCATAATCTGTCCCACAAACATCACATCATACGCACCATAGATACCAAGGAGTACCAACAATAATGAACGATGAAGTATTGATCCATAACTTCATTGATATTCTGTGAAGAATATGTGATTTCAAAAAGTTTTAGAGATTTCTTATTCTAGCTCAAACCGAAAAGCAAATGAGATTAATATCATATTAACTTGTTAAATTCATGATTTCATCTGAAGAAAATATATATGTATATATGTTTTCATAAAGATTGTAATTAAAAGTTATTTTGTACAAAATATTAATGGTGAATTTTTTTTTTAACGGGTAGGTAATACCCGAGGAATAATTAGATTTCATCTTAATAAGTTACATTGTACATTCGTCGAAGCTGATTCAACAGTCATTTACTATCCTACTTACAACCACCGATATACGTATCCGTTCACCGCAGAATAACCATTTTCATTCAATTTCATATTTGGATTTTGACTTCCCACAATCCAACAAGTGGCATATGAAGAAAACATATGACAAAATAAAATCTGTTAGAAACAAACAAATTAACTATGAAAAATTTTGTTAAGAATCCACGCTAACTGTTCCAGCTAACTGTTCCTAGCTAACTGATTACATTTTATTTATCGCAGTTTATTTATCGCAATTTAATTATCTCACTTTTATTTATCGTCATTTAATTTCTGTAATTATTTTACGCACTTTAAATATCGGGACACGTATACAATGTTTTGACATATCATATCGACGCATCTATATATATTATTTGGAATCACCATAGACACTCTATATGCAGTAATGATCAAGTTCTCTATATAGGGTTGAGGTTGATTCTACAATAATATATATAGTTTGAGTTGTGATCGAGTCTGAGACGTATACGGGTCACGACACGTATTAATTAATTCGTATATTATATATTAAACTATATATGAATTATTGGACTGTTACTGTGGACTATCGACTGTAGACTAATGACATTGGACAATTAAAATAAATTAAAATATTGATTATAACATATGAAATAAACATTTCTTCAAGATTGCCACTTGATTTCATCTTAAACCTCATTGTATCTCGACGATTACAATCAGCGTTCAAATCTATCATGATTCTTAAAAACACCTCAATCGAGAGGATAAACCAACCACACTTCATCTATGGAAGAAAAGATTGATGCATATAGTTATGCACCTGAAAAACCCTCGGAAACTGAGTAAACGTTTGACACGTATCTGTTCTAGTTCCTTTGACATTGTTATTACCGAAGATCGTTTTGCAATCCCTTTCCAAAGTAGCTAATTTTGTCACAGCTCCAGCAAGTCAACTCTGACTTTTCATCCGAAACAACTTTATTATAACCGCGATATATATGCGTACACTTTATTGTTACTGGGGAACCTTTTATATTCCACAATATTACCATCAGCGATTAATCATTCTAAAAACACAATTCTCCTGAAACTACCTCGGTTTGATAACCGATGACCCAGATCAGTTAACTTTGAAAATGCTGACGAAGCAGCATGTTGTAGATGATCTTAATGGCCAAAAGTTTGATGATAAAGAAAGGAGTGTTAGGAACGCTCGATAGAAAATTTAGTACCGAAACGCGGATTATGCTAAACTATGAAGAAATCCATCGACAAATCACAAAGAATAAGTTTGCCTTCAAAGAATCCAAAAGATTCTGTGCCTGCTGAAATCGTTAGCAAACATCTTATTTCTCATTCTAAACCTTCACAGACAAATCTTCTTCATCATCCATTGATATTAGAAATTCTAAGATATTCTCGTATGTTCTATTATAAATATCCTCCATATTTCTGGCGATATTTTCACAACTATTCTTATCTGAGATCATTTATCTCTCCGTAATATCTGCAACATAAAAGAAACTGTGTTAGTTTCTAAATTCTGAAACCTTCGAGTTTAAAATATGAATGTTTTGAAGTAGTGTTGGGAACTGAAGCATGGATTAGTATAATATAATGACACTTGATCAACGTCATTATATTACAGTAAGTCATACTGAGTTTCTAATGAAGCATGATAATTCACAGTACCATCATCATGTGCCATTTACACGACTCTTACATTCTATCTAATCTCTAAACATATCAAGAGAATATTTTTCTGGATGACTCGGTCTTCTCCAGGGTATTTTGGTAATTTAACAAATCAAAATCGTTCTATTACCATTTTCTTCTTAGAGCATTAGCTATGTTCATTCTGAATTTCATATCTACGAATTCCGGACCATTACTCGCTTGACTCGAAGTCGGGAAGAGAAAACGAAAGCATGAAGCTCCGAAAAATAATGAAGAATATAAACTTCGATAATAACCCCGAAATTACAAATCGTATATATCGATGCAGATAGTAATATAGAGACACGGGAGAATTAGAAACACTATAAACACAAGAGTATAGTAGAAGTAAATAGATTCTTCTGGTGATAGATGAAAAAGAAGAATGACAGATATAAAAGTTAGGAGTATATCAAGAATCAGGACTGGATGGACCATATTGATGAATGCTTTAAAGTAAGAATCAAGGAAGAAAGAATAGAAGGTGTGAGTCGTGGAAAATAAGGAAACGAAGGGGTGAATTTATAGTGAAATATCCGACAGAGCAATCGAAACAGATTATTGCATATAATCAAAGAAGATCCTGATTTCCTTAATCACCAAAGAACCAAATCTTATTACGTAAGATTGTCTTTAAATCCCTTAAATCCCGGAAATCAATCATAACTACGTCATCGGTTAAGACGAATATATTTTACTCATCTCACTCTTTTATGATAGTCTCATTTATATTCTTCGCATAATCGAATCGTTTTATCTACATTACTCAATGATGATAAAACTCCATTATCACCTTATATTTGTCATGAAAACCTTCTTATTGTTATCCATAACAACCTCTATCAAATTTCGGGGACGAAATTTCTTTAACGGGTAGGTACTGTAATGACCCAGAATTTTTCGACCAAATTATACTTATGAGATTAATATTTACATAAATTAAACCATACCAACATGATAAGCAATCCAAATTATTGAGACTTGTGTTTTTGAAAAGAGTTTTACACAACGTTTGACCGTCCAATATGACCGATGATATCACGAACTATATAACATACGATAATTATACGTTTGTGTATATATATGTATTTATATATATTTAACATGATCTAAGGATGGTTTAACATCTCATTGTGTACTAATGACAATGAGTTATAAGTATATTTTGAAACTACTAACTTAAGTTTTCAAAACGATAACTATACGTAACATTCTTTGATATATATACTTATAATCTATAATGCTTATACATGTATCGTATATATAATGTATTTAATCACTTTTTAAGGACTTAAATACATAAAAAAATATAAGTATATTCACAAAATATAGCTATATTTGAATTCTCGTTCCGTTTCCTCAAGATTTCTATACGTATATCTAGGGTATATGTACCCGTATCATACCCAGCTTCTATACGTATTTACTATTGGTATATACACATCAAATCAACATCCTAATCAACATTATTACTGCCCTAGATATGAGGTAACTAGGATTTGTCAAGTAGTATGAATTATTAGTAAGAAAACAAAATTAGGAATCCTTTTCTTTCTTTATAAACTAAAAACATTTTTATAAATGAACACCATTTATTTACTCCATTTTCTCATACCTACACCCTCATTTCTCTCTCAAAATACTCCTAACTTCATACTTGATCATCTCCAAGCATTTTCCCCATCATTTAGCTTCAATTACAAGCCTTAAACACCATAAGAAAACTCTTTCAAGAACATATCAAAAGAACCACCCATTTGAAGAAGTTTACTTCCAACCTTTTGATCTAACTCCACCACTCTTTGATTCCAAGATTATTTCTTATCTTTTGCAGTAACTTTGTCCAAGTAACTTGAGGTAATAACCTTGTTCATAATCTTATTCAATTCATATTCATATAGCTATCTTATTTTGTGGTATAAAATTTTAACAACAAGAACATAGTTTGAATGATTTCAAACTTGTTCGCAAACTAAATAGATCCTTCTAACTTGAATTTTAAAATACTTCAAGACCTGTAATATATCATAATGATATGCTAACCTAACAAGATATAACTTGGTTTTACAAAGAATATCTTAAAAACTGAATCTACGTCGTCGGAGTGCAACCGGGGGCTGTTTTGGGTTGGATAATTAAAAACCATCTTGAACTTTGAATTGGAAGTTCATGTTCTGGAAAAATGATATTTCTTATGAATATGTTAACACATAAAAATTTCATGGTTTAACTCAAAGTGTAAGTATTTTTAGAAAAATGATCATTAAATGTTGTTTTTATGATGGAAAATGATCACTTTCATAAGTTTCACCAAAGTTTGTCCTATAACCTATGATTTCGAATACAAACTAAGGTATTTTCAGTTCATATTCTTAAAATTTGACTCTATCCAAGGAAGTGGCAAGTTGAACCAACAAAAACGGAGTTGTAATGAAGAAACTACGACTAAAACAAGATTGGGTATCCGAAGCTAGTTTAGCTACGAAAATATTTGGAGAAAAAGTAAATTAATCATATCTTTTCTAATTAATATGATATTTTATATATAATTACTTATGATTTGATTTTATATATTTCAGGACCACCCGTAAACAACACGAGAAGATTAATCATAAGACCTCATGATTGTACGCAACACGTCATTTGACAACATGGTACCATGGGTCGAGATTAATTCTGATCAATACGAATACGATGGGGTCTTTATTTATTTTATTTAAGCAACTAATTGTGGACCACTAACATCGGACTGCTAACTACGGACTAAGAAAATATTAAAAGTATTAAAAGTATATATATATGTAACGATTACTTAAAAAGAAAATATGTTGATATATTATATATATGGTTAGGTTCGTGATATCTATCGGAGACCAAGTCGAATTAAATACCTTCAAGGCAAAAGTGAGTTTCATTTGCTCCCTTTTTAATTGCTTTTGCAATATATATTTTTGGGCTGAGAATACATGCGCTGCTTTTATAAATGTTTACAAAATAGAGACAAGTACTTAAAAATATATTCTACGTTGAGTTGTACCACTGGCATATTTCCCTGTAGCTTGGTAACTACTATTTACATGGGTATTGTAAACGCGAATCCTGTTGATAGATCTATCGGGCCTGGCAACCCCAACCGGACTGGACGACCAGTATTCAATAGTTGCACAGTACTTCATTTTGGTGACTACACTTGGTACGGTGTAGTGAGATTTCATAATAAAGGGAATATGCGACGTTGATTAAATGTTAAGTATGGTTACCAAGTGCTCAACCACTTA
Source organism: Rutidosis leptorrhynchoides (assembly GCF_046630445.1). Lineage (NCBI taxonomy): Eukaryota > Viridiplantae > Streptophyta > Magnoliopsida > Asterales > Asteraceae > Rutidosis > Rutidosis leptorrhynchoides. Next base: position 128,929,474 of record NC_092334.1, read on the forward strand.
GAATGCTTTACATACACTTGCGAGTGTATTATGTTTATGATTATGAAATCTTGTGGTCTATTAACATATTGAAATGATTGTCATGATAAACCTATGAACTCACCAACCTTTTGGTTGACACTTTAAAGCATGTTTATTCTCAGGTACGAATTAAGTCTTCCGCTGTGCATTTGCTCAATATAAGGGCATTACTTGGAGCCGATCATCGCAATGGGACCAAATGTTGATGACTTCGTCCAGGTGGATTAGGACGGGTCCTTTCAGACTCGAACTGGTTGAGGGATTCATCTCGTACGATTAGATGAAGAATTTTCGATAAGAAACAGATTATAGGATGTATATTAGTACCCTGCAATACATAATTTACATATGCATATATAATACTAAAATCTCATACATTACTGAGGAATCTACGGAAGCTGTCAGTCAAAATCTATAGTAACAGATACGCTAAGACATGAATTTATCTATACACTGTCTATGCAATAGAGGCAGTAAGACGTGTCTAGACTTTAAGGATGATAAACAAATAATTTTTTCGACACTAAATGATAAGCAAAACTTTTGACATGCAGACACGGTCGAAGTCCAGACTCACTAATGCATCTAAACAACTATCAGTTAGACACACTAATGCAAGACCTGGTTCGCTAAGACCACCGCTCTGATACCAACTGAAATGACCCGTCCTAATCCATCTGGACGAAGTCTTCAACAGTTGGTCCCATTACGAGGTTCTGACCACTATATGCCATAAACGACTCCATGTAATATGAGCAAATGCACAGCGGAAGATTTCTTTCATACATAAGAATAAACATGCTTTAAAGTGTAAATCAAAAGGTTGGTGAGTTCATAATTTATCATAAAACAATAAAATTCATCATTTTGATAGACCACAAGATTTAAATCCTGCATGGTACAAATGGGCTCGAATCTTATACCCACCTGCAATGTACATGCGATATATTTTTAAATACAGTACACCTTTCTCATGTACAAAATCATCTTTCATAAATCTTAGTAACTGTACACATATCTCGTGCACAAAAATAACATACACATAACCTGTGTATAAAATCATTCTCTCGATACATAACATTCATATCAATTGGTGGCAATTATCATGTCCACATAATTCAATGGTGGCAATTATCATGTCCACATAATTCAAAGGTGGCAATTATCATGTCCACATAATTCAACGGTGGCAATTATCATGTCCACATAATTCAATAATAATCCGCAGAACTTCTGTCTGCATAATAATTCATTCGAGGAATGTTTTGCTTGTATCTATCTCGTCAAACATTTATAAAAGCATTTCATGTATTCGCAGTTCAAAAAGCATTTAATAAAGCAGTTGTAAAAACAGCGCATGTATTCTCAGTCCCAAAAATATAAAGAGTAAAAGGGAATCAAATGAACTCACCTAATGTATTTTGTAGTAAAAATGCATATGACTATATTGAACAATGCAGGGTTGGCCTCGGATTCATGAACCTATATCATTTATATATATATTAATACATATAATTGTAATTGAACGAATTTATATATTATTAGTGATATACTTGTTATTTTATTACATTATGTGTTTCATTAGTAATTTAATTAAATGTATTTATTTTATATTCTTTAAATAAATAAAACTGTTAATATAGTTTAGTTAAGTATATTTATACATGACTAATTTTTATTGTAGTAAATATAATAATATTAGTAGTAATATTGATAATAATAGTAATATGGTTTTTATAAGAATAATAATGATACTGGTAATAATAAAATGATAATAATAATAATAATAATAATAATAATAATAATAATAATAATAATAATAATAATAATAATAATAATAATAATAATAATAATAATAAGATATATTACTACCTTAAAAGCTTTTCCAAAAATGAATGTCCCAAACTGGAATTGAACCCAAGACCTCTCGCTCCCCTAAGACACTCCCAAACCATTCCTCTGCTTCCCATTTTCTGTTCTAATTCTTAATTAATTATCTTTAACCCGTTATCTGATTTCATCTTTATAACTCCATCTTTATAACTTCATCACTTAACATCACAATCATTTTACCGAATCATTATTATATCATAACCTCGTCACATTCATCATGATCATAATCCGATTATCACAACCTTAAACTAACATCATCATCAAAACTATGTCGTCATATTTTAATCATAATCACACATCATCAACATCTTCATTAATCCTCATCAATTTTAACCAGTAAAAGACTTAGAAATATAAATAATACACGTGAGTGGGTGTTGAAATCGAAACAGAAATAATAAACAACACATCTTCATTGTTTTTAATTTCATCATTACTCGTTTCGTTATTATTCACCAAGATTGTAATAATCATCATAAAAAATAACAAATCATCAACTTGGGTGTCCCATAATGGTCGGCCAAGAAATCCACTTTGTCCCACGTATTAGAAAAAAAAGAAGCATAAATATATTTATTCACCCAAGTTGACAAACTTTATGTTGTGGCCACCTTCTCCTCTATTCTTTAGCATAAAAGGACCACCTTTATTGTCACAGTAACCAAAAAAAAAATAATCATTCAAGTGTAGTTGTAGCGGGTTTATGATATTAGAAGGTGACAGATTATATAGGAAGAAAGGTATAGCAGTTATTATCGGCAACGGTTTCCCATGGTGAAGGTTAAGCGACAGAAAGAAAGAAGAAGTAAAAAAAATATAAGATAGGTGAGGGTTTGAAGTGGGTGTCAATGGATGGTGTGTCGGTTTGATAGTATCGGTTGTGGTGTTGTCGATGGCAGGTGGTTGTTCACGAATTGGGTGAAAGTTTGAAGATGGTGATTGATGGTACATGGTGGTTAGTGGTTGTCGTATAAAGGTGGTGGAGATGTAAGTGGTGGTTTGCCTAAACGGAGGTGATGATCAAATAGTCAAAACATAATTGAGTTTCGATAGTGAAGTTCCCGGTTATGTAGCAAAACACAAATGGGTTTGTGTGGTGGTTGTTACATGGTGATATGTTGGCTATAAAACAGAAAACGAGTAATGACCATTCGTAAGTTGTAGTGGTGTTGTGAAGGTGATGATTGTTACGATTGGTGCTCGACAAACATGGAAGAAACAGAATAAGAAATACTTACGGTAGTTAGTGATGGATGTAGTGGCGGTTTGAATCATTAAAACAGTAATATGAGTCTTCGATTGTGTAGAGATATAAAGTGATAGCAGGTGGTTAGCTTTGATGATTATTGATAATGCTAAAAACGAACATATATTTCATAGCATTATTCCTCAAGAAAGACAAGCTTTTAGTTGCAATTGTCCTATTTACAAGTGATATTCGTTTAAATAATAAAAGGTGAAGACAAAAGGCAGATTTGACGAATTGAAGACGCAAACGACCAAAAAGCTCAAAAGTACAAAAGACAATCAAAGAGGTTCCAATTATTGATAAGAAACGTCTCAAAATTACAAGAGTACAAGATTCAAAACACAAAGTACAAGATATTAAATTGTACGCAAGGACGTTCGAAAATCCGGAACCGGGACCAGAGTCAACTCTCAACGCTTGACGCAACGGACTAAAAATTACAAGTCAACTATGCACATAAATATAATATAATATTTAAATAATTCTTATAATTATTTATATATTATATATTATATTATTAAAAACCGTCGGCAGAAAAAACAAAGGCATGTGAGCCTCTCCAGCTGGCCATGCGATCGCATGGTCTTGAAGGGTAAAGCTCATGCGATCGCATGAGCCACTTTTCCAGCCCACATGCCTATAAAATTCGCAGTTTGGTGAACATCAAAACACATCTTTTTCTTCTCCTCATTCAACATATAATATTTATATTTATATAATTTTAATTTTAATTTCTAATAATAAGGGTATGTTAGCGAATGTTGTAAGGGTGTAAGTAGAAATTCTGTCCGTGTAACGCTACGCTATTTTTAATCATTGTAAGTTATGTTCAACCTTTTTAATTTAATGTCTCGTAGCTAAGTTATAATTATGCTTATTTAAAACGAAGTAATCATGATGTTGGGCTAATTATTAAAATTGGGTAATTGGGCTTTGTACCATAATTGGGGTTTGGACAAAAGAACGACACTTGTGGAAATTAGACTATGGGCTATTAATGGGCTTTATATTTATTTAACTAAATGATAATTTGTTAATTTTAATATAAAGATTTACAATTAGATGTCCCTATAAATAACCATATACACTCGATCGGACACGATGGGCGGGGTATTTATATGTACGAATAATCGTTCATTTAATCGGACACGGGAATGGATTAATAGCCACTAGAATTATTAAAACAGGGGTGAAATTATGTACAAGGACACTTGGCATAATTGATAATAAAGTATTAAAACCTTGGGTTACACTCAGTCGACATCCTGGTGTAATTATTAAACAAAGTATTAAAATCTTGTTACAGTTTAAGTCCCCAATTAGTTGGAATATTTGACTTCGGGTATAAGGATAATTTGACGAGGACACTCGCACTTTATATTTATGACTGATGGACTGTTATGGACAAAAACCATACGGACATATTAAATAATCCAGGACAAAGGACAATTAACCCAAGGGCATAAAACTAAAATCAACACGTCAAACATCATGATTACGGAAGTTTAAATAAGCATAATTCTTTTATTTCATATTTAATTTCCTTTATTTTATATTTAATTGCACTTCTAATTATAGCACTTTTATTTATTGTTATTGTATTTAATTGCACTTTTAATTATCGTACTTTTTAATTATCGTAAGTTTATTTTATCGCACTTTTATTTATCGCAATTTCATTATCGTTATTTACTTTACGCTTTAAATTAAGTCTTTTATTTATTTAATATTTTACATTTTGTTTTAACTGCGACTAAAGTTTTAAAATCGACAAACCGGTCATTAAACGGTAAAAACCCCCATTTATAATAATAATATTACTTATATATATATTTGTATTTTTATAAAATAAAACTAATATAGCGTTAAGCTTTGATTAAAAGATTTTCCCTGTGGAACGAACCGGACTTACTAAACACTACACTACTGTACGATTAGGTACACTGTCTATAAGTGTTGTAGCAAGGTTTAAGTATATCCATTCAATAAATAAATAAATATCTTGAGTAAAATTGTATCGTATTTAATAGTATTTCCTGCTAAAATTTAATAGTATTTTATACCCCTTAGCTTTAACTATCAAGTATTTTTGGCGCCGCTGCCGGGGAACAATCTAGCTTAAAAGCCGGAAGCGCAACGCTAATATATATAAAAAAAAGATTTTTCTTTTTAGTTTTCTTTTATAAAAAAAATACGCTTTGGTAAAAATAAGTTTTAATATATTCGAAAATATAAAAAGAAAACAAAAATATAAATATTTTTAAGAGTTTGTTAAATATTTAAGTTCTATAAAAGTTTCTCTATATTTATTTTATAAAAATATAAGTTTTATTTAATTTATAAAAATATATTATATAAATATTTAAAACGGAAAAAATAAACACAGCAATATATAAAATAAAATAAAAATAAAAAACATTCGGCCTGCTACTATAGCAGTCCGTAACCTGGCCCAAAATCCTGGCTCATGCGATCGCATGAGCCCGAAGGCATAAACTCATGCGATCGCATGAGATCGTATGACACGCCAACTGCAACCCTAATTCAGCATTTATTACGGGGTTTATTTATATTATTATTACTTTAACCCTAATTAGGTTATTATTATTATAATATTTAGTTTTAATTTTATTATTTTGTATTATTTAGTTTTAATTAGTTAATTAATTTATATAAACTTAATAGTTTTATAAAATAAATAATATAAAAATAATATTTTTATAAAAATTGTACTTTTTACAACTTTTAGTATATTTTTATATTTTTTTTAATTGTTTTTAGCGTAATATTTGTATTTTCCGCTCGTATTTAGTTTTAATTCTTAGTTTTTGCCATAGTTATTTTTATTTATAGATTTTTAGGCCTTGCCGTAAAATCCCTTAAGTGCTTTTTCTTTAGACTAAGATTTAGGTGCTTTAGAATTTTGCGACGCCTTTTTAAGTTTTAGTTCCCTTTTAAGATATTGCCATTTGGGATACAGTTTTACTTGTAAGCTTTAATATTTTTAGACGCCTTTTACCTATGTATCAATTATCATTCCAATTAGTAATCTCAATTTGCAATTATAATTTTAAGTTAGTGATAGTAATAAGGTTGGGTTAGTCAAGTATTTTTAAGTTTTATAAGTCACTCTTTTTCTTTCTTATTTTTCGACGCCTTTTATTTTTCGACCTTTTTCGACGCGCTCTTTTTCTTTCTTATTTCTCGCTATTCTAGTTTTAGGACATAGATTTTTATTCTACTTCTTATCTAAATTTCTTAAAATTACGAAAATTTATTTTAAGTGGTTAAATTGATAGACATCAAAATTTTCTGGTTCGTAGTAATAGTTGGATTTGTACGTGGACCGGGTTATTGGAGCCAAACAGTCCTCAATTATATTGAGACCAAACGAATCCTGCCCCTCAGCTGCCTCTTTTGGCTATTCGAAACGTGGGCAAAATCAGAAAAGTCTATTAATTGGATAACTTATATAATTTTTCTTTCCTTTTAAAAAACTAATAGGATATTCAGTGAATGCACTGAGCAAGACGTTCACCACCTTTTGTACGTTCACCACCTGTAACTAGATCAAGACATCTAGCAAATATTACCGCCGTTGATTTTCCTTTAGAATCGTCATCCAGTCGACCAAGTACTCCAATTCAAATTTCCGATAATCCATTTTTTGAACCCGACCTCACAATTGAGAATCCGAAGAATATTCAGGGACAATTCGTAGATCCTGAACCATTAATTTTTCCTCCGGAACCACCAATCATTCAAACAGAGATTGTTGAGGAACGAACCATTAAATCAAAATCCTCTAGTGATTCCGATTCAACAAATTCAATTATGGAGAATCTGGAACCTTTAAGTATGGAAGACCGAATGAGAGCTAAACGTACTGGCCAAGGTCACGCAATTACTCATCCAGACATTAATGCGCCAGATTATGAAATCAAAGGACAAATTCTACACATGGTGACTAATCAATGCCAATTTAATGGTGCGCCGAAGGAAGATCCAAATGAACATCTTCGTACCTTTAATAGGATCTGCACTCTATTTAAAATCCGAGAAGTAGAGGATTAACAGATATATCTCATGTTATTTCCCTGGACTTTAAAGGGAGAAGCCAAAGATTGGTTGGAATCGTTACCTGAAGGGGCGATTGATACATGGGACGTTTTAGTTGAAAAATTTCTTTAACAATTCTTTCCGGCATCTAAAGCCGTAAGACTTCAAGGAGAAATTGTTACGTTCACACAGAAGCCAAATGAAACTCTATATGAGGCGTGGACAAGATTTGGAAAGTTATTAAGAGGATGTCCGCAACATGGTTTAGACACCTGTCAAATAGTACAAATATTCTACCAAGGATGCGACATCACTACAAGAAAAGACATCGATATAGCAGCTGGTGGTTCTATTATGAAGAAAACCGAAACTGATGCTTACAAAATTATTGATAACACTGCTTCCCACTCACATGAGTGGCACCAAGAAAAAGATATCGTTAGATCATCTAAAGCAGCTAGAACCGATTCTAGCCATGACTTAGATTCCATTTCCGCAAAGATAGATGCTGTCGAGAGACGAATGGAAAAGATGACTAAGGATATTCACTCAATACGAATTAGTTGTGAGCAGTGTGGAGGACCACATTTGACAAAAGATTGTCTTAGTATTGAACTAACAATGGAACAAAGAGAGAATGTTTCATATCTAAACCAAAGGCCTGGAAATAATTATCAGAATAATTATCAACCGCCAAGACCGATCTACAATCAAAACCAGAATTATAACCGAAATATTTCATACAACAACCAACAAGGTCCTAGCAATCAACAAGTATCCAACAATACTTACAACCAGTAAAGACCTAATTTTCAAAACAAACTACCACAAACCGATGATAAAAAGCCGAATTTAGAAGATATGATGACGAAGCTAGTTGGTGATGTAGCGTGAGGGTACGAAATAGTATTATTTTTAATACAAAATACTACAAAATATGACACAAGTTTTATTAATTTACGGATGGGATATACCTAAACCTTGCTACAACACTATAGGCAGTGTACCTAATCGTAGAGTAGTGTAGTTTTTAGTAAGTCCGGTTCGTTCCACAGGGAGCTGGTGATACTTACTATATTTTTAACTATATTTATATAAAATATATATAATTATATAAGTAGTAATCTTATTATAAAAGGGGGGTTTTACCGTTTAATGACCGGTTTGTCGATTCTATATTTTAAGCGTAAAGATAAATGACGATAATTAAAGTGCGTAAAATAATGACAATAAATAAAATGACAGTAAATAAAATTGCGAGTAATAAAATGACAGTAAATAAAGATACGATGAGAAATATAATAAAAGAATTATGCTTATTTAAACTTCCGTAATCATGATGTTTGACGTGTTGATTTTAATTTATTACCATGGGTTAATTGCCCTTTGTCCTGGTTTATTTGATACGTCTATCTGGTTTTTGTCCATAATAGTCCATCGGTCATAAAAATAAAGTGCGAGTATCCTCGTCAAATTACCCTTATACCCGAAGTCAAATATTCCAACTGATTAAGGATTTAAACTGTGACGCAGTTATCACTTCTGTCAACAATTACACCAGTTATCACTGTATGTAATCCACCCCTGTTTTAATTAGTTTATGAATATTAATTCATCCACTTGATCAGAATGAATAATCAATTACCCAACCCAATTGATTAATTAAATGATTATAACAGATTCCATATGAACATCACTAAATAGGACAACCATAATCATTATTAATTATTAGGTTAATTAATTTGAAGATAGGTTCGACAGACTCCAATGAGTTGTCACTCAATTAGACAATACCCCCCATCTATTAATAGTCAATAGTCCAATTTCCACAAGTGTCGGTCTTTTGCCCAAACCTTAATTATGGTACAAAGTTCAATAACCCCGTCTTAATATTTTAGCCCAACATCACGATTACTTCGGCTCAAATAAGCATAATGATAACTTAGCTACGAGACATTAATGTAAAAAGGTTGAACATAACTTACAATGGTTAAAAATAGCGTAGCGTTACACGGACAGAATTTCGACTTACATACTCAAACGATCTCTATCATAAATCTTATTATTATCATAATTTAAAATTAAAATTAAGATTATTGTTATATCTGATTACATTAACATTATGATAGAGAATTATAAATATAGATATTGATATTTGATATAGAAAAATAAGAAAAAGATAGAAAGAAAAAAAAGATCGAAAAAAAATCTCTCCCTTCAATTCATCGTAAATCATCGCTTTATAGCGAAATTAGAATTTGAAATTTTCATTTACGACCCCTGAACTATGCTCAATTAACAACTTTTTATTATTTAATATTATTCTTATTATGAATTATTTAAATATTATATTTTATTCTTATGCATAGTTGACTCGTAATTTTTACACCGTTGCGTCGAGCGCTGAGAGTTGGTTCATGTCCTGGTTCCGGATTTTCGAACGTCCTTTCGTATAATTTAATATCTTGTACTTTGCGTTTTGTAACTTGTACTCTTGTCATTTTTAGACGTTTCTCATCAATAAATTGAACCTTTTGAATTGTATCTTGTACATTTGAGCTTTTTGGATGTTTTGGTCTTTCAAATCTTCGTTTTTGTCTTTAAATCTTCATTTTCGAGCGATTTGCGTCTTTCGTCTTCGCACTTATTTATTTAACTATTACAACTAAAAATAAGGAAATTACATTTAAAAACTTTACATATTGGAACGATATTGCTACTAAATATATGTTCATTTGGAGCACTATCAAATATCCCCACACTTGAGCGTTGCTTGTCCTCAAGCAATACAGAACTTGAAATAAAAACATACATGAATCACTTTTTTATTCATCACATTTTGTACATCAGTGATTTTGATATAGCGGTATAAACAATGACAGTAATGATGGTTAAAGGTGGGTGTGTCATCCACAGTTGCCTCGGGTTTAGGTCAACGACACTTGCAATCAAATAGCCGATTTACTTTAGGTTTCCAAAGCAAAGTGCACATTTGAAAGGTGGTTTACAGTCCCACATGACTATGAAAATGTAGATCCTTAAGGAAATTGGATCTTTATGAAAACATTTGATCTTTTTGAAAATTTAATCTAGCTTTTACCATAGATAAGTTTTCCGGAATAACCCTTCACCGGTGTTTGCAAAATATTTTTGTGGGTTGTGTGGGTTTCAGATTTGAAAATTTTAGCTCAACACTTGTGGTTTTGTGTTACCCACTTGCTAACCTTGTATTAGGAAAGCAACACGTCCAGTTTACTTGTCCCGTATATTACCTTTCGGCAAACTACCGTCCGGTTGTAAAGGAAAGCGATGAACAAGAAACTGTTAAGGCAATGTCCCGTGACATGCTTTTAATTATGGTCTTTTAACGTGTCGGATGCTAGAACTATCCTTGGTAGGAGCGATAGTAAAGATCATCCTATGATTTTTCGGTCTGGCACAAGGTCCTGTCTCCGACCATGCTATGCAACCACCGTTCTTACGGTTGACACCCGATTTGGTTCAGGTGACCTAATGAATTCCAGGTGAATTCCTAGGATTTTACGTTCAATGGTAATGAACGCATTGAAAATGGGTTTTCAGAAAACAAATCGGTTTGTATTTTTGATCAAAATATTTTCTCGTTCAAGCTCGAGTTTAGATATCATTGAATTCCATGAGTTTGAATTCTCAATCTTTAAGGTCAATCTCAAGGATTGAGTAATATCAGTCTTAAAAGCTGATTTTTAATCTTTAAGGAGATTATCCTTTCTGGGGATCTGATTCATTAGTCTTATCAAGCTAATTTGCACGGTGCCTCCCCATTGTACGAGATAAATCCTTCTCATGGTTAGGATAAATCTGACCACTTGGCGACCCTGTTTGATGCTGAGGTCCGTGGATTTCCTGCTGATTTTAGAGATGACTTTTCTAGATTTTTCGTCAACCTACAGCTGGTCTGGACGACAACTTCTTGACCTAAATCAAGAAGCGCGTGTCTTTTTCGGAAGACTTTACTTCCTTTTAATGATGGAATTGATTCATCGTGTAGATCCATCTTTCTTTCAAATATATTACAGTAAACCGGGTAAAACTGATTAGTATCATCCAAAACAAAAGTACCTGCAATAATCTTGTACAAAGATATGTGATAGATAATTTTTAATTGAATAACTTGGTACATTCTCCCCACACTTAGTTTCTTTCTTTGCCTTTTTATTCTCCTTTATTCCATTTTAAATGAATTCAAGCATTTTAGGTTGTTTCTCAATTTATGTCCTTTCCGAGGTAACGATAATTTCGGCATTAACACCTAGTTTTATCGTTCATAAATATGTATAAACATGATTTTGAATTCATTTAGTTAAAAAATTTTAAAATTTTCATAATATTTAGAAAATAAGCCAAGTATAAACCCGAGAGAATTTATAACCCTTCCCCACACTTGAGATCATGCAATGCCCTCATTTGCATGAAATCAGACTATAATTATTAATTCATGAGGGTGATTAGTGTAGAAAAGTGATTAAAAATACCCAGTTTGTAATTACAAAGCTCGTCGAATGATAGATGGCGCGCCTCATCGTTCATTCCTTCATTTATTATATCACATTTGTTGTTTTGCATCTTGTCGTCAAAATCAGTACCTTTTGCTGAACTTAATGTTAGTCTTTGAAAGTGCGTTGTTTTACCCTGTTGTTTACATGATAAAATACGAACATATATACATATTTTTAAAGTTGGGTATATTACCCCACGTTCAAAAATTTATAAAATCAAATATATTTTTTTTGGCATACTTCAAATCAATAAAATTAAAAATAATGATGAAAAAATTTTTCGCCCCGTCCTCGGGTAAAGTAATTTCGGCTCAACGGCCTAGTCTTCAACTCACGGCGAATTTTAGAAATCATTTTTTTTCAACTTAATGAAATAAAGTAAATTTTTGTTTTTAAATTCACACAAAACTTAAAAAGAAAACATATTAATTTCATATAAAACCTAAAAAACAAAAAAAATTCAGAATGGGGGGAGAAAACTAGTTTTTTAGTGTCTGCTAGCGGAAAAGACCAATCGAATTCCATTCTCGGAACTACACGAGAACAGAACAACTAACTCCAAACAGCATTTTCTTTTTAGAATATTTGAATCTCCTCACACTTAGGTAGATGTGGTGTCGAAATTGTGATTAACTTCATCGTCAATTTCTCTTGGACCATAATCAACTTGCATATCTGTGACTTTTGCTTTAAGCCAGTGACCAGCTTTTTCCGTAATATCCACAAATTCAACTAGCTTCGCCTTTTCTTTAGGCGACAGATTGGATACTAACCGGTTACATAACTTAAAGTTCCCCTTACTTCTAGCATCAATAGCCCGTTTAAAAAGTTTCTTCATTGAACTGTTAATAACGGGGTCATTTAATTTCGTATCAATAACGGGGTTCTTTGTTATCATGTCATCATTAGGTGTTACTTCATTTTCCCCACACTTAGGCGTTTTATTATTATTAAGTACTACCGTTGGAGTTGGTAAAACAACATGGTTCTTACCAATCATTTTTTCTGGTTCAACGGTCTTGGTTGGTGGAGATTTAGACTTTCGAATCATAAAGGTGATTGATTTGTCACCACTACTAAGTGTCATTCTACCGTTTCCTACATCAAATAACGCCTTGGTGGACGCTAAGAATGGTCGACCTAAAATTAGAGGAATGTTTGGGTCCTCTTCTATGTTAATGACAATGAATTCGACTAGAAAGGTTAAATTGCCTACTTGAACGGGTAGGTTGTCAACAATTCCAACTGGGTGTTTAATGGTTTGATCAAAGAGTCGAACACTCATATCCGTTGGACTTAACTTACCTACTCCTAATCTCTTATATAATGAAAGAGGCATAACACTCACACTTGAACCTAAATCTGCTAGTGCATCATACATGACACAGTCACTAAGTAGACAAGGAACAATAAATTCACCCGGATCACCTACCCTAGGTGGAGGATTTGGTGGAACTGTCTTCACCGGGTTTACTTCTACTGTTTTTGTTTCTTGCACTTTTTTATTCTTCTTCTTCTTCTTTCCAGAGGTATCACAAACTTTATTACCTATTACTTGCTCATACTCAACTCCTTTTCTTGGAAACGGGATGGGTGGTCTGTATGGTGCCACCACTGGCTTTACATACTCGGGTGGTGGTGGTGGTGTAACTTCTTCATTGTTACTTACATTTAAAACTTTCCCATCTTCTGGTATTGGTTTTTCAGAATTTGTTGATATCATGTTAACATTTTCATTCCGAGGATTTACTTCATTATTACTCGGTAGCTTTCCTTATTCCCTTTCACTCATCAATCTAACAAGAGTACCTACTTGTTTTTCTAGATTCAAAATGGAAGCTTGTTGAGTTCTAAATGACTGCTCAAACCTCTCATTCGTTTGGGTTTGAGATGTAATGAATTGTGTTTGAGATTCAATCAGCTTTGCCATCATTTCTTCTAGATTTGGCTTTTTCTCTTCGGGTTGTTGTGGTGGTTTATACAAGCTAGGTCTTTGTTGATTGAAAGTGTTGTTTTGAGTTGGTTGGTTATTCGGACCTTGTTGGTTATACGAGTTATTGTCGGGTCCTTTTGGATTGTAAAGAATGTTTTGATTTCGATTGAAGTTTGGCCTTGGCGGTTGATAATTATTCTGATAACTATTTTCCAGCCTTTGGTTCATGTAGACAACATTCTCACGTTGTTCCATCGTTTGTTCAATGTGACAGTCTTTCATTAAGTGTGGTCCACCGCATTGCTCACAACTGATTCGTATTGCGTGAATATCTTTATTCATCTTTTCCATTCGTCTTTCGAAAGCATCTATTTTTGCGGAAACGGAATCAAAGTCAGGGCTAGAATCGGCTCTAGCCGCTTTAGATGATCGAAAGATATCTTTTTCTTGGTGCCACTCATGCGAGTGGGAGGCTGTGTTATCAATAATTTTGTAAGCTTCAGTTGCGGTTTTCTTCATAATGGATCCACCAGCGGTTATGTCGATGTCTTTTCGTGTGGCGATGTCTACGCCTTTATAGAAGATTTGTACTATTTGAAAAGTATCTAATCCGTGTTGAGGACATCCTCTCAACATCCTTCCGAATCTTGTCCACGCCTCATATAATGTTTCATTTGGATTTTGCGCGAACGTAACAATTTCTCCTTGAAGTCTCACGGCTTTAGATGCCGGAAAGAATCTTTTAAGAAATTTCTCAACTAAAACATCCCATGTGTCAATCGCCCCTTCAGGTAACGATTCTAACCAATCTTTGGCTTCTCCCTTTAAAGTCCAGGGAAACAACATGAGATAGATCTGTTCATCCTCCACTTCTCGGATTTTGAATAGTGTACAAATTCTTTTAAACGTACGAAGGTGTTCGTTAGGATCTTCATTCGGTGCACCACTGAATTGGCATTGGTTAGTTACCATGTGTAGAATTTGTCCTTTGATTTCATAATCTGGAGCATTAACTTCTGGCTTAATAATGGCGTGACCTTGGCCCGTGCGTGTGGCTCTCATTCGATCTTCCATACTTAGAGGTTCCGTTACTTTCATAATTGAATTTGTTGAATACGAATCACTAGAGGATTCTGATTTAATGGTTTGTGGCTCAGGAGGAATAATTAGTGGTTCAGGATCTTGGAATTGTCCTTGAATATGCTCCGGGTTCTTAATTGTGAAGTCGGGTTCAAAAGATGGATTATCGGAAATTTGAGTTGGAGTTCTTGTTCGACTAGATGACGATTCTAAAGAAAAATCAACGGCGACAATATTTGCTAGATGTCTTGATCGAGTTACAGGTGGTGAACGTACAAAAGGTGGTGAACGTCTTGCTCGGTGCATTCACTGAATATCCTATTAGTTTTAAAAAGGAAAGAAAAATTATAATAAGTTATCCAACCAATAGACTTTTCTGATTTTGCCCACGTTTCGAATAGCCAAAAGATGCAGCAGAGGGGCAGGATTCGTTTGGTCTCAATATAATTGAGGACTGTTTGGCTCCAATAACCCGGTCCACGTACAAATCGAACTATTACTACGAACCAGAAAATTTTGATGTCTATCAATTTAACCACTTAAAATAAATTTTCGTAATTTTAAGAAATTTAGAGAAGAAGTAGAAAAAAATTCTAAGTCCTAAAAACTAGAATGGCGAGAAATAAGAAAGAAATAGATTGCGCGTCGAAAAATGTCGAAAAATAAAAGGTCGAAAAATAGGCGTCGAAAAATAAAAATAAGAAAGTAGTGCGAAATACGGCGTCGTAAAATTCTAAAGCACCTAAAACTTAATCTAAGGAATAAGCACTTAAGGGATTTTACGGCAAAGCCTAAAAATTCTATAAGTAAAAATAACTATGGCAAAACTAAACTTAATACTAAAAGTTGCGACTATAGTCTAAAAATCTAAAGGTAATAAAACTAAAAAAAAATAATTTTTTTTTATAGACAAAATCTTAAAAAATATATATATTTTTTTTTAATAATTTTTTTTTTTTTACGTTTTTTTTTTTTTTTACGTTTTTGTTTTTTTTTTACGTTTTTTTTTTTTAAGTTTTTTTTTTTTTTTTTACGTTTTTTTTTTAAAACGAATTTTTTTTCTAAAAAAAACGTTTTTTTTTTTACAATTTTTTTTTTTTTTTTTTTAAAAAATGATTTTTTTACAAATTAATACTTTTTTTATAATTATTATTTTTTTTTCAAAACTTTTTTTTTAATTCATTTACTATTCATGAATAGTAAATGAAAAGAAATTAATTAATTTACTATTCACATGAAAGCGACATGATAGAAATTATTAATTACAATTTACATAATATACCCCTGAAGTATTTAATAAATACGACTTTTTAAAACTTTTACGATTCAAAATATATTCTAAAATATTATTATATTATTATATTCTATTTCAATATTATTATATTATTATATTCTATTTCAATATTATTATATTATTATATTCTATTTCAATATTATTATATTATTATATTTTATTTCAATATTATTATAATTAAAAATATAGCGTTTTAGCGCTCCCCGGCAGCGGCGCCAAAAACTTGATGATGTAGCGTGAGGGTACGAAATAGTATTATTTTTAATACAAAATACTACAAAATATGACACAAGTTTTATTAATTTACGGATGGGATATACCTAAACCTTGCTACAACACTATAGGCAGTGTACCTAATCGTAGAGTAGTGTAGTTTTTAGTAAGTCCGGTTCGTTCCACAGGGAGCTGGTGATACTTACTATATTTTTAACTATATTTATATAAAATATATATAATTATATAAGTAGTAATCTTATTATAAAAGGGGGGTTTTACCGTTTAATGACCGGTTTGTCGATTCTATATTTTAAGCGTAAAGATAAATGACGATAATTAAAGTGCGTAAAATAATGACAATAAATAAAATGACAGTAAATAAAATTGCGAGTAATAAAATGACAGTAAATAAAGATACGATGAGAAATATAATAAAAGAATTATGCTTATTTAAACTTCCGTAATCATGATGTTTGACGTGTTGATTTTAATTTATT
This sequence comes from Rutidosis leptorrhynchoides, assembly GCF_046630445.1. NCBI lineage: Eukaryota > Viridiplantae > Streptophyta > Magnoliopsida > Asterales > Asteraceae > Rutidosis > Rutidosis leptorrhynchoides. The sequence goes on from NC_092334.1 coordinate 128,946,254, forward strand.
ACCATGGGTTAATTGCCCTTTGTCCTGGTTTATTTGATACGTCTATCTGGTTTTTGTCCATAATAGTCCATCGGTCATAAAAATAAAGTGCGAGTATCCTCGTCAAATTACCCTTATACCCGAAGTCAAATATTCCAACTGATTAAGGATTTAAACTGTGACGCAGTTATCACTTCTGTCAACAATTACACCAGTTATCACTGTATGTAATCCACCCCTGTTTTAATTAGTTTATGAATATTAATTCATCCACTTGATCAGAATGAATAATCAATTACCCAACCCAATTGATTAATTAAATGATTATAACAGATTCCATATGAACATCACTAAATAGGACAACCATAATCATTATTAATTATTAGGTTAATTAATTTGAAGATAGGTTCGACAGACTCCAATGAGTTGTCACTCAATTAGACAATACCCCCCATCTATTAATAGTCAATAGTCCAATTTCCACAAGTGTCGGTCTTTTGCCCAAACCTTAATTATGGTACAAAGTTCAATAACCCCGTCTTAATATTTTAGCCCAACATCACGATTACTTCGGCTCAAATAAGCATAATGATAACTTAGCTACGAGACATTAATGTAAAAAGGTTGAACATAACTTACAATGGTTAAAAATAGCGTAGCGTTACACGGACAGAATTTCGACTTACATACTCAAACGATCTCTATCATAAATCTTATTATTATCATAATTTAAAATTAAAATTAAGATTATTGTTATATCTGATTACATTAACATTATGATAGAGAATTATAAATATAGATATTGATATTTGATATAGAAAAATAAGAAAAAGATAGAAAGAAAAAAAAGATCGAAAAAAAATCTCTCCCTTCAATTCATCGTAAATCATCGCTTTATAGCGAAATTAGAATTTGAAATTTTCATTTACGACCCCTGAACTATGCTCAATTAACAACTTTTTATTATTTAATATTATTCTTATTATGAATTATTTAAATATTATATTTTATTCTTATGCATAGTTGACTCGTAATTTTTACACCGTTGCGTCGAGCGCTGAGAGTTGGTTCATGTCCTGGTTCCGGATTTTCGAACGTCCTTTCGTATAATTTAATATCTTGTACTTTGCGTTTTGTAACTTGTACTCTTGTCATTTTTAGACGTTTCTCATCAATAAATTGAACCTTTTGAATTGTATCTTGTACATTTGAGCTTTTTGGATGTTTTGGTCTTTCAAATCTTCGTTTTTGTCTTTAAATCTTCATTTTCGAGCGATTTGCGTCTTTCGTCTTCGCACTTATTTATTTAACTATTACAACTAAAAATAAGGAAATTACATTTAAAAACTTTACATATTGGAACGATATTGCTACTAAATATATGTTCATTTGGAGCACTATCACTAGTTGAAACTCAAACGCAGTTTTTCACATCTCAAAAACAAACTAATGAACAAAATGCTCAAGCATTTAGAAATCAACAAGCTTCTATTCAAAATTTGGAACAAGAAGTAAGTAACCTAGCAAGGTTAATAGGTGAAAGAAAATCGGGAAGTTTACCTAGTGATACAAATGCTAACCCCCGGAATGAAACAGCTAAAGCCATTACCACAAGAAGTGGTACAACACTTAAACCACCTGAAATACCTGTAACTTCTGATGAAGCTATTCCTACTCCACAAGAACCACAACCTGATCAAGATAAGGAAAAAGAACCGGTAGTTGAAAAGGTTAATGAAGATAACACAGTTAAGGCTAAACCTTATGTTAAACCATACCAACCACCACTTTCTTACCCAAGTAAAAAGAAAAAAGAGAAACTTGAAGCCGAGCAATCCAAATTCTTGGATATGTTTAAACAGATAAATGTAAATCTTCCTTTCATTGATGTGATTTCAGGAATGCCTAGATATGCTAAATTCTTGAAAGATCTGATCACGAATAGAAAGAAAATGGAAGAACTCTCGGCTGTTACTATGAATGCTAATTGTTCAGCAGTGCTGTTGAATAAGATACCAGAAAAACTATCTGATCCAGGAAGTTTCACAATTCCATGTTTTCTGGGTAGTCTTAGTTCAATAGAAGCATTGGCAGACTTAGGTGCTAGTATAAATTTAATACCGTATTCACTATACACTAAACTAGACCTTGGAGAATTGAAACCAACAAGAATAAGCATACAACTAGCCGATCGATCAATAAAATATCCTAGAGGGATAATGGAGAACATGTTAGTTAAAGTTGGTACTTTAGTATTTTCAGTAGATTTTGTTGTTCTGGACATGGAAGAAGATTCTCAAGTTCCTCTCATATTAGGAAGACCATTCTTAAACACGGCTAAAGCAATGATAGACGTGTTTGGTAAGAAACTGACCCTAAGTATAGAGGACGAGAGTGTTACCTTTTCAGTGGATAGAGCAATGCAACAACCGCAATCTGCAGATGATACATGTTATTATATTCAAACTATAGATTCACATGCAGAATTGTTAGAAGAATTTCCAGAATTACAAGGAACAGGAGAATGTTCTTTAGGAGAAGGTAATGAACCAATTGATGAAGCCGAAATGTTAGCTACACTAATAGCTAATGGATATGAACCAATAACAGAAGAAATTCAAATGCTAAAAGAAGAAGACAGATATCGATATAAATCATCGATAGAAGAACCACCGACATTAGAATTAAAGCCACTTCCAAACCATTTGGAATACGCTTATTTACATGGTGAATCTGAATTACCTGTAATAATATCATCTTCTCTTACTGAAAATGAGAAATCACAACTCATTTCTGTGTTGAAAGCTCATAAACCAGCCATTGCATGGAAGATTCATGATATTAAAGGAATAAGTCCTTCGTATTGCACACATAAAATCCTTATGGAAGAAGGTCATAAAATGTATGTGCAATGCCAACGAAGACTAAATCCGAATATGCAAGATGTAGTTAAAAAAGAAATTATTAAACTGCTAGATGCAGGTTTAATTTATCCAATCTCTGATAGTCCATGGGTAAGCCCAGTTCAATGCGTGCCAAAGAAGGGTGGCATGACTGTCATTACAAATGAGAAAAATGAGCTTATTTCTACTAGGACTGTAACAGGATGGCGTGTATGTATTGATTATAGAAAATTAAATGACGCCACCAGAAAAGATCACTTTCCCTTACCTTTTATTGATCAAATGTTGGAAAGATTAGCCAGAAATAGTTACTATTGTTTTCTAGATGGTTTTTCCGGATACTTTCAAATTCCAATAGCACCTGAAGATCAAGAGAAAACCACGTTCACGTGCCCTTATGGTACTTTTGCTTACAAACGCATGCCATTTGGACTTTGCAACGCCCCTGCAACCTTTCAAAGGTGCATGATGGCGATTTTTCACGACATGATAGAAGAATGCATGGAAGTTTTCATGGATGACTTTTCAGTCTTCGGTGATACTTTTGAATCATGTCTAGTTAATCTGGAACGAATGCTTATTAGATGCGAACAATCAAATCTAGTACTTAATTGGGAGAAATGCCATTTCATGGTTAAAGAAGGCATCGTTCTTGGTCATAAAATTTCAAAGGAAGGAATTGAAGTGGATAGAGCTAAAGTAGATGTAATTGCTAAACTTCCACATCCCACCAATGTTAGAGGAGTTAGGAGTTTTCTAGGGCATGCCGGTTTTTACCGACGTTTCATAAAAGATTTTTCTAAAATTGTCACTCATATGAATAAACTCCTAGAAAAGGATGCTCCATTCATCTTTTCAGATGAATGCATCAAATCTTTTAATATTCTTAAAGAGAAAATCACTAATGCGACGATCATGATAACACCAAATTGGAATTTACCGTTTGAACTAATGTGCGATGCAAGTGATTTTCAATGGGAGCCGTTTTAGGATAAAGGATTGAAAAACGATTTCAACCTATATATTATGCTAGTAAGACGTTACAAGGAGCACAAACGAATTACACAACTACTGAAAAAGAACTCCTTGCTATTGTTTTTGCTTTTGACAAATTTCGTTCATATCTCGTTCTAGCAAAAACGGTGGTCTATACCGACCATTCTGCTCTTAGATACCTATTTTTGAAACAAGATGCCAAACCAAGATTAATCCATTGGATCTTACTCTTACAACAGTTCGATATTGAAATCCGAGATAAAAGAGGAGCAGAAAATCTCGCCGCTGATCATCTTTCTCGTCTTGAAAATCCTGAATTAGAATGGCCATACAAGACAACTTTCCTGATGAATATCTATTGAAAATAGATTATAATGAAATTCCATGGTTTGCAGACTATGCAAACTATTTAGTATGTGGATTCCTTAAAAAAGGATTATCGTACCAAAAACGAAAGAAATTCTTCAGTGATATAAAACACTATTTCTGGGAAGATCCACATCTGTTTAAAAGTTATCCAGATGAAATAATACGCCGATGTGTATTCGGAGATGAAGCTAGTAAAATTTTAAACCATTGTCACACAGGACCAACAGGAGGGCACTATGGGCCTCAACTAACAGCAAGAAAAGTTTATGATGCTGGATTCTATTGGCCTACAATTTACAAAGACGCACACCTTCTTTGTAAATCCTGCGATGCTTATCAAAGGGCCGGAAAAATAAGTCAACGTGATGAAATGCCACAAAATGTCATTCAAGTATGCGAAGTATTTGACATTTGGGGTATTGACTTTATGGGTCCATTTCCAAAATCTCATAATAATCTCTACATTCTCGTAGCCATTGATTATGTATCTAAATGGGCGGAAGCACAAGCTCTCCCAACTAACGATGCACGAGTTGTAGTCAACTTTTTAAAACTTCTTTTTGCAAGGTTTGGAACACCGAAAGCTTTAATAAGTGATCGGGGTACTCATTTCTGTAATAATCAACTTGAGAAAGTTCTCAAAAGATATGGAGTAACTCATAAAATCTCCACCGCATATCATCCACAAACAAGTGGACAAGTTGAAAATACCAACCGAGCTTTAAAACGTATTCTAGAAAAAATCGTAGGATCAAATCCGAAGGAATGGTCCATTAAATTGGAGGATGCACTCTGGGCTTTTAGAACAACCTACAAAACTCCAATTGGAACCACACCTTTTAGACTCGTTTATGGAAAAGCATGTCATCTTCCAGTAGAAATTGAACACAAAGCATTTTGGGCTTTGAAGACATGTAATCTTGATTTACATGAAGCTGGACGTCTACGGTTAAGTCAACTAAACGAATTAGAAGAATTAAGACATGAAGCATACCAAAATTCATTAATCTATAAAGAAAGAACGAAGAAATGGCATGATAAAAGAATCAGAAGTTCAAAAGAATTTAAAGAAGGAGACAGAGTTCTTCTTTTCAATTCACGATTCAAGCTATTTCCTGAAAAATTGAAATCAAGATGGTCTGGACCATTCATAGTCAAAAGAGTTTTTCCATACGGAACGATAGAATTAATAAATTCAAATGGAATTGAATTTAAAGTTAATGGTCACAGAGTTAAACACTACATAGATAGTCCAATGGAAATCGACAATGAAGTTAATCACAATTTTGATACCACAGCTAACTAAGTGTGGGGAGAATCAAGTCTTTAAAGGATAATATGTATTTCTGTTAGAGTTAGATTTTCTGTTTTCGTGTAGTTCTCGAAAATGGAACCCGAATGGTCTTTCCCTAGCAGACCCTAAAGAACTAGTCTTCTCCCCCCATTCTGAATTTTTATTTTTTTTAGGAAATGAAGACTGCCTGTGAACTAAACCATGGTCTAATGCTACACGCTTTAATCACTAAACGTAATAATGACACACTTCCAAGTGATCTAGTATCAGTAATCAGAGAAAGATTGGACGGAGTAAGAAAAGAATCCAGATGCGAAGATAATAAGTTACAATTTGGTAAAGAAAAATCAAAATCCGCAGCGAAAAGAAGAGCACGACACCTTGAAAGATGTCACAAATGCGGAAAATGGTCACATGGAGGTAAATGTTCAAATAATCAAACCTATTCAAATACCGAATTTGTTACTTTATGCAGAGACGGACCGTTCATATGTTTAGAAGAAAAAACACTGAATGCTTGAGGTTACGCCTATGTAGCTATGGAAAACCAATTAAACCGACTATCTTATGAATGGGATAGATCATATAACTAAGAATACTATCTCACAGGTAAGTCTGTACAGTTTTTATTTTTTATTTTTATTTTTAACCTTTTGATTATAAATGCTAATTTGTTCGCTATAAATTATTAAATTGGTATTGAATAAAATTAGGTTTGGCGACCGAAATTATTGATATCATTCAAAAATTTATTACATCACTTCGAAATTTAAGGTTTATTCTTAAGGTATAAATATCTTTAATCAATCAACCCAAAATATTTCAAAAATTCGTCATGAGTTAAATTAGGTCATGGAACCGAAATTATTTTACCGAAAAGAGAGGCGCATATTTTTGATAATATTTGATTGATTAAAGTGGGATAAAAGCCAAAAAGATTTTTAATTTTATTTTTTTACCATGTTTTTAAAATTAATATATAAATATTAAATTAATATTTTGAACTTTGTAAAATCAATATATTTAAGTTTGTAAATATTTGAAAAATTAATCTTTTTAATATAAGTTTGTATGTATAAAAACAAAAATATAATATAAGTTTGGTGTAAATTTATAATATGAATTTTTAATTAAGTTTAATATGAATTTTTAATTTTATGCATTTTAAATTTAAGTTTGGTGTGAATTTAAAAACAAAAATTTACTTTATTTCGCTAAGTTAAAAATATGATTTTTAAAATTCGTCGTGAGTTGAAGACTAGGTCGTTGAACCGAAATTGCTTTACCCGAGGGAGGGACGAGAACTTTTATTATCATTATTTTTAATCTTATTGAATTAAAGTATGCCAAAAATATTAAAAAATCCAAAAATCTTTACTTTTAAAACCGCGCTTTGATTTGACAAATTTTAAAATTTTTGTCGAGGGACAGACTAGGACATCGATCCGAAACGCCCTCATCCTAAAAAGAAACAAATTTTTAAAATTTTATTAATTTTATGGTTTATTAAGAATAAGGTTTTATAAAAAAAAAAAAAAAAAAAAAAAAAAAAAAAAAAAAACCTGAAAGTACTGTACCCGGAACCCCATGCGATCGCATGGGGTTTACTCTTCAACCTCATGCGATCGCATGAGGCTGGATTCCAGGCCAGTTTGATAAAAAGAACAGCTCGCTATTCTGCACAAAAAACACACACATATACGAACCAACCCCAAAATCACCTCTAAAATTCGCAATTTTCCACCGTAATTCGTCATTTTTCTTGCTCTAATCATGCCTAGATTCTCATTCTTCAGCAAAATGGTAAAAATTACACCCCTAAACTCATAAATTTGCTAGTTTTTGTGATAAATTCCAATTTTTTACCTAATGCAATTTTGTTAATTTCTAGTGTAATTAGTGTTAAATTGTTAGTATTTTATGCATGTATAACCTAGATTGATGCTATTTAACATGATTTGAAGCCAAAAACTTCAAAAATTTTAGAAATCTAGGGTTTGTGTTCTTGAGCAATTTGGGGCTTTTTGACATAAACAGGTTTAGATAGTTAAATGATCCAAACATTTATCCTAAACATGATTTTTAGAGATTAAAGTGGACTTTTTAAGTCCAAAATTCATGAACTTGATTAATTTGATATATTTGCCATTTAACACTTGTTTAATTATTAGTAATTACTATTTTGACATGTTATTTGAGTTAAATGCTTATGAATTTTGTATACATTTTCATATGTGCTTATTTGAAAAGTGTAGAATTGTGAAAAATTGTGAAAATGTGTATAAGTTTAATTTTGATTTAACATGTTATAGTGATTGTTTTAAGTTGTTATTTTGCTAACACTAATGCATATTTGGATGCACAAATTTTGTGTTTAATGTGTTTTGCAGAAAGCCGATACTGGAGGTTCAGGAGCATCATCATCTAGACGACCAGCACCAGAACCAGAACTAGAAATGCAACACGAACAACAACCACAACAAGAACAACAACAACAGCCTGATCAGCACGTACCTTATTATGATCTGGTACAGTTTGTTGATGAATTCATAGTATTCCCAATGAGGCCGCCAGTAGAATTCCCAACGATTCCTGAGCACACTCTGCATCCTAATCTAAGATTTGATAGGAGATGGAGAGATTACGAGACATATCAAAGGAACAAATTCAAATTGGTAACAAAAAATGTAGAGGAGCCAAGGGTAATCGATTGGGCCCCTTTGGAAATGGTCCATCTAGCTGACCGTGTTAGACAGCTTTTGGTACAAAGGTATGGCAGTTCTTCTTTTACAGATTGGGAACGTCTTTTCACCATTCGGAGACCTGTATATAAGGAATGGTGTGTTGAGTTGATGAGTACTGTATCACTTGATACAAATATAGTTAGAATAGATGATAGAAGATTTCTTAAGTTTATCCTTGGCGGTAGGATGTACAGAATGTCCATGCTGGACATGGCCAGGGCCTTACAGATATATACTCCTGGTGAGTTGCTATTACCCGATTGTACAAATTTGATTCATTATGGTGAAAGGGTAGATAGTAACTTTGACGCTGACGCCATTTGGAGGCGTATGTCACATTTTGATGTTTTTACACGAGCAGGAGGACACTCCTATACACATATTGACAGAGCTGAGCTTCGTATTATTCATAGATTTTTGGCTAACTCGATTACACAGAGAGGTCACAATAAAGAAAAAAATTACCTTACATGATTTATTCTACCTAAAGTGTATTCGGGATCCTAGAAGCTTTGTCAATATCCCTTACTGTGTTGCTTTTTATTTATCTAAAATGGTAGAGGGAATGCAGGACGGGAGTATAATAGGAGGAGGTATTTTTGTTACTCTCATTGGAGAGTATTTAGGTGTTAATAGGAACCAAGGGGGTCCATTACAGCTTTGTAGAGAACAGGTTGAGCCCTTAGGATTGAAAGTTTATGTGGGTGCTAAGGTATTGAAAAGTAGACGTAACCAGGCAGTACCCTATGAGGGATCTCATCATCAGGTAGAGAGAGGCTCAGACGAGGAAATGGAGGAGGCGGAAGACATTAGGGATGTCTTTCGAGATGCTATTCTTGACGTCCACGTTCGTATAGATGAGGAAGCAATGACGAACGCGGCCAGACATAGTATGTATGAGTAGTGGAACTCCGAGCGAGTATACGAGGATTATAGGCGACGCCAACACGATAGCTGGGTAGTTCATCAGCACCAAATCATGATCCAGCTATCATATCAGGTACCAAATAATTACGTGCCTACTCGACCTGCTCATTTTCCGCCACACAGCCCTGATATCCGACCACCCTTTAACCGGTATGACTATAACCAAGCCTATCAGAACACCTATAACCAACAATGGAACCCACCTGATGAGATGAACTGGAACCCCTATCCAGACTGATTTGGTTCCATTTGGTTATTTATATGATTTTTATGTTTTTATGTTTTTACTTATTCATGTTTAAACTTATGTTATTGAATATACTTATGTAATCTTTATCATTTTTATTATTATTGTGTACTAATATTTCACATTTAGGATTTGAAAGTGGGATATTAAGTCCCATTTCAAATTGCCATGCATGTTTATATTTATATGTATGTATATTGTAAATTGTACAAAACATGATAAAACAGCGCATTTTCAAAGACTGGCATTAAGTTCAGCAAAAGCTACTAATTTTGACGACAAGATGAGAAATAAATGTGATGTAACAACAGACGGAATGAACAAATGATATGCACCATTTATCATTCAGCAAACAAACGCCAATATGTTTGGAAACTTTGGTAAAATTTAATCATTTTTCTACGCTAATCACCCTCAATAATTTAAATTGTTACCGATTTCTTGCAAATGAGGGCATTGCAAGATCTTAAGTGTGGGAAGGGGTTAAATTCTTTCGGATTTTAAAATTTTTACTTTATACACTTGGTTACCATTAGTAATACTAGTAAAGTAGTAGTTGTATTAGAATCTAGTGCTCTCTGATAAAGAACAGCCCTAGTCTTATATACTGACTACCCAATTCTAGTAAAAATTTTCAAAATTTTCAATTAAATGAACTCAAAATCATGTTTATACATATTTATGAACGATAAAACTAGGTGTTAACACCAAAATTATTGTTACCTCGGAAAGGACATAAATTGAGAAACAAACCAAAATGTTAAAATTCATTTTAATTGGAATAGAGGACAATAAAAAGGAAAATAAAAGCCAAGTGTGGGAAAAATTACCAAGTTATCTTAAACATATATCACATGTTTCTGTAACAAATAATTGAAGATACTTTTGCTTTGGACTAAACTAAACAGTTTTACCCGATTTACTGTAATATATTTGAAAGAAAGATGGATCTACACGATGAATCAATTCCATCATTTAAAGGAAGTAAAGTCTTTCGAAAAAGACACGCGCTTCTTGATTTAGGTCATGAAGTTGTCATCCAGACCAGCTGTAGGTTGACGAAAAACCTAGAAAAGTCATCACTAAAATCAGCAGGAAATCCACGGACCTCAGCATCAAACAGGGTCGCCAAGTGGTCAGACTTATCCTAACCATGAGAGGATCTGTCTCGTACAATGGGGGGCACCGTGCAAATTAGCTTGATAAGACTAATGAATCAGATCCCCAGAAAGGATAATCTCCTTAAAGATTAAAAATCAGCTTTTAAGACTGATATTACTCAATCCTAGAGATTGACCTTAAAGATTGAGAATTACAAACTCATGGAATTCAATGATATCTAAACTCGAGCTTGAACGAGAAAATATTTTGATCAAAATTACAAACCGATTTGTTTTCTGAAAACCCATTTTCAATGCGTTCATTACCATTGAACGTAAAATCCTAGGAATTCACCTGGAATTCATTAGGTCACCTGAACCAAATCGGGTGTCAACCGTAAGAACGGTGGTTGCATAGCATGGTCAAAGACAGGACCTTGTGCCAGACCGGAAAATTATAAGGGTGAGCTTTACTATTGCTCCTACAAAGGATAGTAATTGCGTCCGACACGTTATAGACCATAATTAAAATCATGTCAGGGGACATTGCCTTAACAGTTGCTTGTTCAACGCTTTCCTTTACAACCGGACGGTAGTTTATCAAAAGGTAATATACGGAGCAAGTAAACTGGATGTGTTGCTTTCCCAATACAAGGTTAGCAAGTGGGTGACACAAAACAGCAAGTTTTGAGCTAAAATTTTCAATCTGAAACCCACCAAACCCACAAAAATGTTTTGCAAACATCAGTGAAGGGTTATTCCGGAAAACTTATCTAGGGTAAAAGCTAGATTGAATTTTCAAAAAGATCAAATGTTTTCATAAAGATCCAATTTCCTTAAAGGATCTAAATTTTATAGTCATGTGGGACTGTAAACCACATCGTTACTACCATTGTTTATACCGCCATAAAGAAATCACTGATGTACAAAGTGTGAAGAATAAAGAAGTGATTCTAGTATGTTTTTATTCAAGACTATATTGCTTGAGGACAAGCAACGCTCAAGTGTGGGAATATTTGATAATGCTAAAAATGAACATATATTTCATAGCATTATTCCTCAAGAAAGACAAGCTTTTAGTTGCAATTGTCCTATTTACAAGTGATATTCGTTTAAATAATAAAAGGTGAAGACAAAAGGCAGATTCGACGAATTGAAGACGCAAACGACCAAAAAGCTCAAAAGTACAAAAGACAATCAAAGAGGTTCCAATTATTGATAAGAAACGTCTCAAAATTACAAGAGTACAAGATTTAAAACGCAAAGTACAAGATATTAAATTGTACGCAAGGACGTTCGAAAATCCGGAACCGGGACCAGAGTCAACTCTCAACGCTTGACGCAACGGACTAAAAATTACAAGTCAACTATGCACATAAATATAATATAATATTTAAATAATTCTTATAATTATTTATATATTATATATTATATTATTAAAAACCGTCGGCAGAAAAAATAAAGGCATGTGAGCCTCTCCGGCTGGCCATGCGATCGCATGGCCTTGAAGGGTAAAGCTCATGCGATCGCATGAGCCACTTTTCCAGCCCACATGCCTATAAAATTCGCAGCTTGGTGAACATCAAAACACATCTTTTTCTTCTCCTCATTCAACGTATAATATTTATATTTATATAATTTTAATTTTAATTTCTAATAATAAGGGTATGTTAGCGAATGTTGTAAGGGTGTAAGTCGAAATTCTGTCCGTGTAACGCTACGCTATTTTTAATTATTGTAAGTTATGTTCAACCTTTTTAATTTAATGTCTCGTAGCTAAGTTATTATTATGCTTATTTAAAACAAAGTAATCATGATGTTGGGCTAATTATTAAAATTGGGTAATTGGGCTTTGTACCATAATTGGGGTTTGGACAAAAGAACGACTCTTGTGGAAATTAGACTATGGGCTATTAATGGGCTTTATATTTATTTAACTAAATAATAATTTGTTAATTTTAATATAAAGATTTACAATTGGATGTCCTTATAAATAACCATATACACTCGATCGGACACGATGGGCGGGGTATTTATATGTACGAATAATCGTTCATTTAACCGGACACGGGAATGGATTAATAGCCACTAGAATTATTAAAACAGGGGTGAATTATGTACAAGGACACTTGGCATAATTGATAATAAAGTATTAAAACCTTGGGTTACACTCAGTCGACATCCTGGTGTAATTATTAAACAAAGTATTAAAATCTTGTTACAGTTTAAGTCCCCAATTAGTTGGAATATTTGACTTCGGGTATAAGGATAATTTGACGAGGACACTCGCACTTTATATTTATGACTGATGGACTGTTATGGACAAAAACCAGACGGACATATTAAATAATCCAGGACAAAGGATAATTAACCCATGGGCATAAAACTAAAATCAACACGTCAAACATCATGATTACGGAAGTTTAAATAAGCATAATTCTTTTATTTCATATTTAATTTCCTTTATTTTATATTTAATTTCACTTCTAATTATAGCACTTTTATTTATTGTTATTGTATTTAATTGCACTTTTAATTATCGTACTTTTTAATTATCGCAAGTTTATTTTATCGCACTTTTATTTATCACAATTTCATTATCGTTATTTACTTTACGCTTTAAATTAAGTCTTTTATTTATTTAATATTTTACATTTTGTTTTAACTGCGACTAAAGTTTTAAAATCGATAAACCGGTCATTAAACGGTAAAAACCCCCTTTATAATAATAATATTACTTATATATATATTTGTATTTTTATAAAATAAAACTAATATAGCGTTAAGCTTTGATTAAAAGATTTTCCCTGTGGAACGAACCGAACTTACTAAAAACTACACTACTGTACGATTAGGTACACTGCCTATAAGTGTTGTAGCAAGGTTTAAGTATATCCATTCAATAAATAAATAAATAACTTGAGTATAATTGTATCGTATTTAATAGTATCTCCTAGTAAAATTTAAGCTATTTTATATACACCTCGCATAACATCAATTATGAAGAAGGTGGTTTGATAATGCAAGGTTGTCTTAATGTGTGGGTTTTGTGAGTTTCAAAACATAGATATTATATTGTAAAAATAAAATGAATAAATCTGTTTATTCTTTGCATTACAGTATTGTGAAATTATTAGTGATGGTGGAGCAGATTTCAATCACCTAACAACTTGAATTTATGGAATTATATAATATATTTGGGTGTCGACATTTTCATCAATCAGGAATTAAATACATAAAATATAAAAAGCAGATATTGAAATTTAACAATTTGTACGATTGAAATTGATGTGTAACAAATTCTTTGTTTTGTTCTGAGGGTTAGGATCGACAGGTTTAATAGGATGAAAGTGATTTGTAAACAACTTATGCGATAATATCTGTGTTAATATTTTTATTTTTACTTTTAGTGGTTAATAAATATAGTAATAATAATAATACATTTAATATCAATAATAATAATTATAATAATATCCTATTTGTATTTTATTAATTTTTTTTAAAAATAACAACAACATATAATACTTCAAATTATATTTCAAATTATTATTTATATATACATACACACATATCTATTTACAATTAATTGTTCGTGAATCGTTGAGAGCAGTCGAAGGTCAAATTAATATATGAACATCGTTTAAAAAAATTTCTAGACTCAACATTACATACTTTGTTTATCATTTCGAAATCATATAAAGATTTAAGTTTAAATTTAGTCGAAAATTCCCGGGTCGTCACAGTAAATCCCCATAACGAGGTACCCAAATTCTTCCGGCATGACATCGGAGTCCAGACTCCTTAACCTCGAATTTAGAGACCAGGATGTTCAGGAATTCACGAGATATGTTCTCCTCCTTGAGAGCCTCTTCTTGGGCTACTCGGATCTGTCTATGGAGGTTCGAATGGATGGTGATGTTCAGAGCCCGAACACGAAGAGGTACCGTTCTCTCCTTTCGACTCAGAGCGTCGGCTACAACATTGTCCTTACCAGGATGGTAACGAAGTTCACAATTATAGTCGTTCAGCGTCTCAATCCATCGTCGTTGTCTCATGTTCAGCTGCTTCTGATCAAAGATGTGCTGGAGGCTTTTGTGATCGGTGAATATGGTACTCTTTGTTCCATAGAGATAGTGTCTCCACAGCTTCAATGCGAAGACAACGGCTCCAAGTTCGAGATCGTGAGTAGTGTAGTTTCGCTCATGAATCTTCAACTGACGAGATGCATAAGCAATGACCTTCGTTCTTTGCATCAATACACAACCAAAACCATTCTTCGAAGCATTGCAGTACACAACGAAGTTGTCACTGCCTTCGGGAAGAGATAAGATAGGTGCGGTGGTTAACTTCTGCTTCAGGGTTTGAAATGATGTTTCTTGTTCGGTTTCCCAAACGAACTTATTTCCTTTGTGAGTCAGTGCGGTCAAAGGACTCGAAATCAACGAAAAACCTTCAATAAACCTTCTGTAGTAACCGGCTAGACCTAGAAATTGGCGGATGTGAGTCAGAGTAGTGGGTGTCTCCCACTTGCTGATAGCTTCAATCTTGGCGGGGTCAACTTTGATACCTTGATCACTCACAATATAACCCAGAAATTGGACTTCCTTCAGCCAAAATTCACACTTGGAGAATTTGGCATAAAGTTGCTCTCATATCAAGAGTTCAAGCACTAACCGAAGATGTTGCTTATGTTCTTCTTCGCTCTTGGAGTAGATGAGGATATCATCTATGAAGACGATAACGAATTTATCCAGATAAGGCTTGCAGACACGATTCATGAGGTCCATGAACACGGCTGGTGCGTTGGTTAATCCGAACGGCATCACGAGAAACTCGAAATGACCATAGCGGGTTCTAAACACAGTCTTCATCACGTCACTCTCTTTCACCCTCAACTGGTGGTAACCGAATTGAAAATCGATCTTAGAGTACACGCTCGATCCTTGTAGCTAATCAAAAAGATCATCAATTTGGGGAAGAGGATATCGATTCTTGATCGTCAATTTGTTGAGTTCGCGGTAGTCGATACACATGCGGAAGGATCCGTCCTTCTTCTTCACGAATAAAACGGGCGCTCCCCAAGGCGATGAGCTTGGTTGGATAAACCCTCAGTCGAGCAATTCCTGAAGTTGACTCTGCAACTCTTGCAGTTCGGAAGGTGCTAGTCGATAAGGTGCGCGAGCTACGGGTGCAGCTCCCGGCACTAGATCGATCTGGAATTCCACGGCTCTCGGTGGCGGTAATCTAGGCAGTTCTTCCGGAAAGACGTCGGGGAATTCATTCACGGTTCGCACATCATTCACACTCTTCTCCTCTGTTTCTAAAGCCTTCACGTGTGCTAAAACAGCAAGACGTCCTTTCTTCATGATCTTCTGCGCTTTCATACAACTAATGAGGTTCAGCTTCGAACTACATCTCTCTCCGTATATAACCAGTGGCTCACCATCTCCTTGTGGTATACAAAGAGCTTTATCTCCACAGATAATATCGGCCCTTACTTTAGTCAACCAGTCCATGCCGACAATCACGTCAAAGCTTCCCAATTTGATGGGTATCAAGTCAATTTCGAAATCCACGCCAGCTATGTTAATAATAGCTCCTCGGCCAATTTGGTCAACTTTCCCAAGTTTCCCATTGGCTACCTCAACTAGCATATTCTCCTCTAAAGGCACTAATGACCAATCTATCTTAGAGCAAAAGTTTCTACAGACATAGCTTCTATCAGCACCAGTATCAAATAGGACAGAGGCTAATAGTTTGTTGATAGTGAATATACCTATAACCAAGTCGGGGTTTTCACGGGCATCTCTTACGTTCACATTGAAAGCTCTTCCACGCAGGGGTCCGCTATCCTTTCACTTGTTGGGACACTCATTCCTGAAGTGGCCCTGTTGTCCACACTCATATCATTTCCTTGGTCCGTTGGGGTTGGTCCTCATAGCTGGGATGGGAATCTTGCAGTCCTTGCCAATATGCTCGGTCCTTTTGCACTTTTCACAGACCACAATACAGTACCCGGTATGGTGCTTGTAGCACCTCTTGCACTGCGGTAGAGTACCCTTGTGGTTGGGGTTCGAGCTAGTGTTCGGGTTGGGGTTCCTTCCGTCGTTAGGCCTCTTATCGGGGGTTTGATCATAGGTTCTCCCCTTGTTATTGTAGTCCCACTTACGCTTCTCACCACTGGCTCCCGATTCGGATTTAGCCTTTTCCGGTTCTTTGCTGATAATTTGGTTCATAAGGGTATGCGCCATGCGCATAGCTGCCGGGACATTGGTGAAAGGACCCGTTCATATACATTATAAACGATTCACAATAGTTGATTACATTGCGAGGTATTTGACCTCTATATGATACATTTTACAAACATTGCATTCGTTTTTAAAAGACAATCTTTCTTTACATCGAAAATTGACAGGCATGCATACCATTTCATAATATCCACTATCCAATTATAAATTGATTTAATAATAATCTTTGATGAACTCAATGACTCGAATGCAACGTTCTTCGAAATATGCTATGAAAGACTCCAAGTAATATCTTTAAAATGAGCAAATGCACAGCGGAAGATTTCTTTAACACCTGAGAATAAACATGCTTTAAAGTGTCAACCAAAAAGTTGGTGAGTTCATTAGTTTATCACAATCATTTATTTCCATCATTTTAATAGACCACAAGAATTTCATTTCCAGTTCTCATAAATATACGTCCCATGCATAGAGATAAAAATAATCATTCATATGGTGAACACCTGGTAACCGACATTAACTAGATACATATAAGAATATCCCCTATCATTCCGGGATCCTCCTTCGGACATGATATAAATTTCGAAGTACTAAAGCATCCGGTACTTTGGATGGGGTTTGTTAGGCCCAATAGATCTATCTTTAGGATTCGCGTCAATTAGGGTGTCTGTTCCCTAATTCTTAGATTACCAGACTTTAATAAAAAGGGGCATATTCGATTTCGATAATTCAACCATAGAATGTAGTTTCAATTACTTGTGTCTATTTCGTCAAACATTTATAAAAGCGCATGTATTCTCAGTCCCAAAAATATAAAGGGTAAAAAGGCAAATGAAACTCACCATACTGTATTTCGTAGTAAAAATACATATAACGTTATTGAACAAGTGCAAGGTTGGCCTCGGATTCACGAACCTAAATTAATTATATATATTTATGTGTTGGTCAATATTTGTCTAACAAATTAGGTCAAGTCATAGTGTACCACAATCCTAATGCTCGAGACTAATATGCAAAAGTCAACAAAAGTAAATTTGACTCAAAATAATTTCCAAAAATCTATACATGATTAATATATAGTTTAAATATCGTCATTTTATATTTTTAAAAGATTTATTAGAGTAAATAATATAATTTATTTATTAATAAATAAAATTTTATATTAAATTTATATAATAAAATATACTTTTATATATATTAAGTAATAAAATTTATAGGGTTCATTTAATATTATAAAGATAATATGATAGGTATTATTAAAGTAAGTTATTACACATAGTAAAATATGTTTGTATAACATATTTATTTGATAAAATAATATCTATAATGATAGTAAGTAAAAGTTGTATTATTTTGTAATAATAATAATTATTATAAAAATATCAATATTTATAATTACTAAGATGACATTATGATAAAACGATAATTCTAATTATGATAACTTTAATATTTACGATAATTTTTAATATTATCTTTAAAATAATAATTATATTTAAAATAATAATAATAATGATATTTTATAGTAACAATGACATGTCTATTAAAATGATAATTTTTGTTAAAATGATAGTTTTAATACTAACGATACTTTTAATAATAATAGTAATGATAAAAATAATAAGAACGGTAATTTTATCTAAATCAATATCTTATAATATTTAATTTCATCATGATACTCTTACCCATTATTTCCTAATCGTTTCGTTTAATAGCTTTTAATCGTCTTTTATATCGTGTTCATAATAATGATAATAATAGTAATCAAAATAATTAGGTGTTACAAATATTTGTTTTAATTACACTAATATTAATAATGATAGTTACTATAACATTATTAACGATAATACTATTAATTATCTTAATGATAATATAGTAATAATAATAATAACAATAACAATAACCATTTTTAAATAATGATATATATATTAATAATGATAATAATAATAATAATAATACCAATAATAATAATAATAATTGGATAATAATAATAATACTAATTATAACTTTAACGATAATAACGATAGTAATAATAAAAAAAATAACAATTTTTAATGATAAATCCCTTTTATTGATAAAGATAATAATAATGATAATAATAAGATAAAACTATAACGACGATAAAAACGACGATAATAATAATCATTTTTAATAAAAATATTGAAAATTCAATTGATTATAACTTCTAATCCGTTCATCGAAACCATTCGATATCTAAAGGAAAAGTTCTTAATTTTTTGCTAGCTTTCCAAGGACATGCATATCTTATACCTTATCTCAACCGCAAGTGTAACTAATTCAAGATTCAACCTAATCTGTCTAAGGGCAATATCAAAAGTACAAGCATGCATAATCCTAAATACTCGAGCACTAGTCAGGGATACACTATTAGTATGTAAAAGTTAAATTATGAGTACTCACGTATCAATATTGAGATTCAATATTGTAGGAAAGGTACGTAGACGCAACAGAAATGATAAACACTATATTGACCTCACGAGCATACCCATGAACCATACTCAATCACCTCCATAGCTATAACCCATAATTTCCTTAATCATATCCCACTCGAATAACAATTTCGAAATCACTCGGACAACACTCCGTAGTAATATTTTATGTATACTAATAATATCTTGAAATAATACGGAGTAAATATATATATGTATATCAATTGAGAGAGTTTAGAGAAAAATATTTTTAAGTTTCTATGAAATAATGAAACCTATTGAATTCTATTTATAATAGATTTTTGAATTATTAAAGTGAATTATTAAAGTATGAATTATTAAAGTGAATTATTAAAGTATGAATTATTAAAGTGAATTATTAAAGTATGAATTATTAAAGTGAATTATTAAAGTATGAATTATTAAAGTTAAAGTAAAGTAAAAATAAAGTAAAGGTAAAGTTTAAGTATAGTAAAAGTATAAAACTATGTACGTATAATACGCGTATAAATATATATAATATTAATTTAAATCGTTATATATATTTAATAAAATAAAATATAAATATCGTTATCTTTATCATACTAGTTAAGTAATGAGTTGTCAAAAGTGGTTCTAGATATTTATAAAAGCTATATACGTTTTAATAATAAAGTTCTTTTTAAACTAAAAACGTTTTTTGTACGTTTGAAACTAAATAGATCAATCGAGTCTTTATGAAATTCAATCTTCCACTATCCTTTGTCTAGTTCTCAATGATTGACAATTTGTTCTTATTTATAAATCACTTTACCATTTTTCGAATATTGTTAAAATGGAAAGATTTCTCAAATCAACGTGGGCCTTTCAACAGAGACTTGTAATCATAATTCAATATATCTGATAATTCAATCATTTGATTTTATCTTCTAATTCCATTGATAAACATTTTGAAACAGATACAATCATATAAAGTATTTAATCTAATATTTTATTTACGTTTCAAGTTATAATATATATACACATATACATATATAATCATATTCGTTTAATGGTTCGTGAATCGTTGGAACTTGGTCGAGGTTGAATGAATGTATGAACATAGTTTAAAATTCTTGAAATTTAACTTAACAAATATTGCTTATCGTGTCGGAAACATATAAAGATTAAAGTTTAAATTTGGTTGGAAATTTCCGGTTGTCACAGTACCTACCCGTTAAAGAAATTTCGTCCCGAAATTTGAGTGGAAAGGTCGTGAATGATAATAAATATGTTTTCATGATGCATACGGGCTGAAAATTAGAGTTTTATCATCAGCGAATAATTTGGATAAACAATCCATTTATATGAAGAGTACGAATGAAGCTAACATAGAAGAGTGAAATGAGTAAGTGTAGATTCATCTTATCATTTGACGTAGATATGATTGATTCCCAGATTTCAAGGGATTTGAAGAAAATCTTCTTAATAAGATTTGACTCTCCGGTAATCAAGGGAATTAGGACCCGCTTTAAATGCGATCGTCCATTTTAATTGTTCTGTCGGAGATTTTCTTATAAATTCACCTCCTTCGTTTCCTTACAACTCACACCTTCCGTTGATGCATTTTATGCAAGTCCCTAGACATCTACCCACGTCCATTGCAGGTACAACAGTTTACAGGCCACCATGATTGCTCGTTATTATCCTATCCGTGTTTGTATGTGGTTACAAGAACTGCAGGAACGAGATTTAGATGTTTGACTATATTAGACTTAGTCAGACGTACGAGTGAAGCCTCACTAGTACGACTGACAGGCTCATACGCACGGTTGATGCTGAGCTAAGTCACAATTACAACCTAAATGAGAAGACACGAGTGAGTGATCACCCGTACGGCTGATGAAGCCAACTCGTACGTGTGATGAATGAATCATATGGATGAGTCAACAACAGGGGTATATAAAGTCTTATGTTCTTCATTTTAGGTTAAGCCTCTCATTTGTTACACACACTCAGATCTAGTGAGCTCCTCCGATTCTCTCTCAGTCCAAATCACCCAGGTGGTGAATAATAGCTCTAGGTGTTGATCTAATCACACTTGATTTAGTTGTGGTTTGACTAAATTAATCAAAAAAATAAAAAAAAAACTTAACCTATTCACTAGAGGGTTTGATTCACTTATTCCGCCATTGTGTGAGTTAAATCTGTTGATTTCTAAGTTCCTAGTCATGTTTCATCACCTTCTATTCTTTCCCCCTCAACTCATATTTTAAAGTATTCATCAATATGCTCCATCCAGTTCTGATTCTCGATATACTTCTAACTTTCATATCGGTCATTCTTCTTTTTCATCTACCGCCGGAAGAATCTATTTACTTCTACTATACTCTTGGGTTTATAGTGTTTCTAGTTCTCCCGTGTCTTTATATTGCTATATGCATCGATATATATGGTTTATAATTTCTGGTTTATCGTTGGGCTTTATATGTTCCCTTATATTTCAAAGTCTCTGCTTCTGTCTTCTATAATCATTATCATTCACAGTTAATGCTCTCTTTTATTTGCTGCAATTTATACCCCAATTTCTATTTCGGAGTTTTGTCCTTTCGTTTCTTCTTCTTGCGATTAAGCACCGCTTGTAATGGTCCAGAATTCACAGATATGAATTTCGGAATGAACATTGTTAATGTTCTAGGAAGGAAATTGTGATGGCACGATCTTGACTTGTCAAATTACTAGAATACCTTGGAAAAGGCCGAATCATCAAGAAATATTTTCTTAATATTTTAGAGGTTAAATAGAATACAAGAGTCGTATAACATGGCATATGATGATGTTATGATCTGTTAATCATCACGTTCCATTTAGAAACTCAGCATGACTTACTGTAATATAATCACGTTGATCAAGTGTCATTATATTATACTAATTCATGCTTCAGTTTCCAACACTACTTCAAAATATTCCTATTTTAAACTTGAATGTTTCAGAATTTAGAAACTAAAATAGTTTCTTTTATGATGTAATACAGATAGCGCGAAGAGGTAAATGATTTCAAATAAGAAAAATTAAGAAAATATCTTCAGAAATATGGAGGATATTTATAATGAAAGATATGATGATATTTTAGAATTTCTAATATCAGAGGATGATGAAGAATATTGTCCGCAGGGGTTTAGAGTTAGGAGCAAGGTATTCGTTAATGACTTCAGCATGTACTGAATCATTTGGATCCTTTGAAGTCAGGTTCAGTCTTTGTAATTTGTCCACAGCCTCCTTCCTACTTTGCTCAATCTGTTTTCTAGTTCCAAAACTTCTCTTTTTCTGCGCTTTGCCAGCACACTTCATTATTATCATCCAGCTTTTACCGTTTAAAGTCATTTATAGTTTTTGCTACTTCATCAGTATTTTTTTTTTCCATTTTCGGAGAACCAATTCGTAGTTCGGAGTGTTTTTCAGAAACTTCATATTCAAATTAAGTCCAGAAGATAGACGTTATATATACACATATAACTGTTGGCGTAGACATGCTGCGAGATTTCAAAATACTGATTGCTAATTCCCAATGATTCGTATGGCAATTCTCATTACAAGATGCGAATGAGTAAATGATGGGGTTTCAATAAATAATTATAATGACTTTTTGGAGAGGCTAAAGTCAAAGGGTAATGAAGTTGTTGGTACATCTGCTAATAATGTGGTGGAATGTAAAAGGTTTCCTGGTAACGACGGTGTATATCTCAAGGTTATAATAAGGTTAGTCTGACTGAAAAGTCGAAGTTGACTTGCTGGAGCTGTGACAAAACTGGTTACTTTGAATAGGAGTCGCAAAGTTATTTTTACTAATAAATGCCAAAGAATCTGACGCGGATACGTTGTTTAAACTTTTACTTTGGTTTCAAGAGTTTTTCGGGTACATAACTGTGGGTAACATGTGGTTGGATCCTCATCTCGATTGCTCATCATTCGAAGTGTCTTCAGAAATTTTCGAAGGGTTTGAACACAGATGTAATCGTTAACATACATTTGATGTTCTAACACAGTTTTGAAGTCAAAATATAGCTTGTGAAAGATGTAAGGATCTAAGAGTGATGATTTTGGTCATATCTCGAGTTGAATTTTGAGATTTCAAGATCAGAATATGTAATTAAATTTTGAATGAGTATGGTTGTTTTGATTTCTATAAAAGAATGTATACTGTTGTGAAAGTAGGGAGTATAATGGATGATTTGCTGAATCAGATTCGAAGAATGTAACATATTAATTGTGAATTTATATATCTCTCGGGTATTACCTACCCGTTAAAAAAAATTTCACAATTAATGTTTTGTACAAAAGAATTTTATTACAGTCTTTGTGAAAATATATATGTATATTTTCTTCAGATGTAACATAGATTTAATTAGTTAATGTTAAATTAAACTCATTTGATTTACTGTTGAAACTAGAATTGAATAATCCCTAAAGGCTTTAAAAAGTACATAACTTTTACGCAGTATTTATTTAATGACATTGAAATTATGAATCAATACTTCGTTATTTGTTGATGTATGATGTTCGGTTCGTGGAATTCTTGTGAATTTTGCAAAGTACGAATGATGTTATCTGAAAAGTTTCGGGTACATCGATGATGAAAGTGTAAAATCAAATATATACTTGATTTATTATGAATTGAAATTTATTGAATTGCGACAGAGATTGTAGTTAACGCTGGTTAAGTTGCGGCCGAAGGACGTACATTATTGCATATTTGTAATATGAATTAACCGAGTAGTTAAGATTCACACACAATAGCTTAGCACGGAAAGATTTATTTCAAAATATATATATATATATATATATATATATATATATATATATATAATATACATATAATTTCTTCAGAGGGAATGAGTTAATTCTTCATAACTCGTTGATACAATATACACGTTATTGATTCGTAATGATGTCCACAGTGATTCTTGAACTGACGGAGTTTGTGATGTTATCGGTGTTATTGATTCGGATGTTGACTGTACTGACGATGCTGGTAACACTGATGGTACTGTTGATGCTGTTGGTAAAGCAAGTTTAGCTTGTTAATCACACACCATTTTTGTCAGGGTTTCTACTCTTCCTTCTATCATTTTGGTTCACTTAACTGATTTATGGTTAGGGCTAGATTAGATAATCTCTAAGACTTTAGAGATTACATAATCACCGCGGAATGTTTCTCCAATGAAGTTATGAATTAATACTTTGTCAGTTATTGTTGTTGGTACTCCTTGGTATCTATGGTGCATATGACATTGATGCTCGTGGGACAGATTGTGAAGTTGAGGTTTACGACGCGGTTGTGATTGGAGGTGGTAATGGTACTGTTGGCGTTGATGATGGTGGTACTGGTTATGCTGCTGATGCTGCTGCTGGAGTTTGTAATCTCTGCACCATATTCTCCAAAGCCACTACCCGAGCGTGAAGCTTGTTGACTTCTTCTATTACACCGGGGTGATTGTCGGTTCGGATGAGCGGATAAATAAAATCTAAAATTTGATGTAATATATAATTGTGACGAGATACTCTGGAAATGAGCGAGAAAATGGTGTTTCGGACAGGTTCGCCGGTAAGTGCTTCAGGTTCTTCGTCAAGAGGGTAATGTGATGGATGGAAGGGATCACCTTCTTCTTGTCTCCAATGATTGAGGAGGCTACGAACCCATCCCCAATTCATCCAGAATAGGTGATGACTGATTGGTTGATCTATTCCGGTCACACTGCTTTCGGAGCTTGAATGGGATTCCATTTCGGAATCTGAGTGACTTGAACTGATGACGAATTCCATTTCGTACGATTGGATAAAGGATTTTTTTTTTTCGATATGAAATGATTTTGGCTAACGGATGGTATTCTAATTACATAGAATATATATATATATATATATATATATATATATATATATATATATATATATATATATATATATATATATATATATATATATATATATATAGAGAGAGATCAAAAGATTTCGTAGATTACGGAGGACTTTGCGGAATATGTCAGGCAAAGTTTAAAGTAACAGATACGATAAGATATGATTTAGCAGATATGCTAAGATATGAATTTTTGTCTATACACTATTCATGCAATCAATGCAGCAAGACGTGTCTTAGACTAAAAATGATAAGCAGGTAATTCCTGAGGATGATAAGTAGTTAATTTTCGACACAAAATGATAAGCAAAACTTTTGACATGCAGACACGGTCGAAGTCCAGACTCACTAATGCATCCTATCGACTTATCAGTTAGACACACTAATGCAGACCTGGTTCGCTAAGACCACCGCTCTGATACCAACTGAAAGGACCCGTTCATATACATTATAAACAATTCACAATAGTTGATTACATTGCGAGGTATTTGACCTCTATATGATACATTTTACAAACATTGCATTCGTTTTTAAAAGACAATTTTTCTTTACATCGAAAATTGACAGGCATGCATACCATTTCATAATATCCACTATCCAATTATAAATTGATTTAATAATAATCTTTGATGAACTCAATGACTCGAATGCAACGTTCTTCGAAATATGCTATGAAAGACTCCAAGTAATATCTTTAAAATGAGTAAATGCACAGCGGAAGATTTCTTTAACACCTGAGAATAAACATGCTTTAAAGTGTCAACCAAAAGGTTGGTGAGTTCATTAGTTTATCACAATCATTTATTTCCATCATTTTAATAGACCACAAGAATTTCATTTCCAGTTCTCATAAATATACGTCCCATGCATAGAGACAAAAATAATCATTCATATGGTGAACACCTGGTAACCGACATTAACTAGATACATATAAGAATATCCCCTATCATTCCGGGATCCTCCTTCGGACATGATATAAATTTCGAAGTACTAAAGCATCCGGTACTTTGGATGGGGTTTGTTAGGCCCAATAGATCTATCTTTAGGATTCGCGTCAATTAGGGTGTCTGTTCCCTAATTCTTAGATTACCAGACTTTAATAAAAAGGGGCATATTCGATTTCGATAATTCAACCATAGAATGTAGTTTCAATTACTTGTGTCTATTTTGTCAAACATTTATAAAAGCGCATGTATTCTCAGTCCCAAAAATATAAAGGGTAAAAAGGCAAATGAAACTCACCATACTGTATTTCGTAGTAAAAATACATATAACGTCATTGAACAAGTGCAAGGTTGGCCTCGGATTCATGAACCTAAATTAATTATATATATTTATGTGTTGGTCAATATTTGTCTAACAAATTAGGTCAAGTCATAGTGTACCACAATCCTAATGCTCGAGACTAATATGCAAAAGTCAACAAAAGTAAATTTGACTCAAAATAATTTCCAAAAATCTATACATGATTAATATATAGTTTAAATATCGTCATTTTATATTTTTAATTATTTTTAAAAGATTTATTAGAGTAAATAATATAATTTATTTATTAATAAATAAAATTTTATATTAAATTTATATAATAAAATATACTTTTATATATATTAAGTAATAAAATTTATAGAGTTCATTTAATATTATAAAGATAATATGATAGGTATTATTAAAGTAAGTTATTACACGTAGTAAAATATGTTTGTATAATATATTTATTTGATAAAATAATATCTATAATGATAGTAAGTAAAAGTTGTATTATTTTGTAATAATAATAATTATTATAAAAATATCAATATTTATAATTACTAAGATGACATTATGATAAAACGATAATTCTAATTATGATAACTTTAATATTTACGATAATTTTTAATATTATCTTTAAAATAATAATTATATTTAAAATAATAATAAGAATGATATTTTATAGTAACAATGACATGTCTATTAAAATGATAATTTTTGTTAAAATGATAGTTTTAATACTAACGATACTTTTAATAATAATAGTAATGATAAAAATAATAAGAACGGTAATTTTATCTAAATCAATATCTTATAATATTTAATTTCATCATGATACTCTTACCCATTATTTCCTAATCGTTTCGTTTAATAGCTTTTAATCGTCTTTTATAGCGTGTTCATAATAATGATAATAATAGTAATCAAAATAATTAGGTGTTACAAATATTTGTTTTAATTACACTAATATTAATAATGATAGTTACTATAACATTATTAACGATAATACTATTAATTATCTTAATGATAATATAGTAATAATAATAATAACAATAACAATAACCATTTTTAAATAATGATATATATATTAATAATGATAATAATAATAATACCAATAATAATAATAATAATTGGATAATAATAGTAATAATACTAATTATAACTTTAACGATAATAACGATAGTAATAATAAAAAAATAACAATTTTTAATGATAAATCTCTTTTATTGATAAAGATAATAATAATGATAATAATAAGATAAAACTATAACGACGATAAAAACGACGATAATAATAATCATTTTTAATAAAAATATCGAAAATTCAATTGATTATAACTTCTAATCCGTTCATCGAAACCATTCGATATCTAAAGGAAAAGTTCTTAATTTTTTGCTAGCTTTCCAAGGACATGCATATCTTATACCTTATCTCAACCGCAAGTGTAACTAATTCAAGATTCAACCTAATCTGTCTAAGGGCAATATCAAAAGTACAAGCATGCATAATCCTAAATACTCGAGCACTAGTCAGGGATACACTATTAGTATGTAAAAGTTAAATTATGAGTACTCACGTATCAATATTGAGATTCAATATTGTAGCAAAGGTACGTAGACGCAACGGAAATAATAAACACTATATTGACCTCACGAGCATACCCATGAACCATACTCAATCACCTCCATAGCTATAACCCATAATTTCCTTAATCATATCCCACTCGAAAAACAATTTCGAAATCACTCGGACAGCACTCCGTAGTAATATTTTATGTATACTAATAATATCTTGAAATAATACGGAGTAAATATATATTTGTATATCGATTGAGAGAGTTTAGAGAAAAATATTTTTAAGTTTCTATGAAATAATGAAACCTATTGAATTCTATTTATAATAGATTTTTGAATTATTAAAGTGAATTATTAAAGTATGAATTATTAAAGTGAATTATTAAAGTATGAATTATTAAAGTGAATTATTAAAGTATGAATTATTAAAGTGAATTATTAAAGTATGAATTATTAAAGTTAAAGTAAAGTAAAAATAAAGTAAAGGTAAAGTTTAAGTATAGTAAAAGTATAAAACTATGTACGTATAATACGCGTATAAATATATATAATATTAATTTAAATCGTTATATATATTTAATAAAATAAAATATAAATATCGTTATCTTTATCATACTAGTTAAGTAATGAGTTGTCAAAAGTGGTTCTAGATATTTATAAAAGTTATATACGTTTTAATAATAAAGTTCTTTTTAAACTAAAAACGTTTTTTGTACGTTTGAAACTAAATAGATCAATCGAGTCTTTATGAAATTCAATCTTCCACTATCCTTTGTCTAGTTCTCAATGATTGACAATTTGTTCTTATTTATAAATCACTTTACCATTTTTCGAATATTGTTAAAATGGAAAGATTTCTCAAATCAACGTGGGCCTTTCAACAGAGACTTGTAATCATAATTCAATATATCTGATAATTCAATCATTTGATCTTATCTTCTAATTCCATTGATAAACATTTTGAAACAGATACAATCATATAAAGTATTTAATCTAATATTTTATTTACGTTTCAAGTTATAATATATATACACATATACATATATAATCATATTCGTTTAATGGTTCGTGAATCGTTGGAACTTGGTCGAGGTTGAATGAATGTATGAACAAAGTTTAAAATTCTTGAAATTTAACTTAACAAATATTGCTTATCGTGTCGGAAACATATAAAGATTAAAGTTTAAATTTGGTTGGAAATTTCCGGGTTGTCACAATTGGGTGGATTAGAAGAGGTGACATTCCCCTGAATGGACTTGGGAAGTCCCCACAAGTAGCGTTCTATTCTTTTAAATTCCGGGGTGACCATCGTGGGACACATCAGCGCTAATTCCAGATACCTACAGTTGTAACCATCAAGATCGTTGCCCACAACCTTTAACTCCCAGAACTCAGCCTCCATTTTCTGTATCTCTGTCCTGGGGCAGTATTCTTCGATCATGGCCCCCTTGAATTCTTCCTACGGAATGGCATAAGCCTCATCAATACCCTTAGCTTGAGCCAGTGTGTTCCACCAGGTTATGGCGCCGTCTGACAGCGTACATGAGGCATACTTGGTTTTGTTCGCCTCTGAGCAGTTGCTGACGCAGAACACAGCTTCCAATTTCTTGAACCACCTAGTCAAACCAACTGGCCCCTCAGTGCCGCTAAAGTTGTGGGGCTTGCAGCTTTGAAACTCTTTGTAAGTGCAACCGTTCTGGACGTTCTGATTAACTGGTGGGATTGGGGGAATAGCATTTGCCATGGCTGCGGCTACTCGTTCCGCAATCATTTCCTCAATTTGTGCTGCTGTGGGCGCTGCTCGTCCGTTTGCCATTGCTCTTCTAAACAGAAATTTTGACTTAAGTCAAAATCCAGCATTTAATATATAATCATACAGTATATAGTAAACAGGGGAACAACACAACGCATGCCAATTAAGTAACGCAACCAGGTACAAATACCGCAAAACCAACATACAGTAATATAAATAGAACACTGTGAAAGAATTAAACAATACAAAGTTCCATTTATTAATAATAAGTTGCATACATTCGCATAGGTTCGTACAATACATAAGTAAAACATGAACTACAAACGAGGTTACATAATGAAATCTACTACAATGCCCTAGGGTGACGGTGGATAAAGGATGTCCATTACGTGGGACATCTGCTCCTCAAGCTCAGTCACCCGAGCATGGAGGATCTCCACCTCCCTCGTCAGTTCCTCGACAGAGGGAGGGGTTGGCAGAGCAGGCGGTGCTGCTGGTGCAGGTGGTGCCGGTGGTGCAGATGATCCGGCTCCAGAAGTAGAGGCTGCAAAGCGGTAAGGCTTACGCACGAAATGATCAGCAGGGTAAGGCACAACCCGCTTACGGGCGGTAACCCTACGACGCTGACCATGTGCGTTAGTGAACGCTCGACCTCCGTTGATCCCCTGAATAACGGTGCCATCGAAACGGTACCGCTTCTTCGACGGGGTGGAGGGTGGCTGTACAAGTGCATCATCAGGGTCCTCCTCGTCGGAGTCATCGTCACTAGAGTCGTCAGTGGATGAGTCGTCGGATGATGAATCATCGAAAACAGCTGGAGGTGGTGGCGCTCGGCGACCGGTAGTCATGATCCGGTATCTGAAAGGTGGGATTGGTATGACACGTCCATCAGGAAGGCGTCGGCACCAATGGTTATGCTCATTACGGATCGGAATGTCCCCGTATTCCACGGGAATCACAACACCACCAAAGCGGGGTTGTGGCTCCGAGGGTCTGGGGGCAAGTAGAACTGGAATTTCCGGGGGGTCCTGGGCTCCGTCTGAGGTAACCACTGGGGCAGGCGTACGGCTGCTGGTTCCGGAGGATGAAGCGCCGGGGTCACTGGTGGGTGTCGCCGACGGGATCGGAGGATTGGCAACAGTGGCAGGTGAAGTGGCTGAAGAGTCTGAATCGCTGCACAAAATGATGACAGGTGGAATATCCGACATCTGAACAAGGAAAAATAACTTTTCCATGTCAGTAAGTCATAAAGCAAGCACGTATTAGGCACTACAGCAACCTAGCATGGCAGTAATAATAACAGTGCTAAACAGAAATAACATGTGAAAGCAGATAGTAATCATGCAATAGCAGAAATAAGCATACAACAAGTTCGCATGGTAGTGAAGATAAGCAATAGCTTGCAGTAAGATCATACAGCTGAGAATGTAGACAAAAGCATGCAGTAAGTTTCGCAGAAACAAGTAAACTAGCAAGTTGTAGATTAGTCCTATTAGTGAATCCTACTTAGGTCCGGTCTAGACTCACTAATGCAACCTAATTCCCTACAACCAGTGCTCTGATACCAAATATGACGCCCCGTACAAAACCATCCTGTACGATTCGTCAACAACAGGATCTTCACAAGGTCAAACACTATATGCTGTTTGAAAACCAGTTTGCATTCATAAAAAGATAGCGTTTTATAAAAGATAACGTGCATCCTACGAATAGGAGCATAAACATAAGTATTTGACCCTAAGGACGTTACAAAGCCATTATTTGAAATTAACATAAGCTACGAATGCAACAGAAAAGTTCCATGAATGAGACATCTCTGGTAATGCAGCGGATAACTAATACAGCAGGTCCTTAACAGCAATTCAATAACAGCATGACGGCAATTCTAATAGTGGAAGCAATAAACCTCTAGGCACCTGAGAAATACACGCTTAAAAGTCAACACGGATGTTGGTGAGCTATAGTTTAAGTTGTAATAGTAACGTAAGATAGGCCACGAGATTTCAGTGTAACAAACAGTATGAAAAGTATATGTATAACCGTGGGCACCCGGTAACTAGACTTAACGTTTATAACCCCCTGAAAGTACACTTGGCGAGTGCGTATGTTCACGAAGTATTAAACACCCGTTAAATGCTAGCGCGACTAGCCCGAGTGGGGATGTCAAACCCTATGGATCCATATCTAAGATTCGCGTTCACCGGTTCAAAACCAATGACTAAACGTTACCGTGCTAAGGGGAATGTTTATGCCGTTGTATAACCCACACACATATAAAGTTTAAGTACTCGTGCCTAGTATGTAAAACGTAAAAAGCGCATGTATTCTCAGTCCCAAAATAATTAAAGTAAAAAGGGATGCTATAACTCACAGTGATAAAAGCGGTAAAGTCGGTAATGAAAGTACGCAAGTAGTAAGTCGGTCCGAAAGGTCGTCAACCTAAATCAAGGGTTACTAGGTCAGTAGGTTGTCTTTATAAATTCTAATAGTGCATAAAATAAGTTTAAGTGTCATCATCATCATCATTCATCATCATAATAGCTAAGTAAGTTCGACAAGAATAGAGATCGAAACAATAGGCTGATTTCGGTCAGCTGCTACGACCTCTACGTAAATCTAAAAGACACATAGTCAGTGGCTATGGCTCCGTATATGAGTTCCCTAACAGCTGACCAATTTTCAGAACCTAACTCGTCTTCATTTAACCGTGGCGACGGTTTAAGTACGAGTAGGTCAGAAATTTCAGCACAACGTTAATAGGGTGTAGTGACTCTCGGAGGGCCATAAATCCTAAACCGTAACTCGGATTAAGACGAGGCCTAAATGGAAAATCATCTACTCGAACCGAACTAACTAAAAATCAACTTTACAGTAGCCCAGGTGGCTTTATCAGATACGAAAATCAGTGGACAAGTGCTCCGGTGGGGTTCTTGGTGCTTGATGCTCATCACGGTTCTCATCCTTGATGCTTGTAGCTTCAAGTGTACAACTCGTTGATGGTTTAGCATTACTTTTGACCAAGATTTTACCATAAATACACAATATGTTAAGACCAAGTGGTAACACAACTCATTTAAGAGTCTTAGATGGATGATGAACCAAGGTTACATCATATCCTTAGTCTTAACACAAATACAAGTACTATTTACAAACAAAGTTACAAACTTTACATCAATCAAACAAATATGAACACAATCTAAGTCAAATGAGGTGATGGAACCCTAAGCTAGAGAGCTTGGATCCTTTTCACCCAAGTTACAAAGTTACAAAGCTAGAAAGCTTGAACCTTTGATGTTCTTGAAGATCTTGAAGCATAAAGCTTGGATCTTTAAGATATATGAAGATAACAAACAAAAGTTTGAATCTTTTTAACAAAACAACATGATTAAAGCTAAAATAATCTAGATCTACAAAGTTGGTGAAGATTCAAAGCTAGAAAGCTTGAATCTTCCATGTTCTTGAAGGATTCATGCTTGAATCAACAAGATATAATCAAGATCAAAGCTAAAAAGCTTGATCTTTAAGAATAATGATGATACACGAATTAGAAAGGGAAAGAAGAAGAAAAAGATCAAAAACTTACAAGTGATAAATGCTAGAAAGGAAGTAAGAGAGTAAGTGTGTGTGAAATTCAAATGAGAGCATGTGTAAAATGAGAGGAATATGGCTAGTATTTATAGGCAAATTTTGACATGGATTGATGAGGTGGATGGCCTCATGGCCGTGATTTTCAAAGGGGGAGGGGGAGACACCATTTTGCTTTTTGGTTAGTGGTTTTCTAAAGTATGTACTTATGCTAGGATCTCATGTAACATTATGGATAATCCTTATCCAAATGCTAGTATGCCTCATCTAATTAAATGGGCATTTATTTTATTTATTATGGGTCACTAGTAAATAATACTTGGGCTAATTAATTTGGCCACTAGCTAGTGTAGGGTGGGCTAAGGTCCAATAAGGTAGAAAGTCCAACAAGACTAACTATTGTGATCTAGTAAATAATTAATTAAAATTAAGCATCCAAAAACCCAGGTAATTATTATTATAAAATAATAATTAATATTTCGCAGTCATAATATTCCGATTACGACAAAAGTTAAACGTGTGCGCAGTCCGCGGTTTATTCGAAACGTTAAGTAACACTAACGGTTATAAAGGCTTCCAATGATCAAGTTAAGTATCCTACGTACTCTAAGGCACGTTTTAACATATAATTGGAAGTAAACCACGTATATCAAGTTTCCAGAGTATAAAGTAGCATAGTACGCACAAAATCGCAGTTTCGCAAAAATATAAGGCACGAAAGCAAGTCGAAAAAGTCGGGTCATTACATTAATATCAGTAATTTTTAATATAATGAATAATTTAATAATAGTAATGATGATAAAAATAATAGTTTTGATATTAATACTTAATGCCTATTCATAATAATAATTATAACAATCTTTTTTTACGAATGGTAATTTTAATAGTAATACTTTTGTTAATAGTAATGATACATCTAAAATGATACTAATACTATATTAATGATAATATTATTGGTTATAATGCTTATAATAATATTAGAATTCTTATTAATAATGATTATATTAATAATCATTTTACTTAATAATAATACTTATATTGATAATAATATAATATTAGTAATAACAATAAAAATAATAATAATCATGATTGTAACTAAGGTTATGATAATAATAATAATAATAATAATAATAATAATAATAATAATAAAAATAATAATAATAATAATAATAATAATAATAATAATAATAAAAATAATAATAATAATAATAATAATAATAATAATAAATGATAACTAATACTTATATTAGTAATAATAATAGTAATAACTAATGTTCATAATACTTAATGATAATAATACTAATAATAATAATGATTCTAATACTTCATGATAATAATAATAATAACAATAATACTAAGTGTAATAATAATAATAATAATCATAATTATAACAACAATTCTAATAATAATCATAATAATAATAATAATAATAATTGAAATAAAAGTAATAAAAATATACCCTTTAGAAGCTTGTTGTAAAAAGAATTGTCCCAAACGAGACTCGAACCCGCAACCTCCCGTTCACTAACCCAACACCCTAACCATTCGATCCAAGCTATTTTTCTGAAATAATATGTAACCCGTTTATATTTATTTCCTTTCTGTTACCCCTTCATCTTCTTCAACCTTAGTTCGACTAAAGACTAAATCCCACATAACAACAGAGATTGAATTGGTTTCAGAAGGTGAGATTGAAATAGAAACAACTAGTTATAACCGTTTAGAATCAATAGAAAAAAAATAAGAAGAATAAAATGGTGCTGCTGCTCGTCGAGAAGAAAAAGAAAAATAAAAATAACTCAAACTCTGATTATGAATTCAAGTACGTTTCAGTTATAGATTTCTACATGAAATAGTTTCTAAAACATTCCTGGAAACTTTCTAAATTATCAATTTCATCAAAAACATAAAAACGAAATCAAATTTGTCAATGAACAAAATCGTTTGACTTTTTAATCAAGATCTTTGACTCGAAAATTCAGGATCAATACAATAAATTGAAAAGCAAAACTTTGCAGAAAGTTCATTTAGAGGATTCCTAAACCTTCTACATTTATAAATTTTAAAATTGGTTTCAAATTCGATTTCTAAGAAAAATAGAACAAGAACAGGGGACAAGAGGAATTACCTTGAAATTCGTTTGCAGTTTGATCGAATTAAATCAAGTAGTTGAAATGGATAACTTATGTTTGATGAAAGAAGGATGAATGAATTACAAAACACACAAATGGATTGTTTTAAAGTGATAATGAGTCGAGATGTTCAATCAGAGGAAAAGAAAAAATAAATAAATAAAATTAAAATGTGGAATGGGATTGCTAACGAATTTTGGCAAGATATGTGACTGAATTCGTGAATTGTACAGGATTTAGAGACAGGAAGATCAATCTAATATAGCTGATAGGTATGTGTAACAAAATCGTACGCTAGTCACTGTATATAATTTATATAATAATTATTATTAATAATTAATAATTAATATTTATATTAATAATAATTATAATTAAATAATAATGATACCAATGATAATAAAGATATTATTAAGGTTGAAAATAATAAAATGTATTATTTCCTAATAATATTAATAATAATAACACTAATAATATTAATATTAATAATAATTATAATAATAATGGATAATAATAATGATATTAACTATACAAATGGTAATAATAATATTATTCATAGTGCAAATAAAAATATTAATATTATTAATGATAATAATAATGTTAATATTTTTACATATCAAATTTCATATTTATATCATAATATTATTAATGCCGATATTAATTTTAATACCTATTTCAATAATACTATCCCTAAATTTTTAATATTAATATTAGTATTAATGTTGATATTAGTATAACAATCACATTTGTAATTTACATTCATCATATTAATATGATATATTATATTTATACCATATGTATTATATGATACATATGTTTATTATTTATACAATTAAATATAAAAACATTATATAATATGTGTTTGCATATTAAATATAATTGTCTTATATATTTATAAGTATTATATATATATACATATATATATATACATATATATATATATATATATATATATATATATATATATATATATATATATATATATATATATTTACTTGCTATATTATTTTCTAAAATTAAAATTTTGACACATAATATCTATATGTATAGATATATATATGATTTAGGTAATAATTATTATCATATGTATATTGGAGTATATATATATATATATATATATATATATATATATATATATATATATATATATATACTCCAATATACATATGATAATAATTATTACCTAAATCATATATATATCTATACATAGATTTATTTTAATAACAACTTTCTTATCTTGTAATATCTTTTACATGTTTAATTCTGATGATTAAGTTTGTATTTTATTATTTCTCATTATTATATCTATACTTATTTATGTTTATATATATATATATATATATATATATATATATATATATATATATATATATATATATATATATATATACATACTTACATTTATACATAATTACTTACACACAATTGTTCGTGAATCGTCGGAAATAGTCGAATGTCAATTGAATATATGAACATCGTTTCAAAATTTTCTAAACTCAACATTACATACTTGCTTATCGTATCGAAATCATATAAAGATTAAGTTTAAATTTAGTCGAAAATTTCCGGTTGTCACATCAAATAAGTGAAGGATATAGTTAACAAACGGGAGCTGATACTTCCACCTTTAAATTTATTTGTTCCACCATCTTTATATGCTTTTATTTCAAAAATATCCCAAATAACTTATAACAAAAACTTCGTGTAAGGTTATCATTGAGGGCAATTTAAGAAATTTACGAGGAAGAAATAAATATGATGGTGGAAATATCATTTCCCTTAACAAAATAACTATTTTAGCCATTTACATTTACATTAACTTAAAGAAAAAGCATAGTTATTTAACTATGCATACTTGTTATTAGACCATTTCTGACTCTGACTTTGACGTCAGAGACAAATGGTGTTCTTTTAGTGAAAAATGCGTTTTTGACTGTAAATGTATTTAATCTTCATTAACTTAAAATATTAGATTTTTGTGCCATATAGGGTGGTATGGTACAATCTGATTGAAAATTGGGTAGAAAAAAATATTTAAATTATAAATATAAAATGTGTCTTGATTATGATATGACGTGCAAAAATATATCGTCTATACAACGACTAACGCTTGCATGCGTGAAAAACTAACACATGGTTAAAGGTAGTCAGTTTCTGTCAAAAATTCCACCTCATATGACCCTCAAATTCTGACGCTCCAATATAAATGGTCTATGAAAATGATAAAGATGTACATGAATAAGAGACATTATTTTGTTCTAGAAAAAGCAGTACTTAATAAGCAAAAGAGTATTTTAAATTAATTAATAGCAGAAGAAATAAGTTGTGATGTGGTCCAGCGGTTGGTGGCCTGCCTCCTTTAGAGGAGGTCAGGAGTTCGACCCCCATTGGCTACATATTAAAAACACAATTGCATCCCTGCCATGAAATATCCACATATGACACATTTCCCATATCGTTTGAGGGGATAAAGGGGAGGGAGTTTTACTTGGCCGTTGAAGCGACCCCTCCTAATCCATCCGGACGAAGTCCATATCGATTATAAACGATTCACAACAGTTGATTACATCGCGAGGTATTTGACCTCTATATGATACATTTTACAAACATTGCATTCGTTTTTGAAAAGACAATCTTTCATTACATCGAAAGTTGACAACATGCATACCATTTCGTAATATATCTTACTATAATATACTTAATAATAATCTTGATGAACTCAACGACTCGAATGCAACGTCTTTTGAAATATGTCATGAATGACTCCAAGTAATATCTCTAAGATGAGCAAATGCACAGCGGAAGATTTCTTTCGTACCTGAGAATAAACATGCTTTAAAGTGTCAACCAAAAGGTTGGTGAGTTCATTAGTTTAACATAAATAATCATTTCATAATTTTAATAGACCACAAGATTTCATACTTCCATTTCTCATAATCATACGTCCCATGCATAGAGACAAAAATATCATTCATATGGATTGAACACCTGGTAACCGACATTCACAATATGTATATAAGAATATCCCCATCATTCCGGGATCCTCCTTCGGACATGATATAAATTTCGAAGTACTAAAGCATCCGGTACTTTGGATGGGGCTTGTTGGGCCCGATAGATCTATCTTTAGAGTTCGCGTCAATTAGGGTGTTTGTTCCCTAATTCTTAGATTACCAGACTTAATAAAAAGGGGCATATTCGATTTCGATCATTCAACCATATAATGTAGTTTCAATTACTTGTGTCTATTTCGTAAAACAGTTATAAAAACATCGCATGTATTTTCAGCCCAAAAATATAAAGGGTAAAAAGGCAATGAAAACTCACCTAATGTATTTTGTAGTAAAAATACATATGACTATATTGAACAATGCAGGGTTGACCTCGGATTCACGAACCTATATTAATTGCATTTCTATTAAAACACATACTTGTAATCGAACAAATATATTTATTTATATTATTATTAGTGATGTAATTTATATATATAGTAGACTAATAGGTTCATTATATATATTTTCATTATATATATAGATATATTAGTATAGTTAAGTTATGTGTATTAAATATATATTTATATATAAAATCTTTATTTTTATGTTTATAATTTTAATAACGTCTTTAAAACTTTTATTTTTTATAATCGTAATTATTTTAATAATAATGACATAGATAATACTGATATCAATAATAATGATAGTTTTAGTAAAAAAATAATACTAATAATAATAATGGTAATTTTTAATAGTTTTAATAGAAATTTTCAGTAATTATACAATATCACTAATATTAATGTTTAAATGATAAGTCTATTAATGATACTTTGTAATATTAATAATAATGATGATAATACTAATAATAATACCTATGTGGATGATAATAATAACACTAATAATTATAAAATGTTACAAGTACTAATATTAATGAAAATAATAATAATTTGTATCATTCTCATAATAATAATCATAATCATAATCATAATTATAATAATAAATTATAATCTTTATAATAATACTTGTATTAGTAATAATAAGTGTTCTAAAAATAACCATAATAATAATAATAATCACAATACTAATAATAATAATAATTTTGGT
Organism: Rutidosis leptorrhynchoides; assembly: GCF_046630445.1. Classification (NCBI taxonomy): domain Eukaryota; kingdom Viridiplantae; phylum Streptophyta; class Magnoliopsida; order Asterales; family Asteraceae; genus Rutidosis; species Rutidosis leptorrhynchoides. Next base: position 128,985,766 of record NC_092334.1, read on the forward strand.
AATGAAATCTACCTTCCAAAGCCTTTCTAAAAAAAATATGCCCTGAACCGGGTTTGAACTAGAGACCTCCCGCTCACCCGCAAACACACTTAACCATTCCCTCTGTCTTGTTTATCTGATTTATAAGGCAACCCAAACTATATATCTAGTATTTCATTTAGCCATGTTCATCATCTTCTTCACCAAGTTTAAAATCAAACAGGGGCAAAAACTCAACAACAATCGAACGGGTTTTTATTTATGACTTGTAAACAACATGAAACAAAAAAAAAAATGTGTTCATGATATATAAAAAAAAAATGAGAAAAAAAACAAAAAAAAAATCCTACTGATTGCTCGTAGCCAAGAAAAAAAAAATTTTGTTTTCAATTTTGAGTTCGTTTTGGACAATCTTTACAACATGAAACATGTTTCAAATCATTCCTAAAATCTATCTAAATCATCAATTTAACTGGAAACTTCAACATGATTACGAATTTCGCGATGAACACTTTCTTTGACTTTTGACAAAATAACTTTGACTCGCAAATTCGATTTCGTTATTAAGAATTGGAACTTGAGATTTTACAAGAAGTTTAAGTAAATGATTCCTAACAACTCTACATTTCTAGTTTTTGAAATTTGTTTCGAATTCTCGTTAGTGTATATCACTGTGAAGAACTCAAGAACTCCAAAAATTGATTTTTAGATTAAGAGTGTTATAGGTTATGATTACAACATGAATTGTGTTGCAAATCATTCCTATAAACTTTATGGATCATCAAATTAACTGGAGATATCAAAACAAACTCGAATTTGATTCAAGAACACTTAGTTGACTTTGAAAACCAAAACTTTGACTCTCAAATTAGAAATTGATAGAAAGAATTGAAGATTGAAAACTTACAGATAGTTTAGATAGACGATTCCTAACAAGACTGCATTATTACATTTTGGAAATTCATTCGAAATCAAAATATGGTGAAAAAGATGAATGTACAGAGTGTCGAGCTTATTTTATGATTTTTATGTTTTACTTAATGAATTGCAGAATAATTCTTTTATAGAGTGATTGCATTGATCCTAATTGAGTTGTGAAATGGACTTCTAACAGATTACAGACAGAAAACAAAATTTGAAAAAGTTGGATTGAAATGGGTAACGGAATGGTACTAGTTCTTGACTTTTTTTTTAATTAGATTAATATTAATAATTAATAAATATATTAATAATAATAATAATAATAATAATAATAATAATAATAATAATAATAATAATAATAATAATAATAATAATAATAATAATAATAATAATAATAATAATAATCATCATCATCATCATCATTATATCCATATTAATAATAAGTAATAATGATACAAAAATCATAAAAAATGATAATAATATTATTAATGATAAAAAATAATGGTTTCTTTAATAATAATATCTAATTCATGGAGTATTATATTGTGTCCATTGCTAAACAGTTAACATTTAAAAGTGTTCTAAAAAAAATCTAAAATTTTAGATTAACTATATTTAATTATTTCACTCATTAACTGTTTGAAACCTGATCAAAAAGTTTCAATAATTATTTATTTTATATTCCAATTTATATGTACGGAGTGCTAATATTTAATCTTAAAAGGGTAAAAATATTTTTGACAAATCTAAAATCTTCGTAATCAATTTACAGCTCATCTTTTATTTCAATCCTTCATGGACATGTACAATATCTGTGTTAAATCTAACAAATCGTCAACCGAGTGCTACTGATGTTTACTAATTAGACTCAAAATCATTTATTTTTAATATATTCTCTTTCTATATATAAAGAGTTTTAAATAGCAAGTTTAACTACTAAATAAATATATTATATATCTTTAAACCATTGAATTTAATATAATTTATATATTTACAAGTAATATTTATATACATATTTATATATATAAATATATATCTATATATTTATAATAATAGTTTTCATTACATCGCATATTATTTTTCATATTTATTTTCAACAATTAAATCATATATTATTTCAAATAATATTTTCAATTTAATGTATATGTATCTATTTATATATAGTTGTTCGTGAATCGTCGAGAATGGTCAAATGTCAATTGAATATACAAAACAATTCAAAGTTTTTGAGACTCAACATTACAGACTTTGCTTATCGTGTCGGAATCATATAAGAATTAAGTTTAAATTTGGTCGGAAATTGTCGGGTCGTCACAGCCGTGCCCTTAGATCGATTTCAAGGTATTCTCCCGGGCAGCGATGAGAGCGGGGTTAAAAATGGGCCCACATATACGTATAAATTTTTTTACTACGCATAAAAAAATAATACTTCAATTTATCTATTTATTAACTTACATTGTATTTAACTATTAAAAACAAGGTAATTTAACTTTAATTGACAATTTTTATTTGATTTAATTAAATATATAGTTAAATATATTTACATATTCAGAAGTTTGGGCGCTTCTAAATTATTGAGTCCTAGATGGTTGCCTATCTTGTCTATACTCAAAGACATCTATGACAATCGCTGTCAAAAAAAGAATAGCAGAAGAAATAAAAAGAAATATAATGTAATCATGAAAACCTCAATTTTACTTTAACTAAAAAATGAAATATAGATAATCACCAAAACTTATATATTTGAACCGTAGTATATATTGATGAATCTCTAAGCATAATACAAACCGTAAAACCTCTATTTTCTAAATATTAAAAATGAAAGTAGTTTTGCTATTGTTGGACGGTGGAATAAAACACATGTTCCATGGATGAATTAAAAGTCTACTTCACTATTGCTTTGGAGGCCACCTACCATGATTGTTGACCACATGTTTATTGTGGCTCAAATTTCATTCAACGTATGTGAAAAATGAATGAGAGTAGGTTACTGACAATTCTTATTTCCATGCATGCCATTACTTCAACTATAAAAGGATGTCATGTATTGCATTTAGAAATCATCCAAAATATCCCAATACTTGAAAGAGTTTAAAGAACTCTTGTAAAAGTATTAAGAGAAAGAGTTGATTACTCTTGTTCTTGTGAGAAACATTATAGAGTGAGGGAAGTGTAATAATCTAGTGAGTGGTCCAAATACTTCATTAGTATTTTCGGAGCCTAGATTCGAGTGATACATTGTAACCTCGGGTTTGCCATATTTGCTAGTAAAATCCATCTCTGCTTCCGCCCGTGGACTAGGCCTCACGCCGAACCACGTAAATCCTTGTGTATTTATTTATTGCTTAATTGTTCTATTAATTTCTCGGGTCTTGAAAGTGCGCTAAAACACAACAAACTGGTATCAGAGCTATAGCTGTGATTAAATATACAAGATGACGATAATAAGATCCGACGTAGAGAAATTTAATGGCCAGAACGATTTTGGTCTTTGGCGAATGAAGATGCGGGCTCTACTGAGCCAACAAGGTTATTTGTTAGCTTTGAAAGGGAGAGAACATCTACCCGAAAAGTTGACAGATGAAGAAAAGGATGAACTTCTGGAAAAAGCACACGGCATGATTATTCTAAATCTTGCCGATTGTCTGCTTAGAGAAGTTGCGGCAGAAACCACACCGGCTGGACTTTGGAAACAGCTAGAAACTCTATATATGACTAAGAGTCTCACGAACCGGTTGTATATGAAACAACGGTTGTATACTCTTCGGATGAAAGAAGGTTCACTAAATGATCACATTGATGAGTTCAATAAAATAATTTTGGACTTGAATAATATTGGTGTGAAAATTGATGATGAAGATCAATCGTTAATTTTCTTATGTTCCTTGCCAAAATCGTACAAGCATTTGGTTACAACTCTACTATATAGTAGAAAAACTATTTCCATGGAGGATATCAAATCTACCTTGAACTCTAGCGAGTTAAGGAAGAAATCCTTAGCGGATTATCTGGAAGAAAGTGCAGAAGGTTTGGTGGCAAGAGGAAGACGTAACGATAGAGCATCAAGTAGTAACAACAAAGGTCGTTCTAGATCGAAACCAAGATCTAGAAAGATCAAGTGTTACAATTGTCACAAGGAAGGTCACATGCGTAGAGACTGTCCAGACTTAAAAGGAAAAAGAGAGACTTGGAATGCAGCGGGAGCCGATAAAGTTGCCGCGGTTGCAGAAAATGATTCTGATGGTGCAAATGTTCTTAGTGTTACCGATGGCCTCTCAAGTAATGCGTGGATTCTTGACTCGGGTTGTTCTTATCATATGTGTCCTATTAGGGACTAGTTTACTACCTATCAACAAATAAATGGTGGTAAAGTCCTTATGAGAAACGATGTAGCTTGTAAGGTTGTTGGTATAGGAACGATCCAAATCAAGATGTATGATGGCACGGTGAGGACGTTGACAGATGTCAGGCATGTTCCAGAATTGAAGAAGAATCTTATTTCCTTGGGTACACTGGACTCCATCGGCTGCGAGTATCGAGCCCGAGGTGGAGTACTAAAAGTCTCTAGAGGTGCACTTGTCGTGATGAAAGGTGAAAGGTGTAACGGCCTTTACCTGTTAAAAGGTAGCATGGTTACTGGTGCATCTGGAGTTTCTTCATCGGCTAAAGATGTAGATACCACCAAGTTATGGCACATGCGCCTTGGGCACATGAGCGAGAGAGGAATGATGGAGCTTAGTAAACGAGGTTTGTTGTGCGGTCAGAATATCGGAAGATTGGAATTCTGCAGCATTGTGTATTCGGAAAACAGAGCCGAATAAAGTTTGGCACAGCCGTTCACAGGACTAAAGGTACTTTGGATTATATCCATTCAGATCTTTGGGGTCCATCTCCTGTTCCTTCAAAAGGTGGTGCAAGATACATGTTAACCTTTATTGATGACTATTCGAGAAGAGTGTGGGTTTATATCCTTAAACGTAAGGATGAAGTCTTTGTCAATTTCAAGCAATAGAAGATGATGATAGAGAAGCAGACTGAAAAGTTCATCAAACGCTTGAGAATGGACAATGGACTGGAATTCTGCAAAGGCGAATTCAATGAGTTCTGCAAGAACGAAGGCATTGTGAGACACCACACAGTGCGGTTTACACCACAACAGAATGGCGTTGCAGAATGGATGAATAGAACGCTCCTTGAGCGAGCAAGGTGTATGCTCTCGAACGCAAAATTATCAAATATATTTTGGGCTGAAGCTGTAAACACAGCTTGTGATTTGGTAAATCGGTCTCCATCAACGGCAATTGATTGTCAAACTCCTTTGGAGAAATGGTCAGGTTCCCCTGCAAGTTATAGTGATTTGAAGATTTTTGGTTGTCCTGCTTATGCTCATGTGAAAGATGGTAAGCTTGAGCCAAGGGCAAAGAGATGCATATTTCTAGGGTATGGAGACGGGGTGAAGGGTTATAGATTGTGGTGCCCTGATGGTAAATCATCCCGATTTCTCATCAGCAGGGAAGTGACATTTGATGAGTCTTCTATGTTGAAAAAGACAGAGGAGAAACAAGTAGTTGCTGGAAAAGATCGTGAAGTTGAAGAGCAGGTGGAGCAAGAAATAGAAGTTCCACAAGGATTAGTACAAGATACTCCTGTCGAGCCCGTTGTAGAAGACGTACATGACTCTGGTGTTGATCAAATGACACTAGAAGATCAGTCAGATGAGCAACATGATCTACAGAATTATAATCTAGCAAGAGATAGAGAACGACGAGCAATAAAACCACCACAACGGTTCGGGCATGCAGATTTGGTAGCTTATGCCCTGAGTATGGCAGAAGATATAGAGGTCCAAGAACCTGCTACATATCGTGAAGCTATTAGTGGCCCGCAATCTGCAAAGTGGTCTGTAGCTATGAATGAAGAGATGGAGTATCTTTATAAGAATCATACGTGGGAGCTGGTGAAACCGCCAAAAGGTCAGAAGATTGTTGGATGCAAATGGATCTTCAAGAAGAAGGACGGAATTCCGGGTGTAGAAGATGAAAGGTTCAAAGCACGCCTTGTAGCAAAAGGCTTTACTCAGAGAGAGGGAGTTGACTTTAATGAAGTTTTCTCGCTGGTCGTAAAGCATACATCTATTCGCGTGTTACTTGCCATGGTTGCTTTACTTGATATGGAGCTGCAACAACTAGATGTCAAGACCGCACTCTTACATGGTGAGTTGGAGGAACGGATCTTTATGCGCTAGCCAGAGGGATTTGTGGTCAAATGAAAGGAAGATTATGCTTGTTTGCTGAAAAAGTCATTATATGGCTTGAAGCAATCACCTCGACAATGGTATAAGCGGTTTGACGTATTCATGACTAGTAAATGTTACTCGCGGAGTGATTATGATAGTTGCGTATATCACAAGAAGCTTCCTGATGGCTCGTACGTTTATTTACTGTTATATGTGGATGATACGTTGATTGCTTCGAAAAACATGTCTGAGATCGATCAGTTAAAATCTCAACTCAAAAGTGAGTTTGAGATGAAAGATTTAGGTGCAGCTAAGAAGATATTGGGAATGGAGATTATCAGAGATAAACGTGAAGGAAAATTGTATTTGTCACAAAAGAAATATATTGAGAAGGTTCTTCAGCGTTTTGGGATGGATAACTCCAAACCGGTTAGTACTCCACTTGCTGCACATTTCAAACTTTCATCGGCGTTGTCACCGGAAACTGAGGAGGAGGTGGAGCATATGTCACATGTTCCATATGCTAGTGATGTGGGTAGCATCATGTATGCTATGGTATGTACTAGACCGGATATTGCACAAGCGGTAAGCGTGGTGAGTAGATATATGGATTGTCCAGGGAAAGCTCATTGGAAAGCGGTGCAATGGATTCTACGGTACCTCAGAGGGACAACAGATATTGGCTTAGTATTTGATAGCGGTGGTAATACTAATGTTACCTGATACGTTGATTCAGACTATGCTGGTGATTTGGATCGGAGAAGGTCTCAGACGGGATATGTTTTTACTCTCGGAAGATGTGTTATTAGTTGAAAAGCAACATTACAATCGACTGTTGCTTTGTCGACAACTGAAGCGGAATACATGGCTATGACTGAGGGTGTGAAAGAAGCAAAGTGGCTGAGGGGTTTGGTTGGTGATCTGGGTTTGCAACAGAATGAAACTGTGGTGCATTGTGATAGCCAGAGTGCCATACATTTGACTAAAAATCAAGTGTATCATGAGAGAACCAAACACATTGATGTACGGTATCACTTTATTCGTGAAGTAATATCTAAAGGGGTTATAATTGTGAGAAAGATCAGTACAACAGATAATCCGGCAGATATGTTGACTAAGCCCGTTACTACAAACAAGTTCGAACATTGTTTGGACTTGGTGGGCGTTCGAAGAAAGTGATGAGCCCGAGAGGGCTGACAGGAAGCAGAGATTGATAACAGATAGCAAATGAATGAAATGTTCGCCAAGGTGGAGATTTGTTGGACGGTGGAATAAAACACATGTTCCATGGATGAATTAAAAGTCTACTTCACTATTGCTTTGGAGGCCACCTACCATGATTGTTGACCACATGTTTATTGTGGCTCAAATTTCATTCAACGTATGTGAAAAATGAATGAGAGTAGGTTACTGACAATTCTTATTTCCATGCATGCCATTACTTCAACTATAAAAGGATGTCATGTATTGCATTTAGAAATCATCCAAAATATCCCAATACTTGAAAGAGTTTAAAGAACTCTTGTAAAAGTATTAAGAGAAAGAGTTGATTACTCTTGTTCTTGTGAGAAACATTATAGAGTGAGGGAAGTGTAATAATCTAGTGAGTGGTCCAAATACTTCATTAGTATTTTCGGAGCCTAGATTTGAGTGATACATTGTAACCTCGGATTTGCCATATTTGCTAGTAAAATTCATCTCTGCTTCCGCCCGTGGACTAGGCCTCACGCCGAACCACGTAAATCCTTGTGTCTTTATTTATTGCTTAATTGTTCTATTAATTTCTCGGGTCTTGAAAGTGCGCTAAAACACAACAGCTATGTATTCAACTACCGTGAAGAATCGACTATACGTTATCAAATATCCGATTTATATATATTCATTTCATGCATTTGCAAAACAAATAAGATATAAATAAATGAGCACCGAAGCTTGGCTTGAGTGATATGGGGTGAGATTTAACTTAAAGTACTGCCAATTCAGGTTCGATTTTCACTTCAAGGAGTGAGTTTTTAACATTTAATGGTACTGTCAACTTTAATGAGATTTGATAAGGTCTCTGAGGTGTTTTTCCAACCTTCGATGATACTGCCAACATCGTCGCGAATTTAATTTTTCTCCTAATGCGTGTGTGAGTGACAAATTAGAACATTCGATATCGATATAGTCGTTAAAAAAATAAGACAAATGAAATTGAAAAAAATATACAAATGCATTAATGGAAAATATGTCTAATTCTAAAATTCATAAGATTAGATTTATAATCAATGATAACCCATTTTAACACTCAAAACCTAAATAAGACACTTATCGTCGAACAAATAAAGCATTGATTAAATAAAGCATTGATTAAAAATCTTGATTACTTCTAAACTCAAAAGAACATACGGTTAGTGGACCATAAATATCACTTATACATAACTTCATGTACCAAAAGTGTAAATATATACTTTCCTAATCATCCTAACCAGCAACTACCGTACCACCATTTTCTTCATCCACCGACAATTATAAATCTATGTATCCATTTCCTTTAATTCCATCCCAATAAACCAACAATCGGTTAAAAACATCATTCAATTTGGTTCCAACCCGATTCTAGATCCGAATCCGGTACACAAGATGCTGGATCGTGTATTCGGTACGCGCCGGACACGTCAAATTCAACGGCTGCTACGTAACGGAAAGGTTACAATACTATGTTTGGTTCTCACGATCGTTGTCCTACGTGGCAACCTCGGTGCCGGAAAATTCGGTACGCCGGAGCAGGATTTTAAAGAGATCCGAGAAACGTTTTATCAGTACCGAGGTAAGCGCACTGAACCTCGCCGTGTTTTAGAAGAAATACAAACTGAAACGACGTCGTCTGAGGGTAATACTAATAATTATGCTGAATTTGATATTAATAAATTATTTGTTGATGAAGAAGATGATGTGAAAAAGGATCCTAATTTGCCTTATAGTATTGGACCTAAAATATCAGATTGGGATGAACAAAGAAGTGAATGGTTGAAACAAAACCCTAATTTTCCTAATTTTGTAAATGAGAATAAGCCTAGGGTTTTGTTGGTTACTGGATCATCGCCCAAACCGTGTGAGAATCCGGTTGGTGATCATTATCTGTTGAAATCAATTAAGAATAAGATTGATTACTGTAGGGTTCATGGGATTGAGATATTTTATAATATGGCGTTACTCGACGCCGAAATGGCGGGATTTTGGGCGAAATTGCCGTTGATTAGGAAACTTTTGTTGAGTCATCCTGAAGTTGAGTTCTTATGGTGGATGGATAGTGATGCTATGTTTACTGATATGGCGTTTGAGGTACCGTGGGAACGATATAAAGATCGGAACTTGGTGTTGCACGGTTGGAACGAAATGGTGTATGATGAAAAGAATTGGATTGGGTTGAATACGGGTAGTTTCTTGTTAAGAAATTGTCAGTGGTCGTTGGATTTGTTGGACGTGTGGGCCCCGATGGGTCCGAAAGGGAAGATCAGGACTGAAGCAGGGAAGCTTTTGACTAGAGAGCTTAAAGATCGACCCGTGTTTGAAGCGGATGATCAGTCTGCAATGGTTTGGATATTGGCTTCGCAGAAGGATAAATGGGCGAATAAGGTTTATTTGGAGAATCATTATTACCTTCATGGTTATTGGGGGATTTTGGTTGATAAGTATGAAGAAATGATTGCGAGTTACCATCCTGGTCTTGGTGATCATAGATGGCCGCTTGTTACTCATTTTGTCGGGTGTAAACCTTGTGGAAAATTCGGTGATTACCCTGTTGAAAGATGTTTGAAACAAATGGATCGCGCGTTTAATTTTGGAGATAATCAGATTTTGCAGATGTATGGGTTTACTCATAAGTCGCTTGCTAGCAGGAGGGTGAAGCGAACTAGAAATGATACTAATAATCCTCTTGAAGTGAAAGATGAACTTGGTTTGCTTCACCCTGCATATAAAGCTGTTAAGGTATCATCATCGGCTTGAGTACTTACTGGTTAGGTCTTGATATTTCCACTCATGAATTCGTATTGTGCTCTAAGTTATGATACGTTTGGATTTTGTATCGTTCTTTTATTTGTCAATTGTTATAGCCTGTTGATTGTATTGAAAATTTTCTTGTTATTAGCCATGTTCAGTTTATATGATAGGCAAACAAATAGCTTGAGCCAACTTTTACACGTCATGAGATTGTTACTTAATTTAAACATAAGTTGGTTTAATCCTGGTCATATAATGGTTTGTTAATGCCAAATGTCATCATTCCTGTTCTTTCTTATTATTTTGTTTTGATTGGTTCGGTTAACTTGATTATGACTTGGTTTATGATGGAAAATTTTGGATGGAGACTACGTTGTATGTGGGAATGAATTTGTTAATGACAATGTGTTAACATCATTTTGCGTTAATTGAAGCAAATTTTGCGTGCCTTTCGGGTTTGAGTTCTTAGGTAAGAGCGTACCGACGCATCAAACTTTTTAGCATATACCTAAAGCTGGCTTAGCATCCATAATTGAGGATCTTGGACACACCTTTAGCAATAGGAATAAGATGGCGTTTGTGAAACGATGAAGGATCCAACGCAGAAAGAATATCAAATTATAAGATATTACAAGTTGTTATAAGACTTACATCATACCTATACGGCTATACCTAATGCTTGTTAAATTAGAGAACATGGTGATCACGTAGTCAACTCAAATGAGATCTTGATTCATTGCAATGATGGTTGACCAGGTTTAAACTTAGATGAGATCTTGATTGATGGAAATTTAAAATTTATGCTTGTTATATTATATACTCCCACCGTTCCAAAATCATTCTTCCAGATAAATGGACTTACTTTACATATGTAATAAGGATATTACCCTTAATCAATTAACATAAGATTCTTCTCACTTCTGTAACTATAATATGAGATTGGGCTAACTTGTTCTCTAACATATGTTAAGGTTATAAATTTTCAAAATATATCACTATATTTGTTATTTATTATTATTAATCTAATTAATTTTCAAGTATACATGTTTATTAATTATGGTAGTGATAATACGATAAACTTGATCACTAAAAAGGAAAGCGAACTAGTAAATTATGACAAAGGGAGCACTTTTCTTGGATTTAAGTCGATGGGTAGGTTTCGGATCTAATCACGCAGTAAGTGCTCTCTAGAGATCAACATGATTCTTTAGAGATTTTAAAACCACATCCATTTTCACTCAAACACTTTGAACAGGAGTCAATTGTTCGATTCAATTCGTTTTTTTCCTTCTTCTTGTGGTTGGTTAAAATATGGAGGTCATAGAGTCCCTAATTAACATAGGCCGGAACAATGGAGATTAAAGCCTTTTGTAATTTCTTTTCTTTCCCACTTTCAACTCCTTGTTGGAGAGTGCTTAATACAATTTCACATCAGTCAAAAAATAAATAAAAAAATGCGCATCTGCATTTGACGATTTTAGTTTGTCCCGCATATGTTCAAGATTAGACGCGTGATAAAACTGTCAGGTCAGATCTTATATATCGTTAATTCGTTGCTACGATATCAAGTTTTATATACTCCGTACTATTCATCGATGAACCGAATGTCGTTTGATGGTTCAGATGTCGTTTTCTACTATTCGTAGGTAGGGCGTGTTTTGGTGTATTCAACTTATCGACCCTCCTCTTCCTTGATATATGGAGGCGGTTTTGTAATTTCAGGCTTTCACTTGTCGAACCTATGTTTTGTTTCATCTGCTTTCATATGCACTTATCAACGGTAGACATTCTCTACTCATCGTAGCTAGTGCAATGCTGGCGAACACTTCAAACTTTGACCGCGACAACAAAACTACCAAAGCAAAAAAGGCTTTTTATTATGGTGAATGTGATATGATATGATATGATTAATATAAATTTGAAAAAACTTTATGAATATGTAAAACTTAGGTTTTCTAACCTAAATTTTTGATTTTATAAGTTGAAGAAATGAGCTTACAAATAGTTTTAACTTTTAAAGTAGTTTTAAAAAATATTATCATTACAAGATAGTCTACTGATTGTGGTCATGATATGTTTACAAGAGGTTTTAGATTCAAAACTTAGTAGAAGCATGTCTCGCAGTGGTAAATAGTAACAACATAAGGTGTTACATGATAACCTTAATCAAGTTGAGTCAAAGATCAAGGTGAAAGTTACAAGATCAACAAAAACGATATTTGCTCTCTAGAATGAACGAGATTGAGCTTAAAGTTGATGCGCAAACTATGTATGAATTTGAATTGGGAGAACATCTAAATCTCATACATGAATCGGATAACCTACAAAAAGTGGAAGATATGGATTTACTTCACAAGGCAATAATTAAATGGGATGTTTAAGAAGACGAATATTTATGTTCTTTGATGTTGAAACAAAGAAGAAACAGGCAAATGGTTAAAGGAATATCGATTAATGGGGAATGAGTGATGGAGCCATCGTTGATTAAAAACGTGTTTCAAGATTTCTTCATACAAAAGTTCTTGAGACATGCTAACAGGATGATTCCTCATCCCTTGACTTCAAATGGCCGACTCAATGATGATGATAATAGATCTTTGGAAAGGATGGTTAACGAAGATGAAATAAGAGGTGGTATGAGTGTGTGGGAGTAATAAAGCTCATGGCCTAGATGGTTTCACATTCATTTTCATTAACTACGATTGGGAAAACGTGATTTAAAGAATGACATGAACATCAGACATGAAGAATAGATTACATGAAGAATAGAATGACATGAACATTCATTTTCATTATATTATATTTTTATCCATTCGTATGGTATCTTATAAATAGGCTGGAGGTACAAGTAGATATAACATATGTTGAAAGTTTTGATTTTCTAAGCCGTTGTAATTTTAGCAGGTTGTCTTTCCTAGCTGCTTGCTAAGGAATTTTGTTATATTTATGTATTCTTTTTTCTGTTAATTTTTTTTCCACTATAGAATTTCACTCAAGGTCGCCTTTCGCACATCGCGTTGCGGGGCACCGGGAGGGGGTTTTTACCGGCCATGCCCTCGGATTGGTCCGAGTTTCCTCTAAGGCAACAGTTAGGGGTGGATTATGCAACTGCGGAAGATGATCGCGTGGGTGGTTTAGTCTCCTGGGTGATCCTAACTGCTGTTAAAAAAAAAAAAAAGATACATGGTAAAATTTTAGTAACTTTCGATTGGACCCATTTAATTGTTGGATTTAGCTTATAAAACACATATTTTAATTATATGTTTTGGATCTACTTTGTAGGTTTGAAAAGTTGGGATTCACTTGTGTATTGCAACGTTGATCCATTTATCATTCACATAATTTTATTTATTAGTTTTTAAGTGTACCAAACTCTATATGTATTATTGTAATTAAAATATTACAAGTATTGTAATGTCTATTCATTTATCATTCATTCACATAATTCAAATTTACTCGGTTTTTTATGTGTATCAAACTCTATTTACATTGTTGCAATTGAAATTTTAATAATAATGCATGTTTCATTATATTATAATTATTATATAAATTTAAATTCTTTAATTAATCTTTTATATGTTTTTCTTAAACATCTTTGTATTTTCACGAGTTCAACTAAGTTTCGTTTTTTTTTTAACAAACCAGATATATTAATTATTATAGGAAGTGATTTTAGAATCTTTCTTAAGTCGAACTTGTCCTAAAATTGATAGCTTCAAACTGAATCACTCAAACTTGAACTAGACTAGGAGTGTTGGATTTACATTTTAAAAATTGATTATGCCGTTTAGATAATCAGAATTAGATAATTAGATGTAACAAAACTGTTTTATTAATGGTGTTTTTATTTGATTATTTTGTTCGATAACGCAATAATCAAATAATCAGGTTTTAGGTGTTTTGCAGTTAGAAATTATTTGATAAATTCAGAGCGAAAAATGCGTAAAAAAGATCATCACATTTTGCTTCATTAATGAGTGACACGTTTTTTCATTGTGTTGAAAGTCTCACAAATTGCAATTAATTGATTTTAAGTTTAACTTGTCAAATAAGATTAATTAAATACACGATCTTCAAAAAGATAGTATTAATATAATCTTATTTTAAATGCAAAGGCAAAGGCAAAAACCAATAAATCCAATAGCAAATGTAAACAAAATATCAATGATCACAATCTTTTTATTTCACCCCATACTAATAAATATCAAAGTACACAAATCCTAACTATGTTCATGATTGATTTTAGAGCATATTATTCAAGTACATTTTACTTTTAGTTGCTAAAGTAAGTTGGAGTATTTGTTTTTGTTTTGTTTTGTCTTTTTTTTTTTTTTTTGCAAATTATATTATTAATAATTAATAAAAATTTAAAGATCAAGACCGAGGCAGAAAGCAAAAACAAAAGTAAAAGAAGTAAAGCCCCATAAATCTCCCCACTTTGTTTCACCCTCATAAACCCTAGCTTCAGTTTCACTTCCACCCCCCACGCTCACTTTATATACATATATCTAAACCCTATATCTATATATTCTTACGTATACAAAATCATTCTCTAAACTGAAACAGATTGAGCTACAATTCCACCATGAATACTCTACCAAGTGAAAATTTGAAACACCTTCAGAATTTCACTGTTTCTTCTATTAATCTGCTTGCATCAAATCCTCCCAAACTCATTGCCGGGCCGTTGTCGGCGGTTTTCCGATCCGATTCCGGTTTCCCGGAGCTCCAGTTTTTCCTTGAACCTGATGGTGAACATTCTCTTAACTTCGACCTTCGCACCACTCAGGTAGATATATACATATGCACATATATATGTAAATATATCTTCTTTTATTTGATTTGTTGTTTATAGTTGTAAAACTTATGTTTATTGCTTAAACATTAGTTAATCCGAGGTAAGTTTAAGTAATATGGCATTTATCATATTTACTTTTTAAATTAGGGTTTGTTTGTGATATTGTTTTGTGATTTTTTTTAAAGGCAAGTTGTTTGCATTTGACACGCACGCGCTTTCGGGCAGAAACTCGGACCGCATTACAGGGATCCGAACCTTAAACCATCCCGAATAAATCCCACTGATATATTTAAGGGGAGGGGACTCGAACTTGACCTCCCCACCCCCATCCCAATACACAAGTGAAAAGGGGTGAACTACTGGACCACTAGGGCGGGTTCGATATTGTTTTGTGATATCTTGATACTTTGAATGTGTTTTAACTTTGAAACATTGTTATTGAGTGTTTCTTTTGTCAGAATCCACCTTGCAAAGTATATGCTAATTGTCCTGTTTAGTTGACCACTTTTTTCTTTAGTTTCAATGATTTTATTCGATTTAACTTATCTAATTTGTGGGTCCCTTTAATAGAATTGATAGTGATAAATGAATGACATGGACTTGTTTTTCGGTTTGCATTCACGTATTAAGTTCTTTTTGTTTTTGGGGTTTCAGCTTTTCAGATTAGGTGAATTGCAATCACTTTGTGTATCAGAAGGTGAAGGTTCTGAAACCATTAAAGAGGTATGTGCAATGTGATTAATCTGTATCACTTTCAGATTACTATGTTTTACATTAGTAATATTCTTAATTTTGAATCAGAGAGCTTATTCAAAGGGGATCACTATTCATTTTAAAGAGGAGGGGGAAAGTAGCTCCTTTCATGGTGCATTCGAGCAATGGAAAACAGAAGTGGTTATTCAAGGTATGTAAACACCTTATTCTTAAGAGTGTGTGTGTGTCTAAGTATATATTAGACCGAGTTTTCTGTCACAAAATAGACCTGATTATCTGTTGTTTTTTTTACAGGATCAACATTACCAAATGGAACAGTTTTGTCTTCTAAAAGCAAGTTCGATGATAAAATAGAAGCATCGTCTGCTAAAATGTATTTCCATTATTATGGGCAACTGCTTCATCAGCAAAATATGTTGCAGGATTATGTGAGGACAGGTCAATATAACACCTTCTTGTTAGTTTTTGAGGCACATGTATCACATTGTGCTGCTAGCATGTACAAAATAAGCATGGCTGAGACGATTTCTATAATTATTTATTTATTTATTTTGGAATTTATGGAGGTTAAATACGCGTTAAATGTTTATTTTGTAGGTTCATACTATGCTGCGGTTATTGAGAATCAAGCTGATTTTGAGGGCCGGGTAGTGGTTGATGTTGGTGCCGGAAGTGGCATACTATCGTTGTTTGCTGCTCAGGTAATCAGCTGCAACCAAATGGTCATTGTTTTTCGATGTATTCTTTCTGTTTGAATGTTAAATAATCGGGTTTTTGCAATTTCTGATTACTCAGTAATTTTATTTATGACAAGAAAATGATAATTTTAGATGTGTAATTTTATTGTTAAATAGCCAGTTCATCTTTTCATGGTATAAAACTATTGTACTAACTATTCATACTATCAAAAGCAAAAATTGTGTACCATTTCACCCAAACAATTAACCTGGTTAATGACTAAAACACACTTAAACATCTCGCACTATAATACATGTGCATTACGATTTTAATGATGTCAAATATAATGAATACACATTTCTAATGTATCTCTTTGTTCCTACTTGGCAATTGTTAGGCTGGTGCAAAACATGTTTATGCAGTGGAAGCGTCTGAAATGGCTGACTATGCTCAGAAGCTTATTGCCGGGAATCCTATCTTGGCACAAAGAATCACAGTTAGTACCCTTTCTAGTACAAACTAAACTATTGGTAATATTGGATGTCTTATTCTTGGGGCCCACACTGCCATTAAAATGTAGGTTATTAAGGGAAAAGTTGAAGATGTAGAGTTGCCTGAGAAAGCCGACATATTGATCTCAGAGCCTATGGGTAAGTTCACCGTGTCAAGTTTTTGTATTCAATTATTAGTCTTATCTTTTTTTGCTATGCTATTATTCATTTTTTATGAGATCTTGCTATGACTAACGCTAGTTTCTTATAATCTGTTACTTCTTGCAGGCACCTTGTTAGTGAATGAACGAATGCTCGAGTCCTATGTTATTGCTAGAGATCGATTCCTTGTCCATAATGGGAAAATGTTCCCAACTGTTGGAAGGTGAATATAATTTGATTCTTACAGTTTAAACTACATACATTTTCATGTTTTAATGATTATGGAGATGTGACATCGAAATTATAATTACTAACTTGATGTCTGACTCTATGCTTCGTTAAAAATGTTTTTGCATTTCTTTTTACATATTTAAGAAATCTAGGAACCTTCATCCATTCTATATTAGGCTATTAGCATGGGTACTTTCTTTTTTGATTTGTGGTGCAGACCCAACTCTTTTACTTATTTCATTTTAATCTGGATGATATTGTCATTTGTGATGTAGTAAGATATATTTTCAGTGAAAAAATATTCACATATTATTCCTTATTGTTCACTTATAATATTGTAGGATTCACATGGCACCATTCAGCGATGAATATCTATATGTTGAAATTGCAAACAAGGTTATAGTCCTCTGTTTTCTTTTTGTTTGTTTCAAGAGTATCATGATGATTATAATGATTGTTTTGTATATCTTAATGCTATATAAGATGTATATATAATATAATATAATTCTTGTCATGCAGGCACTATTTTGGCAACAACAGAACTATTATGGGGTTGATTTGACAGCCTTACATGGAACAGCATTTCAAGGATACTTCTCACAGGTTTGTCTTATTTGCATATAATAGAAAATAGATGTATATTCTGAGAAGCATGTGATTATATTCTGTAGTACCCTTCTTTATATACATTTTTAAAAATTTATTTGGGAAGTAATGTTATTAGTTTATAATATTTAAATATTTGTTATTATCATATCTATAACATAATTACATTTATTAATATGATTAATACTACCATCGTTTATTAATTTGGTTCTGGAGAAGTGTATGTGTATCATTTAATTTGGGCGGGAACAAATAGGCGATGTGTGTCATTTAAACCTTACATAGAGTTGATTCAGTTAAATTTTGTATGTAGTGCATTATCATATTGAGCTCTTAACATACTTATTATAGTTATAGTTTTAGAGGTGATGATTTAGCTAAAATACACATCTTTTATTACTTGGGATCAGTTATTCATTCTTTAGAATGACACTTAACACTGGTTGGGGAATTGTTGAGAAGATGGCCTTTCAGCTGGATTAGTTTGTTATTTAGGTGGCAATTTCCTTCCGTTAATATGGAATTTTTTAAAATTTAAATAGGGGATTGTTGGGGAAATAGCTATAAGGAAATAGGTCAAATGTCAAAAATCTTCTCAAGTGCATTCATTGTTTTTTGATCAACTAGGTCGTTCAATTAAGAAAATTTATTCCTTGTTTTGGCAATATAATTTTTCTAATTGATATTTAATAATGCATGACTGATCTATAATAAAATTATAAATAATTGGACAGAAAGCTGTTGCTGGGTCAATATAGATTTTTTTTTTTTTTTATATTTTGTTTGTTTCTCATGTCTCAAATAAGATTGCATTTTATACTGTTTCAGCCAGTGGTTGATGCGTTTGATCCAAGATTATTGGTGGCTCCTGCAGTTTCCCATGTCATCAATTTTACTACCGTGAAGGTGCCTCACTTTTTGTTAATTGCTAATAATACCATTTAATGTTTGCATTTTTACATTCTGGCTATATTAAGAACTACAATGTGCTATCAATTATAGATATTTGTGAGTGTATGACCTTCAGAGTTAAAATACATGTGCTCTAGTTCTCATATGACCTCGAGTACATGAACATTGACCTGCCATAATTTTTATTTGGACAATTTTCAGTTTTTGATTAATGGTTGGCGCAAATGAAGATACATGTTTTGTAATTTTATATTTCAGGAAGAGGACCTGTATGAAATTAACATACCATTGAAATTCACAGCTTCTGTGGGCACAAGAATACATGGTTTGGCGTGTTGGTTTGATGTTCTGTTCAATGGCAGGTGATAATTTTATGCGAATGAAGTAGCTTCTATCTGTTACATAACCGGATAACCCGGATCCTTCATTTTACGTAGTGGTGGCAAAGGGCGGGTTGGGCATGGGTCAAACTGGGTAATATTTTGTGCACATTGAAATAATGTTCTCTTTTCTTTTTGTGAATTATTAGTGTTTACAATATAACAGTAGAACTATATTTATTACATTGATAAACTAGTTTTGAAAATAAAATTTTAGCCCATTATATTCTATAGACCCATTCGATGTTGCAAGTAAATCGTTGAAATTGTGACCTCTATTACTTATTATCTTCACGAAACACTAAAAGGCATAAACTTTTTACTTACAGCACGACACAACGGTGGCTGACAACAGCTCCTGGTGCACCAACAACTCACTGGTATCAACTACGTTGTGTCTTGTCTCAACCCATCTACGTAATGTCTGGGCAAGAAATTACTGGTCATCTTCACATGATCGCGCACAGTGCTCAGAGTTATACAATTAACCTAACCATGTCAGGTTAGTTACAAAACTGTTTGTTTATTTTGTTTACGCAACATACTCTCTTTTACTTGTTGTAATGTTTTGCTGTATATAAGCAGAATAATGGAATTTTTGTATAAATAATAGAGTGACTTTGAGTGTACAAAAAAGTATGTTGCATATAGTATACTTGTGGGTAATAAGTTATTTTGAGCAGCTATATTTTTCCTTCACAATTTTATTAAATAAATATGAGGGTGGGTATTAAGTTTTTTAACTCAATAAAATGGATATAAAAGATCAGTAAATAGGTAATTTAGCTTCCCTTACATATTGCAGTTGATATTAAATTGATTAGTTAACCCCTAAATAATCAGAATTGGAACTGATTTGACCACAGTAGAAAGTTTTTTTTATGAATATAAGTTACTATTTTTAAATGATTGGTCAAACAATCCTATATGACCCGTTTGCAATATGTGGTGTGTAGCTAAAATGTGGGGGCCTGGTGCTGAACAAGGTGGAATACTACAAACGTCAAGCTGCAGACTTGATCTGAAAGAGCCGTACTATCGTATGTCTCAACCACAAGCCTACACAACAACGGCCCAGGATCAGCAGCAGCCTAACCAGCTGTTACAATCACAGGTGCAATCAATTTCTTAAGGGCTCACAAGCCACATTTACTGAACCGAATCTGACCTAAATTTTGCTCGTGTCATATAGAAGGGGTGTTTGCATAGATATATAATGTAGACCAATTGTGTCAAAGCCTCAAAATTTATTTAAAAATGCTTTACTATCACTATTTTGTGTCAAACACTTGATTATGTTTCTATCTGCGTATTGAAACATCTATATTGAAGAAAAATGTACATTTTTGTTTCTTTGACATCAAGTATTGATTTGTAATGTTCAAAATTTCCATGGGGCAACTTTTGAAAGTATGAAGTTGACTTCAACATTGATTGTTTAGTTGAAGGAGCTGTTGAAAGTGAGCGGGTTGGGTAATGGGTCAAACTGGGCCCTTATTGTAATATCTCTGGTTGGCCCAAAACACATTTTGTCCATTTTTAATAATTAATACTCCCTCCGTCCCATATTTATTGTTCACATTACTATTTTTGTTTGTCTCAAAAATATCGCTCACTTGCAAAGATTAACTAAAAAAATCACTAAACTCCCAAATTTACCCTCGTATGTTAGTCTCAATAACTCCTTAAATGCTTCGAATCTAACCCGCCTTGAATATAAAGGTATACTAACATTTTGTCAGCTTATCATAAATCCCATTTTTCCTATAAAAGCGGCATGGATGGAGTTATTATATCTGGTATTTTATTCAAAGAAAAACTATGATTTAATGATCATTTTTTATTTTATTTTTTTGAAAAATGAAGGTTTGCTCATGACCTCTTTGGACCTAAAACAGTTTTTTATGATTTTATTTGTTTGATTGTAACTCCGCCTAGAGTTCCATCTGTAGTAATGATAATCACTTATTTAGTATTTTGATTTGATATTTGTGGCTGAAATTTCAGGATTTACATCTTCCCTCTTTGGATGAAGATGGGTCAGATTTCATCCAACCACCATCAAACGATTCCAGCGTCCATATTCTTTGAGTCAAGTCAACGTGACGAATTCCATTTGAGATCCACAAATGGTCAACATTTGAGATTCACAAATGGTCAACGTGATCCATCGTGTAACATTATACAAGGCACATGAAACGTCAGGCTTGGTGTTTACAAGACTGCCATTTACTTTTATGTATCGCTCTAGTGCCTGTAAATTAGATTGACCTTTTTATTTTTTAGAACCTTCCCTATACATTGTGTTCACAAAGTTGACTAATAATTTATTTCCATCTTCTTGAGGTAGGTACTTTACTATTATATGCCAATGAAGTCCTTAATTGATCACATTTTTTACTCCGTCAAGAGCAATGATCACTACTACTTTTTTGGTCAGTTAACGTCCTTATGAATGAGGACTTTGCCAAAAGAGATGGACCATTTAGGTCCAGTATAGCCTGTGCAGTTGGGGCTGAGCCAGCTAGGCTGAGACTGGTTTAGGCCGGCTAACCAGGTACCCGTTGTTTGGATCAAGCCAGGTTTTCAACTAGTTTTATTGCTTTACACGGTTCTTTCTTGCAGTTGGTGGTTATCACAAGTACATATGCCTTTGATGTCTGTTTGACCTATTGTCAAATTGCGACTTCATCGGGATGTGACCTGTGTTGTGCCAACTTAGAAATAATACATAATGGTTGTAAGTAAACACGTTTAACCAATTTAGTAATAATACATAAGGTGGTGCGCTCTTGTTTGGCAGTCTATGATGACAATATTTGAAACTTTGCAAATATATTAGAAATTTTGAAAGTATTCATACTGAGATTATTTAACCTTTATGTCGGTATCATCAAAGAGCATAGAGGTCGAGTAGGTGGAAACTGCAGTATTCTGCCGTCGTCCAACTGCGGTCAAACATGAGTGAACAGTGAAGTATGTTCGCTGATGTACAGACATAAGTGTGTTGGACTCGGCATTGATATATACACAATACGGAGTACTTTTTACTACATTCACCAAAACTGTGCACTAACAGATCGTACGGTATAACATGTTAATGCATAATTTATGGTGGATGTAGTAAATTGGTGGTATATATCACCACCCCTCAGATAAAATGGATATAATTAGCAAAACAATTGAACATCATTATAACTATCTTTATTAGACTGATCAAATAACCGCACTAAACTAAATCAAACGTGATTAATCCAAGATGTTATTATATATAAAACCTCCAAAATCATTTCATTCAAAGATATAGATTTTTATCGAACGATATTTAACTATTATAATCACTTGATGCACTAGTCAATTCAATAATGCTGGACAATAAATCAACAAGCGTTCTTGGGTCTACCCGACAGGTACAAAATCAACTTTTTCACCTCTTTCTAAAAAGATGGTTTATAAAGTATATAAATTTATGTGTCGTAGAGAAATATCCTACTGCTCAACTCACTGCTGCAAGTGCAGGTAGTGGTTGATCAGCAACAACATCATAACAACGTTTGCAAAGCGTTGGGTGATCGACAAAAGAACCAACTTGAGTGGAAAAGTTCCAGCATCGTTCACATTTGGAACCTTCTGCACGTGATACGCCAATCCATATTTTCTTCTCTCCCTCAATTACATATTCTCCAGTATATGGAATATTTTCGCCAGTTGCATCCTCCAAGTTAGAAAGAATCTCAACCTGCGGTACATTTAAAAGCATGAATTAACGCTTAATATGATAGTCAAATAAGGATAACAACAATTTTGGTTTATTACAATAATGATATTTAGAATCTTAGCATCACATTTATGTTACATCTATTTTTAAAATATAGTGACATCTATTAATTGGATTTAGAAGTATGAAGAAATTCTGTCGATTAAGTGCCATATGTATGTAAACCAACAAAAATAAATACAACTTCTAAAAATGAATGAGCAATGAACCGTATAACTAAATTGACCTTGAACCTGTCTCGTATGCAACATAGTAGGAGTTGCAAATTTGACCCATTTATATACAAATGGGACAATTTGGTTGTCATTTATCTCAAACAGGCTACATAAAAAAAAAAAAGATAATAGAAGGGGAATGGGTCAAACGAGTTAAAAGTTTCCAATAGTCAATTTTCAATCCACACAATCTCCTCCTACAACATTTTTTATTCGATTATTTGTTGAAAGATTAACATTGTTTTTTGCAGGTTAACCAACCCATTTCAACAGGTACTAAAAATCCAAACCATTTGTGTCGCCCATCTTGCTAGCTTGTTTAAGATTAAAAAAGTACCTGAGACGTTATGAATATGCGATGTAGTGAGTCAGCATCAATTTTAGATTCACACATATTCCTTAATCTCACACCAAGATTATCATCTGAGCTGTAAAGGTACACCTTTGCCTCCAGGCTGGATCCAATAAGCTTCCCAGTTCGAGCAGTTTCCAATGCTTTATTCACTTCGGTTCTCAACTATATCAGATTCATAAAAAGAAGATGCACGTATAGTGTCACAATATAGTTCAACCTTTAATAATTTAATAAGTAAACTAAAAGAAAAAAATAAATCACAATTACCTCAAGTATTTTACCCCATAAATCAATTTCTTCCTCCGGGAACGCAAGCCATCTTTCATTTACCGCGGGCCATTTCGACTCGAAAACAAATTTGGCTACGTCGGTGTTGTCGATATTATATCCGAAAGGGAGATTTTGCCAAACGTCTTCGGCTAAATGAGGTAATATTGGAGCAATTACTTTCACTAACGAGAGTAGATGAACTGCAAGAACGGTTTGACAACTTCTTCTTGTAAAACTTGTAGCACCTCTGAAATATAATCAAATCAGCATACGATTATTTGACTAAAAAAATTCTGATAGTCATACAAGAATATAAAAAAAAATATGTGTTAGTTATACCCAACATAAAGGCGATCTTTGGCAACATCGAAATAGAAATTTGAAAGATCAACAATGGCAAATCGTTGAATGACCTGAAATGAAACGAGCACATTTACTACACAACAATAAGAAACCTTTATTATGGAAAATTTAAAAAAGTAGATGAATTTTTACTTGGAATATCTTAAAGAACTGATAGCTTTCATAGCTTTCTTTAATGTTTGTCACAACACTTTCAAGCTGATATAGAGCATGCTGATCAATCTCAGGGAGTTCATCATATGCAATAGCATTTTCAGTCTGCAAAATAGATTCACAATATAAGTTCGCACATATAAAAAGTCACTATCAGTATCGATTCTGTTAAACATAGCATACTTTCCAATCATGAAGATTCCCCAAAAGAAACCGTAAAGTTCCTCTTAGTTTTCTATATATGTCTGACATTTGACGCAGGACTTGTTGACCAATCAAAACGTCTCCAGTATAATCTACACTCGAGACCCAAAGCCGAAGTACGTCTGCTCCATATGATGGTGCTTGCTGAAAAAAAAAAAATGAAAAAAAATGTTATAAGATAGAAATTATAAAGTTATATCTGTAAATGCAATACAACACTAACCTCTTTATTCGGGCCCCCTTCAATGATAGTATGGGGATCGACGACATTACCCAAAGATTTACTCATTTTGAAACCCCTCTCGTCCAACACAAATCCATGGGTTATAACTCCTTTATATGGAGCTTTTCCTGTCATATTTATCAAAACAACAACAATAATAATAAATCAAAAAAGAACATTCAAGAAAGAATGATAACATAACATATTGGACACTGTTGATTTATAAATGTTTGTAGACAGTGTACCTTTTGTTGCGACACTAGTCAATAAAGAACTTTGGAACCAACCCCGATGCTGATCGGTTCCTTCAACATATAAATCTGCAGGATATTTAAGGCCATCTCTAGTCCCCAAAACCGCAGCCCAAGAAGAACCTAAAATAAGTCATGTTTAGTAGGATGACGTCACTGTATATGATTATCTACTTATTTGTCACTCTATAATGTATGTAACATGATTGATGTAATTCATATAAACTTTTTGGCACCAAGAAATTGTAAAACTTTTCTCAGTGTTCTGGTCTCCAAAAACTCAGTTTAGAGAAGATTTCAATAAAATTGGCAGCAGAAAATTAGGGAACTTGAAAAGTTTAAAATCAGTCTCTATTAAAAAGTAAAATATAAAATACCTGAATCGAACCAAACATCCATTGTATCAGTTCCCTTCACATAATCCGATGCTTTATCACGATATTTCTCCAGAAGCAATTCTTCTACAGACATGTACCACCACGCATCGCTACCCTTTTGGGAAATGATTGCTGCCAAATACAACAATCAAAAGGTGCATTCCATGAACAAATGTTCACTCTAAACTCTGTTTTATGTTAAATCCCATTTCTTTGCATAAACAGGCAAAATGCAAGTTACAGAAATATAAGTTTATACGTGTTAAAAAGTCAACCAAGTTTATGTGCCCTTACACTTGATATGTTCAACGGTCTCTTCATTTAGCAATGGTTCCTTTGTCTCTGCATGATAGAAGACTGGGATTGGGACACCCCATGTCCTTTGACGAGATATACACCAATCTGAACGGCTTGAAGTCATTGTAGATATTCTGGTTTCTGCCTGAATAATAGTTTTTATTTTAGATAATATGGAGCAAAATACATATAAATAAGCAAACTAGCTAAAATATGTACCTGAGGTGGGGTCCATTTTACTTGATTAATTGCTTCCATAGCAGCATCCCTGAATCCTTCAACAGATGCAAACCATTGCGCAGTTGCCCGAAAAATTGTAGGCTGTTTTGTTCGCCAATCATACGGATATTTGTGCTCTAGTAAATCAAGAATCATACATTTAAGTTTAACCCATGTAATGCTATCATTAAAAAAAAAAAAAAAAAAAAAAAAAAAAAAAAAAAAACTTTTAAATTTTAATTTAATGGATGATGAATGATAATGATATGACTTACTGTAAGGTTCCACCAAGACAATTGATGAGCGTTGATCCAAATGATCTATAACAGCAATATTACCATCGCCTAATACATCAAGCCCACTAAACACGCCGGCTTCTTCGGTGAACTTTCCTTCATCGTCCACTGGGGATACTAAAGGCAACCCGTATTTTAACCCGGTTACATAATCATCCTGCCCGTGACCCGGGGCTGTGTGGACCAGCCCAGTTCCTGATTCTGTTGTAATATAATCTCCTCCAATCACAACAGGACATTCTTCCCCATTAATTGGGTGTGCATATCTATATGTGAATATAACTAGATTAGTAACGCATTTTATAAAAGCAAATTAAGTTAATACAAAATAGAGGTGTTGAATGATGAACAAAATGGGCCTGGTCAATTTTGTCAAGATTTTTGTATCGCCCAATTAGAGCATCAGGTATGATTACATAAATTATATTATATCAATAACAATATAATTGTTTGAGTAAAAAAAAGTTTAGTGTACTAAAAATAGACTTTAAGTGACTTCTAATTGAAGATCATTGCACCTATTTGCATTTAGGCTTATATTTTAAGAAAAAACTAAACTTTTGACCCATCAGGGAAAGCAAGAAAAAATAACCTAAATCAACCCATAACTAAAATGGTCAAGTACCTGCAATTTTCAAGATCTGAACCCAAAACTGTTCTTTTAACAACAAGCTTGACACCCCATTTGGCTTCCAGCGTTGACACGAGGTCGAGTGCAACGATAAAAAACGGTTTCTCTTGGCTTTTCAAAACACTACCAAACCTCTTCTTTCCATCTTCAGAAGACGAGTCAACATCCGAAGGGGACTGCACTTCAACAATTGCATACTCGAGCTTAGAATTCACTGCAACAGCTGGAAAACAAAAGTAGGAACACATTAACATGTGATTATATTTAGGATACACTTGGGTGTTGTTTGTTTTTTAAGATGTTTTTGTCAGAAGATCTGCAGACCGACCACGTCTGTAAAGAAGAAGTGGTATCAAGGTCTGTATGCTCAATAGTGAAGAGTGTTTGTTTTTATGTCTGCAGAATAACTTAATTCTGTCTGCAGCACTTAGAAGCACATTTCTAAGTCTGCGAGATTGCAGATAGAAGAAGACATTAATTTATCCTATGCCTTCAGAAAAACAAACAATCTGCAGTAAAAACGTTTGCGGGCGCGCACACATAAGACATAATAAGGTCTGCAAACTGAAAAACAAACACCACCTTATTAACTAACAGACATGAACACTTACCGGCATTAGCGGGAATAGTCCAGGGTGTTGTGGTCCAAATTGCGAGGGACAATTTGGGAAATTCATCTAGTAAACCACATTCACTTGGAGTATTTAATACTTTGAATATGGCATACATGCTCTTTGAAACATGACCTTCTGGATACTGTATGGAAATTTTTATTTAATAAACATAACTCTGATTAAATGCAAGTTTGTGTTTATATGTCATGTTGCAAGATTTAATCTTAAGCGAAAGAATAGTCTGTGATCCAGTTACCTCTAACTCAGCCTCTGCAAGAGCAGTGCGAGATGAAGGACTCCAATGCACTGGCTTTCTACCTCGATATATGTACCCCTTAAAAACCATTTGCCCAAATACTTCGATCTACAAAGGCAAAATTACAATCATGATCATGATCATGATCATGATCATGATCATCATCATCATCATCATCATCATAATAGTAAAATAATAATACAGTTAGAAGAAGAAAGTAGAAGAAATTAGCATATAAAAGAAAACTACTTGTAATACTGAGTTTGACTGTAAAATTTAGCCTCATTACCTGAGCTGCCTCATATTCGGGATCAAGAGTAAGATAAGGATGATCCCAGTCAGCCCATACTCCAAATCTCTGTAAACAAAGATCATAAAGATACTTAATGATCTACATATAATAGCAACAATAATGAAAACAACAATTGTAGCATATACCCAATATAATTTCCAATAAGTAATAATTTAAATTATGTACATGACCTTATGAAAAAAAATAATGAAAGCCGGAATAAAGTTGAAATGCTACCCTTTTTAATATGGGTAGAGATCCTTACACCATTAATTTTGTCCATACACCACCAAACATGCATAATGATGTTGTACAGTACAACCCCTTAAGCATATTTTGTGGTGTATGAATAAAAGTTGGTGGTGTAAAGATCATCACCTTTTTAATAAATGTGGACTTGTGGTACTAACTGACCTTGAATGACGCCATTTGTGCCTTCACAGTTGCTATGGCAAATCTAGCTGCTTTTGCTCTCAATTTAATTGGTGTTAACCCATTTCGGGTATCTTGGTCTAGTGACTGCAATACTAAGATAATCAAACAAAAGATTATAAACAATGGTAAAAGTAAAAGGTACCTTAAAATTTTAAACTAACAAAACCAGCACAAATGTCACTTGCCTTTCAACTCAATTGGTAGACCATGGCAATCCCAACCAGGAACGTAACGAACTTCACAGTTTTGAAGAAGCTGTTATGAAAGCAAAATTTGAATAAATCATCCAGTCATATACACTATTAACTTATTCATTATATTTTAGCTTCTATAGCCATATAAATCACATGAAGTGCATCATCAGAGTGAAAGTTGTAATCAGACCTTATACTTGTTAATAATATCCTTAATGATCTTGTTTAACGCATGTCCCATGTGTAAATCACCATTAGCATATGGAGGGCCATCGTGAAGAATGAAACTTCCCTATTATAAGCAGAAGTAATATTAGATAGAGTAAAGATGTTGCTTTTCAAAAAAAGCACATATTTGTAGCACAATATAAGGGATTAAATAAGCTTAAAACTAACCCCATTATTCGTTTCAGAAACTTTCTTGAAAACCTGATTTTCATCCCAAAGTTTCTGAATTTCAGGTTCCCTTACTGCAGAATTTGCTCTCATACCAAAAGTTGTCTTAGGAAGATCAACAGTATGTTTGTACTTTCCATCTCCTTGTTTTGTTCCTAAGTAATAGAATATATCAATCAGTTATATTTTTCCTATCTTTACGAGTTTATATTTATCACATTACTGAATACAAAGATCTGTAAAAATGTGATCAATTATGTACCTTTGGATTCTTTCTTGGCAGCCATTACAGGTCCACGAGACCTTCGTTTTGACTGAGTGCAAAAGGTACTTCTTGGATAAATATAAAATTTTGTAAAATGGAAGAGAGATGAGAGCTCAATAGACGAGCATCTATGGAGATCAACGATGCTAAAAGAAGATGATTTCGTAAATGGCGAGCACCTTCTCAATGACAGAACCTGAAGAGTTTTCGTAGATAATAATATTAAGCAAAGACTAAGAAACCGACAACTTTTAAGATGTATTTTTTAAGAGGTTAAGGGTCCAAATATACTTAGAACACCAATAATTGTGAAACTTTGTCAGAATCTTTTCACAAAATCCATGGAACATAAAACATAATCAAAACCTTATCTTTTATAGAGATATTACATAACCTATTACTAATTGCTAATTAAAATGAAAACCACATTCATGGTCAAAATATATAACTTATATGAATATAAAGTCCATATTCTTAAGATAAATTTTAAAGAGAACAACATAAATGCATTTATCATTAACATAAGCATTAAAATTGAACTGTTAATCGTTACTGGATAGCTAATATCCAGGGCTGCTGTATTAGTTTGAAATTGCTTCATAAAGTATCACTAACATGAGCAATTTGAAGCACTTTTTCTCATAGACATTTTATCGAACAGTTGGCATGCATCTCAATTAACAACAAAATTACCTAAATTTAGATGCGAAGTGTGAAATTAGGAAGGCGAAGATACAAACATGTGTTGATAACAATAGTACTTACGGAGTGAGAAGTTTGCATCGCCATTATAGATGGTGGTAATGGATACAATTGGTGGTTGTTTTCTGTTATTAGTTGTTCATTTTGGAAGTGTTTTTGTCAGATTCTAACAGTTGAAGAACGAAGAAGAAAACAAGGGGGATTTATTTTTGGTTCGGATAAGTGAGAAGCGTTGGCTGTTTCTCTTTGGATTTAGCTTATTGCATAACTTGTTGATGGGTTGGTTCATGAGCTTTTTGGTTAAGCTAATATAGGCTTTTTAGGCTACTTGATTTTGTTTGTCTTTAAAAAAAAAAAAAAAAAAAAAAAAAAAAAAAAAAAAAAAAAAAGTTGAATTAAATTAGTTCTACGAAATGACTAACTCAAATCAAATAGATGGTCCCGGTAGATATCCAACCTTAAAAGCAGCTTCTTTCAGGGGCGAAACTGTGTGGGGGCGGGCAGTGCATTTTTTTTTTCATTGTAAAAATTTTGGGTTTTTTGACTTTGATCCCGGTGAATTTTCTTTTGCCCCAAAACCAACCTATATTGCCCCAAAACCTTCAAATTTTGCCCAAAATTCTTCAACTTTTACTCCAAAACCTTCAAATTTTGTCTCAAAATCTTCAACTTTTGCCACAAAATCTTCAAATTTTGTCAAAAAAAAATTGCTACCGGTTAATTTTTTTTTTACCCCCAGTGTAAAAAAATCCTAGTTTCGCCACTGGCTACTTTTACGCTCAAATACAAATGCTAGGGTTGTGACGATAGACCTAGTGCTTCTTTATGCATCATCTAAAACAACGATTTTTATGAGACGTAAGAAAATCATCACATTATAGATTATAAGTTCACAAGACAAGACCAAAGAGTCAATGGTTTGACAGTATCGAGGTCACCCTTACAACCTCGAAGTTGAGGGTTCAAGTCTAGCTTAACACATTTTGTGGTGTATGTATTCGTGTTAGTATTAGATGCATGTGTGAGTTTGCCTTTTAAAAAAAGTTCATAAGACAAGAGTAGAGGCTATCAATGCCATTTCATAACTATAATCAGTCAGTGCATCCAAATAAGGCGCTCTCGTGCAATTTAAACATAGGGATGACAAAAATACCCGTACTCAATGGGTAAACCCGAAACCCGATATTATGGTCCGGGTTTGGTTCAGTTATATGGGTTTAGGGTCGGGTATGGGTATAGGTTTATTTTTTTCGCGGGCTCGGGTTCGGGTTTGGTTTTAAATAAAAACTCATATACCCGACCCGTATGCCCGACCCATATACCCGATTAGTTTATTCAATATATTACATTGAAAGTTACAAACAAATACCAACCTGGGCTTATATCGTACTAGCCCACTTCATAAGGCCCACCAAAATGGACAAGAAAAACATGCATACATTACATCCGAGTACAGACATGTAACTGAAATTAATCCTTGTATGATACTATGAACAAGCTGCACAGCAAGATTCTTTAACATTTAATTCTTTAACATTTTAATCTCAGTTAGTAATGTAGTTTGTAAATTCTTTAACATTTAATTTAATTTGATTTGAATTAAATGGTTACCCGATTATCCGTGGGGAAATTCGTTACCCGACGGTTAATTAGTTAATGGTTACCCGTCGGGTATGGTACTGGGTTTGGGAGTGAGTTTCTTAATCGGGTTTGGGTTTGGGTTTGATATTGCCTATACCCGACCAAACCCGACCCGATGTCATCCCTAATTTAAACAAGACAAACTTACATAATCAAAGAACCTAACAAATGTAAGCGGAATACACTCATGATCTCTAAGGTTAATGGTTCATATCAAATATCTACTCCATTCGTCCCAATAATAAGTGACTGTTTTGACTTTTCAAAATTTTCTTTTCTACTTTTATCTCAATTTGTGTTATATAATAGTTCATGAAAATCATACAAATAAAAAAGTACATATAAAATTTCATTCGTAAATATATTTTTTATTAAATATTATATAACATAATTTAAAGTCAAAATTGAGAAATAAAGACTAAAAAATCTAATAAAATTTCAAGTGAGAAAATCCGAGTATGGTAATCGGTTTCTACCTTATTACGATGTTAGTCATCAAAATCAAATAAAACAAACACCTCTTTAGATCATTACCTAGTTAACTCATGTACTCCGTATTATTTAAGGAAAAATCAAAATCTTTAAAATTCCTTTTAAAGATGATGGATGGTTTACAATTTTCTTTTTCTTTGAAAAAAGGGACTAATCTTTATGTATAATCTTTATTATGACTGTTCGAAAGATAATACAGAGTAACACCTTTCTGAAAAACAAATTCAAAATATTTCAATATTACACAACTATAATATAATATGATTATGATAATACATCTTCGTACGTACATCACATATTTACAAATTATACATTGCATAAATATTAAAATTTTAATTTTTTAAAAACAGATTAAAACTCACATTTGACTTTTGCGGTTGTACTCAGCCTTCTTAATTAGATTCAATTATACTTGGTGCTTTTTAATCTTCTGCAAACGTCTATTATTCTTCTATTTTTGTTTTGGATTTACGTAGATTAAAAATTGATCCAAAGTCTTGTTTATATAAATATCATACTTGGTCATCAAGTATTAGTGTTCTCCAACACATCTCATCAAGGATACTTGGTCTCCAAGTTAAATACGGGGAGTATTACGCTAAGTATTTACTAAACATAGTTGTTATGAATACGTTTAAGAACAAAATTTAAGATGATTTTAATTACTTTGTATACCAATTTGTATTTGGTATTGTGTCCGAATATTTTAAAACAATAATATATTTATAAAAAAAAATATTAAACATAGCCCCTAATAACAAAACACTCTTCAAAAATATAATGGGTTATATGTAGGGCTGTAAATGAGTCAAGCTACTCGTGAGCTACTCGAGCTCGACTCGTTAAAAACTCGATTCGAGCCGAGCCTAAACGAGCTCGAGCTCGAGTTCGAGCCTAAGTGAAGGCTCGTTTAATAAACGAGCTCGAGCTTTATATGTCGAGCTCGTCTAAGCTCGCGAGCCTAAACGAGCTTTGTATATTTATAAATATATATATATATATATATATATATATATATATATATATATATATATATATATATATATATATATATATATATATTAAGTAATATCAACTATAATTAAATGATTAATTATCATAGTTTAAATTTAAAAATAGACACACAGCAAATTTTTAATTACCCACGTCAAACAACAACGTTTTATATTCCATTCATTCTAGTTTCAAATAGTAATTTACCTCGATAAAAATCAATATCACTTCATAACTACGTGTTCCACGAGGTTAACAGAGTAATTGATTTTTTCTTCACCCAAAGAAAGCTTTTGTCTTCACCCACGGCAAGCTCAAAAACCACAAGTCTATTTTTTTCTTAATTGACAGATATTAACTCCTTTTACTCTCAAGAAATAGACTTTCAGGTCTATCTATACTAATCATCCTCCTTTCTTCTTCTCTTCTATATGTTTGATACTACATCGTTTCTGAATGTACATTACAATATCACTGTAACTTACTAGATCTATATATAATACGTTCTTGTTAGTGTCTTCAGTTGTGTTAAATGCTTTATAAGTAGTATTTTATCATAATTATTGATTATTGTAGGTGTAAAAGTGCATGAATCTTTGAATTTGGGTTTCTTTTAATTGGGATGGCTGAAGCTGATTGTAAACATAGATCCTTAATCACATTTACATGCAATAACAATAAGAAATAGTCTGTGTAAAGGTGTTAAAATGTTCGATGAATGTTCGATGGTTGATTGTAAATATATCTGTGTATTATATTTGTTGCTCAATTTATATGTCGTAAAGTGAATAAACTAACGAGCTTACGTTTTTTTTATCGAGCCGAGCTCATTTCGAGCTAAGTTCATTTAAACTTTTTGGATGACACGAGCATTACTCGAGCCGAGCTTATTTCGAGCTAAGTTCAAATAAACTTTTTGGATAAAAACGAGCTTTACTCGAGCCGAGCTCGAGCTTTTTATATTATTCACGAGCCGAGCTTGAGCTTAAAATCTGAGGCTCGAACCGAGCCGAGCTCGAGCTCGAGCTTTTTGAAAATCAAACGAGCCGAGCTCGAACACTATCAAGCTCGGGCTCGGCTCGGCTCATTTACAGCCCTAGTTATATGAGTATAATTTGTTTCCCATCTCATTAACTGTCAATCATTTGTAATGGAGACAGGAGGCGTGAATTAGTAGTGTATGTATATGAGTATAACTTTTTTCCAATCTCATTCAACTGTCAGACCATTTGTAATGGGGACTGGAGAGGGGCGTGAGTTAGTAGTGTGAGTTTTTTAAACACTTTTTAAATGATTAGGCAGTGTGAGTTTTAAGTTTTTGGTGTAGAGAAATGGTGGTGTGGATTTTTGTTGTAAGTTAAGAGTATTATGATGATGTATTAAAATATAACTAGATTATAACCCGCGATTTCGCGGGACTGTAATAGAGTTTAATAGCAAATTAGGTAGATTGTTGTAACAAATGCATACGTTTAAAAGTACATGTAATGTTGAAGTTAAATGATATCATGTACTCGTCAACGGGTAAAATTTTCATTTATGTAGCCCGCGAATACGAAGACCCACAATTTATCAAAATATACAATGTAACTAATAAAAAAATTAACACAGCAAAAATTAAGAAATTTATGCAAAGGTTTAAAAAATATAAGTATAATAATGAGTAAATTAATAAAAGTATGTGACTTAATAGGTATACTCGCGAATTATTCAAACACATATTACGGATCCAGTAGTCAAATTCTGTCCCCATCGGATATATGATATATCCATGACCTGCCTGTGATCCATCAACGGATGTATATTTTTACTCGACCCGTACCCATATAAAAAGTTTTTTTACATATATTACTCATTAACATAATAAATAATAATAATAATAATAATAATAATAATAATAATAATAATAATAATAATAATAATAATAATAATTAACATAAATAATAATGATAATATATTTTGATTTAAATCAGTATCAACATATAATAATAATAATAATAATAATAATAATAATAATAATAATAACAATAATAATAATAATAATAATAATAATAATAATAATATTAATAATAATAATAATAATAATAATAATTAAAATAAATATAAATAATAATAATATAATAATAATACATATTTTGATTTAAATCCCTATCAATAATAATAAAAATTAACATAAATATAAATAATAATATAATAATAATAATAATACATATTTTGATTTAAATCCGTATCAACATATAATATTGATCCGTACAGATTTACTTTTATTAGATTTTTATTTTTAGATTTTTTATTTAAAAATTTTTCATTTGTATCGAAGCATGAATTACGTAATTAAATGCAATGTATCAACGGGAATTATCTTAGGTTTAGGACTATAACTAGTTCATTGACCCGTGAATTCACGAGTTGGTAAAAAAATCTACGTTATAATATTAGTGTCATCTATAGTTAATATTAAAATTCTACAATAATGATGTCATTATTAGGCTAATTCATTTGTTAAGAAAAAATCAAAAAAAAAAAAAAAAATTCTAAGCATGGTGTGTGATGTCATTAATCTAAATAATTTTGAATTAAAATTAAATCTTATTAAGTAATTGTTATTATTAAATCTTATTAATAATTATTTTAATTATTAAGATTAAAATAAATTTGAATTATTTTAATTAATTATTTTGAATTAAGTACGAGAAGGTATAAAAGCTAGGTAGAAGAAACTAATTCTAAATTTATATTTTAATTTACACTTTTAAAATAAAATGACAATCGATATTATCTCTTATGATTTGATGTAGATTGTTTAATATGCATTTTAGGTTTTGATGAAATGTTCAGCTGACGATTTTCTTAGTCGAACTTTGTGGTTCCACGGGTCATTAAACTAAATTACTTTAGCATTTACGTTCACTTAATACTTAAAACATATCATTAAACTGTTTCGTTTAAACAAACCAGTGGTTCCACGGGTCATTTCACTAGTTGACCCGTTATATATGACTATCAATCTAGTAGAACAAAATTAAAATGAAATGTAATATATTTTGTTTCACATTTGTTGACTATATTTAATTATTTTGTTTTTTACTTTTATGCGTTTTGGTGTATATACTAATAAACTGGAAATCTGCAATAATTTAGATTACAATTAAAATTTCTCTAACTATCTTTTGCGCCTAATTTATTTGTGTATTTAGATTTCAATCCAGTAGAACAAAATGTGTTGGCGTCTCTTTGAAAATTAGAATGATCTCAATCCTTTTCAAGCATACGATGAAGGCAACCTTTCTTCCATGGTAAGCTTCCTTTCTTTTCTTTTTTCTTAAAAAAAAAATCATATGTATTAGTTATGTTAGAATTTGAAGGTTTTTTAATCACCAAAGATCACTCATACGAAGAGCGTATTGAAGAGCAAGTGATTGGTATCTTCATCTGAGCTTCTTGCTTTCCATTTGATCTTGAGGTGGCAAAATGAGCGGGTTGGTCATTTCAAACATATACAGCGATGGTATATAATCCATAATCAGTTATTCGAATACGATACTTCAGAAACGTTCAATTATTTTGTTATACCGACAGTATTATTTATTTTCGATTTCATATGCTGAAGGCAACCTTCCTTCCCTGGTAAGCTTCCATTCTTTAAAAAAAAGAAAAAGAAACATATGTATTAATTACGTTAGAATTTGAATGGTATTTTAATCACCGAAGAGCAGTCATATGATGGGCGTATAAGCGTATTGAAGAGTGAGTGATTGGTAATTTCATCTGAGCTTCTTGCTTTTCATTTCATCTCAATGTGGCAAAATGGGCGGGTTGGTCATTACAAACATATATAGCGATGGTATATAATTCATAATCAGTTATTCGAATACGATACTTTAGATTCATTCAATTGTTCTGTTATACCGATGGTATTTGTTTATTTTTATGATTTGTTGATTTATTTTTACAGGTTTGGAACTAAACAACTCTATTGGATGTTTCTATATGTTCTGTCAAGTCTTAAAACAATGATTTTGTGCCCAATTAAAATATGTTCAAACCATGGTTTGATGAGTAGTGTATTAAAGTCCTAATTTGAGTAAGCATTGTCCTGAGTGGTTGTGTCGTTTCCCTTCTTTAAAGCAGTGGAATATATAAGAGGTATCTGAATGTTTACTTGCCAATATTTAATTTTATGTATCGGACTGTTCAGGTTCTGATAAAGTAACTAAAAATTCTTCATCTTGTCTTACATGGTTATTTTTATTTATATTAGTGTTTTTTGTTATTATGTTGCGAATTCCCAAGTTTCGATTTCATTAGCCACCGTCCTTTTATAAACAATCAAAAATGCTCTTGTGGAACGAAATTAAAATGAAATGTAATATATTGGTGTAATAATGTTGCGTGCCTTGCTAACATACAAGTAATGTTTTCAAATTGCAGTATGATTTGGAGCATGTTTTTGGGAAGAACTCACATGCGTATGTTCATGATGACTATATGACTAAGCTTAAATGAAACGACCCTCAAAGCGACCTCAAGAGATGCACGAGCCGGGTATTCATCACAACTCGAGAGACAATCGCCCCTCATAAAATAAAGTAGTGAACCAACCGGGTATCTCGAAGTTAATAGCTAAAACCATGGCGGGGTATATTAATTAGCCACAACTCTAAGCTTATAAAGGACCAATACTTTCAATATGTAGCAGATGTGGGACGGGTTGTTACAAACTCCCCCACTTATATTCATGACCTCCTCGTCAGGCCGAAACATTCTTAATACCCAGGATCCATACCCCATGAGATGTACGAGCATCGTGCGCGTCACACCCTGTGAGGATACCTCAGGAGATGCACGAACCGAGTGTCTGTCACATCCCGAGAGGCCTATGGCTCTGATACCAAATGAAACGACCCTCAAATCGGCCCTAAGAGATGCACGAGCCGGGTGCTCATCACAACCCGAGACACAATCGCCCCTCATAAGATAAAGCAGTAGACTAACCGGGTATCTTCAGGTTAACAACTAAAACTATGGTAGGAGATACTAATTAGCCACAACTCTAAGCTTATAAGGGACCAATACTTTCAATATGTAGCCGATGTGGGACGGGTTGTTACATTAAATGTATCGAGCTCATGCGGAGGCTTGGTGCCTCGGGTAATGTTATTTATTTTATTACATCCAATGAGTTGGAAACACTGTTTTTTATCACTTCATCTCACTACTGACATCCTTAATTGTACCGGTACTTTATAACATTTGAGGTTTCTAACAAGTTATATTTATCTTATATTTTATGTACATTTGAATGTTCATTCATATACATTTGTTTTAACACATTTAGGAACTTGAATTAGATTTTTGTGGTTCATAAGTATTAAATTTTGATTTTATTACTATTATATAATTTATTTGCAATTCATCATTTAACTTTTCGATTACAAGATTAATCGATTCTATCATAATAGCTCCAATGTTCATTTATATAATTTGTTTTTTAATAAACGCGGGTCTTTAACTAGTAATAATAATAATAATAATTAACATAAATATAAATAATCATATAATAATAATAATAATAATAATAATAATAATAATAATATAATAATAATATTATAATAATAATAATAATAATAATAATAATAATAATAATAATAATAATAATACATATTTTGATTTAAATCTGTATCAACATATAATATTGATTCGTATGGATTTAATTTTATTAGATTTTTGTTTTTAGATTTTCTATTTAAAAATCTTTTATTTATATCAAAGCATGAATTACGTAATTAAATGCAATGTATCAACGGGAATGTAAATAACTAGAGGGTGGTGAATAGTTACTTGATACGTTTTTAATACTTTTTCGATTGATCACCAAATTTGATTAACTATGATCAACTAATTCAACTCAAACTTGATGTGTGTGATGTGTATGTTCTAAATGATACGTAAAGTAATGTAAAGAACATAAATACAAGGATTTATAGTGGTTCGGGTGGATGTTAACTAATCCACCTTAATCCACTCATCGATTACATTAATCGGGATTTCTTGCTTCACTAAGCACTTTTCTCCAAACTCGGTGGAGATCCGTGTAAAGACCCGTCCTAATCCATAAGAACGAATACAATAACATATGATTACATTGCAAGGTATTTGACCTCTATATGATACATTTTACAAACATTGCATTCGTTTTAAAAGACAAACTTTCATTACATCGAAAGCTGACAGGCATGCATACCATCTCATAATATCCAACTAATCGGTCATTTACTTAATCATAATCTTTACTGAACTCAACGACTTGAATGCAACGTCTTTTGAAATATGTCATGAATGACTCCAAGTAATATCTCTAAATGAGCAAATGCACAGCGGAAGATTTCTTTCAAACCTGAGAATAAACATGCTTTAAAATGTCAACCAAAAGGTTGGTGAGTTCATTAGTTTATCGTAATCAATCATTTTCATAATTTTAATAGACCACAAGATTTCCTTTATTCAATAATCATACACTCGCAAGTGTTTAAAAATCATTCATATGGATTGAACACCTGGTAACCGACATTAACATAATGCATATAGAATATCCCCAAACAGAAACTCGTCTGTATAATATAAACTCGAAGTACTAAAGCATACCATTTTCCAGTATGGGGGGAGTTAGTGCGTGTAGATATACCTTTAGGATTCGCGTCAACTAGGGTGTCTGTTCCCTAATTCTTAGGCTACCAAGCTAAAAGGGGTGATATTCGATTCGATAATCCGACCATAGAATGTAGTTTCGATTACTTGTGTCTATTTCGTAAAGCATTTATAAAAGTAGCGCATGTATTCACAGTCCCAAAAATATATATTGCAAAAGCATTTAAAAAGGGAGCAAATGAAACTCACGGTACGATATTTTGTAGTAAAAATATGCATACGACGATACTGAACAATGCAGGGTTGGCCTCGGATTCATGAACCTATATCATGTATATATATTAACACATATTATGATAATCGAATAAATTTATGTATTATTAGTGATATAGTTGTTATTTTAATGTTTCATTAATAACTTAATTAGATATATTTATTTTTATATACTTTAACTAGGTAGTTAATATTTATTACTAAAATATTAATATAGTCATGATTTATGTCATAAATATATTTTTATATAGAAAAAAATCTTTATTTGATATATTAATAATACTAATAATAATATTGATAAAAATAATACTAAAAATCATGATAAATCTAACAATAATAATAATAATAATAATAATAATGATTTTAATAATAAGAATGGTAAAAATAATAGTAGTAGTAATAATAATAATGTTAGTAATACTAATAATTTTAATAAAAATGATAATAATATTAATTATACTAATAATCTTATTTCTAATTTTGGTAATAATATTAACTACTTAATAACAATCAATAATAAATAATAATAATAATAATAACAATAATAATGATAATGAAATAATAATAATAATAATAATAATAATAATAATAATAATAATAATAATAATAATAATAATAATAATAATAATAATAATAATAATAAGAGTATTAGTAATAACTACCTCAAAGGAATAGCTCTTAAAAAGATATGCTCAAGTTCGGGATTGAACCCGCGACGTCCCGCTAACCCGATAACATCCTTAACCAATACTCTATTCATCACTATCATTATTT
Source organism: Rutidosis leptorrhynchoides (assembly GCF_046630445.1). Taxonomy (NCBI): domain Eukaryota; kingdom Viridiplantae; phylum Streptophyta; class Magnoliopsida; order Asterales; family Asteraceae; genus Rutidosis; species Rutidosis leptorrhynchoides. The sequence goes on from NC_092334.1 coordinate 129,026,465, forward strand.
TATGAAATCATCTAACATAATATCTATCATCACCTAATTATATCTATCCTTAATCAACACCTTAAAGTGTTATCATTTACCTCGTACAAGAAACAAGAATGGCTGCCATGAAAGCCACACTCTTACGGCCCAAAACAAGGACATATCTCTCGGCCCAACCACACAACATAGATCACGACCCAAGTATTAAAATCATTAAGCCCAAAAATCAAATCCCATTATGTAAATTTAGTTAAATCCTAATCGGCCCAATGCTAGTGATAAAAGAATTCGTTTACCAGCTCATCCTGAGTCATATTCCATTAATCCTCATAATTTCGACCGTCCGAAACAATTCCAATTCAAGTTTACTAAATGTCGGCCGAATAATTTAACTGCCCCACTTCCATAAGCTATTCGAAATTTTTTTTATATGATTACAACCACTTTTGTATCTCTATCATATACCCCATATAATATATTAATGTACTAGTTTTCAAGAAAGCAATTGCTTTTGTCTGCCACTTCTCAATCAATCCCTTAATCAATTCAAAAGTGACTTTTTATATTGTTTACTATAATCAAAGGTTTATTTATATATACCTTATTACATAGCGAACCACACTTAAAGCATTCGCTGGCATTCTGGTTGACGGTTTTCAGCAAAAAAAAATGATGGTTCGAAGGAAAAGATAAGACCAGTAAACCGAAGAACAATGATGCTTGTCACGGTTGAAGTGTAGTAATTTATAAGGAGATTAGATGGTGACTATTACTTAATAATGTAGGAGCTTTGGATGATAATGGTGGCCGGAAGTTATAAGGTGGCGGTTTAGTGGTTCACTGGAATAGAAACGGGAAACAGAAAAAGAGATTCGTGTATCGTGAAACGGAAATAAAAGTGGTGTTTTGAGATTTGTAAAGCTGGTGGTATTCGAACAGAACGCAAGAGAAAGGTTCGTGTTTCTATACGTATGTATATGTATATGTTTATATATTATTGAAGTGAGGTTCGGGTGTTTGTTTGAATTATAACACAGGAAAGAAAGTGGGTTCGAAAGATGATGAATCAATGCGGGTGGTTCATGATCAAATTTTAGAGAGAAAATGGTTTTGGTTCCTTTGTATTTTCTCATTTTTCTTTTCGAATTGTAGAAGGGAATAGCCTTATATGATGTTAATAATCGTATAATTGAGCTTAGTGAAGTTGATATGATCAATTTGTTTGCATTGTGAAGCGATTTAGACGTGTAACAAGAATCAGACAGGAAGGACAGGAAATTTCAACCATGAAGAAAAAGGATAGGAAAAATAATTTAATAGACAGTGAAAGCTAACACTTTTCGTACAAATTTTCTGTTTCTTTATTTCCAGATAAAAATGAATTCATATAATTGATATCGATGGTGGGGTAACTCGAAGGACTTCTTCCAATATGAAAAGATTGTTGATTGTTTTATAGCCAAAAGAGATGTCGACACAGAATTACGATAAGAGCAAGAAGACAGGAAAAAAAATGGAGCTGAGAGTGATAGCAATCTGATTCGTACAATTTACAGATATCTTAGCAGACAAATTACACAGTTTAGATAATGATAGGAAACTGATTTTGATTCCTATATGTATAAATATGTAATTATCTGTATTTATATATATTTTACTGTATTTTGTATATGTATATGTATTTATATATATATTTGCATTTATATACCTGTTCATATAACTGTATATATATATATATATATATATATATATATATATATATATATATATATATATATATATATATATATAATTTGTAAATTTTGATAATTAACAAGTATAAATATATTAATACTATTAATACTATAATATTAATACTCTTAATATTATAAGTAATATTAAATATTAATAACCATTTATAAAAATAATAATATTATTGATAATAATAATATCTATAAGATTTATAACAATAATATTAATAATAATAATAATAATAATGTTAATTATAATATTACTAATAATATTAATGAATATAATATTAGTAATAATAATGTTATAACAATTTATATTTATCACACTTCATATCCATATATTATATATTGAGATTAATAATAGTTAATAATATTGATAATAATATTAATTATAATAATACTAATATTATTAATGATAATAATAAGATTTAGTAATAATAATACTATAACAATTTATATATAAAAATTTCATATCTATATGTTGTATATTAAAAATAATAATATTAATAATACTGATTTTAATATTAATATTACTATTGATAATAATAATGAAAGTAATGATAATTACATTCAAACTTGTAACTAGACTTAATATATTACAATTTATTACTATTTACCAATTATATAATATATTGAATCTTTAATATTTATTACTTACTTATATATATATATATATATATATATATATATATATATATATATATATATATATATATATATTACAACATATAATATTACAAATTATAATTCCAATTACCATGTATATATATATATATATATATATATACACACACATATATATTTACAATTAGTTGTTCGTGATCTAACGACCCGTCCTAATCCATCCGGACGAATACATTACATTTGGTTACATCGCGAGGTACTTGACCTCTATATGATACATTTTACAAACATTGCATTCGTTTTTAAAAGACAAACTTTCATTACATCAAAAGTTGACGGTATGCATACCATTTCCTAATATATCCAACTATGAATGACTTAATAATAATCTTGATGAACTCAATGACTCGAATGCAACGTCTTTTGAAATATGTCATGAATGACTCCAAGTAATATCTCTAAAATGAGCAAATGCACAGCGGAAGAATTTCTTTCATACCTGAGAATAAACATACTTTCAAGTGTCAACCAAAAGGGTTGGTGAGTTCATAGGTTTATCATAAAACAATAGAATTCATCATTTTGATAGACCACAAGATTTAAATGCTCCATGGTACAAATGGGCCCGAATCCTATATCCACATGTTGAAATGTCCCGTTCTTATTGATTAAAAACGTTCCATATTAATTGATTTCGTTGCGAGGTTTTGACCTCTATATGAGACGTTTTTCAAAGACTGCATTCATTTTTAAAACAAACCATAACCTTTATTTCATAAATAAAGGTTTAAAAGCTTTACGTAGATTATCAAATAATGATAATCTAAAATATCCTGTTTACACACGACCATTACATAATGGTTTACAATACAAATATGTTACATCGAAATCAGTTTCTTAAATGCAGTTTTTACACAATATCATACAAACTTGGACTCCAAATCTTGTCCTTATTTTAGTATGCAACAACGGAAGCTCTTAGTATTCACCTGAGAATAAACATGCTTTAAACGTCAACAAAAATGTTGGTGAGTTATAGGTTTAACCTATATATATCAAATCGTAACAATAGACCACAAGATTTCATATTTCAATACACATCCCATACATAGAGATAAAAATCATTCATATGGTGAACACCTGGTAACCGACATTAACAAGATGCATATATAAGAATATCCCCATCATTCCGGGACACCCTTCGGATATGATATAAATTTTGAAGTACTAAAGCATCCGGTACTTTGGATGGGGTTTGTTAGGCCCAATAGATCTATCTTTAGGATTCGCGTCAATTAGGGTGTCTGTTCCCTAATTCTTAGATTACCAGACTTAATAAAAAGGGGCATATTCGATTTCGATAATTCAACCATAGAATGTAGTTTCACGTACTTGTGTCTATTTTGTAAATCATTTATAAAACCTGCATGTATTCTCATCCCAAAAATATTAGATTTTAAAAGTGGGACTATAACTCACTTTTACAGATTTTTACTTCGTCAGGAAGTAAGACTTGGCCACTGGTTGATTCACGAACCTATAACAATATATACATATATATCAAAGTATGTTCAAAATATATTTACAACACTTTTAATATATTTTGATGTTTTAAGTTTATTAAGTCAGCTGTCCTCGTTAGTAACCTACAACTAGTTGTCCACAGTTAGATGTACAGAAATAAATCGATAAATATTATCTTGAATCAATCCACGACCCAGTGTATACGTATCTCAGTATTGATCACAACTCAAACTATATATATTTTGGAATCAACCTCAACCCTGTATAGCTAACTTCAACATTCACATATAGAGTGTCTATGGTTGTTCCGAAATATATATAGATGTGTCGACATGATAGGTCAAAACATTGTATACGTGTCTATGGTATCTCAAGATTACATAATATACAATACAAGTTGATTAAGTTATGGTTGGAATAGATTTGTTACCAATTTTCACGTAGCTAAAATGAGAAAAATTATCCAATCTTGTTTTACCCATAACTTCTTCATTTTAAATCCGTTTTGAGTGAATCAAATTGCTATGGTTTCATATTGAACTCTATTTTATGAATCTAAACAGAAAAATTATAGGTTTATAATCAGAAAAATAAGTTACAAGTCATTTTTTAAAGAGGTAGTCATTTCAGTCGAAAGAACGACGTCTAGATGACCATTTTAGAAAACATACTTCCACTTTGAGTTTAACCATAATTTTTGGATATAGTTTCATGTTCATAATAAAAATCATTTTCTCATAATAACAACTTTTAAATCAAAGTTTATCATAGTTTTTAATTAACTAACCCAAAACAGCCCGCGGTGTTACTACGACGGCGTAAATCCGATTTTACGGTGTTTTTCGTGTTTCCAGGTTTTAAATCATGAAGTTAGCATATCATATAGATATAGAACATGTGTTTAGTTGATTTTAAAATTCAATTTAGAAGGATTAACTTTTATTTGCGAACAAGTTTAGAATTAACTAAACTATGTTCTAGTGATTACAAGTTTAAACCTTCGAATAAGATAGCTTTATATGTATGAATCGAATGATGTTATGAACATCATTACTACCTTAAGTTCCTTGGATAAACCTACTGGAAAAGAGAAAAATGGATCTAGCTTCAACGGATCCTTGGATGGCTCGAAGTTCTTGAAGCAGAATCATAACATGAAAACAAGTTCAAGTAAGATCATCACTTGAAATAAGATTGTTATAGTTATAGAAATGGAACCAAAGTTCGAATATGATTATTACCTTGTATTAGAATGATAACCTACTGTAAGAAACAAAGATTTCTTGAGGTTGGATGATCACCTTACAAGATTGGAAGTGAGCTAGCAAACTTGAAAGTATTCTTGATTTTATGTCACTAGAACTTGTAGAATTTATGAAGAACACTTAGAACTTGAAGATAGAACTTGAGAGAGATAAATTAGATGAAGAAAATTGAAGAATGAAAGTGTTTGTAGGTGTTTTTGGTCGTTGGTGTATGGATTAGATATAAAGGATATGTAATTTTGTTTTCATGTAAATAAGTCATGAATGATTACTCATATTTTTGTAATTTTATGAGATATTTCATGCTAGTTGCCAAATGATGATTCCCACATGTGTTAGGTGACTCACATGGGCTGCTAAGAGCTGATCATTGGAGTGTATATACCAATAGTACATACATCTAAAAGCTGTGTATTGTACGAGTACGAATACGGGTGCATACGAGTAGAATTGTTGATGAAACTGAACGAGGATGTAATTGTAAGCATTTTTGTTAAGTAGAAGTATTTTGATAAGTGTATTGAAGTCTTTCAAAAGTGTATAAATACATATTAAAACACTACATGTATATACATTTTAACTGAGTCGTTAAGTCATCGTTAGTCGTTACATGTAAGTGTTGTTTTGAAACCTTTAGGTTAACGATCTTGTTAAATGTTGTTAACCCAATGTTTATAATATCAAATGAAATTTTAAATTATTATATTATCATGATATTATCATGTATGAATATCTCTTAATATGATATATATACATTAAATGTCTTTACAACGATAATCGTTACATATATGTCTCGTTTAAAAATCATTAAGTTAGTAGTCTTGTTTTTACATATGTAGTTCATTGTTAATATACTTAATGATATGTTTACTTATCATAGTATCATGTTAACTATATATATATCCATATATATGTCATCATATAGTTTTTACAAGTTTTAACGTTCGTGAATCACCGGTCAACTTGGGTGGTCAATTGTCTATATGAAACATATTTTAATTAATCAAGTCTTAACAAGTTTGATTGCTTAACATGTTGGAAACATTTAATCATGTAAATATCAATCTCAATTAATATATATAAACATGGAAAAGTTCGGGTCACTACAGTACCTACCCGTTAAATAAATTTCGTCCCGAAATTTTAAGCTGTTGAAGGTGTTGACGAATCTTCTGGAAATAGATGCGGGTATTTCTTCTTCATCTGATCTTCACACTCCCAGGTGAACTCGGGTCCTCTACGAGCATTCCATCGAACCTTAACAATTGGTATCTTGTTTTGCTTAAGTCTTTTAACCTCACGATCCATTATTTCGACGGGTTCTTCGATGAATTGAAGTTTTTCGTTGATTTGGATTTCATCTAACGGAATAGTGAGATCTTCTTTAGCAAAACATTTCTTCAAATTCGAGACGTGGAAAGTGTTATGTACAGCCGCGAGTTGTTGAGGTAACTCAAGTCGGTAAGCTACTTGTCCGACACGATGAATAATCTTGAATGGTCCAATATACCTTGGATTTAATTTCCCTCGTTTACCAAATCGAACAACGCCTTTCCAAGGTGCAACTTTAAGCATGACCATCTCTCCAATTTCAAATTCTATATCTTTTCTTTTAATGTCAGCGTAGCTCTTTTGACGACTTTGGGAGGTTTTCAACCGTTGTTGAATTTGGATGATCTTCTCGGTAGTTTCTTGTATAATCTCCGGACCCGTAATCTGTCTATCCCCCACTTCACTCCAACAAATCGGAGACCTGCACTTTCTACCATAAAGTGCTTCAAACGGCGCCATCTCAATGCTTGAATGGTAGCTGTTGTTGTAGGAAAATTCTGCTAACGGTAGATGTCGATCCCAACTGTTTCCGAAATCAATAACACATGCTCGTAGCATGTCTTCAAGCGTTTGTATCATCCTTTCGCTCTGCCCATCAGTTTGTGGATGATAGGCAGTACTCATGTCTAGACGAGTTCCTAATGCTTGCTGTAATGTCTGCCAGAATCTTGAAATAAATCTGCCATCCCTATCAGAGATAATAGAGATTGGTATTCCATGTCTGGAGACGACTTCCTTCAAATACAGTCGTGCTAACTTCTCCATCTTGTCATCTTCTCTTATTGGCAGGAAGTGTGCTGATTTGGTGAGACGATCAACTATTACCCAAATAGTATCAAAACCACTTGCAGTCCTTGGCAATTTAGTGATGAAATCCATGGTAATGTTTTCCCATTTCCATTCCGGGATTTCGGGTTGTTGAAGTAGACCTGATGGTTTCTGATGGTCATCTTTGACCTTAGAACACGTCAAACATTCTCCTACATATTTAGCAACATCGGCTTTCATACCCGGCCACCAAAAATGTTTCTTAAGATCCTTGTACATCTTCCTCGTTCCAGGATGTATTGAGTATCTGGTTTTATGAGCTTCTCTAAGTACCATTTCTCTCATATCTCCAAATTTTGGTACCCAAATCCTTTCAGTCCTATACCGGGTTCCGTCTTCCCGAATATTAAGATGCTTCTCCGATCCTTTGGGTATTTCATCCTTTAAATTTCCCTCTTTTAAAACTCCTTGCTGCGCCTCCTTTATTTGAGTAGTAAGGTTATTATGAATCATTATATTCATAGATTTTACTCGAATGGGTTCTCTGTCCTTCCTGCTCAAGGCATCGGCTACCACATTTGCCTTCCCCGGGTGGTAACGAATCTCAAAGTCGTAATCATTCAACAATTCAATCCACCTACGCTGCCTCATATTCAGTTGTTTCTGATTAAATATGTGTTGAAGACTTTTGTGGTCGGTATATATAATACTTTTGACCCCATATAAGTAGTGCCTCTAAGTCTTTAATGCAAAAACAACCGCGCCTAATTCCAAATCATGCGTCGTATAATTTTGCTCGTGAATCTTCAATTGTCTAGACGCATAAGCAATCAACTTCGTCCGTTGCATTAATACACAACCGAGACCTTGCTTTGATGCGTCACAATAAATCACAAAATCATCATTCCCTTCAGGAAATGACAATATAGGTGCCGTAGTTAGCTTTTTCTTCAATAATTGAAACGCCTTCTCTTGTTCATCCTTCCATTCAAATTTCTTCCCTTTATGCGTTAATGCAGTCAAGGATTTTGCTATTTTAGAGAAATCTTGGATGAATCTTCTATAGTAACCAGCCAATCCTAAAAATTGAGGTATATGCTTCGGAGTTTTTGGGGTTTCCCACTTTTCAATGGTTTCGATCTTTGCCGGGTCCACATGGATACCTTCTTTGTTCACTATGTGACCGAGGAATTGAACTTCTTCCAACCAAAATGCACACTTTGAAAACTTAGCGTACAGTTTTTCTTTCCTCAATACTTCTAGCACTTTTCTCAAATGTTCTTCGTGCTCTTGATCATTCTTTGAGTAAATAAGTATGTCATCGATGAAAACAATGACAAACTTGTCAAGATATGGCCCATACACTCGGTTCATAAGGTCCATGAACACAGCTGGTGCATTAGTTAAACCAAACGGCATGACCATAAACTCGTAATGACCGTAACATGTTCTGAAAGCAGTCTTTGGAATATCATCTTCTTTCACCCGCATTTGATGATACCCGGAATGTAAGTCAATCTTTGAATAAACAGACGAGCCTTGTAATTGATCAAATAAGTCGTTGATTCTCGGTAGTGGGTAGCGGTTCTTGATGGTAAGTTTGTTCAACTCTCAGTAGTTGATACACAACCTGAATGTACCATCTTTCTTCTTGACAAACAAAACAGGAGCTCCCCACGGTGATGTGCTTGGTCGAATGAAACCACGCTCTAAAAGTTCTTGTAATTGGCTTTGCAGTTCTTTCATCTCGCTGGGTGCGAGTCTGTAAGGAGCACGAGCTATTGGTGCAGCTCCTGGTACAAGATCTATTTGAAATTCAACGGATCGATGTGGGGGTAATCCCGGTAATTCTTTCGGAAATACATCGGGAAAATCTTTTGCAATGGGAACATCATTGACGCTCTTTTCTTCAGTTTGTACTTTCTCGACGTGTGCTAGAACAGCATAGCAACCTTTTATTATTAGTTTTTGTGCCTTCAAAATACTAATAAGATGTAGCTTCGTGTTGCCCTTTTCTTCGTACACCATTAAGGGTTTTCCTTTTTCTCGTATAATGCGAATTGCATTTTTGTAACAAACGATCTCTGCTTTCACTTCTTTCAACCAGTTCATACCGATTATCACATCAAAACTTCCTAACTCTACTGGTATCAAATCAATCTTAAATGTTTCGCTAACCAGTTTAATTTCTCGATTCCGACATATATTATCTGCTGAAATTAATTTACCATTTGCTAATTCGAGTAAAAATTTACTATCCAAAGGCGTCAATGGACAACTTAATTTAGCACAAAAATCTCTACTCATATAGCTTCTATCCGCACCCGAATCAAATAAAACGTAAGCAGATTTATTGTCAATAAGAAACGTACCCGTAACAAGCTTCGGGTCTTCCTGTGCCTCTGCCGCATTAATATTGAAAACTCTTCCGCGGCCTTGTCCATTCGTGTTCTCCTGGTTCGGGCAATTTCTAATAATGTGGCCCGGTTTTCCACATTTATAACAAACTACATTGGCATAACTTGCTCCGACACTACTTGCTCCGCCATTACTCGTTCCGACACCATTTGTTCCTTTCGTTCTATTAACCCCTGGTCCGTAGACCTCACACTTCACTGCGCTATGACCATTTCTTTTACACTTGTTGCAAAATTTGGTGCAGAACCCCGAGTGATACTTTTCACACCTTTGGCATAGCTGTTTCTGATTGTTGTTGTTGTTGCGGTTATTATTGTTGTTGGGATGATTGTTGTAGTTATTGTTGTTGTTGTTGTTGTTGTTGTTGTTGGGCCATTTTTTGTAGTTGCGATTGATGTTGCGATTGTTGGGATAATTGTTGCGATTATTGTTGTAATTGCTGTTGTTGTTGTATTGGTAATTCTTATCACCGTTTTCCTCCCACTTTCTTTTGACTTGCTTTACATTGGCCTCTTCAGCAGTCTGTTCTTTAATTCTTTCTTCAATCTGGTTCACTAGTTTGTGAGCCATTCTACATGCCTGTTGTATGGAGGCGGGCTCGTGTGAACTTATATCTTCTTGGATTCTTTCCGGTAATCCTTTCACAAACGCGTCGATCTTCTCTTCCTCATCTTCGAATGCTCCCGAACACAATAGGCACAATTCTGTGAATCGTCTTTCGTACGTGGTAATATCAAATCCTTGAGTTCGTAACCCTCTAAGTTCTGTCTTGAGCTTATTGACCTCGGTTCTGGGATGGTACTTCTCGTTCATCAAGTGCTTGAATGCTGACCACGGTAGTGCGTACGCATCGTCTTGTCCCACTTGCTCTAGATACGTATTCCACCATGTTAACGCAGAACCTGTGAAGGTATGCGTAGCGTACTTCACTTTGTCCTATTCAGTACACTTACTTATGGCAAACACCGATTCGACCTTCTCGGTCCACCGTTTCAATCCGATCGGTCCTTCGGTTCCATCAAATTCCAAAGGTTTGCAGGCAGTGAATTCTTTGTAGGTGCATCCTACACGATTTCCTGTACTGCTAGATCCAAGGTTATTGTTGGTATGTAGCGCAGCCTGTACTGCGGCTATGTTTGAAGCTAGAAAAGTACGGAATTCCTCTTCATTCATATTCACGGTGTGTCGAGTAGTTGGTGCCATTTCCTTCAAAATAGTCAAATAGAACAAGTTAATCATACAGAATATTAAGAGTAGTTAATAGTATTTCGTAGCATAATATGAACTCATTTATAAAAGCTTTTTCTTCATATTAGCGTTTTATAAGTTTAAATTCGGGTAGTACCTACCCGTTAAGTTCATACTTAGTAGCTAATATACAATTCAACTACTACAATTCTATATGAAAAACTGATTATAATAATATTTTGCGTTCAAACTTTTACACAATATTTTACAAACTTACACTACCGCTTATTTTACATATAGCATGAAATATAGCACACAATAAATTTGATACAAGATGGTTGTGAAGATAATTCTAGCTAGTACACAAGTCGTTCAGCAAAGGCAATAAAGACACGTAATTCATACGTCCAGAAACAAGTCATGCATTCTGGTTTTACTAGGATTACTTCCCATCCTTGGTCTTGTGGAACATAACCGTTATGGCCGTTGATAAGACAGTGTGTTGTAACGTCGTCAAAGGGACGAGGGTTACGTAATGTCCAACAGTCCCGTAACAATCTAAAAACCTCATTTCTTACCCCAATTACCGACTCCGTCACTTATGGGAATGTTTTGTTTAATAGTTGTAGCCCGATGTTCTTGTTCTCACTTTGGTGAGAAGCGAACATTACTAATCCATAAGCATAACATGCTTCTTTATGTTGCATGTTAGCCGCTTTTTCTAAATCACGAAGTCCAATATTCGGATATACTGAGTCAAAATAATTTCTTAACCCATTGCGTAAAATAGCATTTAGGTTCCCCGCAATATATGCGTCAAAGTAAACACATCGTAACTTATGGATTTCCCAATGTGATATCCCCCATCTTTCGAACGAAAGCCTTTTATAAACCAAGGCATTCTTGGAACGTTCTTCGAATGTCTTACAAACTGATCTCGCCTTAAATAGTTGTGCCAAAGAATTCTGACCGACTCTAGACAAGATTTCATCAATCATGTCTCCGGGTAGGTCTCTTAAAATATTGGGTTGTCTATCCATTTTGTGTTTTTATACTGTAAAATAGACAAGAATTAGATTCATAAAAAAAATACTTATTAATACAAGCAATTTTTACATATATCATAAAGCATAAGCACACTATATTACATATATTACACCACACGAATACAACTATCTTATTCCGACTCACTTGTTTCTTCTTCTTCGGTTTTGGTTCGTTTTGCCAAATTTCTAGGGATATATGATGTTCCCCTAATACGAGCCGTCGTTTTCCACATTGGTTTAGAAAAACCTGGTGGTTTAGAGGTTCCCGGGTCATTGTTACAACTTAAGGACTTCGGGGGTTGACGATACATATAAAGTTCATCGGGGTTGGAATTAGATTTCTCTATTTTTATGCCCTTTCCCTTATTATTTTCTTTTGCCTTTTTAAATTCAGTTGGGGTAATTTCTATAACATCATCAGAATTCTCGTCGGAATTCGATTCATCGGAGAATTGGTAATCCTCCCAATATTTTGCTTCCTTAGCGGAAACACCATTGACCATAATTAACCTTGGTCGGTTGGTTGAGGATTTTCTTTTACTTAACCGTTTTATTATTTCCCCCACCGGTTCTATTTCTTCATCCGGTTCCGATTCTTCTTCCGGTTCCGATTCTTCTTCCGGTTCCGACTCTTCTTCCGGTTCCGATTCTTCTTCCGGTTCCGACTCTTCTTCCGGTTCCTCTTCGGGAACTTGTGAATCAGTCCACGAATCATTCCAATTTACATTTGACTCTTCATTATTATTAGGTGAGTCAATGGGACTTGTTCTAGAGGTAGACATCTATCACATAATATCAAACGCGTTAAGAGATTAATATATCACATAATATTCACATGTTAAAAATATATAGTTTCCAACAAAATTTGTTAAGCAATCATTTTTCAAGTAAACACGATCGAAGTCCAGACTCACTAATGCATCCTAACAAACTCGATAAGACACACTAATGCAAAATTATGGTTCTCTAAGACCAACGCTCGGATACCAACTGAAATGTCCCGTTCTTATTGATTAAAAACGTTCCATATTAATTGATTTCGTTGCGAGGTTTTGACCTCTATATGAGACGTTTTTCAAAGACTGCATTCATTTTTAAAACAAATCATAACCTTTATTTCATAAATAAAGGTTTAAAAAGCTTTACGTAGATTATCAAATAATAATAATCTAAAATATCCTGTTTACACACGACCATTACATAATGGTTTACAATACAAATATGTTACATCGAAATCAGTTTCTTAAATGCAGTTTTTACACAATATCATACAAACATGGACTCCAAATCTTGTCCTTATTTTAGTATGCAACAGCGGAAGCTCTTAGTATTCACCTGAGAATAAACATGCTTTAAACGTCAACAAAAATGTTGGTGAGTTATAGGTTTAACCTATATATATCAAATCGTAACAATAGACCACAAGATTTCATATTTCAATACACATCCCATACATAGAGATAAAAATCATTCATATGGTGAACACCTGGTAACCGACATTAACAAGATGCATATATAAGAATATCCCCATCATTCTGGGACACCCTTCGGATATGATATAAATTTCGAAGTACTAAAGCATCCGGTACTTTGGATGGGGTTTGTTAGGCCCAATAGATCTATCTTTAGGATTCGCGTCAATTAGGGTGTCTGTTCCCTAATTCTTAGATTACCAGACTTTATAAAAAGGGGCATATTAGATTTCGATAATTCAACCATAGAATGTAGTTTCACGTACTTGTGTCTATTTTGTAAATCATTTATAAAACCTGCATGTATTCTCATCCCAAAAATATTAGATTTTAAAAGTGGGACTATAACTCACTTTCACAGATTTTTACTTCGTCGGGAAGTAAGACTTGGCCACTGGTTGATTCACGAACCTATAACAATATATACATATATATCAAAGTATGTTCAAAATATATTTACAACACTTTTAATATATTTTGATGTTTTAAGTTTATTAAGTCAGCTGTCCTCGTTAGTAACCTACAACTAGTTGTCCACAGTTAGATGTACATAAATAAATCGATAAATATTATCTTGAATCAATCCACGACCCAGTGTATACGTATCTCAGTATTGATCACAACTCAAACTATATATATTTTGGAATCAACCTCAACCCTGTATAGCTAACTCCAACATTCACATATAGAGTGTCTATGGTTGTTCCGAAATATATATAGATGTGTCGACATGATAGGTTGAAACATTGTATACGTGTCTATGGTATCTCAAGATTACATAATATACAATACAAGTTGATTAAGTTATGGTTGGAATAGATTTGTTACCAATTTTCACGTAGCTAAAATGAGAAAAATTATCCAATCTTGTTTTACCCATAACTTCTTCATTTTAAATCCGTTTTGAGTGAATAAAATTGCTATGGTTTCATATTGAACTCTATTTTATGAATCTAAACAGAAAAATTATAGGTTTATAATCGGAAAAATAAGTTACAAGTCGTTTTTGAAAGAGGTAGTCATTTCCGTCGAAAGAACGACGTCTAGATGACCATTTTAGAAAACATACTTCCACTTTGAGTTTAACCATAATTTTTGGATATAGTTTCATGTTCATAATAAAAATCATTTTCTCAGAATAACAACTTTTAAATCAAAGTTTATCATAGTTTTTAATTAACTAACCCAAAACAGCCCGCGGTGTTACTACGACGGCGTAAATCCGATTTTACGGTGTTTTTCGTGTTTCCAGGTTTTAAATCATTAAGTTAGCATATCATATAGATATAGAACATGTGTTTAGTTGATTTTAAAAGTCAAGTTAGAAAGATTAACTTTTATTTGCGAACAAGTTTAGAATTAACTAAACTATGTTCTAGTGATTACAAGTTTAAACCTTCGAATAAGATAGCTTTATATGTATGAATCGAATGATGTTATGAACATCATTACTACCTTAAGTTCCTTGGATAAACCTACCGGAAAATAGAAAAATGGATCTAGCTTCAACGGATCCTTGGATGGCTCGAAGTTCTTGAAGCAGAATCATGACACGAAAACAAGTTCAAGTTAGATCATCACTTGAAATAAGATTGTTATAGTTATAGAAATGGAACCAAAGTTTGAATATGATTATTAACTTGTATTCGAATGATAACCTACTGTAAGAAACAAAGATTTCTTGAGGTTGGATGATCACCTTACAAGATTGGAAGTGAGCTAGCAAACTTGAAAGTATTCTTGATTTTATGTTACTAGAACTTGTAGAATTTATGAAGAACACTTAGAACTTGAAGATAGAACTTGAGAGAGATCAATTAGATGAAGAAAATTGAAGAATGAAAGTGTTTGTAGGTGTTTTTGGTCGTTGGTGTATGGATTAGATATAAAGGATATGTAATTTTGTTTTCATGTAAATAAGTCATGAATGATTACTCATATTTTTGTAATTTTATGAGATATTTCATGCTAGTTGCCAAATGATGGTTCTCACATGTGTTAGGTGACTCACATGGGCTGCTAAGAGCTGATCATTGGAGTGTATATACCAATAGTACATACATCTAAAAGCTGTGTATTGTACGAGTACGAATACGGGTGCATACGAGTAGAATTGTTGATGAAACTGAACGAGGATGTAATTGTAAGCATTTTTGTTAAGTAGAAGTATTTTGATAAGTGTATTGAAGTCTTTCAAAAGTGTATAAATACATATTAAAACACTACATGTATATACATTTTAACTGAGTCGTTAAGTCATCGTTAGTCGTTACATGTAAGTGTTGTTTTGAAACCTTTAGGTTAACGATCTTGTTAAATGTTGTTAACCCAATGTTTATAATATCAAATGAGATTTTAAATTATTATATTATCATGATATTATCATGTATGAATATCTCTTAATATGATATATATATATATATTAAATGTCTTTACAACGATAATCGTTACATATATGTCTCGTTTAAAAATCATTAAGTTAGTAGTCTTGTTTTTACATATGTAGTTCATTGTTAATATACTTAATGATATGTTAACTATATATATATCCATATATATGTCATCATATAGTTTTTACAAGTTTTAACGTTCGTGAATCACCGGTCAACTTGGGTGGTCAATTGTCTATATGAAACATATTTCAATTAATCAAGTCTTAACAAGTTTGATTGCTTAACATGTTGGAAACATTTAATCATGTAAATATCAATCTCAATTAATATATATAAACATGGAAAAGTTCGGGTCACTACACCTGTAATGTACTTGCGATATCTTTTAAATACAGTACACCTTTCTCGTATACGAAATCATCTTTCATAAATCTTAGTAACCGTACACATATCTCGTGCACAAAAATAACATACACATAACCTGTGTATAAAATCATTCTCTCGATACATAACATTCACTTTTCATTGCTTTCATAGCTTGGCTTGGTAACCGACCTTAACATATAATGCGCATAATAATATCCCCAAAACAGAACATCTCGTCTGTATAATAATCATATAAACTTCGAAGTACTAAACACCACGTCCACTAGCCCTTCCGTCTAGTGAACATTCTGGGTGGAGGTGTTAAACCCGGTAGCTACCTTTAGGATTCGCGTCAATTAGGCGTGCACTAATTCTCAAAATTAGTGATGTTCCAAAATTCTTTGGTTACCAAGCAATAATAATCAGGGGAAAAATATTCATATCAATTGTGGCAATTATCACGTCCACATAATTCAATGGTGGCAATTATCACGTCCACATAATTCATTCGAGGAATGTTTTGCTTGTGTCTATCTCGTCAAACATTTATAAAAGTATTTCATGTATTCACAGTTCAAAATATATTTCAAAAGCATTTAATAAAGCAGTTGTAAAAGTAGCGCATGTATTCTCAGTTCCAAAAATGTAAAGAGTAAAAGGGAATCAAATGAACTCACTATACTGTATTTTGTAGTAAAAATACATATGACAACATTGAACAAGTGCAGGGTTGGCATCGGATTCACGAACCTTAAGAGTATAAGCTCCAAAAAAAATATAAAACTGTCTCTGCCAGGACTCGAACTCGCGACCTCCCGAATACCGCCAACACCCTAAACCAATGCTCCAATTCCGTTTCTCTGAATAAATATACGGAATACATCCTTATGACTAACACGACTGTTTTCTTTTTCATACCCATTATTTTGTTTTCAGAAAAAATGCTCCAGTCAGGGATTGAACCCATGACCTCTCGCTATACTGACACCCACACAAACCATTCAGCTGTCTTTGATTTTTCAAATTTAATGTTACTATTAATAATATATAACCCGTATAATACATCATCACCCTTATCTTGAATCATGATCATCATAGTTCCTCTTCGTATAACATCTTCATTTATTCATGATCATCATCTTCATCTTAATATCATCTCGTCATTCATTCTTTACGATCATAATACCATCATCATCATCTATGACATACGATCAACATAACACTTCGTGATCATAATCATTATTACTTATTAACTTATCTTTTCGATTCATTCTCTTAATTATCATGTTCATCATTGTTACCATCACCTATCATAACATAATCGCCATTATGATCATCGTGTACTATAACCCTCATCACTCTCACGTCGATCACCATTTATCATCAAAATTTCGTAACAATTGCTAGTGTTATACGTTGGACCTTAGATATGGTCAGGTGGGCTTTAGTTCTTGCGTAGGCCCAAAATTCCCTCACAAGCCCAAACCCTAGAATAGAATAAGCCCAAAGAATAAATTATCATCCGAATTAAATAACATGATACCATCGATCAGTTTGTACCCAGCGAAGTTAACCTATCACCATCTAAGCATACACATGTTTTCTTTCTTTTCTTTTTATTAAGAGTTAGTGGGATGTGAGACCTACCAAGAAACAAAAGTTATACATTTGTTTATCCTCATCCTTCACGTCATCGTTATAGAATAAAAAAAATATGGGTGGTTCTTGAACCGAAACAGAAAACATACAGCTTCCTTGTGAGTTGTAATCCAGTAGGAACAGAAAATTAAGCGAAGCAACAAAGTTAATGAATCATCATCATCTCCGTTATTGTAATGACAACAGAAATAAAAAAATACAGCGAAGTAGCAGCAGGTTGACGGTGTTGCGGTACGTGGTGATGGTTGATGTTTTAGTGGTGGTGAAATGTTCGGTTGTTGTTTGCAGTGGTGGTGGTGATTGATTGAGAAATGTAGAGGGGAAGAGAGATAGAGAGGGAAGGATCGAGATGATAGTTAGATGGTGGTGTTTCACGGTGGTGATTGGTGTTCGAACGTGGTTGATGGAGGAGATAGCCGGAGATGGCGGTGGTTATTGCAGGTGACGGCGGTCAGGTGGTGGCCGGTGGTTGCTGTAAACGGTGGGCAGAGATCGGGTGTTTTTGCCTATCATATATGTGTTTCGTAATATATATATATATATATATATATATATATATATATATATATATATATATATATATATATATATATATATATATATATATATATATATATATATAGAAGACAGATATATGCATCTATTATCTATTATAATTAAAAAAATAATCTAATAATTATTAATAATTATAATATAACTATAACAGTAATTCATGTGATACTTGAAAAGGAGAATTGAAAAGATACCCTATTTATTGTCTTCTCCTACCGACACATTTTTTAGGAAATAGTGTATCGTACTCCGTTGTTAGTTGGTGGCGGCTAAAAGTCTTCAGAAAAATTCTATATTTTTAAATTAATCATATTTATTTATTTTTGTCATTATGGTATAAAATTCGATTATTAATTATTAAATAAAAATTACATTAATTATTCACTCCCAACCCCCAAGTAAAATAAAAAGTTTTAAAATTTGACAAACAAGTTCTTCATATATTATTATTAAGTCTAAAATTTATAAAACTCATTTTTGAATTACCGTTTATTTTAAAATCACATAAGTTTCTTTTTAACTCGTTTATGGTCAATTAATATGACAATCGAGCGTTACCGTTGTTTACTAAATAACTTCGAAATCACAAAATATATATTTAATATAATTTTTATGTATATATATATATATATATAGATTTATTTTAATAATAAATTTTATTATCTCCTATATCATTTTATAATTTAAATCATACATTATATCAATCTATATTTCAAATTATTATATATATATATATATATTTAAGTATATATGTATCAATCTATATTTCAAATTATTATATATATATATATATATATATATATATTTAAGTATATATGTATTTATTTATTTACATGTAATAGTTTGTGAATCATTGAGAATAGTCAAAGGTTATATGAATACATGAATATAGTTCCACAACTTTTTGAGACTCAACATTACAGATTTTGCTTATCGTGTCAAAATCATATAAAGAATAAGTTTAAATTTGATCGAATATTTTCGGGTCGTCACACGTGAATCGTCGGAAACAGTTGAAGGTCAATTGAATATATGAAACAGTTCAAAAATTTTGAGACTTAACATTACATACTTTGCTTATCGTGTCGAATTCATATAAAGATTAAGTTTAAATTTGGTCAGAAATTTCCAGGTCGTCAAAATCCGATTTACAAGTCTTCAACTTTTTTGGTAGACAACAAATCTAATCTTTATATCCCTTTGAAAGACCAACTCCAACCTAGATCAACTTGTCTTCACCTTGGATAAGTATCAATATTCAAATAAGATTAAACAACTTCCTAAGTCCCTTTAAGGAAGTAGATCACTAAGCTAGCCTATGCTTCTACTAATTGAAGTTACAAGACTCATACACTTTGCAATGATGATCCTAAGACAATACTAGGACATACATTACACTAAGTTGTGACGACCCGGAAATTTCTGACCAAATTTATACTTAATCTTTATATGTTTTGACACGATAAGCAAAGTCTGTTAAACTAAATCTCAAAAATTTTGAACTGTTTCAGATATCTATTTGACCTTCGACTATTTCCGATGATTCACGAACCATTATCTGTAAATAAATAAATAAATAAATAAATAAATAAATAAATAAATATATATATATATATATATATATATATATATATATATATATATATATATATATATATTAATTTGAAATAGAAACTTATATGAGTTAGTTTATTTGTGTAAATAAAATAATACATGACATTACTATAAATCTATCTATATATGAAGAGTACATTGTTTATATATAATTTAAAATTTATTTAACAAACGCTCGTAGCACTCGTTTATCATCTTGATGGTTATTAATTAAGTTAAAAATGAACTTATATGATTTTAAAATAAAAGGTGATCCGAAATTGAGTTATATAAGTTATAGGCTTATTAAAAGTATATTTAAGATCTAATTATTTAATTTTAACACTTTTTATATTTTACCCATAAATGAGAGGGACAGTTGATATAATTTTTATTTATTAAATTAAGGACTGAATTTTATACCATAATGACCAAAATAAATAAATATAGTTAATCTAAAAATTTGGGATTTTTCTGAACACTTTTATCCGCCACTGATTAACAACGGAGTACAATATAATACCCTTTAAAAGTGTCGGTAATATATAGCCAAATGTAGTCACGAGATTATGTAAATTACTGTTGTATGATTAATATAATAATACTTTATGCCATAATCAATTCTATATATCTATGTACATTTATGCATACAGAGAATTAAACCTTCAAGAACAAACGCACACCTTCGTTGATTTCTTGCTAATCGGACCACCATCACCTAGTCCGCAACCTCCATCGCCACCGGCCACCCATAACCACCATAACCATCACCATCGAACCACTAACCATCATATAAATCCTTCTCTCTATTTCTCTTCCTCTCTACTTCTAAACCGCCACCATGATCTCCTGGAACCACCACAAAAATGAACCACCTGCACTTATTTTTTCCTACTACATCTGTTTCTGTTTTGGGATTTAACACATGGAACTGCCAACCGCTGGATTCTGTTTCTGCTTACAGTCAATAACCACTCAAAACACCACATCACCATCACTGTTAACTGCTATTTGCAGATGAGAAATAACCCCAAAAACCGTCCACTACAGCTGTCTTTTCTACTACTATTAAATTGTTTCTTTTTGTTGTTTAAAAACTCAAAGACATCAAAACCCATTTAAAATGACGATGAATAGTGTCAATGAATATGAAGAACGAATAATGATGTTGAAGTGTTACGTGATGTTGATGATAATGATTACAACAGTGAAGATGAAGGTAAGCCATGACGTTTTGGTGAGTGATGAATACTAACAACTCGATCTAAATATTTCTGTATTTAAACTATAACGGAAAGTTTTAGTGGGCTTATGGATCAATTTCCTAATTGGGCTTATCAAATTACTAATAGACTAGTTAAGATTTTAGTTTGATCCTTGAACTTGTTAAGTGGGCCGAATATTTTCTTTTGCTCGAGCTCAACTGCATGCTGCTTATTTTTTGTTTCTAATTCCTGAATCATAACAATGAAAAGATGATAATTACGCGTAAAGATGATAAATATAGTAATAAGGATTGATGATGAGCTGTAAGTAGATGATACTTATGAGTTATTTAAATATACAAAGTATTATAGATTAGTTGTCGGTAACTTGTCTATTACAATTAGGATAATGAAACATGGCTATGATGATGATTTTATATTGTTAATCAATGATGAAGAGGTGATGAAGATGAAATGATGAACGATGATTATGAATTGATGATGATGTTTTTGATAAATATGATGATGATATAACGATGAAGATGTTAATTGGGTTGTGTATTAAGAAGAAGGCAGCAGGCATTAATATGTTAAAATATTTTATCGTGCTAATCAAATTAAAAAGTAACGAATAGTTCAGTGGTTTGGTGACGGTTTGTTAAACAATAGGTCCTGGGTTCGATCCTAGCTTGCAGCGTTATTTTTTTTAACTAACAGCAACCAACCTGTAGATTGGACTGGAGCAACATGTTGGGCCGTAAGTGTGGTGTTGATTGGTCTGCCATTTTCTACTTGGGCCTATTGAATTCAATAAGTGAATTTAGCTTGGTTATTTGACTGTGAGTTGCAGTTGGGCTGTTTGTGGTAATGGGGCCGATTAAGTGAAGTTGGGCCAAGACCCAACTAAATTAAGGTTGGGCTGAAATAGAACTGATGAGTAATACGGGTTAAATAAATTCTAGGTATAGAATAAATCAGAAAAGCAACTAGCAGAGCTATGGTTAGGCGTGTTGTGTAAGACCGAGGGGTCGCGGGTTCGAGTTCGGGCAGTGGCTTTTCTTTTAAATGCTTGTTTCTTCAAATGTTGTATTATATAATTATTTTTATTATTATTATTATTGTTATTATTATAAGTATTATAATTATTATTACTATTATTAACATTAATATATTTATTAATAAGTATTATTAGCATAATTTTTTTTATTATCAAAATTAGTGTTTTAGTTGTAAAAATAATACAACCTTTTTATTTTATTATTATTGCTATCACTATTAAAATTTTATATATTTTATTATTATTATTTTTATCAATATTAACATTATTATTATGATTAGGATTATTATTTTTATTGTTGATATGAAAATAATATAAACTATTATAATCACCATTGATATTAGTATTAGTAACATTTAGAATTTTTTTTTATTAACAAAAGTATTATCATTAAGATTACCACTAATAATATGATTGTTATAATTATTATTATTATTATTAACTATTAGGTATTATTATCAAAATCATTATTTTCATTACCATTACTATTAAATTATTCACTTTATTAAAAACTACTATTATAATCATTATTATGAGATTTGTTATAAAATTATCATTTATATTATCATTTATAGAATTATTAATACTATTATCATTATTATTAATATTAGTACTATTATTATCATTATTATTGTCATCACTTAAAATATTATCTTAAAATACTACTTTAACAAATAAAATGATATTTATATAAATATATTTAATACATATCACTTAACAAAAATTTAAATATCTTTTTATGTACAAAATGAATATATGAAACATATATATATTTAATATAAAAAGGATATAACTAATAAACTTATAAATATATTTGTTCGATTACCATTATGTATATTAATAAATATAAATGATATAGGTTCGTGAATCCGAGGCCAACCCTGCATTGTTTAATATCATCATATGTATTTTTACTACAAAATACAGTATTGTGAGTTTCATTACTCCCTTTTTAAATGCTTTTGCAATATATATTTTTGGGACTGAGAATACATGCGTTTTTATAAAAGTTTTACGAAATAGACACAAGTAATTGAAACTACATTATATGGGTGAATGGTCGAAGCCGAATATGCCCCTTTTTGCTTGGTAGCCTAAGAATTAGTAAACCGATCTACTAATTGACATGAATCCTAAAGATAGATCTATTGGGCCTAACGAACCTCATTCAAAGTACCGGATGCTTTAGTACTTCGAATACGTTTTTTTATCATGTCCGATGGATTTCCCGGAATGATAGGGGATATTCTTATATGCATCTTGTTAATGTCGGTTACCAGGTGTTCACCATATGAATGATTATTTTTGTCTCTATGCATGGGACGTATATTTATGAGAAATGGAAATAAAAATCTTGTGGTCTATTAAAATGATGAAAATGATTGATTATGATAAACTAATGAACTCACCAACCTTTTGGTTGACACTTTAAAGCATGTTTATTCTCAGGTATTAAAGAAATCTTCCACTGTGCATTTGCTCATTTTAAAGATATTACTTGGAGTCATTCATGGCATATTTCAAAGACGTTGCATTCGAGTCGTCGAGTTCATCAAGATTATAACTAAGTCAATTATAGTTGGATATATTATGAAATGGTATGCATGCCGTCAACTGTCAATGTAATGAAAGTTTGTCTTTTAAAAAACGAATGCAATGTTTGTAAAATGTATCATATAGAGGTCAAGTACCTCGCGATGTAACCAAATGTAATGTATTCGTCCAGATGGATTAGGACGGGTCCTTTCAGTTGGTATCAGAGCGGTGGTCTTAGCGAACCAGGTCTTGCATTAGTGTGTCTAACTGATACTTTAGATGCATTAGTGGGTCTGGACTTCGACCGTGTCTGCATGCCAAAAGTTTTGCTTATCATTTAGTGTCAAAAATTATTTGCTTATCATCCTTAAAGTCTAGACACGTCTTACTACCTCTATTACATAGACAGTGTATAGATAAATTCATATCTTAGCGTATATGTTATTATTACCTTTGTCTGACAGCTTTCATAGATTCCTCCGTAACTTATTGAATTTTAGTATTATATATGCATATGTAAATTATGTATTGCAGGGTACTAATCTATATCTTATAATCTATTTCTTATCGAATTACCTTCATCTGATCATACGAGATGAATCCCTCAATCAGTTCGAATTCCTCGGATTCCGACAGCTATTCCGATATGGAGTTTCACCTAAGCTCCGAAAGCAGTGTCACCAGAATGAATCAACCAATCATCCACCCCCAATTCATCTGATGAGTTCTTAGTCGATTTAATCAATGAAGATGAGAAGAAGGCGATACTTTACATCAACCAAATTTCTCTTGGTGATGAACCTGAAGCACTCACCGGAGAACCAATTCGAAACACCATTTTCACCCTCATTTCCCGAATATCTCGCCATAATTATATACTATCTCAAATTCTGAATCTTATTCATCCGCTCGTCCGAACCGACAACCATCCCGGATTAATAAGACAACGAGCTTCGCGCCCGAGTTGTAGCCTTGGAAAATATGGTGCAAAACGTACCAGCTTCAACAACATCACCGGCACCAACAGTACCATCGATAACAGCACCAGTACCATCAACAATCCATGCCTCAACATCTCATTCTGTACCTCAAGTATAATCATCATTCTACGTATCGTTCTACATCAATTATCTTCGTTCTTCATGGCGATTATGTAATCTCTAATGTTTTAGAGATTATGTACTCTAGTTCTAACCGTAAACCAAATGAGTTTATTATCATATTAACTCATTAAATTCATGATTTCATCTGAAGAAAATATATATGTATATATGTTTTCATAAAGATTGTAATTAAAAATTCTTTCGTACAAACTGTTAATGGTAAAAATATTTTAACGGGTAGGTAATACCCGAGGAATATTTGGATTTCACATTAATAAATTACACTGTAAATTCTTCGAAGCTGATTCAATAGTCATTTACTATCCTACTTACAACCACCGATATACATATCCGTTCACCGCAGAATAATCATTTTCATTCAATTTCATATTGGGATTTTGACCTATCAGAATCCAACAAGTGGCATAATGAAGAAAACGTTGGACAAAATAAAATTTGTTAGAAACAAACAAATTAAATATGAGAAAAACTTTGTTAAGAATCCACGCTAATTGTTCCTAGCTAACTGTTCCTAGCTAACTGGTTACATTTTATTTATCACAATTTAATTATCGCAATTTATACTCTCGCAATTTTATTTATCGTCATATAATTTCTGTAATTTATTTTACGCACTTCAAATATCGGGACACGTATACAAGGTTTTGACATATCATATCGACGCATCTATATATATTATTTGAAATAACCATAGACACTCTATATGCAATAATGATCGAGTTAGCTATACAGGGTTGAGGTTGATTCTATAATAATATATATAATTTGAGTTGTGATCGAGTCTGAGACATGTACACCGGTCACGATATGTATTAATTAATTCGAATATTATATATTAAACTTTATGAATTGTTGAACTACAAATTGTGGACTGTTAACTGTGGACTGTCAACATTGGACAACTAAAATGAATTAAAATATTGATTATAACATATGAAACTAAAAATATCTTCAAGCTTGCCACTCGATTTCATCTTAAACCTCCCTTGTATCTTGATGATTGATGTTAAAGCGGAGGGGTACAAAATAGTTATATTTTTATTGCGAAATACTATTAAATACGATACAATTTTACACAAGTTATTTATTTATTTATAGAGTGGATATACCTAAACCTTGCTACAACACTTTATAGGCAGTGTACCTAATCGTACAGTAGTATAGTTTTTAGTAAGTCCGGTTCGTTCCACAGGGAGCTAGCCAAGTTTAACGCTATATTTTTAAAACTATATTTGCATAAATATATATATATATATATATATATATATATATATATATATATATATATATATATATATATATATATATATATATATATATATATATATAAGTAGTATTATTATTATTATTATTATAAAATGGGGTTTTTACCATTTAATGACCGGTTTGTCGATTTTAAAATTTAAGTCGCAATTAAAACCTAATGTAAAATATTAAAAATAAAAATAACTTAATTTAAAGCGTAAAGTAAATGACGATAATTAAAATGCGATAAATTAAAGTGCGATAAATAAAATGACGGTAAATAAAATTACGATAATTAAAAAGTGCGATAAATAAAAATGTAATAAATAAAATGACAGTAAATAAAAATGCGATGAAATATGAAATAAAGGAATTATGCTTATTTAAACTTCCGTAATCATGATGTTTGACGTGTTGATTTTAATTTATTACCATGGGTTAATTGTCCTTTGTCCTGGATTATTCGATATGTCCATCTGGTTTTTGTCCATAACAGTCCATCAGTCATAAATATAAAGTGCGAATGTCCTCGTCAAATTATCCTTATATCCGAAGTCAAATATTCCAACTAATTGGGGACTTAAACTGTAATAAGGTTTAATACTTTATTATCAATTACACTAAGTGTCCTTGCATGTAATCCAGCCCTGTTTTAATGAGTCCATTGACTATTAATCAATTCCCGTGTCCGGTTAAATGAACGATTATTAGTACTTATAAATATCCCGCCCATCGTGTCTGATCGAGTGTATATGGTTATTTATGGATACGTCAAATTGTAAATCTCTATATAAAATTAACGAACTATCATTCATTTAAACAAATATAAAGTCCATTAATAGCCCATAGTCCAATTTCCACAAGTGTCGTTCTTTTGTCCAAACCCCAATTATGGTCCAAACCCCAATTACCCCGTCTTTAATATTTATCCTAACATCACGATTACTTCGATTTAAATAAGCATAATAATAACTTAGCTACGAGACATTAATTTAAAAAGGTTGAACGTAACTTACAATGAGTATTAATAGCGTAGCGTGACACGGACAGAATTTCGACTTACACACTTACAACATTCGCTAACATAACCTTATTATTATTAATCTTAAATTAAAATTAAAATTATAATATATATATATATATATATATATATATATATATATATATATATATATATATATATATATATATATATCGTGTGTGAGAG